>NC_050068.2:151569787-152890412 GCF_009764565.3 Dermochelys coriacea
CTTTCGTGAGCTACAGCTCACTCCATCGGATGCATTCGGTGGAAAAAACAGAGGGGCGATTGATATACCGATGAAGCGAGCTGTAGCTCACGAAAGCTTATGCTCTAATAAATGCGTTAGTCTCTAAGGTGACACAAGTACTCCTTTTCTTTTTGCGAATACAGACTAACACGGCTGCTCCTCTGAAACCTAAACAACATACTGACTCCCTGCCCCGGGCAGGAGCTGAGACCAGCCCCTCTCCCCCCCAGCTCACGCTGCACACTCAGGCTGCAGGGCAGCTAAGAAGAGCGGGGGGGGGGGGTTGCAGAAGGCAACCTGGTTCCCCTTTTGTGTAGCTGGATTCCGAGGCGCCTCCCAGCCTCGTCCGCGGCTGGAAGCTGCCTGGCCTGCTGGAGCAGGGGGATGCGCTCGGACCCTTTCGCTGCCGGGGAGAAGCGCCCGCGTAGCCCGGCCCCACAAGGACCCCGGCCGTGCGAACTCTCTCGGCGCGGGCCGCCTCCCGCCCGTCCCGTGGGCGCTCCTGCACCGCTGCTCTCGGGGCCGCGGACTCTCCTGCCTCCCGCTCCTCGACCCCGCGCTGCTGCTCGAGCGGGCGCCCTGGCGGCGGGGAGGCGCCCTGGGCTGGCGGCAGCCGCAGCTCCGCGGTGGATGCAGCAGGCGGGAGCTCCCGCGGGGCGGGCAGCGCCGAGCTGCTGCGGTTGCGTTGCCTGTGAGGGCTGGTCTCCCGCCCAGGCCCCGGCGGCGCTCCGCCGGCGATGCTCCCGCCGCAGCTCGGGACGTGCCCAGAGGCGGCGGGAAGGGGCGGAGACTTTCCGCGGCGGCAAGTTGGTGACCCAGGAGGGGCAGCTTGCGCGCATCGCGCTCGGGGAAAGGGGGGTTTGGCCCCCCTCCCCCCGCCATCTCTCCGGGCTCGCCCGCCCGCCCGCGGCCTGCAGAGGGAGCTCCCCGGGGGCAGGTGCTGGTGCCCAGCGAGCAGCCCGGGGAGCCTCCCGCGCCGGGACTCTGCACCGAGCCAGCCTCCCCCCGCCTTTCTCCACCTCTCCCCAGCGGCAGCGCCGCCGCTACAGAGCGGGGCTGCTCCCCCTGCCCCGGCCACGTGAGGAGCGGCTGGTGCTGGTGCCCGGGCTCGCTGTAGCGCCCCTAGCCGTGGCCCTGGGTGGGTGGGGAGCGTTGGGGGGCGAGGGCTAGAGCCAGCGCTCCGCCTCCCCGCTCAGCTGAATGAACAGAATTGCCACCGGCAGCTCTTAGTTGCCGCGGCCGTGGAAGGGGCTGCCGCCAGAACAAGCCTCCTGGCCGAGACCATTTCCCGGTAAGTGCATTTCTTAATGGTAGCTCCGCGGCGGATGCGACGGGACCGTCGCTTTCGGGGCGGCTGGGGAAGGAACACGACGCTGTCGAAGCGGGGGAAAGGCAGCAAGCCGGTGGCAAAGCGAGGTCCTCGCTGAGCTCTGCCTTGACTTAAAGACACAAGAGCGACCGAGACAAAAGGCTGTTCTGCCTTTTCTCTCTGTGTTTAGCGAGTGCTAATCAGAGCGATGTTGGCACGTGTGGCTGGTGAGACTGTCTTTTCAAATGATTGCGCTGAGCTCTGCTTGTCTGGTAAATTAGAGAGGGGTTTCTCTTCTGCCCTGGGCTCCAACAACGCTGCAGTCAATCGCTAGTAAATTGGAGATCCACGTCTCTGGAATGTTGCAAGTTTGGGTCATTACTGGGGCGAATTTAAACACACCCATTCCCCCTTTCAGTTGGTAAAAGGCTAAAGAATTTATTGTGGATCCAGAAAAGGAGGACTTGGGGCACCTTAGAGACTAACACGTTTATTAGAGCATAAGCTTTCGTGAGCTACAGCTCACTTCATCGGATGCATTTGGTGCATCCGATGAAGTGAGCTGTAGCTCACGAAAGCTTATGCTCTAATAAATGTGTTAGTCTCTAAGGTGCCCCAAGTCCTCCTTTTCTTTTTGCGAATACAGACTAACACGGCTGCTACTCTGAAACCTGTCATTGTGGATCAAATTATTGTTCCCATGGGGGGGGGGGAATCTAAGCATTCGTAGTAATAAAGACCAATGGGACAACCTTTCCCCCTCTAATATAAAAATGCTCTGTAAATTGGAAGTGGTTGGCTGTAACCGTCCTATTTTTATTGATGCTATTTATCTTTTACAGTGTTCTGTAAAATGGGAGAGAAGGGAGAGAGAGAACTAATTGCCATTGTTTATCGTTGTGCGTGTGTTTCCAGTGGGTTCCCACAGGGTTTTATGCTTGGCTCTATGCTTTTAAACATTTTTATCAATGACTTGGAAGAAAAACAATAAAACCGTTGATGAAGTTTGTTGATGACACATACATTGGAGGAATGGTAAATATTGAATTGGGCAGGTCATTGATGCAATGGGATCTGACTTGCTTGGTGAATTTTATGTAAGCAAGCAATACACATTTCAAGACAGCCAAATGTTAAGACCTATATCTAGAAACAAAGAATGCAAGTCATAGTCAGGGGATGGGGAACCGTATCCTAGGAAGCAGTGACTCAGAAAAGGACTTGGGGCAATGATGTTCAAGATTGCCCCCCATCCCTCCCAAACATGTAGTTTTATTTGGACTAACTCTTTCAAAGTTTTGCTAGTCAATTTCTAGCTTTTTATGTTTGAGCGGATATGACCCCAAATTGCAATTCAATCTATGTGGGCAGACCTTTGTTCCTGTGGGGTGCACAACTGACTGCAGTGGAGCTCTGTGGAGTACAAGGGTCCATGTGCAAGGATCTGATTTCAGGATTGTGGAGTGTGTGTGTGTGTGTATGTAGCTATTATAGAATTTTAGGGTTGATATTCAGGAGGTCATCTAGTCCAATCCCCTGCTCAAAGCAGGACCAACACCAACTAAATCATCCCAGACAGGGCTTTGTCAAGCTGGGCCTTAAAAACCTCTAAGGAAGGAGATTCCACCACTTCCCTAGGTAACTCAGTCCAGTGTTTTATCACCCTCCTAGTGAAATAGTGTTTCCCAATATCCAACTTAGACCTCCCCCACTGCAACTTGAAACCAATGCTTCTTGTTCTGGCATCTGCCACCACTGAGAACAGCCTAGCTCCATCCTCCTTGGAGCCCCCCTTCAGGGAGTTGAAGGCTGCTATCAAATCCTCACTCACTCTTCTCTTCTGCAGACTAAATAAACCCAGTCCCCTCAGCCTCTCATCATAAGTCATGTGCCCCAGCCCCCTAATAATTTTTGTTGCCCTCTGCTGGACTCTCTCCAATTTCTCCACATCCTTTCTATAGTGGGGGGCCCAAAACTGGATGCAATACTCCAGGTGTGGCCTCACCAGTACCAAATAGAGGGGAATAATCACTTCCCTCGATCTGCTGGCAATGCTCCTACTAACACAGCCCAATATGCCGTTAGCCTTTTTGGCAACAAGGGCACACTGCTGACTCATATCCAGCTTCTCGTTCACTGTAATCCCCAGGTCCTTTTCTGCAGAACTGTTGCTTAGCCTGTTGGTCTCCAGCCTGTAGCTGTGTATGGGATTCTTCCTTCCTAAATGCAGGACTCTGCACTTGTCCTTGTTGAACCTCATCAGATTTCTTTTGGCCCAGTCCTCCAATTTGTCTAGGTCACTCTGGATCCTATCCCTACCTTCCAGGGTATTTACCTCTTCCCCCCATCTTAGTGTCATCTGTGAACTTGCAGAGGGTACAATTCATCCCATCATCCAGATCATTAATAAAGATGTTGAACAAAACTGGTCCCAGGACCGACCCCTGGGGCACTCCGCTTGATACTGACTGCCAGCTAGACATGGAGGCATTGATCACTACCTGTTGAGCCCGACAATCTAGCCAGCTTTCTGTCCACCTTATAGTCCATTCATTCAATCCATGCTTTTTTAACTTTCTGGCAAGAATACTATGGGAGACTGTATCAAAAGCTTTGCTAAAGTCAAGATATATCACATCCACCACGTTCCCCATATCCATATAATATTGTACACAATATTAGTATTTATATGCCTATTGCTCAAATAACTAAAAAAAATCACTTCTTATGAATCTGGTTACAAAAACTGAGGGAAAGCTTTCTACATTTTGAATATTTGTGTCTTGTTCGTTTATTGATGTACTTTAGTTTTTAAGGATTTCAACATGTTTACTTTGTTTGCTTTCTAAATCAATTATCAGTTTTCAAATATGCAGCTCTTTGAGGGGGATTATTCTTCGCCAGTCTTGTTCTTGATGATAAAGCTTACTACAAAAGTTTCTTCTATTTTTTATTTTTTGGCTGATAATGCATTATTAGAGAGGAACGAAGAATATAACCAGTTACAGATGATCTTATTTAATGATTTAAGGTCTGATCCTGCAAAGAAGATGCACATGAGTAACTTGTGAGTTGTTCTATTGAGTTCAAGATGTTGGGTTCAGTTAGGCTATGTTTCTGAATAAAGTAACTCATATGCCTGAGTATTTAAGGCTTGAGCTCTAATTAGATATAATTGGATTTACTTGATCTTCAAGTAAGCCTGTTTTAACTTTAAAGTGCTTGTCTCTTCTGCAGAATCTCATTTATGGCTAACTTAATAAACAGAAAAAAAGGAGGCGGAGCGTCTCTATCTTTTTGGAGAAGAGATGGTTGCAGATGGGACAGAGAAGAGATGGAAAGCAGAAAACTAGAAAGCATGCATTATGTTTTCCAACTAAAGTAGTAACAATTTCCATTCTTGTTTGAATTTCATCCCCTGAAGATAGGGAACCATGTCTGGAGAACCATAGCTAAGTGTGTGATGGAGGGAACGCAGTGTTTGTCATCACTGAGATGGAAGAAGTTATTCTGTTAGCTGGTGATCTTTAGGCGAAGTCTGAGCTTGTGTGATCTGCTGTAACTCAAATGGTTACAGTTAACTTCTGACTGTAGCCTGGTGTGTATGATATGGCTTTTTTGTTTTAAGGATCATCGGTGAGTCACATTCTTGCTTAGGTTGGTGAGTTCTGTGCAACCAAGCAATTTAAAGGATTGGTATGTCAGGGAGGATAATGAAAGACAGAGTGGAAAGGAAAGTAGCACTGAGCAGTCACTTTTGAGAATGGCCTGTAGACCAAGGGAGGCAGTTGTTCTCTTTTCCTATAACCTTGTCAGATACTAGGAATCTTCGGGGGAATGGGGGGAGTGGGAAGGCGGAGTGGGGGAATGAAGTGGTAGCTAAACCTTGACATTAGAATGAGTTTGAAAACTCTAAATGCAGGTATCTGATACAAAGGGAAATCCGATTTAAGAAGTTGAGAGAAATATGCCAAATATGAGAATTAATGTTCCTGTGTGACCAGCCAGTGCAGTGGTAGAGAAGAGGACAGAAAATGTCCTCTGGTAGGATCACAGAGGAGGTGGACCTGATTAGTGACAGTGGATGCTGTGCCTGCAGTTTTTTCCATCCAAATAATGCTTGAGTGTTAGCAGGTGAGGTGGAAAAACCTGTCCTGATGTGCAGCCTAATATGTAGACATGTTCTCACTAGGTGATATTTACTCCTCTCCTCCAGCTCACTTTAACAGGGGGGAGGCAGATTTTCTACCCACTAACTAATGTTTTTTTCTTGGATTCACTGGTGAGACATGCTGTTTATACAGCTTTGAAAAAAAATTTCACTGCAGTGAAAGCTTTAAGGAAAACTGCAGCACAAGATTACGTAGTGACTGAACACCTTGTTTTCTCTATCTGCTAAGGTTATTGCCTCGCCTTAGCAAATGGAACTTGTAGCATAGTGTGGAGGAGGGGATAACTGATGACCTTCCCAAAGCCAGAAAGGGAAAGAGCGGCAAAATAGATCAGGTATGGCTGAAGTGAGAGGAAGGCCCATCTGGAAGGAGAGGGAATGGTTTGAGTCCCAGCATGGTGGTTAAGTTGTAGATTAATGAGAAGCATTTAGAAGTCATTGGTGGAATATGTTCTTAGAAGCTAAAAAAGAGCAATCTTTCAGGACTGCTTCCCCGTCTCCATCTCTCTCTGTCTTTACTAAAGGTTTGCAAATGACTGTGTGAGTTGCCTGTTCTGCAAGATCAGGTAGTCTTTTACTGGTTATCTGTTTGCTTTGTAACTTGTAAAGTTATTTCAGTATCTGTGGGTTACTACCTTGAGGTACATAATGTGTGTATTCGTTGTTGTTTTTTAAATTGATAAGTGTTTGAAGTTTTAACTTCAGCCTAAAGCTCAGACGTGAAGAAATTATCAAAATGAATAGCAACATATAAATAGCTTCGAAAACAGCTAGGATTTCTGTATTTTGGAAAATATTTGATATAGCGTTATTCATAAGTGCATTCAAACTGAAACAAACCTCTTGAGCAAAAACAGTGTCTTACAAATGTTCATAAAAATCTTCAATGCAGATGTAAAACTACAGTATTACAAATAAATTCCCATCTGGGTGCAAAAGGGAATTGGCCTGGTCTGTTTGGTGGCAAGCCTCTTCTGTCCAAGTTTGTACCATTGGGCCATCTCCTGAGACAGAGGGGGGTGGGTGGCTGGATTCTGTTCAGTCTCCCATGTGTGAGGTGCTGAGGCTGAGTCTCAGATCCAGAGGAGAGCAGAGCAGAGTCAGGTAGTTGAAAAAGGCTAGTCCCTGCCTGTGTGGTTTAACTTCTTAGTCCAATGCTCTGTCACTTTTCCATAATTTGCCTCAGTGCTCCCAATCTGTGCCTTTCAGTTCAGCTGTAATTTCTATCCTGTCTTTTCCTAGATAGTGTTACTTTTTTATTGCTGACACTGTAGATCTTAGAGGAAAGATGAAAGATCCTTCACAGCCTATACCACTCCCAGAACATGTGTTAACAGGAGCATGACTAAGAGAGCACCATGTTTTTGGGGGAGGGCTAGGGGAATGGCTTTTTATCTCCACTTTTTAAATGTCTCTAGAATCTTTAAGTTCTCTGTGAAAGTTCTATGTTCAGATATCTGTGGCTGTAGACAGAAAGGGATGATACTTAATGTTTTCAACAATTCCTTTAAGGAGACATGTTGCTCTAGATCAGTGGTTCCCAAACTTGTTCTGTCGCTTGTGCAGGGAAAGCTCCTGGTGGCCGGGCTGGTTTGTTTACCTGCTGCGTCCGCAGGTTGGGCCGATCGTGGCTTCCAGTGGCCGCGGTTCACTGCTCCAGGCCAATGGGAGCTGCTGGAAGTGGCGGCCAGTATGTCCCTCAGCCCGTGCCGCTTCCAGCAGCTCCCATTGGCCTGGAGCAGTGAACTGTGGCCACTGGGAGCAGCGATTGGCCGAACCTGCGGACGCAGCAGGTAAACAAACTGGCCTGGCCCACCGGGGGCTTTCCCTGCACAAGCGGCGGAACAAGTTTGGGAACCACTGCTCTAGATCTTGGTTCCAGATCAGCTCACCACCCTAGAGTGGACATAATTAGTTTGCATATGCGGAGTTAGTAAACAGCTGTGGTTAAAGCTATGAGTGAGGACTATACTTTGAGGACTTATTGCATTATATAATGGGCTGATTAATAATCAATGCTCCATTGAAGTCAATGGAAAGACATCCACTGGGGCTTTTAGATTAGAGTTAGACCCTTATAACTCAGTCTGTAGGGAAACATGGAAACAGGAAATGTCCCTGCAAATGTGGAGGAAATCTCTCCAAGGCAAGTGATGTCTGATACAACCAATGCCCTTTTATAAGAGTTTAAAGAATGGACTCAGTACATGTCTGGTGCATAAGATCAGTAAATAGCAGTCTTGTAGCCAGGGGATGAACTGGAGGACACAACAGTGCAGCATGAATGCTTTGCTTCCTTCCTGTAAATTACTGGACTTTCAGGGTGTCATCCAGACACTATGGAAGCCACTGCCCATGAGGGGAATGGTATCCCCAAAGGCTTAGGCATTAGACAGACTTCTGGGAGAAAATGCTGTTTGAAAACAATGCATCTGTCATTTGGATCTGCTTTTTGGGACTAGTAGTATTACTTACAACATGACAGGACTGATGGTTTTTGTGCTACAATGGGATTTGAGTTCAAGTTGGTCCCTTATTTCTGAAGCCATTGTACTATAGGAGCATAGTGAGATCAGCCTTAAAGGGAAGGGGAATAATTTGCATCACTCTCAGGAATGTATTCCTTTGCCTCCACCCCCTCTAGCTAACCCAGAGCCTGGAAGGCGGGGAGAGGTAAAGGGGGAAATAGGGAATTGAACCTCCTTCTCCGGCATATTAATGTTTAACACATTTTAAAGTTCAAAAATAGGCCAAAGATAACTATTTCTGAAAAGTCACGAACATCTGCCACGGTACCAGAAGGTTGAAGAAAAGCGAACATCATACAGATTTTCAAACAAAGAAAAGTGTGTCCTGGAAATTACCATCCCGTCGCTTTCCTAGTAAAGTAATGGAACAAATATGAAGAAAAAAATCAGAGGATCTATTGGAAAAATGGAAATATGAGTTATAAGCAGCATGGGTTTACAAAAGTAAAACTTACCAGAGAAACTTGGTTTTTTTTAATAGGATTACAAAATTAGTAGCCAGGGTAAAGTGGTGAATACCTGGATTTTAATGGAGCATTTAATACTGCATCTTGTGAAATCTTATACTTATTAATTCAAGTCAGTATGGTTAATATTGTCATGTGGACTTAAAACTACTTGAAGCACCATAAGCAAAGTGTAATAAGAAAAACAACGTAATAAACTGGGTGGAGGTCATCAGCAGGGTACTTCAGGGGTCAGTGACAAGTCTGGTTTTTATTAAGGTATAGTTAAGTGGTCTGATTTTTAGAAAATTTAAGCTACAGGTGGTAGGAACTCCTGAATGTCAGGCCACTTTTATTTAGGAGCCATAATAAGGATTAAGAAGCCTAGTTTTAGGCACCTCAGTTTGAAAATGTTGATTTAAACATCTTCATTTAATAATCTGCAAGAGGGAGTACAGGGAGTTAGTGACATCTACAGATGTGAAATAGAGAGACATTGTAAATGTTAGCGAGGACAAGAAATAATTCATTTTTCAAGTTATCAATCTTATTTTCTGACCTTTTTCCTCGTTTCTCTGGATCACTATGTATCTAAGAGGAAGTAATTCAAAACATGCATACATGATGAGAGGGAGAAACCTAGAAACCAGTAATGTTTACAGTGGATAGCAGGTTTGTTATGAGATTGCATCATGGGCTGTTTACACTGAAGTGTTGCATAGTGTACTCCTGGTGGAACTCTGTGGCAAAAACTTAAAAATTCTGCGCACAATATTTTTAAATTCTGCGTATTTTGTCAAAATAACCCAGTATAATCTCACCAGTTTCAATTATTTTTGGTCATTTATTTCAAAATACCTGTCAGCAAATATGTCTGTAACAATACAGACAAAAAAAAAAGATTCAGGAAGTGTTTTTTTGACAAATAGATTCCTTACTAGGCATATTAATACAAAACTCTGAGTAATAATTCATTTAAACTACAATACAGAACCGTATTTCCCACACCCCTCAGAAGCAGAGTAAAGGTTTGGGGGAGTCAGGGGTAACGGAGGAGCTGACGGAGAGGAAAGTAAGTTGCTGGAAAGGAGCCTGAGGGACAATCTCCACTCATTGATATACTTTGCTTTCCACAACCAAATCTCTGTACAACTTTTCATGAGTGATGTACCCAAGTATTTGGATTCTAATATCTAAACTGTATTGTTAAATCTATTCACCTAAATTTGGGTTATTGCTGATTATGTACTGTATGTATCATATGACTTTTAAAAACTAAGTTTATATTTGTGGATAATCTAAGCACTATACCCACATGTACAGACACTCTTTCCCCAACCTCTGTATTATATAGTTTTTTTTTTTTAACATTTGCGTTAATAAAGGCTATTTGCTGTTAGCACTAGTGTAGACCAAGATGCCCCCACCATTGCTACCACCAGTAGGAAATCTTAGAGGAAAAACGGCTAGTGACATCACAATCTATGGCTCTGGTGTGACCATAACTAAAATGTTGTTCAAGTTATTACTAGAAAGATATTTACCCTTTGAAGGAATTAAGAGAAAAAAGCACTGATTAAGGTGAAGTGCAAGGAATGATTGAGTCAAATATGTAAAGCTTAAAAAGGAATGACTATGGGGTAGGTACATGAATCTCTAAAGATATGAAGTCAGTAAACACCAGAGAGGAAGCTTTGATGTTTAATGTGGAACAAGAGGCTTTAGGTAGGAGTCATGGTATGACATTAAATGGAAAATTTTGAGTTAGATATTGGGAAGAGTTTTCTGACAGAGTGCTACAGTAATTTAATAACCAATGATAGGTGCCTGATAAATGACTAAAATAGATTGATATTAGGTATAGGAGTAGTCTCCCAAGATGCATAATGGGTGTCCTGTTGTGTAGGCCATTTTAAAACTTGGTTGACAAAGTACTGGTACTGTAAATGAAAAATTGTAAATCTCTAATGGTGTTCTCAAAATACTAGAGAATATACTAAACAAACAAATGGATCACCTAATATAATACGTCTTTCCTAATATTTTTCCTAATATATTTCTAACTTATATGATTCCATAAAGTCTGTAATTGCTATTAAGAAAAATGACCAAGCATGAAACTGATACTATGACAAGCAATTTATTAAAGGAATGGAGAGATTCCAAATCTTGCAAGATTCTGAGCTCCCTCAAGTGCCACTCAACATTTCACACAATTGGGTACATAATGTCTAGCTAAAAACTCCATTAAAGAGGATTTAAGGCAATTTAGTCATAACATTAACATTTTACTGTAAATCACATGCAAGCTTACTTGAAAGACATTTTCCAAGAGTGTAGACTACAGAATTGTATTGTCTTTTATGCATATCTATCTTTGAAACTGTGTAATACTTCCTTTCTTTTACCCTGTAAATTCTATAGTTTTAAGAATTCAGGAGGGGTGTCTCTGTAGATATGCTAGCTCTAATCTAATGAAAATAGTAAATAGTCATCACATTAATCTTGTGCTGTGAGAATGACTCCTGGGTGTGTTCTGTTTCTCTTCAGGAAGTGGTAAAATAAACCTCTCTTCATGGATTGAATATAGGCATAAAGAAAGCAGAAGTATTATGCATAATCTGTGTAAACACAGGTGGAGTTTAGTTTTGATGATACCGCAGTGTGTAATCAATTCACTGTAAGAATAAGCATTAGTATGGGTGGTGGTGCTGACAAAATGAAGCTGGGTGATTTTTGCAGTTGGTTTGGGCTTGCCTATGCTACTGCTTAAATTCATGTAATTTATGTCACTCAGCGGTGTGAAAAAGCCACTGCCCTGAGCGATGCAAGTTACATCGACCTAAGCGGTGTCCATGCCAGCACTAAGTCGGTGGGAAACACTCTCCCAGCAACATAGCTTCCGCCTCTTGCTGAGGTGGAGTAATTATGTCGATGGGAGAATGCTCTTATGACTTGCCCTTGGTGAATCCATGTTGACTGTTCCTGATCACCCGCCTCTCCTCCAAGTGCTTCAACATGGATTCCTTGAGGATTTATGACGTTTTGCCGAGTTAAGAGCTCCTGAAATCTGTTTGCTTGTGCTCAGTAGAGACTTGTTAAGAGTTTGGCAGTTAAATTTTCTGAAGATTCCACCTTAACTGAGCGTGCTTCGTCCCCTCACAGCTCTTACTGCTGACCAGACTCTGCAGGTGCCATCTCCCTAGAGCAGCTGAGCATGCTCAATCTTGAGGCTGCTGGGGCTGAGCAGGACTATCTCTGCAATTGCAGTCCCCATCTGCTGGTGCTACTGTGGTGCTCGACACTAACTGAGAGCAGGGAGACTCTCTCCTGTACTCTCAGTACCGTCGCTGCTGGCGCCCAGGCAGCATAGAGGAGAAGGGAGCCATCTTATTTGAATGCAGAGGAGGGGAGGAACATAAAAGTGCTATAAAATGCTAAGTCGTCTGAAAACTCAAGCTAGGCATCTCAGATTGGGCACTCAAAGTTAGCTGACACTTTTGACCTTGATCTTTGTTCCTCGGTGCCCCATGTGTGCAATGGGTGTAATGATATCCCCTCAGGAGTGTTATGAAGATACATTTATAAAGATCAAAGATACTACAATGAAAGCACCATAGAAAAGCACATGAGGAAATTAATTCTGTATTCAATACTTGTTTGGGTGGTGTGCTGTAAATAACGCACAGGGCCACACGCTGACTTTTGAAAATGAAACAAAAGATTGAATAGCTAACCATTTGGTGAGCACAGCACCATCCTGTGTGCCGACTCGGGCAAGGGTTCTGTAGAAGAAATACTATGTAATCATGTAATTAAAGACTGCGTCATAATACATAGGGTTGCATGGACAACCTTAATTCAGGCACTTTCTAATTCTGAGCACCTGATTTTGCAATTTTAATGTTCCTTACAAGTTATATGTATAGGCAGGTCGTAGCACCCTCTGTTACAAGATTGCCTGGCACTTCCCATTATAAGCCCCTGTTTTCAGTTGCTTGTAACTTTGCCAAACTTTAACTGTTTGGAATGAAATTTTCCATGCAAAGCATCTGCCTTAGGCTGAATGTTTCTGAGAAATTTCAGCCAAAACAATTCAGCTATCTGCAAGGAAGAGGATAGGGAAAAATGAGTTGTTTTGCCCAAAGTTTTGGCAACCTTTTATTTGAAAAGCTCTAGTGTCCCCATACTTTGGAACAGGGACCTGAAATTTGGTGTGGGTGTGGCCTTTTGTGTCAGGAACATGTGTATTGCCATCCTCATGAACTGTTGCACAAATTTGGCCAAGTTATAAGCCTTTGAAAAATTGCAGTTTGCTCATGCGCAGTAGAGACTTGCTAGACCTTCGCAACTTAGGTCTCAGAAGATTCCATCATTACTGAGCATTCCCAAGTCTCACAGCTCCTAGTGCTGTTTGGAGTGCATGTGTGCCATTCTCACAGTACGACTCAGCATTCTCTCTCCTTCTGAATGTTACAGGGTGAAACTGGATTTTTCTTGTAATAGCAGCTCTGTGCTGGGGTGGGGCCAGCCAGCAGAACATAGACCAGGAAGTCTCTCCTGTGCTCTCAGTGACCCCCTTGTTGGTGCCCAGGCAGCATGGAATCTAACAGAAATCAGAGGGGACAAGAGCCAATCCTGAGAGGAGGGAAAGGAATAGAGAAGGACAAGAAACCTGGGGAGATTGGAACTTGGGGGAAGGGAGAGAAACTGTGACGGGAAGTTGGGGGAGGACACTGGGACTTGCTGGACAAGGAGACTGGGAGCCAGGTGTAGGTGAAGCTGGACTGGTTCAGTGGGGAGGGACAGAGAGGCTGGAACTGGGAGCTCTGGGCGGCGGGAGACTGGGAGCCACATGGCATGGGGATTGAGAAACACTGAGATCGGATGAGGAGCCAGGAAAGTGTGGAGACTGGGACAGGCTGGACAAATAGATTGGACCTAGGAACTCAAGTGGGGCAGAATGGGGCACTGGGGAAAGGGAGACACATCTGACAAGGAGCTGGAGGTTGGGAAAGAACTTGGGTTAAATAGACAAAGAGCTGGGACAGGGAGCCAGGGAGTGGGTGAGGGGTGAGACTGAGTTTGTATGAGTTGTACAGGCAACCTTATTTCTGGCATATTTCAGCTTTTGTGTGCTTGACTTTGCAATCTTAATAATGTTCTCTTAATCATTTTTTGTGTCTGCAGTTTCCTTGCTTTTTAAAAAGCAAGTGAAAAAAACAGAAATTCTGCTGTGGCATCATATAAGTCCCACATTTGTCATGAGCAGGATTGATCATACAGATCAATGTCACTTGAACTATTGAAGTTCAAGGCGAGGGAGAAAAGGTGGAGGAGTTGCACTGTATGTAAGAGAGCAGTATGATTGCTCAGAGCTCCAGTATGGAACTGGAGAAAAGCCTATTGAGAGTTTCTGGGTTAAGTTTAGAGGCGAGAGCAACAAGGGTGATGTCGTGGACCAAAGCAGACTGTGAAGAAGTTCAAAAAAATCTCACAAAACTAAGTGATTGGGCAACAAAATGGCAAATGAAATTTAATGTGGATAAATGTAAAGTAATGCAAATTGGAAAAAATAACCCCAACTATACATATAATATGATGGGGGCTAATTTAGCTACAACTAATCAGGAGAAAGATATTGGAGTCATTGTCAATAGTTCTCTGAAGACGTCCATGCAGTGTGCAGCGGCACTCAAAAAAGCAAGTGGGATGTTAGGAATCATTAAAAAAGGGATAGAGAATATGACAAAGAATATCTTATTGCCCTTATATAAATCAATGATACACCCACATCTTGAATACTGCATACAGATGTGGTCCCCTCATCTCAAAAAGATATACTGGCATTAGAAAAGGTTCAGAAAAGGGCAACTAAAACAATTAGGGGTTTGGAACGGGTCCCATATGAGGAGAGATTTAAAGAGGCTAGGACTTTTCAGCTTGGAAAAGAGGAAATAAGGGGGGATATGATAGAGGTATATAAAATCATGAGTGGTGTGAAGAAAGTGAATAAGGAAAAGTTATTTACTTGTTCCCATAATATAAGAACTAGGGCCACCAAATGAAATTAATGGATAGCCAGTTTAAAACAAATAAAAGGAAGTTCTTCTTCACTCAACGCACAGTCAACCTTTGGAACTCCTTGCCTGAGGAGGTTGTGAAGGTTAGGACTATAACAGGGTTTAAAGGAGAACTGGAAAAATTCATGGAGGTTAAGTCATTAATGGCTATTAGCCAGGCTGGATAAGGAATGGTGCCCCTACTCTCTGTTTGTCAGAAGGTGGAGATGGATGGCAGGAGAGAGATCACTAAATCATTACCTGTTAGATTCACTCCCTCTGGGGCACCTGGAATTGGCCACTGTTGGTAGACAGGATACTGGGCTGGATTGACCTTTGGTCTACCCAGTATGACCTTATGTTCTTATGTGGTGGGAGTCTACTATAGACCATCAGACCAGGAGAATGAGGTAGCCGGGTGCTTTCTTTAGACAACTAACGGAAGTTTCCAGATCACAGCCCCTGGTTCTCATGCGGGACTTCAGTCATCCTAACATCTGCTGGGAGAGCAATACAGCAGTACACAGACAATCCAGGAAGTTTTTGGAGAGTGTTGGAGACAACTTCCTGGTGCAAGTGCTGGAGGAATCAACTATAGGCTGTGCTCCTCTTGACCTGCTGTTCACAAACAGGGAAGAATTGGTAGGGGAAGTAGAAGTGGGTGGCAACCTAGGCAGCAGTGACCATGAGATGGTCGAGTTCAGGAAAAGGAAGAAAGGAGAGCAACACAATACGGATGCTGGACTTCAGAAAAGGAGACTTTGACTCCTTCAGGGAACTGATGGGCAGGATCCCCTGGGAGGCTAATGTGAGGGGGAAAGGAGTCCAGGAGAGCTGGCTGTATTTTAAAGAAGCCTTATTGAGAGCGCAGGAGCAAACCATCCCAATGTGCAGAAAGAATAGCAAATATGGCAGGCGACAAGCTTGGCTTAACAGAGAAATCTTCAATGAGCTTAAACAGAAAAAAGAAGCTTACAAGAAGTGAAAACTTGGACAGATGACTAGGGAGGAGTATAAAAATATTGCTCGAGCATGCAAGGGTGTAATCAGGAAGGCCAAAGCACAATTGCAGTTGCAACTAGCAAGGGATGTGAAGGGTAACAAGAAGGGTTACTACAGGCATGTTAGCAACAAGAAGGTCAGGGAAAGTGTGGGACCCTTACTAAATGGGGGAGGCAACCTAGTGACAGATTATGTGGAAGAAGCTGAAGTACTCAATGGTGTTTTTGCCTCTGTCTTTACAGACAAGGTCAGCTCCCAGACTGCTGCATTGGACAGCACAGTATGGGGAGGAGGTGAGCAGCCCACAGTGGTGAAAGAACAGGTTAAGGATGGTTTAGAAAAGCTGGACATGCACAAGTCCATGGGGCCGGATTTAATGCATCCGAGGGTGACGAGGGAGTTGGCTGATGTGTTTTCAGAGCCATTTTCCATTATCTTTGAAAACTCGTGGTGATCGGGGGAGGTCCCGGACGATTGGAAAAAGGCAAATATAGTGCCCATCTTTAAAAAAGGGAAGAAGGAGAATCTGGGGAACTCCAGAGCGGTCAGCCTCACCTCAGTCCCTGGAAAAATTATGGAGCAAGTCCTCAAGGAATCCATTTTGAAGCACTTGGAGAAGAGGCGGGTGATCAGGAACAGTCAACATGGATTCACCAAGGGCAAGTCATAAGCAACTGAAAATAGGGTCTTATAATGGGAAGCGTCAGGCAAGCTTAACGATAAGTGTTGCTACCTGTGCCACCTAGAATACCTCTAGCCCAATTAACTCCTCCCATTCTCTTCCTTTCAATATGGTAAAGATTTTTGAGGTACGTTCAATCAGCACCCATGTCCCCACATGAACAATCAAATTCAAGTTATAGGCACAGTTAAAATATTGTTTCCTTACGAAAGAGAAGGAACAACACATAAGAAAAAAAATCACTTGAGCTCACCTTTATCAGGTATAGACTATGAAAAGCTGCACTAATAGGGGTTATGAAAATTACTTTCAAAGATTACAGTTGGTAGCTGTAAATCTTCCATGCTATTCTATTCTTTTTGGTTTGGAACTCCTTGCTCTTCCCCAGATGCCAGCAGCTTGTCACCTCAGTTTTTGTCACAGTATTTCTCCATACTCTCTCATCACGTACCCACACACTGGCAGTCCTTCAGGGCAGGGAATGTGTAATACGATTTTGTACAGCCATCCCACTGTGCCTAGCTGTTCAGACTTATGATGCTATATAAATAGTAGTACCTCAACTTGAGTAAAATAGTATAGTGAAAAACTACTGCACTGCCGATTGAAGAAGTGATTCTCAGTGGAATAAAATTTGTTAATCTCTAAGGTGCCACAAGTCCTCCTTTTCTTCTTGTGGATTCAGACTAACACGGCTGCTACTCTGAAACCTATAATTAGAGCTGTGAGCAGTTTTGCCGATTTGCTTTGCAGGGAATTATATGAGCATTTTCTTCAGTGTTGTTTCACATCAGTTTTCACAACATGCTCAGGCCTCACGCTCTACAGTTTTGGGTTTTGAGAAACCCAATAACTAAACCCCACAGAAAAATTACTATGCTCCACCTGGTTTCAGCACTGAATCATATCACCCCAGCGAGTTACAGCAACCATAGCAAACCTACACTGACTTTTAAGCTTGTCATTAAAATTTACCCAGGTCAGTTTCACATGGTTTGAGTTTTGATTAGCAGATTTTAAGAGTGCAACTTTACCATTGTAGTGGCTGAAGCTTCTATCTGTGAAGGAGGGGGGAAAAATTAACCCTTTAATTGGAGTCCCCCAAGCGAACCAACATGGACTTCCTCCGAGGATCCCCAAATCCTGCACTGGAGTCCTTTCTGGCAGTCTTGGGAAGAACCCACTTAAAAAGGTGAATTCCACTCAATTGCTTTAAGTACTGAGGGCCCAATTCTCAGATGGTCTAAGTAGGTATGGCTCTACTGATGTCAACGAGGAGAGGGGAAGTCAGAATTATGCTGATTTACATCTCCTGAAGATCTAACCTTGAGGGCTCAGTTCAGTTCCAGCATCTCTGAAACCCAGCATCTCTATTTAATATTAGGCTACAATGGCCAGGGAAAAGATACAGAATATCCAGGAGTTGCAAAGAATCAGCATGCTGCATAAGGATCTTAGCACATATTAATAAAATGTGCTTTTCCTTTGCAGAAGCCACATGGGACTCTGCTCAAGCAAAATCCTCCTGAGGTGAAGTGACTTAAAAATTCAGATTTCTTCTACAGAATTTCTGAAATATCACAAACTTTCACTGAACATTACCCCCCCAACTCTATTTCTACTTGTTCTGCTTTCATTTTGATGCCTCTCATTTAATTTTCTTCACATGAGGAGTCTGAAAAGAGTATCTTCCCAAGTTGTCAACCTTAGTAACTGAAAATCATCTTAATGTACTGCAGCAAAATCCACTTCCAGAGTCAGAATGCTGGAGCGTTGAGGTGAGAACGTTCTATATACTGGATGATTAAGAACCAATGTCTGAAGTCTAGCAGGTATTTACAGGAAAGGGAGATCTGACAAATAGGGTGGTTTGACATCATGGAATTCTTTACATACAAGCTTCAACTTGTCAGTTACCAATGCAGAGTATCTGCATGTTCACATGACCAAGTCAGACAGAAATCCTTCTGAAACATTTGAGGATATCAAGTATGTTCAGCATGTTTGCATAAAGGCTAACAAGGTCTGACCCAAAGCCCAACAAAGTCAATGGAACAACTCCCGTTGACTTCAGGATTAGGCCCATTGTACTTTGAACTAGTCAAATTCAATTAGAATAAATATGGAGAGTGGAGGTTGTGGTATCCGAGTGAGTATAGAGTATCCTTTTCATGACAAGTATAGTCCACTGATGCTCTGTTGCCAGGCTATCTTACAGCAAGTCCTCCTTCTCCGTACAGCACTTTAAAAATACAGAAGCAAGGTTTGGATGTGTGAGTTTCTGTATGCCTGAAAAAGAGCTATGCATCAGGAAGTAAAAAGATTCTAGAAACTCTCTCTAGATCACAGAGCACAAGCTCTTACCTCTCACTGACCTCTTTTCATTTTCCTCACTTTGATAGGATGCTGCATAATTCTGCTGCTGCCACTCATTTGCCGCAAATCACCATTTAGTAGCCATATAAAAATAATAGTTTGTAAATCATACAATACAATGAGGTATAAAGCAGAATTAGAAGAGAAATAATAAATACCCCCTCCACACACATTATATATGAGACAGAGAAAGAAGAGAATATAAATATTCATGGTTTTTGTTAAGTTCCCATAAAAAGAAAACTGAGGTCATTTTTCCTCCACAAATGTTACATAGCACACTGCTTTCTAGGCCTCATATAATCCTTATTTTCTCCATTTAGATCCTTTGTCCGAGCACAACGTTAAAATATCCACTTTATTACTGCACACTGGATATTCTTTTGATTTATAGTTCTTTGCTATATTTTCCGTGGTTACAAGAACACAAAATTACATGGAAATAACAAGCATGGTAGGATCCTACATTCACACATCAAGGCCAAAGAATATCAGTAATAATGAGAAGACAGAACTCTCAGCTTTCTCTCACAGTGTTTTATACAAGACTAATAATGGAATGTGAACTCATTACTGTCCTCAGGCAGGGAACTCTGGCTTACAATATATATTTCCATAGTTAACTTTAACAAAAAAAATTAAACTTACATATTAACTTCAGGCAGTTTTTTGTTAATATTCTTTGTTCATGAAGCCTCCAGCTCTAGCCTTGATACAAACCACAATTAAACTCTGATACTGAACCTTGAAGATTCTACGGTACATTCTTGACAACTATGCACCTCACCTGGGAGTACGAACCCTGTGCTACGTGACCCAGCTTACGTCGACCTAACTCTCTAAGCATCTACACTAACATGTAGCTCTCACCAATGTAACTCACCCACTACACCAACTTAACTGCACCTCTGCAATAGGTGTAGCACCTAAATTGATGTAGTTAGGTTGAGTCAGTTGCTTATAACGAATGTTGCTGCCTTTCAGAAACCATCTCACAATGCTCCACACAGGCAGGCAGTTAAATTAGTGCAAGCGACCCTGGTGAGGATGTGCACCGCTGACACCAGTAGTATAGTATGGACATGTAAAACCTATTCAATTACTGTGGTGGCTATACAAAGATGTAACTTAGGGTGACTCAATATTGTAGTGTAGACTTACTCTTAATTGCATGAAATCCAAGCTATCAGAAGACAACAGACTAGAGAATAGTGATGCTGAAGTAAAACAGTATTCGTTACTGGTGTGAAGAGAAAAAAATTATGCAAAGAAAATAATACACACCATGAATTTACTACTACCAGTTTTGAGATATTGATTCTGTCCTTTAGCTTTTACCTGTATAAATGAGACATAGCTCCACTGATTTCATGTAAATGTAAATGTACATTCAATGTAAAATGAATGTAAATGAGAGGAAAAATACTCATTGCCTTAAGTTATCCTTATCTTAGTGCTGAAAAATAGAGCAAAATATACATCTGGATTCCTGTAAAACCACATCAAATTTTACTTGGGGTCTTCCATGTCTTTGCAGAGTCTTTAAATTATTATGTTTCCCTTTCCATTCCTTTATTCTTGATCCTGGAATACTACTTTGAATAACCTGCTCTTGTGAGTTGCGGCTTGCTTTTTCATCAGTATCTGTATGTAGAAGGCCTAAAGAGGAGATTTTATAAATGCCAAAAGCAAAGGTTGGATCAAAACACGTGCAAGTGTTGTATAGGATGCATCAGCCTGATGAACAACATAGATTCAAAGATAATAAATCATCCTTTCATTATTTATGGCCTTTGAGCACACCAGAGTAATGAACCTTATGTCTGCACAGCATTTTTTAGATTTAAATTATTTTGCTGCACAAGCAATATACTCAATTTAAAAAAAAAAGTTTGGAAATAATGGATTTCAAATTTGAGACTATGCTAGTAATTCAAGAAATGAGTGGGCCATATTACTGGATGGTCTTCTTTTCAGCATCAAGGTAAGAAAGATTTTTGCTTCATTTTTATGTTGAGAAATGAAGGTTGTACTTCTATTGACATGAATACTTTCTGTATTTAAGAAGATAAAGGGAAAAGGGCTGTAATTGGGATACATGCTGCCTCTGAGAAGATTATAGCTCTGAAGAAGCCTTACTCAAAACATGCAAGGAGTGCTCCAGCATTGAACTATAATACGATGAAAATAAGTTTGATCCACCAATATAAACAGTACCACTGTGAACATTCCCAGCAGAGTCCAGGGACAGAATGAACCTGGAGACTCAGCTGCTTAGGAGGATACCTCAGAAGTGGAAGGAGACACATTGATGGGGGAAATGGGAAAGTTTTACAATTTTCCAATAAACATAGCTTTGGCTTGGTAACGCCAGTAAAGTAGCAGGGCGCACTGACCCTTTGAGATTGGTGATGCCAACCTCTGGACAGCACAGCCCAGAGTCACAGAACACAGGCGTATAGAGAGAGGCATTCCATTTACAAAGAGCAAAGGAGAAAGCAAGTTGAGTTGAACTGTTTATTTCAGTGACAAAATAAATTTTTCACTACTAGCATTCTTTGCTATTAACACAGGAATTTAGATCATATTAACTAAGGATCCTTTATTCATCATCACAGGAAATACACTCCCATGCCAACATTCTCTTGAAGTGGGAGCAAGATTCAGTTCTCCCTTGCATATCATCAACAGAACAGTTAACTAAGGGCTTGTCTACATGGGAAGTTACTCCAAAATAGCTATTCCTGATGAATGTCCATCTGGAATTATTATTCCAGAATCAGAGTGCCTTATTCCAATTTAGCTTAATCCACTTCAAGCATTCTTATTCTAAAATAAGAACCACCACACATTAAACTAATCAGGAATAGTGAAACTGCTTTAAATTCACACCTACCTTATTCCGGATTAATTTTCAAGTATAGACAAGCCCTAAATTCCAACTGCAGAGACAAAATCTGCCGTAAATTATACTTATGTAACACCTCACTGTAAATTGAACATGTTTGACAAGGAAACAGTGAACAAACAGAATGTCAAAATGCCTCTTTTCCCTCTCTCCTTCTTCAGAGCAGAACTGCATTTTGAGAATATTCGACATAGCACCAGCAATCATCTGCTCTGTTGTCCTGATCCATTGCTCACTGAAATCAATAGAAAAACTTCCACTGGCTCCAGTGGTTATTGAATCAGGCCTGAATCAAGGGCTGAACTATTGTTGTTTCTAAATACCAGCCCTTTTAGAGGGTGTGATATATTATGGCAAACTGATTAAATATTAAAACTCTCAATATGCGTCATAAAATATCCAACAGAAACCTATATAGTTTCAGTTTACAATACTTTTAATTAACAATAGAACAATTATTTACTACCAGACACTTAATTGAGAATATGCAATTAGCTAAACTCATTTCCCATTATGGCCCTCATTTTGATATATCCCTCCCCCAACTTCACCACAAAAAACCTGACTCACCTGAAATTTCATGTGAGGTCTTAGCTCAGGGTACAGCTTTTCTTGAATGTCTGGGGCAGTTCAGACAAAGTGTCATAAGACAATTCCTAAGCAAAAAACTTCATGATGGAGTTAAATTTGAATGGATGTAACCTCTTTTGATAATGCCTTAGAACAACACTGCAGTTAAAAACCACAAGCCATAGATGATAAATCTTCAGGAAGCCAAGAAATCCAAAGTTAAGGTTACACTTTAAAACCAATTAGAAAACTGCATGCTAAATGACCTTAATTCTGCTTCTCTATTACCTTCCTCAAAACAACCAAAAATATAAACAAAGGGCCGCTAGTCTATACTACCATGCTACATCAGCGCAGCGGCACCAATTAAGCTGCGCCAGTGTAGCATGTCTGGTAAAGACATGCCTGACCAACTTGATTGCCTTCTATGATGAGATAACTGCTCTGTGGATATGGGAAACGTGGTGGACATGATAGACCTTGAATTTAGTAAAGCTTTTGATACGGTCTCCCACAGTATTCTTGCCAGCAAGTTAAAAAAGTATGGATTGGATGAATGGACTAGAAGGTGGATAGAAAGCTGGCTAGATCATCAGGCTGAACAGGTATTGATCAATGACTTGATGTCTAGTTGGCAGCCGGTATCAAGCGGAGTGCCCAAGGGACCAGTTTTGTTCAACATCTTCATTAATGATCTGGATGATGGGATGGATTGCACCCTCAGCAAGTTCATGGATGACACTAAGCTAGAGGGGGAGAGGTAGATACACTGGAAGGTAGGGATAGGGTCCAGAGTGACCTAGACAAATCGGGAGGATTGGGCCAAAAGAAATCTGATGAGGTTCAACAAGAACAAGTGCAAAGTCCTGCACTTAGGACGGAAGAATCCCATACACTGCTACAGGCTGGGGACCGACTGGCTAAATGGCTGTTCTGCAGAAAAGGACCTGGGGATTACAGTGGATGAGAAGCTGGATATGAGTCAGCAGTGTGCCTTTGTTGCCAAGAAGGCTAATGGCATATTGGGCTGCATTAGTAGGAGCATTGCCAGCAGATTGAGGGAAGTGACTATTCCCCTCTATTTGACACTGGTGAGGCCGTATCAGGAGTATTGCATCCAATTTTGGGCCCCCCACTACAGAAGGGATGTGGAGAAATTGGAGAGAGTCCAGCAGTGGGCAGTGAAAATGATCAGGGGGCTGGGGCACATGACTTATGAGGAGAGGCTGAGGGGACTGGGCTTATTTAGTCTGCAGAAGAGAAGAGTGAGTGGGGATTTGATAGCAGCCTTCAACTCCCTGAAGGGGTGTTCCAAGGAGGATGGAGCTAGGCTGTTCTCAGTGGTGGTAGATGCCCGAACAAGGAGTAATGGTCTCAAGTTGCAGTGGGGGAGGTCTAGGTTGGATATTAAGAAAAACAATTTCATTAGGAGGGTGGTGAAGCACTGGAATGGGTTACCTAGGGAGGTGGTGAAATCTCCTTCCTTAGAGGTTTTTAAGGCTCGGCTTGACAAAGCCCTGTCTGGGATGATTTAGTTGGTGTTGGTCCTGCTTTGAGCAGGGGGTCGGATTAGATGACCTCCTGAGGTCTCTACCAACCCTAATCTTCTATGATTCTAAGTGACTGATAGAAGAGGGCAAACTATTATTGCTATGTGGAATAGCATCATCAAGGGATGAGACACACTTAGCCAGCAAGTTTCACAGATATTTGCTGACAGAAGAGGACTGATGAGACTCTGGGCTCTTGGGTTCCACACCAGGCTCAGCTGGGGAGTGTGCTATAGTGGGCACAGATTCTTCTACCTGTTCTACCTCTTCCCTCCCCAAGCTTGGCTACTTCTGGCCTTTCTCCTCCAAACTGTCCCTGATCCTGTCTCTTTCCCACCCACCCTGGCTTCTCACCCCAGTCTCATTTCTGCCCCACTGAGTCCCAGCCTCCAATCCTCAGATTTATAATCACAGTTCCAGTCTCCTTTCCCCAGCCAGTCCTTGTCTTCCCTTATAGACATTCTGTCCCAGTCTCCTCGCCATTACCAGACTTTCCGTACTCTCACTCCCACTCCTTGTCCAGCCATCCCCAGTTCCTTGCCTGTGGCTCCTCATCAGATCTGTATCTCTTCCTTCCCCTCCAGCATACACTCCCTATCCCCAGTGGCTCCCCTTCCCAATTTCCTTCCTCAGGCTTTGTCATAAATATAAAGGGAAGGGTAAACACCTTTAAAATCCTTCCTGGCCAGAGGAAAAACCCTTTCACCTGTAAAGGGTTAAGAAGCTAGGATAACCTCGCTGGCACCTGACCACAATGACCAATGAGGAGACAAGATACTTTCAAAGCTGGAAGGGGTAGAAACAAAGGGTCTCTGTCTGTCTGTGTGATACTTTTGCCGGGAACAGAACAGGAATGGAGTCTTAGAACTTAGTAAGTAATCTAGCTAGATATGCATTAGATTCTGTTTGTTTAAATGGCTGAGAAAATAAGCTGTGCTGAATGGAATGTATATTCCTGTTTTTGTGTCTTTTTGTAACTTAAGGTTTTGCCTCGAGGGATTCTCTATGTTTTGAATCTAATTACCCTGTAAGGTATTTACCATCTTGATTTTCAGAGGCGATTCTTTTTTTACGTTTTCTTCTATTAAAATTCTTCTTTTAAGAAACTGAATGCTTTTTTCATTGTTCTTAAGATCCAAGGGTTTGGGTTTGTGGTCACCTGTGCAAATTGGTGAGGATTTTTATAAACCCTTCCCCAGAAAAAAGGGGGTAAGATTTGGGAGGATTTTGGGGGAAAAGACGTTTCCAAACGAACTCTTTCCTAATAATAATAATACCGGTGTTAGACGTGTAGTGATGGCAGCGAAAGTCCAAGGGCAAAGGGTAAAATAGTTTGTACCTTGGGGAAATTTTAACCTAAGCTGGTAAAAGTAAGCTTAGGAAGTTTTCATGCAGGTCCCCACAGCTGTACCCTAACGTTCAGAGTAGGGAAGGAACCTTGACATGGTGGCAGAGCGGTGGGATTAACTTGAAATCATTTTGAGATCAATTTGAGATTTTTTTTGAACCAGAAGCTCAGATTTTAAAAGGGAATTTTTTTTTCCTTTGGGCTGCTGGAAAGCTGGTTTCCAACTGAGAGCAGTTGGAGTTTTTTTTCTCTGCTTTGGGGCCAGAGCAGAAAAAAAGGGAATTGTCTTTTGTGAGCTGGAGTTTTCTCTACCTAAAGGCAGGGTAGTTAACCTCCTGCAGGGAAATTCACCAGTCTTCACAGACCTGAAGAAGATTTTTTTTTTTTTTAACTTAAGAGCAACTAGCAACTATTTGCCTGGAGACAAAGGTGTTAGGGTTTTGGTGTGTTTTTTGTTTTTTGTTTTTTTTTGTTTTTCTGTAGGCTG
Source organism: Dermochelys coriacea (assembly GCF_009764565.3). Classification (NCBI taxonomy): domain Eukaryota; kingdom Metazoa; phylum Chordata; order Testudines; family Dermochelyidae; genus Dermochelys; species Dermochelys coriacea. The sequence goes on from NC_050068.2 coordinate 151,595,248, forward strand.
ACAATCACTATCAGAGAATATAAGTATCATATTACAGCACAGCAAAATTTTACAAGCCAAGTTTTTTTTTTGTTTTATTTCTAACTCTCGGGTGTAAAGTTAGTTAAAAACAGAGAGGTAAAGATGACAGAAACCAAGATACAACACAAATTGGAGTTAGCCAGACTGGAGGCAGCGAAAGAGGCAGAAAAAGCCCTAGAAGCTGCCCACAGGAGAGAAATGGAGGCAAAGGACAAAGAAATGGAGGCAACGAAAGAGGCAGAACAATACAATAGGCTGCTCACAGGAGAGCAGTGGAGGCAAAGGAAAAAGAAATGGAGGCAAGGGCCAAAGAACTGGAGGAGAAGGAAAAAGAGAGGAAGCATGCGCTGGAGATGGAAAAGGCAAAGGCTCAGGAGAATATACCAACAAACCCTAGCAATCCTTCTCCAGGTACCACTTCCCATCCCAGAAACTTCCCCACCTACAAGGCAGGCGATGATACCGAGGCCTTCTTAAAAAACTTTGAAAGGGTACAGCATCTCTACAGACCAATACATGGTAAAGCTGAGGCCGCAGCTCAGTGGACTCTTAGCTGAGGTGACGGCTGAAATGCCTAAGGAACACATGAACCAGTATGAACTGTTTTAAAACCAAGGCGAGAGTCAGAATGGGGCTAACAGCCAAGCATTCCTGTCAGCGATTCAGAGCCCTAAGGTGGAAACCAGACGTGTCATTTACCCGACATGCCTACCACATTGTGAAACATTGGGATGCCTGGATATCAGGAGCAAGTGTTAAATCTCCAGCAGATTTGCCCTTCCTAATGCAAATGGAGCAGTTCTTAGAGGGTGTTCCTGAGGAAATAGAAAGATGCATCCTAGATGGGAAGCCTAAAACTGTAATTGAGGTGTGGGAGTTTGGAGCCAAATGGATGGAGGTGGCAGAAAAGAAAAAAACTGATCGCAGTTGGAGCGGATACCAGAAGGGACAACCTCAGACCACCCCCTACTACCGGGGACCGCCCAAAGTCCCCAGGAACCCTCCAGCCACCTTATCGTCCTGCCACACTATTCTCCAGCAACCCACCTCGCCCCAGTGACCTGTCAGCTGGATGATGTTTTAAATGTAGTGAGCCGGTGCATGTAAAGGCCAACTGCCCCAAGAACCCCAACAGATTACAGTTCATTGCACCAGAATCACCCCAGAGGTCCTCAGGCCCAGATACCTCCCAGATACCCTTGGCGTGGAGGGAAACTGTGAGTGTGGACGGGAAGAAGGTCACCGCGTGGAGGGACACCGGAGCACAAGTGTCAGCTATCCATGCTTCCTTAGTGGACCCCAATTTAATCAACCCAGAGATCCAAGTGATGATTCAACCCTTCAAGTCCAACTCTTCCAATTTGCCTACAGCCAAGTTGCCTGTCCAGTACTAGGGCTGGTGAGGAACGTGGACTTTTGCAGTCTGTGATGATTATCCCACCCCCATGCTGTTGGGAGAAGATCTGGCCAATCATGTGAAGCGAGTCAAGAGGGTGAGAATGGTCACCCTCATCCAGGCTAAAGAAGCCATCACGCCTAGCTCTGTTCTGGAAACTTCTACCAGGACCCGGTCAGAGGTGATGGACCCGGACCCCAGGCCAATGTCTGCAACAGCAGTAGTGGATCCAGTCCCAGAGACCCAGACAGAGCCAGAACCGGAACCGGCGGAACAACTAGCACCAGACCCATTGCCAGCACTAAATCCAGTAATTGCAACCCCAACACCAGAGGGCCCCATCGAACTTGAACCGGCAGCAGCCGATAACCCTACAGAAGAGGCTCAGCCAGAGCCTGAACCCCAACACAGCACCCCAGTGGAGAGCAGTTCACAGTCAACAGAAACAGCCCCATTCCCTACATCGCTTCCAGAGGGACCAAGCATAGGTCCACAATCCAATGAGGAACTGATGTGTCCAAGGGAACAGTTCCAGACCAAACAGGAAGTAGATGAAAGCCTCCAGAGAGCTTGGATGGCGGCATGGAGCAACCCCACCGCCTCTCAGCACTTCTAATCGATCCAGGTTTGTTGTAGAAAGAGGACTTTTATACAAGGAAACTCTTTCTGGTGGACACCAGGAAGACTGGCATCCTCAGAAACAGTTGGTAGTTCCAACTAAGTACCGGGTCAAGCTCATGAGTTTAGCCCACGATCATCCTAGTGGCCATGCTGGGGTGAACAGGACCAAAGTCCGGTTGGGGAGGTCATTCCAATGGGAGGGAATGGGCAAGGATGTTTCTATCTATGTCCGGTCTTGTGAGGTATGTCAAAGAGTGGGAAAACCCCAAGACCAGGTTAAAGCCCCTCTCCAGCAACCCCCCATCATTTAAAGTTCCATTTCAGCGAATAGCTGTGGATGTTCTGGGTCCTTTTCTGAAAAAGACACTGAGAGGAAAGCAGTACATACTGACTTTCATGGATTTTGCCACTCAATGGCCGGAAGCAGTAGCTCTAAACAACACCAGGGCTAAAAGTGTGTGCCAGGCACTAGCAGACATTTTTGCCAGGGTAGGTTGGCCCTCCAACATCCTCACACATGCAGGAACTTATTTCCTGGCAGGAACTATGGAAAGTCTTTGGGAAGCTCATGGGGTAAATCACTTGGTTGCCAGTCCTTACCACCATCAAACAAATGGCACGGTGGAGAAGTTTAATGGAACTTTGTGGGCCACGATACGTAAATTCATAAATGAGCACTCCAATGATTGGGACCTAGTGTTGCAGCAGGTGCTCTTTGCCTACAGAGCTGTATCACTTCCTAGTTTAGGGTTTTAACCATTTGAACTTGTATATAGCCGCGAGGTTAAGGGGCTGTTACAGTTGGTGAAGCAGCAATGGGAGAGATTTACACCTTCTCCAGGAACTAACATTCTGGACTTTGTAACCAACCTACAAAACACCCTCCGACCCTCTCTAGCCCTTGCTAAAGAAAACCCACAGGATGCTCAAAAAGAGCAAAAAGCCTGGTATGATAAACATGCCAGAGAGCGTTCCTTCAAAATAGGGGACCAGGTCATGGTCTTAAAGGCGCTCCAGGCCCATAAAATGGAAGCATTGTGGGAAGGGCCATTCACGGTCCAGGAGTGCCTGGAAGCTGTTAATTACCTCATAGCATTCCCCACCTCCAACTGAAAGCCTAAGGTATACCATATTAATTCTCTAAAGCCCTTTTATTCCAGAGAATTAAAGGTTTGTCAGTTTACAGCCCAGGGAGGAGATGACGCTGAGTGGCCTGAAGAGTCTACTATGAAGGGAAAAGTGCTGGTGCGTGGAAGAGGTGAACCTCTCCATGACCCTTGGGCATATGCAGTGACAGCAGATCAAGGAGCTGTGCACTACCTACGCGCCGACATTCTCAGCCACCCCAGGACTGACTGAACGGGCATACCGCTCCATTGACACGGTAATGCTCACCCAATTAAAGTCCAACCTTACCGGGTGTCTCCTCATGCTAAAACTGCTATAGAACGGGAGATCCAGGATATGTTACAGATGGGTGTAATCCGCCCGTCTGGCAGTGCATGGGCATCTCCAGTAGTTCTAGTTCCCAAACCAGATGGAGAGAGACGTTTTTGCATGGACTACCATAAGCTAAATGCTGTAACTCGCCCAGACAACTATCCAATGCCACGCACAGATGAACTATTAGAGAAACTGGGACGGGCCCAGTTTATCTCTGCCTTGGACTTAACCAAGGGGTACTGGCAGGTACCGCTAGATGAATCCGCCAAGGAAAGGTCAGCCTTCACCACATGTCAGGCTGTATGAATGTACTGTACTCCCTTTTGGGCTGCGGAATGCACCCGCCACTTTCCAAAGACTTGTAGATGGTCTCCTAGTGGGATTAGGAGAATATGCAGTCGCCTACCTTGACGATGTGGCCATATTTTCGGATTCCTGGGCAGAACACCTGGAACAATCTACAAAAAGTCTTCGAGCACATAAGGGAGGCAGGACTAATTGTTAAGGCTAAGAAGTGTCAAATAGGCCTAAACAGAGTGACTTACCTTGGACACCAGGTGGGTCAAGGAACTATCAACCCCCTACAGGCCAAAGTGGATGCTATCCAAAAGTGGCCTGTCCCAAGGTCAAAGAAACAGGTTCAATCCTTCTTGGCTTGGCCAGTTATTACAGGTGATTTGTACCGCTATACAGCCAAATCACTGCCCCACTGACAGACCTAACCAAACAGAAACAGCCAAATGCTGTTCAATAGACCGAAGAGTGTCAGAAGGCCTCTAACCAGCTTAAAGCGACATTCATATCTGACCCTGTACTAAGGGCCCCAGACTTTGACAAACTGTTGCTCGTAACCACTGATGCGTCCAAACATCGTGTGGGAGCAATTTTAATACAGGAAGAACTGGATCAAGAATTCCACCCTGTAGTGTTTCTCAGCAAGGAGCTGGCTGAGAGGGAAAGCAACTGGTCAGTCAGTGAAAAAGAATGTTACTCCATTGTCTACCCTTTGGAAAAGCTATGCCCATATGTTTGGGGATGGTGTTTCCACCTGCAAACCGACCATGCTGCGCTACAGTGGCTTCATACTGCCACGGGAAATAACAAAAAACTTTTTCTGTGGAGTTTAGCTCTCCAAGATTTTGATTTCGACATCCAACACATCTCAGGAGCTTCTAACAAAATGGCTGATGCACTCTCCCATGAAAGTTTCCCAGAATCAACTGGTTAAAATCGTCCTTGAGATGTGGAAAATATTGTTAGTCTTTATATACTTGGTAGTGTATTTAGAGGTGCATGTGTCTTATTAACTCTGTTTTCTTCTAGAGCTCCAGGAAGAAATCCCAGCCAGCGTTTCACCCTATCTGTGATTTGTGGGGCATGTCATAAATATAAAGGGAACGGTAAACACCTTTAAAATCCCTCCTGGCCAGAGGAAAAACCCTTTCACCTGTAAAGGGTTAAGAAGCTAGGATAACCTCGCTGGCACCTGACCACAATGACCAATGAGGAGACAAGATACTTTCAAAGCTGGAGGGGGGGGGGAGAAACAAAGGGTCTGGGTCAGTTTGTGTGGTGATTTTGCCAGGGACAGAACAGGAATGGAGTTTTAGAACTTAGTAAGTAATCTAGCTAGATATGTGTTAGATTCTGTTTGTTTAAATGGCTGAGAAAATAAGCTGTGCTGAATGGAATGTATATTCCTATTTTTGTGTCTTTTTGTAACTTACGGTTTTGCCTCGAGAGATTCTCTGTTTTGAATCTAATTACCCTGTAAGGTATTTACCATCCTGATTTTACAGAGGTGATTCTTTTTTACTTTTTCTTCTATTAAAATTCTTCTTTTAAGAAACTGAATGCTTTTTCATTGTTCTTAAGATCCAAGGGTTTGGGTCTATGGTCACCTATGCAAATTGGTGAGGATTTTTATCAACCCTTCCCCAGAAAAAAGGGGGTAAGATTTGGGAGGATTTGGGGGGGAAAGACGTTTCCAAACAAACTTTTTCCTAAGAATAATAATACCGGTGTTAGACGTGTGGTGATGGCAGCGAAAGTCCAAGGGCAAAGGGTAAAATAGTTTGTACCTTGGGGAAATTTTAACCTAAGCTGGTAAAAGTAAGCTTAGGAGTTTTTCATGCAGGTCCCCACATCTGTACCCTAGCATTCAGAGTGGGGAAGGAACCTTGACAGGCTTCTTGTCAAATCTCAGTGTTCACTTCCTCCTCACGAGGCTCCAGTTCCAGTCCCTTTCCATACCCAGCTCTTTGCCTTATTTCCATCTCTTCCCCCCCCCCGCCACTGATTCCCAATCTCCCCCCACTCACTCCCAAAGCTCATTATCCTAATCTAGTCCCATCCTCCCTTCCAGGTCTGGCTCTTGTCCCCTTGGTACTTGAATCAGGCAGCTTCATTCTTCAGGCCGCCTTGGCCAGGCAGGGGGATGATTGAGAGCACAGGAGAGACTGGCTCCCTGCTCTTAATTCTGGTGCCTGGACCTGGCATGGCCCACGGTAGCCCAAAGCTGCAATTGTAGGGAAAGATCTGCTCAGCACAGGCCTGGAATATACACAGTGCAGATGCAATATTCGGGGAACTTAGCTGCGCAGCTACAGCAAGTCTTCACTGACCATATGCAAACTAATTTTTCAAAGGTCATAACTTGGCCAATTTTGTGTATATTTTCACAGGGGCAGCAAAAGGCATATTCTTGACAAAAGGCCAAATTTCAAGTCCCTGTTCCAAAGTAGAGCTTGCTTCTGAAATAAAAGGTCACCAGAATATAAATTGGGAAAAACATATTTTTCCTTATCCTCATTCTCAGAAATGGCTGGATTGTTTTGGCTAAAGGCTTCCAAGACAGTTCGGCGTCAGGCAGGTACCTGGCATAGAAAACTTCAGCATAAACAGTTTCAGTTTGGCAAAGTTATAAGGAACTGCAAACAGGGTTTTATAATGGGAAGTGTCTGGCAGCTTTAACGGGGTGTTTCCAGCCTCACTTGTAATTAGGCTTGGAAGGATTAGATTTATACTGGTAAGTGTCAGTAAATGTTGGTTTCTCTGTACATACAGAAACATACAAAAAATATTTCCATTGATAACAATCGACATTTACAGACAGGGAAAGTAAGAAAAATGCTGCTTGAGAATTTACTTGAGTTTGATTTAAGGATATTTGCGTTGTATATTTTGATATGTGATGTCGGCAACTCGTGTTTAACATTTTTAATCTCAACATCTGTCATTAAATAATTATCATCTGACTCCACCCATTCTGTAACACCCCCCTTAATTTCCCACAATTGTGAAAGTTAAAATAGAAATAAATGCATAAAGCCCATGATCTTGAGTGCGAAAATTTAAATATTTTAAAACTTTTTAAATTTTATCTATCTATATGGTCCATCAAAATTATATTAAAATTGATTTCTGCCAAGCCTATTTATAATCAAAGTGAAAAAGAGATTTTGGAAGGGGCTTTATTTTCTGCTGACAGAAGGCAAACAGGGGTCTTTAACAGTTCAGTGTTAGACATTCATCTTACTTGTAGGGCTCCCCTTATTATAGCATCTGAACATCTGACAGTCTTTGCTATATGTATCCTCATAACACTCCTGTGAGGTAGGAAGTGCTATTATATCCATTTTATGGGTGGGGAACCGAGATGCCAAGTGACTTGTACAGGGCGCCTCTGATGGAACTGGAATTGAACCAGCGTCTCCCAAGTTGCAGCTAGTGTTCCAGCTACTGGACCATTCTTCTTTTGATAACTTCCAATCGTTTAGTAACAGAGTGGTGAGTGGCCATTTATGATTGGAATGGATCACAGAACAAGAGTGTGTTAAAGAGCTTTTCAAGAAGAATGGGAGACTTTAAATGGATATTATGTATATTCTATGAAATACATTTTTAAAAAGTTTCTGTAATTTACGGAGCAGCAACAAATTGTTTGTAGTTTTAAAATGACAGACAAAAAATATGTTAGACCTGTCTGCTCCTTAAATGCCTGTAAATGAATTGCAGTAAGCTTTGTGTGTTACCATGGGAGAGAATAGTCTGAATGGTTTGGAAAAATCATTAGCATTTCAAAGAGCTCAGAATAAACGAGATGCCAGCTTTCAGATGTGCTAATTTTGAGGAGGAAGTAAGACTGGAAGACATGAATATAATTCCCTGGGATATTGTATAGGTCTATACTAAAATGATTAGGAAGCTTTAAAAACAGGTTTTGGAGGATTTGATAGACTGAGTCCTATGTGATGACCAGGTGTAGAACAGATTAGAATAGTAGTACTGAAGAATTTGGATCTCTATATCCAGTAACTAAGTGAGAACATAGTCCTGTCTCTCTGAGCTTGCTCTTTAGGTTAGAGGATATTTTCCAGTATCTGAAACTGTCCTGATGCTCCTATTTTCCTGATGTGGGGAGGGAAGGGATGGGTGGGTCATACACTTTGTGGTTTCTGTAGAGTAAGGTTATTGCACTCAGCAGGGGCTTCTTGCATCCCTCCATTCCTCCCTCCCCCCACAAGCTCCCCATATGCCACCCCATCTATCTCTCTCATTTTAGACACTCCTACAACTCCCCTCAATCTTCCCCCTGCCAAGGGTTCTGTGTGCCCCATTTCTCCTTGCCCCATTCCCTCCTCCACCCATGCTAGGAGTAGTATATGCCCTCTTCCCCCCTCCATGGGGGGGGAACCCTCTGTGTGAACCCTCATTACTCCCTTCCCCCCATGGTAGAGGCTCTGTCTACTCCCCATTCTTCCCTTTCCACCCTCACAGGGTCCCCCAATCTTCCCTCCCACCAGGGTTTCTGTGTGCCCCATTCTCCTCCCCTTCCACGGCAGGGACTCTGTGTGTGCCTGTCTCTCTCCCCTGACCTCTGCACACACAGTATTATTCTTCTTTCTGTTTGGGAGATAAATCATTCAGGGTGTCAACACTCGGAGGATGGGCAGAGATGAGAAGGGGTAACTGTTATGCTGGCAGGCACTAATGGGTGTTATCAACCAGTTGTTTGATCAATTGCAGAGGTGCTTGAGGCTGAGGCTGTGCTAATTAGATGGCAAGGGTTCCATTTGCCCCTTTCAATTTTCCAACTTGCCCCAAAATCAATAAGATTCTGGCCACTGATGCCTAGAATGCATCCGATCAATTCCAAAATTTCAGGAAGTGGTGTTTGTCATGCTGAATGGAGTGTCTGACAACTGTGAGTGCTTACCTCAGGGAAAACACCCCACGCTGGCAATGTTCCCTCTAATTTTTGACAGGCTGTGTGTGCAAAAAAATTCTTCTGTGCAAATTGTTGTGCTTCTGTGCAAATTTTTGTGCATGCGGTGTTTCGCTGCGTGTGCGGGGTTTAGGATCTGTGTGCGTGCGCGTAGATGCGCACAGTTTAGAGGGAACAGTGCACACTGGTGGTATGTTCTATAATTAGATTTCACCAAGCTAGTAGCAAATGTGAACTCTAGGATCACTATAGCAGTCTTTCAGTGGAGTCACAGACACTCCGCTTAGACTCTCCAGCCTATCTTGCCACCCAGACAAACTGGACTTTGTGATAAAAGATCACTTAAACCAAAAATCACACCACATCGGGTTACTCCGAGTCCCAAGAGACCAGTCACTTACCCTGGATCAAGGGTACTCTAGATTTTACACCAAAGACAATGTTGGCAGCCAATTCTATAGTAAACTAACTAAAAGTTTATTAGCTAAGAAAATGAAATGAGTTACTGAGAGACTAAAGAAGCTAAAATATATGCACGGGTGACACTGTTGGTAATTCCAAATAGTGGCAGTGATGTAATAAACTGACAGTTTCCCAAAAGTCTTTTCAAGGTACCCAGATTGTCTCTGGGGATCTTCACTTTGCATCTGGTACACTTCCCTGTAAGAATCCAAACAGTCCAGAGACCTAGGATCTTTCCTTGAATTCATACTTGTAGCTTATCTCAGAAAACAAGCTGGCAGTGTCACTACCCTTGTGGGCTTTTCCTTTGACGACAGAGAGTGAGGAATTAATTTTGAGTCTTTGACTTCCAATCATGACACACAGTGTTCAAATGTTTTCACATTATGTGCATACAAAGAAATGCCTTCTAGTTGAGTGTAAGGCTTTCGCAAACTTGGCCAATCATAAAATATAACCAAGGATGTTAGAAATTAACACATACAAAAAAGAGTATCCTGTGACTTTTTGGCTTTTTCTGAAACTTCTGTAGTATATCTTTCTCTTCCAAAGTCAGTTTCCATTGTGAGAACTGATGCATTCTTGACCCACTCAGCCTTACAAAGTGCTATTATCAGCTAAATACTGGCAACAAAAATTATTTGCACTCTCCTGAATGGAACATTTATTTAAAATTATGTTGGACCATTTATTTCCTAACAGTAACCATGGAAAAAAAACCCAAAGAAATACTCTCTTGGAGCCATGTAAAAGTCAGTGGAACACTGTGCAAAAGTATACCCTCATGAGTAACAGTATGCAGGATTGGAGCTATACATTGTAAATTCCTCAGGCTAGGGACTGTCTTTAAGGCTCTGTAAGGCGTTATGAGCACCTATTACATTCTATCATCACTATTTACCATTTGAATAATCTGGAGTTTAGAAAGCTATAGGTTTTTGTATGATAGATAGAATCATAGAATATCAGGGTTGGAAGGGACCTCAGGAGATCATCTAGTCCAACCCCCTGCTCAAAGCAGGACCAATCCCCAATTTTGGCCCCAGATCCCTAAATGGCCCCCTCAAGGATTGAACTCACAACCCTGGTTTAGCAAGCCAATGCTCAAACCACTGAGCTATCCCTCCCCCCTAGCATCAGTGTTGGCATAGGGAGCAATCACATTTTAGAACAGCCTAATCTGCGAAACTAGTTATGTCCCTTTTAAAGCTTAAACTCCTGATGTGGTGGTTAGGGTTGAGGGGGAAGTGTGACAAAATTAGAAGTAATATCTCTTCCCCCCCCACTCCCTATGTGTATAACCCTTCTGCCAGGTGGGTAGTGGGAGCAATAAGGACTGGGTTCTATATACCTAGGCTCCCTCCTGACAAATTCCTAAATTGTCTCAAGCCTCCACCCAGAAACTGGGAAAACTAAATGCACCCTGCCTAGGTGCTCTCAATAGGTGAAGCTTCCCCACTTGCCAGCACTTGGAGACTGTACAAACAAGGAAATCTGTGTTGGGGAAAGGGAGCACACAGCAATGGAGGATATATGCAAATACAGAGGCAAGTATAGCCTGCTTCTCCCAGTGTCTTTGGCAGTAGTCAGGCTAACTCCCTTCCCGTTCCTCTGGTGGAAGTGGGAGACCCAGGTTCAAGTCCCTGATGAATCAGGCAATTCAGGGACGTGATCCTGAGTCGTCTACATCCTAGGGGAGTGCCATAACAACCAGGCCATTGACTGTTCCGGGTGATGAGTCTCTTGAAAAGTTACTAAAGACGCCTGTTTTATCCCAATGAAGAAAAGAAATGTGTGTGTGGGTTTTTTTTTAATATTTCTTGAAAATTTTCACAGATCAGAGAACTGTTTCTGCCCAGTGCTAGTTGTGGTGAGTTCTCAATTGTGTCACTAAAGGAACTGCGGATAGTCTCTCCCAATGAAACTCTCTATGGGATCATTTTCCCCTTGTCATCAATAAGAGAATAGAAAACTTTCCTCCTCTGAAGCATCTGGCCATAGGGCTTCCATGTGTGGGGAATTTTTTTGGTCTTTCTGTATCATATACACCTCAAGCAGGAACTGGTTTTGTTTTTTGTTGTTTTTTTTTAATACAGCACTCAGCACAATGGAGCTTCCATCATGTTTGAGGCATTTGAGTGCTAGTGTAATAGAAATAGTAACAATACACACACATTTATATATAACACATCAAGATGAACCTTGAATAAAAATAGATTGGCAGGCCAGAAGATAGTTCTGAAGTTCAGTATCCTCCAGTCTGTCAAGCTGCCAGAAAAGGTTGATTACGAACTAGATTAAGACCACCAATTCATTTAACATTGGCTAGTGAACAAACTACCATTTCTGAAGTACATTTGAAACTAGATATATCTGGTGGTTATCTTAACAAAAAATGCTGCATGAAGCATGAATAATTTAGACAAAATTCATTCATAGTTATCCCATGATTTATTGTCCTTATATTTCAATGGTAGAAAATAAATTAGTGATTCATTTTGAGTGAGTGAATTTAACCTAAAATCCCCTAAGCTCTAATTTAATGTTTTAAAAAGAATATTTAAACTTCAACTATTTTTCATTTCAGGGAATATTCTTCCCTGCTTGATTACCACGTTTTCCTTAGGACAGGAAGAACCTAGCACCTTACAGAGGATGTCGTAGGCAAACAACCTTGCGTCCTGTGGACTCTCTGCAAATGTTTGAATTCATACTGTGTTTGACCTATGGGATAGCATGATTCACCACAGAGTTGCACGATCAAATAGGTTGCTAAACAATTCCAAATTAAATTAAAGGGAAAGCTTTTCCATCTAATATCCTGTATTATTTTGTAACATATTGTGCCTGTATTTTGAAAGAATATCCAATGCTATATAAATAATCCTGTCTAAAAACAAATCTATAGGAGGTGGGAGAGGAAAATGTTACAGGAAATCAAAGTATAGTCAGTGGAAAGTAGTAAGAGGGAGTTCCTAGGGCTCATCGTTTAGGAATGGAAGGCAGTGGCCTACAGGGTGAGACACAACTCTATCTACCCAACTGCAGTTTTCAATATAACGCAGGAACTCCATTGCTACCTCTGCGATGGAATTTGGAAGCTTTCTTTGCACCAGCCAGAGGCTGTCTGTGAGCAAGTGCTGAAAATATACTTTGCTTAATGTAGCAAGTTAAAATAAGTTTTAATGTCTGTTACCCTCCCTGTTGTTGTAATTCAGGGTTAAGTGTTGATCATAGGCAACAAACAGCCCTAGATTAATTGATTCTAAGGCCAGCAGGGACCATTGTGATTATTTAGTCTGACCTCCTGTACAATCCGGGCTGAAGAACTGGCCCAAAATAATTCCTTTGGACCAAGAGCATGTCTTTGAAATAAATAAATAAATCCACCCTTGATTTAAAAATTGCCAGTGATGGAAAATTCACCACAGCCCTTGGCAAGTTGTTTTGATGATTAGTTACTCTCACTGTTAACAATTTGTCTTATTTGGAGTCTGAATTTGTCTAGTTTCAACTTCTAGCTATTGGATCATGTTCTACCTTTTCTTTTAGAAGTTCACCAGTGTTCCAAGAGTTATTGAAGATCAACATTAATGGTTTAGTGAAAAGGCAAAACACGAAAATGTGCATCCAACAAATTGATTAAAGGACTGATTTTTGTCTATTTTGACATCGTAATCAGTACATCAAAGTGTTTAGGAATGTATTTAACCTGACATTCTAGCTAGTTAACCATAATAACATTTCCCAGAATAAAATGAAACATATCTTTGCTTAGTACATGGAGACCAAATCTATAATTGCACTTGTAAGGAATTTCATTTTAGTTGAAATTTATTCCCAATATAGTAGTCACAGTTTAAACTAATGACAATGACATATTTTTATGCATGCAACTAATGAGCCACTCATATATCCAGCAGTTAGAAATGGTAACATGTTTGTAAATTACTTGACATGGTTTATAATACTCAGCCTTGCACATTTTGTGCATAAGCAGTCCTTAAATTTTTTCTATAAAATAGCTCTAAATTTCTTTATACAAGTTTCTTATTTTTCCCATCATTTAAAAGAATACTTTTAGCTATCTTTTTTTAATGTCTTTTAGAGAAAAGTAATGCAACAACTGGATAGCAAGTGACTGCAAATAAAAGCCAGTTGAGCAATGGAAATGAGTAGCTGTATCAACTGTATTATTATACAGCTTTTTAAACAAACATTTGAGGGAATGATGTCAGACTTCTGATTGGTCTGAGGTGCATTGTTGGAATTAAATGTATATGTATTATTATGCTGCATCCAATTTCTTTTCAACCTGCATTTGCCTGGGGTCCTGACCTCTTTGTGCCAAATAGTTACATTAGAGATTAATTTGGTCATTCATTGCTTCACTTTCAGAGTAGTGTTTATATTTGTGTGTATAAACATCTTTTAAATCTACTTCTCCTGTAACAAAAACCTTTGGTTGTTTTTTTGGGGTTTTTTTTTGGGACTCCCCCTATACGTTTTCTGTTACACACTTAACCCTAAAGAATTTTATAGCCCAGGGACCCAATTTTCAGAGGTGCAGAGAGCTCGCAATTCTAAACTCAATGGGAGCTGCAGATGCTTAGCCTCTCTGAAAAATTAGGCTTTAGGGGTTTCGAGTACCCAAGCAATGAGTTATACCAAATTACTGGAAACTTTTGCAAATTATGGCCTTAATCTAGAGAGAGCCACGTCCCTGTGTGTGAACTGAGGATAATAATACTTAGAGCCTTGTGAAACTTTTTATTTTTTGGGAATTCTGGGTTTTGTATTGATTTCACTCACCTGGGTTGTGTCATGAAATGTGGTCAGGTTCTGCATCTGAGGGAGCGTGAGGCCCTGGGGATGGCTGTGTGTTGCAGAGTGAGCCCATACCCCATTCACCTTGAAGCAGTGACTCCTGTCCCACAGGGCTGGGCCTGTCTCCCTGCTCTAGGTGATACAACCTGGCACACAGGGTCACAGTGCCGCTCAGATTTGACCTGGCTGCCCCTCTGTCGTGATTTGAGTGAGTGGCACTTTGACCTCATGTGCCAGGTCACTATGGCTGGAACAGGAAGCCAGGCCCAACCCCATGGAACAGGAGCCTCAGCTATGAGATGAAGTTTTTGTTTTATTTAGTTTTATAATTTATTTTTGTTTTTGTTTATTTCTCATTTGCAAAAAACACTGGACTCTAATAATACTTTTCTACCTTGTAGGGGTATTGTGAAGATCACAGTTTGCAAAGTACTGGGATACTGCACTTTACAGTGTGATAGAAAAGCCCACAAGGCACTTGATTGTGTATTCAGGGTTTGCATGGTGTACGATAAATAAGATATGGACCACATGCTGAATGATGAGAACAAAAGGAAATATTGAACAGCTGCCTCATTGCTTGGGCATGATGCATCCTGTGCACCGAATGAGGCAGGAGTTTTGGAATGATTAGTTTGTGATTATGTAATTAAAGACTCTCGTAATGCAAACACACAAGGGGGCTAAATTAAGGTTGAACTGGCTACCTTAATTTTAGAATTGCCTAACTTCCGCATGTTTGACATTGCAATGTTGACAACATTCTTTTAGGGTTTTTTAAAAATGGTATAAGATATATACTATTACACACACCTGTTGATGTTTGTTTGGTGATATATAAGTTTTATTGGCTTGAATTTGGGATGGCTGTATCATTCATAAGTGGTGGAACCAGAGTTACTCTGGTCATCCCAAACTAGTAACTAAACATCCTACATACCACAGCATTTCTATTTTGCTTGTTCTACATTTTTCAGAAACAGTTAGTTTAGAAACTTTGTTTTAAAAAAAGAGTTGGTTTTATTTTTATATCCTTCCACCTACATGGCAAGACTGATGTTTGTTTGTTTTTTTAAGTACTAGGAGTCTAGGACCCAGAAGAACAGAAAACATAGTTCCAATATAGTTTTCTAAGATTTTCTGCCAATCAAGGGCTTGGAATTTTAAGTGCTGATGTCTCGCAACAGGTCAGGTCTAGAGATGAATGCTCTTGCCACTGGCAAGAGGAGAGAGACAGTAAGAACAGTAATGGATTAGGGTCTGGATCCATCAAAAATGTTGGGCTCCTCCCTCAAAAAACAACAAACCTTCTACCCCTCCCTCCTCCTCCAAACACCCCCAGAATCCATCGAACTCCCATACAGACTTATTCTCATTCCCGGCCTTCTTGGCTGCTGGGAGGACCCTAATTTCCAAGGGCAGCAGCCTACATGTAGAAACTCTTTGAAGTACCTGCTGAGGAAAGCAGACTTTCAGCAACCCCTGAATACTAGAGAGGGAAGACCCACTTTCTCTAGGATCAGAGTGGTGGGTGAGCAAATCACTGCCAATCCCCTTCCCTCCCAGTTAGATTTAGCATGGGATTAGAAGGTGCACATCCTGGATCTTGTTGGGAGATAAGCATGGATGCACTGGGGAAAAGGATTGTAGGAATTCTTCTGGAAATCTTATCCCAAGTTAATGAAAATTAACTTTTTGCAAAAACAGACTGAGAACCTAATGAATGCAAGGGCTGTGTGTGTGTGTGGGGGGGACAAAACAAAGCAGGCTCATCTCGAGTGTGGTGATGCTGGTATTTTATACACTGCTCGAAGAAATAGCACAGATTTGCTTGGCTTTAGGCTAAAATTGTTCTTCACCGCTAGCATGTAATCTCTCAGGATATCTGACGACTTTGACAAGCCACTGAATGGTTTCAGAGTAGCAGCCGTGTTAGTCTGTATTCGCAAAAAGAAAAGGAGTACTTGTGGCACCTTAGAGACTAACAAATTTATTAGAGCATAAGCTTTCGTGAGCTACAGCTCACTTCATCGGATGCATCCGATGAAGTGAGCTGTAGCTCACGAAAGCTTATGCTCTAATAAATTTGTTAGTCTCTAAGGTGCCACAAGTAAGCCACTGAATGATACATACAATTACTTTATCTGTAAAAAAATGCTATCTTTGGAATGTTGGTGTTTTAAACTAAGGGGTATGTGTCCAATTTCTGTGCAGTATTTGATCAATGAAAATGTGCAACTTTGTGTGTCTGGATAAACTGATACACATGCTTTTATAATTGTTACTATAATTACCAAAATATGTTGCTGATTTAAGGGCCAGATTATAATTGGGACTGAGATAGGCTCACAGGTGGAGGAAGAGGCAAGAAGCCCCTTCACTGGTCCATGGAAGCAGTTGAGTGACCCTTGAGAAAACAGCAAAGTGTACCTGCAAGCGTGCATTGTTCAGGTGGGCCATACTACCATGATGCCTGCCTCAATGGCATGCTCTGGGATGAGCAGCTACACAGCCTGCCCTATGCACACTGGGGCATTTAGGGAGGGATTGTCCCCCGTAGAGCTCTTACTGCAGCACTTCATCCCCCCGTGCCAAGTGCTGACCTGTGGCTAAATGCCACACTTTGTCTCTTAGTAAATGTTGGTATTTATGTTTTTTCTGGTGGTATAAACAGACTCTGACCATCACAATGAAAAGGCTGGAGTAGAACATTTTGATATAATGCAAAATACCAGATTGCCTGGCAGCACTTGACAGGAGGATGCAAAAAGGCATTGGGAAAGAGTCAAGCTATATAGTATCACTATATGCTGTACAATGTCTTTTTCCTGGTTAGTGTCTTTTGCCACCTCATCTACATACTTATACCCTGACTGGATGACTTTGGCCTCTTTCTGCTCTTCCCAGTATTTGCAGAGTAACTAACATTGTGGGTAGAAACAATGGAAATCCACTTTCCAGATCTTTTAGTTCTTTTAATGTCTCTTGGACTAGCTGAGCTGGCCGGAAAAACTGAGGGAAGTAAACCATATGGTATCAACCGGGATCTGAAACTATAAACACTTTGATGTTTGAAATATAAATGGTATCAAATGGTCAAGCTGCAGAACTGCCTTGAAAAGCCATGTCCATTGGAGATGCATGAGAGATTTTTGTGTGAGGGTGATATTATTGTTTTACTCTATATAAGGGAGTGACGCCCATCACTGCCTCAGTTCCTTCACGGCTGCTGCAGAGAGTGAATGGTACTCATCTATTGTGTCTTTGGGACTAGACTTACTTTTAGTCTATATTCTTCTTCTTCTTTTATTTCTTGTAGTTAGTTTGTGAAGAGTTGTATAGGATAGTTCAGTATATGTAGCTGACCCTTATCCTGGGAGTCTTTGGTCCCTAGCTAGCTCCATGTTGGGCCCCAAGCCCTGTAAGAGCTTCAACAGGTAGAAGGTGCACTCTCTTGATCATACAAGATACCAAGATACATTTCCAGTGCCATCTATATCTGAGGGAGGGTCACTTGGTAACCCAATGTACAGGTTGCCACATGCTCGCTTCAGAATAGAAAGTCATTTGTGGCTTCAGGATCATCTGGGTTCTCAAAGGGTACAGCTTGCAACCCTGCTGGTCTTGTTGAGTGTACCAAGACCAGCCTCCATTCCAACTTCTTTTGACACAGGACCCAAGGTGTATTTTGTTGTTCTGGTCTCAGCACTGTCTTCTGTCATGAGGCTCCAGACCAGAATCTCCTCAGTCTTACACTGAGAACAAATCTTTTACCCAGCATTGCCCATCACCACCATCACTGGCTAAATCAGAAGTGGCACCAAACTGGCATTACCTATGAAGGCCTCAGTAACCTTGGGTGCTGATGAAAGAAGACCCCACCTCGGTACCTACTCTTCTTTTGGAAGTTAGCCTCAGCACCAACTTTCTCTCTGTCCTCTGATGCTTCTGTCTTGGCACCACAATTCACTGCAGATGCCTGTCAGTGTGAAAGGAAAGAGAAAAGGAAGCCCATCTCCTTACAAGAGTGACTCAGGATAGCCCAGTAGTCAGCTGAGGCTGGAGCTGGAGTAGAAGCAATAACAGGTGCAGGTAGAAGTGGGAGCAGGAATGGGCACAGTCTGGAGCAGTTTGTCAGAACTACCAGGCAACTGGGAATTCTCCCAACAAGTAGTGACTGAGCAGCCTGGAGGGGTTGCTTCCATTAGGAGCCTATATAGCTATCTTGGGGTCACTTGGTTAGGCCCCTGCTCGTGGATCGGCTGGGCCCTGGTTGATTGATTGGCATTGGTCTATTTTGTGACTCAGGTAATTACCTCAGATGACTCACCAGCTGAGGCTTGAGGGATGACTCATCAGGCTCAGACACTACCAGCTGAGGCTCAGAGATGACTCATCACAGAGGGACATAAGCAAAAGAGAGAGAGGAAGCACCAGTCCTCTCTCCTCCTTTGTGCTCTTTGACCTAAGGCCCTCAGGGACTCATAGCTGGCACTGTTGTCACTTCTTCTTCATACTCTTCTGGAGCTAGGCACTGACTAAGTTGACCTCCTCATCAGTTTGGATCCTGGTAACCTCGTTTTGATTCTCCTTGCCTGCGTGGGGGTCCATTGTTGAGAGCTCCTTTTGTAGCCTTACATTATGAACTGGGCATGACTTAATAAATATATATGTAACTGAAAGGACATAAACATCCCCAGACAATACATTCTGATTAAGTTAAAATGTACAATGGTGCTGGGAAAAGGAAATCAAATTTTGATTTCATGTATAAAGATCAGAAAGTTCTTTAGGGAATTGAACTCGGGGCGGGGGGGAGGGGAAGACTGAGTTTAGGAGGCAGACATAACATTCTGTGCCTTCTCGGAGCAGAGTTAGGGGGAACCACTTTATCCATTCTAGGTTATATAAAGTATAACCTTTTTATCTTTCCTATGTAACTAAAGTTTTTATAGAAAACTTTGCAAGATCTTTCTCTAGGTGTTCTGCTAGGCAGATAGTTTAATTTTTTCTGTTATGTCTTTAAAATATAACAAATTGGCTTTGCCTGGGCTATTGTGGGTTGAAAGAGCACTGGCTGATGCCTTTAAGGCGAATATTATCAATGTCCTCTTGTTAGGAGGCAGGTCAGTGGTAGCCTCTCACTAGCCACAAGCATGAAGAGGGTAGCAGTCTCTCCTTTGGACAGAAACCATTGTGTCACTGAAGGATACTCTCAGGTTTCAGAGTAGCAGCCGTGTTAGTCTGTATTCGCAAAAAGAAAAGGAGTACTTGTGGCACCTTAGAGACTAACAAATTTATTAGAGCATAAGCTTTCGTGAGCTACAGCTCACTTCATCGGATGCATTTGGTGGAAAAAACAGAGGAGAGATTTATAAACACACACACAGAGAACATGAAACAATGGGTTTATCATACACACTGTAAGGAGAGTGATCACTTAAGTGAAGGACTGGATCTGTGGCTGCTTTATACAGAGCCAGTATTATTAACCTGGAGATAAATGTTCAGCATCACCTATTAAGCATAAGAGTACTCTCCTCTCCTGGCAACAAACCTCAGGAAACTGACTATTGGTGCACAATCCACTTTTTTCTGACTGAGCGCAGAATAACCTATGATAAGGAGATTGCATTTACCAGCTAGTTCTTTCCATCTTTACTTCAAGAGTTCAGGGAACTGATATGATTGGGGGAACCTTTATTGTTAATCTAGTATGGGTACATTTACCCTAATAACTATGTGGTAGGTCTTGTTAAGTAACCTGTGTATTTTTACTGTATTCATAGGCAGGCTTTGGAGCATCATGTTTGATAGGAAAGTATTGCCTTATTTCTTCTTAGGCTGAAGCACTAGACTGCATCCACAAATATGTTATCAATCATTTTTGACTTTTTAATGGAAGCTAGAAAACAAAACTAGAGGCAAATATTATTTTAAAAGGTTAGTTTGGTGAGTTTTCTAACAAGGTCCGAGTAACAGCGTGTTCTTCTGCCAAAGGAAATTTACCTCCAGAATAATAGGGTTTGAAGCTGAATGAGTCAGCTGATTTAGAGTCAATTTAATGCCTCTCTCGTCAAGGAGGAGGAAAAACCTAGCAGGCAGGTCCAGTTAAATGCATTGTTGTCCTGGGTGAGGGGTGCTTTCCAAGGAGCTAATCACCTGCTCCAGTTTCTGTAAAGATTGAAGTTCTGGGCAAGTTGAACAGCCCTTGTTAAAATGTCTGATATTGTAAGTCAATGCACATTCAAAGAAATAAGGTGTCTTACCTATATGAAAAATAAACAATGCAAGGTATAGTTATTTTCTGTACCTTTGACATACATGCAAGCAGGTTTATTTCTGGTTCTTGTGACTTTCATGATACTACTTAAAACAGTTCTGAATAGGACCTAATCCCTGTGTCTGGAAAACTGGAAGAGGGTTCTGAACCTGCATATTGCTATCAAATCCAACCCTTCCTCTTGAGGTGGTTCTACTTTTATTAACCTTATAAGGGAACAAATTTAACTACTTTAAACTCCTATGTATCCTGTAATTTTGTACCTCACAAGTTTCCTAAAGCCATTTTTTTCCCAGTTCTGTATACATATATGCTAATTATGCAGGCAAATGCATGTTCAGGTAAAAGAATTAGAAAGCAACTGACTGGTGTCTGGGAACTCCCATACAGCAGAGCTACCTGTTAACACTGCAGGAAGAAAATGTGTGCATATGCAGAGGAGTTTGGCAATAGGTCTAGCATCCACAAGGGCGCTCTATTTCATCATGAGGATGTCACTGTGCTGCCATTATTTGTGTCCGCAGCACACCTCTTTTCTTGTGATGATGTCTTTCAGTACTTCTATTGTGGTGTCATTTATTGCTTCTCTGTGTTAGTGTTGCCAGACTGAGTACTGCCAGGGTAGTGGTCTTACGAGGTTAGTGCAAGCTGCCGAGAGAAGAATTGGGGGATCCTATTTTTCACTTCAGTCTAACATTAAAACCTTTTAATGGAAGTGAGTGTGCGTCATGGATGTGCGGCTTTCCATAAATATTAAAAGGGATATCCTACTTCCAATGTTGTTTGTTTGAAACATATTCTGAATTTGTAACATGCAGTATATGTCCACACATGAATTTGGCTCAACTCTGAGCTGGAGCCTGAGCTGCAAAATCCTGATTTTGACTTCTGGTCTCTTACTCTTTCTTTTTCCTCTCTTCTCCCCCAAACCTCAAAATTTGGCAGTGTTGGGATTGATGAATCATTTTTTATACTTTGTTCTCTGACATTAATTCTGACTTGAGAAATATCAGCATATGTGGAGAAAGGTTTCGCCATTTACATCCTAGCTGAAAACAGATAGTACTGTGTCTTCTGCAGGAACCTATTTATGGGAATCTTTCTTTAAGTTCCTAAATATTTGTAACTACAAGCTTCTGGTTTTGCAAGGGAGGATTAGTGCTGGCTGAAAAATGGAATTTCCATCCCAGGGAAAATTTCATGGTTTTGGGGGAAAAGTGTTGTCCTGACTGGGATTAAAAAAAAAAAAAGAAAACAATGACATTCGTTATGGGAAAAATTTGGAAAAATTCCATTGCAGGAGAACTGAAATGGAATTTTTTGGCTGGTTGCTTGCCCACCTGGAAAGTTCTTGTCAATTTCACTTTTTCCTTGAAGGCAGAAAGTGAAATTGATAAGTCTTCCCGGTGGAAGGCGGGTAGCCATCATTTCAATTTTCCCAATAGAAAATAACTTTTTTTTTTTTTGGCAAAATTGAAGTTTTCACATGAAAAATGTCAACCTGAATTGGAACAAAAAGTTAAAATCTTGGCATTTTTTGTGAAATATTTTGATAAGATCAAAACTTCTTGTTTTGACTATATTAGTTGGAACATTTTGACTTTTATATTATGACATAAAAATCAAAACAATAAAGTTGAAATTAACTGTCTTGATAATTTTCCATTGAAAATTTTGACTAACTCAATATGTTCCCACTAAAAGTTTAATTTAACCTAATCGGCATTTTCTGACAGAACAGTTTTCTATGATCAACTCTACTTACTACTTTAAGAAACCATTCTATTATGGTCAAAATATCATCTTTATTTTGGCTGCTGCAATAAGTGATTGGCTGACTGAATGAAACAGACATCTTTCACAACAGAACAGATGGAAGCACCTTGTTAAATAAAGAATGTAATTCTCCTCTCTTGTTTTGCTGTACATCATGTCAAACATCTTCCTGTTAGTATTATAGTAAAGCTTAGAGGCTCCAAATAGATTGGGATCTCATTGTGCTAGACACTGTACAAATACACATAGTAATTGATAATCCCTGCCCAGAACAGCCTGCAACCTAAATAGACAAGATAGATAAAGAGTGAGAGGGGAAACAGAGCTATTGAAAGGTCAGGTGACTTTCTCATGGCCACACAGCAGGTCAGTGGCAGACCTGGTGGTGATTTCCAGCATCCCGGCGCAGTGTCCTATCCATTGGACCAATCACCTCAGACTATAATATACAGTACACCCTCACTTTTTCTCTACATTTGGAGTATTATAATATAGGGATATAGTGGGGAAAACTCAACAAAATTTAGAAGGGAATCTGTCAGAAAGTTCCATATTATTGTACTTGTTGCTTATTTTCCAACCCAAGTGAAGTTATTATCAAATGGTAAATTCTAACTGCCAAAGACCAAACTAAAACTCTGGTTTTAATGTGGGGAGGGACCCTTACGTGTACTTTGAAGTAAACTATCCAATATCAGCAAACTCCATTTGCTGATTATAATTATAACCCCCACATCTGATTAGTATTTTTAACCATTGGTATTTCAGATATACTGCAGGCTGTTGAACAGAATGTTTATATAAGGTGTGCATCATGGTGTTTTAAATCTACCCCCTTCCAGAGTGAAATTCATTGCATTTGTATTTCATCACAAAAAGTGACAAGAAACAGGACATAGTTTTAAACATAACAAGGTAAGCTGGAGCTCTGTATAAACGCTGCTTTAACAAGTGCTGCAAGAAAAATGATAAAATTGAGGTGACTCATTTCCTAAGCTTTTTCTTTCTGGGTGATTTCACATCACACAGATGTTCTTTTGTTTTGCAATAGCAAATGAAAAACATTTTTTCTTCCTTCATTTTATGGTGGTGATTTTTTTTTTGTTTAATTTTGCAAGCAGACATTGAATTTGTTTTTATTTGCATTATGAGATATGCAGTCTCTTTTTGTTGAATACTCAGCCACTAAAATAAACTCTATTTACTCAGTGGTGAGCAAAACAAAAGGAGAAAAATTGTCACTTTGTGGATTCCCTCTCTCCCCTCCCCCCTTCTAGTTTGCTTTTAAATGTAACAGTTAAAGCTGGGCAGTACTTAGATAATGAAACTAGAATTTTGTTTGGTTTCAAGCTTCATTACAAAGGCAAAACTGGAGCCATGCTTAGTGTATTTCAGTGTGAAATCTATGACCCTGGGCTTCTGGTTTGGCTGAGCTGCACTCTGCTCAGAATCTGGTGGTGGGGACATGCTCACAAATGTGGCTTTCTATCACCAGTGTGTCTTCGCTTCTTCTGGGGCTGTTTGGATTTGGTTCCGTCCCTCAAGGCTGCTCTAACTCCCATCAACTATTAATGGCTCTGAAAGGATTGTTCACCAGCCCTGGATCTTTGGAGCACAACAGCACTTCACACGTGCCTTCTCTTCCTAGTCCTGTCCCTAATGCTCCCCCTGCCAAAGGCCACGAGGGTGGGATATTGCTGGCTCAGTACCACCCATGGATTCCTTTATGGGAGGGGAATTGTCAGCTGGCCAGTTAGTTACTTTCCATTGTTTTTGAGCTGTTCAGATGGCTCAATGGAACCAAGGCTCTTGGTACTTCTTGTCTAGGTTCTTAAAACACTGTGGTGTCTGGGCACCTCCCAGAATGTTGACGTGTGCACGCACAGATATATCTACCTCCTTTTCCCTCCTGCGCATGACTGGGTTTGTTTGTTTTGGCTGGGTGAAAGAAGCAAACACTGGATTTTATTCTGAAAGAGCTGAAGGTTCATGGTCATCCTGCTGTCTCCTAGCATTGAGTTCCAGATTTGTGGCCAGTGACCTAGAAAGCTCTGTCCTCTGCAGAGCTGCAGGGTTTCACTCTAACATTGATGGTTTCATTGATGCTGTGAGGGGGGTCACGAACACAGGGGTGAGGTCATCCCTCAGGTAGTGGAGGACACTGAAGTTGAGGTCTAAAACCTGGAATTTGACCAGTGTTAATTGGGGAGACTGTCAGAGTGTCACAGTGATGAGCTCTGAATGGCCTGTGTTAGCTGAGCAGATGGGCTGCTGTGGTGTGAACCAACTGTAGCTTCCTCCCCCATCCCCCCCAACACAGGTAGGTAGGCAGAGAGAACACAGTAATCCAGTCTGGAGGTCAGGAACACCTGGATCACTGAGTACATCTGCACAGCAGTTAAACACCTGGGTTAGCTAACTTGGGCTTGTAGATCTTGGGCTGCAGAACTCAAAACTGCCATTTGGGCTCAGGCTCCCCGCTTGTGGGGTCCCAGAGCTTGGGCTCTGGCTGGAGCCTGGATGTCTACATTGCAGTTTTGCAGTCTGAGCCCTGAGAATCTGAGTCAGCTGACCGGGACAGTCCTGGGTATTTAACTGCTGTGTAGATGTTCCCTCAAGTTTCAGTCTGAAGTGTGTATGGTCTTTTTGCTGGCCATCAATGGAGAAGGGTATTTCCATCTGGAGGTAGTGGAATTACTTGTGTATCCAGAAGCTTAGGAGTCTATGGATGGCAAGGCTATGAGAATTGTATTAATTTTCAGAGGCAGACATGCTAAGAGGAGGAGGATGTTATAAAGTTGATGGAAATGTCAGCTCAGGTATTTCATCCCTCCCTGCCCCAGTTCTTTGGATATTGTAGCTAGTTTAATTGGTATTGTGTGTGTGGTGTCCCATATCACGTGTGTGTGTGTGTGTGTGTGTGTGTGTGTAATGTCCCATATCACAGTAGATTCTGTAAGTAGTGTCCTTTGCTTCCAAAGCAACTAGGAATCCTCCTCCATAATAATCTATCACATATGTAGTTACTCTGAACACAGTAATACAGAACTTCTCTAGTTTACTACTGTTTATCTAAATTGTATTTTTTTTAAATTGCACTGTAAACAGATATACTCAATTCATACGCTGAACTGTACTGTGATGTTTTGTGGAGCTGGATAGGGTTGAAGTCCTGCACTGGAACTGAACAACTGAAGTGAGCTGTAGCTCACGAAAGCTTATGCTCTAATAAATTTGTTAGTCTCTAAGGTGCCACGGGTACTCCTTTTCTTATTGTGTCTGTAGTGGGTTTTGTGTGTTTTTCTAGTTAAACCTTTGGAAGCCTTAAAATAATAGCTCCAAATAAGCATATGGCAATACTATAGAGGCTGCAGAGTCTAGCTGAGTGAACAAGTGGCTAGAAGTCAGGAACTGTGCTCAGTCTGAGTTCTGTCATTAATATGGGCCTTGGGCAAGTCACTTAACCTTTCTGTTTACTTTTTCCAGCTGTAAAGTGTGATGCTTTAGAATTAATTACCACTAACAGAGCACTCTAAATTTTCAAACATTATTACTGTTGAAACTTTATTACATATATGTACATCCCTGTGGTGGAAATTAGACCCCGCTGTGGGGTTTTGGCTCTGATCATGGAAAGAGTAGTAATCTTGTAGGTAAATGGGAAGAGCTTTGCCCAGACAGTGTGAGAGAATTGGCATTATTCCTGATATAAAAGAACAGCTTCCAAGTTATGCTTATGTTTGCATGATGAATGTGACGTAAGACTCTTATTATTTTGAACTCAAACATACTGATAGAATGTATAATACTTAACTACAGTAGGTGACACTCATTTAAGAAGTTGGAGGTTTCAACATACCTTTATGGGCTTTTATTCATACTAATGCAGTAATGTTAACATGAGTGAACTTTATTTGTACTTTTAACAATTTCAAATAATGTTACTGCCAGATGAGTGCATGGTATTTTCATTAATTTAGTAAATATTTTGTCAGTTTGTATTTCGTCCCCATGCTGCATGTAAAGGACTCAAAGCCCATGTTCAGAGTCTTTTGAAAAGAAAGAAGTAATTGTTAGTTTTATTATTTATATTATGGTAATACCCGGGGGTCCCAGTCAGGGATGTGTGTCCCATTAACCCAGTTGCTGTTTAAATAAATTAATAATTCTCCTCTGACAGGTACAGTGCCACTTCACTTCAGAGTTTGCCAAATAGGCTCTTAAAGGAAGAAGCCGCTTCTAGTTCCTTTGAAAACTCAATGGGTTAGTACAACAAGTATTTCCTGGTACTTTGGTAGCTGAATGACTGCTGCTGGCAAACATTACGTTGCACAGCTGGGTGTGTGCATTGTGCAAATAAATTGTTGGGGGAAGTGAGGCAGGTTTTTCTAGTTCCTGTATATAACATTCTGTACCTATAGCAGTATTCCACAGTTGGAACAGAAAAACAGATGAGCCAGCCATTACACTTTGAAAAAAGGTAAGTTTTACATGTGTTAAAGTTCTTAGTATGGTATATAACTTTAATACTTTTGCTGGCATTTATTAGAAATGACAGTGAGAGTCCTTTCTTTCTCTTGTGTAGAATTGTATGTTGGCCTGGATTGTGAGAGAGAGGCAAAAGTCCTAAATGAATAGATAGTTGTAGACATGGTGTGGTTTTTGAGAGTTTTGCTAATTATGTTATCCTAGTTCTAGATGTCATTTTTTGACTTCCCAGTGAGTGAGTCTGGGGTGTATACAGACTTGCTGTGTTTTAACTGGAGTCTAGAAAGTTAATATATGTATCGGTGCCCTTGGTACTGTAGCATCAAAGCCAGCATATTAAGTTATTGGTGTTAGGAATTACACCAAAATGGAGAAAAGTTCAAGAATGGGCTCTAGTTCTTTCTTGATAGATTGAAGTGGAATAAAAGAGCCCCTCGATCTCTGTCTGAATAGGTCCACCTTAGTGTACCCTAGAAAAGGTTTGGCTGGTATAGTTATATCAGCAAACCCGTCCTAGTGGAGATGCAGCTTATACTGGCAAAAGAGTGACTTTACTTATATAGCTTATACCATTTCCACAAATGCAGTAAGTTTGCTCTTAACTGCATCTACACAAGGGCTTTTGCCAGGATAGAAATGTAAAAAATCATACCCCTAACCAACATTACTGTCCAGGCAAACATTTGTAGTGTAGATCTGGCCCCAGTGAAAGTGAAGGTGTCCTGCCTTAGTTTTGACATCCAAGTTCCAGTACTACCATGTTAGAGTGCATACCAAAACATAATCTGTGATGCTGTATCACAAAGTCATTGAATACGCACAGACTTCTAGCTAAATAATCACAGTGGTTTAGAAGCGGAAGGATATCTTATAACAAGAGCTGTTGGATAGTGGCAACAGTGAGAAAGTTCATCAGGACTAAATTTTCATTCTGCTCTCCCTTCATATATTGCCCTAGAATCCAGAGGGACTTTACCCAAGAAACACGGGAGATTTTAGGTGAGGGAGTTCTGGAATGCAAATGAGATTCCTGATTTATTTTCAGAGTAGCAGCCGTGTTAGTCTGTATCCACAAAAAGAAAAGGAGTACTTGTGGCACCTTAGAGACTAACAAATTTATTTGAACATAAGCTTTCGTGAGCTATAGCATCTGATGAAGAGAGCTGTAGCTCACAAAAGCTTATGTTCAAACAAATTTGCTAGTCTCTAAGGTGCCACGAGTACTCCTTTTCTTTTTGCTGATTTATTTTGTGTGTATATATATATATATATATAAGCGTATGTGCAGTTGTGTTTGTAAAGATTAGTGGCACCTCTGGTGGCTAAGAACTTGTCTGAGGCTGTATCTTTACTGCATGCAAATCATGGGGTAAATTAATCCATGATAACCTAACCCGCTATAATGCAGCCACATCACTGTGCTGTCATACCCCACACATCCGCTGCATCTCGCCATGACAAGCAATACATCTCTCTGGGCAGGTATCCCAGGATTCATAGCGCTACAATTCACTGTGTTGCTCTGTGCTCACGTTTGCAGGGTGTTGTGGGACAACTTGTCTGTTCCCTCTGGGGATTGTGGGAGGAAAGGGTCTAGGCCCACAAAATTCCATTCCTGGAATGGCCCGTGCTGGTGTGGTGATGTGCTATGTGCTGAAAGATAGGTTTGGATCATGCTAATCCTAATAACAGGGACCAACAGCTGCTGCTTTTTATGGGGGCAATGTTTTGTTTTGTGCAAGACCTGATGCCTCCCAATGCATTGCAGTCAACTTTCAGGTCTGAATCTGACATCCAATCATTCCTTCAAAAACAAAAAACAAACAAACCCCCCCCCCCCAAAAAACAACCACCATGTTGCACTGATTATGGAATTGTCCAGCACTCAATAAAACCCACATCTCTTAATTTGCCCTTAATAATAAATTGGGTCTGGCTATGACTGAAGAGGCAGCTGACTTCCAAGTGCAAAATACACATCCTGAGGCGACCATCCAGGGTATGAAATTGAACAGGAATCATATACTTTGCAGTACTTCCTTAATCTCTCCACTTTTGGCTGTGGTCTTAGCCACAGGAATGCTTGGCTGTTCCTTAGCTTCCTCAGTAAGGGATGGCAGTTGGCTCACTTCTGTGGGGATTTGGGTAGGCATCATCCTGCTTCCCACCGCAGAATCTTCTGCATGAAGCAGCCATTCTTTCTTTAAACCTGCCTCTCTGAAGATGGAGGCTAACTATGGGGGTAATCACCATACCACATACCCTGTCCATGCAGGGGGCGCTCTTAATGGCCCTGGGACCATCCCTGCCTCTTCTCTCTCTCTCTCTCTCTCTCTCTCTCTCTCTCTCTGAATTGGCTAAGAGATGATTGAGCTGTAACATTCTGCCTGCTGGGGAGACCTAGGCTTTGTTGGCTGCTGCCCATACCCATTCGTAGCCCGCAAGGGGCCAATGGAGTTGCTTGCCTACCCCTAATTTTTTGGACGCTGGGACCTGGGAAATCCCAGATCAGGGGTATGTCTGCGCTAGAGCAGCAGGGGCAATTTCTAGCTCCAATAGATGTACCTGCACTAGCTCTGAGCGAGCAAGCGTGCTAAAAATAGAAGTGGAGCTGTGGCAACACGTGGTGGGAGGGGCAAGCCACCTGAGTATGTACCATGAGTTTCAAATGGGATTGTACTCAAGCTGGAAAGCCCCTCCTGCTGCTCGCACTTTTGTGCCTACACTTCTATTTTTAGTGTGCTAGCTCGAGCAGAGTTAGTGCGGATATGTCTCCTTGAGCTGAAAACTACACCTCCAACTCCAATGTAGATGTACCCTGGGAATGTCCCTGCTTCTCCCTCTTTCTCCTTCCTATCCCTATCCCCCCTATCCTATCCCTTCCCCACTAGGAGCTACTCATCATCCAATTCTGGTCAAGGGGCTTAGGGGAAGGGATTGGAAGACCATTATGTCTTGATTATTGTGACTTCCCATGGTTGCACACCTTCACTGCAGTAGCATATCTTTCTCTACTGAGTGCTGGCTTTTTAAATAAACTCTCATCTGCGTGGGTCAAGTTTCTCCTTTTGTGGGGAGTGGGCCACTACTCCCCTCCATGTGATCTCTGTGGACACACCCCACATACAGAATGCAGCGTATGTTGTTGTGTATGAATGCAAATATTTGTGTGGCTTTGCAAGACATTTCATTTACAAAACCTTACACTGAAGCCTGTTTTTCTAACTACAGCCTTACAGTGGAAGAGTCCATATTCCAGAAATTGCCTTTCAGCACAGCAGTGGTGTGGCTAGCAGGGAGTACGTATTCATAGCTAAATGAGCTATTATTTTATTCCTCCCCTCTTAAAAAAAATACCAAAAACAAAAACCAACAACAACATCCAAAAACAAATGGAAAGGCCTGCTAATTTCTAGTTTGCCATTTTGCCACTCTGCTGGTTCCATCTTCTTTCCTAGTGCCTCAAAAATCCCCAGGTAGTTAGACCCAGCTCTTTGGCCCATGAAATGGAGGCTCTGGCCCAAAGAAAAGGTAGAATAAAACCAAGCCCATTCTGTGGGAGACTTCACATCCCTCCTTGTATTCTAATTTTCCATCTAGAAAACCACCAAATCCTCTGGCTGGCTTAGTGTGAAATCTCTATTCCAGTTGGGATGAAGATAACTGCAAGATAACCAGCCATGGGGCTGTCCAATAAAAGCTCAACAAACATTTTAAGAGATTCTCAGAGTTGCTTAGATAATGTAGCTTCCAAAAACTGCTGATTCACCCTATGTGTGTTCATATATTGAGCTGAATACAATCGATGTTAGATGTTCTGACTACAGGAGAACCTCAGAGTTATGAACACCAGTCAGCCCCACACCCCATTTGGAACTGGAAATATGCAATCAGGCAATATGTGTTAAATGTAAACTACTAAAAAAAAATGGGGGGGGCATTTAAAAACATATGACAAGGTAATAAAACTTTCTGTGCTTGTTTCATTTAAATTAAGATAGTTAAAAGCAGCATTTTTCTTCTGCAGAGTAAAGTTTCAAAGATGTTTTAAGTCAATGTTCACTTGTAAATTTGAAAGAACAACCATAACACTTTGTTCAGAGTTACGAACAATGTCCCTTCCCACGGTGTTTGTAACTCTGAGATTCTACTGTACTTAAAGAATTAGGTGGAAACAGGAGAGTGTGAAAGGAGAATAGAAATCCAATTTTGGAGGCTTATTTCCATTTCGGCCTATATGTGAAACACAGGCCTAGTCCCTAATACAGTGTTGTAAACAGCTCTTTAAAATACAGAAGCATTGTGTTGTTTTCCTGTAAATAGTATCAAACCATTTATTAGCAATTGTGGCTTTCTTTCTATTGAGCAAAGATTCCTGCTGTTATTGATGCACGTCCAAGGCTATGTCTACATTGCAGCTTATGTCGGCCTAACTTATGTCACTGAGAGGTGTAAATGAGCCACCCCCTGCGTGATATAAGTTACACCAACAGAAGCGCCGGTGTGGACAGTGCTATGTCAGCAGGAGAGCTTCTCTTGCAGACACAGCTACTGCCCCTTGCGGAGGTAGTTTTACTATGCTGGTAGGAGAGATGCAGCCATATGTGTGTAGACAAGCCCCAAGTGTTTATTAAACAAAACACTTAGGTATAACAGAAATGTCCACTGTTTCCGACAAAATGTATGGGAGCCAAAACAAATATTGTCTTGTGAGATTCTTCTACTTTACCTACTGTAAAGCAGGTGATGGTTTTGTGTGCACATCACAATATAACTCATACAAGCTTGAATGAAAGTGATGGAACCACAGGATCTGTTCAATATCTTCATCAATGATTTAGATAGAGAGCACACTTATAAAGTTTGTGGACGATACCAAGCTGGGAGGGGTTGCAAGTGCTTTGGAGGGCAGGATTAAAATTCAAAAGATCTGGACAAACTGGAGAAATGGTCTGAAGTAAATAGGATCATTGCACACATACAAAATGGGAAATGACTGCCTAGGAAGGAATACTCCAGAAAGGGATCTGGGGATCATAGTAGATCACCAGCTACATGAGTCAACAGTGTAACACTGTTGCAAAAAAAGCAAACATCATTCTGGGATGTATTAACAGGAGTGTTGTAAGCAAGACACGAGAAGGAATTCTTCCACTCTACTCCACGCTGATTAGGCCTCATCTGGAGTATTGTGTCCAGTTCTGGGTGCCACGTTTCAGGAATGATGTGGACAAACTGGAGAAAGTCCAGAGAAGAGCAACAAAATTGATTAAAGGTCTAGAAAACATGACCTATGAGGGAAGATTGAAAAAAATGGGTTTGTTTAGTCTGGAGAAGAGAATACCGAGAGGGGACATAACAGTTTTCAAGTACATCAAAGGTTGTTACAAGGAGGAGGGAGAAAAATTGTTGTTCTTAACCTCTGAGGATAGGACAAGAAGCAATGGGCTTAAATTGGAGCAAGGGTAGTTTAGGTTTGACATTAGGAAAAACTTCCTAACCGTCAGGGTGGTTAAGCACTGGAATAAATTGCCTAGGGAGTTGTGGAATCTCCATCATTGGGGATTTTTAAGAGCAGGTTGGACAAACACCTGTCAGGGATGGTCTAGATAATACTTAGTCCTGCCTTGAGGGCAGGGGACTGGACTATTTCACTAGGAGGGTGGTGAAGCACTGGAATGGGTTACCTAGGGAGGTGGTAGAACCTCCATCCTTAGAGGTTTTTAAGGCACTGCTTGACAAAGCCTTGGCTGGGATGATTTAGTTGGTGTTGGTCCTGCTTTGAGCAGGGGGTTGGACTAGATCAGTGGTTCTCAAAGCCGGTCCACCGCTTGTTCAGCAAGCTGGGTTCACCAGCAAGCTGGGTGACTGCACTATGGCAGGGGTAAGCCTGGTAAGGTTTACTTCCCTCAACCCCCAGGAGAAGCAAGGGAGATCAAAAGGGCAGATTGTGACTGAGCTGCTCCAGGACAGCACTACTTCCTGCTGCCCCATACTCAGGGTAGATCATTTAGCTGCTCTCTAACCCTAAGTTTGCCAAGAGATATGTGTTTATCTAAAACGTTATTAGAGCACTGTATTTGTAGCCAAACCCAAGCATCTGTAAGTGAGCCGAGTCTGAGTTTAAAAACCAGGACATTAAAAGTTTGTGATTCAATAAACCTAAATATAAAAGTCAGAAAAGACTGTTAATGTTAATCACAGAATTTAACTGTGCTCACTTATTCTTCCCTTTGTGGGGGGAGAACTCACTAGCTTGAATCAGATTTCTTATTTTAAATTTCATTTTATTTTAATTCTTGTTTGTTGGAATAAGCCCTTGTTCCATTTGAACTCTGGCCCATTTGTACTTTCTCTCTTCTCCCAATCATTTGCTACAGCTTTGTATCTTGGCAAATGTGTGTTTTCCAGACCACTGGTGAAAATACTAAATGAAACAGTCCTCAACCCTAGTCCTTGCAGGACCCATCAAACCCAAACTAGATTCAGTGGCAGTTAGTTACTCCTTACTCGGCCTCCAATGTGTTAAGGCCTTGAAGAACGCTTCTAACTTAAAGCACATGAGCAGTTGCAGTGAAGCTTATGGTAGTACTCATGTGCTTAAAGTTGGGTATTGCTTACATACCTCGCTGAACTGAGACCTTGATCTCCATCAATAAATTGGTATGGTCATAGTTCCTACTGTTTAGAAAAACGATCTGGCTGCTGAATCCAATGGTTCCAATTATGGAACTGTCCAAGACTTTGTAAACTAAATTAAATACTGTCACTATTCCAGGAGCAACTCGGGAACCAGACTGTGACAGAGTCATGAGCAACTTCCCAGTTTCCTTGCTCCTGCTTGGGATTCAGGGGGTAGGACCTATATCTTGCCCAGATAACTCCTCCCACTGATGCTGGTGGCAAGGGAACCAGGAAGCAGACTCTGACTCTGCCTAGCACAGAATATTTCTTCTGGCACTTCTGCACTGATATGTATGTTGGAGGTTCTGCCCACACACCAGAGTGGTGGGGGGTGGAAGTTGTGGTCCTGTGGAGGTTGCTGTTCCCCACCAGTGGTGGGGGGTGGAAGTTGTGGTCCTGTGGAGGTTGCTGTTCCCCACCTCCTTCCCTTCCATTACAACCTGCAGTGAGGGCAACTGGCACAGGTGGTATTTGTTTTGTTTTGTTTTATTATTTGTATTTCTGTAGTGCCTGGTACTGGTCCATGTCCATGACCAGGGCTTCTGGGTAGCCTTGCATCCCCTTATTTGCCTGTGCTTCAGCATTAATCAGCCCATAATCTTGGCCGTAGGCAAAAAGGAAAGAGAATAGGGTTTTACTAAAAGTAGTTTAACAGTTTTTATATAGGGCAGACAATTTTGTAAATATAAAACCAAAGCAAAACAGTAACTTTAGGTGGCGCTTACATCAACAGGAGCCAAATCTTGCCATCATTACTCAGGTAAAGCCACTGTTGAAATCAGGGAGATTTTTTTCATGAGTAAGGACTGAAGGATTTGTCCCTAGACTACTTCTGTAAAAGATTCAAAAACAGTTTTCAAATACAGTGAATCTTTTCCGGCTGTGTAATGGGAGAACTGTGGCACTGTAACAGTTAACCAATGGTTTCAGAGTAGCAGCCGTGTTAGTCTGTATTCGCAAATCGGAATGCATCTGATGAAGTGAGCTGTAGCTCACGAAAGCTTATGCTCAAATAAATTCGTTAGTCTCTAAGGTGCCACAAGTACTCCTTCTTTTTTTTTTTTTAAGTTAACCAATGGTATGTTTTACACAAGAATAGACTTTAACTACAAACACCTTTTAAATCTGGATAATGTACCTGTTAATTGTGCCCAACTGCCCACTTGGTAATTATTATAATATTCTATAAGATGTTCTGTAACGCAAGTCAAATCAGTTTCAATAGACTTCACAAACAAAGCTATAATGGTTTCTGTGCAGGATACAGATGGCATTAACCCACTATTTTACAGTGCAGACAGGCAGATATGAACACAGGAATTGTCATAACAGGGATCCATCCAGTTTGCTCTCCTGTTTCTGAAGGTAACCATCAGTGGACACTTTTGAGAGAGGAATAAGAAACTACAACCTGCCCATGGGAGGTGGACCTGACCTGTCAGTTGGAAGTGGGCTTCTACCTGAAGCATGAGTTACCCTATACAGTGTAACCATGTGTGTTCTCATTATCCACATTAATGCCTAATTCTTTTCTGAATCCTATCTTCGGTGATATCTAGTATTAGTATATTACAACTCCCCAGTTTGTAAACTGAATTGAATTAGATTTAGAATCAGCTCAGTTGGGCTTTCCAGAAAGAATTGTTTGTGGGATTAAAGATTGGTAGTGGGACATTCACTTTGCATGTAGATTTTTTTCATATTTTTTTCCAGTCTCCCAGCTGCACAAATACAGTAATATGGCTTTGTTTGCCAGTATGAACTGCAATATTGCATTGCACATGCAACTCATACTTTAGAAGTAATTGCTCTTAAATGGGAGTACTCGTGTGCTTAAAGTTAGGTATGTGCTTACATACCTCACTGAACAGAGACCCTGATGTCTATCAATGAATTGGTATGATCAGAGTTCCTACTGTTTAGAAAAATGATCTGGCTAGTCTTTTTGGCTACAAAGTATTGCTAAAAAGTATAAGGAACCAAAGAATGAGCAGTCACCATTTGCTCAGCACCTGAATGTAGCAGGAGTAGATATGCACAGTACTTAGAAATGGATGCACACTTAGGCACCCCCAGAACACTGAAATGAGTCTGGCTGAGACTGAGGAAAAGTGAATGTGTTGGGGTGGAAGTGGGGCATGGCCAGGGCATAGATGCTGAAGTGGAATCCAGCAAATGCAAATTATGTACATGACTATCAGCATTACATTTTTTAGCTACTTTTTCTGCCAACCATGAATAGGGGCTTCTTCAAGTGCACTTTAGAGTGAAAATTAGAAGAAGCAGTTCATTTTTGGTGCTTTTCTCTTTAAAAGCAGCATATCAAACATGTTACTATTAATCATTGTAAAATTGCTTAAAAGTATATTTAAATTATTTTATTTTTATGGTATATTTAAAATAAATCACAATCTACTATGAACAAAGGACATACTCTGGTTCATGACTTGAATTCTATTCCTGACTCTGCAGCTAAATTGCTGTTTGCCTTGTGCATGTCACTTGACCTCTTTGTCTTACTTTCTTCACCCACAAAAGGGGCATGATGATATATTTATTTGAACAGTAGTACTGCTATGATCTAATGTTTGGTTTTTTTACAGCATTTTCATCCCATAAAACACTGCTGTTGTAATATTGCAATTGAATTGCTTTCAGAGAAAAAGCAATATTCTGTAGAGGAGCTGTATATAGCTCATGTAAGCTTTTCATTGATCTGAAGTGGGGGGTTTTTAAGATCATTCTGAGAAGAGGTTATGAAATGTCAGACATAATCCCTGTTGTAACAGAAGTCAATGCAAGGCAGAATCTCCTGAAAGCGTGACATTTACTTGCTTTACTAGTAAGCTCACCGCCAAGCTGTGGGGGTCGGGGGTGGGGTCTCACACTTGAACACTAATTTTTCAGGATTTCTGTTCCTAGATTTAAGTAATTTAGTGGAAAGGACATTTTCATTTTGTCCAGTTATACTGTATTTTGTGGCTTTGCTTTCATTGGTGGTGACTAGGTAGTGAAGCATAAGTTTATCCATCCCTATTATTGTTGAGACAAGGTGGGTGTGGTAATATCTTTTATTGGACCAACTTCTGTTGGTGAGAGAGACAAGCTTTCGAGCGACACACTGCTCTTCTTCAGGTCCATTGTTGTCCATTTTAGCTGTACTTTATTTGTATTGCTTCCACCTCGGTACCACTTGCCACTGGCCTTTTGCTTACATGGAAGATGCAAGAGAGGCAAGGCAAGCTTTCAAAAGTGACTGGAGAGTAGGCTTAATGAGGAAAGAGAGCTGCAGGTACTGTATACAAGCTCTGCATGTTTCCATTGGCCCCAGCCTCTCATCCCCTTCCCACATCAGACTTTCCCAACACACTCAGACTAGATCAACCTTTGAAAAGACTCGCACAAATATACTTATATCTTAAACGAATAAGCTCTGTATCAGTCGTGCCTTCCTTCAGTTCCAGTTTGTGAGGCAGTGATGACTAGAACTTCCAGGTTAACAGCCCTAAAATTTTAGTTCTCTTGTCATGCACCACATGAAGCAGAGG
Source organism: Dermochelys coriacea (assembly GCF_009764565.3). Taxonomy (NCBI): domain Eukaryota; kingdom Metazoa; phylum Chordata; order Testudines; family Dermochelyidae; genus Dermochelys; species Dermochelys coriacea. The sequence continues at coordinate 151,632,024 of NC_050068.2, forward strand.
CAGACTGTTTGAAATGGTGGTATGTTTAGTACTCGGATATAGACATTCAGGGTTCTTGTTGTTCTGTTCCATTGGTGGGGAGGAGGGGGCGGAGAAGGAGGAAGAGGGAGGAAGGGAAATGTGATATCCTTAGAGCACACAAAGACATCTCATGCCCAATTCTGCCATTCCCTCCTCTCATTAAGCAGTACCTTTCTATCCAAGTAGTCCTACTGAAATTCGTGGAGTGTTTGTGTGGCATGGTGCTAATCATGATAAGAATAGCAAAAGCAAGTCCAAAGTGAGTTTAGCCAATTCAGGACTTCCACAACCAGAGAGTAATTGCAAATGAATTTACAGAAGGAGGGGCGCCTGCATGATGACATTCATACACTTGAGAGTAAACAGTAGCAAAGAGAAAGCACTGGCCATAGATGACTCTGGGGGCAATCTGTTAGTCTGCAGGTGATTAGACATTGATTCTTCCGCAGTTCCCAAACAATTGTTTCATTTAGCTTCTCTTAGATGAGACTGGGATAATGTCAAAATCACTTCCTTTTATTTCTCTTTGACTTTCAGATAGTTTGAATCTAAATATCCAGCTGTTGGGTGGCTTCAGACGACAGTTGATGTGTTGAAGATGAACTCAGACACCTTCTGTGAATGTGGGTTGAAAGCTTGCAGCATGTCAAGGAAGACCAGAAAAGATGCAATGAACATTCTGTAACCAGGAAAATGAGAGAATTTCTTAAAGAACACAGCAGAAACCTCTCTCTCCTGCAGCTGGAAGACATGGTCACATGCTTTTAATACCTGGTTAATTTAATAAAGAGCTCTCTGTCAGGCTATCTTGTAAATCTTGTATTTGTTTGACAAATGTGCCTTTGAAACTTGCAGTAAACAGTTTATTCTCTGGAAACCCAACTGTTGGAAAAATCACTATTGAAGAATCATGTCAAAAAACCTGGAGATCATCAATTTGTCATTTTTGTTGGAACATGAGAGGGAAACAATATTAGGAGTACTGAAGAGAGATGAGTATTTGAAAAAAGTGGAAGATAAGAGGATAAGGTAATCTTTTAATGTTCTTCTTGTAAAAATTGCTTTTTTTTCATTCTCTCTTGGTTGAGGAGTTGTTAGAATATTGCAGACTGGGTAGGGTGGCCAGGTGCCCGGTTTTTGACCAGAAAGTCCAATCAAAAAGGGGACCTGACAGTGTCCGGGCGGATCTACTGACTGGACACCCAAAGTCCGGTTGCTGCGGTTGGGGAAGGTGGGGAAGCAGTGGCTGAACTCAACCAGGGCTGCCTCCTACCTGTGTCAGGTTGCTACAGCTCCCAGCCCCAGCTCTGCAGGTGAGATCCTCTCAACCTGGACTGAGGGAGAGGAGAAGCGGAGGGGGGAAAAGGGATAGGGCAAGGGAGGTTCTAGCAGTCCTGCTGGAGTGTCCAGTTTTTAAATATTATGAAGATGGCAGCCCTAAGAGTGGGACCTGACTTGAGGGTCTCTTCACCCATGTGGGAGTCCTGAATTTCAGGAGTGACTTTAGCACAATTGCTCCTCTAGTCTCATGCAAAGAGAAGTATGGCAGAAGTGGGAGGAAAATGCTAGTTAATGTATTTTTTTGTAAATGTGTGTGACGCATGCATAGCTACCGGCAGTGATGAGCTGCCAAAATCTTAACAACTGGTTCCCTTCTCACCCTACGAGGGGGTCGTGGCCCACCTCCGCCCCCCGGGACTCCTGCCTCATCCAATCCCGTGCATTCCTTGATGCCACCCCTGTCCCCTGACTGCCCCCAGAACCGGGCAGGAGGGTCTCGTCGGCCACCGTAGTGGGTGCCCACCCCGCCCCTAAGAGCCAGAGGGACCCGCCAAGGGGCGAGGTGGGGAGTCCCGGCGTTGCTTACCTGGGGCAGCTCCCAGGAAGCATCCGGCAGGTCCCTCTGGCTCCTAGGGGCGGGGTAGCGAAGCTGGGGGGGGGGGGAGCAGGGGGAACGGCCGCTCCCCCCACTGATCACATTAAAAGTGGCACCATAGGCACCAACTCCGTGGGTGCTCTGGGGCTGGAGCACCCACGGGGAAAATTTGGTGGGTGCAGAGCACCCACCGGCAGCTCCCCGCCCCGTGCCCAGTTCACCTCCGCTCTGCCTCCTCTCCTGAACATGCCACCCCGCTCTGCTTCTCCGCCCCCCGCCCCAGCTTCCCGCAAATCAGCTGTTCGCGTGGGAAGCCTGGGAGGACTGAGAAGCAAACGGCGGCTTCCCGCTCAGGCGCAGGGAGGCGGAGGTGAGCTGGGGCATGGAGCGGTCCCCCACCCCCAGTTACCTGCTGCAGCATGGGCAGCCCTCCTCATGCCCCCCCCATCCCAGCTCGCCTCCGCCTCCCTGGGCCTGAGCACGAAGCCGCTGCTTGCTTCTCAGCCCTCCCAAGGTTCTCGCACGAACAGCTGATTCACGGGAAGCTGGGGGAGGGGGTGGAGAAGCAGAGCAGGGCAGAGCATTCAGGAGAGGAGACGGAGCGGAGGTGAGCTGGGTGCAGGGCGGGGAGCTGTTGGTGGGTGCTGTGCACCCACCAAATTTTCCCCGTGGGTGCTCCAGCCCCCAGCCTAAGGCACCACTTTTGGCCAGTTGTTAAATTTAGAAGCCCTTTTAGAACCGGTTGTCCCTCATGGGGGGACATTGCTAAATTTAGCAACCGGTTCCAGCGAATCGGTGCGAACCGGCTCCAGCTCACCACTGGCTACAGGGTATAAGACTAGGGATAGTGATATCCTGGATACCAGAGTCACTGGAAACTTAAATCCAGTACCTTTTTGTTAACACACACAAATTAATTCTGTAAATTTGTTGTTTCTTTGTTTTGTTTCTTAAGCTGGAATATTACTTCATGCAAGGTTAACCTGCAACAGAATGCCAGTGCATGCTGAGAATTAATGATACCTAGATCTACTGCATACCTTGGAAATTTGCCATAAGATTGTCTTAATAAGTTTGTAGAACATTTTAAATGTGCTAAAATTACGGCATAATGAAATCTGATACTTTGCATTGAAAATATGTACAAATTCTCTTGATTGATGTTCATTCCAAGTTTAAGATCCCAGCATTCCTGTCTGATTCCCACAGAAATGTTCAGAGTCCCAAATTACCAAAATCTGTGATGTGATATTGCCTCTGCCTGTGTGCACCTTGAATAGGAAGTCATCAGTTAGGCACTAATATTGAATTTTGGGACAGGAAAAAATGGTTATCCTATAATAAAAATGAAAGTACTTATTTTTTAGTATGTTACCAAGTTCATTTTTCTATTGATGATCTATTCTATTTTTCTATCGATTAAAGTGCTTCCTGCACTGAAGGTGACTGAAAACATTTATGGCAAAAGTTTTTGTATTTCAAGTAGAGTTGGAAATATTGCCTGGTACTGATTCTGCTATTTTGTTTGAACTGATCCCATGTGCTCAAAAGGGTTAAACAAAGCTATTGTGACACTTTTTTTCTCAGAGAGAATGGCTATGTTTTGTGTGTTCCTTCAGAGCCAGTGAGCATGGTGTCAGTAGTAGCAGCAAGGAATAGCTCTGTTCTGCTTTCCCCTACAGTGTTCAGGGGAAGGGGTTTTGCCATCCAAGATTTTAGGATAGCAGCCTTGCCTGCTAGCTCTCAAAAGACCTTGGAGGAAGGTGTAGAGACTCCATGAGGGTTAGTAACCCTCTCCTTTCCTAAAAGATTACACAAGATTACACAACTGGGACACAGTTTGTTCTAGGCACGGTATTTACCCTTGGAGCTGGATCAGCCTTAATAGTGATGGGCAGGGATGCTGCAAACTAGAGTGTAGCCCAGTTAGTAGTGCAAGCTCATGGTTGGGAGTTTAGGCTTTGCAGCTGGCTCTGCAGAAGTGCCACTGATGGGGAATTTTGAGCTGCATAACTATCCCAGAAGATGCTATCATGCTTATGCTCCTATCAAAGATTCCTGCATCAATTCCAGTAGGTAAATGGGCCATTGGCTCCCCAGCTCTCTGCAGCAGCTTCCTCATTCAGTTGTCATCCTTCCTCAAGTCCTTGTCCCTTTTGTGGTCGCCTAAAAACCCTACCTGCCTGCCCCTTTGAGTGTGGAATTGTGGATATGTGGCTCAGCAAGGTGCAAACTGGTGACATTTTCTGCGTATGGGGCCGTCTGGTGGATTTATTGGCTTTTTGTCTAGTGGGAGAAGACCTCCTGAAGAACAGCTTGAAAACTGAAATTAATGTGAAGATCCTGATGATAATTATGAGGCACCTTTTGAAAAAAACATAAATCTTAAATTCAGTGGAATGCATACACAGCCTTCCGGCTACTTCAGGGAGACTAGTGAATGCAAGACCCTCAGGTTATTTGGAGAATTGTCCCTCACACGTTTTGCTCACTGTGCCTGATAACATCAAACTCTGAGACCTTAAAAAGTCTCCCAATATATTCAAGACAGGTTTGGATCTGAACAGGGAGCTGGGTGGATTTCCCTACCTCCAAGGAGAGTTCATGGTGACTCTCTCTGAATGCAGCTAAATTATCCCTGGCAAGGATATCTTTTATCCTTGGCTCATAAATATACTTCTGAAGAACTTGTTTTGTCTTTGGGATGCCATTTGGTGCAATCTGGTGTGTGTCTTATCGAAACATATTTCACAGAAGTACACAGTCTTCTACATTAGCTTTGTTGTTCATTCTGGCAAGATGCTCAGTTCACCCACTGTATTTGAGTTTAATGTATTATTGGTATTATTGTAGTGCCTATGGAGCCCTAATCATGGACCCAAACCCCACTGTGCTGGGCGCTATACACACACTGAACAAAGACACTCCCTGCCCCAAATTGCTTAATCTAATTGCTTAATCCAAGTGTAAGACAAGAAAAAATGGATGGATACAGATCGACAGGCACGTGCAAGGAAACAAGTGGGGGCGGCATGGGAAAAAGCCCTGAAGGTGCCTGTTTTAAATTTAACAATTGAGCCATGGAGACTGACATCATGGGCTGATCAGAGGCAGAAGTCGAACTTTTGATACTAAAGGAGAGATCATAGGTAGGATGAGGATAGACCTTGAGGGGCCTTGGAAGTGAAGTCAAATAGTCTTTTTGAGGGATAGAGAAGAAGGAGTCAATGGAGAGATGCAGAGAGGGCTGATGTGGTCAAATATATTATGCATTCAGAGCATTCAACCTACCACTAATATAGTACCATTGAGCTATCACATATGGGCTCATATCCTGCCTATTGCATCTCTTAGTACTTTGTTACATTTACACCTTTCCCATCCAGTTTTTAAAGAATTTTTATTCTTTAAACAGGAATTAAAGTTCTGGATCTTGTTTAAACAAAAAGTAATAGAATAATAGCTGAACACAGAAAACAGAGAAGGGAAGTAACTTGAGCCTTTCCCAACATAATACTATCAAGTTATTACCTGTGTGTTGTAATCCCCTCTTGGCCTCTTAGCAGCAGTTTAGTTGGCCAAGTCCACTCAATGGTTCCTCTGGCAAGGATTCTGCATGGTCAGGGCTGCCAATTAGAATAAAGACTCTCCTTATCAATCAGTACAATGGAATATTTTAAAATATCAGCATATCCTAATATAGGACAAAACTGTTCTCTCAGATACCACTATCTGGTAACTATTGGCAATTTATGAAGTGAGTTGAAATGGATTTGAGAAATTATCTGTGCATGGAAATTGACTTGTCAGGTGATGTATCTGGAGATGCTTGTAAGGGCAAGTGTTGTAAAATACTATGGCTTGTATACACTGTGTACAGTATATGTTTTTGCAAGACTGATGAATAGTTCTTTAAAGAAAATATACCTCATGTGATACCATATGTTTCATCCATATGTGCCTGGGAAGAGAGAAGCTGATTGGTAACTATCGCAAGTAAATTGCTCCATTAATACATTATTATTTGAAATAAGATACTTCTTGTGTATAAATAGTTACTATTTTAGTACCATAAACACAGATGCCTGTGGTTTCCATTCTATTTAAAAATTAAGAATGTTCCATTGCTGAGCTAATTAATAACTAGTGTGCCTTTTTTTTTTTAATCGTACTGGGGGTTACCATTGATTCTACAAACATATAGTAAGAATCCAACAGTTTGTAACTCGGAAGGTATTTCATTTTGCTAACATAATTTGTAATTTTATCTTTAAAAATTCCGGCAGCCAAAGATTCCTCCTGTGTGATAATTTAAACTTCCTCTTTTTTCCTTTCTTCTTCTTACCACCTTCATTCTCTCCCAGGAGGGTTTTTAACATTCCAACGAGAATATATTTCCATCCTCTTTCCAAAAAATAAAAAATAAGCCAAAAGTGCATGAGTACAACATATATACTTGATCTCTTTTGCTGTTGTCTGAAAGTATCTCTGCACTATAGAAAGGGAAGAATGTATAAGGGGGCATTTTTAAAAGGATTTTCTTACCCCAAATTCACAACAATATAGCTCGGATCCAGGACCCAAAGGATACCCTGAGTTTGCATTCCTCTGCCCTATAGCAATGAGCAGAAGTAGCTAGGATGAGCTTGAGAAGGTGGGACCTTGGTGGTATTAGCGCAAAGCAGCCAGCACTAGCTGTAGTTGAGGGGACATTGGGGAAGAGTTTTCCAGCCACCAGTTTGCTTCCCACACCAACCTAGAGGAATTGCTGTAGCTCCTGATATCACATTAATTCAGCTCTGAAACTTGGACTTGGACAAGTTTTTTTTCTTATTTGCTGTTTTGTCATTGGTGATTGGTTTCCCTTCAATGCACTCCTCACTGCAACCGTTCAGCTGTACAATACCATTCTCCTCATTAATGCTTCTCACTTCCCTCCTCTCCCACCACCCTCCCTCCTTTTCTTTCCATTTTCAACCACACTACTCCTTCAGTTTCCTTTTCCCTTAGCTAATTCCCTGTCTTACTCCAAAACTTCCTTTGCATTTCACTATTCCTCTTTCCCACTTCAAACATGCATGCTTTCCAAAATAACCCATCAAACGTCTTAAAACCAGGTTTTATAATATAAATCAAATAATTATATAAGGAAATAGAATAGCCCAAAATTTTCACACCTGGGTTCCTGAAAATTGAGCACCTGAAACCATATTTAGGCAGATAAATGGCCTGATTTTCAGTATGGCGAGATGCCACTTGAAATCATTATTAGTTTATCAGTTCATACATTGGTTCTTAATAAAATTAACTTTTACTTTTCTTCATCCCATCCAACACAAGATAAAATGTAGAGATGCAAATCCAGTTCCAAGTACCAGGTCTATGTGCTGGAAATCATTCTGGTGGATGGCAGAGTCACTTTATAGCTGCTTCTGTCACTCTAGGGCTGAATTAGCTTCCTCAGCCTGTGTATGGCCTAGGTGCAGAATAGCTCAAAGGTCACCAGCAGCTCCAAATGATGACTGTGGCTGGCAACTCAGCTCCTCAGGCATAATACATTTTTCTATCAATTCATCTGTATAGGAGACATAGTTTTCTTGGGGCTGATCCAAGGCTATGGAATGAACTCACTCTTTTTTGTCCTTTCCATTCCCTTCCCCCCCCCCCAGTTTTTCCCAGTGAATCCTTTTCTTAATTCAGTCTGCAATTTTTCATAACTTTGCAAACTTTGGAACAATTAGAGCAGAAAAAGGAAAACTGGAACACGGACTCTACTACTTTTTTCAAAGTGAGGTAGTTCTGAAAAGTTAAGGTGTGGGGGGTAAGGAAGAAAAAGGAAAATTAAAACTGCATGCAGTGGTGGAAAAGGTGGTGATATAAGACATCATGCTTTACAGCGTTCCTTATCACATGGACATTATCTGTTATCCTCACCCTTGCTCTTCTGAGTCATTTATCAAATCTGCTGTATACTAAGACTATTCTGCCTTCCACTTTGATATTTTATGAGGGCATGTTCCTTGATTTTATGCTCCATTTAGAAAGGTTTAGTATGTCAGTGCTGCCTAGTTGTTGGGTATAAGAAAAAAAATGCATCTTCAGTGCACTTGGTATATTCCCTCTGAAGTGGTGGTGTTTTTTTAATATACCATTTGCATTTAAAAGAATAGCGGAGTGTTAGCAGAGACAATGTTAATACTTATCTCTTCTATCAAACCCCTAATATTATAGGTAATTTAGCTTCCTTAGGGGTATTATATTTTTCCCAGCAGTTTGATAAATGGGATTCTGCTGGATTTGCTTTCTCTTGGATTCTCTTTGTACTCCTAGAAAATGTTTTGGTCGTGTTTTGTTTCTTGTATACCATGTGTAAGTACAAATGTGTCCAACTCCTAGCTTGAGAGTCTATTGCTTTAAAATTTAGGAAATCTTGCCCCCTGTGCTGCCTGTAGAAGAGATGGTGTTACATTTGCTACCCCTTTTCAGTAATGTTTAGTGGTCACAGCTATGCAGTGGTTGTTTAGAGGCTGCTGTGAAGATGGATTATTTTCAGATGACTCATCTACCTCCTCCTACTCTTCCTCACCCTTGGAACACTTAATTCTTCATATTCTGAAATGTGACCCCATTTGTTACAGTCTGTCTGTGCTTCAATCCAATAGACTCTGCAAGGAATCACAAAGCAAAGCTTCTGACCCACACATCTGCCTGAATGTTTTCTGATGAATAAGTCAGTAGGGAAGTTGAGGGACAATTTAATTTACCAGGATTTGAAGAAAGCTTTTAAGACGGCAATACACTTTTTTTAAAAACAGTCAATCTGCAAGATGAGCAGCCTTAGCAGAATGAATATCATCAATCAAGAATTCGTATTGGATAAAGAATAGGAATTACCGAGGAGATGGATTTCAGAGTAGCAGCCGTGTTAGTCTGTATTTGCAAAAAGAAAAGGAGGACTTGTGGCACCTTCGAGATTAACAAATTTATTTGAGCATAAGCTTTCGTGGGCTACAGCCCACTTCATCGGATGCATTCAGTTGAAAATACAGTGGGGAGATTTATATACATAGAGAACATGAAACAATGGGTGTTACCATACACACTGTAACGAGAGTGATTACTTAAGGTGAGCTATTACCAGCAGGAGAGCGTGGGAGGGACCTTTTGTAGTGATAATCAAGGTGGGCCATTTCCAGCAGTAGACAAGAATGTCTAAGGAACAGTGGGGAGTGGGGGAAATAAACATGGGGAAATAGTTTTACTTTGTGTAATGACCCATCCACTCCCAGTCTTTATTGAAGCCTAAGTAAATTGTACCAGTTTGCTTATTAATTCCAATTCAGCAGTCTCTCATTGAAGTCTGTTTTTGAAGTTTTTTTGTTGAAGAATTGCTACGTTTAAGTCTGTAATCGAGTGACCATCCGCCCCGCTTAGTTCCTTTGTTTCTTCAGGTGTTTTCAGCAGTCTTCCTTCTTGGGCAGGGAGGCAGTGGAGAAGAGCCAAGATTAACTCACTGCCCACCTTAAATAGGATTTACACATGGTGGGAATCCTTTGCTTCCTATTTTGACCCCCACCCACTTCCAATGGAAAAATACCAGAAGTCAAAAATGATGTCCAGTACCAGGTGATATGATCACCTGACCCTGCAGTGTTAAAGTAGCATCCCAGGAAACTTCTCAGGAAGGAGGGAGATTAGCATCTTCAAAGTCCTATTGTCCTTCCTAATGGCCCATCCAGGCTGTTTGCATACTGTCCAGTGGGCATTCCCCAGGTAAAAACATAGTTGTAATTATTACATAGTCAATATTACTGACTTCAAATACAGAAATGATACATGCATACAAATTGGATAATCACATTCAGTAAATCATAACCTTTCCAATGATATCTCACATAACTCATCTTGCATAAAACATATCTTAGTTATACCATATTCATATTGTAAGCATATCTCTTATGAAAAATATGGGGCATAGGGTCACAGGAAGGTAAGAAAAGTCACACCTTTCTATTCAAAGGGTCAACCAAGCACTGTTTGGGAATTCTGAGATACCAAGACACACTCCTTATTTCAGAGGAGTTGAAAGGCAAATGTCAGAACTCAGATAAGCTGGAGAGAGAAGCAAGAATCCAGAAACTCAGGCTGGTGAGTATCTAGAAAAAATCAACCCTGTGGACTCTAAACAGTTTTCCCATGCACTGGCTTTATTAAACTCCATGAGTACAGCAGCTGCACAGAGTCTGATGTATATAGTTTCTGAAATAGGGCTGCCTGTTGCTAAAGCAACTTCAGCAAAAAAAAGTTTTCCATCACTTCAGATAGTGTACTTATGTCGAAGGACTTACTAAAGCAGGCTTGAAGTTGGGCTATTCCTTTCTTTTTATGAAGTTTTATGAATAAGGATTTTTGTCCTGGCTCTTTATGTTCACTGCATACACACAGAGAAGTTAGATTAAAAAGAAATATTCTTGCTGGAAGGTTGTAGTGTAACACTACGTTATTTCTTAGAATTCGGAGCAATGACAACACAAGAATCCCAAATCAGCAAGAGAGGAAACAGGTTGCTCCCTTTGGCGGTGAGACACTACTTAACCCAAACTTGCTTGAAGCAGTCTCTTTGCTACTCACTCTGATAGATGCTTTCCTACAGAGCCCAGCCTGCAAGCAGGTCCAAGAAACCCTTCTCTTGTAGTTCCCATGCAGTCCTCAATATTGACTATTCTCCATTTCTGCTGGACAGGAGAAGGAAAAAAAAAAAGCTTTCATTAGCTGAAAGAATAGGGTTTTATGTATGTTCTGCTGTACTCAAGATTAGAGCTGGGCGAAATTTTTCATGTGAAACCTTTTTTTCACCAAAATATGCAGATTAACGTCGACTGAAACAATTTATGAATTTGGGTCCATTTTGACAACTTATTTTATTCAAAATAGAAAAAAATGGGAAATGTTGAAATGGTTCATTTGCCATTTCAGCAACTAAACATGTTGACTTTTATTACGAATTAAATTCCAATTTATTTAAAAAACAATTTTAAAATGTTTTAAAAGCCTTGACATTGAAACTAAATGTTTTGTTTCAAGTCCTCCAAAATGCTTTGACTGACGTGAAATGAAACATTTTTTGATGTTTCAGTTTGTTGAAAACTTCAAAACATTTTTGTTTTGGGTTGACCTGAAACAATTTTTTTTGTTTGGGGTTTTTTGTTTTTGTTTTTTTTTCTTCATCTGAACCGAATATTTGGTTATTTGGACAATCCTACTTGAGATATTCTTCAGATGTCAGGCTTGGACTTGCATGCCACATTCTATAAGTGAACTTTGTTTAGAGTTGTAAGAAATAATTACAACTCTAAAGAAATCAGTAAATCTATTTATAATGCAAAAACCCCAGTTACAATTCTTAGAGTGAAAGTATATAGCAAGTGGAAGACACTGTAACGGCAGTGCACTTCACAAATAATAATTGCATACATGGAGCAAATACATACTGAGAAACTTGCCAACACTGTACAACCATTTAAAGTGATATTGAAGATACCAAAAAGAAAAGGAGTACTTGTGGCACCTTAGAGACTAACAAATTTATTAGAGCATAAGCTTTCGTGAGCTACAGCTCACTTCATCGGATGCATTTGGTGGAAAAAACAGAGGAGAGATTTATATACACCGATGAAGTGAGCTGTAGCTCACGAAAGCTTATGCTCTAATAAATTTGTTAGTCTCTAAGGTGCCACAAGTACTCCTTTTCTTTTTGCGAATACAGACTAACAGGGCTGCTACTCTGAAACCATACACACACACAGAGAACATGAAACAATGGGTTTATCATACACACTGTAAGGAGAGTGATCACTTAAGATAAGCCATCACCAACAGCAGGGGGGGGGAAAGGAGGAAAACCTTTCATGGTGACAAGCAGGTAGGCTAATTCCAGCAGTTAACAAGAATATCAGAGGAACAGTGGGGGGTGGGGTGGGAGGGAGAAATACCATGGGGAAATAGTTTTACTTTGTGTAATGACTCATCCATTCCCAGTCTCTATTCAAGCCTAAGTTAATTGTATCCAGAAAACTAAAATATAAAAACCAACACAAAGCCAAATAAGATGACCCATAAAAATCTCCATCCACCTTCTTAATGACCAGTGCTAGCAGTAATTGAAATGGAAAGCATCTCTACGGGGGGGGGGGGGGGGGGGAAAGGTAGTGTTTGTCAGGGACTACTGTGCTGTAATTCCTTTGCGGTTGTTGGAGTGCTTTCTGTGTCTGACTCTGTCACTTTTGCAACCTTTAATACCATGTGGCATTCAAGGGACATGGTATGTGAAGGATGGGATTCTTGGAGGAGATGTGCTCCTGAATTATGCTGCAAGCAGTTTGGCAAGCATCGGCTGCTCTTTTAATTTATTTTTAAATTTAAAAAATTTCCTCATCAAATAGGGCTTCAATAGTAAATGCTAGTTTTTAGCAGTGAAGAGTTAAATTTAAATGCATTTAATTCTAGAAGGGTTTCCAAAGGCTTGAATAGCAATGGACCCAGTATGTACTAGGCATCATTGGTATGGATGCCTTTCATCCCCTAAAGCTACCTTTTACAGCAGGACATAATTCCAGTTCATAATCATGCCTTTGTTAACAATTTAAACATATTCTAATTCAGAAAAGGTCCTTTCATCATCAAGAAAAGGAATATAGCTTTAAAACTAGGAATAATATTTAGCCAGGGAATTAAGTGAATTCACTCTTACTTATTTTACTGTGTCTCTCTTCCTTTCTTAGGCCTCGTCTACATCGGGAAATTGACTGACATAGCGGTGGTGGAATAAGCTATTCCTTTATAACTATCTGGCAATAGCTCCCCATGTGGACACTTTATTCTGGAATAAAAGTGATTTTTATATTTATTACAGAAAATTCAGAGATGAGAAATTCTGGTCTAGATCAGACTTTCCTCAAAGCTGATAGGGTTTCAGATCTGGAATTCTGGTTCAGGCTTATCTGTCTCTTGAACACACACCCATTGTCCATATTCATCCTATTAGCAAATGAATTAATCATCGATAAGGCCCTACCAAATTCACAGTCCATTTTGGTCAATTTCACAGTCATAGGATTTTTAAAATAGTAAATTTCATGATTTCAGCCATTTAAATCTGAAGTGTCATGGTGATGTAATTGTAGGGTCCTGACCCAAAAAGGAATTGGGGGAGGGGAGGGTTGCAAGATTATTTTGGGGGGGGGGATTGGGGTGCTGCTACTCTTATATATGTGCTTCTCCTGGTGGCGGTGCTGCCTTTAGAGCTGGGCAGCCGGAGAGCGGTGGCTGCTGGCCGGGAGCCTAGCTCTGAAGGCAAAGCCATCACCAGCAGCAGCACAGAAGTAAGGATGGCATGGTATGGTATTTCCACCCTTACTTCTGCGCTGCTGTCTGCAGAGCTGGGCCCTCACTCAGTAGTGGCCACTATCAGCCACATCCAGCTCTGAAGGCAGCAGCACAGAAGAAAGGGTGGCATTACTTCTGTGCTGCTACTGGTGGGGTGCTGCCTTCAGAGCTGGGCACCTGGCCAACAGCTACTGCTCTCCAGCCACCCAGCTTGGAAGGCAGCGCAGAAGTAAGGGTGGCAATACCACGAGCCCCCTAAAATAACCTTATGACCTCTCTGCAACTCCCTTTTGGGTCAGGACCCCTAATTTAAGAAATGCTGGTCTCCCCTGTTAAATCTATATAGTATAGGGTAAAAGCACACAAAAGACCAGATTTCATGGAGGGAGACCAGATTTTTCAGGTTCATGAATTTGTTAGGGCCCTAATCATAAACGTCAATATAATAAAAGTTGAAGGATACATCAAAATGTATTATATTTCTCTAAACACATGTACACACATTCTAAATACACCCGTTAAAGAATTAATGAGAAATTGGTCCAATGTCAGTATGAGGACACAAGTCCAAGCCTGATTTCAATAGCTGCAATAAAAAACAAACAAACCTAACCCGCCAGCACACCAGTCAAAAAGTGACCCAGGTTTTTCCAGCTCTCACCTCAGGCAAATGCCAAAACAAAATGCTGGGCCTTAGAACATGTGGGAATATAAGCAATTTCAGACTCTTACTGCCCTACATTGGTCTGATAGTTCCTAAGTCAAGTAGAATATTAGTTGTTACTTGTATTACTGTAGCCCTTAGGAGCCCCAGTCACGGACCAGGCCCCATTCTGTTAGATGCTGTACAGATTCAGAACAAAAGGAGGGAAGAGATGATGTAATATTCAGGGTTTCTATTAATTAGTTAGTTATTCCAAAAAGATGCAAAATTTATTTTTTCAATAATACGTAAATAGAACTGCATTACATACTTAAGCTAAGTCAATACTTGTATAATGTTAAACATGCACTCCAAAGTTACTGTGTTAATTACTACTGAGATTACCTTCCTGAGCTCTCCCTGAAGTGGATTCCAAAAATGTACTGGCCCTAATTCTGAACTGCAGTCAAGCTGAGTTTGGCACAGCCCGAATGACAGGGAGGGGGCAGAAAAAGGTATTTTTATGCCATGGGGCTCTCCTGGGCTTCCTGGCCTTTGGCATAAGGGATGGTCTAGATCAGGGGTCTCAAACACATGGCCCGCAGGGTTATTTCCTGCGGCCCGCCAAGCTCCCCACGGCCCCACTCTCCCTCCCCCCAGCACGCTGTGTCCCTGCTCCTCTGCCTACCTCCAGGTGCTTCCCACCGCCAAACATTGCAAATAGTGTCTCTGGAACGTCAGGGCAGTTCACAGACTGTTCCTTGTAGGTCCCAGGCCGCCTTCTCAGGCCCTGGCTGTGCTGCAGGGATGCTGCAGGTTGGACACTTGCTCTGATGGTGGCCACACATCTCCAGGCTTTGGGTAGTGGGACTCTTCTTCCCAGTGTCAGCCCCCCATCGGGTTAAGATCCCCCTCCCAGTCTGGCCTGCAAGAACCCTTGGCTGGGAATGTCTTTCTGCGCTGGGCCTTTTGCCCAAAATCCCCCCTTGGCTGGCCCCAGTTGCTCACTACACCTGGCTCTGTGGCTGCAGCTCTGCTCCCAGCACAGGATCTGCTCTCTCCCTGGGCTGTGCCTCTGGCTCTGGTTGCTGCAGCTCTCCCCCCAGGACAGGTCTGCTCCGTGGGCTGCTTCTGTAACTCTGCTCCCAATTCTGACCTGCTTCCTGGGCTGCTTTTCTGGCTCCTCTGGATCTGGCATGGCTCTGCTCCCCAGCTCAGCTTGGGCCCCTGTTTTCTCCTTAGCTCAACCCCACTCTATCTGACCCAGGCAATTCCAGCTCACACAGAGGAGGACGGGACCCACCCTGGCCTCCTGACTCCCTGATTAGCCTGCTTGCCCTGTCAATCAGGCTGACTTGGAGCATTGGCCTCTCCCCATTGCCTCTGGGGACTGTCCGTCTCAGGGCCTTGATTTCCCATTGACCCTTCCCACTTTACAACTGGAGCTAGGCAACCAAAACACCCCCACGGAATGTTAGTAAGGGGGCAACAGTCCCCTTACATAGAGCTGGGAGAGGAGTTGCTGCGAGGAATGTGGCAATGTCCTTCAAGTAGCCCTGCTGCAAGTCATAGAATGAAACAATTCCTGGTTGCTGCTGGCAGTCACACGGCAGCTGAACACGGCGGGGTGCCGTTTCCGGTCCTGAGAGACGAGCACTGATGGGTGGGATCACATCGTTATGCAGCTATTGGACGACGAGCGGTGGCGGCAGAACTTCTGTGTGCACAAGGCCGCTTTCCAGGAGCTTTCCCCTGCCCTGCAGCACAGCAGCACTAAAATGAGACCTGCTCTGACTGTGGAGGAGTGAGTGGCGATCGCTGTGTGGAAGCTTTCAACACCCGTCTGCCAGTGGTCGTGGGAGAATCAATTTGGAGTTGTTAAATCCACTGTGGGGGTTGCTGTGATCCAAGTATGCAGGGCCATTAATTAACTTCTGCCAAGAAAGGTAGTGACTCTGAGCTATGTGCAGCAGATACTGGATGGTTTGGCCGCAATGGGATTCCTTAACTGCAGTGGGGCGATAGATGGCATGCATATCCCTATCTTGGCACCGGACCACCTTGCACAAGAGTACATCAGCAGAAAGGGATACTTATCTATGGTTTTGCAAGTGCTGGTGGATCACCGGGGCGTTTTAACAACATAGACATGGGCTGGTCTGGGAAGGGGCATGATACTCACATCTTTAAGGAGACAGATCTGTTCAGAAAGCTGCAAGCAGAGACTTTCTTTCCAGACCACAAAATAACCATTGGTGATGTTGAAATGCCAACAGTGTTCCTGGGAGACCCAGCGTACCCCTTACTCCCATGGCTCATGAAGTGGACACCTGGACAGCAGCAAGGAATAGGCTGAGCGGGTGCAGAATGGTGGTTGAATGTGCCTTTGGCCATGTGAAGAATTGCTGGTACAGTTTGCTTACTAGGTTAAACCTCAGTGAAAGCAATATCCCCATGGTGATTGCTGTCTGCTGTGTGCTCCATAATACCTGTGAGGCAAAGGGTGAGAAGTTTCCACAGGGGTGGAGCATGGAGGCGGATAGGCTGTCTGCTAATTTTGAGCAGCCAGACAGCAGGGCAATAAGAAGAGCTCCGCGTGGAGCAATGCGTCTCAGGTATGCTTTGAAAACCTGATTTAGTAATGACCCACAGTAATGTGCGCTGCTTCTTGAGTTGTGCTTTCCCATTCTGTGAACCTTGCTGTGCTTGCTGGGTTTCTGTCTCCAGCAAATCCGCTCCATTTCCTTAGTTTCCCTGGACCTCTTCTTCTCCTATGGTGTGAAGTAGTAAAGATTATTTCATTCTCGGGACCTGGACTTTTATTGCACAAATATATTGGAAGTGAAAGATCAGGAAAAGAATGTAACCTTGGACAATCATTAAAGTAAAATTAGGAGCGGAAAAACACCATGATCTTGTCTTTTAAATACAATGACTTGGCCTGTCAAAGATCATCATATGTGCACCTTTTATTGCTAGTACCCTCCAGTGGCGTGGAGTGGGAGGCGTATAACTTTTGCCCCCCTCATCTCCTGGAACATTTGGGAGAGGGGGAGGGGAAGTATGGCGATGTAGGAATGCCATTCTGCAGGGGCTGCAGAGGGAGTCGAGCGTCAAGGTGTTTCTCCTGAAGGTCAACCAGATGCCTCAACATGTCTGTCTGTTCCTTCAGAATCCCCAGCATCTCCTGCTGTAGGCCACACTCATTCTCCTGGGCTGCTCTCTTGCTTTCAATGTCCATGTCCAGTTTTTCAGAGAGAGAAATCCTCCATGCTCTCTGCTCAGTGTCCACTGTCCCAGAGGTGGTCATAATCTCATTAAACACTTATTCTCTATTCTCTTTCGCCTTCGTCTTATCTGTGAGAGCCTCTCTGCTGGTGTGGAGGATGAGCTGAAGATCACACTTTCAGCTGTAAGCCACAGAAAGCTCTGCATGCTGAACAAACTGGAAATAGGAATTCAAAAGTTCCTGGGGCTTTAACAGGGGATGGGGGCTGTTTCCTGTGTACCTGGCTGCTGAGCAGAGGAGTTGAAAAGATTCACCAGAATGGTCACAGTGGAAGACTCTGGGACACCTGGAGGCCAGTAAAGTCGACATAAGCGATGCACGGTCTACACTGCCTCTTTGTCGACCTAACAACATCAATTTAAGCACTACATCGGTTGAAGCGGCAAAGAGTCCTGTGGCACCTTATAGACTAACAGCCATATTGGAGCATAAGCTTTGGTGGGTTAATACCCGCTTCATCGGATGTTCCTATACGTCTGTTAGTCAATAAGGTGCCACAGGACTCTTTGACGCTTTTACAGATTCAGACTTACACGGCTATCCCTCTGATACACTTGTTGAGGAGATGGTGTAATTAAGTCAATATAGCAGGCGAGTTGGTGGAATGGACCTGTATACAGACATTATTAGGTTGATGTAAGCTGCCTTACTTTGACCTTACTGTGTAGTGTAGACCAGGCCTAAATGTTGTTATGGTAGGGATAAAGCTTTCCCACCAAACTGTTAACAAATAGATATAAGTTATAAAAAAAATAATAGAGATGGACTATTTGGATGAAGCATAATCCTGCTCACACCAAAATGCTTTTCTACCAAATAAACTAAGTAGATTAGATCTTGAAGAATCAGAATTTGTATTACTGTGAAATACCATTTAGTTGCTTTATCAGTCACATCATGATTTTAAACAACGTGTGCAGCATATCAGAGTGGAGAAAGTACTCCTGGTGAATCGTTTATGGTATTCACCTCTAGTCAGCTTCTTTTCATACAAGAACCACATAGGCTATTTAATGAGTGAAGTAAAACCAAAGAGTAAAAAAGAACTATGGACCTCATATACTTTCCTGATCCCAGCACCAGACACAATTGGTACAGAGAGGCTGAGACTGCTATTTCAGCCTGTAGGCTAGAATAGCTATGCTGTGCTACAGTCCCAGACCCTGGAACTGGGTTGAGGGGTAGAATTTTGCTTTCTCATGGGGAGACCTTAAAAATGCACTTTGAATGTGAAGTTGATTTTGCTTAGTAATTAAAGTTAATGATTGCCTTTGCATTTATGGAAAGATCCATATACAAATTTCAATGGGAGGTTGTACATATAAAGAAATACTGTCACTCTTCAAAGATTAAACTTGTATTCTGCAGATTCTAATAATTTCTGTCTTGCCTCTAGTAACAAGTGTAATAGTATATCAGAACTAGATATTATTTTAGGTGAAATACATAATTCCCCCCCCCTTTAATTACTTTTAAAGTGTTGTATATGTGACCTGTGTACAAGCTCCATAAATCTCTACAAACTGGAATAGAAGATGTCTTCTAATTTTAGACACACATGCAATATTATTATTACTCTTAGTTTTTCCTTTTCTATATCTCTTTACATTGGTATACAAGCTAGTTCTGTTGTATGACTTCTGAAAAATAAACATTAACACCCTTAAAATGTTAGTGGTGACTAGCACTGGCAAAGTAGGCTTAACTACGTGTTAGGTCATGTTTGTTATGGTAGAAGTTGTTTCTTCAGTAGCGATCTGTGATGGGCTTGCAGTGTTTGCTTGAGAAGCTGCCTGCTAGCAGGTGTTGAACCTGCTGCGAAAGGACTAAGGAAATTCTGTTCAGAAGCAGGTGATGCATTGTCTGCCTTGTTTGAAAAGGGGAGGTTGGAGTTGTAGTGTGGGGGCAGGGCTGAGGTCGAGATTGTGGGTTGAGCGGTACTGAGGGAAGAACCCTAGGAGTAGTACGTTGAGGGAGAAGGTTTGATTTGATCATTTGTTACCTTGTTGCTTACTTTATTATTAAAGCTCAGGAAGAGGGTGAGTTTGTACTTCACAGAGTGTGTGAACAGTTCGGGAAGGTGTCTGTGCACGCGATCATTTTAATGTTTCAGACCCACTATTGGTCTCACTGATTCTAAGCTATTGCACATTAAATTCCTTTATATACCACTATGTTAGGCACACAATGCTAAGCTCCCGGGGATGAATATTGATAAAGGAACAGTGTATTTTGAGCCTATTATACTTGTTTCAAAAAAGAAAATAAAAATTGCAGTCAGCCCTGCTAGTTAAAAGAAAAATAATTGAAGAAGACAAAGCAGTATTGCCTTAATTTTGTCTTAAGTTCACTGGTATCAGAACCTATAACACCATGTAGGTTATGCCATTCTCCAAATATTTATTGTGACATGATATATGTATCCTAATCAGATACATTAATCATTAATTTTCCTCAATTCATTTGATAATGAAAAGTAAAAAAGAAATAGTTCTTCCTCTTATTTTTCTTCGGATCTATAGAAATGATCAGTTCCTGCGCTGTTCAATCTGTCACTTAACCTCTAGGCTCATAATCAAAAAAAGAAAAGGAGTACTTGTGGCACCTTAGAGACTAACAAATTTATTTGAGCATAAGCTTTCATGAGCTTCATCCGATGAAATGAGCTGTAGCTCACGAAAGTTTATGCTCAAATAAATTTGTTAGTCTCTAAGGTGCCACAAGTACTCCTTTTCTTTTTTGCAAATACAGACTAACACGGCTGCTACTCTGAAACCAGGCTCATAATCGTCTGTGTGTTTGTATGGGTGTGGTGTTGGGAACTTAACTGGTTTTCTTCTCTGAATAAATACTGTTTAATCAATGTCTCAGCATAATATTAGATGACACTGTGGATACTGGAGATTTTTCTTCCAGATAACTTTAGAGCAGTTGCCTTGACCACAGGATCTTTATTAACTGCCTAGTACTTTTTGCAAGGACAATCATATTAAGAACATAAGAACGGCCCTACTGGGTCGGACCAAAGGTCCGTCTAACCCAGTATCCTGTCTATCGACAGTGGCCAATGCCAGGTGCCCCAGAGGGAATGAACAAAACAGGCAATCATCAAGTGATGCATTCCATCGCCCATTTCCAGCGTCTGGCAAACAGAGGCTGAGGACACCATCCCTGTCCATCCTGGCTAACAGCCATTGATGGACCTATCCTCCATGAACTTATCTAGAAATGTTAACCCAAATGTCCTAGCCAAATTTATACTAAGGCTTTTACATTTTGCCTCCTTATATATATCTTGCAGTTTCCAGTTGGCTACATTATACTTTTTCATAGCTGAAAGTATGGGGGTGTTGTGACCTGCTGAATGCTGGTGCATTTTATCTTATGGAGGGCTGCATTTCAGTGTGGGGTGGTTGTGTAGTTAGTATGTCTGTCTGTCTGTAAAGGGGTTTGTTGTGAAAATATAACTTAAATTTGCATAGATCTTCTTTACTGTTGTCTTCTATAATGCTTAGCACTCTTATCCTGTTATCATTTTATACACATTCCCTAGAGACTCTGTTACTTGAACCTAAGAGGATACAGAATATTACCATGAAATGCTATGAATCCAGTGGTATATCAGATTTAAAGTGCCCTCTTTTTTTTTTATTTCCAGGAAATTGAAGAATGAGTTGTTGGAAGTGAGACGAAAAGGTGGAAACCGCCATTGCCGACAAGACCGCGGCAGGGTCTGTGTTCGCTGTCGGAAAAACCTGGGCTTAATCTTTGACAGGGGGGACCAGTGCCAAGAATGTAAACTCACAGTTTGCAACAAGTGTCGTGTTTTGGGAATTGACGGGAACTGGAAGTGTACCGTGTGCGCCAAGATTGCGTAAGTTCTGAAGCTTTTGTAAATATGGAGTTAGAGGCCATCTGTGTTATAAATAAATTTATGCTGCTGCTGCTGCTTTCTCATCTTTAACACCAGGGCATAACATAGCAGGCATAGAAGGGGAAAGGCTTATTTTAGGTGGCTTATATTTTCAGCAATATTTATTTCATCGTCTTCTCTTCTGCACCTGCTTATTGTTTTTTTTGTTGCTGGGGTTTTTTGTTTATTTGTGTTTTGGCTTTTTTAGAGAATGCTCCTAGCATCACAGATGCTAAACCACAGGTGTGAATGAGCTGAAAATAAGAGAAGATTATTGTTTTGTAATACATCTGTTTTAAAGAATAGATCTAATAATTGAATAATATTAAAACTAAAACTATCTAAGGTCCATGGATGTCCAGTCTAATATGATCTGTTTATTTTGCAAAAGAGAAGAGCTGCAAAAATACGAGTAAAAGTACTTTCAGCAACACTTTTATCCTTGTCTCATTACACTCTGTTATATTAACACCTCCACATCTGTTAAAAAGGCTTTAATGTAAAACATCTCCCCATGCCTATAGAATTAGATAGAATTGTGAAATGAATGGCATTCTGCCAAATGTACAGGGCAAGTCAACCTTTGCTTTTCTGCTGTTAGAGTATAGAGTATGGTATCAAATGTTGCTAAGCTATCCTCAGTGCAGTCATCATTAAACAGAATTGCATATGAGCACTTCAAAGTTACAGCACGTCTGTATGTATTTTACAGCACCACAGTATCTCTTGCTTAATCTGCTAGACTGATGTATCGGCATTATGCATAATTTTACTTTTACTATACAATTCATAAAGTACCATTTTACTCCTAGATTTTTAAATGTAGTGAACAGGTTCTTATTG
The DNA here is from genome assembly GCF_009764565.3 of Dermochelys coriacea. NCBI lineage: Eukaryota > Metazoa > Chordata > Testudines > Dermochelyidae > Dermochelys > Dermochelys coriacea. Next base: position 151,653,994 of record NC_050068.2, read on the forward strand.
CAAGCAGGTGGTATCTATTTGTATATTCTGAACTGTGCAGAAGGCACTTTGTAGACAAGTAATGCTAGGTTCCTGCCCCAAAGAGATTACCATCTAAATAGACAGTGTACTAACGAAGGATGGGAGATGGGATGCAACTAAGAACACTGTGATTGGACAGTGTAGATTTTCATACCTTTTGATACTGCCACAGTTCTATTTTGGATTTGTTCAGTTGTATTTTCAGACATCTTATTTAATTTTTGTGCAGGGAAGGCTAGGGTTTTAGGCATTTTGAAAGAATTGCATTTGAGGAGAGGGTTATGTGATGGCAGAGGGAGAAGGTATGGAAATGAGTGGGAACATGACACGAGGGAGCAGTTAGTCATGCAGGTTGCGTGGAGTGAAAGAGTTGTGAATAGAGGGGCAAAAACGTTAACGTTATTTTTCAGCTTTGTGGTGTGGATCTGTAAAATGTGTCTATTTCCTTCATGGTGGTTTCATTGTGCTTGTATCTTGGCTAAAGTGTTCCCTGTAAACTACATTTAATTTAGTATTCATAGAAGATTCCAAATTTGACACCCCTGAGGAATGAAATCTTGTCTATCCACAAGACTGATACAGCATGAGCAATAGCTATTCAAGTTTCCCTATCCCGCTCCCACCGATATGACTTAGCTTTTCTTTTGAAAGGGACCACCTGTAGGACTGAGGGGGAAGTTTAGACACTCTACTCTTTCAGTTCTTGGCTCTTTGGTCATCTGATTCTTGACTTTTCTGCTGAAATCGTCACCTGTGTGCCAAACTTCTTTTTTGGATGTGTACACCTGTCCGCTATGAAATGAGATCACCCAACTCCTCTCACATAGGACATTAAGCTGCTGTTGGACAAGAAAAACTATTCATCATTACCAGTGTGGTCCACCATTTTAATCCATGATCTGTAGGTGGATCTATTACGCTTGAATCATCCATTTTTTTTTTCAGTAAGCTTCAAAAGCATTTCTCTTCAAGTCATTGGAAAGCCTACTATGGTACAGCAAAGTATTATTATTGGTGTGTTTACTGAAAAAAATACCTATGCTTTTCTATCATAGCTGGACATATGAGTGTATTGTAGAGTTTTCCTGATCTGAGTAGATATTCTAATTTGATGGTTGCCAAAACACATAGCCATCAAAGAAAATCTGAACATCACCTGTCAGTTACCTCTGTCTTTCTTTAATAAACTTCCATCTTTCACTCCTCTTGATTTCTCTAGTTTGATTTCTCAGTCCCACCTACCCATTATGTCAGAGGTATCCATGGCATTTTCTGTGCAGTAAGACGACATTTTGTCATGTAGTCCATGACAGATTTTCAGCACTATTCTAATATTTACAGTGGCTTTCCATTCAAATGTCAAGAAATCCAGAGAAAGATGTGGCAAATTATGAATATGCAGCCTTTGTCTCCAAATTATTTTAAAATACTTATAGTTTTAAATAAAATGATGTAACTAATTATCAGATAAATGTAGGGAATAATATTGTAGCATCAGAGTATCTGAATGAAGGAGGAGACACCATGTCGAAAAACGCCAACAAAACTTTAGTACAGTCAAACACAACAGCATCTACTTCCCCAGAGTCAGCAAAGGGCAGCTCCAACTCCCCCAGAATACCACTTTGTTTTAATTGCCCTAGCCTCTCTCTCAAACCACACTTGCCTTCAGCCCTGCTAATGGGGGGGGGGGAGGGAGTTGGCCATTACAAAAATTCACTACATTCTAGAACCCTCGGAAGAAAAATCACCTCATGAAGAACTTCATTAAACTCTGTGGGTGGAAATTTTAATATAAAAAATGAGATCCTCAAGCATTTTTAAATACAACATAAAGAAATCTAGCTTTATATGCAAATTGTATTCCAAAAGAACTATATGTCATTAGAAAACAGAAAATGAACACTAATATTCATGATCAGGAACAAGAAAATTAGTTATCTTGTCATCTGGAGCGTCCCCATTTTATTTGGCAGAGATCAAGGTTGTAAAGGTGCCAAGAAGTCATGAAATGCAAAACTAAGGTTGTCCCACATTCTTAATTCTGCTGCCATGTGTAATACAATATAGTTAAGCTTGGCAGAATTCAGTATTTTGTATATATAATTTTGACGGATAATATTGCTGTTCATTTTAAAGCATTTTTTCCCAGCTTTTATCTATTTGAATTTTCACAGTTGAGGGAAATTGGGGGAGGGCAATAGACCTTGAGATTCAAAAAGTTAAAGCTTTATAACCATTAAAATACAAATTGTCAACATCACATGTCAAAATATTAGAGTTTGATTTAAGGATATTTAATTTATATAAGTTCTTAAGCAGCATTTTTCATACTTTGCCTATCTTAAATTTTTTTACTATTATTGATGGAAATGTTTTTTGCTGGTTTGTATGTGTACAGTGAAATCAACATTTACTGGCATTTACTGATTAAAAAAATAATCCTATCAAGCCTAAATATAGTCTTTAGTCACCTGTTCATAAACTTAGGGTCTTCTATAGTTTTAATCACTGTAGTATTTAAGTACTTCCCTGGATAAAGTGAATCTGTATTGTGAGGTCCCTAATGGACTTCAAAGTTTTCCCTCCTTCTTCCCTTTCTGCATAAGGACCAATTGTCATCAATAGTTTTCTTAGATGAATAGTAACTGAGAAATGTTTAACCTTGGATTGAAACTTTCCATTTTAATAGGGGTTTTTTTTGGTGTATTTACTAAAATCCTGTCAATAAAACCTTGGTCAGTTTGTGTTTTAAACACACCTGTTTAACAAGGTGCCTGTGATAGGTTGGGGAAAGCCCTGTTCTGCAGTCAGAATGCCAGGAAGCTTGGTTTGAAACTTCAGACTATAAATATTCCTAATTATATATGTATGGCCTACATCTTTTACTCCTGTGGAATGAATAAATAAGTGAGGTTAAATGCCTGGACAGCCAAGTTGCCATAGAAGTACATAGCAAAAATGAGGAGCTTTATCTGCATCTTTGAAATAAGTATGCTGTCTCCAAGTAACAGGAAAAGTCATCAGTAATGTTAATTACTTTCCATAGCACACAGCAAGCCTAAAAACAGAGAAATTTCAAACAAGTTAACACAAAAATCTTCCTTGTGGTTCTTATTGTTTTTAATTTCAGTGACTCTTCAGTGACAATTTGTCTAGTTGTCTTTTTTTTTAATTTTAAATTAATAATAACACATTTTTTTCTTTCCTCAAAAACATATTGCAAATATTTTGGGTGGAAGCAAACCCACAGAAAGGGGTATGTATGTGTGCCTGCACGTACGTGTGGGTGTATAAGATGGTGGATTGATTGTATAGTAGTTATCAACAAGAGTTTTATCAGCAGGAGCTAATCTCAGTAACCATAAACTGTAGCAAGTTACCATAAGTAAAAGTTCTGATCAGCCCAGGCTTCATCATCCAGTTTACAGAGCCTGGGTGTGGAGCCCTGCCTTCCCTAGGTGTTCTCCTACCTATGTTTCCCCATCAGCCATTCTTACAGCTTTTCCCTTGAGCACTTGTGCAATGGGAGATGAAAGGGAAGCCAGTGTTAACTACTTTGCTTTACCGGGGGCCTGGTACAGCTCTTGTTCTCTGTCACAGCACACAGTTCTGTCAGTAACCTGCTTGTCCAATGAGACTTTTCTGAAGTAAGTTGTAGAGATGGATGAATTTCTGTCCCACTGGAGATTCCACTGTTTAGACATTTGTTTTCATCCTGAGTGAAAAGCTAAGAAATATTTTGATGTGGAAATGTTTTGTTGCAGTTCATCTAACCAAATTGAAATGCTTCGTTTTGGTTTAATGTTAAACTGTGTCTCCCTGAGCTGTCACGATGTCTTACAGGGGTTGTAGTTCGGGTGCCCCATGTCCCCATTCTCCTATATGGGCTGGACTCCCTGAATGGACTATATTTTTTATGGTCTATTCCTGTCCTGGTCCTCCCTAACCAGGGCCGGCCCACAACATTTTGGCACCTGAGGTGGGGAGCTCAAATGACGCCCCCGTGCCCCCTCACTTGGGCCAAAACTTTGAAAGGTCTCAATTCTGCCTTCTTCCTGTTCTACTCCTCTGCTACCTACCCCAATAAAGGAGAACTAACAACTTAAAATGCCTTGTTCAAAAATTTTAAGTAACGCTTAACTTTCAAATGCCTGAACAGCAAATGTAACTTTTCTTGTCTGCATAGTAAACACTGGCATTTTTATCTGTTTTGAATAATCAAAGTGGTGCTATCCATGCCTTCTTGGTTGCAAAGATTTGAACTGCTTCCTGAAGGTCCACAGTCTGGGCCAGCTCATGCTCTATTGAGATGGTTGCAAGGCCAACCAGCCTCTCCTGTGTCATTATGGAGCGTCGATGTGTTTTTATTAACTTCAGCTTGGAGAAGCTGCGTTCTCCACTGACAACTGTTACAGAAAGTGTTGGAAGTATGTGCAGAGCAACAAAAGCATTTGGAAAGAGGGTGGTCATCTTATTTGTGCGCATATATTCCAGAACAGCCTTTGGAGTTGATCCTGCTGAAATGTATCTTGAAAGGACTTTCAGTTCATCACCTAAATCACTCACATCAATATCGCGCATGTCATCATGTGTCAACACTGTCTCTAGTGCCCTGCATTACTGGTGTAGGTCATCTTCAGGTATAGTGAGGAGTTTTGGAATATCCTACAACATCCCAAATATACTGCTGTGTTCCTTCAGCTGACTGTATTGCACAATCTAGCACCTGGTTAAAGAATTCAACTTTGAATTGTTGTTTGGGGTCTCTTATGGGATTATCCCGTGCCTCGTAATCAAAATGTCGTCTTCTTTGGTGACTCTTCTATTCTTGAATGGGTGGGAAAATAGCTTCAGTGTGAAGTTTCTCTGCCAACTTCTATGCATTCTTCAGAAAATTTTGAAATCCCTCATCTGACCAGTAAGGCTGTAGGTATGACTTTGCTTTGTCCAATTGTGCCATTGCTCCAGATATATCAAGGTCAACACCTTGGAGTCTCTTGCTTACAACATTTATTTCAAACAGTATGTCATGCCACAACACTAAGCCACACAGAAATTTGACGTTACGTATGTTTCAGGTGATTCCATTTCCCTCTTCCACTGTTCTCCCATGAACAGTTCCTGTCATAGCATTATCATCCATATGGTAGCCTCTGTCTTCCCAATTTGGTGTTCGATAGGCTTTATCGCCTCCACTCGACTTTCCCATAGTGTGTCACTCAGTGGTTTCAGTGTCCGAGAGGATGTTCCCAGATGTTGCTTCAAATTTGCCATCGATGAGTTGATACAGAGAAAAATACACAGATGCTTTGACTTACATTAAAAAATTCAGGAGCCTCACTAGAAGCTGATGCTGCATCACTGACCACCGAGTTCAATGAATGAGAACTGCATGGGACAAAAAAAGCTCCAGGGTTTAACTCTCAGATCCATGTCTGCACTCCTCTGTACTTTCTTCTCATGTTGGCACCATTATCGTAGCCCTGCCCTCTCATGTCAGTTATCGCAAATCCTGTATCTTCAAGCTTTTTAAGAAGCACATTTATCATACCAGCACCTGTACTATCATCAATGTCAATAAATTCTAGAAAATGCTCTCTGGCAGTCACCATTGCAGGGACATTTTCACTAGGTTCTGTTGTCGTTACAAAACGCACCATTAAAGTCATTTTTTCCATAAGGCTGCTGTCAGGTGTGCAGTCCAGAATAATAGAGTAATATCTTGCTGCCTGCCATAATCTTCTGTTTGACTTTTATTGCCAATAACTGTATGATCTCATTTCGAATTGTCTTTCCAAGGTAGTGGTGTGTGTACGTTTCTTGGGTGGTGACTCTTAGATGTTCCTGGAGTACAGCATCAAACTCAGCCATCAGCTCCTTAATTTTAAGGAAGTTTCCATTGTTTGGCACATACAGCTGATCTGAAGTGCCACACAGTGCTAGGTTTTGGGTAGCAAGCATTGTCACAATGGCAATGAGCTTTTTCAGAACATTTTGCCAGTAAAGAGACTCTGATGCAATCTTTTCTCGATGCTGATCATCTATGGTGGCCTTTAACCTTAGTTTCATTTCAAGCTCTTTCCACCTATGGAATGCGCTCTCGTGATTTGCTGCCTTCTTGTGGCATGCCAGATTTCTAGCCAGATTTTTCCAGTCCTTTGTTCCTGTAGAACCCAATGTGGCTGGAAGAGTTTGCAACAAAAACAATATGCAGCATTCTGGGTTTTTGAGTACATGGCCATGGCCTCTCCACTTTGTCACCATTGGGGATTTCATGCCAGTAATGTGTTGGATGGAAATGTCTATTTTCATTGTCTTTGGGGAACATGAAGTTTTCCACTTGCTGTGGCCCATGCAGTACAAGGAAGTCCCTCAGGCTACTGCTCAAGTAGGTCCACAGTCCTGGATCATCTAGACTTAAGGAACTAACCTCAGCAGCAGCTGTTTCTTGCGCCTCTACCACTTTGCTCTGATCTACACTTTTTTCTTCAGGAATGTGCATGGTTACATCCATTTGTGAGGAGATATGGATGCTGCAGTAGCTGCCAGGTCACCTGCACTCTGACTAACTGGAAGATCAGGCATCTCCTCACCACTCACATCCTCACTGGGGCTGGAAGGCTCACCGTGAACATTTGTGTCTATGTATCTCAGGAGAGCTCCTTCCTGCTTAGATAGAAAAGCTTCCTTTGCTTGCTTTCTTTTTCTGAATGCTGTCCCAAAGGGGCGGTTTTTTCTTTCACTCATGACTGTTGTTCTGTGCCAGCTATAGTGGCTCTCAACACTCAGTTGAAGGGGACAAATAAGCAGGCTGGTAGCAGCGCCTGAGCGAGGGAAGATATCAGCGTCTTAAGGGCCTAACTGGCTTCTACTACGTCAATTGACTGCCTGTTCTCCTCAAGTGGGTTCAGGGAAGCAGCAGGAAACAGGAAGCTCTCTCAGAAGCTGGTGTTAATCAGTCCAGGTTCCTGGAAGAAGAGGCTGAAAAATATCAAATTTAAATTAAATGGGCATGGGCATCCCACAGAACTGTGTTGTGTTTTAGTTGTAGAGGAGTCTGCTACCGGACGCAACCTCCCTTGGCAGGAGAGGGTAAGTGATAGAGTTGCAAGGGACTGTAGGATTTCAAATAATTGCTCACACTATTGAGCCATTTAGTTCAGGACACAGGACTATGTAGATTGATAAATAATATGTGATGAGTCAATTGAAACCCAAAATAAAATGTACAGCACCCAGCTGATTCAAGTACATCAATGTTGTTACAAGGAGGGGGGGGGGAAATTGTTCTTTTGTTTATCCTCTGAGGATAGGACAAGAAGCAATGGGCTTAAATTGCAGCAAGGGAGGTTTAGGCTGGACATTAGGAAAAAGTTCAGGGTGGTTAAACACTGAAATAAATTGCCCAGGAAGGTTGTGGAATCTCCATCATTGGAGATTTTTAAGAGCAGGTTAGACAGACACCTGTCAGGGATGGTCTAGATAATACTTAGTCTTGCCATGAGTGCAGGGGACTGGACTAGATGACCTCTCGAGGTCCCTTCCAGTTCTACACTTCTATGATTCTATGATTGTGCATGATTTTCTTTAAAACAATCCCAGGCATTTAAGGTAGGGGTAAGAGCAAGCAGACAAAGTTACTGCTATCATAATCCTCTTGCTTGCTCACTAAAGCTATTGGTCTCAATACACTCTATCTGGCGCTATACTGAAGAACCCATCCAAACCATACTTTGACAAAATGCATTGGACAGGGTATTGTTTATCATTACACATGCTATTGAGAATGCAAGAGGTTGGCTTTTGGAGGAGTGTAAGTAAAAGAATATTATGTTTTCATATATGAATTTGGATCTCAGGTCAGTTTAAAAAAATACTCTAAAAGCTTTGGTTTGGTGTCCCATTAAATATATTAAAAAATTATCTAAGTCATACAATGCAGTTTGGTCCCACATCAGGATTTAGAGAAAGAAAAATAGACTGCTAGGAAAAACACTGCCATCTTGTTACAGTTATCAGTGTCTGAAAATAATAGAGTGCAAGAGACAGTTTCATTTCTAGTTCTTCAGTTTTAGTTTTGGAATGTGAGATGCAATTATTAAATTCAAACTTCAAGACAGATTTAGGAATTCATTTTATATTTTGAATGAAAAAGTATTTTTGTAGGTAAATGGATCTGACACTCCTAAAGGAGATGAAGGATTAAGCAACTGTAACCTGAAGCCCTTTCAGTAAATTGTTCACTAAAAATTGAAAGTGTGGGGTGTCTGACAGTTAACTCTTGGACTCTCTTGCCTTATTAGAAGATACGTATTTCTATACAAATAGTCTATGAGATATGAGCTTTTTAACAATCGAGGCTGCTGTGACTCAAGATCCTAAATTTTTTTTGCATTGATGATGAAAAAGACAAAGATATAAGGTGGTGACACTGAGGTTTCCAAGACTGTTCAACCTGTCAGTTGCTATGACTGTCTACTTTTGATTTTCTTTCACTATGGATGGCACTAGATTTGGCCAGAGAGGTCAAATGCTTGGTAAGAATCCATATGTCCTTATTCTCCACTTTTCATGCAGCAGATGATAGGTTTTACTTTTATTGTTTATTTCAGGCATGTCTGTTCAAATCAGTTTTAAGAGTAGAACTATTCTGAACCCTCGATAAATTCTGTAGCTGTCCTGAAGGAGAAGAATGGGCTTAGTCTATCTCACAGGAAAGCAATTCTAAAGTTACTGAGGTATAAACATTTATTACAGTGCTTTTCTTAAACATTACCAATCAGGTAATGCTACAATCTGAATTGGTCACCAGCTTCCCAATGTAAAATAGCATCTAAATTGTGTCTGTCAACCTTCTTCATGCCTTGCACCACTTTTGAAAAGAAAAAAAATATGACCACCAATTATATGTAACCCTTCTGCCCGTCAGAGTTGGCAGCAACAAGGGCCGGGTTCAGTATCTAGGAGTTCCATTCCAATAACACAATGCAAAACCAGCTCGAGCCCCCACCCAGTGACCTGGGACAAATATATACCACCCCCCCGGGCGCCTCTAAGAGGAATACTTCCCCTCTCCTAAGCACAGAGTCTGAGTGTAGCAAAAACCTTTTAATAACAGAGAGAAACAATGTGGCATTATGTTGGGGAAACCGCACCAACAGGATTCATAAAACAACCCATGAGCAAAAACCCACCCCAAACAAATTGGGCCTTTGGTTCTTGAGTACAGTAACCCAAAAGTCACCCAAAGTCCCAAAAGTCCAACAACCCAAAAGTCTCTGTCCCTGGTCAGTGCAGCCCCAGAGTTCAAAAGTTTATCTGCAGAGTTTTACCTCCCAACCTGGGTGGAAATGGGGGGGGGGGGGGTTAATGGGCACCTTACATGTTCCGAAGCCAAATTGCCCCACCTTTCCGTGGGGCTCTGCTCTGCTCCGCTCCGCTCCACCAACCATCCCGTGAGCTGCTCCAGCTGTCTCGGAAACTGCTCCACCAGCCATCCCATCTGCTGCTCCAGCTGTCCTGCAAAGTGCTCCGCAATATAGCTTCGGGCCCCCCCACTACTTAACACGATGCTCAGTGATTTCAGCTCTTAGTAATTTTAGCTCTTCAGTGATTTCAGCTTGTAGTAGGGGAGCCTCAGTGCTGGTGCACCATTGGCCCAAAGTGATTTCAGCTAGGCAGCCTGTAACTCGACTCCTATTAGAATCAAAACTAGCTCTGATATTCCACAATGGAGAGAGGAGAAGGTGAAATTGGCATGTAGGACCTTCACCAGGGGGCCCATACCACCAGGCATTAATACCCGTCCCCAGCCTCTCTCTCTTCACTGGGTTTTGGAACCCATCACCCTTGCCTACCGAGTGCTGCTTAGTTGATGGTGAGTCCCTCCATCATAACAAAAGGCCAAGTACAGTTCCACTGTCCTTAATTCACATAATCAGGATAATAAGTTTATTCCTGCCCCAATAACAGAGAAACTGGAGCTCCTACAGCAGACAAAGTGACCATCTAGGCGAGGTGGGTGTGCCTATGCAAATGAGATCAGTCCCTGAAGTTTTTTTCCACAATCCACCATGACTTGCCACCAGATGTCAGGGTAGAGCTCCTCCTGACTCTGCTTACATACTTATATTGAATACATACTTGTCATGTTTATGTCAAATTTGTCAGTTTCATGAACAAATAAATCTAATGTGGTGGCAATGATGCGTTTAGATTTTAAAATACAGTAGCTTCTGCTTAATATGATCAATTTGGTTAGAGTGGTGAATGAAAATACAATTTATAGTTTTTAGCTGTACTGCCACATAGTTCCAGAGTCCTTCATAATACTGCACAGTCACATGGTTTCTTGCCTGCTCAAACCAACATGAAATGGCTTCTTTAACATCTCCATTCCATCTCTGTTTAGCTTCCAATTTGCATTTTCAGGAACAGTGACCTAGCAAGCAGGAATTAAGTCCTTAATAGCTGCAGTGTTGCAAGCTTCCTTAGGATCAAGGGCCTCTGCAGGTGGGCACCAGCTCCATAACAGTGTGAGCCATAGTGAGGCTAGTAGCTTCTGCTGTAGGAGTGTCCTAAGAGAGAAATCCTTATGTGGAGGTATTAGATGTGTCATGCAAAGGATCTGTTACAACACTTAACTCTTCCATTCTTTCTCATAAATGGAAATTAGGTTATTTTATTTAACAAAGTAGCAGTCCTCATCATGCTTGAAATCACTGCATGGCTCATTTTCAGGCAACCAATTAGCAAACCACCCAAAACTCGTCAGCAGTCCACCAGTGGTCTGTGGGTCATGGATTGAGAACCAGTGAACACACAGTATTTACTTATTACCAAGAATCCGTTAGACATGTAAGCAGTTATGCAGATCTCACAATGAAGTTTCTTGCAGATGCGAAGGATGTACACGACTAAACAGGAGAGTTGTTAATCTCACCAAAGCACTGCCCAGCCCTATTAAATGCTTTAATTTAGATGAAACATCCCAAGAGCATTTGTTGCCAAAAATAAATTGGAACTTCTGTCAGCAGCTTCTACTTGTTTTTCAGGCCACACAAATTATACTAGACATTTGCCACATCCAATGAGATCCAAATGTACATTTTGCATTTATGTGCCACTTGGAGGGAGTATTGATGATTCAATGAATTGCCTTTTCTGATTAAATGAACTTTTCTTAGCTATCCTGTAATCAGCCTCTCGCAGTAGCATTGTTACAAGTTGGCATGGTAGTGGGGTTCTGGCATTACAATTTGTTATAAATGAAATAGCCAAAAATACTGTAAACTGTTTTTTCAGCCTTTTATTTGACAACCCACCATGCTCATATAGAATGCTTTCATGTCTAGCATCTTTCATGCATTATATAACATTATTTATAATTATTTAAAAAGAAAACAGAAAAGATTCTCCTTTTTCCCTCCACCTCTGCAATAAATTGAACAGATAAAGGGGAAAAATTGTTGGCCAAATTCACTGCTGGTGTAACTCATTGATGTAACTGGAGTTACATTGACAGGTAATTTGGCTTAAAATATCTTCGAGGCTTAGCCTTAAGCAAAGAGCATCTGCTTCACAAACCAAATAAGGAAGAGTCCTAGTTTTGAAGAGCGTCACAGCGAAAGGTTCAGGATGATGTCAATCATTATTCTACTCTTGCATTTTGTATCACAGACAAAATCATCTTTTATGCCAGTCTGTCTGTAATTTACTGTATTTATTAATTTGCACCCTACAATAATAAAAAAGGGCATTCAGAACACTAAGGGTCCCTGATGCAAGCTACAAAAACAATAATTAAATTAGGTTTATATGATCCTCACCTCACCTGCCATTTACCTAGCATTGGTGACTTCAAGGAATTCTAACTAGCTAGCAAGTACTGAGCCTGTTGGCTTATCCAAGAGCTACTCATCCATTTTCATTTTCATTCCATACTTATCCAGATTCTGTTGTGTTAAGGGATTGCAACTAAAATAGGTATCTGTACTATTACCTGATGATCCCTGAAGGATCTATTCTCCAGGGTAATCTCTCCACTAATCCTCGTTGATCAGGCTTTGCCTGCTTCTGTATCGTGACTAGGGACAGCCCTAGCACTTGTAGGGCAGTGCAAGGGATGTTGGCTCAACCCACTGGCACAAGAATATTAAAGGACCCGGCACATGAAATTGCGAGTCCAATAGCAAGAATTTTTAATTAATCTATAAACTTGGGGGTCAGATTTTCCTGGATGTTTGTAGTACTCAAGCACAAATTGGTCATGAACACAAATGGCGCTAAATCAGTGTTTTGAGTGAATATTCATGGGAAATACTTGTAGTCACCTAGCTCTCTACAACACGCAATTCTGTACTCAAAAGCTTTTAACTGTTACTTCATGGACACATCACCTTTTGCTATAATTTTTGTATTTCCATGGGGAATAACATGAGAAAGGGCTTGGCTACACTTACATTTGATATCGCTCTAACTTGCTGGCTCAGGGGTGTGAAAAATCCAGCGCTTGGAGCTAATCTCCTCATGGAAGTGGATTACCAGGAGCGCTGGGAGAGCTCTCTCCCAGCGCTTGCGCGTGACCACATTCGCACTTCAAAGTGCTGCCACGGGAGCGCTCCCGCGACAGCGCTTTGAAGTTACCAGTGTAGCCATGCCCAAGGTGTTTTTTGTGTAGTCTTGTATACTTTGAAATTAAGCATTGATTGCACATTGCAGCTAAACGTGTCTTGATGGTATTCACTGAGATGTCAGTGGGAGTGGCAACACTTAAACATAAAACCATTTACTGTCATTTGCGTTTCCAAAGATAACAATTAGCATCAATAACATATCTTACAGAAAATAACAGCACAGAATAGGACTGCTTTGCTGCCTGAATAGAATATCAGTGTTGGACATCCTTCTAGGTACTTCAGAGAAGCAGCATTCTGCAGATCAGTAGTTTTCACAAAACTTCTTTATTATGAACTTGATCCATGTAGCTAATTTACACAGATACTATCAATTGAAAATATTTCAAAAAGAGACTTCTTAACAGACTGGAAGAGTGTTTTACAGACATGAATGTTTTATGTACGAGTAACACCAACTTTTATTCAAAATGTAAAAAGTTCATTGGGGTAGATGTTCAAACAATTCAGAGTACTAAGGACTTTTGTCAACCAATGTTGACTGAATTTCCACATTTCTTGACTTTTCAAGGATGAATTCTTATAAGGGCCTGAGAACTATAAAGCTAAGTAATTCTGCCAGTCAAGGATGTAGGATGTAATACTCTTAACAGGCTACAAGCTAAGAATGATGGAAATGTAGCCCATAGATCAGCTTGGGGACCGTTAAAGTCAGTAATCTTAAAATGTATTTTTGTGTGTGTGTGTGTGTGTGTGTGAATAATTCTTGCCCAAGAGAGGGAAAATTGTGATTTTAGTGCATATATGTTTCTTGATACAGGCGGCATTGCTAGTGGAGCCATACAAGAGTACAGTTGTTTTGTGGTTTTATATCTGTGACGGAGTGCTGGGAGCTAGCTGGTGAGCCCGGCACTCTGACCACTTAGGCATCAATCAGCTCCCCCTGGAGAAGGCTGATTGGGGATGTGTTAGCTAATTGGCTGATCAGGCTGGGAGGTTGGATGAGCCAGTAGTCCATCAGCAGAGGCGTATAAGAAGTACACAAGAGAAGAGTACTGGGGAAGAAGAGTAGTGACCATGGTTAGCTCATCCCAGTTTGTGCAGAGATCTCAAGGAAGGGAGACCTCTGTTCCTCCTCAGCCCTGCAGGAAAGGGCTAAAGGTAGAGAAGCACTGTATATACATGTGACAGTATTGGTATTCGTGAATATAAATCACAGAAAGTTGCCACTCAATGGGCAGAGTCTGAGAGGTTCCTGGAGCACTTGAGGGTGGAGATGGACCACTCCTTGTTACAATACCAGATTATGCACTACTGGAAATGCCTCCCAGCATTAGGGTTGATTTCAGCGAGTTTACAGGTGTTGAGAAAAATGATTGTAGTAGTTTTTAAATAGCTATGGAGACCAGTGGACACTCAAGATTTGATGCAGTCTATAGTAACTCCTTCTTCCCCTTCAACCAGTTTCCATAAATAAAAATGAAATCCTTTTGTATGTAGTGGTTTCTATTATTATTAAGCAATTATGAGATAAGACAGCCTTTTAAATCAGGCTTATTTATTTTACTTTAAAAATGCTTTGATTGACTTTGTTCTTGTAAAAATGAGAGCTGGTAGCAGTAAGTAACCAAGCATGTGGCAAGCAAGCGCTGGGTAAACTTCATTGTACAGTTTTGCTAGCGCGCCTCAGTGCAGACCTGCCAAATGCTGCTCTTCCAGACAGCGTTGGGCCTCTCCTAAGCAGAAACCGCATATCTGATTCAGTTTTGGTGGTTATGTGAGCTAGAATGGGACCACCAAACTGCTTTTCACATATGACTAAACAGGGCCTCTGGGAACGAAGGGACACCCAATATGGTGATGTCTATATTGTGGTTGGGGTTGTGATTTGCAGCTGATAAAGACATCAGATTACCTTACACAATGCTCTGGTGAGATTAGGTGATATTATTTTTCCAATTTTACAATTGGGGAGCTGAAACACATTGATGTTCAGGCCTCAATTTTCAGAAATCCAATTAATTTTGGATACCTAAGGGCTTGATTCTTCAGAGTACTTAACATTATACATGTTCGAATCACTGCTTCCATTTCTTTCAGTTGAATGCTCAGCACTGCTGCAAATCAGACCCCAGGGTCTCATATTGCTTACCCAGAAAATGAGGAACACCTGTGAAAAATTTGTTTTAAGTGACTTACCCAGCATCACACAGGAACTCTGTGCAGAGGCTGCTATAGAATCCAGTTCCCCAGGGAAACCTTCAGCTGCCTTAATCATGAGACACTCCTTTCTCTTCCTGTAGTCCCTTGTCTCATTCAGTACAAACCTTCCAACAATTCTGCAGAAAACAAAGCAGAGCTTCTGCAGACAACAGGGTCTGGTGGGGGTTGCCCTAGTAGAGACTTCTCTTCCTGTGGCCCCATCCTGTGTCTCCTACTCCTCTCTGCTCCACCCTCACTTCTGACGCTGCTCTCCTCTCCTCCTATCTATCCCTCATCCCATCTCTTAAAAAACATTTGGGGCAGGGGAAAGCATTGTAAACTAAAAACTGAAAATGTTTATTGGACACTAAATACAAAATCAAGAACTTCTAATTCTACTGATGATCAAAAATGTTTTGGTTTCCAGTTTTTCCTGAAACCATGAAAATTTTGATGAAAATCAATATTTATGCAAGCTTCCATTTAACCAAAAAGCCATTTTTCACTTGGGGAAGAGGGAGTTTTCACAATTTTTCTACCAAATCTATTCTATTATATTACACTTTGCAAGCTAATTTTTGATTCTTTAGCTTGTACTGTGTGACTGTGATCCATAGCTGTATGTGTGCATGTTGAGTGGACCACGTCCTGAGGATTTAAGAAACAGTTTAGGCTGGTTGGAACAGTTCATGTGTGCATTTTGTTTGGTTTCTTTCTCATGTAGACAGCTAAGGATAGTGACAGGTGAATGGTTTTTTGAAGAGAGGGCAAAGCGCTTCAAACAATCCAACCTCCTTGGAACTGATGTTGTCAGACAGTCCATCCTACGCAAAGTCCCAGGTAAAAATAAGAACGCACAAGAAAAGTTGTTCTCTGTTTAGACTTATATTTTAACCTAGTTGTCAAAATGTTTTACCAATGTGGGTTTTATCCTTCATATTATAGAACTCCTAGCCTGGGTCAATACTTTCAATAGAGTAATAGATTCTAAGGCCAGAAGGGACCATTGTGATCATCTAGTCCAACCTCCTGCATAACACAGGCCACAGAGCTTCCCCAAAATAATTCCTAGAGCAGATCTGTTAGACATTTAATCTAGATTTAAAAGTTGCCAGTGATGGAGAAACCACCACAACCCTTGGTAAACTATTCTAATGGTTAATTACTCTCACTGTTCAAATTATACCTTATTTCCACTCTGAATTTGTCTAGCTTCAACTGCCAGCCACTGGATCGTATTATACCTTTCTCTGCTAGATTGAAGAGCCCATTATTAAATATTTGTTCCCAATGTAGGTATGTGTAGACTGTAATTAAGTCACTTCTTTACCTTCTTTTTGTTAAGCTAAACAGATTGAACTCCTTGAATCTATCACTATAAGGTACGTTTTCTAAACCTTTAATTGTTATCGTGGCTCTTCTCTGAACCCTCTCCAACTCATCAACATCCTTCTTGAATTCTGTGGCCAGTTCTGATGCCCACTATTCCAGCAGTGGTCGCACCAGTGCCAAATACAGAGGTAAAATAACCTCTGTACTTCTACGCGAGATTCCCCTGTTTATGCATTCCATGATCACATTAGTTCTTTTGGCCACAGCATGATCAACTGATTATCTATCGCAACCCCTCTCCCCATCTTTTTCAGATCTTTTGCTTCCCAGATTAGTCACCATCCTGTAAGTATGGCCTTCTTCCAGTGTTCCTAGATATATACATTTATATGTAGCCATATTAACACACACATTGTTTGCTTGCATCCAGCTTACCAACAATCCAGATATCTCTGTATCAGTGACCTGCTCTCTTCATTTATTTACCACTCTCTCTGCAAACTTTATCAGTAATAATTGCATGTTTTTCTTCTAGGTCATTACTAGAAGTGTTAAATAGCATAAGGGCCAAGAACCAATCCTTGCAGGGCCCCACTAGAGATATACTCATTCAATGATGATTTCCCCATTTCCAGTTACATTCTGAAACCTGTCGTTTTTCATCAATTCAATGTGTGCCATCTTAATTTTGTATCATTCTAGCTTTTTAAACAAAATGTCGTGTGGTACCAAGTCAGATGCCTTACAGAAGTCTCTCTATTACATCAACTCTATTACCTTTATCAAGCAAACTTTTAATCTTTTTTTTTTAAAAAAAAAGTATCCAGTTAGTTTGACAGGATCTATTTTTCACAAACCCATGCTGAATGGCATTAATTATATTACACTCCTTTAATTCTTTATTAATCAAGTCACATATCAGTTGCTTCATTATCTTGCCTGGGATAAATGTCAAACTGTCAAGCCTGTAATTACCCGGGTCATCCTGTTTACCTTGTTAAAATATTGGCATGACATTAGCTTTCTTCTGGTCTTCTTGAACTTCCCTGATGTTCCAAGAGTTATTGAAAATCAATATTAACAGTCCATCAAGCTCCTCAACCAGCTCTTTTAAAAGTTTTGGATGCAAATTATCTTGATAAATTGATTTAAACTGTCTAACTTTAGTTGCTCCTGTTTAACATTCTTGAGATACTAGTGGAATGGAGAGAGTGTTGTGTTATATGACATGATTACATAGTCCTCCCCCCCCCATACAGAACAAATATTTATTCAAGATTTTTTGCCTTTCTTCATTATTATTGATAATTCTATCATTTCCGTTTAGTAATGGAATGATATTATTGTTAGGATTCTTTGTGTTCTTAATATACTTTAAAAACTCCTTATTGTTCTTAACTCTGCTGGCGATAGATTTCTCCTTGTGTCCCTTTGGTTCCCTTTTCAGTTTTCTACAGTTACATTCATTACTATCAACTTCCCCTTTCTTCCATTTGTTATTTCTTAATCTTTTTTATTGTTTATAGTTGCCTTCTAAACCCAGTGATATTTTTAACCAATATGGCCTTCTTCCTTGATTGTGGCTTCTTTGACATCTAGTAAAGTGTTCCTAAACAATTCCCAATTATCACTGAATTTCAATAGTAATTATATATTAGTCAACT
Organism: Dermochelys coriacea; assembly: GCF_009764565.3. Lineage (NCBI taxonomy): Eukaryota > Metazoa > Chordata > Testudines > Dermochelyidae > Dermochelys > Dermochelys coriacea. The sequence continues at coordinate 151,671,851 of NC_050068.2, forward strand.
TTTTTGTTTTGCAACTAAGGTCTGAAGAGTACCGGATACTTTACAGAACATTGAAAAGAACACCCTCTCTACCCTGAAGAGCTTACTATTTATATGTGATCTTGACCTAAATAAACATAGACAAATTATTCAGTAGTGCAAGATCTCTCAAATTTCATTTTCTGGATCCTTACATACAGACATTCCAGCATGAATTATGCTGACCTCTAAACACTAACTATCATAGAATCATAGAATATCAGGGTTGGAAGGGACCTCAGGAGGTCATCTAGTCCAACCCCCTGCTCAAAGTAGGACTAATCCCCACCTAAATCATCCCAGCCAGGGCTTCGTCAAGCCTGACCTTAAAAACTTCTAAGGAAGGAGATTCCACCACCTCCCTAGGTAATGCATTCCAGTGTTTCACCACCCTCCTAGTGAAAAAGTTTTTCCTAATATCCAACCTAAACCTCCCCCACTGCAACTTGAGACCATTACTCCTCGTTCTGTCATCTGCTATCACTGAGAACAGTCTAGATTAATCCTCTTTGGAACCCCCTTTCCGGTAGTTGAAAGCAGCTATCAAATCTCCCCTCATTCTTCTCTTCCGCAGATTAAACAATCCCAGTTCCCTCAGCCTCTCCTCATAAGTCATGTGTTCCAGTCCCCTAATCATTTTTGTTGCCCTCCACTGGACATTTTCCAATTTTTCCACATCCTTCTTGTAGTGTGGGGCCCAAAACTGGACACAGTACTCCAGATGAGGCCTCACCAATGTTGAATAGAGGGGACGATCACGTCCCTCGATCTGCTGGCAATGCCCCTACTTTTACAGCCCAAAATGCCATTGGTCTTCTTGGCAGCAAGGGCACACTGTTGACTCGTATCCAGCTTCTTTTCCACTGTAACCCCTAGGTCCTTTTCTGCAGAACTGCTGCCTAGCCATTCAGTCCCTAGCGGTGCATGGGATTCTTCCATCCTAAGTGCAGGACTCTGCACTTGTCCTTGTTGAACCTCATCAGATTTCTTTTGGCCCAATCCTCTAATTTGTCTAGGTCCCTCTGTATCCTATCCCTACCCTCCAGCATATCTACCTCTCCTCCCAGTTTAGTGTCATGTGCAAACTTGCTGAGGGTGCAATCCACGCCATCCTCCAGATCATTAATGAAGATATTGAACAAAACCGGCCCGAGGACTGACCCTTGGGGCACTCCACTTGATACCGGCTGCCAACTAGACATGGAGCCATTGGTCACTACCCATTGAGCCCGACAATCTAGCCAGCTTTCTATCCACCTTATAGTCCATTCATCCAGCCCATACTTCTTTAACTTACTGGCAAGAATACTGTGGGAGGCCCGTGTCAAAAGCTTTGCTAAAGTCAAGGAACAACATTTCCACTGCTTTCCCCTCGTTGACAGAGCCAGTTATCTCATCATAGAAAGCAATTAGATTAGTCAGGCATGACTTGCCCTTGGTGAATCCATGCTGACTCTTCCTGATCACTTTCCTCTCCTCTAAGTGCTTCAGAATTGATTCCTTGAGGACCTGCTCCATGATTTTTCCATCTTTGCCAGTGCTTTTTCCCCTCCATGGAACTCAAATTGTAATTCTTTGTACTATACTAAACTTTTTTTTTCTTATTCTGCGTGGGGGAAGACTTGCTAAGTGCTAGATCACAGGCTGTATACCAGCTTCTTTGTACCTCTTTATGCTGAGGCAACATCTTAACTTTCCCATCACTTAGATACCCATTGCACATGCACATACATGTTTACACATGGATAATATGGTCTGCTTCACTGATCCAACAGGGGATAGCACATATTACATTCCTCAGAGCTGCGTGCATGTCTCACCTCCACTACAGCGTCACCAGTTGAAGGAGTAGGAGTTATTTCTGAATACAAGGGTCCCTCCTCTCAGATGAACTATTTTAACACTTCACCCACATGCCACCATCTAAGTACAGCCTGTGTTTTCAGGTAGTGATTATCATATTCAGCAGCTAAGTTACAGTGACTAAGTGTATTTAGGAAGAAGGAGGGCTGGCTGCTATTAAAAAAAAATTACTATGAATTCTGATAGTCTACTTGGCAAAATTTCTGGTGTGTGTGCCACCTCAAGAATTATCCATTGGCACATGACTAGCATTCTTGGTTTTCTGTCTTTATTTTATGCAAGATATTGAGATGTATATTTTGTTTATATTGCTGTATTTGTGTATTTATAATTTTGTTAGATGTATTATGAGAAGAAAAAGTAATGTCCAAAGCATTTTGTCCACATTTTCCTCCCAGTTGAAAACATTTTTAATGCAGAGAATGTGCTCTCTCACTTAACACAGGAAGAGCTATAAACTGCAAAGTGTGTTTTTTTTTCCATGTTCCTCCATCACTAAATTTATTTAATTTATTAATTAGCAACAAAGTTGGGGGCATAATTCAATGGAAAATGTTGAGAAACAAAAGAAAAAACCAACAACAACCCACCTGCATCAAAGTTCTAAAATAACTAAACCTAAACTGGTTACTTTTGTGATGCTTTCTTATTTAAAAAAGAAACTGAGCTATGCAAAAACGGCTTTGTGATAGTCTGAACAGGTTTTTTATTAATTTAAAAACAATATTCTATTTATATCAGATGCAAACTTGGCATATGTTGCCTTTATTTCTCCGAATATTTTTTTTTCTCCTTCAGATACTGTTTCTGGTAAGAAAGAAGGAGGGCCAGCCAAAGATCACGCCCAGGAGAATGCAGAGCAAATGCAAGATACCCCAGCTTCCTCCACAAGTGGGCAGAAATCAATATTCAGTGGACCCAGAAAGATAGGGTAAAGTCTTGAACTTTGGAAACTGATAATTCAGAGTACAGCACCTCTGAGCACATTTTCTTTTGAGTCTCTCCAGTCTCTCTTTCTCTCTGTGTCTCCAGTATTGCAGATCACACCAAAATCTCCCAGGGTTAGAAACAATCTGCTTTGAAACAATTGCTATAATTAGACTGCAGTCTCCTAGGAAATGCAGCTATAATTACCTTTTGCTACAAGGTAGCAGCAAAAGGCAATGGCAGCTATTGGATTTTTCCTCCTGGTAAGAGGTTATACTTCGAATTTGAAGTGTTTCTAAGTGTGCTTCTACTCTGAAAAATGGCTGTAAAAATGGCACCTTGAACATCCATGTTTGTTTCCTCTGAGTGGTTTCCGCATAAAATTAGCTCTGTTAACAAGTAAAATTATGTTTTGCCCCTAACTTCCAGCTCTGTGAACTCCCCCTGTGATCAGAAAGCTATGTTTTCTTTTTATGAATCATCTTCAGTAAATAAAAATGATGCCTGGGCATACTACGGCCCCAGTAACATCTGTGCAACCCCATTATTTTCAGAATATTCCCTCAATAAAATGTGTCGTAATGCATCTGGGGCTGCATGTTTGTAAAGAATGAACGATATATGTGCTGTGGGGTTGAATAGTTGTTACTGGGGCATAAATTGGTATTGATGCATGGGGAGGACAGAACTCAACTTAGCTTTCAATCGTGGGCTGAGTTATCCAGGCTTGCAATTAGAAAAACAACTTTTTATTGGTAAATTGAGCAAATTTTGACATGGAACATAGATCCTATAGTCACTCTTCATAGGAAAAGCTCTTGGTTAAGAGTTTGCTAATTACTACTGACTGAATTGCTATCCAGGTGCATCTACAGCATATAGAATATGTAAATTATGAGGGCTGTGATGGTCAAGGGAATAGAGGAGCGAACTGGACCTCTGACAATCAATCAGAAACTTCACTTGATTTTTCCTCATTAATGTTGGATAAAAGAAGCAGCTGCTGCTTCTGAGTACTCCTATGCAGATGAAGAGGATACAGCCTAAGGAATCGGTGGCACTAAAAATTGCATTTAATTACAGTTCATGCAGATAATAGCCATGGTGAAGGTATCCTGAAAATCTGCCTCCTTAGTGGAGTGGAGCATTTACCGTCTTTGCTGTGAACACTTAGTAGCACAGTAACTAAATGTTTAGAGAACTGATTTATGCCTGTTTCTTATCTTCCCTTTTTATTGCAATTCACCCCCCAATGGGAAAATCTGCTATGGTTAAAATGTCAATATTTCAAGTGACAAATCATCTCCATAGGGAAAAGATTTATTGCAGAGAAAGCTAGGAAAACATGGAAATTGTCATATTGGGTCAGACCCAAGCTTTACAGAATCTGGTATCCTGTCACTGACTTTGGACCAGTGCAGGAACTCAAGAGAAAAGTGTAAGAAACCCTCACTAGACAGCTTTGGGGTTATCTGTCCCTCATATTAGGCCTTATCATGGTCTCTAATACTTAGAGTTTGGCTGATTGCCCGAACACAAGGCAATAATAATAATATATAAAATTATTAATAATTCCTCCAACATTTTATCATTAATCTTCATAACTCTGGACATTCTCATTATCCATGTAAATATCCAATTCATTTTTGAATCTTGCTGAATTCTTGGCTTCAACAGCTTCCTATGGCAATGAGTTCCACAGCCTAATTACAAAGAAGTATTTTCTTTGATCAGTTGTGAATTTGCTTACTTATTATTTAATTGACTGTCCCCTTGTAGCTCCCGGTCTACTTTTTCTAGGCCACATGTTATTTTGTATGCCTTTATAATACTCCCTCTTATTCATCTCCTTTCTAGGATAAACAATCCCAATCTTTTCAGTCTCCATATGAGAGTATTTCTAGGTTGATTTCACTAATCATTCTCCTCATCCTTCTCTGAACCCCTCTAGTTCTGTAATATCCTCTTTGAGATGGGGTGACTAGTATGGCACACAGTATTATTCTTTAAGTGCTGGTCCTTTTGTATAGTCTCTGTGGGTGCACATTCACTCCATGTGCTTAAGGCTGAAAGATTTTTCAACAGCAGTGTCTGTTAGTCCATGGCTGTGCCTTACACCTCCTTGTACTCTAAACCAAGAGGATAAGGGATGGTGTGAACCAGCAACCTCCCCAGTTCATTTCTACCGCTCCTGGTCTGAGACAGAGCCCTCCAGTGCCCACAGCTTCTGCTAGTGTTCCCACATGAACTGTTTTGTTTCTCTTTTACATAGTTTTATCTTAGCTAGTTAGTAGGACTGTTGATTAATTGCAGTTAACTCATGCAATTAACTCAAAAAAATGAATCGTGATTTAAAACATTAATCGTGATTAATCGTAGTTTTAATTGTACTGCTAAACAACAGAATACCAATTTAAATTTATTAAATATTTTGGGATATGTTTCTACATTTTTAAATATATTGATTTCAATTACAATGCAGAATACAAAGTGTACAGTGCTTACTTTATATTTGTATTACAAATATTTGCACTGTAAAAATTATAAACAAAAGAAATAGTATTTTTCAATTCACCTCATACAAGTACCGTAATGGAATCTTTATCGTGAAAGTGCAACTTACAAATATAGATATTTTTTGTTACATAACTGCACTCAGAAACAAAACAATGCAAAACTTTAGATCCTGCAAGTCCACTCAATTCTTCTACTTGTTCAGCCAATCGCTAAAACAAACAAGTTTGTTTACATTTACAGGACATAATGCTGCCTGCTTCTTACTTACAATGGCACCTGAAAGTGAGAACAGACGTTCGCATGGCACCTTTGTAGCCGGCGTTGGAAGGTATTCACATGCCAGATATGCTAAACATTCATAGGCCCCTTCGTGCTTCGGCCACCTTTTCGGAGGACATGCGTCCATGCTGATGCTGCTCGTTAAAAAAATAATAGATTCATTCAATTTGTGACTGAACTCCTTGGAGGGAGAATAGTACGTCTCCTGCTCTGTGTTTTACCTGCATTCTGCCATGTATTTCATGTTCTAGCAGTCTCAGATGATGATCCAGCATGTTGTTCGTTTTAAGAACACTTTCACTGCAGATTTGATAAAATAAAAAAGGTATCAACGTGAGATTTCTAAAGATAGCTACAGCACCCGACCCAAGGTTTAAGAATCTGAAATGCCTTCCAAAATCTGAGAGGGACGAGGTGTGGAGCATGCTTTCAGAAGTCTTAGAAGAGCAACACTCCGATGCTGAAACTACAGAACCCGAACCACCAAAAAGGAAAATCAACCTTCTGCTGGTGGCATCTGACTCAGATAATGAAAACGAACATGCGTCGGTCCACACTGCTTTGAATCATTATCGAGCAGAACCTATCATCAGCATGGACGCATGTCCTCTAGAATGGTGGTTGAAGCATGAAGGGACATATGAATCTTTAGCACATCTGGCATATAAATATCTTGCGATGCCAGGTACAACAATGCCATGTGAATGCCTGTTCTCACTTTCAGGTGACATTGTAAACTAGAAGCAGGCAACATTATCTCCCATAAATGTAAACAAACTTGTTTGTCTGAGTGATTGGCTGAACAAGAAGTAGGACTCAGTGGACTTTGTTTTATTTTTGAGTGCTGTTATTTTTTGTACATAATTCTACATCTGTAAATTCAACTTTCATGATAAAGAGATTGAATTACAGTACTTGTATGAGGTGAATTAAAAATACTATTTTACAGCACAAATATTTATAATAAAAAAGAAATATAAAATGAACACTGTACACTTTGTATTCCGTGTTGTAATTGAAATCAATATATTTGAAAATGTAGAAAAGATCCAAAAATATTTAAATAAATGATATTCTATTATTGTTTAATAGTGTGATTAATTGTTTTAATTGTGCAATTAATAGCGATTAATTTTTTAATCACTTGACAGCCCTACTAGTTAGCTGTTAGTGTTAGTAGATAGTTTGAAACTTAGGGGTTTTCTACCATTTGGGGCTTTTAGTATGCCCATGATTCCAGGCTCTTAGCTCTGTCTGGCCTGCTGCCAAGTCTTCCCAATCAATGACCTTCACAAGAGCTGCCTGTACTGTCTCAGGAAACAGACATTCCCTCCAACTGTGCAATCTGCTGTTTCTTTCCCCCTTGGACCAGACAGTTGTGGGAGTTCTGACTCTGCGAGTACTTAATGGAACAGGAACGAGAACCAATAACCAGGCAAGGGGGCAGGAAATTGGTCTCAGGGGTCTGGGCACAAGCAAGCCTAGCAACTAGTTGCTCAGACAAGAGGTGGAACAGGAACAGGCAGCTTTATGCCTGGTGTGTCCAATCAGCAGTCTGTTGCTAGTCATCTGACCTTGCTGAGTCAGTGGATGTAGTCTCTGGTGATGGGGCATTAGTTGTAGTTCCCTCATCTCAGCTTGCAGCATGGTGGCATGGAGAGTAAGGCTTTTGCTTGGCAACCCCATGGGCCTGGGTTTGAGAACTGCAGTGCCTGACATTATCTAAGTGGAGGCATGAGACGGGTAAGGATAAACACCCCCGTAAGAAGAAGGATAAATTGCCTCACAAGTCCTTTAGGAAGAGGACTGCTTCTCCCCTACCCTTAGTACCAAGTGAGACTCCACACCCAGGTGTGAGTGTGTCTATAGCTCACGGGAAGCATGTGGAACCGATGGTACTGAGAGCTGAGTGCTTTGAAACCATCAATACAAGGGGTCTGATTGATCCCTGCACCACCTAAAGAGAGAAGAGACCATTCACCTTCTGCACCATGCTGCAAGAAGACCGCCTTGCACAAAACTGCATGTGGGGACCCATCCAGAGACCCTCACACTCTCCACCCGTTAGACCTGCATATTCCTTTCTTGACAACCTTCTGATCTACACCAATCCAGAGTCACTGATTCTTTCAGACCACGTAGTGCCCAGGGACAACCGTACAACGATGGCACGGCCTTTGCTGGTTCTGAATACCAGTCATGGTGTAAAGGCTCCAACACCTTCAGTACACCACCTGCTGGTTTGTTCCACTAGCCACAACATCACAAGGCAAAATGGTAACATCAGCTCCATCAGGGGAACAGGAGTTGCCCAGCTTCACTGATGAACAAGAATTGGGGCCAGTGGTTCCACCCATGGTCCTGAGGCATGAGATGAGCCCTGACAGGGCTTTCAGAACCCCCTGAATGCCTCCACATTCTTACTGAGCACATTATTGGTATAGGGACAAGTGGTATCCCTCACGGGACTCTCCCCCATACCCATATGATCCCCCGACAGGGGCCATACTGAGGCTTTGGGCATCCTTACTTTAGAGCCTCAGACTGGGCAATGCTTTCAACAGAGGTTACCTCCAAGCCACGAGCCTGAGTCCCCCCAGGAGTGTTTTGAGGAAGAGGACCAGCTGGTACCCCGCTGCATCCACCGATAGCACTTTCTTCCTCCTCCTCTCCAGATGAGGGAGTGGCACCAGCCTAACTCTGGCCACTAGATGACTATAGACAGTAACAAGACCTCATAAGGAGGATTGCAGAAACTGGCGAGATCCCCCTGGAGGAGGTCCAAGATCCAACTCATAAGCTCCTGGACATCCTCCGGACAAGGTGGCATTTCCTGGTAATGACGCCATATTGGCAGCTGCTAAGGTGGTGGGGCACACTCCAGCCATCCCTGCCACTCTCCCAAAAAGAGCAGACAAAAATTCCTTTGTTCCATCAAAGAGGCAGAATATTTGTTCTCTCATCCTAATCCGAACTCTTTCATGGTCCAGACTGTCATGGAAGGCAGCATGCTGCACCAGCCTAGGTCCACCCCCTTCAGTCAAGGATGCCAAGAGACTGGATCTCTTTGGCAGAAAGAATTTTTCATCATCTAGCCTTTTATTTCACATAGTGAATTACCAGGTATTGATATCCAAACTGTTGGAGTTAGCTAATAAGCTGCTATAGGAGTGTAGTCTCCAATTCCAGGTAGGCCTTGAGAAGGGGAAATTGGTTGACAGATTGTCCCTGCAAGCGTTGCTTGATGCAGCAGATATGACAACTTTGGTCATGATGAAGTAGGCCTCCTGGCTGCAATCCTCAGGTTTCCCCAAGAAGGTCCAGGCAACAGTAAAAGATACCCTCTTCAAGGGTAACAACCTGTTCAGCGAGGGAAAGATGAGGCACTTCATTCCCTTGAAGAGTCTTGTGCAGCTCTCCACTTCTTAGGGATATATATCCTGGTGCACAGGAGGAACTCATAGACACTGTCCTGGCTCTCAGACCATCTGTGATCAAAGGGCCTTTGAGCTTCCTAGGAAGTGACACATGTACAGCATGGCAGTCACAGTGCACCACTACTTTCCCCTCTTCAATCCCAGCCTCCCGTGGAAAAGGTATTTTGGTGGGATGCCTGTCCCATTTCTTTCCAATGTTGCACCTTATCACATTGGACAGAGAGGTCCTAGAGAAAATCTTGATATGCCTCACCATAGAACTCTTTTCTACTCCTTCTCCAAAATGCCCCTCCCCAGCCCTCTTCACAAGAGGTCTCTCAAACAGGAGGTGAACTCTTTAATTCCGCTGTGGGCAATAGAGTCTATGCCTTCTCAACATAAGGACAAGGGTTGATGTTCAAGATATTTCCTTGTACCCAAAAGTAAGAGGGTCTGGAGACCAATCCTGGACCTCAGACAAGCTGATGTCTTTATACGCCATTCAAAATTCAGGATGAGTACCTTGGCCTCAATAATCCCAACCCTAAATGAAGGTGACTGACTTGTGGCCCTTGATTTGGAGGTTGCATATTTTCATATAGACATTGATCCAGCTCACAAGCGAGGCCCGCGCTTTACGGTGCACCACGATCACTTTCACTACAGAGTTTTCCCCTTTGGCTTCTTAGTGAGACCTAGAGCATACTTACATACCCAAAGCATACTTACCACTGGACGGAGTCTGCATGATGAGGGACATCATCACCCAGCTCTGACTCAGCCCCCAGATGGCAGTCTGTCCGACATGGTCCCTCTAGGTCACGTGGCTTCCTGCACCTAAGTGACATCCTTTGTGAGGCTCCACCTCTGGTGCCTCCTGGCATGGTTGTGGACAGTCTGTGCTCCCAAGCACAGTTGCCCTGGACAAATGAGTTTCACTTCCTCCAAACATCCTCATATCTCTCACTTTGTGGGAAACGAAAGAGACTATTTTCATAGGGGTTCCCTATGTTCCCCCCATCACCACCCACAAAGACGCTCATAAGAAGATGCCTCTCTTCTGGGCTAGGGAGTGCATCTGGAGGACTATATTGCTCAGGGATCCTGGACTCTGCAAGAATCCAAACTATGCATCAGACTTCTCAGGAGTGCATAAAGCATACAAGAGGTTCCTACCCTTCATCCAGTCCGCACATGTCTAACTCATGTCAGACAACATGACTACTGTATTTTGTATAAACAAACAGGAAGAAACAAAGTCTGCCCCTTGGCATGGAAGCAGTCATGCTCTGGAACTGGTGGATCTGGCATTGGATAACATCCTTAGCAGCACACCTCCTGGAAGCAATGGACACCTTAGCCGACAATCTAAGCAGGTATTTCCACCAGGATTACAAGTGGGAGCTCCATTCTTCTGTGATGCAGTACATTTTCTGGCAGTGGGGTTTCCCATTGTGGGACCTCTTTACAACTCAAGCAAACAAGAAATGCCTACAGCTCCTGAGTACCCATAGGCGTAACTCCAGGAGAATGCCTTTCTGGTACCATGGTCAGGTCTGCTAATATATGTCTATTATCCCATGTCTTCAAGAAGGTCAAAGCAAGACAAGGCAACAATAATCCTGGCCGTACCTTGGTGGCCAAGACAATTTGGTGGCCTTTCGCCCATTCATATGTATGTACCTGTTTCTGAACCTGTTGTCTCAGAACAGGGGGCAGAACCAACATTCCAAACCCAGCCTCCCTCCATCTGGTGCTTAGAGAAAGGTTGTGCTCCGAACAGGTACAGTCCATCCTTAGCAGCAGGAAGCTCTCTACAAGGAAGTGCTATGCTGCCAAATGGAAGTGATTCTCCATCTGCTGTCAACAGTAGCTTACCTTCAGAAGCTCTGAGATCCCTTTTATCTTGGGCAGTCTTCTCTCCTTGAAGACACTGCGCCTGTCTATCAGTTTGCTGAGTGTGCATCTAGCAGCTATCTAAGAGGGCCAGAAGAAGAAAAAAAGGAATATTAGCTTACCAAGAAGTCACCCTCTGTGATAAACAGTTCTGCAGTATATTTCTGTCACTGATTATGGGAGATTGATCTTATAACTGGAAGATCAGAGCAAAGCACTTCCTACAATTGCCAAGAGTCATTTTACACAGTTTTTTGAAAAGCCGTGGAAACAATTACATCTGTTATTGCAACACAGCTAATATATAATGTATAGTCTCCGTCAGTAAATTTAACTAAGGTGCCTTAGCAGCCCACACTAGGAGCCAGCTTCACACCCTCAGATTCCTGACATCACCCGAGACATCTTTACTTGGCCTCTTGGAGGGGGGAGGGAATGATAAAACTCTGCTCCAGTCACAACACAGGACTTTTCCACTTCCCCTTTTCATCATCTCCTCCTTTTCTGTCTGCTTTTCTTTATGCCATCGTCCCATTCTCTCATTCTCGCAAACTTATCCCTTCTTGCTTCTCTCCTTTCTTATCTCATTACCCAACTATTACACCCCCAACAAATAAAAAGGAAACAAAAGGAACTATCATGTGCCATCAGAACTACTACTAGCTGAGGTTGTCACTCTGACCACATTGATTGAATGTCATACCTAAGGCCCTATTTAATTCACAATATTGCAAGAATTGCAGATCCCACAATATTAGGCTTCCATTGCAATTTTATCAGCCGCCCGCTGTCAGCCCTGTGCATTAATGATTGTAATATAGTTGCAGCAAAATGTCTGGTTATCAAAAAAAATTAGAAGGCATAATGTAATACTTCAGTGTTTATATAGTTCCAGCAATTTTTTCTTTAACAAATAGGTCTTCTCTGACTTTTCCAAATTACTGCAATTAATATAGGTCCATTATTACTTTTCTGGAATTTTCCATGTCTTGTCCGCAACTCAGCCGCAATTATTTGACAATCATCCTGCTGTTCAAGTAGGGCCTTAATCATGCCCCTTTCCACCTCTGTTTTTTTTTTCCTTTTTAGTTCGTAAGCTCTTTGAGGCAGGCTCTATATCGTCTTATGTGTTGGTACAACTCCTGGCATGCTTTGAGCACTACTGTAATATACATGGCAGTATTATTATTTATGTGAGTCAGAGAGATAGGTGAGCCTTTTTCTAAACCTGTGACTGCCTCTTCCATTTTTGACCTCAGCAATACTCAAAACACTTCCATTAGAAGCACAGCATGGTGCTATCAGAACCATTGCCTTCTCTTTTTTCTAACAGGAAAGATCTCACAAAAGCAACATTGGTTTAAGTGTTGTGTGCTTTACATTTTCACCCTGTTTTATTTTTTTTAATTTATACTCCTCAGGAAGGTCATCAGGGCAATGACCAAAGGAGAAATCGCCAATGTGAAAGCCGAAGATGGCAGAAGCAGCAGTTCGGACGCTGATGCCCAAAGTTTACGCAGTATCAGGTCAACTCCCTATTCTGACAGGTAAGGGACAGTGAAGTCTGATGATAGCTCAGAGCTTGATCCAGAAAGGCGCTGAACAGTCCTGTATAGTCCTTTGTACTCTTGAGTGCTCAGCACTACTAGAGCTGGTTGAAAAAGTCAACATTTTTCAGGAAAATTTTGTCCTTTTTGGTCAATTATTTTGGCCAGCTCTGCTCAGCACCTTGCAAAACGGAGCCTGTAGTCAGTCAAGCATAAAGCTGACAGCAATATCTAACTTGGGCAAAATGTCAGATGAGCTCTTAAAATGTTTCACTTCCATAGTCTTTCCATAATTATTCTGATTATATCTAACTGAATTCCTTGATCAGTTTTTCCTGGTGTAAGAGGCCTCAATTATTGCCTATTTACAAACAGTGATACTGTTGAGTATAAATAACCTGATGCCCATATTTTGAATGCAGATTTTGTAATATGCAAAAATAAAGCCAGAATTTGGCCAACTGATATCTACTACTATTTTTATTTGATAAATTATGCTGGATAGAAATTGTTTTCACTCAGTGTTGATTGTTTCACCTGCCTAGATTGTTTCACCTGATGTGGATTGAAAAATAGTGTAATTTCACTTAATGTTCAAATGGAAATTTCCAATATTGTTTAGCAACTGAAAACATATATACAGTAGCACCTGAACACTTGGATGGGTTTGTTTTCCTTACTTTCCACAAGTGGAAATACACAGTACTCGCCAACATGAACTCTGGTGGGCAAAGGGTGGAACTAATTCCAGTGTCCAGAGCTTTCACTAAGAATGGTCTGTTGCCAACTCCTATGCTGGTATCCTTAAATCATGTGGGTTGGCCTAGTGGGGTCAAATCCATCCTTCATACCATGGGAAAAATAATTTAATTATCCCTGAGCCATCTGTAATAGATCAGTGTTACACATAGCTTTGAATATCTGAAGTGATGGGAATTCCATAGTCTCCCAGAGGAGTTTGTTCTATTAATAACAAGAACAGTTATGCAACTGTAAGTAAATTTTCTGTGCTGCTCCTTACTGCTTGTTCTATCCTCATTATCTAATGAGAGCAATTGATCCCACTGCTCTGTAACGTGTTTTCTTAACACACCACAAGACTCGTTCCATAAAAAGGCAACAGAATGAAGAGAGTATGTGTGAAAGTACTTTTAAAAATTATTATTAATTTTTTGTTAAGCAGTGAGTTTTTCTGGCTGTTTGATAGTGCTGGGCAAGGCCTACAGCCCCCTGGTGTACTGTGATGGTAATTCCAAACAAGCAGTGACAAACCACTTGATTTTGTAGCGCTCAGCCCTCACAATAAGGGGGCACATAATCAACTGATGTAAATTGTCATACCTCAGGGGAGCTATGACACATTGCTCCAATTGAGAACCTGCTGCCAGATTGCTAAAAGACTTCAGCACCTGATTGGGATGGGGTATGTCAGACCTTTTCTGAATCCTGCTGGAGGTATCAGCACCTTGACACTTGTTGCCCAAGGAAAATCCACTCAGACCAGGTGACCAACAAGACGGTCCTCCAGAGGCCTAGAAGAGCCAAGAGAATGATCACCAGTGAAGAACCCGGTGGCCAGTTAAAGAAGGAATGCCTGCTTTTGGTCAGGGGCAGAGCTGGGTGAAATTGGGAGAGAGGAGAAGCTCCTCAGGGCTAACCCAAGCCCAGGCCAGGGCCTTGACCCAAGAACTATAAGGTGGATAGAAAGCTGGCTAGATTGTCAGGCTCAACAGGTAGTGATCAATGGATCAATGTCTAGTTGGCAGTGGAGTACCCCAGGGGTTGGTCCTGAGGCCGGTTTTGTTCAACATCTTTATTAATGATCTGGATGATGGGAGGGATTGCACCCTCAGCAAGTTCGCGGATGACACTAAACTGGGTAGAGAGGTAGATATGCTGGAGGGTAGGGATAGGATACAGAGTGACCTAGACAAATTGGAGGATTGGGACAAAAGAAATCTGATGAGATTCAACAAGGACAAGTGCAGAGTCCTGCACTTAGGACAGAAGAATCCCATGCACTGCTACAGGCTGGGGACTGACTGGTTAAGCAGCAGTTCTGCAGAAAAGGACCTGGAGATTACAGTGGATGAGAAGCTGGATATGAGTCAGCGGTGTGCCCTTGTTGCCAAGAAGGCTAATGACATATTGGGCTGCATTAGTAGGAGCATTGCCAGCAGATCGAGGGAAGTGATTATTCCCCTCTATTCAGCGCTGGGGAGACCACATCTGGAATATTTTGTCCAGTTTTGGTCCCCCACTACAGAAAGGATGGTGACAAATTGGAGAGAGTCCAGCGGAGGGCAAAAAAAATGACTGGGGAGCTGGGGCACATGACTTATGAGGAGAGGCTGAGGGAACTGGGCCTGTTTAGTCTGCAGAAGAGAAGAGTGAGGGGGGATTTGATAGCAGTCTTCAACTAGATAAAGAGGGGTTCCAAAGAGGATGGAGCTCGGCTGTTCTCAGTGATGACAGATGACAGAACAAGGATCAATAGTCTCAAGTTGCAGTGCAGGAGGTCTAGGTTGGATATTAGGAAACACTATTTTACTAGGAGGGTGGTGAAGCACTGGAATGGGTTATGCAGGGAGGTGATGTAATCTCCACCCTTAGAGGTTTTTAAGGCCCGGTTTGACAAAGCCCTGTCTGGGATGATTTAGTTGGGGTTGGTCCTACTTTGGGCAGGGGGTTGGACTAGATGACCTCCTGAGGTCCCTTCCGACCCTCATATTCTATGATTCTGTGATTCTAAGCACTGCAAATAAGCACTTGCATTTCAGGTTCTTTTTTTCCTCCTCCTTGTCTTCAGGCACAGACAGCCAAATCCTGAGTTACTGTTTTGTTACATGATTGTTTAGAGACTGACGTAGAGTTACAGCACAGGCTATAGGCCGCAGACCCTTGCAGACTCAGGTGGAAGGTCCTGCAGTACCAGCCGGCGCCCTGAAGATGGCACTGCAGAGCAGCCCCACTTTTTACTCTATTGTAAACAGAAAAACGCATAATAAAATCCAGTGGTTGGGAGCTGAAATTAGACAAATTCAGAATAGAAAGAAGGTGCAAATTTTTAGCAGCAAGGGTAATTAATCATTAGAACAACCTACCAGGGTACATAGTGGATTGTCCTTCACTTGAGGTCTTTAAATTACGATTGGATGTCTTTCTAAAAGATATGCTATAGCTGAATTAGAAATTATGGACTTGATGTAGAAATTATTGTGTGAGGTTATTGGGCCTGTGTTATGCAAGAGTTCAAACTAAATGATCATAATGGTTTCTTCAGGCCTTCAACATTCATAGATTTTAAGATCTGGCCACTTAATTTGGTGCGTGAAATAAGACCTAAGCTCTTTTGAAAATCTGGTCCCAGATGATGGGGAAAAAACTGCCACAATATTTGTGTTCTTCCAGGAATAAACATAAATGGTAGCTTTTTCAAATACAAAACTTCCAAGCCAATTAAATGAACAGCTTGAATATTCATCTCCTTGGTAGCATTCATTGTGAATGGTATTAGGTGAAAAGAACATCATCATAATTGATGTATTATAGATGAGTCCTGTTATTTAAATAAGCAACTTATTTCCCTCCTGGCTTTTGATTTATTGACTATAATTATTAATTGTACTTCAGGAGGTGAAAGATTGATGTTTACAATCTCCCTGAACTCTCCCAATCTGCCTTTATCCACTCTGAACAGATCTCATTCTCCAGGCCAACTTTAAAGTCAACTCTTGTCTAGAATCCAAAAGTTTCCTTTAGGTAATTGGATCTTTTGTACACAGCCAAGATTTGTGCCTTGAAGTTTTATTAAAACAGATGTGGGCTCTTTGCTGTTTCTTTTTTGTTTTGTACCTGTATTTTTTTCTGCTTAACTGGAAGGATTGGGGTGACAGAGAGCTTTGCTTTCAAGAATCTGACTATTTTACTGCTTAGCATTGGTACGATGCAGTGTCCAAAGATAGAACAGGAATTAGATCACCCAGTTCATTAAAGTTCCCTTCTATAGTATGTGTTTTGCAAAGCAGGCAGAATAGACTTTGCAGTGGGTATTCAGATACGCTGCAGTGAGCATGGTACAAAAGCTTAGGCTGTGTCTAGGCCTACGAGCTAGGGGTGTGATTCCCCTGCTTGTAAGTACACATACTCGCACTAACTCCCATTGAGCTAGCATGAGTATAAGTAGCAGGGTAGTCATCTTCTCAGGGATAGTGACTGTAGAGGCATGGATTAGCCAGGCCAAGTACAAATCTGCCTGAAACTTATGGATATGTGCTCAGAATGGCTAAACTGTCCCTGTTCTGCTGTAACCCGTGCTTCCGTGGCTACGCTGCCATTTATACTTGTACTAGCTCAGTCAGAGCTAATGTGGGTACGTGTATACAAGCAAGGGAATCACACCCTGAGCTCGTAGTGTAGATGTAGCCTTGGACTATGTCTACGGTGCAAGTTAAGGTGTGATTGTAGCACGAGTAGGCATATCTGTGCTATCTTTAATCATGGGTGGCAAAGGTAGTGTGGATGTGGAGGCATAGGCTAGTAACCAGAGTACGTGTCCAGAGCCTCTAGCAGACTTCTGGTCTGGTTTCTAGCCCATGATGGCATATCTACACTACTATAGCTAGCTGTTCTGGCCAGGTTAAAGCTAGCATGAGTATGCCTGCTGGGCTGCAATTTCACCGTCACCTGCAGGGTAGACATACCCTTAGAGAGAGAGAGGGTAACCCTGAGGGCAAACTTACAGGTACTCATCAGAACCTCCAAAAGTACTTTCCCCTTTGGGCGTCATCTAAAATAACGGTGACCAACCTTATTACACAGGAAGGCCAAATGAACCTGAGCACAACTTTGTATGGGCCAAACAAATTTTACATATTTTAATAAGATTTAAAGTAATCTGTATTGATTTATATTTTAAATTCAGCTTGTTTCATATGTATTTAGACAGGTTGTTTTTATGTACAGTATTGTCTATTTATACACTTATGTAAACTAAAATGATGTAAACATGACAACAAAATGCTAATGAATTGGCCATTCGTATATTGTGTTGAAGCAAGCCATGGGCATTAGGAATGCTCTGGTGGGTTGTAAGTTGGTCTAGACATCACATAGTGGCCTCAGCCAGAAGCAAGATTCAGGCTTTCTTCAATCAGTGTTGATTCAGCATGGCAATTTTCACCTCTAACCATCATCTCAGCCTCACCATCCAAATTAGTGGCTTCTATCAATAGAGCTACTAAAGGCATATCTTTACATGTCTGTGTGTTCAGGAGGGACTCTGTCTGGATGACTGAATTACCTCACTGCCTACAGGAAAGGTTGAATTAATTGAGATAGTGGTGTCTGGAATGACTAGGGAGCAGCTCATGTTCGTGCTTACAGTATAGTATCTTATTCATATCTCATCAGATTAAAAAAGTAACTGCCACATACATAAGGTACATTTATTATGTATACTCTGTTAATTTAAAGAGTTAAATACTAATTGTTAAAAATAGCATCAAAGTTTCTTTTAACCATCCTATACATCTGCTTGGAATTGCAAAGAGCAGTTTTTAAACTAAGAGATGGGAGAGGGTGATTGCTGCAAAGGCTCACGTGGATCCGACAGAGACTTCTCTTAGAGGAGAGTCTATTGATAGAGATTCTCTAGGTTTTAGTCAGGAGGAGGGGATGGAAGAGGATAAAGTATGGGCCAGATCAGATGAGAAACATTCAAATAACACATCAGAAAAGGGCAGACAAATAAACAGTGACAAGTTTTTAAAGTGCTTGTACACAAATGCTAGAAGTCTAAATAAGAAGATGGGTGAACTAGAATGCCTCGTATTAAAGGAGGATATTGATATAATAGGCATCACAGAAACCTGGTGGAGTGAAGACAGTCGTTGGGACACAATCATTCTGGGGTACAAAATATATTGGAAGGACAGAACAGGTCGTGCGGGGGAGGGTGGAATGGCACTATATGTGAAAGAAAATGTAGAATCAAATGAAATAAAAATCTTAAATGAATCCACATGTTCCATAGAATCTTTATAGATAGTCAGATATACATCAGAAGCAGGAAGCCTGCTAAACAACCAGTGGGGCCCTTGGATGATCGAGATACAAAAGGAGCACTTAAAGACTATAAAGTCATCGCAGAGAAACTAAATGAATTCTTTGCTTCAGTCTTCACGGCTAAGGATGTTAGGGAGATTCCCAAACCTAAGCTGTCTTTTGTAGGTGACAAATCTGAGGAATTGTCACAATTGAAGTGCAACTAGAGGAGGTTTTGGAATTAATTGAGAAACTTAACAGTAACAAGTTACTGGGACCAGATGGCATTCACCCAAGAGTTCTGAAAGAACTCAAATGTGAAATTGTGGAATTATTAACTATGGTTTGTAACCTGTCCTTTAAATCAGCTACTGTACCCAATGACTGGAAGATAGCTAATGTAACGCCAATATTTAAGAAGGGCTCTAGAGATGATCCTGGCAATTATAGACTGGTAAGTCTAATGACTGTACCGGGCAAATTAGTTGAAACAATAGTAAAGAATAAAATTGTCAGACACAGAGAAGAACATAAATTGTTGGGCAAAAGTCAACATGGTTTCTGTAAAGGAAGATCGTGTCTTACTAATCTATTAGAGTTCTTTGAGGGGGTCAACAAACATGTGGACAAGGGGGATGCAGTGGACGTAGTGTACTTAGATTTCCAGAAAGCCTTTGGCAAGGTCCCTCACCAAAGGTTCTTAGGTAAATTAAGTTGTCATGGGATAAGAGGGAAGATCCTTTCATGGATTGAGATCTGGATAAAAGACAGGGAACAAAGGGAAGGAATAAATGGTAAATTTTCAGAATGGAGAAGGGTAACTAGTGGTGTTCCCCAAGGGTCAGTCCTAGGACCAATCCTATTCAACTTATTCATAAATGATTTGGAGAAAGGGGTAAACAGTGAGGTGGCAAAGTTTGTAGAGGATACTAAACTGCTCAAGATAGTTAAGACCAAAGCACGCTGTGAAGAAGTTCAAAAAGATCTCACAAAACTAAGTGATTGGGCAACAAAATGGCAAATGAAATTTAATGTGGATAAATGTAAAGTAATGCACGATGGAAAAAATAACCCCAACTATACATACAATATGATGGGGGCTAATTTTGCTACAACAAATCAGGAGAAAGATCTTGGAGTCATTGTGGATAGTTCTCTGAAGATGTCCATGTAGTGTGCAGCGGCAGTCAAAAAAGCAAACGGGATGTTAGGAATCATTAAAAAAGGGATAGAAAATAAGACGAAGAATATCTTATTGCTTTTATATAAATCCATGGTATGCCCATGTCATCAATATAAAGGGAAGGGTAAACACCTTTTAAAATCCCTCCTGGTCAGAGGAAAAACCCTTTCACCTGTAAAGGGTTAAGAAGCTAGGATAACCTCGCTGGCACCTGACCACAATGACCAATGAGGAGACAAGATACTTTCAAAGCTGGAGGGGGTAGAAACAAAGGGTCTCTGTCTGTCTGTGTGATGCTTTTGCCGGGAACAGAACAGGAATGGAGTTTTAGAACTTAGTAAGTAATCTAGCTAGATATGCGTTAGATTCTGTTTGTTTAAATGGCTGAGAAAATAAGCTGTGCTGAATGGAATTCTTGTTTTTGTGTCTTTTTGTAACTTAAGGTTTTGCCTAGAGGGATTCTATGTGTTTTGAATCTGATTACCCTGTAAGGTATTTACTATCCTTATTTTACAGAGGTGATTCTTTTTTACTTCTATTAAAATTCTTCTTTTAAGAAACTGAATGCTTTTTCATTGTTCTTAAGATCCAAGGGTTTGGGTCTGTGGTCACCTATGCAAATTGGTGAGGATTTTTATCAAGCCTTCCCCAGGAAAGGGGGTGTAAAGGTAAGAGAGAATTTTGTGGGGAAAGACATTTCCAAACGGGCTCTTTCCTAATAATAATAATACCGGTTAGACGTTTGGTGGTGGCAGCGAAAGTCCAAGGGCAAAGGGTAAAATAGTTTGTACCTTGGGAAAGTTTTAACCTAAGCTGGTAAAAGTGATCTTAGGAGGTTTTCATGCAGGTCCCCACATCTGTACCCTAGCGTTCAGAGTGGGGAAGGAACCTTGACAGCCCACATCTTGAATATTGCATGCAGATGTGGTCCCCTCATCTCAAAAAAGATATACTGGCATTAGAAAAGGTTCAGAAAAGGGCAACTGACATGATTAGTGGTTTGGAATGGGTCCCATATGAGGAGAGATTAGAGGCTAGGACTTTTCAGCTTGGAAAAGAGGAGACTAAGGGGGGGGGATATGATAGACGTATATAAAATCATGAGTGGTGTGGAGAAAGTGAATAAGGAAAAGTTATTTACTTGTTCCCATAATATAAGAACTAGGGGCCACCAAGTGAAATTAATGGTTAGCAAGTTTAAAACAAATAAAAGGAAATTCTTCTTCACTCAACGCACAGTCAACCTGTGGAACTCCTTGCCTGAGGAGGTTGTGAAAGCTAGGACTATAACAGGGTTTAAAAGAGAACTGGAAAAATTTATGGAGGTTAAGTCATTAATGGCTATTAGCCAGGCTGGATAAGGAATGGTGCCCCTACCCTCTGTTGGTCAGAGGGTGAAGATGGATGGCAGGAGAGAGATCACTAGATCATTACCTGTTAGGTTCACTCCCTCTGGGGCACCTGGAATTGGCCACTGTTGGTAGACAGGATACTGGGCTGGATGGACCTTTGGTCTGACCCAGTATGGCTGTTCTTATGTTCAAATCATCATCATCATCATCATAAAAAAAAATCTTAAACAGCTTCTTCAAACATCAACGATGTCCTGGATTTTTCTTTGTTGCTGTTTTTGGATAAATTGGCCTCCTCTTTCAGCAGCCTTGCCAAACCAAACATTATTCAACAAAAGGGAAGGAAGAAAAGAATGTGAATATACTCTCACTCCACCACCCTTTAGTTTAGGGAAAGCTGCACTGGTCTGCGAGCCAGAATGTCATGAGCTCCCTTCTTCCACTGGCTTACCCCACCCCAACAAAGATACATGGATATTTGACAATTCAGTACGAGGATGAGGAAGGTCACTTCTAGCACAAATGGTAAAAGAACCAAGGTCTTCAAAATGGAGACCTAAATCTCATTTACTTAGCCACCCTGCCCTTTCAGACTGAATGAAGAGCAATCTATGTGCTTGGCTAACATGTTGGTAATACCTCCTCTAACTGCAGGACTGCCTCCCTTCCCAGGTTTCAGAGTAGCAGCCGTGTTAATCTGTATTCATAAAAAGAGAAGGAGTACTTGTGGCACCTTAGAGACTAACAAATTTATTTGAGCATAAGCTTTTGTGAGCTACAGCTCACTTCATCAGATGCATTTGGTGGAAAATACAGTGGGGAGATTTATATACACACACAGAGAACATGAAACAATTGGTTTTATCATACACACTGTAAGGAGAGTGATCACTTAAGATGAGCCATCACCAGGGGGGAGGGGAGGGAGAAGGAGCAAAATCTTTCATGGTGACAAGCAAAGTGGGCCATTTCCAGCAGTTAACAAGAACGTCTGAGGAACAGTGGAGGGTGGGGTGGGGGGGGGAGAAATAACATGGGGAAATAGTTTACTTTGTGTAATGACTCATCCACTCCCAATCTCTATTCAAGCCTAAGTTAATTGTATCCAGTTTGCAAATTAATTCCAATACAGCAGTCTCTCGTTGGAGTCTGTTTTTGAAGTTTTTTTTGTTGAAGGATAGCCACTCTCAGGTCTGTAATCGAGTGACCGGAGAGATTGAAGTGTTCTCTGACTGGTTTTTGAATGTTATAATTCTTGATGTCTGATTTGTGTCCATTTATTCTTTTACATAGAGACTGTCCAGTTTGACCAATGTACATGGCAGAGGAGCATTGCTGGCATATGATGGCATATATCACATTGGTAGATGCGCAGGGGAACGAGCCTCTGATAGTGTGACTGATGTGATTAGGCCCTATGATGGTGTCCCCTGAATAGATATGTGGGCAGAGTTGGCAACGGGCTTTGTTGCAAGGATAGGTTCCTGGGTTAGTGTTTTTGTTGTGTGGTTGCTGGTGAGTATTTGCTTCAGATTGGGGGGCTGTCTGTAAGCAAGGACTGGCCTGTCTCCCAAGATCTATGAGAGTGAAGGGTCGTCCTTCAGGATAGGTTGTAGATCCTTGATGATGCATTGGAGAGGTTTTAGTTGGGGGCTGAAGGTGATGGCTAGTGGCGTTCTGTTATTTTCTTTGTTGGGCCTATCCTGTAGTAGGTGACTTCTGTGTACTCTTCTGGCTCTGTCAATCTGTTTCTTCACTTAAGCAGGTGGGTATTGTAGTTGTAAGAATGCATGATAGAGATCTTGTAGGTGTTTGTCTCTGTCTGAGGGGTTAGAGCAAATGCGGTTGTGTCGTAGGGCTTGACTGTAGACAATGGATCGTGTGGTGTGATCTGGATGAAAGCTAGAGGCATGTAGGTAGGCACCGTAGTGTCCAGGAAGTGGATCTCTTGTGTGGACTGGTTACAATTAACTTAGGCTTGAATAGAGATTGGGAGTGGATGAGTCATTACGAAAAGTAAAACTATTTCCCCATGTTATTTCTCACCCCCACCCCACCCCCCACTGTTCCTCAGACGTTCTTGTTAACTGCTGGAAATGTGGCCCACCTTGCTTGTCACCATGAAAAGTTTTCCTCCTCCCCCCCCTCCGCTGGTGATGGCTCATCTTAAGTGATCACTCTCCTTACAGTGTGTATAATAAAACCCATTGTTTCATGTTCTCTGTGTGTGTATATAAATCTCCCCACTGTATTTTCCACCGAATGCATCCAATGAAGTGAGCTATAGCTCACGAAAGCTTATGCTCAAATAAATTTGTTAGTTTCTAAGGTGCCACAAGTACTCCTTTTCTTCTTCCTTCCCAGGGTATGTCTACACTGGTGCTGGTACGTGCAATTTCTGCCTTGAGTCGACATACTCCTGTGAGCTCTGTTTGAGGTAGCATGCTTAAACAGAAGTGTAGCCATGGTTGTCTGAGCAGTGGGACAGTTTAGCCGCCTGAGCATGATCTCATCCAGGACCCTCAGTGCAGAGCTGTCCCTTGGGTAGTGTCAATCAGGGCAACCGCTCCGGACCCTGCGCTTTGAGGGGCCCTGCAGGTCAGTGTGATTGCCCTGCGTGCTTGGTCCCAGAAGACATAGGTGCAGGAACTAGGAGTGTGAGGGATGCTGCAGTGTAGCTGGGGCCCCAATTGTCGCTGATGCAAAGCAAGGCTCCCAAACCGGTGGACGGCCCTGCGTAGTTGCATGTTTGGGCCCTCTTGCTTCCCGCACCACAGTGACTGTGCTTCTGTTTTTAGCACACTAGCTTTATTAGAGCTAGCATGGGTATGTCTTCTCAAGCTGGAAATTACACCTTCTGACTCCATGTAGACGTATTCCCAGAGCCAGGAACAGAATCAACAAATCCTGATTCTCAGTGTTTCATCACTGTCTAGCAAATAGTTGTGTAAAGGAGTGGCAAAATGGGTCACATTCCCCTCTAGCAGTTGACCGAAACATAAGTAAAGGAGAAAATATGCTTAAGTAGCAGAGATCTGTGTTGTGTGTCTGAAAGTCCTTGTTTCAAATCCGGTTGATGATGCACATAGGTGTTCTTATGGTTACACGTTATGGAATTTGTTTCACTAGCTTTCTTTTTGAACTTTTATTTTTAATTCCTATAGTGAGAAAACATCCTAAAGAACAGGTTTTATAGTTTAAAATCCATTACAATCTTTCAGTTATGGTGCAACATGCAACAAAACCCAAGAGTTCAACATTCTGGTTATTTTGTATTGCAAGTTTGAAAGTTGGGAGGTATGAGAATCCAAATCCAGCAATGACACTAGAATACAGTTGACACAGAATAATTTTAGCTTTCTTTTCTAATAGTACTGAGTCAGGTCTTTATATAAGCAGTGGGGGAGGGGAGGAGGTTGGGAGAGAACCCTATAAATTATTCTTTGATCTGAGCTTTTCACAAACACGTCAAGATAATGGAGCCATCACTGAACTAAAATCCAGGGGTTTTCAGTACACACCGGTCACCTCCTTGCTTTTCCTAAAATATTTAATTTTCTTTGGGGTGGCAGAGTATTTTAGTCTTACATTCACAGATAAGTCATCAAAGTGTTTTTCTTATTAAGGGGTATTAAACCTTACAAATAGGATATGTTCAGTCTGAATACAACACTGGTCTCATGAATCTATATTCTAACTTAAGTTACTAGAGGGACATGAGCTGTCACAGTCAAGAATTTTGTTCCTCAGTTCAGCAGCGGCTCTTATAAAAGTCTCCAATGTGGCAAAAGCAGTTTTCAGTGCAGTTACTTAAAACGTGATATGACGGGATGAACCAAGCATAGGTGTCCCTCATGAGTCGTGTCTAGCATAAAGGGAACTCCAACAGACCCCTGAAAATTTATTAAGCAGGCCAGTGATGTTTTGTTTATGTGGGTGAAAATGTCAATTCAGTTCAGTTTTCCCTCTGTCACCTTTTTGTTGTTATCCCTGTATCTCCTGTGATCAGGTTTTCCTCTTGGCAGAGACTGGAGTTACTGTATCGGTGCCCATTTAGAGATGATAACGCTGTTGAGTATTAATAGTCTGATTCCTGTATTCTGAACCCTGTTCCTTTCTGTCAGGTTTGTTGAATGGCTGCAAGCTTGGCAAAAAAATGTGATGTGATTTCACTAGTGAGCCGAGTCATGTAGGAACTGCTGGCCTTGTCAGGCCAAGAACTCGTAGTACAAGGTAAATGGAACAGTGCGGCGCATTGTTCCTCTTGAGGAGCAGACAGATAGATGTAGAGGTTTGGAGCAGCTGAGCCAGCCGACTCACCTGAAGTGTCTGTTGGCACTGAAAGAATCTGCAGGTGCATCCAGAACCATCATGCCACAGTAACTTCTATTGCGAAGAAAGGGGCAGTGTGATGGGGAATGCCATGTGCAGAACAAATGAATCAGCTGCTGGAAATAAGTATACTTATGAAATAAACAAATCTTGTATAGTTCTTGGATTATATTAATGCTGTATGCCAGAGAGATGTTTAAAAATTTCCTAATTCTGAGAATAAATGCATCAAGCAATATATACAGACAATATCTCCAACCAACCATCACCTAATTCTTCCCTTCCATGCCACCATGTACTTTCCATGTGGTGTTTATAGCTGATCCATCCTTACAGTAGATCACATGTAGTTTATATGATACAAGATAGGTTTCAGAGTAGCAGCCGTGTTAGTCTGTATTCGCAAATAGATAGAATACCCCAGGTCGGGGTTCTAGGGGTGTGTCTGTGCGGATTTGTTCTTTACAAAAACTAGACAATCCATTTACAAAACACACTTTGCTTCTCTACAAAAGAAAAAGGACACTAAGCTATCTAAACTACTATATGCCACAAGGGGCTACAACAATGGTTCCCGTAACCCACCCAGCAATATTGTTAATCTATCCAACTATACTCTTAGCCCAGCAGAAGAATCTGTCCTATCTCGGGGCCTCTCCTTTTGCCCCTCCACCCCCACGAACATGATACAGTTCTGTGGTGACCTAGAATCCTATTTTCGACGTCTCAGACTCAAGGAATATTTCCAACACACCTCTGACCAACATATTAAGCCACAGAGACCTTCCTGCCAACACTACAAAAAGAAGGATTCTGGGTGGACTCCTCCTGAAGGTCGAAACAGCAGCCTGGATTTCTACATAGACTGCTTCCGCCGACGTGCACGAGCTGAAATTGTGGAAAAGCAGCATCGCTT
The DNA here is from genome assembly GCF_009764565.3 of Dermochelys coriacea. Classification (NCBI taxonomy): domain Eukaryota; kingdom Metazoa; phylum Chordata; order Testudines; family Dermochelyidae; genus Dermochelys; species Dermochelys coriacea. The sequence continues at coordinate 151,698,142 of NC_050068.2, forward strand.
ACCCCATAACCTCAGCCACGCAGAACCCAGTGCCATCCACAGCCTCAGAAACAACTCTGACATCATAATCAAAAAGGCTGACAAAGGAGGTGCTGTCGTCGTCATGAATAGGTCGGAGTATGAACAAGAGGCTACTAGGCAGCTCTCCAACACCACTTTCTACAAGCTATTACCCTCTGATCCCACTGAGAGTTACCAAAAGAAACTACAGTATTTGCTCAAGAAACTCCCTGAAAAAGCACAAGAACAAATCCGCATAGACACACCCCTGGAGCCCCGACCTGGGGTATTCTATCTGCTACCCAAGATCCATAAACCTGGAAATCCTGGATGCCCCATCATCTCAGGCATTGGCACCCTGACAGCAGGATTGTCTGGCTATGTAGACTCCCTCCTCAGGCCCTTTGTTACCAGCACTCCCAGCTATCTTCGAGACACCACTGACTTCCTGAGGAAACTACAGTCCATTGGTGATCTTCCTAAAAACACCATCCTAGCCACTATGGATGTAGAAGCCCTCTACACCAACATTCCACACAAAGATGGACTACAAGCCGTCAGGAACAGTATCCCCGATACTGTCACGGCTAACCTGGTGGCTGAACTTTGTGACTTTGTCCTGACCCATAACTATTTCACATTTGGTGACAATGTATACCTTCAAATCAGTGGCACTGCGATGGGTACCCGCATGGCCCCACAGTATGCCAACATTTTTATGGCTGACTTAGAACAACGCTTCCTCAGCTCTCGTCCCCTAATGCCCCTACTCTACTTGCGCTACATTGATGACATCTTCATCATCTGGACCCATGGAAAAGAAGCTCTTGAGGAATTCCACCATGATTTCAACAATTTCCATCCCACCATCAACCTCAGCCTGGACCAGTCCACACAAGAGATCCACTTCCTGGACACCACGGTGCTAATAAGCGATGGTCACATAAACACCACTCTATATCGGAAACCTACTGACCGCTATTCCTACCTACATGCTTCTAGCTTTCATCCAGATCATACCACTCGATCCATTGTCTACAGCCAAGCGCTACGATATAACCGCATTTGCTCCAACCCCTCAGACAGAGACAAACACCTACAAGATCTCTATCATGCATTTCTACAACTACAATACCCTCCTGCTGAAGTGAAGAAACAGATTGACAGAGCCAGAAGAGTACCCAGAAGTCACCTACTACAGGACAGGCCCAACAAAGAAAACAACAGAACGCCACTAGCCATCACCTTCAGCCCCCAACTAAAACCTCTCCAACGCATCATCAAGGATCTACAACCTATCCTGAAGGACGAGCCATCACTCTCACAGATCTTGGGAGACAGACCAGTCCTTGCTTACAGACAGCCCCCCAATCTGAAGCAAATACTCACCAGCAACCACACACCACACAACAGAACCACTAACCCAGGAACCTATCCTTGCAACAAAGCCCGTTGCCAACTCTGTCCACATATCTATTCAGGGGACACCATCATAGGGCCTAATCACATCAGCCACACTATCAGAGGCTCGTTCACCTGCGCATCTACCAATGTGATATATGCCATCATGTGCCAGCAATGCCCCTCTGCCATGTACATTGGCCAAACTGGACAGTCTCTACGTAAAAGAATGAATGGACACAAATCAGACGTCAAGAATTATAACATTCAAAAACCAGTTGGAGAACACTTCAATCTCTCTGGTCACTCGATCACAGACCTAAGAGTGGCTATACTTCAACAAAAAAGCTTCAAAAAAGGCTCCAACGAGAGACTGCTGAATTGGAATTAATTTGCAAACTGGATACAATTAACTTAGGCTTGAATAGAGACTGGGAATGGATGAGTCATTACACAAAGTAAAACTATTTCCCCATGGTATTTCTCCCTCCCACCCCACCCCCCACTGTTCCTCTGATATTCTTGTTAACTGCTGGAATTAGCCTACCTTGCTTGTCACCATGAAAGGTTTTCCTCCTTCCCCCCCCCGCTGCTGGTGATGGCTTATCTTAAGTGATCACTCTCCTTACAGTGTGTATGATAAACCCATTGTTTCATGTTCTCTGTGTGTGTGTATATAAATCTCTCCTCTGTTTTTTCCACCAAATGCATCCGATGAAGTGAGCTGTAGCTCACGAAAGCTTATGCTCTAATAAATTTGTTAGTCTCTAAGGTGCCACAAGTACTCCTTTTCTTTTTATGATACAAGATAGTTCTAGTAAACTTTGTTTCCTATTTTTCCCACTTGCTGTGTTGCCAATGTTTTGAAAGCAGGGATCTGTTTGTCTTGTCTCCTCAGGGGGAGCACTCTTTCGCTGAATAACAATGACCTGGAGACCCTTTCCGGTAACATGAAAGGCACAGTGAGCTCTGGGAACCGAAGCAATGCCTCCACTCCAGTCCACCCGAGGTCACCAGCACTGAGCACACGCATCATGACTTCAGATTACGACAGGGTAAATGTGACAATGCTACTAGCTGCACACATGTCCCCCTCAGACATCACTGACACCACAACCATACACACCAGTCAGTATCTGATGAGCTTGCAACCAAGAAAGGCTAAGCCTGCCAAAGATAATGCTATTTATTCCTTAATCCTGTTGTGACAGTCTCCCACCATAATGAAATCTGTTAAATTCACTGTCGCTGGTTTTTGGATTGACAAATATTTTTCTCATTCTAAAATGTCCTGTTATTGACCGTTATTATTTAAATGTTAAAAATTACTACTTAAATTGTAATGGTGCATCCACACCTATCAGTTTCCACAAGGTTTTAACCCAAGGAATACTGTGAAGGGAAAGATTGAAGGAAAATAGTGGGAGGATAGCAGAAGAAATTTCACAGGAGAGCCAGGTAGGCAACCAGCTGAGAAAAACTGAGTCACAGGAGTTCAAGTTTGAAGGCTTTGTTGACATCCGGAGGCTGGTACAGGTGTGAAGGACTTGCTTCTGTTGTGGGTACAGTGTGGAGCTCCAGGCTCCCAAAGTTGGGACTTTAAAGCTGCTCCCAGAATTCCTCTGGCTGGTGCTGGGCATGAAAGGGAACTTCCAAGCGGTTTCTGGGCCTAGCTTTTTAAATGTCTTTGTACCTTTGTCCAGGATTCATGATCAAAGGGTCAGTTAAGGATTGGATGCTGTGTTAAGCTCTCTAAGGCCCTAGGAGGAAGCACCACCTCTTTCCCTCAGAGAGGTATTGCCACATTCTTGAATGCCATATCTGCCTTCCCTGGCAGGGTCTAAGCATGACAGCAAAGTGAATGAGAGGAAGGACCTTCTCCTTTCTTTGCATAAATGAACTTCTGTTCTGGGGAAGGAGTCCTCTTGATATTGGTGTGTTGTTTCTTCTGAGATAGTGAGTCTTCCCAAAGATTTCTCTCCTTCATTCAGGACAAGTTTGATCTGTAGTACTAACGAATCCCTGTTGCACAAATGCTAGGTGGCTGAGCGGTTCCATCACAGTCAGCTCCTCTCCTCACAATTCCAAGTGTCTCCTGATTTTTGAACAACAGTGTGGTGAAGCAGAGAAACTGCCCATCAGCATGGAATGGGTTAAAGAGAGCCTTTGGGCCCAGCTGGCCTTGCCCCTGCAGCCAATGCCAGGCCTGGAGGGGAGAGACAAGGAGGGAGCCTTGCTCAGTTCGGGGCTGACTGTCGAAGAGTGAGGAGTTAGCTGCATCTCTCCCTGAGGGAAGGATCACTAGCTTGCTACCCGAAGTAGCCACCGGAACCAAGCACCGTCTTCCTGGCCAAAAGAGGCAGCGAAAGAGGTCTAGGAGCACCCGGCTTACAAGGAACCAGGGTCTCTGAAGCACTGAGATCTTGAGGGGGGGTTCCCACCCCACAAAACATATGGCTGCCCTACCAGAGGAAGCTGGGACCGCAGCAGGACGCCACCGAGGGGGGCAATAGTAGAGACAAGCATCACAGGAACTTGTACTATAGGGGCTACACACCAAACTGAAGGAGCAACAGTGGGAAGTAGCCCAGGGAAGTGGACATAGACTGAGAGCTCTTTTACTCAGAGGTTGACTTACACAGGGCCTGGGCTGGGACCCAGTGGAGTGGGAGGGCCTGGGTCCCGCTACCCTCCCTCCTTAAAGACTGAGGCACGTCGACCACAGAAGCAGGGGGCAGGAAGTCTTGCGCTCCAACTGGCCTTCCAAGCCCCCCTGTTACAAACATTCTTATGTCAATCTCTATTTTGTTGCTTTTTAAAAAAAATGGCGGGACCTAATAAAGAAGCGATAGCTTTTGCAAGACACCTGTTTATAAGCAGTGATGTACGTGTGCAGGTTTTGAAAATGCCAGGCGGGAATACAGTCTTTCAGTACAATTCTATTTCACATAGTTCTATTGTGTTGGGTAAAAGATATAACCCCCATCAGTCATTTAGCAGGGCAATGTGATCAAGGAAATTGTTCTTACTGCTGCTTAATTAGTACAAATCCCTAACATTTGTGGAGGTTTCTCATTCCAAAATTGCCTTACAATGTTTTATAGCAGCTAATCATCCTGATCTCAACGTCAGTCCAATAGAGATGTCAGAAGCTGCAATCAAGATGCTGAAAAACAACAAAGCCGAGGTTGATAATCCAATCGCAGCAGAAATGCTAAGTGCATGTGATGTTACCAGACTAACGAAACTGGCAGAACTTGTCAGCGAAGTCTCAGGAAAAACAACTCCCCCTCGACCAGTGAAAACATGGATTAATTGTTAGATTGCCCCCAAAAAAGGTGATCTGACTGACTGTAACAACTGGAGAGGAGTCACACTATCTTTTGTAGGGAAAATCTTCTTTATTGCACATACTACAACTACACAGAAAAAAGAGGCAGTGGATGCAATGCTTAGGGAAGAACAGATTGGATTCAGGTCCAAGTAATCATGTGTAAATCAGATATTCACACTAAGGACTGTAGTAGACAAACATATAAAATGCCAGGCTCCCCTTATCAATTTCACTGATTTTTTTTTCAAAAGGTATTTGACAGCCTGTATAGACATACATTGCGGAATATTCTTCAGTCTTATGAAATTCCAGCTAAAGTCATCAACATCATCACAGCGTTGTACAATGAAGGAAAATGCGATGGAAGGGTGAAAAACCAAAAAACAGCGTGGTTCATTGTGGATATTGGCATGAGGCCTGGCTGCATTCTATCTCTGCTGCTGTTTTGCATCGCCATAGACTGAATAATGAAGATGTGCATTAGCAACACAAACACTGGCATGTCATGGGTAATGGTAAATTCCTAGAAGGCCTAGATTTTGCTGATGTTCTCATGCTATCGAGCAACACTGCTGAAAAGCTACGAAGGCGGATGCCTTTGCGAAGGCCAAGCAAGGCTCAGCGAACATCCTTGAAGCCCAGAAATCAAGCAGTATCATCGTAATAGAAGGCAAAAACCTCAAGAAAGTAGAACAGTTCATTTATCTGGGTAGTACTACTCTAATAAGGGTTGCCAATTTTGGTTGGATGCATTCCTGGAAGTTTCATCACATGACATAATCTTCAATTAAAGATTAATTCCTGGAGATTCCAGGACAATCCTAGAGGGTTGGCGACCCTATGTACTAGCCAAGAGAGACCTCAGGAAAGAAGTGACATCAAGGCTAGGAAAGGCATCCACAGCATTCACTAAACTTGACAAACTATGGAAATTAAAGATATACATTACCAAAACAAAACTCAGACTTTTCAATTTAAATATAATCTCAGAGCTAACGTGCAGCTGCGAGAGCTGTTGAGCTCTTAAAACGTTAGATAGAAAACTAGAAGCCTTTGAAATTAAGTGCCTACAAAAGATTCTGGGCATTGGATGGAGACACTTTAGTGCTAATTAAAAGATGTGACAAATCACCAACAAGCAGCTTATCTCCACTAGAATCAGAAGGAAGCGCTGGACATATTTGGGGCAAATACTCCAGTTGCCAACACCCAGACTCCAACATGAAGTTTTTAAGTGGAAACCAACTAGTGTGAGGAAACAAGGACACTGAAGAGAAGTTTTAAGAACAACCACTAGTAGCAAGGGCAGAACAATTGATCCCAACAGTGTAGAGCAGATGGAAACAGCAGCTAATGACAGAGGGATTGAAGAGACTAGTTTCTGCCCTGTGCACAAATGTTGATCTGAGAAGGATGTAATAATAATTATCCTTCATTTATGTTTTCAGGAAAGCAACTATCCTTGAGATTTTTCTGATTTTAGATTTTGCAATGACTGCAGCCTTTGTACTAACACTGACTGAGATTCCCTGTTTTAACTTAATCCCACCTGACACTTAAGTGTTTCCTGAAGAGGAATGTGTGTGTGTGAGAGAGAGCAGGCTTTGTTCTATGACTACAGGGGCATTAATGAGCCACTTCAACTTGAATGGTCCCTTAGAATATCAGAAGGGTAGCCATGTTAGTCTGGATCTGTAAAAGCCGCAAAGAGTCCTGTGGCACCTTAGAGACTAACAGATGTATTGGAGCATAAGCTTTCATGGGTGATCCACGAAAGCTTATGCTCCAATATGTCTGTTAGTCTCTAAGGTGCCACAGGACTCTTTGCCGCCCTTAGAATATGTGTTGGCTACTTATGCTAAACAATCTGTTCCACCTTGTATTTAGCTGTGATGCTCAGAGTACCTTTCCCAGACCTGAAGTAGAGCTCTGTGTAGCTCGAAATCTTGTCTCTCTCGAGAAGTTGGTCCAGTAAAACATATTACCTTCCCCACCTTGCTTCTGTGTGTATACAGATATATGCAGCGTAGTTGTAGGTGTGTTGGTCTCAGGATATTAAAGACACAGGGTGGCTGAGATAATATCTTTTATTGGATCAACTTCTGTTGGTGAGAGTGAGACAAGATATAGCCCAGTTGAAGAAGAGCACTGTGTAGTTCGAAAGCTTCTCTCTCTCACCAACATAGGATGGTCCAATAAAAGATATTACTTTCTCTGTATATAGATAGATTTAAATCCCCCATTACATCTTATGTGGTCTTTTTTTTTTTACTAACTAAAAATTGGCAAGCTTTTGAGATTCACTCTGTCCAAGATAGTTTCTTGTTCTGTTTTTTATTCTCCTGCTTTAATATTGACTATGCATGTATTTTAATTGATAATGTGGAAAAAATTTGTAATGGAAAAAAGTGCCTGCAAATGCCTAGAAGACAATAGCCAAAATTACCTTCAGTTGGCTCAGTGATGCTTTGTCACATGATTATAAAAATACCACTTTAACTTCACTTTAAGCTACAGGATGTTCATCTCAATTGTGCTGAGCATCAGTTAGTGAGTTAACATTGTGTTGTTGAGAGAGAACGACCTGCCTTTCCTGAATACACAGCTGTCAAAGGCAGGCATAAAGAGGTTCAGCTGCAAGAGCTAACCATATTTGAGCTGCAGAAATGAGTCAGAATAGTCACTCTGATTCCTAATAAGCAGTATTTCCATTAGCCTGATTCTGGCATGCAGTAGGGAAAGCTTTTAATTGTTAGGTTTCAGAGTAGCAGCCGTGTTAGTCTGTATTCGCAAAAAAGAAAAGGAGGACTTGTGGCACCTTAGAGACTAACAAATTTATTTGAGCATAAGCTTTCGTGAGCTACAGCTCACTTCATCGGATGTATTCAGTGGAAAATACAGTGGGGAGATTTATATACACACACAGAGAACATGAAACAATGAGTTTTATCATATATACTGTAAGGAGAGTGATCACTTAAGATGAGCTATTACCAGCAGGAAGGAGGGAGGGAAAGGAGGAGAAAACCTTTTGTGGTGATAATCAAGGTGGGCCATTTCCAGCAGTTAACAAGAACGTCTGAGGAATAGTGAGGGGTGGGGTGGGGGTGAGAAATAACATGGGGAAATAGTTTTACTTTATGTAATGACTCATCCACTCCCAGTCTCTATTCAAGCCTAAGTTAATTGTATCCAGTTTGCAAATTAATTCCAATTCAGCAGTCTCTCGTTGGAGTCTGTTTTTGAAGTTTTTTTGTTGAAGGATAGCCACTCTCAGGTCTGTAATCGTGTGACCGGAGAGACTGAAGTGTTCTCCGACTGGTTTTTGAATGTTATAATTCTTGACGTCTGATTTGTGTCCATTTATTCTTTTACGTAGAGACTGTCCAGTTTGGCCAATGTACATGGCAGAGGGGCATTGCTGGCACATGATGGCATATATCACATTGGTAGATGCGCAGGTGAACGAGCCTCTGATAGTGTGGCTGATGTGATTAGGCCCTATGATGGTGTCCCCTGAATAGATATGTGGACAGAGTTGGCAACGGGCTTTGTTGCAAGGATAGATTCCTGGGTTAGTTGTTCTGTTGTGTGGTGTGTGGTTGCTGGTGAATATTTGCTTCAGATTGGGGGGCTGTCTGTAAGCAAGGACTGGCTTGTCCCCCAAGATCTATGAGAGTGATGGGTCATCCTTCAGGATAGGTTGTAGATCCTTGATGATGCATTGGAGAGGTTTTAGTTGGGGGCTGAAGGTGATGGCTAGTGGCGTTCTGTTATTTTCTTTGTTGGGCCTGTCCTGTAGTAGGTGACTTCTGGGTACTCTTCTGGCTCCATCAATCTGTTTCTTCATTTCAGCAGGTGGATATTGTAGTTGTAAGAGTGCATGATAGAGATCTTGTAGGTGTTTGTCTCTGTCTGAGGGGTTGGAGCAAATGCAGTTGTGTCTTAGAGCTTGGCTGTAGACAATGGATCGTGTGGTGTGATCTGGATGAAAGCTAGAGGCATGTAGGTAAGAATAGCAGTCAGTAGGTTTCCGATATAGGGTGGTGTTTAAGTGACCTTCGCTTATTAGCACCGTAGTGTCCAGGAAGTGGATCTCTTGTGTGGACTGATCCAGGCTGAGGTTGGTGGTGGGATGGAAATTGTTGAAATCATGGTGGAATTCCTCAAGGGCTTCTTTTCCATGGATCCGGATGATGAAGATGTCATCACTGTAGCGCAAGTAGAGAAGGGGCATTAGAGGACAAGAGCTGAGAAAGCGCTGTTCTAAGTCAGCCATAAAAATGTTGGCATACTGTAGGGCCATGTGGGTACCCATAGCTGTGCCGCTGATTTGAAGGTATACATTGTCTCCAAATGTGAAATAGTTATGGGTGAGGACAAAGTCACAAAGTTCAGCCACCAGGTTAGCCGTGACATTAGTGAGTTGCCACTTCATTTTATACAGGTGTGATGCTTAGCAAAGTCAGGGACATTGTAAAGGCAGGAACCTTTCTTAGGTGTGCTTTCTTCCCAGTGGCTTCCAGGATAGATTGCTACAGGTGGGACATTGCAATCTGTCTACAGATACTGATATCATGACAAGCTTCCTTCATGTTGCCTGTGGTTCTCTGGTAGTTCTTGTAGTTACTAATATATGCACCAAAGGTTTCTTTTTTTTTTAATTGCAATGTAATCTTCCCCCTCCCCTCTTTCCTCCCACATAACAGGATGTCTTTCTTGGCTAGAACAATTACCAGTCTTTTTTGTTAGGTATATTTAACAATGAAAACCCAGAAATTCATATGAGCCAGCATATGCTATCAAACCTATGTTGTTATTTATATCCAATAGCATCCACAATGTGCTAGGTACTATCCAAATACAAAAGAAAGCACAGTCTGTGTTCTGAGGACCTTATACTCTAAAATTTCAAAACTGACAGATTGTGAGTAGGAGAAATTTGTTTACCTTTGTGTTAAAAACTTTACATTATCGGCAGGTAGCCAACTACTATATCACCAGATGACCACCTTAATATTTTGTTGTTCCCCCTTTTCCTACCTACTGTCTATATTCTGAGAGTAAAAGCTATTCGGAGCAAGGATTCTGCCTTCTTTTGTGTTTCTGCCAGTGCCTTGCATAATAATTGGTAATAACATGTGTTTGATTATAATATTCTTATTTCTGTACGTTGGATGCCTGTGTGTTTTTCAGCTGCTCTCTGCACCTTCTTCCATGCTGCTCTGTATGCACAGAATGCCTTCCTTGAATTCATATTAAGGGCTCTACCATTTCTTCTCCTTCAGATCTCTCCTTATGAACCACCTGTACCATGACAGTAAATTTATATTGTCTTGGCTCAGGGGCAAATAAGTAAATTGGCACTTACTTTGTCTATGGCCTTGTCTATGCACAAAAGTTGTATAACCACTCTAGTGTGGATGCAGTTGTATCTGTAGCTATTTATGTATAGGAACTGCACGGGTATTAAATACTTTTATACTAGTATAACTGTGCCCAGGCTAAGGTTGTACCGCTATAGTTATGTCAGATGAGTCACACTCATAACTAACAAAGCTGTCTTTATATAAAAACTGTGTAGCTCGGGTATATTTATAATTTTGAAAAATGGCAAATGTATATATTTGATTGTATTCCTTGCCTCCCCTCACCCTTCCTGCCCCACTTATCTCCTTAAAGTGAAAGCTGAGGTTGTATGCAGGGATTTCATTGTCATTTCCCTTTGTATTATGCCCGAATACAATGGGGCCCCAATGCTGATTAATTATAATACAAATATTTAATAAGTGATCGTGAACTCAGTGTTCTTTTGGGTTATGGGAATTAGACTGTAATGGTGCTGCCTCAGACTGACCATAAATAAGGTTGCTCTTATATAGCTCGATGCTTATGGAATATATATTATTCTTATTCAGCAGGACCCTGGTTTAAAAAATGGCACTTTTGTGCCTGCAAGTGAAAGTGTACTTGAAGATTTAGTGAAGAAACACCGTAGGAATGCATCTGGAACACCTTCAATAGCAGTTTCTAGGGCATCTCTAGCATCAGGTAAGTGTTCATTGGTAGTCCTAATTCTTTCTGGGAGATTATTATTCATGTGGCCTCCTCCACCCTTTGTTTCTGTTGCTCTAATGTGTAATAGATGGTCAAATATAAGTGCAGTTGAGTTTACTGTTGTTAATTTTGAAAATATCAGGTTTATAATAGGAAAGAAAATACTTTTCACTTGTTTCATATGGGAAAAATTGTGATCCTAACCAGTGTACTCTCTAATTTTTCCCACACGTGCGGAATGAATTTTGTTATGTGCACCAATATGGAGGTTATGTGTGACACATTACCTCCATATTGGTGCACATAACAAAATTCATGTGGTGGGGGTGGGGCTGAGGCTTGGGGAGAGGCATCTGTCCCCCCCCCGCAGCCCTGAATGCCTGCGTGGTGCTTAATAGGCAGCTGCGTGGCTGCACAGCTTAGAGGGAATTTAGATCCTAACCCTATGTAATGTCATCTGTGTTAGCATTGTATACCTTACACGTTCTCAGCTAATGGAACATTCTGTGCTCAGTGGTACTTTCCTGAGAGAGTCCATCAGTTAATAAACTTGACCTTGTTAGGTCATGTTCATCTGCGTATAATTGTGCCATTCTGGTTTTATGGTATTTTACACTCCCTTGGCACAAGTTCAAATGGCCTCAGAACATGCAGGGCAGTGGAGAATCAGACTGTGAAGTATAGCCATTATTTCATTTTGCCCAGGATGTAATAAACTGTTACCCTGTCATTACCTCTTGCAGAGGGACAGATAAAGTGATTCTTTCATTGGAGGATGGTGAGTAGATGATATTCACACAGTAGGGTGCACCCTGAGCCATTTTACAGAAACTGGTGAAGATTGTTCTCTTTCTCATTTGAAACAGTAGGCAGAAGTCCCTTTATCCTCTCACTTCCAGTCACTCAGCCATTCCCATAATCTGCTCTGTTCAGCCTTTCAGATTTATGAGCCAATCTGTGAATCACAGCAGGGCTCATCCATTCTGTTTCAGCTGGGGTTAGCCTATGCCAGATACTGGGTAACCTATCTCACAGAGCTAATCAAAGATGGTATGTTCTTCACCTTAGATTTTTTCTGCTTGAAAACAGCGAAGTACCTTTGAACAGGCACTACATCTGTAGGAAGAGGCATTTCTGACTGCTGCTTTCTCTGTGCAAGGAGGGATTCTCCCTCTCACATTACCTGATGCAATAAAGTCTGTTTGGAAATTGATAAATGGCTTAATTTGACCAAGGTGGAGAGGAAGCTGAAAGAAATCACAGGCAGGCTAGGAACATGAGATGCACCCGCCCTGGGCCTGGCAGCTTCCTCTTCTATTGGAGAATCTCAAAGATGGACTAGAGAAATCCTTCCCCAAACCAGCACCAGCTACATCCCAGGGTGGAGGGATCAAGTCAAAACTTCCAAGCCCACTCAGCCCAGACCTAAAGGGACTCCCTTCCTCCCTTTGTATGGGGCATAGCAGCAGCAGCAGCGTGGAGTATTCTTTAGGAGAAAACTAAAAGAATCCTTCCACAAAGCAGCCAATACATTTTACACCATTTGCCATTAGCTGGTAAGTCAAGGCCTCCCATGTCCCAGAGAGATTTCCCTTCTCCTCTCCACATGGGAACCAGCAGTACCAGACATGGGCACCTTCACTGCCTCCTGGTGTCTGTGATGTTTTGGAGGTTCACCCAGACCAGTAAGGGATTCTGTCACTACCTGCCCTGTAATCTTGGTTATCTCTGTGCTATGCTCTGCAGCTTTGGCTCAGAGTCCTGATACCAACAACTTGCACACAACGAAATGGCCTTCCACCAGTGTGGTTACTTCTTGCAGGATAATACTAGCAAACTTTCCAGTCCCAAGTCTTCCCCAAAACCATATCCGCGGTGGTGCCCAGTCTCTCTGATCTGATGCTCACAGAGGTAACACCAAGTTTGCTGCCTCCAAAGAGTCAGTGTACACAACAGCTTGTTAGCTCAGCTGGGGTTATACACGCCACCTTAATACACAGTACTGAGACGGTTTGTAGTCAAACTAAGTTTTATTTACAAAGAACAGAGATTTAAGTGATGTCAAGCAAGAGTGAAAGAGGTCTGAACGGGTTACAAACAAAACAAAAATAACACGCTTTTTAGTGTCTAAAACTTAATTGTAGCAGGATCTAGCTTTGGGTTAGGATTAGAGTTGTTAGCATTTGCTAGCTAGTTTAGCAGGAGGACCTGTCATTCACAGATACAAAGCGCTGTTTTCTTTGTTCTCCCAGGTGATGGATAACCAAAATGGCTTTTTGCTTGTCTTATATTGACTAGTGTTCATTGTCTCTGTCTCAAGAGCCAGGAAAACTTCCTGGGCTGCAGATTCTGCCCCTCATTGTGATCATTAAGTGGTCTTCTCTCCTGCTTTTTAGCTTGATGACTTTGTTTACCTTATATGTAAACGTAGTTGCATGGTTCTCTGCCTGTGATCAAGCAGGTCAGACAAATAAATACACATTCCTTTCTAAGTTCCCTGTAAGCTGCGCGGCCATACAGGAGCCTATTTCGTGCTGCGCAGGTGCTCAGGGAACCCGCCTGGGGACCTGCCGCAGCTGGGGCACCCCTCCCCTGGCCTGAACCCAGCCGCAGCCTGGACCTGCCATGGCTGGGGTGCCCTGACTTGCCGCAGCCCGGGAGCCCCTCCCCCGGTCCGGACCTGCTGGGGAGGGGCACCTATCCTGGGGCCTCAGCCCCAGAGCTGCCAGCCCAGGTGCCGCTGCAGGGAGAGAGAGCTGGGGGGAGTCCTCTCTCCCTGATGTAGCCCCATAGCACCCTCCTGCACCCCAAACCCCTCATCCCTGGCCCCACCCCTGAGCCTGCACCCCAATCCTCTGTCCCAGCCCTGAGCCCCCTCCCACACTCCGAACCCCTTGGCCCCACCCCCACCACATGAATTTTGTTATGTGCACCAATATTAAGGTGATGTGTCACACATCACCTCCAAAAAATTAGAGGAAACACTGATTCCTTTGTCTAGGAAAATACCTGTTTTACGTCCTTTGTCTGTTTACAGACTCCAAAACACAATAACAGAGAGTATCCATAATTTCACATACAGTGGTGTTATCTACATTTCCCAGTGTCCTTAATGTCCAGCATGTTCTTAGTTTTCAAATGATATATTCCAAAATATGTCTTAAATGAATATCATGACAACAGTGTGGTGGGGCAATGAGTATGTCAGGCCTGTTGTGAGTTACTGCGAAAGGTAATGCCAGGGTACCAGTTTATTACATCATGGGCAAAATTATGATAATGGGTATACTCCACAGGCCTGTTGGTATGAGGCGCTCCCAGGGTCACCGTATCATTATTCACTCAACACTTAAACTTTGGACTCTGTTTTTTTTTTTTTCTTATTTGCTGAGGTGAAGGGTTGCAGGAGTCATTGTGAACATGTAGATTCATCCAGAGCTCCTGCTGCCTATGTCCCTGATATCAGAATGACCGAAGCAGGTGGCCCTGCCTGAGAAGGCCAAAGGCTGTGTGTGTGACCCATAGGGGACAGACCCATATAGCACATAATAGTACTGAACGAGGGGAGGTATCCAAAAAGTCAAATATTATGGTAAAAATTATTTTTCCATCATTCAGCTGAAGGTACTCAGATACCACAATCAGGTGCCATGGCACATATACCTTGATGGAGATTATTTTGATTTGATAAAAAAAATCATTTTGGTGTTGTAGCAACAACTACTAAAAAGTGACACTATGAAAAGAACAGTATTTGTTGTATCAATTATATATTAATGAACACCTTCCTTTCCCCTTTGTTTTCCAGATCTCAGCAGATCTGAGATAGATTTGAGTGGGTCTTTCTCAGAAGAAAACAAGGATGCTGTAAGCTTGAGAAGTAAATCTGTACCTGACGCTTTAGACCAGGACCTGGTGAGTTAGAAGTGACACTAAAGCTCACAGGGTGGAAAAATTGTCACTCTAGCTTCTGAAGTCAGCATAATCTTTAAACTCCTAGTTCTGCATGAGAGTGAACTCAGACTTGTATAAATTCAAGCCTGCATCTAGCTTATGCTGCAATCATTGCAGAATGTAAAGCACCGCACACAACAATAGTATTAAAAATTGGAGTAGAAGACTGTTGGGCTTATGGAGACAAACATGTTTGGGAGTCAGTTTGTTAAGAAGGTGCCTCAATTGTGTGGAATTTTGTGGACCGTTAACAAATTATATCCTTGGGCAAAATTACCTTCCAAGCATGATGTGTATGGATTGATTCCAAGTAATAGCTTACAGTAGTTAAGGCTCTTTGTAGTTATGGTAGATACAATAGCTATTCATCTGGGAATTTTTTAGTTTATAAGTGGATGGAGTCTCATCTTAGAATACCATTCATATAGTGCATTGCACACTTCAGATCTTCACTAACTCTTGCTTCATTGGATTTTTTATTTGGAGTTGTACTCAGTATCAAAGCCCTTCAGCTTTGTCCCTCTCTGCTTGTCTGTTCTAGTCTTGCAACATGTCACCCTCCCGGTCTCTGCTCCCCAGTGATGCCAGTCACCTCCTACTATTTTTCAGTTTCTCACAAACATCTCCATGCCCACTTCCATGTTTTCCCCTTGCATACAGACTGATTCATAAACCATTTCCCTCTCCTCCTCAAAATATATCGAAGTCCCACCTGGACCTCAGTGCCTATAAGAAATCAACTAGTTAATGATTTGTGACGCACAGATGGGGTTATTTGGCTCTTGTTTTATGTATTTATAACTATTTTTTAAGTTTTCAACTGGATAGCTGTATATAAAAATTGTATGTATTTGACTTGTATTCCTCCCCCCCCCCACACCCTTCATATGTCACTTGTCTTCTTGGATTGTAAACTCTGCAGAGCCAGGATCATGTCTGTGTGTGTTTGTATGGCACCTAATACAATGAGCCCCCCATCCTGATTAGGCCTCACGGGCACTACTGTGTTATAAGTAATAATCCAGGCAGTCATGTCCTGTCACCTGTAGCTACACACAGACATCCATGCTGGTATCAAGGGGTAATTGGGCCTAACCTACCAGACAGGAAGGATGGTCCAGTGGTTAGGGTGTTGGCTTGGGACTGTAGGCAAGTCACTTAGTCTCCCAACTGTACAGTGGGGATGCCAGCACTTCCCTGCTTCACAGGCGTGGTATGAGAATAAATTCATTTGAGGGTGGGAGGTGTTCAAATACCCTAGTGATGGGGGTATATAAGTACCTAAGATAGACAGAAACACTCACCTTGGAAGCCCTTGTCCCAAAGAGACTGGGGATGCAGTAATGTTGTGCTTCTGGGGTTAAGGTTGTGGCCTTCACAGTGTTTTAGGTTCCCTGAATGTGGTGTGGGAGGTGAGAGGCATCTCAGGGGTAGTGTGCAAAATGAAGAATCAACTCCTGGAGGCTGAAAAGATTATATCTCCCTTATGTCTGACCAGCTGGTGGTAGTAGCTGTACTTTGAAGTATCTGTTCCTGGATAGTTGGAGCTGCTGTTGGTGTGGGGGATGTCCTGCATGGATGCGAGAAGCAGGTTGCCTGGATGAACTGGGCTGAAAGAGTGAGGGAGGGCACTTGCCTCCCTTGCTCCCAATCAGCTGTTGGTGATTTTGGTAGGACAGTCTTCCTTTTTCAGGGAGATGGACTGGATAACTGATAGGTTTTTTCTTTCTCTGATTCAATGATGCTTCTTGGTTGCAATTTCCAAATAGACTTTAAAAGCTGAATACTGTGAAATACATTTATCAAGGAGCACTGGGGGGAAAAGTTAATTGTGGTGTCTGCTTCAAAGTTGAGAGAACTCTCTAGTTGTGTGTGTTTGGGTTACTGACAAAAATACTTCTGTCAGAACAGGGAAAAGCAGGGAATTAAAACAAGCAATTTCAAAAGTGTATCAGAGCAAACTAAATTAGTTTTTAAAGGTCTATTAAGAAACACCTATTCAGCCACTTTATAGTAATACAAAGCACTGCTCACCACTTCCTCAGCCATTTTAATAGAAGGAATTGGATTAGGTGTATTTTTATAACCCTGACCGAGACAATGAAGATTACTTAGTCTCTTACCACTTCTAACTTTAATAAGCAACAGTAACCAATTATGTGGCTGTGCTTCTATAGCATCCTTGAGAAACATCGCTGCTGTCATGTAAAATGAACTGTGGCTCTGCTGGCAAATGAGAGAGTCTGAGGCGAAATGTTAGCTTTCCAAGCAATCTCTTGGTTTCAAGAATGTGCTCACAATCTGTATAAAGTGAGATACAGATTTTTATGGTTAGATTTCGTAGCTCCTTTGGCAAGGAGGACGAGATGGCCAAAATGTATAAGCGTGGCTGTCTGAAATTAGATATCCAAAGCCGTATTTAGGCACCCAAGTTTGAAAATGTTGATCCAAGTTTCATACACCACATTTATTTGCTGGGCAATCAAAAACTATTATTTTTTGATTAAACTATAAATGTATTATGTATAACTTTGAGGGAGAAAATAGTCCTGACTGTGTCTCTATATTTGCTCCTTCAAAATAACCCCTGCACAGGAGTCTGCTTATTTCTGTGCCATAGTCTCAGCTGGTATAAATATCAGGGTAGCTCCATTGAAGTCAGTGGGGAGAGGCAAAGTCAAGGGAGCTACCCTGATTTATACCTGTGAAGAACTTGACCCTCTGTTGGTATGTCTACACCACCATTCGCAGTGAGCCTTGTAGACATACTCATACGAGCTTGGCTTGAGCTAGCATGCTAAAAATAGCAGTGTGAACTTAACAACATGGGTGGCAGGTTCAGACTCTCAAGCCCACCCAAAGCCATTGATCTGAGATTGGGTAGCTAGTTCAGGCCTCTGCCAGTGCTACCACATCTGCATGCCTGAGCCAAGCTAGCTTAATCTTGTCTATCTGGGAGGCTCACTACCAGCTGCAGTCAGACATACCCTTTGAATATGAAATTGAGTTGCCATGCAATAACTGGGAATCCATTGACAAATGTTAACAATTCTAACCCAAAACATTTCCCTACATGCCCAGTTGCCACTCTGTTTTCCTGGCCTGCATAAAAAGCTGTGAGACCTGAGCTTGGAGGAGATAAGGGTCCGTTTGGCTTGGGAGAAAGACAACAGTATTTTAGATCAGCATGTAGGGTGGGATACTCAAAGCCTGAAGGGGAATTTGGATGCTGTCTTCCAATTTTCAAAACTTCTGCCTAAGAGAAGTGGGTGGTCAGTTCCCATTAAAGCTAATGGCAGCAGCTTTGAAAATGTCAGTGATAACCTTTATGTAACCCTTCTGCCAGCTGAAGCCAGCAGCAGCCAGGGCCGGGTTCAATATCCAGGGGTTTGAGCCCCCCCCAGTAACCTGGGAAAATTACACACCACCCCTGAGTGTCTCTGAGAAGCAATACTTCCCCACTTGCAAGCACAGAATCTGAGTGTAGATAAGAAACTTTTAATGAAAGGAGGGAAGTCATCTGACATTAATTAGGAAAAATGCCACAATCAGGATTCATAAACCTAAAACTGTGAGCAGGACACCCACTCCAGAATGCATGGGGCAGTGCCTTCTGCCTTATGTTCTTAGGTTCTACAACCAACAGTTCCTTTTCTGTGCCCCTCTCTGCTCCCTCACCATACCCCACTCACAGTGATTGTCCTTGATCAGTGAGGACAATTCACCTCCCACCCAGGGAAGAAGGCACCTTGCTTGCTCCACCATCTGAGCACTTCTGCACTGCTGGCCACCCGGCCAACTGCTCATTTCGCTAGCCAGTCACCTTCTGCCACCTGCCTCTCTGCTATGACCTCTGCAGGTCAGTCTCTAAGAACTGGGTGGAAGCTCAAGTGATTTTCAGCTCTTAGGTGTGACAGAAACGCTGTCCCCACAAGTGATTTAAGCTTTGAGCATTTAAAATACCAAAGGCTCCTAATGGAGCCTATTTAGCTCTATCTTTGAGCAGTGGGGAGGAACAGGTTAAACCAGACCGAGGACCCTTCGGGAGAGTCCACATCTCCTGGATGGGATACCTGTCCCCATCTCTCTTTTTACAGGGGTCTGGCATTCGAGCCTCTGGCTTAACGAGGTCCTTTCAGTTGAGGATGACCCCCTCATTTGGGACAGGTTAAGCGTAGTTTTGCTCCCCTTTATTCATACAATCAAGACAACAAAATTGATAACATTTCATTACCTCTGCATTCAGTGCTAAAGTGATTTGTAACCCAACACCAGCCAAAATTGATCACTTCGTGCAACACCATTCTATCTGCTGGATATTTAGGCAGAGTAGGTGTGTTCATGTAAATACAGTTTGCTCCTGAAGTTTCTCCCCATCCCAGCTAGCTGTCAGGGGAGAACTCATTCAGATTCTGCTTACATCTATAATGCTTGTTAAAACCCATGAAGTCTCCGCACGACTTGTAATAGGATGGTAACTTTCTGTTTGTTTAGCGTTTTTTCAGTTTTTATCAAAAGCTAACATTCCTGTTAATCATCTGCTTTCAAGTTTCAGTTAATAGTTTTAATTTATAATTACCAAATTGTATTTTCTACCCATGTGCCTAAGGTGTAAGAATTAGGTAATTTACTAAAATGTAAATTCTATCTATAAAAATATAATTTCTTTGTTAAAATTTTATAATGCTGAAGAAAAGAGAACTATGAATTTAATCTTCTTGAAAATTTCCAGATTGACTTTTCTGGAAACCACATTTTCTGTTTATTCAGGTGCTATGTTCAGCACAGACAGTGGTAGGACACATTTCTTTCAATGTCCACAACCATGACTTTGAGCACTCAAAATACTAGTCAAAAAGTAGTTTTTATATTTTTTTTTTATATTTAATCAGTCCTTTGTCTGTCTGGTACGACTGCCAACAAGGATACAAATTAATATTATTAGTGGTGCGGATTAGTTGTTATGTAAACATGTCCATTAGAAACTGGACTGAGATCAGAAACTCAGCTCACTGAATAGCTAGTTAATGGTAGGAATAACTTTTGGTCACTATGGATTTGGGCTGAATTTAGTTGATGACTTAAACGTTGAAGCCTCATTAACCCATTACTGGTATCCAAAGCCATCCAGTTTACATATTTATTTTCTTAAGATTGAAAAACACCTACCCTGTCCCTCCCTTGTCTCCCAACCTAAATACGTGTGTGAAGATGCCTAGCACTAATAGCAGAATAGGGTAATTCAGGTGTACTACTGAGAATATAGGGTGCTTGGAAATCGACTTCGTAATGCAGTGCCTCACCATCTAAGGTAAAAATCCATTTCCTCCTCGGTGACATAGAAGCCTAGAGGTTTTACAGTTTTCAAACAGCTGAAAGGTGAACCAGAAGCGCCCTTTGTTCCTGCTGTACTGATTGTGACTGTGTAAAATTGTTGAAAGTGTGAATCAAAAGTCTCTGGAGACTTGAGTTTGGGAGATGTGTTGACACAATCTTCCTTAAACAGAAAAATATGGAATAAAACCCAAGGAAGGAGTAAAATTTACAGTAATTGAATGACACTTTCTTTCTTTGCGGTTAGGATTACCTGGATGAGATAGAGGAAGACCCTGATGACATAGTGGCCTCTCATTATCTAAAACATCGCGGACATTTGGCAAGTGGATTATCAACAGTAAGTTCTCCATTGGAAAACATCTAGAATTCCCTCATTCTTTCTCACTAAGCAGTTTCTTGCTGAAGTAGATGTGGGCTAATGACACAGAACACACACTGAGCATTCAATTTCATTTCAGTAGATGTTTTTTGTATTGATTCATATCCAGACCTCCTTTCCTACTGTGGTTTAGTAGCAACTTCGACTTCTTGGTGATTTTTCTGTTTGTTGCGGTTTTAGTATCCCTATCTGTAAATCTAAAATGCCATTCTCTGCAATCAGTACTGAAGCAGAGATCCATTGTTGTTTATAGTGTAGCTGTCCTCCCTGCACACTGATGACTTGGGACCTGATCTCCAGAGGTGTTGAGCACCTTGTCCAAAGTGCTGAGTGCCCTCACCTTGAAATGAATTCAAAAGAAGGTGTGGAGGGGGCACTCAGTATCAGGCTCTTAACCGTCTAACCGTCATTAATTGTAACTGTGATCTGTTTGGCAGATGCTGTATGTGAACAGTGAGAAATTTCAACATGAAGAAAAATGAGAGTAGGAAACCTGAAACATCTGGCCAATCTAGATGCTCTGTCAAAATGAGCAAATCTAGAATAGCTGGTACTGATATGAGGAGATAATGTGGCTTTAAAAGAAAATCCTCTGTCACTTGTAATGACAGTCCCATTATCAGAAGGATGTGTGATTTCCATCCACTATGCCTGACTTCTAGCCACAGTCAGATAAGCCTATTCAGAAGTTAAAACATCTTTCACAAGACACCAAGGATAGCAAATGTCTATATTTGTTTAAATTGTGCCAAATAGCAGAAAGGAAAATGCTCAGTCTTGATTCTTTTTTAATAGTTTTGGTGAAGTGTAGCAATGGAAATTCCCTAAGTTCTGAGGAGTTGGGAAGGGGAAAGAGGCACAATTTATCCTTTTGATAGAAAAGATTTTTATTGATAGTTGAGGGATAGCGGGCTTGTCTCAGGGCGACGGGGGAAGAGAGTAAACAATAGCCATTGCTCACGGGCTCCTGGCTAGGGTTGCCAACCCTCCAGAATTTCCCTGGAGTCTCCAGGCATTAAAGATTAATGTCATGTGATGAAACCTCCAGGAATACTTCCAACAAAAATTGGTAACCCTAGCTCCTGCTAAATGATGATGTGAGATACTACCAGGCCTGTACCTGGAGAGATTAAAAATAGGGAATTATAGTGTGCAACGAGCTCAGTTTTTTAGAGTTAGCCTAGAGAAATGGTTGATTTGAAGCCTCTTCATTTCATTGGAAGAGGATCCCACGCTGTTCTGTCTTTCCTGCCTTCTCATTGCAGCCTTTGGTGGGGTTGTGAATGGTTGGGCTCACTCTGAAAAAACTGAACATTTTTTTAAGCTCCCTGCAACATACAAGTGCTTTCATTTTATGCATTTGCATCGTGTGTCAGTAGCTTCATAACCCATATGGAATTGGTACTAATGGTGACCCCGACTCCCCACATATATTCCATTCTCTATGCAACACAATCCCAGCATGGCTCATAGATTTCAAGTAATTTCATATGCATAGAGTAAGATATTTGGGGATCAGGTTTGCTGAAAACATTTCTGCTTTCCATGAAAACTATTGTATATTTCTGCAACAGTTTTTCATTCCCAGGACACTTCACAAACTATAGACAGTAAACCAGATCCTTAGCCCTAGAAGGCTGCTTTGTGCTATTCCAGGAGTGTAAAGCAGCCTTAGGTTTGTTTGAAGTGGCTAGTTGTGGATCCCCTTAAAGCAGAGGAATCCCAGATGGAATAGAGTTCATGTAACCAGCACTATAGTCAATTTTTACTCCCTGAGATAGGAGGCATGCTGAGGGGAAGGGGCCTGAGTGGTGCACACATCAGGAAACCATAAATTAGAGCCTTCTTTAGACTGTTTTAACTCATTCCTGGGATTTGACTAACTGACTCCCCAGCTATTCCAAGGATAGGGGGATTGCAAAAGTGGCATACAGCCATCCTTGCCCACCCTCCTTTAGGTCCTGTGCCAGAATAGCTCTGTGGGTCCCAAGATTGCAGCAAATATACACAGTGCCAATGGAATGCAGCAATCTCTGGGTTGGAGGTTGGTAGCAAAGTGAACTAGTGATCAGGACATTTGATACAAAGGAAAGGGAAATTTTGGGCCATGACACTAGGAAATGAATTCAATTTTGTGGAATGTGGTATAGTATTTTTAATGCCTCACACAAAGCAGACAAAATTCCAGTAAAGGTCACCTCCAAAAGACTTGCGTTAATTGTCAGCATGGAATTCAGCTTGTTGTTTTGAAAGGAGAAAGAGCTGGGTGAAACCCTTTATTCCAGGGTCTCAAGGAATTCAAGGAATCAGAGCTAAAAGAGACTTGGGCATGTCAGGCCAAATTAACCCTAGTAAGCAACTGTAACTCAATCAAAATCAGCTGAATTACACCCACTTAACCAAATTTGAATTTGACTCGTTGCCAACACATCTATAAAACCTATAGCTTGCTATAGGTTTTATAGATGAATTCCTTTCCTTGGTCTGAACTCTGAGACTGGAGTTGCAGGTGCTCAATACTTCCCTTGGTAAGGGCCCTTAAGTAGTAACTTTATTTAATGAGCGTTTTCCATGGTACTTTCAGCAGTAGGTTTTGTCTTTCTATATAAATTCCTTTTGACCTTTCTCCTAATCTAAATGGAGCTTTCCTGCTGCAGTAGAACCGAGATGATCTCATGCCTCAGTGCTCCTTTCCTCTTCACATCCACCCCAGCATGCTTATTAAAGTCACTGCATGCTATGTTAATGGAAAAGCTTCTATCAGCAAGCAGCTTTTCTTTCCCCCTAGAGTGGAACAGTTTTACTGGTCTATTTTGACCTACTCTGAATGTATGTTGTTGCTAATATTCCCCATCTCTAATACTCACACTTTTCTGATTTTATTTAGTTTATTCTATGCATCTCATCCTTCAGCGTTTTATAAATTCTGCAAGTAATTTGCTTGTTGCTGAGTTTTAGCCTTCGATAGTGAAACTAATGACTGTGTACTGTGGCACAAAATAATTCTATAAATGTCAAATGAGCCCATATCTCATAGAAATCTGAGTAAGGAGATTACAGTGTAGATAATTAGAGTGCCTTGAAAATCAAAACCACAGTACTTGGGCTAAAAGAAAAGAGAGGTTATTTTTCCTGGGTTCCTCCACTGGACACAACAACTTGTCAGGACCATTGCATCGGTCTGATTCCTTGTTCCAGTGTCTTATATTTTACCAGTAAGATATAAAATGCTAGGATGATTAATACAGGCTTCAGGTGTTTAGTAAAATGAAGCTCAGCACTCTGATACTCTTAGTGGTATTTGAGACTTACAGTCATTATATAAGTAAGTTTTCATTAAACATCCACATTTATCATATTTAACACGACTCCCAGTGTAAATCCCACAAAACAAAAGACTTTTATTGTAAGAAGTGAAATATTTCAGTTGTTATAAAATGTTTTCTAAATTAGTCTTTGTTATTTTATTAAAGCAGTTATTAGCAATGTAGGGATTTTCTGATTGAATTAGGGGCTCCACTGGAAAGAGACATTTCCTGGTGGTTTGGTTTTAGATTTGAGATATCAAGAATAAGCACACCAGTCCCTACTTTCCTTTCTTTGCTGTAGGACCTTAGCAAGATGTTTGGAGGATACAACCATTAATGTCAGAAGAGGTTATAGCTTAAGTTGTGGTTCATACATTTTCCCTTCGTTGGTTTGAAGAGGAGCTTGTAAGCAAGTTATAAACTCCTGTGACCTCACTGGTGAGATCCTTCAGACATCTTGCCAAGGTCTTTCAGCAATAAGAGGAAAACGGGCCCCTGATGTTCTTAATACTTCAGTTTAAAAAAAAAAGGCATTTTTTTCACAAAATTTGGAGGCCAATTTTAAAGGAACAATAAAGGGTAAAACCAGAAAAGAAGTTTTTTTTTTACATGTACCCTTAAAAACTCCCCAGAATTAACCTCTCAACCTACAAGTGTTCAGACAAGTTTGCTTTAATCACAATTTTAGTTTCTTATGCAGGCCCCAGTGCTGCAAACACTTGCATGCATGCATGCTTAAATTTTCACACAAGACCACTCATTTCAATTGGAATATTCACATACAGAGTTAACTAGTGTTTGCAGGATTATTGGCCAAAATGAAAATCCCAGTCTGATGAGTCGGTGTTCACGTTTAATTTGTTTGGTGCTATCTTAGTACAGCAGATTCTTCTGTCTTTGTTTGTCACTAACGTGTATTCCTGCAGATAAGCAGACGACACTTTTTCACTCATTATACAATTATACAATTCATTATTGGAGGTGGATTTAAGTATGGCTTGGTGCCTCACTGCTATAAGTACTGTATCACTGTGGTTTAACACACACTACCCACCTAGTCTGTAGAACTTGTCATTTCTTTTCTGAATTCTTACTGCAGCTATCTAATGCTATTTTCTTTTGACCTTTGCATTGTCTTCCTGAAAGAATTTTCCTGAAGGCTCTGACAGGAAATGCTCCTACTTAAATGTACCTGAAGCAGATGGTGATACTGTGAGTTCTCTTGCTTCCTGTCAGCTGCTTTTCTGACATTCTGCTTTTCTGATGTTCCTTCTTATTCCTTCTTTGTGCTGAGAACTCTTTCGGTGGTTTACCCAGGCTTTTTACATACAACAATTTAAAAACACCAAAAGTTAGATATGTCTTTGATCAATATTATTTAAAAGCCAGCAAAAAAATGTACAACAGAGTTTTAAAATGCTTTGGGTTTCTGCAATGTACAAACTGTCCTAATTTTTGTCTTACAAAGATTTAATTCTTTTCCAGTAGTTGTATTAGGGACAATTTTAAAAATTGTGACACCTGCTTATGCTCTTAGAAATGCCCATGATGAGGTGACATTGCAGTATTAGGATACTGTATATGTTTTTGTGTCATTTCTATGATGGGGTTTCATATAATTTCCTCTGAAGCACCTGGTACTGACCGCTCTCTGAGACAGCATACTGACCTAGAGGGACCATTGGTCTGCCCCAGTATGGCAATTCTCTATTCCTGGGACTTGCTTTGTGATCGTGGACAATTTACTTAACCCTCTGTATTACTCAGTTGCCCCACTGGGAAATGGTGATCGTACTAACTTTACCACTTTTATAAATCGTTTTGAGTTCAACATATGAAGAAACGCTGTGTAGGCATTTAAGATATTGTGATACCTTTCTATATCAAGTAAGTGGTAATTCTGTACGTCCTTTGATATCCTAGTTTTAATAGCAGGTTCAGCAGAACAGTAATTGCAGGGCTCTCGTTGTTTGAAAAAACTGGTTCTGGAAAGAGAATGACTGAGCTTCCAAGTTGTCTTCTTTTGGTCTTTATTTCAGACTAGCATTAACAGCATGATGAGTGTTTATAGTGAAACTGGGGACTATGGCAACGTGAAGATCAGTGGGGAAATACTTCTCCACCTCAGCTACAGCTACAAAACAGGTGCCCTCAACATCCTGGTAAAAAACTGCAGAAACCTGGCCATAGCAGATGAAAAGAAGCAAAGAACAGATCCGTAAGCATAGAGAATTTCCTTCTTACTCTTTCCTAGAAGCGCTCTCAATCTTACTGCACAGTTTGAATCTCTAGACTGCATGTGAGAACATATTGTAGCTCTACACTATGTGGACTGGTAACGGGATATAAGCCTTTCACCTCTATGTCCCAAGTGATCAGAAGCCATAACACTCTGACTGCTTCGAGTCTCATGTGAAATGAGTTGATGTTTTCAGTGTGTTTCCTAATGGGGGAGAGTTAATATGATTAACAACCATTATTGCACTTGGAAATAATTGACGTGCTTTTATTGGCAATTTGGGCACAAGGGTCAGGGATCTGAATGGATACAGAGACTGAACTAATTTCTTACTGCTAGAGTCAAGGTTGAAGTACTTTAGAAGGGTAAAGTTGGGAAGGTTTGCTCTGTCTTTGATAGAAGACTTTATCCGCCAGAGGTGTTAGAGTGGTACCTTTATAGAACTCTAAATTCCCTTAATTTAAAATAGCCATTTCCCAGTAATAAAAACATAACCAGAAAAAGCAACCTATAAAGTAGAAAGAAATTGCATCTTTCATCCTTCACTCCAAATATAACTCTTTCTAAAATCAAATATAAATCCTAAGGTCCACTTTATTCATTGCTCCTTTTTTTTATAATTAAAAAAAATAGATACTACATCACTACCGGAAAATAGTGTAATACGAACAATAGTCCATATTTACCACTGTTAGTTCACTTCTACATCAGTGGAACTGCTGTACAATTGGAGCAACACTATGGTGAATTGGGCCCACTCTGCATACACAGCCTTACTGCTCTCCAAAGTAGGGGAAAGTTCAGCTCCTATGTGATGACAACAGAAAATAATCACTCCTGGATTAATTGTAATTTGCCTTTTTGGCCAATAGCATCTTCTTAGTGTGACCAGGATTCATCACTGAATTTGGTCTGCTGGTTGTAACATTAGCTTCCCCTGCCTGGGGCAAGTACTGACGGGGGTGTGACATGAATGCTGATCCATGCCCCCGCGCCAATACCATGATAGTGTACAAACTAACTAGTGTTAATTGTATGGTCCTGTGAAAAGTCCCTATTAATGTCAATCTTGCATAACTGTTCCATAACTATCCTTAAATAGAACAAGAACCAGGAGAATAATTGGCTATTATGTTGTTCATTTTTAATAGTTTATGCAAATATATGTCATAAATGAACTAGGTAATTTATTTGAATGACTTTGCTTCTTTTTTCTGAATATCCATTGAAAGATCACGACTTTCTCAAATCTGCTATTCAAAGTTACTTGGCAAAACTTTACCTAAGTTTGTTTACTCTGATTTGCTATTTGAGTATGCTGCTCAGTTGTGATTGCTCACATAAACCACGCGGTATTGTTTATTTTACTTGACTGGAGGACTGTCACAATCTGTTTTCAGCTATGAATGCTCTATTCAAATTCAATCTCTGCCACCAATATTTGAGAATGCAAACTTAAAATGTGGGGCTTTTTCCCAAATATTCATGCTAGTAAAACTCATTTGCATGAATGTTTGTAGAAAGTGAACACAAAAAGAGATGAACATGACCAAAGCAAATTCATTTTAGACTTCAACTGGAAATTACCAAATTTAATATCTGATTGCCTAAACAATGCAATGAGTGGTCAGTCTTTTTTGTACCCCTCCCACATCTTTTTGTCTTATTTCTTTAGTAATTGTGTGTACATCTGCCCAGGTTTGTGGTAAACTATATGATAGTATATAAATAAAAAAGCCTAAAATATTTGAGAATTTTTGTATGTATTAATTGAGCTCTATTAATAACAATTTCTAAAAATCTCTAACTCTATAAATATGTGAAGGTAGGCCAAAGGATGAATTTGTGTATAATTTCAAGTTTTGCCTATTAGCAAATATGGTCAATCAAAAATGTAAAAACTGCAACACAGGAAATTGCTAATAAAGTTGTACATATTTCTCAGGACTGTCAAATTACTTAAACTTTGCTCTTGTGATTATCTTGATGCCGTCAGAATCCTCTGTGCATTTGTGTGTTTGTAGACATGTAGCTCACTTTTGCCTGTTGACTGTATTCTCTCTAATATTTATGCACGGATTATTCTGCAAAAATTGATTTCCTGACTAACACTCCTAGTGTCGTTTTGCCAGGTGGCCCTCTCAGACTTGGTTGTTTTTATTCTCTGGTAATAATTTCCCTACTTAATCTGCAGCTATGTCAAAGCATACCTTCTGCCAGACAAATCTCGCCAAAGTAAACGCAAGACCAAAATTAAAAGCAACACCACCAATCCAGAGTTTAATGAAACACTAAAGGTGAGAACACTGCCATGCCTGTAATCCATGCTGAACTTTGCCATTAAATTAATTTGTTTTTTATTTAATTTATTTATACCATAAACCAAACACTGGGAAATTGATTTTAAATCTGGGAAATGGTGCTAAAAATGGAAATATTTGAGTTGAAATATCTAGCTGTCATAGTGATTATAGCTTTTGACGTCTCAGTATTGAGGGAGAGTTTTTATTTGTTTTTCCTTTCCAGTTACAACATAACTTTTGATAATCTACTATTGTATTTTTATTTTCGGGGATCTGTTTCAGAATCATTGAAATCCTCTCTGTGACAGGTTGGACCCCCACTTCGGGGTGCCACCGCATGTGTTGGGTCCCCCTTCCAAAGTCTTATTGTACTGGGAAGTACTTCCAAGTCTTATTGTTCTCCCTAATGGCCCATTGAGGCTGATTACCTATTGTCTGGTGGGTGTTCCCCCAAGCACACATAGTTGTAATTGTTACATAGTCAATATTCCTAACTTCAGATACAGAAATGATACATGCATGCAAGTTGAATAAACACATTCAGTAGATAATAACTTTTTCGATGATACCTCACATGACCCATCTTCCATAAAACATCTTCGTAATGCCATATTCATATCATAACGATATTTCTATGCAGAGTATGGGGTGTAACGTCACACCCTGTACAGTGAGTTTAGAACCAAATGATGGGAGTTTCTAAAGTAGCTAAATTACCTCACAATTGAAAATAAATGGGATTTATTGAAAGTAAATGGGATTTATACTCCGAAGTCCTTCAGATACTTTTGAAAATTCCACCCCAAATACTTAAACAGGGTTTGTTTGTTTTTCTATAGCGGCTAATAAAAATATGCTCAAATAAGTTTCCTGTTATAGGGGCTAATTTAACTTCTATGGCCAGTGTAGTTCGCGTAATCTGGCTATAAAATCATTTCACAAACTACAGTATATACACCTGGTCCGGCCAGATTGTTTACCAAGGGGGGACCTGTTTTATAGCATCATTTGCAAAATGGTTTATAGTATAGTTGGGTCTGGTCTGCAGTGGGGAAAAGTGAGTTAGTATCCATCTAGCAAAGATCACATTTAACGCTGTTCTCTAGGACAATCCTAACATGGCTTCCGAACTTTGTGTAGATGGGGCCTGACACTCTTATGAAATGTTCTGACAAAGGCGGCTTACTCAGACTTGTGGGTAAGAGATAAATAGCTAGATTCAATAGCAGAAGAACTGTTTGTCCTAACTGTTCCCATTACTATCATTTAAAAACTGTCTTAGAATCGATTCTTTTGGCCTTTTCAGGCCTTCAAGGCAAAGCCTCATCATTCTAATTGGGTAACTGCTGGCCTCTTACAATCTGCTAGTTAATATATATTTTAATTGTTAGCGCTTGTAACCATTTGGGCTTTTGAAAAACTGTACTTTACTGAGAAGAGGGGACACTTTAGAAAGTTCATTACGCTGCTGCCAACTTTTTTTTTTTATAAAGGCTCTTTGTTGTAGAATAGACTTTTATCTTAATTGTTCTATTTAATTACCGTGGAAGCCACGGTGTAAGAATTAAATAAAGGTTATTTTAAGAAGTTTCTTTTGTAGTAAAAACTATCTGGTAAAGAAACAATACAGACAAGTGACAACAACAACAAAAATAATGTAAACAGATAAATGCATACTGTACAGTGAACAGTTATCCTTTATAGATCTCTCTTGAATAATAGCCTTCTGCAATTGTATTGATCTTCACTTGTAAGGAAAACAAATGTCTTTTCCATGTTTCATTTGTCAGCTACCATGTACTTTATGAAGATAAGGTTGTATGTTTTTTATGGATAATGTCATTATGGAACTGGACTTGACTCTCATTAAATAGATCCTCTACTCTGTTTGTCTTTCAATAGTATGTCATCAGCCACACACAGCTAGAGACCAGGACCCTCCAGCTTTCTGTTTGGCACTATGACAGATTTGGACACAACAGCTTTCTTGGGGAGGTGGAAATTCCTTTGGACTCCTGGAATTTTGAAAATCGGACAGATGAATGGTTTGTGCTCCAACCCAAGGTGAGGCTCTCCGTTTTAGTGGAATAACAGTAAAGCAAGATCAATGAGGTTTTGTTTTTGTTTTTTCCAACTGAAGTGTGGCTGTAAAATGATATATTTCTAATAAACTGCTTCTGGGATGGACCTGTGAAAGGAATAACACTTCTAACAAACCAACACATATTGTCTATGTCAGTATATATGAATGCCTATTCAAAATCAAACCTATTAAAAGAATAAACATACACATGCATCCAATAATAGACACAATCAAAAGGGACCTATTAAAGAAATAGCACATGAAACAATGGACCTTTCTCAAACAATCACCTGCTAAAGGAATAGACCTTTCTTCATGCATCAGTTTTAAGCATTTAACAATTTTCTGTAGTAGTGAGGTTTGGCATTGCTCTTTTATTCATATTGAATAAACAGGTAGGTATAGCGTCATGCTGTTTGGTACACAAAACAGTAGCTCTATGGAATATGGCATCTATAGTGCTTAACTAATGGACTATGTCTTCTGGCACTTATGGGATCCCTCACTGGAGGGCTAAAGTGTTTGTTTTTGGAATTGGAACAACTTTAAAGAGCTGTTTATAAATGTTAAGATTATATACTTCTAAGATGCTTGCTGTTATACCAGCCAGAATCCTGTGCAGACACCCGCTTTATATCTATAGATATAGATATAAAGCGGATCTCCAAGGAGCTGCAGGGCTCTATCGGGAATGGTAGTGGCGAAAGTAGCTGCACGCCAGGCTACCACTCACAGGACCCAGCGCCCTGTGCGGGCAGCTTCTCTGGCATGGCTGTACCACTGGAGCAGGCACCAGGCTCACTGGCTTGGACAAGCATGACCAGGACAGCTGCTGCAGCATGAAACAGTCTCACTCAGATCTGTCGAATAAATGGTGTGATTTACAATTGTTGCTTTAGCTTTCTTGCTCAAGTGTAAGTGAGCATCTTAATTTTCTAGGCTCCCCTTCACTACAAGGAAGGGAGCAAAAGCTTGTTAAGCGTGCAGAGATCAGGCTGGGGGAAGGTGGTTTTCAGTAGAGCTGTGTAAGTAACTAATTTTTTGGTTCAGCCACCAAACCAAATTAAAAAGAAAAATTTCAGGTTGGCCTGAAACAACTTTTTTTTTTTCAGATTTTTCAAGTTGAAAAATTTAGTATTGGGTTGAACAAAACATTTCATTTGACCCAAAACAAAATCTTTTGTTTTGATTTTGGGAGGTTAAATGGTTTTTAAGATTCTTTTAAATAAAATTGAGGGAAATTCTAAAACAAAACAAAAAGTCACAGTGTTTCAACATTTCCTCCCCCAAACCGTTTTTTCCTTGACTGAAATAATTCACAGAAATAGACCCCAATTTGCAAATTGTTTTTGGTCAATCTGAATCTTCATTTTTTATTAAAAAAAGTATTTGCACAGAAAACTTTGCCCAGCTTTAGTTCTGAACTGTTCCCCACTCCATTTACATGCTAGCAGCCCCTGTGCTCCTTCCAAAACATGAGCAATTGTTGGTGGAGGAAGGCTATTGGGCATGCAGAGATAAGGAGAAGGCCCTCTATGGAGAATGCTCCCTTCAGAAAATAAAGAACAAAATGCTACTAAATCAAGTGTGAGATAATACTGATAGAACTAAAAGAAGCAGTTCTGGCAGCTCCAGGTGACTTGACTGTACAGATCTTGATACTGATAGGGCTGATGCAGGAAGTGGCCATGCCATGTTGCCATCTCACATGAGAATCGGTCCCTTCTTTTTGCACACTTTCCACTTGCAAAAGCAGAGGGGAAGGACATTCCTTATCACTCAAGTTTGCAAATGGGATGACTAGTTTCTGTATCTTGCCATGCGTCATAACCCCCAAAGGGCATGGTCTGCCCAGATGGGCATGCCTTGTTCCCCAGATGGCTAGTGCTCATTCTTCTTCGAGTAGTGTCACGACAGGTGTTGCATTGAAGATGTTCTTGTGTTCCTGCACCGCCGATTGGAGAAATTCGGTAGCAGTGTCCGTTAGGCCTGCACACGCGCTGTCTCTCGTCGTGCTTCGCCATGAGGCTAACCAGTGCACCCAGGCTAACTCTCCTCAGTACCTTCTCAACCACCCCTTCTCAACCACCATAACTAGAGATGGAGCTATTTGCAGTCCATTTGCGATCATTATCTTTATTAACATCTCTATAGTTAGTCTCCCTAATCTTAGTTGTAGTTTTCTTCTTCTTCTTTTACTTTTCGTGAACAAACACAAAAACCAATAACAAAAAAAGACTTTATTTTTTCCCCTCCCTTTTTTTGTCAGGACCCCTTCCCCCAACAGGATATGCCTGCGGGTTCACTGGGCTTCAAGAAGTGCCTCTCCTTCAAAGAGGCCATCCCCGTGGCAGACAAGCACTCCCAGTGCATACTCTGCCTCGGGGAAGGCCACGTTCCATAGAAGTGTGGTCTCTGCCAGCAACTCAGACGCAGGTCTTGAAAGGGCAAGGAATTAAGACAGAAGATTATCTTCATGAAGGCAGCCCTCCAACTTTCCCCACACCTGCGCTGAGAGTCATCTGGCAGGCGTGAGTCTTCCCCACAGCTCTCAACATCCAAGGACTGTGGGTTGAAGAAATCAGCTGCAGACTCCTCTTGTAAGTCATCAAAAAAGAGAGCATGAAGTCCCAGAATGAGCCCTGAACTAGCCATAAGAGATCCTTAGCACACTCAATACCCTTGGTACAGTAGGCACCGAAACAATCCCAGCCTGGTACCCATGGCTCACAAAAATTTGTAGCTACAGGTGCCGTTGATGTGCCTAATGACCTGATGTCAATGGTACCGAAGGCCAAAGATAGGAGCCAGCACTCCTCTAAAAAGGTTGAATATTGCACTGTACCACCAGCACCATCATCATTATTAGTTAAATCGGAAAAGATGGGGATCAATATGAAAATTGAAAGCTGGACAAGGAATTGTTTAACAGGGAGACTACAGCGGGTCCTACTGAAAGGCGAACTGTCAGGCTGGAGGGAGGTTACCAGTGGAGTTCCACAGGGATCAGTTTTGGGACCAATCTTATTTAATCTTTCTATTACTGACCTCCACACAAAAAGTGGGAGTGTGCTAATAAAGTTGGCGGATGATACAAAGCTGGGAAGTATTGCCAATTTAGAGAGAGACTGAGATATCATATAGGAAGATTTGGATGACCTTGTAAACTGGAGTAATAGTAACAGGATGAAATTTAATAGTGAGAAGTGTAAGGTTATGCATTTAGGTATTAATAACAAGAATTTTAGTTATAAGCTGGGGATGCATCACTTAGAAGTAACGGAGGAGGAGAAGGACCTTGGTCTATTGGTTGATCATAGGATGACTATGAGCTGCCAATGTGATATGGCCGTGAAAAAAGCTAATGCGGTATTGGGATGCATCAGGCGAGGTATTTCCAGTAGAGATAAGGAGGTTTTAGTACCCTTATACAAGGCACTGGTGAGACCTCACCTAGAATACTGTGTGCAGTTCTGGTCTTCCATGTTTAAGAAGGATGAATTCAAACTGGAACAGGTACAGAGAAGGGCTACTAGGATGATCCGAAGAATGGAAAACTTGTCTTATGAAAGGAGACTCAAGGAGCTTGGCTTGTTTGGCCTAACCAAAAAAAGGTTGAGGGGAGATATGATTGATCTCTATAAATATATCAGAGGGATAAATACAGGAGAGGGAGAGGAATTATTTAAGCTCAGTACAAATGTGGACTCAAGAACAAATGGATATAAACTGATCATTGGGAAGTTTAGACTTGAAATTAGACGAAGGTTTCTAACCATCAGAGGAGTGAAGATTTGGAATAGCCTTCCAAGGTAAGCAGTGGGGGCAAAAGACCTATCTAGCTTTAAGATTAAACTTGATAAGTTTATGGAGGAGATGGTATGATGGGATAACATGATTTTGGTAATTAATTGATTTTTAAATATTCATGGTAAATAGACCCAATGCCCTGTGATGGGATGTTAGATGGGATGAGATCTGAGTTACTATAGAGAATTCTTTCCTGGGTATCTGGCTGGTGAATCTTGCCCATATGCTCAGGGTTTAACTGATCGCCATATTTGGAGTCTGGAAGGAATTTTCCTCCAGGGCAGATTGGAAGAGGCCCTGGAGGTTTTTCACCTTCCTCTGTAGCATGGGGTATGGGTCACTTGCTGGAGGATTCTCTGCTCCTTGAAGTCTTTAAACCACGATTTGAGGACTTCAGTAGCTCAGACATAGGTGAGAGGTGTTTCATAGGAGTGGGTGGGTGAGATTTTGTGGCCTGCGTTGGGCAGGAGGTCGGACTAGATGATCATAATAGTCCCTTCTGACTTTAATATCTATGAATCAAGGCCTCATCCAACACTGGACGGATTGGTGCAGGCAAGATCTCCAACCCCCTTGGTATCTCTGATGGCACCGAGTTGGCTGGCACCACCAGAATTCCGGCACTTGAGGGACCTCCAATGTATCCAAGTATCCAACATACCAGCGTCTCCTCTTCTCAGCACCAGTGCCTCAGCATCAAGTCTTTCAGTAAAGGAATCTTCTCTGCTGCCCTGCCACACACCTCTGCTCTCTAGTGCAGACTCGGACAGCGAGCCAGAGGAGACTGCTTATCATTACTCCTTTCATGCTCCTTGTGGTGCCCACTACCAAGAGGCCCCCCGTAGCATACCCTCAGACAGCCCCACTACCGCTGTGGTACAGCCAACCCTGGGCACCATAGCCACTCTCCATACCACCACCCCAGTGGCCATAGGGGATCCCTGGGCTGCATATTGCCCTCATGCCTCTCAGGTGTATAGCCTTCTCTGTGAATCGATGAGATGTTCTCACTCAGCCACAGCATTCAGAACCTCCAGAGGAGATTGTGGAGGAACAGGAGGGCGGCACTGAGGAAGAGAGAACTCCGAGGCCCAATATATCCTCTTACTCCCCAGATGAGGTTGTCATGCCTCTATCATCATCCTTGGCCTATGGCTTTTGGCTTTTCCGGGACCTGGCAAAGAGGGTGGCAGATACAATGCAGAGCTCCTTGGAGGAAGTCTAGGATATCCATAATCAGCTCCTTGATGTACTACATTCCTCCTCATCCTCTAAAATAGCCCTCACTGTTAACAAATCTCTCCTGAAACCTGCTAAAACCATTTGCAGACACCAGCATCCGTGGCACCCGCTTGCAAGAGCCAAACAAAATATTATGTACAAGCAAAGGAGACAGAATTCCTCTTCTCCAACCCTCCAACCAATTCCATCATCATTGACATTGTGAACTCTCGGGGCTGTCAACACCAAATGAAGTCCACTCCCTACAACAGGGATTGGAATCATTTGGACGTCTTTGGGAGGAAAGCCTATTCTTTTGCCATGCTATGGTTTCAAATCGGCAATTACCAAATCTGGATGGTGAAATATGACTAAGGCAATTATTTGAAACTAAGCAACTTTATTGATCAGCTTCCTGAGTCACAATGTGACCAGTTCAAAGCTGTCATCCAGGAGGGTCAGCTAGACAGTGCTGTAGTCTGCCCTCAATGCAGCTGACTCAGCATCCCGGTCCATCTCCAGTGGTAGATGGCGTCAATGTGTCATTGTTATACCTGTCAGGCTTCCCCAAATAGGTGCAGTCAACCACTGAAGACCTTTCCCTTGAAGGCACAAACCTCTTTGTGGACAAGATGGACACTTCTCTTCATATCCTGAAAGTGTCTAGGGAGCTCATTGGGTATCTATATGCCTGGACAAATGAGGAAATTTAGTCTGCAGCCCCAACACAAACCACGCACCTCCTAGTACCAAACTCAGTGCTATTACAACTCTCTGAGGAAAAAAATCTAAGTTCCCTAGTTATCCTCCATGTGGCCCATAGTCTTCCAAGCACCAATTTTGACGTGTTGGTCAAAGTGTTGACAGACTATTCCCCCCCAACCGCAACAGCTGACCGCCACTTCCCACCCATTCAGCAACCATCTTGCAATATTCCTCAGCACCTGGGAATGCATAACATTGGACAATGGATTCTGGAAATTGTTCGCCATGGGTATTCTATCCATTTTACCTTCTTATCCCCTCCACAACCTCTTCATCATTCCTCTTCAGGGACCCTTCTCACAAGAGTTTTCTATGACAGAGATCGTCTCCTCCAGTTAGGAGCCATAGAACCAGTACCTCAACATCTACGAGGCAAAGGTTTTTACTCTTGTTATTTCCTAATACACAAAAGGAAGGGAGTTTGGAGACCCATATTAGACCTCTGAGCTCTCAACAGGTTTGTCAAAGCTCAAAAATTCAAGATGGTCACACTAGGAAGGATTATTCCAACGTTGGAACAAGGAGACTGGTTTTTGGTCCTTGACCTTCAGGACGCCTACTTCCATATCTCAATCCTACCATCTCACAGACGGTTCCTCAGATTTACCCTGGGATAAGACCATTACCAGTATAGGGTACTCCCCTTTGGGCTATCATCCACCACGAGAGTATTCTTCAGGGTTCTCTCAGTAGTGGCAGTGCACTTATGCTCCCAAGGGATCATGATTTAACCTTACCTGGACGATCCCCTCCAAGAGACTTACTGAGTCACCAGATCTGCAATAAACTTGTTCATGGAGCTAGGCCTCCAGATCAATGCCCAGTAATCAACCCTCGTTCTGGTGCAGCACCTAGAATTTATAGGTGCTGACCTTGGCTTGCTACAGGCCAGAGCTCTCCTACCTCAACACAGATTCCTCTCCTTGGCCACATTTGTAGAGACCATATGAAACCGCCCACAGATATCAGCCAGATATGGCCTTCAACTCTTAGGGCATATGGCAGTGGGCACAGCTGTAATACCACATGCCAGGTTTCACATGTGATGCCTCCAGATGTGGTTCAACCCCTGTCACTACTCACTTGGGTCAAAAACTTCTTAGCCTGTAAAAGGGCCCAGCCAATGTTTGCCAGCGGATCCCTTTTTCACAAACGCTCCCACTGCTGCTTCTCACCACTGACACATGGCCAATAGGATGGGGTGCCCATCTAAACGATCTCACAACACAAGGCAAGTGCTCATCTACAGTGATCGCTTAAGGAGGTTGATGTGAAGGGATGACTGCGGTCAGGAATGCCTGTGCCCATTTCTTGCCACCGATCAAGGGAACACTCCCGAGAGTCCTAACAGACAACATAGCCTGTATGTACTACATCAGTCAACAAGGGGGAGCCCAGGTACCCTCCCTCTGTGCAGAGGTGATGAAACTATGGAGCTAGTGCATCTCCTATGATGTTACACTGTCTGCGGCCTACCTCCCGGAAACACAAAAATTAATAGTGGACAGTCTCAGTCCCCAATTTCCCACACGACCATGAGTGGGAGATAGACCCGGCAGTACTTCGCCTGATCAGTCAATGGGGGACGCCAACCACAGACCTGTTCGCCATTCACCTAAACAAGAAATGTCCACGCTACTGCTCCAGAGCAGGGATAGGCCAACATTCCCTGGGTGATGCTCTCCTCCTCCCCTGGGACAGGGACCTTCTCAGTGCCTTTCCTCCCTTTCCCCTACTGTTGAAAGTCCTGTTAAAAATAAAATGAGGAGGCGCATATGTTGTACTGATCGCTCCCACTTGGCCAAGACAGACCTGGTACCTTTACCTGTCACAGCTCACAAATCTTCCAATCTCTCTCCAACCCACTCTGTACCTCCTTGCAAAACAAAGGGCACACTCTACATTCCAGCCTGGGAATTTTTCTTCTCAAGGCATGACTCCTTCATGGTTCCAATATCTGGAGAACTCCTGCTCAAAGAAGGTACAAGAGGTCTTACTACACAGTAGAAAGTTTTCAACATGCCGTACTTCCCTGCGAAAATGTTCCAGGTTCTGGATTTGGTGTACCTTCCAACGATGAAGTGAGCTGTAGCTCACGAAAGCTTATGCTCAAATAAATTTGTTAGTCTCTAAGGTGCCACAAGTTCTCCTTTTCTTCTTCCAACAAATGTCCCTGACATCCACAGCTCTTCCAAAGATCCTTGACTGACCCTAAAAAAAGATCAGGACTATTTCCCAGCTGCCTGAGTCTACCTCACAGCTGTAGCAACCTTCCATCAACAAGCAGAGGGCTACTCAGTGCTATTACACCCAACTACTAAAAGATTCCTCGGGTACAGTAAACTTTTTACCACACCCCCGACTTCCTAGCCCTGGTATTGAAAGGACAGACTAGGCCTCCCTTCAAACCTATGGCCAGCTGTTTTCTTACATACCTCTCAATGAAAATGATCTTCCTGATAGCAGTCACCTTGGCTAGGAGAATCGGAGAAATAGTGGCTCTGATGGCAAATCCCTGCATGGTATTTTTTCGGGACAAGGTTACACTCTGGACACATCCAAAATTAATCCCCAAGGTAACCTCCCTGTTCCACATGAACCAATTGATTCACCTTCCAACCCTCACAAGACAACAGGGAGGCTATATTACACTCTAGATGTCTGGAGAGCCCTAGCCTTCTACCTGGCTAGAATGAAGGGTTTCAGGAAGTCCACTAGACTTTTCCTCTCCATTGCTGAAAGATCCAAAGGCTCAGCAATATCAGCCCAAAGACTCTCCAAATGAGTCTCGAACTGCATTAGACAATGTTACCAAGTTCGCAACATGACCCCTTCAGATACTATTTGTACACTATTCACGAGGCCCATCTCCTCATCCGTTGCCTTCTTCAAGAAAGTCCCCATCTCGGAAATCTGTAGAGCGGTGACATTGGCATCAGTCAACACCTTCTTAGAGCATCATGCAGTCGCTAGAGACTCTGCCTCCAATGCCATCTTCAGCTCCACAGTGCTGTCATCTCTAACTGACCAGACTCCAAAGCCCCCCAGCCCTCTAGTTGGGATATTGCTTGGGAATCACCTAAAGTGGAGCACCCACAGGGACACTACTCAGAGAAGAAGTTACTTATCTTGTGCAGTAATGATGGTTCTTCGAGATGTGTCCCGCTCTGGGTTCTTTACAGCCCACCCTCCTCCCCTCTACTTCAGAATTCTTGTCTATGACTTCAGTAGAGAAGGAACTGAGGGGGGTTAGCCCACAAACTTTGGCTAGCCTTGTGGCTGAGCACAAGGAGAGACTGTGGACATGCAGGCTTAACAGATACTGCTACCGAAGTTCTCCAATAAGCAGTGCAGGGACACAAGCACCTACAGTGGAGCACCAGTAGGGGGACACATTTCAAAGAACAATTTGTTATTGCACTTGGTGAATAACTTCTTCTGCAGTCAGCACCCTAAACAGCTAGAGACAAATGCTTTTGCTTTTTACTAGTAATAAAATATCTGAGCAACACTTTCCCCAGGCTGGCTCCATGACAGCCTGCCCTGGCTGGCTCAATTCATGGAGGAGAACATATTTGTCAGCATTCCTATTTCTCTGTAGCAGTACTGGCTAGTGTAGGATTTAGCTTTTATTCAGAACTGAGAATTTTACATGAGATACACTCACATTGTGTGTTCAGGTTGATCATAATGTTACATTGTGAAACTACTGAACTGTAAGACTTGTTGCTCAATCTCTGTTCTGCTTCACATCATTTTAAGTGTTTTGGTTTTTTTTAAATCATAACAAAGGCACTGATGGAGCACTTTCGCTCGGACCAAAAAGTAATCAGGTCTAAGCATTTGAGACATTCCAGCTAGGAAATGTCTGATTATTTCCAAACTCATTATAAGAGCTATTAATTCTGCTTCATTATTACCAAATAAAAGACAACTAGAATATGTCTCATTTGCCCGCTAGGATGATCTGGATAATGTTTTCAGAGATAATGTTTCTCATGTTCAATGAAGGTAAAACAAGAAGTAATGGGCTTAATCTGCAGCAAGGGAGATTTAGGTTAGATATT
This sequence comes from Dermochelys coriacea, assembly GCF_009764565.3. Lineage (NCBI taxonomy): Eukaryota > Metazoa > Chordata > Testudines > Dermochelyidae > Dermochelys > Dermochelys coriacea. The sequence goes on from NC_050068.2 coordinate 151,738,400, forward strand.
AGGAAAAATTTCTAACCACAAGGGGAGTTAAGCTCTGGGCTAGGCTTCCAAGGGAGTTTGTAGAATCTTCCTTATTGGAGGCTTCTCACAACAGGTCTGACAAAAACCTGTCAGGGTTGGTCTAGGTTTACTTGGTCCTGTCTGACCTCAAAGGGCTGGACTAGTTGACCACTCAAGGGCCCTTCCAGCCCTACATTTCTATGATTCTCTGATTCTGTAAGTGTAGCTCAGTTTGTTGGTAAGCAAAGAAATTTTTTTTCTGAATATCAAATCGTTTCAAACAGAATTAAAAATTTGGTTTGTTTATACATATGCTAGGCAGAATACTGTCCTACAATATGAACTCCATGTTTCTGACAAGAATGCCAGTTAAACTTAGCTAAGGGTTGACATTTGTTGTAATCAGATGGTATTCAGCTGTTTTAAGAAAGAATTTGAGGGTTTTAAGATTCATTTGTTCTCTGAGAGTTGGATGGTCAGTCCTCTGAGGGGAGAGTGGTCAGATCAGAATGGTCATGAGAATAGTTTAGGGTTAAAGCACAGGGCTGGGAGTCAGGAGACTTGTGTTAATTTCTGGGTAATTTGATGCATCCGATGAAGTGAGCTGTAGCTCACGAAAGCTTATGCTCTAATAAATTTGTTAGTCTCTAAGGTGCCACAAGTCCTCCTTTTCTTTTTGCGAATACAGACTAACACGGCTGCTACTCTGAAACCAGCCATAGAATTGTAAGGCTGAAAGGGATCTTGAAAGGTCAGAAAGTCCAGTTCCCTGTACTGAGGCAGGACCAAATAATCCTAGACCATCCCTTGCACTTGTCTGTCCAACTTGTTCTTAAAAACCTCCAGTGATGAGGATTCCACAACCTCCCTTAGAAGCCTATTTCAGAGTTCTCCCTCCTTATAGTTAGAAAGCTTCTCTTAATATCTAACCTCAATCTCCCTTGCTGCAGAGTAAGCCCCGCAGATCTAGGTATCTGGATCCAACACACCTTTAAGCTCCAAGTTTGTGAAGCACGTTCATAAACTCTGCATGCGTTGTCCCATTGACATCAATGGGACTACCGATGTAAGCAAAGTTAGGTACATGCTTAAATGTTCCACAGGATTGGGAATTTAATGAAATTTCATGAACAATTTCTCTATTGTATTCCATTTCTCTGGGAGAAATCACTGTTTACTGATATATGATTGATTTATTTTATGGGTAGGGGAGGCCTACAAAAGCAGCTAGTTTTTAAAAATGAGTTTATAATCCATTTTCTTATTTAAATTAAAAAATTGCTTTTGATTAATATAATAAAAAAGCATAGAGCACGCTTCTTCTGGACTTGATTTAGAAATTTAATGGGGAAAAAGAGGTGCAGAATGTTGAGAAATCATGTTTGGGAAGAAGAGGAAAAGACATTTGGGAAGTGATATTTGTATCGTAAATCTCTGTTCTGTTTCAGGGACAGATTATGCCCTCTTATTCCAACAATAATCCTATTGAAATCAATGGGGCTAGTTATGGAGTAAGGTGCTAATCAACATGAATAAGGGTATTAGAATCTGGCCCTAAATTAGCTACAGTTTATATATCCAGGTTACTTGGACCTGCTGTTTGTTTGCTGTAAATCAGTGTGTGACATGGGTTGGAATTTTTTTTCATTCTAACAAACCGAATTTCTCTCTCCTGTTTATGTTTACCGAACAGCATCTAGTGCAGGGCATGTGACATCTGTTCTTCTGAGCTTTTTGCACTTCCTAGACTATTACATTTTCAAAAATGTGGCTGTCTATATTCAATCACTGAGGGCTAATTAGCTCTGAGCATTGTGCAGTGGCATGACCTATTTAAGCATATATCATGGCTTACCTGTACAATAAAAATAATTGAAAATGAATGGGTGAATTATTAAGCTTAGTTGGATTTCTGTTTTTCTTTTCTCTCCATCAGCTGGAGGTTGCAGCAGATGTCGGGCTTCAGTATAAAGGAGAGCTGATAGTTGTTTTACACTACATTCCCCCTGAGAAAAACCTAATGCTTCCCCTTGGACAGTTTCAAGGTAAAATGAACATTGATGGCAGCATCCTCTAAGTACTGGAAATAACCTGTATGATGAAAGCTGAGTAATGAAGTCACAGAGTTGCAGAAGGTTGAAGTTCTGTGGAAATAAATTAGGCACCTATATTTGAAGGAATTTTCAAAGGAAAGATGATGCTCCCCTGCCCCCAGTAATGAGATGCCATTTATGCACCATTAGGAGTTGTTGCATGGTGTGACATCATTAAAAAGACCCAGCTGGTCAATAGCCATGGTTTAGGACAGTTATTATCCAAAGCAATACTCTAATCCTGAGTTGTTTTTGTTGTGCAGTCTAGTTTTAAACAGTACAGGGATGATCAGAGTAATGGGGCTAGCACAGTTCCTCTCAGGAGATCATCCTTACTGATACATACCTCACTGTTCAGAACCTTTTTACACAATTTAGTCTACAATTTCCTTTGCTTAGTTTCATCCCATTACTCCTACTGTAATTATATCCCTGAGGATCCTATTAGAATTGTCTAGGGTGGTCCATTATAGTCCTCTGAAATGGGCAGTGTTTCTGTAAAGGAAAATATTATTAGTTACTACATGTACTGCAGCAGTGTCCAGAGAAGTGATGATCCAAAGAGGTAGCAATGACCAGATAGTAATTCTGTCGTTGGACACACAGTATACATACAGACCATAGGCAGAGAAATTTGAGAACAACAGGAATGTATTGCCAAAAGAGACAATACTACTTTGCAAGCATTGGTAGCATAGGCTCTTTTCTCAGATGAATTACATTCAGTTTATTAGTAGTAAATTCCAAGGTCCTCTGCTATAATCTGATAGTCTTTGGTCTGAGGAAATCAGTTGCTGCATTTTGTAATTTGTATGCCCCAGATTTCTTGAGTTCTTAAGTATTAATCTTACTCAGAAAGCACAGTGACAACAGAGCTGTGAACAAATGGCCTTCACAGCACATGGATCTGAGCAATTTTTATATTCACTAATCTAGATCTTAACTAAATCATTAAAAAAACTCCATGCAGCAAGATATCTCTTCTGGAGTGAACTTGTACCATATATGTCTGTATATCAAGCTTTGAGAGAGATGTTTCAGATTCTGCCTATAGGGGGAGGCTGTCTGGTAAGAGCTCTTCTTTGCCACCACAACTCAGAACGTATTATTTGCCATCTGTAATAGCAGAGAAGAGGAGAGGATTTAAAGAAAACTTGACCTTTTCCCTTCAATGTATTAGTACTTCCATATTTGTACTTGGAGACTTAGGACAACCCAGCCCTGTGATGTCTGTCAAGGATTGACCACGTCTGAGTCAAATTTTTTTTTTTTACCAGGTGTGGGGTGATCTCCTCTTTTTGCCCGACCATGTTTACAGATAAAGGACCAGATTGTAAACACAAGCAGTGCTTCACTCCACGGATGGTCCTGTTGAAGTAAACAAGTGGCAGAGTCTGGCCAAAAAGGCTTTCATTTCCAAACTGGTTTTGCAGTATTAAGTTCTTGATTTTGTTGTTGATTTGTCTTATGTACAGGAAAGAAGAGTTTAAAAAAAGGAAAGAAAGGAAACACACAGCTACCTTCTGGGGGTATGTTGGAGGTCCTCATCAAGGAAGCCAAGAATTTAACAGCTGTGAAGTCAGGAGGCACTTCTGACACATTTGTTAAAGGGTAATTTTTACTTTCCCATGTTTTGCATAGCACGTCAAGAGTAAAACTAGCTTTTGCATTGAATCCTAGTTTATCTGATCAATATCATTTTTGTCTGATAGCTACTGAACTTTACTCCTGAAAAAGAACTTGCACCTCAAAATGGAGTTTAACCTCTTTGTCCAGTATATTTAAATTTAGGTCATAATATGTGATTTTAAATAAGAGCTTTAATTTTACTTTGTAGACTTCAAAATGTGGCTTTGAAATTTGACATTAAGGGTAAAACTTTTTTTTAAAAAGATAAGCATGTAATATATGTATACATACTATATATACATTTCTGTAATACAGTATGATTTCATATATATAATGTGTCAGGTTTTTGCTGTATACATATGCCTCGTTATATTATTTACCTTTTAGCATTTAGAGTCCAAAGTTAATATCCCTGAATAAGCAGAAAATATTTGTTATAGGAATTCACTTATGTTTGTATAAATAAACATAATCCTGTGTGACTGATTATACTAGATTCATCATAAATGTGAGCATGGCACTCAAGGCGTTAAATGAGTGAAATATGGACAGCTGACAGGAGTGCTTCTCCTTGCCATTTTCCCTGTCAATAAAAGCTTTCATAGTTGCTTGTTTTACACATAGTTGTGTGTTGGTTACAGTCTGCATGTTTTTGTTGAAGTGAACCCCTTGACAAAGTTTCACCACTAACCTGATGCCCCATATGGATTCACCTCCTCTCCGGACCAGCTAAACCATTCCTCTCAGAGTGGTCAATTGTTCCTAAGGTTATAAAAAATATTTCTGAAGGAAAAATATTTTGCTTTTGCTGTAGCTCAAATTGTCTCCAGTGACACATGTATTTTTGCAAGTTTCCTGGGGCAGATATACCCAGAATTCATTGTAAGGGTTTCACCCTGCACCTCCTATTCACACAATCCGAGTGCTGTACTATCAATGTACTGAGTACATTTTTTTAGGCACAAAGAGCAATCCATAGGCTTATTTACATGGGTTTGCTCAGTGCTGTTTTCTCTATGGTTGGCTATGACTATGAGAAAAGCGTTTTTGTTTAAACAGGAAAACAAAGAAACAGATTGTCTGGTCCCTCACTCTCCTTTCCACAGCTCGTACACACTTGAGACATGGAGTTTATACCAGGCTAACGGGAATTTTTGTTGTTGGAGCCCCTTGTTGACGAATTGGCAGCACATTGCTGTTGCTGACTGTCTCTGGCTAGTTCATCACACACATCTGTTGTTGCTGGCATGGGTTGTTTTATGTAAATGGAGCTTGAACCAATTTCCTTTGGACAAACAATTTTCCATCAGGTTACAAGGTTTTTAAAAATATATTTTCTATAGCTGAGATGAACCCATAAACTGTACTGGGGGAAGGGTAGGTACAGACTAGAGAGGTTTGTCTACTACTCTACTCTGACTTTGAAAATAATATATTGTGTTTACAAAGTTTCAAGAAAAGAGTACTCTGGTAAAAATATAAGACTTATGGAGTTGAAAAAATTGTCAGACTTCATAGCATCAGGGGCTCTGTGTTTTATCCAGGAATTAGGCCTCTGCTGTAAATGTAAACATAAGCTTATTTCCATTCAAGGGGACAATCTGCTACTGTTCCTTCTCTGCCACCCACTTATTTTTGCCCAAGTTAGGTTAGATGTGTATATCATCATGTAATAGTGTTGCTTCTCACCATGAATCTGAAATTCTTATTCACATGGAGAAGCATTGTTCTCCATGAGGAATCCCAGTGAAATTGTGAGTTTTGTAGTTAAGAGCAGTGCCTTAACCTGGGGTACAGAAGAGCTGGATTCAATTCCTGTCTCTGACCCAGACAACCTGGACAAGTCACTTGGGTCCCAATTCAACACACACTTTGGCATATGCTTAACTTGACTTCAATGGGATTTCAACATGTGCTTAAATGCTTTGCTGATTTGGGGTAATCTCTCTCTGCATTGATTTTCCATCTGTAAAATGGAGATAATACTGCTTCCTTTCTCCCATCCTTTCTCTGTTTCATCTATTTGGAAGGAAAGGTCATCAGGGAATGGACAGTTCTCACTATACGTTTGTACTGAACTCGGCAGAATGGGTCTTGATTTTGGTTGACTTCTAGGTGATACTGTAATACACTCAATTACAGACCAAAAAGTTGCAATTCTTCAACAAAAAAAACTTCAGAAACAGACTCCAACGAGAGACTGTTGAATTGGAATTAATTTGCAAACTGGATACAATTAACTTAGGCTTGAATAGAGACTGGGAGTGGATGGGTCATTACACAAAGTAAAACTATTTCCCCATGTTTATTCCCCTCCACCCCCCACTGTTCCTCAGACGTTCTTGTCAACTGCTGGAAATGGCCCACCTTGATTATCGCTACAAAAGGTCCCCCCACCCCCACCCTCGCTCTCCTGCTGGTAATAGCTCACCTTAAGTGATCACTCTCGTTACAGTGTGTATGGTAACACCCATTGTTTCATGTTCTCTATGTATATAAATCTCCCCACTGTATTTTCCACTGAATGCATCCGATGAAGTGAGCTGTAGCTCACGAAAGCTTATGCTCAAATAAATGTGTTAGTCTCTAAGGTGCCACAAGTACTCCTTTTCTTTTTGTAATACAAATGATAAATATGACTGATAAGTCCCATCTACCTGTTTTTTTCCTTCTTTCTTTCTGTCTGTCTCCCTCAGATATCTGCTCCCAGATAATAACAAAGCAACAAAACATAAAACTCCTGTAATAAAGAAGAGTGTGAACCCTCACTGGAATCACAGCTTCACTTTCAGCAGCTTGAACCCTCCGGATCTACACAATGTCTGCCTAGAACTGACCGTCTGGGACAAGGAGTCACTCTCCAGTAACATCTTTTTGGGAGGTGTCCGTTTGAGCACTGGAAGCGGTAAGGGCTCTGTTTGACTGGGAATCATCACTTTGTTCAGCACATGTCTCATAGCCATGTAAAGGATGGGAATGTTATGAATATGGGGCACAGAGGAACTATGAGAAATGAAAAAAGGGTGGCTTAGTAGCCTAGAGGCAACTTATTTTTTTATGCTATCCAGTGAGAGACATAAAAAGAAAAGCAGTACTTGTGGCACCTTAGAGACTAACAAATTTATTAGAGCATAAGCTTTCGTGAGCATGAGTTTGTTACCCTCCTGTAACTAGGCTTCCGAAGCCAACTGGGACTAAGAGAAGTATGGAAACACTTCTTACCATCTGAGTGAGAAATGAGTTTCATATTACTCAGCAGCAATGCTTCTGGCTGGATGAAGGGACAGCTATGAAGAAAGAGTCATCCATTCCTCCTCAGCTAGGAAGCCAATGGTTGTGGGATAGAGCCATGTTGGGCCCATCGTGTACCTATTTTGTGGCTACCAAGAGGACTTTCGTCTCCAGCTAATTGATAACAATCCAACGTCTTTCAGGATATATACATTACTTATTTGTTTTTTAAACTTGTATAGATTTTTTTTTTTAAATCACAATGAGGAGGTGCTGGATTTACAAGACCAGAAAAAACCCAAGCCAAACCCAGGCTGACAAATCACCGTTTACATTTTCTATTGCATCATTATTTTGAGATATTTCTAAAAACCTTTGTTCGTTTACTTATGAAATACTTTTGGTTTCTTTGTTCTTTATTTTCCTTTTATGATCTGCCAGGTTTTTTTCCTCAATAGATAAAGTGTAAACCCTCCTCCCCAGAAAAATCCGTAATTTTTGTAAGGCACATGCTTGATAGTACTGCCTTGCACGCAGCAGTGAAGTGAAGGAGAATGCTGTCTTTTTGTTCTCTTGAGAGAGAAGGTGGGTGAGGTAATATCTTTTATTGGACCAACTTCTGTTGGTGAGAGACACAAGCTTTGAAGCTACACAGAGCCCTTCCTCAGGTCTGGGAAAGGTATTAAGTGTATCACAGCTAAATAGAAAATTGAAAGATAGTTTAGCATAAGTAGTTAGCTGTGACTCTCTTAGTACCTTTCCCAGATCTGAAGAAGAGCTCTGTGTAGCTCGAAAACTTGTCTCACTCACCAACAGAAGTTGGTTCAATAAAAGATACTACCTCACTTACCTTGTCACTCCAATATCCTGGGACGGACAGGGCTACAACACTGCATATACCTTCTTGAAACAGATAAGGAGCCACGTCTCACTAGCATGCCAAAACTCTCCATGTTTTTTCAATTGCCAGGTATAAGTAATGGGAAGGAAGTTGATTGGATGGATTCTCACGGGGAAGAGCAGCACCTCTGGCAAACGATGATGGACAGTCCCGGAGCTTCTGTGGAAGGTATATTAATGCTGAGATCTAGCATGGGAAAACGCAGATTCTGAAAACAAATGGCTTGCACAAAGCTAAACTCCAGCTGTTTCGCAGACATGACTTTTAACTGTTGTGGGGTACCACAAGGATGCCTGGCATTAGTGGAATTCAGTCTGTTGTAACTTTGCACATGTGAAAGTGAGGAAGAAAGACTCCTCTTTGCCTTGGATTTTAAGGCTCCAGAGTTGGATTATAATGCATTCTGCACTTTTGTGCATCCATATTCTTAAAACAATGCTCCTTAAACTAGTGAAACGCCTACTGAAGTCGGTGAGAAAGATATCTGAATGTAGAATACAAAATCAGGCTTTCTTTGTCTCAGAGACAGAAATATGGTCGTCTAGTGTCAACATCCATGAAGAATATGGAGCAAGCAAATGCTTTAGTCATTTGATGACTAATGATTATTTATGGAATAAGCCAATTTGAAGCAACTCAAAAGTTCGGTATTTGAAATGAGATTAGAAACCACCAGATTCCAAGCAGACTGAAAGAATAATTATCAGCATCCCTTCCCCCTGTTTACATGTTCAGTTATTTGAACTGTACATGACAGCAAGCCTTGCAACAAGCATCACTGCAAGAAAAGCCGATACACTGCACACAGCAGCCGTTATTTGGGTATTTAGAAATAGGCAGCAGATGTGCGGTTATAAAATAACAGGAATGCTGTACTCTGCAGTGATGCGTGTGCTGTGTGTTTCAGTGCCCCATTCAGAATGCAAGCTACGGTTCCCCCGGGTTGGAGAGCCTCTTATGAAAACAGATTATTATACATCCCTACGCAGCTTCCGGAACTAGGCACCGTTACTTATGGTTGCATTATAACTTTTGCTTATAACTCATTTTAATAATTCAGACATCACTGTACAGAAGAGGAGAGAAGTTCAAACATCTGTCATAATGGATGAGATGCTGATGTTTACCCACATGTGCTGTTTCAGGTTTAATAGTCCCCAGTTCAGCAAAACATTTAAGGAAATTATCTAATTAAGCATATGCCTAACTGCTTTGCTGAACTGGAGTTTAAACGGGGAAGTTTTCAGCATGGGTTGGAATCCTATTTAAGTGTATCCTGCTGATTTATTAATTATTAACCATGATATGATTTAGAACGGGATTTTGCTGCTGAATGTTACTAATATGAGTCGTTGCACTTATAGTACTAATGCATTTTAGTATAAAAATGTTGTCTTACTATTTCAATTACTCCATGTTAAATGGCATAGTTGTTCTATATTAATTTGGTTTTCTAAAGACTGTTTTGTGTGTAATGAGATCTGTCCTGCTCTCAATACGCAAGGGAATTATACACCCCACCAATCTTACATTTTCTGCCCACTAAGAACTAGACCACCATCTGTACAGAGCATAATGTTTTCTATACCTACTTATGGGCTGTAGCTGTGTTTATACAGCAACGGAACCATAGCAAGGAGAATAATTGACCCTTACCAAATACAACATATACAGTATTTGCAGATTTATGTGATACACTAAGTTCAGCAGTCATGTGCTATGGTGATAGGCATCTTATACAAACCTAAGAAACCGCAATAAATTGGGTAAATTGTTTCATCTGAATGATCCATAATTAAAATTGTGCTCCCTGTCATCAACAGTAAATACATCTACTGCTATTTTCATCCTTAATTATTTTTCAAGCATTTTACTTTTGGGAGCAAGACAGTATCACTGTGAAAAATATTTAGCAACCACAAACAAAATAAACCAATAAAAAACTCTGTCCTCCTCCCAATATATAAGTACAGATTCTATCTCTGTTCTTTTTCTCATATAGTCAGAATTCAGACCCTAAAGCTTTCTCTGAAGAAGAGTTACCACAATCATGCTTATTTGAGAAGTAAAAATCCTACCATTCACAATGCAACAATAGCAGAAGCCCCAGGTTTTATAACATGAAGTACTAACAGCTAAATAACTACAGCTTGAATTTTGTACCTGAAACTGAAGAAATGCCCTGCCCACTACAATTATATCTCCCATTTACATGGCATGAAACTGCTGAACATGTCACAAGCTACTTGTTAAAATAATAATGTTGTAAAGTTAGGTTGAAAATATATGTTTTTAAATATCCCTTTGTTTGCATTACAAAGAACACCATAGGTTACTAAAACAGATTTCCAGAAATCTAGGACAAGACTTTGAAAAGTGACTAGTGATTTTGGGTGTCCAATTTGAGACACTTTCAAGAGCTCTGATTTTCAGGAAGTGCTGACACCCCTCCTCTGATAATCAGACCCCTTTAAAGCAGCTCACACTGGACACCCAAAATCAGTAGCTGCTTTTAGAAGATCCCAGCTATAATTTTCTTTATTTTATTTGGATGTTTACAATTGTTTACTTTTGGAATTTCACTCAGTTAGGTTGTGAAATGAGACTAGTCTTTTTCTAGTCAATTTTACTTTCCTATTCTCATGCATTTTCATGGTAGTGGGGGTAGTTCTGTTCACAAAAGCTCAGAGGAATGTATAATTTAAAGTACAGAAACCAAACACACCCCCATGCACTCTTTTATTAAATGTTTCACAATAATTTTTTTAAAAATGGGTTTTCTTCAACAGTTGTTCCCTCCAAAAATAGCCTATATTTGGGGCCTAAACTACCCCATCTCTTTAATGGACTCAGAATCTGGATTTCCTAAAGGGTTTACATCACAGACAGATGTTTGTTTTAGGAGTGGTTACATTACACTGACGTGGAGGCTCAAGCTCTGTTTTCATTTGCTATATGTTTGGCCAAATTTTAAAAAGGTAACCGTTATTAAACTAAAGAAAATGATTGAGGGTATAATTCTGACCCTATTGAAGACAGTGGTAATTTTGCCATTGACTTCAGGAGGGCCAGGATTTCACCCTGAGTTTTAGCCTCAACGGCTGAGTAGTATGGGCCAGATATTAAAGAGGCTCCACCATTATCTGTAGTTTTATATTAAGTATTTGGAATAAGACAATAAATTCCATGTGGGAAGTATTTCCGCTAGGAGGCTGCTGTTTGTCTGATGGATGGGTTCTGGACTGTGCAGTGAGTGTCTCACAGCTTAGTTCAGACAGTTTAGTTTTTGTTTTATTTTAATGTATGCCTATCACACATGGCTCTAAATCAGGGATGGGCAAACTTTTTTGGCCCGAGGGCCCCATCGGGGAATAGAAATTGTATGGCGGGCCATGAATGCTCACAAAATTTGGGTTGGGTTGCAGGAGGTGGGGCTGGGTATGAGGAGATTGAGGTGTAGGAGGGTGCTCTGGGCTGGGCCCAAGGGGTCTGGATGGCAGGAGGGGGATCAGGGCTGGGGCAGGTGCACAGGAAGGGGTGCAGGTTCTGGGGTGGGGCTGGGGATAAGAGGTTTGGGGTGCAGGAGGGTGCTTGGGGCTGGGATCGAGGGGGTTTGAAGAACGGGAGGGGGATCAGGGCTGGGGCAGGGGGTTGGGGCATGGGGAGAGGCTCAGGGGTGCAGGCTCCGAGCAGCGCTTCCCTCAAGCGGCTCCCAGAAGCAGTGGCATGTCCCTTCTCCAGCTCCTACATGGAGGCGTGGTCAGGCAGCTCTGCACACTGCCCTATCCACAGGCACTGCGCTTGCAGCTTCCATTGGAGCGCATAGGAGCCAGAGCGGGGCCATGCCGTGGCTTCCGGGAGCCGCATGGTGCGGCCCCGACCCTGCGCCCAGACCCAGCACCCCGGCTGGAGTGTCGGAGCGGGGCTGAGCCATGTGGTGTGGCTCGCGGGCCGGCTTAAAGTGATCCAGCCCGTGGGCCGTAGTTTGCCCACCCCTACTCTAAATGAATCAGTGCTCAGTGAAAAACAATGCTGTAAACCCCAGCAACTATTTAGAAAGCTTTGGTCTTCAGTGGTGTGATCAGTACGTTTGCAGAAAGCATTTGGTGTGTGGAAAACATTGTCACATTAATAATACCCTTTAAGTATCTGTTCTCTTCTTTATATAAATGGATGTATGGGATGGGAAAAGCACAAGATAACTGATTGCACATCTGACTTTTTGTTTTCCAGGTATTTGATTAATTGCTTATAATTCTGTGCCATTATGTAATGGGTGGCACCAGACTGAGCACAAAGGTGGCCAATAAGGGGCCAAGTTAAAACCTCCCTTGCGTATAGATTTGTGGCACTGAAAGTACATGAACAATTACTCAAGGCAGATTTCTACAGAAATCTCAATCTAATTACTCTTACATTTAACCCTGATTTATAAATTCTAGTCCTGAATAATAAGACTTGACACAGTAGATAATTCTAAACTATTCGTTAGCACAGTTTTATATAGCTACAATACTTAGGAACAAGAATCATCTTTTTTAACAGTACTGATTTAAAAAAAAAAAAGTCAAGCACAATGCAGTATATTAAAATATATATTTTTCTAACAATTTAACTCCAAAGCTTCATTCTCTACCTTACTCTTCTTCTAATAATCAGTGGGTTTGACTTATTTAAAAAGCGTGAAATTATGAATGTTAAAAACCATAATAAAAGATACGAATATCACAGTAAAATCTTGAGCCAGAGCAATAAACCCCTCCTTACACTGCCTTGTCACTGCCCATTGCCCAGGCATCTTGTCTCTAATGAGATTTGACATTTTATCAATGCACCCCTTTTCTTTGCATTAGCTAATGAGCTATGGGAAGGATGTCACAAAGGCATAGAGGGTGCCCCTTCATCCTTCTTTGAGACTCACGCTGTCATTGCTTTTCTGTGACCCCACTGCAAGCAGTTCCAACATCACTTTCTCAGTTGACAGCTCAGCAAAGTGATTTTGTACCACCCTTCTCACGGAGCGTTTGCTGGCAAACCTGAGAGGAGGGTTCTGCGTGGTAAGTGCCATTTATCATGGTGCGTTGATTAAGTTGGAACCTTACCACATCATGCCCTTTTCAATAAAGATTGCACTAGGGAGACATAAAACTAGCCCTTGCTTTTCAGAGTAAAGACTTAATTGTGTGTGTGTGAATGTGTGTGTGTATATATATACATTTCCCTGCTTGGTTAGCCTGTGTAGTGTTCTGGAAGAAGTTTACAAAAGTACAACAGCAAAGCAAGCTTTGAATATCCTAAATCGTTGATTGAAAAGACTGAAATATAGGAGGATGACAGTTGAAACCATGTCCCCTCCCCCAATCCCATCTTGTGTTACTTTTAATTCTGGATCACATCAACCATTAAAAAGGGGGTTCAAAGTCATAGTACCACAGTCACCTTGTCTATCTGCTCACATGCTACAATAAAGATGGCACCTGAATCTTCCCATAGTTCTCCCACTCACCCCTCCCTGTAGCCTTCAATAAATCCTCCACTAAGGATCACATCTGATATGTCAGATTCTTAAATTCATGGTTGCATCTAAATGCTGGCCTCAGATGGCAAGGACCCTGGGCAGTGGATAGCAGTCACAGGCCCACTTTGATACTGGATACTAATTTTTAGCTCTTTGCAACAATAGCAAAACAACACCACCACACAACCCAACACCAGCAAACAAACACATGATTCTTCCTTAGAGCTGACCTGCATGCAGAATGGTAATAATGGATTGGGAACTTTATTCCCTAGCTTTTTAAAAAATAATATATATTCAGAGATGCTGAGAGCAAGATTTAGGAGGCCTGGGATACAGGCTGTGGGAAAGGGTTGGATCCGAGCAATTCCCATAGGGGATGGCAAGCTCTAAGTAGTAATGGTGCATTCTTCCTTAATTGTCCATGAGATGCACTAGACCATGTTAGCAGATTCCAAACACTGTGCTCAATGGGTTCCCTAGTTGGTGATTGATAGGTGAGGGGTGCTGTCTGACATGGTGGTGATAATGCACATGTAGCTACATAGTGTATATTAATGCTAGTGTGTGAGCCTGAACTTGTGAACAAGTGTCTTTTGAGAATCTATCCTTCCCACATCCAGTGTCATGATTTAGATTAGCTATTACAATAGTTCTCATTTGTGACCATGAATTATACACAGCTACATGCTTCTAGTCCTCTTCTGGAGAACTTGATGCTTTTTAGCCTTAGGCTGCTTTGGACTGCATGTATGAGCGCTGCTTTTGCTTACTTTTGGAGTTTAACAACAAAATGTGTCTTTGTTGCAACAGTTAGAGAATATCATGTGTCCTCTTATTCTGAATTCTTTCCTGTTCAAATTCTCTGTTGCGAGCTCTCCGTTTGGTACAGTTAAAGTGGAAATGAACACTATTAGTATTAAATGACATTGCATTATAAGCTCTGCCAAAATTTAGCCAAAACTGTCCTGCCCAGCTTGCTCTTGTCCTTTCCTGTGTACCCTACATTCAGACTTGTGGACTGTGAAAGAAGGTTGATGGTGAACCCATTTGTAGTTATTATAAAATACAATGTTCTTTCTCTTACAATAAAACTCATTAAACATGATGCTGTGTTCCCGTCTCTGCTCAAATGCTTTACAACAAACCCCTTGGGCCCCTTACAGCGAACATGCTGTTGCCCTTTTCTAACAGTGATGAACAAGGGACTTCATCTACATGCAGCCAGTAATACTAAATATATGCTATGATCTGAGACCTGATAGGTGTAATTTCACTGTACTGCTTGTGTGCTTTTCTCTTCTCCTTCCTGCTAGTTGCTTTGTCTTCTCTCCTCCCTTAGCTGCTCTTTTTATGTTAATTTTTAGCTTTTTTTTGTTATGAGTAGATTTAATGTTTGTGAATGGGAAGGTCTAAAAGGGCTGGTTTGAGCCAGGAATACATTATTCTCCACTACCCATCAGAACAAATCTTGGCCTGAACCCTCTGTAAGGCCCCTCGTTTCTCATTCTAAATATCTCATTCTGACAAGCACCCAGTCCCTCCCTCCCCAACCTCCTTAATACGTCTAATTTCAAAGTGCCATCCACTGGAAATCCAAATGTGTCCAAAGGGTTAACCTTGCAGCTTAGTATTATTACTAATCAGTACGTCTTTTTAAGCAATACTACTCTGTTTCAGATCAATTCACACTTTCAGTCACGTCACATGACAAACAAGTAGGAATGAAATTGCACCATCCTGGATTGTTCAGTATCACTCTGGCTTGCCCAGGTGAATGTTCTTGTCTCATCTTCTAGAATGTTCTCTTATTTTGCCCAGTTAGCTTTTCCAGGTTAGTGGGGTCTGTTCTTCTGATCTGACTGACTGAAAAACTAGACAAGGCAAAGAATTCCCACCCCCAATAAAGTTTCATCTTCTGATGAGAGATTCTGGTCCTGCCTTGCTCACCTGGTTCTGTGCTATCACAATAGTCTAGGCCTCTGACTGAGTCTGTCAGCTTCATACATCTTGGCATGGCTCACATATGTCACTCCACAGCGAGCCTCTGCTTCTCAGTAGCAGATCTCTCTTTTTTCCTCGCTGTTCCTTTCTAACTAGTGCTCGCTGCTGGCTCAGGCCTTTGTGGAAGTGGGAGCCTGGCTTCCAAAATCTTTCCAGCGCATCATCAAGAATCTACACCCTATCCTGAAGGACAATCCCTCACTCTCACAGATCTTGGGAGACAGGCCAGTCCTCGCTTACAGACAGCCCCCCAACCTAAAGCAAATACTCACCAACAACCACACAACAGGAACCTATTCTTGTAACAAAGCCTGTTGCCAACTCTGTCCACATCTCTATTCAGGGGACACCATCACATGACCTAATCACATCAGCCACACTATCAGAGGCTCGTTCACCTGCACATCTACCAATGTGATATAAGCCATCATGTTCCAACAAATGCCCCTTTGCCATGTACATTGGCCAAACCGGACAGTCTCTACGTAAAAGAATAAATGGACACAAATCAGACATCAAGAATTATAACATTCAAAAACCAGTCGGAGAACACTTCAACCTCCCTGGTCACTCAATTTCAGACCTAAAAGTCGCAATTCTCCAACAAAAAAACTTCAAAAACAGATTTCAACAAGAAACTGCTGAATTAGAATTAATTTGCAAACTGGACACCGTTACATTAGGCTTGAATAAAGATTGGGAGTGGATGGGTCATTACACAAAGCAAAAACTATTTCCCCATGCTCATTTTTTCCCCTACTGTTACTCTCACTTTCTTGTCAACTGTTTGAAATGGGCCATCCTGATTATCACTACAAAAGTTTTTTTTTCTCCTGCTGATAATAGCTCACTTTAATTAATTGGTCTTGTTACAGTGGGTATGGCAACACCCATTTTTTCTATGTTCTCTGTGTATATATATTTTCCACTGCATGCATCCAATTAAGTGGGTTTTAGCCCACGAAAGGTTATGCCCAAATACATTTGTTCATCCCTAAGGTGCCACAAGGACTCCTCGGTTTTTTTTTGCTGATACAGACTAACACGGCTACCACTCTGAAACTTATAAAACAAGAGGATCTATTCCAGCACCAGAGATTACAGCACATTCTGTTAGCAGGCAAGACTGTGAAGTGGCAATTAGCCCTCAGGCTGTAGGTTAAGATATTATAAAATGGACATTCAGGCATCAACAGTTGCCTCATTAGGACTAGAAGGGCATGCACTAGTATTCCTGATGGGTATCTATACTGTCCTGTTGTACTCACTTGGCTTCCATGGGAATGACTAGTCTTTTCATCCTACTATCAGGCTTGTGGGGCACCAATTAAAAAGCAGAAACCTTATATTAACTTTGTCTAACACTCCTAACCCTCCTAAGGAAGGAGTAATAGTGCTGAAAAAATAAAACTCCTGAATGGTTTTAATTCCTAAATTGATAATTTGTAGTTCAGTGGTTTCACAGCTCTGGCAATGATAGCTTCTGTGTGAGGTTTTGCAATGTGGGCGGTCTGACATCCTTGTCGCCAAATCAAAGGCTTGGTCTGGCTCCAAGCTGAAGGAATGAGAGGACTCTTCTAACAGGCTTTTTGGACATGAACAAAGTATCGGGGAAAACACATTTTTCCATTCACTCATACAGCATGAAGTGCATACACATCGCCCTCCCTTTCTCCCAAATCCCATGCCTTTCCTGTTCATTTCAAGATCCAGTTAAAATTGCCCTTGATTTATAAACCCTCCAGCTGGAGTTCTACTTTACCAGACTTCTTACTGTTCTCTCTCTCAACCCCTCAGGTGTCTCCCCAAACAATCAGGTGACAGCTAGTACAGGAGCTTTCTTTTCTCTTCTGCAGCTCCTGCCATCTGCAACAGCCTTCCAGTAGCTTTCCATTAATTTCAACTCTGTGGAAGAGACAACTGTTCACCATTGCCTACGCATCTGTCCATCAACTACCATTTATGACTGTAATTGTATTAAATTCTGTAAAGTGAGAAAGATTGTATGAAGGACACTACAATTCAGAGCTGCTTTGTATAAGCTGCTTTTCAGAGAATAACTAGTGATGTTGAGGGATTCTGAATTGAAAACCCACGCTTCAAAGTCTGGATTAAAATTTTCAACATTGCACTGTCCAGAAGAATTTGGATCTGGGTTTTTGGTTTGGTCTGACCCCTAGTTTTGAGATCAGCTTTTATACACACAAGGACCTTTAGACAAAACTATCTGAGTTTGCAAAACAATATTTTATTAATAAAAGATTTATAAACAGTAAGAAAGAAACTTCACTGCATGAAACGTCCAAAATAATTCCTGGAGCCTTGACTAGATTCCTTAACAGCTGTACAAGGGTTTCCAAAGGGGAGTAGTATTAAGTACAAATTTATCTAAAGATGTCTGAAAGTACAAAAAAGCATCATGCATATGTCATATGCAGAGAAGCTACACAATAAAATAGACTTAAAAAATACACACACAGAATCTTTACATCAATGATTTCAAAAAGCCATGCTTTGTGTAGCACCACGGGGGAGATTAGGGATGATCATATAATTCACTAACAGAGGAAACGCCATGCTTCTGAATCAGGAACATGACTGGCCAGTTTCTGTTTGCAATTTCATCTCTTCTTTTCTCAAGGGGAAGGTGTCAATGAGCGCAAAGAGCTGCGCCGCTGTAGCTGGGAAAGGGTAACGCTCTTTGTCCATGCCGTGCTTGTCCATCACCACCACATTGAAGTTATAATGGGGGATGCGCAATAACAACCTGAAAAATTAGGAAATCTGATTTTGAACAACCTTATTACCATAAGGCTCTTGAATGTCTAACACAGTAGTGAAAAGAGGGACAGCAGGACAGAGTCAGAGGTGATGGAAGGCAGGGGCGGCCAAGCTACAGGAGACAGCGTTCCAAAATGCAGATTACAGTTGTGCTTCACTGGGACGTGAGGCCTGCAGGGAATACAGCTCCTACCATGCCTAGCACCATATTCTTCCTCTCAGAGCAGGTGGCACTGAGGCACTTACAGTTGCTGCAGGCTGTGCCACTACATTAAAGGGCAGTCAAGGCAGCTGTAATCTTTCATTTTATGCTAGGGCTGACATCTGGTCTGGGCAAGTAGAGAGCCAGAGTACAACTTGAGTACGTATCCAAAGGGCTCAGGAGTGTCTTTACTCGCCTAAGCAGTGCCTCGCCAGCTACACTGCTATTTGCACCTATGCTGGGGGGAAGTGTAGTGTATGTACATTGCACGCTGCTGAAAGGACTGTGCACCGTATAGCTGCACCTTAAGCATCTGCTCCCTAAGAGGTTTGCCAGTGGACTTCAATGGGATCAGTCCTAATTTGGCATGACAGAAAAGCCCCCATGTCAGTGTGTAAGGAATCATTTACACCTGCTACTTTGCCTCCCTTCCCACCCCACCCTCTGCCGCTGGCTCTGGCTCTCCCCCCCGAGCTCTTCGAGCCCCACTTA
The DNA here is from genome assembly GCF_009764565.3 of Dermochelys coriacea. Lineage (NCBI taxonomy): Eukaryota > Metazoa > Chordata > Testudines > Dermochelyidae > Dermochelys > Dermochelys coriacea. The sequence goes on from NC_050068.2 coordinate 151,757,251, forward strand.
GGAAAGCCTAACCCCCTCCCAGTCCAGCCTTAGTGCCGTTAAAGCAGCCTAGGCACCTGTGTAACTGCTGAACGCCACAAGCAGGCTGGGCAAGGCCATGGTGGTTTCCCTTTGTAGCATTCCTAAAAGTGGAATGCTCCTAGCCTGGCTGCAGTGTTCAGCAGCATTACACAGACAGCGGGGCTGGTTCAGCTGGGCTGGCAGCAGATACAGGGGTTCCTTGTTCAGCCTTTAATAAAGACTTAAGTGTCCTGGGTGACCAGACATCCCGTTTTGTCCAGGCCAGGCCCCTTTTTAAGCCCTGTCCCAGCTGTCCCAACTTTTTTTTTTTGGCAGAAGTGGACACTTGTCCCTTTTGCTCTCGCCAAATTGATCTGTTGGCAAGAGCAAACGGGACAAGTGCCTGCTTTGGTCAAAAAAGTAGGGTACGGAGGAATGTGTGAAGGGGTGAGTGGCACTGTCAGCCCCATGCTGGGGGAGGTAGGGCTCAGGCAAGGAGCGACGCCAGCCCAGCGCATGCAGGGCTAAGGGAAGTGGGTCAGGCCAGCCCTGCGCAGGGAGGTGGGATGGGTGGGGGGGGGTGGCCTCAAGCGAGGGGCTCTGCGCAGCCCCACAGGGGTGTTTTCCCTTTGGGACGTACATCACCCTACAATTGCCTGAAAGAGATGCAGAGATAACCAGGGCTGGGAGGGGGAGAGAGGGGCAGACTGTGATGGCTGCTTGAGTGCAACCTTCCCACCATGTTAATTTTCAATGTGATTTGTGAACTAAAGGGGAAACCAAACACTTCTATTCTGTAGACTAGGAAGAGCACTCGCAGGCCCCCATCACTGGGCCAGGCGCAGTACAAACATAGATGCTGCTTGCTCTACATTCTAAGCTGGTGCAGCTGAAAAGGACTAGTGGTGCACTAGCGACATAACTGCTTCTGGGAGGAGTCCATTAGCAGGAGGTGGGAAGAGCGAGGTGGGAAGAGTCTTCCTGGCTGCTCAAACCACCTAGTTATCACAAGTGGCAATAAAACTGAGAACACGGAGAGAGGCCAATGCTTACAGCGTGTTTCAATAGGAAACATGGTGAAATGCTGGTTCATCTGTGCATTTTGTAGACATTCCTTTTACAGCGAGCAAAGACCAGCTTACAGTGATTGTGTAGTAGCTAGAGCACAATCAGGACCAAACAAACTCTGAGGCTTAGCTGTGCTGCAAATAGTTTTAAAAAACAGATAGCAAACTCCCTCCCCCCACCCCTGATATCATTCAGTATCACCCTGTCTATATAAAATTCATTCTTGGAAATAAGTCACTGATGTGTGTTGTTAGATCCTCTTCACACAAATACATTTCGCTGCTGATGTTATATTGGGATAAACAAGGTTCTATTATAAAAAGGATCCAAGAAACAAAAAAGACTACATTACACCCACAGCTGCTGAGATGTAACTGAATGATGGTGAGACACTTCATTTTACCTGAGTTGTAAAGCAAGTGCTGGAGGCAGCAACTTTACTCCTATTCTTCCTATCTGTGCTGGAAAGACACCAACCAATTCGATCACTGTAACATGTCGGAGGTCTAAACCACATTGCTCTGGCTAAAGGGGTCAAGAGAAAAACCAGGAATATATATCAGGCTTGGATTTAATTATAAAAGTTATTTACATTAAATGCACAATAAGGTGACATTCTACACAGAGCTCAAAATCTTTGCTCTCTCTAAATACTTTCTTATTTTAAGTCAGCAGTGGGAACTTGAGAATGTTTTCTGGAGTCCTGAAGGCAGCAGTTCTGCTACATTAATAGATTTTTAGCTGATTATTAAAAAAAAAAAAAAAGACCACCAAAGTAAAATGTAGATGTCTTGGTAATGAACTGAAAAGATGCCAGTCTATTAAAAATTGTGCCAACACTTTAATCTGGCACCCAAACAAAGAATGTGAAATGTGAGCCCGCTATAGAAAAGTGCTCTCTTATGCCAAAGTGTCTGAGGATCATGGAGACAGTGGGGAAAAAAGGATTGCACCACTTAAATTTAACCTGGTAAAAAAGTCACCAAGGAATTGAGAGTTTGGTTGTATTAACTGGTCAAGGCACTCTTGTTTCAAAAATAAAATGTTGAAACGCCATTACAAAAAAAAATTTTTTTTTTGACATTACACAACTGGCTTCTGGCATCTACGGGGGAAAATCAGAGTAAGATCAGGAGTCCAGATTTGCAAGTGACACATAATCATCACAGCTGAATTTTGTTCCAGTGGTGGCAGGCAGTACATTTACAGTCCTCACGGCCACCGATCACGCAGTGCAGGCTCTATTCCCAGCTGGGCTGGCAAACAATCTCACTCTCTTCTGGGCATTTGCGCATCCCTATTGCATGTCACTAACTCTGACAACAGCCTGAGTAAAGTTTACAGTTAGATAAACTGATAAGTCCTGAGGGTGGGATTCACAAAGGTATTTAGGCACCTAAGTCCCATTAATTTCAATTGGAATAACTAAGACTGTTGTCATCATTCCATGTTTTTGAAGCAAAGATCATAAAGATGTGTCTCTTCCATAAAGACTGGTCTTAGTTTACGTTGAGAAAAAATACTATAAGAGTTTATACTAAATAATTTGGAGCACTTTCCGCAAGTCCTAGAAACAGGACCACATTGAGGCTACATTCAGGACCAGCGAGAAAACAATTCTTTTGCTGATGATTAATTTGGATTCTGTGCTCCTTTGGTTACTGGTATATTAGTTACTTGTGCAGACAGCCAACACAAGTTTGACATGGATGAACAGCTTACCAGCAAGAATGACTGGAGGTTTCTTTAAAATCCTTCAGGGGTTCGCTAAGAATTGGATGGTGATGCTGGTATTAGCTGGTTATGAGCACAACGTTAATTTCTCTTGGGAAGATAGAATAGGGTCAAACTAGAGCCATGTGTTTGGTTCATTTACCCCATTGAACTAGACCATATCCATGAGTAAAGTGAATTAGAGCGGTCCACTTTGGAGCAATGTTGAAACTGATGATATTTCAGAGCCTTGAAAACATGTTTACTACAAAACTAGCAGCTCTTGGGCCAGATCCTCAGTGCTGTAAATTAGCATAACTCCACTGCAGGGAGAGGGCAAATCAATGAAGACTGACCGATTTACACCAATTGAGGATCTACCTCTCGAGTTTTGAAAAAAAGCCTGGAAAAAACGACCATGCTTACCTGCAGCATTCCCAATTGCAACCTGTAGAAAAAATTGGCAGCAGTAGGAGTTGATATAATTAGTAGTCTCCGTTTCTCATAAAACTGATCCAAGAGGGCCGCTGCAGTTCTCACAGCAACGTTAATATTCATAGCTGGAATTAAAAACCAAAAGCCGTGGAGCTCCCAGAAACAGACCCTTTTCAGACTTCAGCAGCCAGCAGCTGGACATGCATGCCCCAAGAGGTATGCAGGAGCTGGGTATGGATATTAAAGGGCCCAAATCAAAAGGTGCAATCCTGGTCCCACTGAAATCAATGGGAGTTTTGCCATAGACTGCAGTGGGGCCAGGATTTCAAGCAGTCTCTGTCTCTCTCTAAGGCTTTGTCTAAGCTTGGAGCTGGGGTGTGATTTGCACTTGAACAGACCTACTCGTACTCGCTCTCATTGAGCTAGTGCTCTCAAAATAGCAGCACAGGAAGCAGTGAATTGGGCTAGCTGCCCCCGACTACAAACCCACCTGGACCCACTAGCCCATGCTGCTGCTCACCACTGCCTGGGCTGCCATGGCTACATGGCTATTTTTAGCTTCCTAGCTGGATGAGAGCTAGCACAAGTATGGCTCCAAGTGTAGACACAGCTTTAGTGCCACCCGAACGTGGTGAAAGCTTGTTTAGTTTTTATAGCAATGAGGAAGATCAGGTTCCTCAGTAAACTGAACTAGCGTATAGTGCTCCCTCCCCACACAAAAATAACTGTAGGAAAGGAAGAGTGAACCTGACAATCACTGCACCTGAGGTCCAGCTTCTATCATGAGTACAATAATGGAGCCAAGGCTAACAGAAAATACCTCCTAAACATCGAGACAGTAAATGGACCATGGATTTATTGGGGGGCAGGGGAAGTCTTGCAAGAGGAACTACATTGGTGAGGGGGGGTTGTTTGAGAGTTAGAAAATGAGTGGAAAAGTGGTAGGTATAATAAACTTTAGCTTTTAGTATTTAACATTTGAAACAATCAGAGAATATATGTGCCAAATTAGAGCCAATCAGCTTGGCTAATGAGCACTGTTGTGACCTGAAAACTGTCAGAAGGACCATAAATAAGGGTAATTATGGACAGCAAGGTATCTAATTGGCGGGTAAAGGTTTTTAATGCCCCTCAGCAGGGGATGGCTGCAGGAGTTGGCACAAGAGTCTATCATATTTAACAGCTTCCTCAGTAACAATCTGGAAGAGGACATGTAAGTAGCACATTAATGAATGTTAGAGATGCCACTAAACCGTGCTAGCATGAACCAGTGTAATGGGATCTAGAGAGATTCAAATTATGGACAGGAAACAAGAATCAGCTGGGAAAAATGTAAGGCAATACATCTAGATAAAAAAAGACATGAAACACAGACCTACAAGAAGAATAGAAACCAGGAAACAGTCATTCTCACACAGCGTGAGGGGAGATAAGGAACAGCAGACTAGATCTGCATTTGCAAAGTGATATGACAGCAAAAATAACCAGTGCAGTTTTGAGTTGTATACAGAGGCACGACATCATGGAGGAAAACAATTTACATTGAGCAGGAGGAATTTTTTTTCCTGATGGCAAGGTCTCTCAGAATATAGAATAGTTTTGTTTGGAAAATAGTGGAATCCTGATTGCTTGAGGGATTCCGAATTTGGCCTGATCAAAACACTGGAGAACATAATCTAATTTTTGGAATTCTGTGAAGATACTCCTCCCTTAGTTTTTAAAACACGAGTTAATACTGAGGATGGCACAACGCTGGGCACATTTCTATAGCTTAAACAGAACTGATTTGAAAGAGTCTTTTGGAATCTATTATTCATTATATTCCCTGAAGCCGTAATGGAGAAATTTTGCCCCTAAGCCAGCAAAGCACTATACAGAATGCTTTTTAAAGCTCTCAGATTTCATGATTTTGGATGAAATTTTCACTCGTGCATGAGTAACTCTGGTGTCTAAGTTATGTACCTAAGTCACTACCCTCTGTAGTTAATGTGGTTTCAACTGGTCACCAGTTTCTTTTCCATTCCCTTTTAAAAAACTGTTGTGTAATGTTGCTGAGTGCAGTTAAACAGTTGCTGCTATGTTCTGCTTTCGTGCTGTCTAACGATTCCAGAATGCGAAGCCTGTAAAGAGCTTTGAGGTTAAAGGTACTATATAATTGTAAGGCACTATTCTCATCCAAGGATAAAGTTGCAAAAAGAGGCAAAGGATGTATGGGAAGAGGAAGGGGGGAAATGTTGCACTTGTTATTTCTAATGGATAAAAAAAAATGTGGCTTTACCTTCCCACTCTCAATCTAATAAAAATCACCACCTATTCCAGATGCCAAGTGGGATCCACTTTGGAAGATTTGCCTGGATCCAGTGTCAGTAGTAGAATGTAGGGCATTCAGTAGTCAAATGTGCCTGGATAATCAATTTTATCAGCAAAGAACTGGTATCTAAAGAGCACTATGGAATGAGAACTAGAGGACAAATAAAGAAAACTCAAAAGCCAGAGTAAGATAATCTGTACACACTGATACTGGTGGAAGAAAAAGAAGAGTGAGTCAAACTTACAAAGAGATGTGAAAAGATGTGATAGAACTGATGCGAGGGGAATAAGAAGCTTTCAGGTAATTAACAGCAGAGCTTGTTGGCTTGTCTCTGTCCTCTCCAATACACAATATGCTGCTTAATGTGCCTAACTATCCAGGTTGATTCTATACACACCCAGGACCAACCTTTGAACAACTGACAGCATCTGTGCCATACACATAAATCATGAACCTTTGTGCAGTGCCATAGGGAAATCCTTTGTGCAAAAAGTACAAGCAATCCCCTTTGCTGACTTTTCAGGAGGTAAGAAAGTACTCACGTACGTGTACAAGTTGGCTCTGTTCCTGACCAGCCTAAATTGTACTGGCACACTCTGGCTGGGCTTCCCTGCAGCTCATATCCACCAATGCAGGAAAACTCACAGGTGGCACCATAGTTATCTCCATCACCTGAACATTTTATGTAGCCATTTTCTGGGGCATTCAGTTTACCACAGCGCCTAACTTTAAATACAAAAAAGAGACAGAACAACAAATAATTCCCTGTCTCTGGAGCAGGCTACTAATGAAATTATATTGTACTAATATTAAGGTGACATTCTGGCTAGCTGCTTATTATTAACTTTCAAAGAGAACCCAGCACTTATTTATTTTTTTAAATATGAACCCAGCACTTATGTTCAGCTATTGATTCCTGGATCATGTATGCATACATGCTAGTTTATATATTAGTAACACGGGGTTGTGGAGGGGAGGAGCAGTTGAAGCCCAGGTTGTCAGAAACCCACAGCTTTCAATTCTGTGACAGAAGCAGCTGTTCTCCCTGACAAATGCCCTATAGTTTGTCAGATGGCAGCCCCGTACAGCTCTGAGGAAGTTCTGCTGAGCTACAACTCATCTGTTGGTCAACAACTATGGGACTAGATATTAAGGTAGGCATGGACCCAGGAGGTCCTGGATAATGGGAGGAAATGGACAGGGGAAGCATGGGCAGGGGAGAAAGCACAGATTTGAGAAGCAGAGCTGGAGGACAGGGGCTGGTCAATAGAGCTACTATCTATCTCCTAGACCCCCACTGCTCATCTGACCCCTAGATCCCTCTCCAGAGCTCAGTTCCCTGGCTCCCTAACTTCCCTCCAATGATTCAGGCACTTTCAAGTTGTATGAGACAGAGAATATTCTTCCAGTGGGAACAGTTTCTCTCTCTCTCTCTCTCTCTCTCTCTCTCTCTCACTCACACATACACACACACTGGCTGTCACTTGGATCCTTAAATAAGTATTAACTGGTTTTGTTTACACTATTAGACACTGTTCTTACCTCTGACTTTAACAAGAAATTTGCAAGTGCCTTTGTTTTCTGCTCTGTCGTACACAGTGTATTGGATCTTGTGGTCACCTTCTGAAAAATGTGAGCCAGGGGATGGGCCTTTCAAAATCACACTAAAAAATGAAATAAAATAGACTGCGTGTTCAGAAATTAAGTCAGGGTTTCTCCAGTAGGAAAATATTAACAGCCTTTGGATAGAAAGCCCTTCTGTCACTGGGGAATGTTCAGATTGCCTGGCCGTGCTGAGAGTTTGTGGAGTGACAGAAAACAAGAGGAGGATGCGTGGCAGAGCCCACAATATTTAAGAGCTAAAATCGCAGCAGCCTGGCTACTCCTAGCAACGTTATCCACTACTGCCAACAGCTAAGTGTAGACAAAGGTAGTGTGACTCGCAATGCTGTAAGACAACGGTCAATGGCATTGTATTTATTTATTTAAATTTCATGTCACAGTTAAACAAACTCATGCCTTTTATCTTTCCATGGAAACAAAAATACCTGGATGGAGAATCTAGATCAACTGAGCATCATTCTATATAGCAGGATAGTTGGCTGTATAGGATTTGAACATCAGTCAGGGCTAATAGAGTACCTCAGTTTGCTTGCACTGTTGTTGTTGCTTGTTGGTCCCAGGATACTAGAGAGACAAGATGGGTGAGGAAATATCTTTTATTGGACCAACTTCTGTGGTGAAAGGTATAAGTCTTCAACCTACACCGTGCTCTGTGTAGCTTGATAGCTTGTTTCTCTCACCCACAGATGTTGGTCCATTAAAAGATATTACCTCACCCATCTTGTCTCTCTCATTGTTTGTTTGTTTTTAAAAAGCCATCTGTTAATACTGCAGTATGCCCTTTGAGTGCTGCTTATAAGGTTACCTCTCTGTGCCAGACTATACATAAAAAGGGTAGGAGGAATCAGGATTTAATATCTTTCTTTTTCTGATAGAAAAGGCAGGCATCCCACTGCAGGCTTCAGCTCAGCTGCTCATTTCCAATCAAAGCATATATCAAGAGAGTTCTAAACTCTCAAGGCAGAAACTCATAGACCAGGGCCAGACTAAGCATGGCTCAAGAAGCTTCAATCCACTCAGGGCCATAATTTTACCTCAGTAGAGTTCCCCTCATCCCTCCATATGCAGAAATTGTGGATAATTGCTCTCTGGGGCTTGGAGGACAAGAAGTCTTGAGACTGAATAAACATTCCTTAATCACCTGTTAGGAAAGTGCTGCAGCCGGGTATATGTAGCAAGTCCCTTGGTAATGAGCCTCTGAACATTATGCTTCCAGCTGAACAAATGGGGCTTAAGGTGGCACCTGAATCCAGGGTTCTTGGATGGCAGCTTAGTTTCATCAGACCTTGAACCATCTTACCAGCACAGTAAACGGTATTGCTAACCCCAACCATTCAAAAACCGTGAGTCAGGCTTCGAAGTCAGGAGACTGGCTTAAAAATAATCTTACCATTTCTTTAGAAAATTTTGGAGGGCGGCATTGTTAACTTTCTGGTTTTAAAGCCTTTAGGGTGTACTCAGGTCACATTTCTCTACAATAATTAGGGCTACAAAATTTCATTGAGAAAAAACTGACATACTCGCCTGGCTCCGGGAACTGAGACTTTAAGAAAGGCAGCAAATATCACAAGATTTGCAGTAAAATCACAAGAGTTGGCAACAGAAATTCAGAAAATGCATATGCCCTTCACAGAAAGTTTCCATAGAATAATAGCTATCTCACTGGAATAGTTATTTGTCCCATTACATTGGATTATACAGCTCCTATGTTTATCATTTGACACCATTTCATTGGGATCGTGTGTGTGTGTGTAGGGGGGAGGGGGCATTGTTAGTAATTTTCTCATTCTGACACCGAACAGCAGATAGGCCAAAGTTCTTATTTTAGAATGATAAGAGCTTCTTTAGTGTCTCTTAACATCACAGTTCTTCTTTTGCAATCACAAGCACTAGCATTTATTTATCCAATGAATTCCTCCAGCTTATACTCTGATGTATAAAAATGACCTGTGCTTGTTTCTTTTCATGTGCTTTTTTATGACTTTCAAATGTCCTCATTAAATAGTTCAAGTTCTGAGTGTCCTTTACCTTTCAGTGAACTGGAAGTCAATATTCTCAACTATTCAATTCTTTTAACAGCTTCTGTGAGTTCATAGGTGGATTGATTAAGCTTACTGCAGTAAAATAAATGATTTTCCATATTCTCATCATTCAAGTATTTTGATCATGCCCATCTTGTATCAGTGGAAATGGCAGACAATGCTGCCATTAAAAAGGACACCATCAGCATAGAAATTATTAAGTTTCCCCTATTGTTTGTGTGGGTCTTTAACATCCTAACAGGCAAGAGAAAAACACTGGGGGTCGGGAGGAGAGGGAAAATGTGATTGTAAAATTACAGGAATTGGCAGGAGTCTCCAAAGCAAACATAGTACCTGAAACTACCTTTAACTCCTTTTTTAATATTCTAGATTTCAAGTTGATGGTGTCATTTGAAAAGTAACATACTGAAGAACTTAGTATCATAGTAACTATGCTATATTAGGTGAAAGCTTAAAGATGCATACAAGATTGTTATTAGCACACAATGGCCGTGTTTATTTTAACACGGTCACAGTTCTCCTCACCTAGTACTGTTCTCTCACTTTTAGTATATATAAGAGATGCTGCCCCATACACAAAGTGTTGCCCCTAGGAGAGAACAGAGCCATAAAAGGCCCTTTGGAAATCTATTTATTGCAACACAGATGTGGGCAAAAATGCTAATGTATCTCATCAGCTTTAAAACAGTCTGCTGGCTATTTATATGCCAACTCCTGAATGATCTACCTCGGTGTCTGAGATGTCAGATTTTCTTTTTCAGCTAAGCCTGCATTATAATTTGAACGGTCACACAGATCCAACAGCAAATGCGCATTCCTTCACAGAACTGGTGGGGAAGGATGTTGACCAAGCATATCACCTAGATCAGTGAAAGGGAGTCCAGGAAAGGGCAAAACAAGTGACCTTAGGGTTTCACTTAATACAATAGAGACAGTTTCACCTACTCTGTCAAAATACCATCAGCAGTGTCCCTTCCTTCAGGGGTTTCCCAGAACACTCGGGCTGTCAGCTTGTTTGGCTCGGCTGTTTTCTCCTTCACACTTGGGCACTGGATTCTAGGAGGTTCCATATCTGTTAAAATAAGAACCAGAGAACCCATAGTTTAATTCTCTTTACTACTGTTCACTACTCAATGTGCATTGTGACACAGCTTCACACCACCCTACCTACACGGTGCTATGCTTAGAGAAGAAAAACCAAATGCACAAATACAAAATGGCAGATAACTGGCTTGGCAGCAGCACTGCTGAAAAGGATCTGGGAGTTGTGGTGGATCGCAACCTAAACATGAGTCAGCAATGTGATGCTGTTGCAAAAAAAGCAAATGCAATTTTAGGTTGCATTAACAGAGGCATAGCATGCAAGTCATGGGAGGTGATAATACTGGTCTACTCAGTGCTGGTTACGCCTCAGCTGGAGTGCTGTGTCCAATTTTGGTCATCGCTATATAGAAAAGCTGTAGAGATCATGGAAAGGATCCAGAGGCAAGCGACAAAGATGATCAAAGGGATGGAATGAAAGCCGTATGATCAAAGGCTCAAGGAACTGGGTATGTTTAGTTTGGATAAGAGGAGGTTAAGGGGGGGAAATGATAGCAGACTTTAGATACTTGAAAGGCTGGGAAAAAGATGGAGAAAAATTGTTCTCTCTTGCCACAGCTGGCAAGACAAGAGGCAGTGGGTTCAAACTACAGCACAGCAAATTTAGATTGAATCACAGGAAAAACTTCCTAGCTGTCAGAACAGTAGGACAATGGTACAGATGCCTAGAGAAGTCATGGAATCTCCTTCACTGGAGGTTTTCAAAAAGGAGGCTGGATCGCCATCCGTCTTGGATGGTTTAGGCACAACAAATCCTGCATCTTGGCAGGAAGCTAGATCTAGATGATCCCTGTGGTCCCTTCTAACCGTATGGTTCTATGATTTCTAACATCAGAACCCAGTGCACATAGAGCACATGTTAATGTCTCCCATTTTCAAAGGGGTAGGGGTGGGGAGGAAGAGTGAGAGATAGGCATAATTAATTCTATTTTAATCTCCCAGGTAGACTAAATAACAAATAAAATAAATAAAGTACCAACAGTCACCATGGTAATGAATTTTTTTTATCCAATCACCAGCAAGGTTGAGGCATCATTGTCTAGTGAACTGAGCTTGAGTCTGAAAGCCAGGAATTTCTATGATTCTCTCCAAAACTCTGCCACTGACTATATGTCCTTGAGCAAGTCACTTACACTATATCTACCCAGTCCATGGAAGTGAGTCTCCCTGCCCAGGTTGACAGACTCGGGTCCTGTGCTAGCACACTATAAATAACTGTATAGGCAGAGCTTTGAAGTTGTGGCTTGGGCTGGAGCTCGGGCTCTGAAGCCCACCCCTCTATGTAGGCTTCAGAACTCCTGCTACTTCAAAGTGCTGTCAATACAGCTATTTTTAGAGCACTAGTGCCAGTTCTGCTAGCCTGAGTCTGTCGAGCAGGCTGGGAGGCTCACTTCCACGGGCTATGTAGACACACACTTATGAGCTGTGCCTCAGTTTCCTTATCTGTACAATGGAAATTATACATACCCACCTCCCAGTGGTGTTATTTAAAATGTTAATCAAGTGCCTTGAAAATATAAAGCTCTCCCTAGGTGTTAGCGGAGACTCCTGTCTCTATCATATTCAAACACAACACAGAGTAGCTGTCCATAAAGCTGCAGGAATGGTACAAACAGCCTTTTAAACAACCAACCAACCAACCCCCAACCCCTCGTGAACCACCTCCACCACGCACATCTCTCCCTGCAGTACTGCCAATCAAGTCACCCTCCATAGGTTACACAGAATAGTCAGCAGGACAGCAGCTAACAGGAATCACAAGCTCATATTGTGTGAGCAATTCCCAGTGACAAACTGTGTAGCACATTAAGCCATTTTTGCATGTGCATATCGTCTGCCAAGAGACTGCATTTTTTAAAACAGATTTCTTTGCTGTGCAAAGCTGTTTGGCAAATGTTTTTTCAACCCATAAATTAATTACATATCTTCTATAAGTATACTTTTTGAAGTGGCATGGTATTAGTTCTTTTCCCCTTTTGGATGAATCAACCTCTATAATGGGGTCCTTGTGTACAACTGGGGTCGACTCTACAGAAATACAATTACATAAAATAATAAACTAATTATGCTTCAGCCCCAAATACACTTTCTGCCAGCATTGGTGAGAGCAACATCTTGCTTCTAGAAAATGAACAGGAAAGTGCTGCAAACACACTCAAAGCGAAGCTTTATTGAGAAAAGAAAAGGAGTACTTGTGGCACCTTAGAGACTAACAAATTTATTTGAGCATAAGCTTTTGTGAGCTACAGCTCACTTCATCAGATGCATTCAGTGGAAAATACAGTGGGGAGATTTATATACACAGAGAACATGAAACAATGGGTGTTACCATACACACTGTAACGAGAGTGATCACTTAAGGTGAGCTATTACCAGCAGGAGAGCGGGGGAAAGGGGGAACCTTTTGTAGGGATAATCAAGATGTGCTATAGACCTCCGGGATCTAATTTGGATATGGATAGAGCCCTTTTTAATGTCTTTAATCAAGTAAATACTAATGGAAACTGCATGATCATGGGAGACTTTAACTTCCCAGATATAGACTGGAGGACCAGTGCTAGGAATAATAATAGGGCTCAGATTTTCCTAGATGCGATAGCTGATGGATTCCTTCATCAAGTAGTTGCTGAACCGACTAGAGGGGATGCCATTTTAGATTTAATTTTGGTGAGTAGCGAGGACCTCATAGAAGAAATGGTTGTAGAGGACAATCTTGGCTCAAGTGATCATGAGCTAATTCAGTTCAAACTAAATGGAAGGATTAACAAAAATAAATCTGCAACTAGGGTTTTTGATTTCAAAAGGGCTGACTTTCAAAAATTAAGGAAATTAGTTAGGGAAGTGGATTGGATTGAAGAACTTATGGATCTAAAGGTAGAGGAGGCCTGGGATTACTTTAAATCAAAACTGCAGAAGCTATCAAAAGCCTGTATCCCAAGAAAGGGGAAAAAATTCATAGGAAGGAGTTGTAGACCAAGCTGGATGAGCAAGCATCTTAGAGTGGTGATTAAGAAGAAGCAGAAAGCATACAGGGAGTGGAAGATGGGAGGGATCAGCAAGGAAAGCTACCTAATTGAGGTCAGAACATGTAGGGATAAAGTGAGACAGGCTAAAAGTCGAGTAGAGTTGGACCTTGCCAAGGGAATTAAAACCAATAGTAAAAGATTCTATAGCCATATAAATAAGAAGAAAACTAAGAAAGAAGAAGTGGGGCCGCTTAACACTGAGGATGGAGTGGAGGTTCAAGATAATCTACGCATGGCGCAATACCTAAACAAATACTTTACCTCAGTCTTTAATAAGGCTAAAGAGGATCTTGGGGATAATGGTAGCATGACAAATGGGAATGAGGATATGGAGGTAGATATTACCATATCTGAGGTAGAAGCGAAACTCAAACAGCTTAATGGGACTAAATCGGGGGGCCCAGATAATCTTCATCCAAGAATATTAAAGGAATTGGCACCTGAAATTGCAAGCCCATTAGCAAGAAATTTTAATGAATCTGTAAACTCAGGAGTAGTACCGAATGATTGGAGAATTGCTAATATAGTTCCTATTTTTAAGAAAGGAAAAAAAAGTGATCCGGGTAACTACAGGCCAGTTAGTTTGACATCTGTAGTATGCAAGGTCTTGGACAAAATTTTGAAGGAGAAATTAGTTAAGGACATTGAAGTCAATAGTAAATGGGACAAAATACAATATGGTTTTACAAAAGGTAGATCGTGCCAAACCAACCTAATCTCCTTTTTTGAAAACGTAACAGATTTTTTAGATAAAGGAAATGCAGTGGATCTAATTTACCTAGATTTCAGTAAGGCATTTGATACTGTGCCACATGGGGAATTATTAGTTAAATTGGAGAAGATGGGGATCAATATGAAGATCAAAAGGTGGATAAGGAATTGGTTAAAGGGGAGACTGCAACGGGTCCTACTGAAAGGCGAACTGTCAGGTTGGAGGGAGGTTACCAGTGGAGTTCCTCAGGGATCGGTTTTGGGACCAATCTTATTTAATCTTTTTATTACTGACCTTGGCACAAAAAGTGGGAGTGTGCTAATAAAGTTTGCAGATGATACAAAGCTGGGAGGTATTGCCAATTCGGAGAAGGATCGGGATATTATACAGGAGGATCTGGATGATCTTGTAAACTGGAGTAATAGTAATAGGATGAAATTTAATAGTGAGAAGTGTAAGGTTATGCATTTAGGGATTAATAACAAGAATTTTAGTTATAAGTTGGGGACGCATCAATTAGAAGTAACGGAAGAGGAGAAGGACCTTGGAGTATTGGTTGATCATAGGATGACTATGAGCTGCCAATGTGATATGGCTGTGAAAAAAGCTAATGCAGTTTTGGGATGCATCAGGAGAGGCATTTCCAGTAGGGATAAGGAGGTTTTAGTACCGTTATACAAGGCACTGGTGAGACCTCACCTAGAATACTGTGTGCAGTTCTGGTCTCCCATGTTTAAAAAGGATGAATTCAAACTGGAGCAGGTACAGAGAAGAGCTACCTGGATGATTCGAGGAATGGAAAACTTGTCTTATGAAAGGAGACTTAAGGAGCTTGGCTTGTTTAGCCTAACTAAAAGAAGGTTGAGGGGAGATATGATTGCTCTCTATAAATATATCAGAAGGATAAATACAGGAGAGGGAGAGGAATTATTTCAGCTCAGCACCAAAGTGGACACAAGAACAAATGGGTATAAACTGACCACCAGGAAGTTTAGACTTGAAATCAGACGAAGGTTTTTAACCATCAGAGGAGTGAAGTTTTGGAATAACCTTCCAAGGGAAGCAGTGAGGGCAAAAGATCTATCTGGTTTTAAGATTCTACTCGATAAGTTTATGGAGGAGATGGTATGATGGGATAATGTGATTTTGGTAAGTAATTGATCTTTAAATATTCAGGGTAAATAGCCCAAATCCCCTGAGATGGGATATTAGATGGATGGGATCTGAGTTACTATAGAAAATTCTTTCCTGGGTATCTGGCTGGTGAATCTTGCCCATATGCTCAGGGTTTAGCTGATTGCCATATTTGGGGTCGGGAAGGAATTTTCCTCCAGTGCAGATTGGAGAGGCCCTGGAGGTTTTTTGCCTTCCTCTGTAGCATGGGGCATGGTTGACTTGAGGGAGGCTTCTCTGCTCCTTGAAGTCTTTGAACCATGATTTAAGGACTTCAATAGCTCAGACATGGGTGAGGTTTTTCATAGGAGTGGGTGGGTGAGATTCTGTGGCCTGCGCTGTGCAGGAGGTCGGACTAGATGATCAGAATGGTCCCTTCTGACCTTAGTATCTATGAATCTAAGGTGGGCCATTTCCAGCAGTTGACAAGAATGTCTGAGGAACAGTGGGGGGTAGGGGGAATAAACATGGGGAAATAGTTTTACTTTGTGTAATGACCCATCCACTCCCAGTCTTTATTCAAGCCTAAATTAATTGTATCCAGTTTGCAAATTAATTCCAATTCAGCAGTCTCTCATTGGAGTCCGTTTTTGAAGTTTTTTTGTTGGAGAATTGTAACTTTTAGGTCTCTAATAGAGTGACCAAAGAGATTGAAGTGTTCTCCGACTGGTTTTTGAATGTTATAATTCTTGACATCTGATTTGTGTCCATTTATTCTTTTACGTAAACCTGGAAATCCTGGATGCCCCATCATCTCAGGCATTGGCACCCTGACAGCAGGATTGTCTGGCTATGTAGACTCCCCCCTCAGGCCCTACGCTACCAGCTATCTTCAAGACACCACTGACTTCCTGAAGAAACTACAATCCATCGGTGATCTTCCTGAAAACACCATCCTAGCCACCATGGATGTAGAAGCCCTCTACACCAACATTCCACACAAAGATGGACTACAAGCTGTCAGGAACAGTATCCCCGATAATGTCACGGCTAACCTGGTGGCTGAACTTTGTGACTTTGTCCTCATCCATAACTATTTCACATTTGGGGACAATGTATACCTTCAAATCAGCGGCACTGCGATGGGTACCTACATGGCCCCTCAATATGCCAACATTTTTATGGCTGACTTAGAACAACGCTTCCTCAGCTGTCATCCCCTAATGCCCCTACTCGCGCTACATTGATGACATCTTCATCATCTGGACCCATGGAAAAGAAGCCCTTGAGGAACTCCAACATGATTTCAACAATTTCCATGCCATCATCCACCTCAGCCTGGACCAGTCCACACAAAAGATCCACTTCCTGGACACTACAGTGCTAATAAGTGATGGTCACATAAACACCACCCTATACCGGAAACCTACTGACCGCTATTCCTACCTACATGCCTCCAGCTTTCATCCAGACCACACCACACGATCCATTGTCTACAGCCAAGCTCTCCGATACAACCACATTTGATCCAACCCCTCAGACAGAGACAAACACCTACAAGATCTCTGTCAAGCATTTTTACAACTACAATACCCATCTGTTGAAGTAAAGAAACAGATTGACAGAGCCAGAAGAGTACCCAGAAGCTACCTAGTGGACAGGCCCAACAAAGAAAATAACAGAAAAAAACACTAGCCATCACCTTCAGCCCCGAACTAAAACCTCTCCAACGCATCATCAAGGATCTACAACCTATCCTGAAGGATGATCCATCACTCTCCCAGATCTTGGGAGGCAGGTCAGTCCTTGCTTACAGACAGCCCCCCAACCTGAAGCAAATACTCACCAGCAACCACACACACCACACAACAGAACCACTAACCCAGGAACCTATCCTTGCAACAAAGCCCGTTGCCAACTCTGTCCACATATCTATTCATGGGACACCATCATATAGGGCCTAATCACATCAGTCACACTATCAGAGGCTCATTCACCTGCACATCTACCAATGTGATATATGCCATCATGTGCCAGCAATGCACCTCTGCTATGTACATTGGTCAAACTGGACAGTCTCTACGTAAAAGAATAAATGGACACAAATCAGACGTCAAGAATTATAACATTCAAAAACCAGTCGGAGAACACTTCAATCTCTCCGGTCACTCGATTACAGACCTAAAAGTGGCAATTCTTCAACAAAAAAACTTCAAAAACAGACTCCAACGAGAGACTGCTGAATTGGAATTAATTTACAAACTAGATACAATTAACTTAGGCTTGAATAAAGACTGGGAGTGGATGCGTCATTACACAAAGTAAAACTATTTCTCCCGGTTTATTCCTTCAGCTCTCTTCATTGCTACTTTAAAATTCTTACCATTCCCTTCAAACTTAACACCTGACTGTTCTTCCTTCTCTTTTGTCACCTCCCTACGTGTTGATTTCATTCAGCTTCTCAAATTCTTTTCACTGCAATTCATTCATCTGCTGTAATCTCTAAATAAGAAGTGTTTTCACACTTCCACTCCTCCTCTAGGGGATGCTTTAGGGAAACACTTTCTTGTTCTTTTCCCCTCACTTTTCTTGCTCACTCCATCATTTTATATCTGCCCTGCATGTTAAATATGAAATCCTAGCCACACAGAAGCCAATGGGAGTTTTGCTCTATGTTACATCCTTAGGGCAATGACGTTCCCTACCTATCTCCTTTAATGACGGCTAATGTTGCATTTGTACTGGGACTACTAATAGTGAAGTTTTAGTTGTTTTTGGTCTTTCTGGGGCTGGTTACGGTTGCGTTTCCTTTGTAGCCACAGCCCAAGATTAAAGGCACTATATAACTAAATAAAATACCATGTAAATGATGGGAGAAGGAGCAGGACAGTATTTAGGATACTCATGTTTTAGTATCCAATTCATCAGGAAGAAGATTCCATCACTAAGCAGCAGAGGACACTGGGTTGAATGAACAAGCATGAACTTTCACTTTATTAAGACAACAAAACTAAGTTACTCTGGGAACTGCATCACTAGGCACCCCTGGATTAGTATGCACGTCTAGCTGGACCTGAGATCACCAGAAAGGTTATTGTCTGTAGCTACTTCAATTGCCTTTAAACATTTACACACACAAAACCACCATATCACACCAAACAAACCTCAAAACAATCCACCTAAATACAACAGGGCACTCCAACTTTGCCTATTGAGGCCACACTTACAGACTGCCAGGGTCTGAAGGCCACATATAGGACCTGATCTAGCAGAATTCTTCAGGGCAGGCTTGAAGTTATGCACATGCTAAGTGCTTTGCTCTCTTGTTTTTAATTTGAACTAGGACGAGGTGGTGCAAATTGCATCACCCTCTTATTTAATAGGAGAATGCAGAGATTACAGGGCCTAGTATCTAATGCTCTGTGTTGAATCAAGCAGCTCCAGAATTTACTCCACTCTCCGAATACCCTAGTATACCAGTTACATCCAACCTGCAATTACATATCATAGGATATTAAAGAGGCACAATGGCATGGGATAAAATAGATTTTCAGTCATCCTCTGAATCTCTTTGCTGACATGGCATATGAACTGGTTTATTTAAACCATTTATTAGGCATTTCTGACATTAAGGTTATTTAGTAAGTGGATTGATCTCATTTGGAAGATTTATATCCTGTTGGGGAGGGAGGCAGGCATTTAATGAAAAATTTGAAGCTGCTCAACCATGATTTTCCTCAGCTACTTTCTCATACTTTATTAGTGCTTCTTTGGCTACTATGTTGAGCAGCAATGGTACTTGACTCCGCCTATGGAAATCAACTTGCTTTAATGACAGCTCTAGAACAAAAGCTCAGTAATATTCTACTGAATAAATGTGGCTTGTTGATCTCAGCGGAAAAGGATGAGGACCAGTTTTCAAAGAGCCTGTGGCTTTCTGAACTCCCACACTTCTGACATGAGCCACCTCACACATTAAAAAGGTTGACCACTTGTTTCTTTGGCTTGTTAAAGGTTTGAATTTATTTGTTTTTGAGAGAGTGGGGGAGGCAAGGCAAGGCTAGGGAAGGGAGGGATGGTAGAGAATACAAAATCCTAATACTCATCTGAGTATCTGTATGTGGTGGATAAAGATTTGATGCCAAATAAACACTATTACTGACTGTAGATTTGATTAAAGATTGCTGTAGTTAATTCAAAATACTTATTCCATGTAAAAAGCATGTAAGAATGCAAGGCCAATTTCAAACTCTCTCAATCAGAAGAGTTACTTAATTGTTGGTCTTAACATTTCTAAAGGATGTAACAAAGGATTTAGTAGAATGGTGAAGGCTGTTTACCACAACATCTGTTACACAGCTGGCTGAAAAATAAAAATTTTCAAAGTTTTGAGGTATTTCCATTTCCCAGGGACTGAAGTGGACTAATTTCCCCACAATTTGATAATGTTTTCTATACAAAGTGGTTACCGCCACTCCCCCCCCCCCCCGAAAAACCTGATTTTGATTGAACAAAAGGTTTCAAGGAACTCAAGCTTTGTGTGAAAAAATTCATTTAGAAAAAAGTCCCATTTCATTTTAAAAAAAAACATTTTGGGGGCAGGATTTCAACCGGCTCTAGCCCAGAGCTGGCAAATGTGCCCAGCCCTAACCCTATCCTGTTACCTCTTCCCAGTCCTGACCCTAACTCTAGCTTGAGACATAGTAACCAATCCTAACACTAGCACAGAGCTATCATCCATAATAATGGTAACTGGGTCCAAAACTGGTCCTAAACCTAGCCCCAAAACATCCCAGATTCCCAATCCTAAATTTGGCCCATAGCTACTCCCTGTCTGCACGCCTACCCCCAGCTTTACGCCAGCCACCAACCACAAACATGAGCCCTACTAGGAAGTACAACTGGTTGAGAAACTGGGGGGGAGGAAGGGTGTTTTGGGGAAAAAATGTTTTTTCCCCCACTTCTCAGGTCGGATAAGGACACATATTTTGTCCCTTGTAATTCTTTGAAATTTTTTAATCAACATTATTTTCTAAACCAAACTTTTCTTAACATTGTTACCAAAATTTGCTGCACAACTATTTTGATAATGATTCCAATAAAACTTTTACTTATTCGTTTTGATAAAAATGTTGCAAACATAAATTTTGTGAAAAACAAAAACAATCCAAAAAAGTCAAGAGTTTTTCATGGAAGTTTCATTAGTGAGAGAGAACCTTTTCAACTAAAAACTTTTCACTCATTAGACTTCCAACTGCTCCAACCCTTTGTTATTGGCACAAAGAGAGGAAGCGGTAGAAACACAGAAGTTAGGTTTTTAAGGTTTATTTTCTAGTGCAAAATGAGCTGCTTCATCATCAAGAATCATCAGAACATATGTAACCCACACACCTCGTGGGTGTGGTGTTCTGTCCCATCTAGTGGCACCAAGACCACTTAAAGAGAGAGAAGAGAGATAAAATGAGGCTGCTCTACAGCCTTAGCTAATAGCCAATTGGCTTTTAGCTCCTGCAGTAGAGGCTCATGCACTAAGCTCCAGAGGTCCCAGTTCGATCCCACCCACTGACGACTGGGGTCTGTCGGTGTTACACATACAATGGGCCAAACTCTATCCTCAGTTACACCTTTGCAATTTTGAGCCAGGGAGTAGAGTAAGTACCAGAACAAAATTTTAATGAAAGAACAAAAATCAGTACATATTGACAAGTAGGAGAAGGCCAACATTTTAAAACATGGGTGTGTATATTTAAGCTTCCCAATTCATATTTAGTGGCCTGATTTTCAGAGTGGCTGTGCCCCAACACACCCCATTGACTTCAGTGGGGTTTGTGGGTACTCAATATCTCTGAAAATCAGAACATTTCTATTTAGATGCCTAAATACAGATTTAGAAGCCTAACTTTAGGTTCAAAAATATTGGCATATATGTTTAAAAAGAGTCAAAAAATATAACCACCACCTGAGATTTAAAAGTCTTGTTTTGCTAATAGCTGATCTGTGTCTGGTGCTACTTTTAAATGTCAGTTATTTTATTTTAAATATGATGTCATGGTTACAGCTTGTTTGCTAGGGTGGAATAGACTAAACCCGACCTTTTGTTCTTTCTCAAGGTTACTGCTGAACATGCATGTGACTTTGGATAAATGAACACCTTGCAGTCTGCAGACTAATTCTCACCGAAATGTAAATCCTATTTTGCTTTTTAAATGTTGAATTAATATTTTTAAATAAACAAATACATGGGCCAATCAGTGCAGCCCATCTCACTGAATAATATGAAATTAGCCTCATGACTTCTGTATGTAGCTGCATTTTTAATATTGTACCTACAAGCTCTATATGATTGCTGTTGCCAAGATTCAGTTACAGTTGCATTGAGCTGGATAAATTTAAACAGTGAAGCTACAGTAACAAAGGGTGGAGCTAAACATGACATTTTGCAAAAACACCATTAATTCAGTTTTTAAAACATTTTTTGCATAGCTTGGACCACATCTTAGTAGCAAAAGGTTCCCATGGATACCTCCCTTCTCATTCAAAGTGGGGTGGATCCCACCTCCTGTCTCATTCGCGATCGCTTAATGCCCCACGGGCACCTATAGGAATTGCCTTCATGAAAAAGTAACATGTAAAATGTCTCCCTTTGGTCTTCATTTCCTCTCTCCCTCTCACTTGTTTTAATTCTCTCAGCTGGAAACAAGGAGGAGAGACAGAACCATGGGACCAGCCAGCTTTCTGCAGGCCACCAGCAAGTTCTTCACAGACCACAGTTTGGGAATATCTTTTCTGCATCGCCCTTTCTCAGAGGCCCCGACCACTGCTCACTCCATCCCCCTTCTGTCTGTTTCTTGCTCTCCCAAACCCTCACTCACTTTCACCAGACTGGGGCAGGGTGTTGGGGTGCAGGAGGGGGTGAGGGCTCCGGCTGGGAGTGTGGGCTCTGGGGTGAGGCCGGGGATGAGGGGCTTGGGGTGTGGGAGAGGGCTCTGGGCTGGGGTTGGGGTGCAAAGGGGTATGGCCTCTGGGCTGGGGGTGCAAGCTACAGGTGGGGCCAGAAATTAGGGGTTCAGGGTGCATGAGAGGGCTCTGGGCTGGCGTAGGAGTGCGGGGGGGAGGACTCCGGGGTGGGGCCAGGGATGAGGGGTTTGGGGTACAGGAGGGGACTCTGGGCTGGGGCAGGGGATTGGGGTGCGGGGGTTGAGGACTCTGGCTGGGGGTGCGGGCTCTGGGCTGGGGCTGAGGAGTTCAGGGTGCAGAAGCACACTCAGGGCTGGGGCTGGGGGTACAGGAGAAGATAGGGGGTCCCAGTGATGCTTACTGTAGCTCCCAGGAAGCGGCTACTGGGTCCCTGCAACCTCTAGGCACAAGGGCAGCCAGGAAGGCTCCACGTGCTGCCCTCGCGCCCGCAGGCAGCGCTGCCACAGCTCCCCTTCGTCATGGTTCCAAGCTAATGTGAGCTACTTAGCTGGCACTTGGGGCACTTCCGGGAACTGCTCAGAGCTAGGGCAGGCAGGGAGCCTGCCTTAGCCCGGGACCCCTGCTGCAACCACTGACCGGACTTTTAATGGCCTGATTGGTGGTGTTGACCGGAGCTGCCAGGGTCCCTTTTTGACCTGGTGTTCCCATTGAAAACCGGATGCCTGGCAACCCTAACTTCATTAATAAGCACTTCACTAACCGGCACACTCACAATTTGCACCCAAAACCTGGGGGTGGCGGGTGTCTCTCTCTACTCTACAGCAACGTGCTGTATTTTGGACTTAACTATGGCACTGTCTTACAGAATTACTATAGAATACATTCACATGCTGTGAAGTTATAAATATTGATCATCTGCATTTGTTAAAGAAACATTTCCAGTACACTGCTACACTGTCATTTGCAATGAGATGCCCAGGTCAGCAGTGCAAACTGGTGAGGTCATAGAAAAGATGATGACATTTCACCGTTCCCCTACCACACATAAAACCAACCTTGCAAAACAGCCAGACTTGAATTTGCACATAAAGCACAAGACAAACCACAAACTTAGTCTGAGGATAGACAGGCAGGAGCATGCATACAATTGCAAGACAGAAAGTAACCGGAAAGTTGAACAAAACCCCGCGAATGTAAAAGCCACAGCAGGGAGACTCCCATGTTGTTTCACCCGCTAATCTAGACTGAGCCACAGGCATCCTGAGGAAAACCATAATGTCACACACAGATCATTAAAAACACAGATATTGCTCCAGCCATGAAATCAAATTGTTGGCGGCCAATTCAAGTGGCTAAAGACCTGCACATCTGGGTGACTGAAAACTGAGCCCTTATCCAGAGATTCCCAAGAACAGCAGCAGCAGCTGAGACACTTTGGCTATATCTTCCGATGAAATCTTATTAGTACAAAAGAAGAATTATGTGAACTGAGCTGAAAACGTATCCTAGCCTAATGTAACTGTTTCCATCAGAAAAGCTCATCCTCATTTCCCCAGAATTCACTGGGAGTCCAGGACCCCAAGATGCAAAAGTAACAGAGGAAGTCCCACTATACTGGTTAGTTCTGATTCTCTTCTAGGCTTAAGATGTCGTGTCTGTGACAGAACGCAGCAGGTACAAGATGCTGCTGAGGAAGCACAAATAATTACAACAGGCTTCATAGACGTTAAGATCAGAAGGGACTATTATGAGCATAGCACAGGCTATAAAACCTTACCCCGTAATTTCTTCATCAAGCCCTTAACTTCTGTCTGAGCTACCACAAGTATTTTAGAAAGAGATCCTGTCCTGATTTAAAGTGATGGAGAATCCATTATACCCCTAGGCAAGTTGTTCCAATGCTTCTCTAAAAGACACTGTGTTTGTTTTCTCACTGACATGGATGCAGGAGCCATGTTTCCAATACATTTAAAATATTTTGGCATTAACAGACTACAAAAGCTTTACATCTAGGCTCCCTAGGAAGTGAAAACCGCATCTTGCTTACCAACACAGGAGGCTGGTCTGCCACTCCAAACTTTGTTGTCCATACATGTTACTGTCCGGTCTCCTTTTAGCTGGTATCCTGGGGAACAGTAATACTCACACCTGGAGTTAAAGTATGCACCATCTATGCACTTGAACCCTCCATTAGTTGGCATGGACAGCGTTGGGCACCGTATTTCTGTAAAAGAAAACAAATGTATCCAGGATCTTCTGTTTTCCATTCTAGAGGAGCGGGGGTGAAACAGATGTGCAGTACTGCATGTGAACAAAATATGGTTATGAATTTTTCAGTCAGAGCAAGTGAAACTGCTCATATGATTTTCCCTCCTCAAACAGACTTCAAATTTTGCTATCATACAGCTAAGTTAGCCCAATGGAATGAAATTATTTTAAGGAAAGACCAGCTGCCCACTCCCTTCTTCTGTCAAAATGTTTTCTCTCACAAACTAATGGTGGGCCCATTCAATCTGGTGACATTCAAATTTTGCAAAATGACACACAATTAATAGTGCAGCTAGAATTAACTACCCGCAGTATTTTAATATGTTTGCAAAGGGGAACTCTTATAACCCCTCAGTTTCAGAAAGATTTCTGCAGACTCAAAGCCTACTTATTCCATGAAGCATTCCTGCCTTTAATGCCTCTCTCCACTCTGTGTTTTCACTCCCCTACATTGTACCTGCCATGATTTGAGCCTGCAAGTTCCTCTGCATTCAACTATTTGACAGTCCACCTATCATACAGCAACATGTACATCACAGGGGCTATATAAATAATGTCTGAAATAGGTGCAACTAAAAGTTAGCTATGGCTTCACAAAGACATATTTATTTTTAAATTCAAAATATGAATAAGAGCCCAAAGATAAAGAGAGTAAACTCTAAGAGCAGCTCCTGTCAATTAAGTTTCTCTCTCAGCACTGACATTAAATATAAAAGCTACTCACATAGACATTAGATATAAAACAGAGATGAGTTTATTACACAAACAGCGATACATGTGCACACATACACACAGTTATGATCTACTCACGTTTACACAAAACTTTCCCAGACCAGCGCTTGTTTGACTGACAAATAAGCTGTTGAGGACCATGCAGTTCATACCCTTTCTGACAACGAATATCACATCTCGTTCCCAAGACATTTTTGTAATATTCTCCTTGAGGTGTTCTGCAATATGCATTACCATGTTTCACTTTCATGGGAGAACACCAAGGTGTTTCTGGCAAAGAGAATGAAAAACAAACACAGAACACACACATTTTACAAAAGACTAATTTGCTTAAGTCACAATTGCAAAGTCATTTTGTTTCTTCAATGTTGTAGAGAGAGTTTATTAAAAAGGAAAATGTAAAAAAGCACATGCAGAGATGCAACTTCCTGGCCTGATCCCGCAAGGTGCTAAAGATATCACAACATCAGGCCTTTAAAGGTGAGCTGTTCCTGCCTGTTACAAATTAATGAGAATTTATATTAAATTGGGTGTCTAAATGTCATGCTGGTGGAATAAGTGTGCCACCATGTGGACAGTTTGCTGATCATCATTGTATTTATGTTTTAATACCCCACAGAGGATGCATTTACCTTCCCTTTGGTAACAGAAGTTGGCAATTTAAATGCAAGTTCAATGCCTATGAAGCTTTATCTTTATCTGTGGCATAATTTTAATTTTCCTTATTCTTATCTTAATACCCTTTCATTCGAAACTTCCTTCAGGACCATCAGATACACGCATACCAGAGCACCATAGAAACAGACATGGCCACTGGTGAATTCCATGAAGGCTCAAGCTCCCTTTTATTAAATGCATTATTATTTACATCATATTACAGAACTGTCAAGTTTGGTTGCTTGGACACAAGAATGACAGAGACCCCAGGCATATGTGTGGGTGTTTCACTTATGCTGAATGAATTTCCAGTTTCCATCTCAGGTGTCAGACTGAGCCAAAACTCACCAGCATGCCAGGACAGCACGTCTCTGATGGCCCCATTAGTTCCACAATATTTAAGATATCACTTTAAATATGCTAATTTTCTCATCCTGATTATGAAGAAAACCTTCTAAATGTGAATGGGTGCAGTGTTGTCTTTCTTACTAGATCTGTAGATCTGTCTATCTAGTCTGACAAACTGAAACAAAAGCTTTTAGAGAGTTAAGAACTAGCTTCATTCATCCTGAGTGGGTGTTAACTCAGAGTTTCCAAGCACAATCTATGCACTCAGGCACCAGGTTTGAATGTCAGCCAGTATATGCACATCCTATGTGTTTCAAGGTGTGCTTATATTAACTGATGAATGTACACTCAGTCTTGCATTATTTTTTATGTCTAGCAGAAGTGTACGTACACACACACAAACGGGAAATGGACCCAAGCCGCAAAGTTCATATCCAGATCTTAAACTGTTCCAAACTCTTCAGATTTTGGATCTGGGATTTTGGTTCAGGCTCATCTTTAAAATATGCTAGCACACTTTTACCTGGTCCTGAAATGTGGCACTCATCCACCAGCAATTCTATACAATCATTCAGGAAAGAAAAAATACTTTGCCTAAATTCAATTTAGGAATGAAGGTGCAGAGATCCCATCAGAAAGGCACCAAGCTGATAGGGAACAGGGTTGAAGGCCCAAGCAGTCAATGATGCTGGGCTGCTCTGAGTTGTGCTGGGGACTGGGGCCAGACCAGAGGAAACACAAAAATGTCTGAGAGTCACCTTTTCCCCAGCCCCAACCCATTCCAGCACTTTGCACACAAATGGAGGAACACAGAAAACTGGCCTGAAGTATGTGATTCATCTTCCTCTAAAGCATCCAGTATAGGTTAGGCATGAAATTCAACAGATCACAGGGGATTGTCAAATCAGAACAGAATTGGCATTTGGCACAATACTGGGATTAATACCCATATTGAATTATTGCAAAAATAAAGAACCGGGAGGGCGGGTCTTTAATGACTATAGGTGGTCAAGACTATAAAGATACATATTCAAGAGAAATCCTCCATCAGCAAAGCTTCCATTAATACCATGCTGGGGCACTGGTTCAGTAGGCACACTGAGGTATGTCAGCTACAAACCTTTCCTAGGAAGCCAAAACTACTTTTCGGGGGCAGGGGAGGGGGGGATAGGGGCAACAAGTCAGTTTTCTGAGGGGGGTCTTCTATCCAAGTAATACCTAAGGTGACTCTGCTTAATTCTGGGATTTGACAAGGACACCACTTAAGGAGGTAAGAGTGTAGGCCAAAAGGAAGACAAGCACTGAAATGTCACACAGCATGCAATATTCAGAAGGTATATACGAAACCTTTAGGGGATCTGGGAGTGTTTCCAAAACCTCATGCCTAAACAGTGGCAAAACCACAAGAGTCATCTAAAAGTTGCCTTTCACAAATGGAATCAGTTTCACAGATATTTATTATTGGCTCTGTTGATTAATTTCATCTCCACATTTCAAATGTCTTTCCTCATATTTGGGATCAGTCCTATGAACATATTTAATGTGCTCTTATTTCATCTACCATACATGTTGTATTTTTTATTCAGTGTATAATTCCTCTACATAAAAATGGTGAGATATTTTTACAGCTCCCCCAATGGAAATTTAAATTTCCACATAAATTCTACTGTGCTGTTACTAGAACCACAGAAACAGCATTGGATAGTGGAAGTGGAGAGACAGAGAATGGAAAAGCGTGTGACTGCTAAGGTTTTAGTTTATTTCACAAAAAGCATTTTAAAGTAGCACAGCCTGTTTCTGAAGCTGTTTAACTCAGTGACATACTTATGTTCTCTTACAGAACTGCAACATCCACATGGCTATTTTTAGTGCACTTGCTGGAGTCCTACTAACACATGTCTGTCTACTCAGGCTGGGAGGCCCACTTCCAGCTGCAGTGTAGATGTATGCTTAAGGGCCTGGTTCAAAGTGGCTTTTGTGCTGTGGTGAACAAAGAAATAATGCACTCTGGGGCTTTTTTCTTCTCATGGGAACCCCAGGTAGAGCAGGCATCATACATGTCAGCTAGGGAAGAAGCATTCTTCTTGACAGCGGCATTTTTCAAAGTGTCTGTCAGCACTGTCCAAATGCTGGCTTTGGATCAGTGTTCCTATAAGCTCAGCATGTAAAATGCAGAGGGTTTTTTTAATACAATGGGGCTTATTGGTTGATTAGGCAGTTGAACAGAGGGGTCACCAGGGCGGAAGGGAACTCTTAGCTAAGTTGTTGGGAAGGAACTCCGTAGAGATGTTTCCCTGGAAGTCTGAGTTGGTTGAAAGACATCCAGATGAGCACGGAGGGTTTGGCATGTGGCCAACCCCTGGCAAACAAACTATAGGGTTTAATTTGCAAATAGCGTTGTGAACTGAAAATCTGCTGGGTTTACATAGCTCTGTTAAGATGCACATACACACCATGCCATGCTAGGCATGCACTAATGTACATTTTTCAAAAGGCATGCATAAAGGTTAGTATATTTGATACTCTGAAATTTTTACACGGAGAGATGGTCCATAATCAAAACCCTGGATATGAACACCTTCACATTTTGGCGAACTTCTGATCCAGATCCAATCTTAGCAACTCAGGTCTATATCTGGGTTTTTTGTTGTTGTTGTTGTTGTTGGGTTTTTGTTTTGTTTTTTAAGTGACCTGATTGTCAACTCAAATAAATGCAAGCAAGTTAATACAACTTAGGTCTTCTCAGCTTCATGCCTTTGATTTTTGGATCTGAGTTGTCTAATCTGCTACTAAAGCTCACATTAGAGCTTCCAAATTCAATATAGTTTTTAACGTTTGTGTGAATAAAGCACTGTGTTTCACATACCACTGTGACATCCTTGCAGCTATTGAAAGAATTTGTTTTTGATCGCTTTTATAAAAGACAGTTCCTAGACAGAGTCTACATTTTCACCACTAATTCACAGTCCAGCCAGCATTAATTTATCTTTAGTGAATCATTTGAATTATTTGTTTAAGTATCCACAGAGGATTAAATGTTAAAGATAAAGACCAACACATTTACCATATAAAGCTATGGGCAAATACATTTTTTCAGATTATACTTTTCAAGCAGGATTTTCGCACTGGGATACACTTTGGTGGGGCAGCAAAATAAATATTTATAAAAACGTAAGACAGACAGTATTTTGTACCTTCTCATTTGGTACTCATAAGTAGCTGATAGATTTGCATCCATATCCTTGTGTAAAAATCCTGTTTTATTCTCTGTCTAGTACCAACATTAAGCAAAGCTATATTAATGCCCAATATTTCTACGTTACCACAACAATGCAATACACTGTCTTCTTGCATGTCCATAGACTAGTTTGCTGAAGCAAAACCTCAGTAAAATGAGTTTTTTGGGGTGAGGGTAGGGCAGGAGGCTGTGTGTGGAACCAGATTCTTCAAGAAATAGGCACATATGTCACAGACTCACCAGTGATTTTGCTATCAGATCCCATTGGTCTGGAAACTTGTTTGGAATAGGGAAGAAAATCTGAATCTGATTTCTATACTTGCAGAATTCAATTATCTCATTAATGTGCCAGCATATTTTGTTTAATGTCTTGTATGTTCATTGGCAAACACATTTTACTCTGCATTCCAGGTTGCAAGATGAACCTGAAATGTCAAGGACTATATTAAGAAGCTTATAAAAATCAAGCTCTCTTTCATGGGCTTCCATACCTTACCATCAATAGGTGCAGATTCTAAACAGGATTATCATTGATGGCTTTGGCTATGAGGTACTAAAGAGGCAGAAGACAGCTTATTTTTAATATTCATGAGCTAGCAGCTTGACCTTTCAAGGGTGAAGGCAATAAAAACCAGCAATTTACTCATGTAAGCTAAACAATGCACAGTGCTTGTTCCATTTTCCATTGTTTAGAAAAATAAAAAAAATGAAAAGTTTGTCGTCTGAAAAATCTGAACACAAACATAGAGCTGGATCACTCTAAGACTTTATGATGCAGGAAGGAAAGTGAGAAGATCTCCCAGCAACCAGCTGATTTTCTTTAGCACAGAAGCAAAGCATTCACCTTTATATCTATTGCGTGCATACACATCTTCGTCATCTTCTACGGGTGAATATCCTGATCCTACAATACAAAACGACAAGAAAAACTGCAGCAAGAAAGGAAATATAATTTTAAAAGAACAAGAAAAGCTCTTGCAGAGACGTGCAAGTGAGATTAGGCTGCAACAACCTAAGCAATGCTGACAGCATAAGCTTCCATGATGATTAGATTTATAGTGGAACCAGTTTATAGTGAATTTGAATAGGGTGAATCTCTGTTTATAATTGAGTAGAATGAAAATCTCAGATTGTTATTATGCAACATGTATTGCAAAATGCAAATCACAATTTCTCTCAGCAGGAACTTCCAGCGAATGTGAAGTTATTTGAGAGAGGGAGTCAGACAACGGAGTGATTTCACTGTAAGATGGTTCCATAATATAAGTGGCTGTTAACAGCCATCATGCCAACCAGCTGTAGTAAAACTGCCAAACAGCTGCAGTAAATGTGTGTGACTGAAGAACAACCATGGTTTACAGCACAACTTATATAAGTGGAAGGCTGGTTACATTCCCTGCAAACATAGTTATGCCCAATCAAAAGGTTGTTTTGTTTTGTTTTTGTTTTAAGTCTTCCATGGTCATTCAAGCTAAAGAAATGACAGGTCAGCTTTCTTTGAAGGATCTGGACAATTGCTGTAGGCTAGCAGGGTGGGTAGGAATTGCTTTCTGTCAAAAATTCTGGATAAACACTCAGAGCAACATCACCCACATCATTAACTAGCCCATGGCAATAGAATTGTGCAGGGTGTAATACGGCTGCAAAGTATACCTGAGCAATATTTAAAAGGTGTTAGTTTAATCAGAAGCTTTAGACCTTAAACTTATTTGCGCAAAGGGACAGTTATACCTAACCTTAGTGCGAGTCAGATTTTCTTAACAGTAGTGGCTTCTACAGACTCAAGGGGTCAAGTTTTCTGATCTTTATAAATTCTAGCATATAATGGGTCAGACATTAAGGGACTGCCTATACTTCAGCTGGTACTTCCACATTAAGTACCTGAAATTACAAATATCAAAATAGTTAACATGGCATCATTAAGTCACCAGGCCAAGATTTTCAAAAATGGATGCCTAAAGTGAGGCTACTAAGATCATATTTAGGCATCTAAATATGTGGCCTGATTTCAAGTGTTGAGCACCCAGCAGCCACTCCTGAAGTCAAAGTCAATAGCTTCCATTGCCTAGGTAAAATTAGCACATGGATGAAGAGCTGCTTGCTAATCAATCTGTCTTGCAGATACTCATCACCATAGACAGTGTGTCTGAACACCTCCCATGTATTCAAAAACAGAAACAACAACTACTCTCTCTCCTTCCATTCCAGCCTCCAGGAGAAACAGCTTTGCTACTGTGTAGTTTTTGTTTTCACGTCTGCACTGCCTGTCCCCCACGATCTGAGCCCAATTCGCTGCTCCTTTATGTCTGCAGTTTTGTCCTTCCCATTTATGCCATTGCTACTAGTAACTCCCCAGAAAGCACGCCGACTCTGCTCTGCCAGCATGGCATCCCATCTCCATCCTGCTCAACTGCATGAAGCAGCTTAATTAGCATGTTGAAAGCCATCGATTTGAAATGTGTGGCAAACACAGAACGTAGAAGGAATTTGCCCTAGGTTCTCTGCTCTGCTTTACTGATGTTCCATAGAAAACCTGCAACAGGCCACAAACTCCACATAGGAGAAATCCAGCCCTCACTTCCACAGCTGAACTGGAAGTGGACTTGGCAGCGGGTTCCATTGTTAAAGGGTCCATACCCTTCGTGCAGCACAGAGTTCAGCTATGAGGGGGGCATATGGGAAGGCAGGCACTGTGCAAATCCTCTGATCTTACCCCTTAAAATAGAACTGTGATAGAGGTGCCAGGGCTCTTCACCCACTGGAGTAGAGTAACATACAATAGAGTCATTTTGATAGCCCCTCCATGGGCTATGGGGGAGAGAAGAGGATGCCTGAACCCAATTCAACTACTCACTCCTGGCATTGGGGGGAGAATTGGCCCGATGTGAACCCTTTAAGCCTCTGTGCTTGAAAATCAAGATAGCCCTAAAATAAACCTATCCAAGGATTAAAAAAAAAAGTCACAATTAATCGCAGTTTTAATCACACAGTTAAACAATAATAGAATACCAATTTAAATTTATTATAAATGTTTTTGGATGATTTTCTACATTGTCAAATATATTGATTTCAATTACAACACAATGCAAAGTGCACAGTGCTCACTTTATATTGTTATTTTTCATTACAAATATTTTCACTGTAAAAACAATTTTTAAAAGTGTAATCTATAAGTCAAAGCATGAAGGGGTATACGAATGTTTAGCATATCTGGCACGTAAATACCTTGCATCACTGGCTCCAACAGTGCCATGAGAACGCCTGTTCTCACTTTCACGTGACAATGTAAATAAGAAGCGGGCAGCATTATCTCCCATAAATGTAAACAAACTTGTTTGTCTGAGCAATTGGCTGAACAAGAAGTACGACTGAGTGGACTTGTAGACTCAAAATGTTGATATTGTCTTGTTTTTGAGTGCAGTTATGCGAAAAAAAGTTCCACATTTGTAAATTGCACTTTCACGATAGAGATTGCGCTACAGTACTTGTATGAGGTAAACTGAAAAATACTATTTTTTGTTTCTTTTTTACAATGCAAATGTTAGTAATCAAAATAATATAAAGTGAGCACTGTACACTTTGTGTTCTGTGTTGCAACTGAAATCAATATATTTGAAAAGGTAGAAAAACATCCACAAATATTTATAATAAATTTAAATTGGTATTCTATTATTGTTTAACAGTACAATTAAATCTGCAATTAATCGTGATTTTTTCTAATCTAGTTAATTTGTTTTGCATTAATCACTTGGGTTAACTGCGATTAATTGACAACCCTACTTTATTTTGATTTACAAGAACAGTAGCAAAAAGTGCAATTTAATTTTGGCCTGATCCAATGCCCACTGAAATCAATACAATGGGAGTCCAGTGGGCTATAGATCAGGCCCCTGAAGCAATTTTCAATCAAATGTCTTTTCTTACTCATGTTTTTGTACAGCACAGACTCCCTAGCCCTTGCATTTGTTACTTAGTTTACATTTCATGAAAAACTGCTGAGGCCTGTATAAATATTGCATCTTAACAGCCTTACAGTATGCAATATTGAATTTAGTAGCATTTCAAATCACATTGTGTAATATCAAGTGCAAGCTGCAGTCTCAAAGCACCACATGAAGATATTGATATTTTAATGATCATCATCTATTACAGCAAAATTAGGAGATTCTTGGTTGAATAATTTGAGACAGTTTTTAATCAAACATTATGGATAAAAGGTTTTAAAGTGTCTAGGTGACTTAGGAGCTTACATCCCATTTAAAGTCAATGGAATCTAGGTTCCTAAGTGCCTGATCATTTTGGAAATTTGATATAAGCACTTCTGAACAAATTTTCCCTACACTTTTAACACATTTTTGAAATCTTAGGTTAATCATGCTAAATCTGAACTACTTATCTGAGATTTTCTGCTTTGTGTGTTGGATGGAATAAAAAAAAAAACCCCAAAACTAAAACCAAATAAAAGTAAACAATTTTATTCAGCATCCCTCAATAGCATCCATCTGCTCATTTTCTTATTAAAAATGGAAGACAGCAATCACATCTCTGGTTTTCATTATGTGCTGATTGTGCTTGTAGTAGTAATGCTGATCTTTGTCGTCATTATTTTAGTCAGGAAATGGATTATGGGAATCCCAAAGGTGAATGTAAAACTGTTGACGTTGCTTTACTTGTAGAGTGTGTCATTTCTGCTTTTTTTGTGACATCTATTTGCACAAAGAAAAATGGCAAACACTGGACTTCAACACAGATGTGTTATACCAGCAAAAGTATAGACTCCAAGTGAAGTCAATGGAAGTTTTGCCATTGACCTGTATAGGTGCAGGATCAAACCCTAAGGTGCAAATCCAGAGCCCACCCCAGCTAGCTAGGCTGGGTGCATGCTGGCTAAAAGGATGGCAAGAAACCCTTCAATGGCATTTACATGGAGGGAGAAGGATGGTACATCTGGGCAGTAGGAAATTCCCTTCAATTTCCCTATGTCTCCTCTTCCCTCATGCCCTCTATGCTATTCTCTCTACTTCTAGCCTTTCCCTTTTCCTTAGTGGAACCATAAGGAAGAGTGGGCTGGATTTACCCCTAAATAAGTAGCCATATCATAACTGAACCAGGACTGTCCATTTGCTTTAGGAGATAGCATACTAGAAAAGCTAGCATGATTCAGTGGATGGCATATGGACTTGTGAGTCAGGAGTCCCGCGTTCCATTCCCAGCTGTGCCACTCACTGACTGTATGACACTGGAAAAGCCACTTCACTTCTGCCTTAGTTTCCCCATCTATAAAATGAGAAATATGTTTCTATATCTCACAGGAGTGCTGAGAAGGTTTATTACTTAATGTTTGTTCATTGTTTGGCTCTAAAGTGCTAAATAATGTTATTACAGCACTAATAAATATGGATATTTTAGAAGGGAGGGGGAGCACAATGCTACATTAAAAATACATTGATGGCATGCTTTATATTTTGGTGGTGTCTTACAAAAACTGGCTGCAGCTCTCATTCCAGCTGATTACAGGCAAAAGCCACAACATAAAACTATACAATTTTAACAAGAAACCATCATCAAGATTAATCCATGGAATCTGATTATCATAGGATTAGCTTTAGGAAAAAATTACTTCTGTGTTCACAGAATAATCACCATGTTTAATATTTGAGGACGAGAGCTTACTGTTTTATATATTTTATTAGAGCATAACATTTGAATACATTTAAATTCAGGCCAACAGAAAATGATTTTCAACAATCCAACAATCTGTAATTGATAAAGCAACACAGAGAAGCATTTGGCAAAAAATTTCAAAAGGAACTGAAACAATAAATTGGACCAATATTTTGATACAGTACAATCCTCAAACATACCAACCCCATTATTAAGAACAAGGAATAAATTATATAGGATCAGTTCATGAAACAATTATACCTTTGTGTGTAAGTTGTCAAGCCTAAGTAAATGAGGCACTTAAAAACTACATTTACTCATTTGTGGAAAAACATCCTTAAAGCATTTTATTTTAAATACATTTTGTGAAACTTTTGCTATACAAACTGCCAAATACACTTAAAATGTTCTAATTGTGACCCTGCCCAGGGATCAGCAGTTAGGCCCTGACCCAGCACACTATGTTGGCTCCAGTTCATCAAAGCACTGAAGCAAGTGCTTCATTTTAAGTATGTGAGGTCTTCAGTGGGACTGCTCACAGTTAAGTACTTTGCTAAACAGTGATGGAGTCATGCATCTGGTAAAATGTTCTGCTGAACAGGGGCCTATGCACATGATTAATCCTATTGACATCAGATGGAGCATATGAACAGTCTCACTGACTTCAGTGGCACTTCTCACATGCTTTGTTGGATTGGGGCCTTATTGCAGTAACTGACAAAGTAAGGTAGAAATTAGGAGAGTGTGACCACATTGCTGAACCAGTAGGCAATAGAATAAAGGGCTCACATTCACAAATAGCGCACAATATATAAATTGGACAATTTATTTATAAACAAACAAAGTACCATGCCAAAACATGCAGAGATGCAGGTAACACCACATTCTTTGTATTACTTCTCCAGAACCATTTAATTATCCCCACATACATGTCATACCCTTCATCTATTACCTGCTAGTGAGGAACGCAAGAATTTATGGTGTGTGCATGTGGAAAAGCCACAGCCAGTCTGCAAATGTGAGTAGCCAGACAGGATCTTCCTAAGAGATTGTCTGGTTCTTGGCAGAAAGAAGAGGAAGGATGTCAGATTTCAGAGAACGTTTCAAGAGGACTTTCCTGTCCCTCAGTTTGTTTAGAAATTCACCTTTTCTGCTATAAGATTCCCTTGCGCATGGCAGACCACTGAGCCAAAACCGAGCTTGTTGCTGGGGGCCATCAGCCCCACGCACAACCACAACCACATGTGGTGACCAGCAAACCTCTCTGTTGGATAGGTAGCACATAGCAGAAGTTTTCAAATATTATAGGGAACCAAGCTTCAAGGAGAAGGGAAGGGGGGAGGAATGACACTGTGCCCTGTCTCTTGGAATTAGAGAAGAGATTCTTAACCATTTTAATCACAAAATGTAGGAGAGCACTCATTACCACTTGAAACACTCTTATTTTTGGCTAAGAGGAGAATGTTCTCATTGGAGCTCTTCAATTCAGCCTGGCTGGCAAGTAGCACGACAAGAATTAAAATAATTATTAATGTAACCCTTCTGCCCGTCAGAGTTGGCAGCAACAAGGCCCGGGTTTAATATCTAGGGGTTCCGTTTCAACAACACAATGCAAAACCGGCTCAAGCCCCCACCCAATGACCTGGGACAATTACATACCACCCCCCTGTATGAGGCAATGCTTCCCCTCTCGCAAGCACAGAGTCTGAGTGTAGCAAAAGCCTTTTAATAAAGGAGGGAAACAATGCGGCATTACGTTGCGGAAACACCAAACAGGATTCATAACACCAACCAAAAGCAAAAGACCCACCCCAAGTAAGTTTGGCAGTATTCTTTTCCCCTCATGGTCTTAAGTCCAGCAACCCAATAGTCACCCCGCCACAGTTTCTGTCCTTAGTCTATGCAGCCCCCCAGAGTTCAGAAGTTCATCTGCAGAGTATACCTCCCAGCCTGGATGGAAGTGAAGGGAGGTATGGGGGGCATCTTACATGCTCCGCTGCTCAGGTCAATGGCCAAGTGCCACACCTCTCCATGGGGTTATGCTGCAGTCTTCACCACCAGCCGCGCCTCTCCACCAGCCGCCCTGCTACTCACTCTACTCCACTCTCCGCTAGCTGCCCTGCTGTCTGCTCCTTTCTGACAGCTACCCTGCTATTCACTCCACTCTGCTCTCCACTAGCCATCCTGATGTCTGCTCCTCTCTGCCAACTGTCCGGCTAACCGCTCCACTCTCCACACTAGCCATCCTGCTGTCTGCTCGCCAACTTGTCTTCAGGCCCCTCCCCACTCAACACAGCTCTCAGTAACTTCAGCTCTTCAGTGATTTCAGCTCTCAGTGATTTTTAGCTGGTACTAGGGGGAGCCTCAGTGCTGATGCACCACTAGCCCAAAGTAGGTCTAATGCTTAGACTTAGGTATCAGTGATTTCAGCTCTACAGCATGTAACAAGACTCTTAATGGAGCCAAAATTAGCTCTGTTATTACACCTGGGGGGAGGGGTATCAAAGTAGTGTTTAAGGCCCTCAGATGGCCCACCCCCCACTACCAGGTATACATACCTGTCCCCAACCTCTCTCAATTCACTGGGTTTTGGAACCCATGTCCCTTGCCTAGCGAGTGCTACTTAGTTGAGGGCGAGTCCCTCTGTCATAAAATGCCACATACAGTTCTACTGTCCTTGATTCACATAACTAGGATACAGAGTAGCAGCCGTGTTAGTCTGTATTCGCAAAAAGAAAAGGAGTACTTGTGGCACCTTAGAGACTAACAAATTTATTAGAGCATAAGCTTTCGTGAGCTACAGCTCACTTCATCGGATGCATTTGGTGGAAAAAACAGAGGAGAGATTTATATACACACACACACAGAGAACATGAAACAATGGGTTTATCATACACACTGTAAGGAGAGTGATCACTTAAGATAAGCCATCACCAACAGCAGGGGGGGGAAGGAGGAAAACCTTTCATGGTGACAAGCAGGTAGGCTAATTCCAGCAGTTAACAAGAATATCAGAGGAACAGTGGGGGGTGGGGTGGGAGGGAGAAATACCATGGGGAAATAGTTTTACTTTGTGTAATGACTCATCCATTCCCAGTCTCTATTCAAGCCTAAGTTAATTGTATCCAGTTTGCAAATTAATTCCAATTCCAATTCCAACGAGAGACTGCTGAATTGGAATTAATTTGCAAACTGGATACAATTAACTTAGGCTTGAATAGAGACTGGGAATGGATGAGTCATTACACAAAGTAAAACTATTTCCCCATGGTATTTCTCCCTCCCACCCCACCCCCCACTGTTCCTCTGATATTCTTGTTAACTGCTGGAATTAGCCTACCTGCTTGTCACCATGAAAGGTTTTCCTCCTTCCCCCCCCTGCTGTTGGTGATGGCTTATCTTAAGTGATCACTCTCCTTACAGTGTGTATGATAAACCCATTGTTTCATGTTCTCTGTGTGTGTGTATATAAATCTCTCCTCTGTTTTTTCCACCAAATGCATCCGATGAAGTGAGCTGTAGCTCACGAAAGCTTATGCTCTAATAAATTTGTTAGTCTCTAAGGTGCCACAAGTACTCCTTTTCTTATAACTAGGATAACAACTCTTTATTACTCCTGCCCCAACAACAGAGAGACTGGGAATCCCACAGCAGCCAAAGTGACCATTTGGGCAAGCAGTCCATCATGCTACACAGGGTGGGTATGCCCATGCAAACGAGAGTGCCCATGCAAATGAGATCAGCCCCTGAAGTCCTTTTCCACAGGTCACCACCAGATGTCAGGGTACAGCTCATTCTGACTCTGCTTACATTAACAGTGGGCAAAGGTTCAACATAAACAATACAAGTTTTAAACATTAAATGGTAACGTGGGTTAAATATCAAACATGGAACATTACGCTGGAAACACTTATGCAAGTGAGTAACTTTACATACAAGGGTTTCTGATAAAAATCCAATGGACTAATCATATGCATAATGGGAGTGCAAAAAGGCAGTGTTCAGTCCCATTACCAGATGTGCTTTAGACATGCAAGTGGTTTCACATGGGTGAACCCTTGAGCTATGTGGAATCCCAGTAACAGAATGAGAGACTGCATGATGCCAAGGTCCATCTGCGTAGATCTCTTTGGGGCAGGGACTGTGTCGTTCTCTGTACGTCAATAGCGTCTAGCACATTACAGTAGAACCTCAGAGTTACAAACACCAGAATTACGAACTGACCGGTCTACCACACCCCTCATTTGGAACCGGAAGTACAGAATCAGGCAGCAGCAGCAGCGACAAAAATAAAAAAAATAAAAAGCAAATACGGTACAGTGTTAACTGTAAACTACTAAAAAAAGGGAAAGTTTAAAACAAAGATTTGACAAGGTAAGGAAATTCTTTATATAAGATGGATAAAAGCAGCATTTTCATCTGCATAGTAAAGTTTCAAAGCTGTATTAAGTCATTGTTCAGCTGTAAACTTTTTAAAGAACAACCATAACATTTTGTTCAGAGTTATGAACATTTCAGAGTTACGAACACCTTCAATTCTCAAGGTGTTCATAACTCAGAAGTTCTATTATATATTGTGTTAACATTAGAATAAATAATAATGTACAGCCAGGAAAGGAGGTGGCGGGGGGGAGGGCGACAGAGCTATTTTTGTTCTGACTGACACGGGAGGGAATCTCCTAGCACCACTTCTGTGTTGTGTCAGATTAAGAGCCCACAACTAAAATAACCTACATATATTACTTGAAACAAATCACAAGTTTCTACAATTTGTTGCCATTAGACAATGTTAGGCTTGGCACCAAAACATCAAAACAGGACTACACTTCTTAAAAGTAGCCCCAAACATAGTCACAAGCTAAAATAGAATGTAAAGACTTTATTCTGAGAGGCAGTATTCCATTCACTAGCCTGGCACTAGGGAAAGTGACAAACTTCAACCGTTCAAATCTATTGGTAATTATATAGCCACAGAATAATATTTTAAGGCTTGGGTGTGCTTCCAAGTACTATTTTTGCCACATAACCTGGACATATGACTTCAAGGTTTTCTCTTCCCCTCATTCTTTTGTTTAGCGTTTGCCATGTTGTGTGAAGATTACATAAAATTACAGAACATACTGTAAAATCAACAGCCAAAACCAATATGCCAGTTGCAGCTTTAATGTTCTACTGAAGTTTACAGTCTTAAATACAGTACCAATTTACTTAAATACATCCTTCTGAGAGGATCAGTTCATTTCACATTTTGAAACATTGTTGGGCTTGCAATTAAAAGGAAAAAAAAGGCAGTTCGAAAGCCAGATTCTAATTTCAGATGTGTGTCATATCTCATAGAGGAACTGAAACAACAACAAAGATCTGCTGATAATGTCCTTGCACATACACACCCTAAGAATTAAGGGTTTGCAAAACAAGACCGAATGTCGCCTACTCTGGTCTCCTGACTCTAGCCTTGGCGATACCTGATCCTTCCAAAGAAAGGTGTGAATCATCCCATATCCCTTTATTCACCAATCCAATTGTGTAAAGCTGTACCATAGGGAAGAGTTTGGAAATTCCTTCCCAACCCCAACAGATGATCAGTTTATACCCTTAAGCACAAGAAAAAGAAAGGACTGATCTGTTTTCTCATCAATTTTTAATACCTCTGTCAAATCCCCTCTAACTCTTCTCTTTTCCCATGGTAGAGTTTTTATGTTCTACAGTAACACAAACCATGCAAAGAGTATGAATGGAGAAGCTAACCTGTTGTGTCTAAGTCTATAGAACCTCTTCCAGGAAGGCAGAAAGAGCTAAAGCCTGAGACCCAGAAAATCGGACAGGGAGATATTAGAGAGGGAGGAAAGAAAGGAAGCAAGAATGGTCACCATCTTTGCAGGAGAAGGCAGCACCTGTTGTGAATATAGGTTTTCATACTTTTATATGATAGTATCAGAAATACACACACTTCTTTTTTATTCATAGAGCACTCTGGCCCCAATTCTGAAAAGCACTTAGTTGAAGTAAATGGAATTTAAGCATGTGCTTAGTGTTACACACTCCTCTAAGAGGACACAGCACTTCACAAAATATACTGAAAGGTATAATGCAATTTGGCAGCAAAGGAATGAGTAGCGAGGAAAGATTTAACTAATTTTTTCACATCTAGCTTAATCTTTGATAGAGTCACACAAATTAAGGAAAGCAGGTTTGAACCTGTTAGGTAATTGTGTTGTTTTGATTTACTCAGATTCATTCAGGGCTCGAATTGGGGAGGGGGAATAAAAGTTGTGATGGGAGGGGGAAGATTCCTTTTAGGGAATATCTTTAACCTATGATTTGCAACATAACTGAAATTCCATGTTATATTGTATTCTCAGTTTGTATACAATAGCTCTGATGGGCCCAATTCATATTTGAAATTATAATACATTTTTTTAAAAGTATCAGCTGAGCCACAGAAATCAATTCACAGGACTTTTTTTTTTAAACCAAAGTGTTGATTAAACATTTTCATTAATATAAATTGCAATTTTATAAACGGGATAAAAATAACTTAACATATACTTATCCTGATTCACCTTCAAACCCTACAGTAACTCTTGATGATAAACGTTAAATCTGACCTCCATATGAGGTGCAATAACTGGCTACACTGCAGGCTATTACTTGAGAAAGGTCAAGACAACAGTCCTGAGCATGTATGCAGAGGAACGGAGTGCAAAAAAGAACAGGGAAGCTGCGGAGTTTTTTATTAAACCAGAGTTCCATTGGACTGGGATGTGCTGCATATCAAGTGTATCATAATGTGTTCAGAAATCAGAACTGTGACATTCTGCACCCCACATTCATCATAGTAATAGGATTATGGTACGATGATAGGTTTCAGAGAGCAGCCGTGTTAGTCTGTATCTGCAAAAAGAAAAGGAGTACTTGTGGCACCTTAGAGACTAACAAATTTATTTGAGCATAAGCTTTTGTGAGCTACAGCTCACTTCATCGGATGCATTCAGTGGAAAATACAGTGGGGAGATTTACATACACAGAGAACATGAAACAATGGGTGTTACCATACACACTGTAATGAGAGTGATCAGGTAAGGTGAGCTATTACCAGCAGGAGAGCGGGGGGGAGAACCTTTTGTAGTGATAATCAAAGTGGGCCATTTCCAGCAGTTGACAAGAACGTGTGAGGAACAGTAGGGGAGGGGGAAATAAACATGGGGAAATAGTTTTACTTTGTGTAATGACACATCCACTCCCAGTCTTTATTCAAGCCTAAGTTAATTGTATCCAGTTTGCAAATTAATTCCAATTCAGCAGTCTCTCATTGGAGTCTGTTTTTGAAGTTTTTTTATTGAAGAATTGCCACTTTTAGGTCTGTAATTGAGTGACCAAAGAGATCGAAGTGTTCTCCAACTGGTTTTTGAACGTTATAATTCTTGATGTCTGATTTGTGTCCATTTATTCTTTTAGGTAGAGACTGTTCAGTTTGGCCAATGTACATGGCAGAGGGGCATTGCTGGCACATGATGGCATATATCACATTGGTAGATGTGCAGGTGAACGAGCCTCTGATAGTGTGGCTGATGTGATTAGGCCCTATATGATGGTGTCCCCTGAATAGATATGTGGACAGAGTTGGCAACGGGCTTTGTTGCAAGGATAGGTTCCTGGGTTAATGTTTTTGTTGTGTGGTTGCTGGTGAGTATTTGCTTCAGGTTGGGGGGCTGTCTGTAAGCAAGGACTGGCTTGTCTCCCAAGATCTGTGATAGTGATGGGTCGTCCTTCAGGATAGGTTGTAGATCCTTGATGATGCATTGGAGAGGTTTTAGTTGGGGGCTGAAGGTGATGGCTAGTGGCCTTCTGTTATTTTCTTTGTTGGGCCTGTCCTGTAGGTAACTTCTGGGTACTCTTCTGGCTCTTTCAATCTGTTTCTTCACTTCAGCAGATGGGTACTGTAGTTGTAAGAACACTTGATAGAGATCTTGTAGGTGTTTGTCTCTGTCTGAGGGGTTGGAGCAAATGCGGTTGTATCGGAGAGATTGGCTGTAGACAATGGATCGTGTGGTGTGGTCTGGATGAAAGCTGGAGGCACATAGGTAAGCATAGCGGTCAGTAGGTTTCCGGTATAGGGTGGTGTTTGTGTGACCATCGCTTATTAGCACCGTAGTGTTCAGGAAGTGGATTGGTCCAGGCTGAGGTTGATGGTGGGATAGAAATTATTGAAATCATGGAGGAATTCCTCAAGGGCTTCTTTTCCATGGGTCCAGATGATGAAGATGTCATCAATGTAGCGCAAGTAGAGTAGGGGCATTAGGAGACGAGAGCTGAGGAAGCGTTGTTCTAAGTCAGCCATAAAAATGTTGCCATACTGTGGGGCCATGCTGGTACCCATAGCAGTGCCACTGATTTGAAGGTATACATTGTCCCCAAATGTGAAATAGTTATAGGTGAGGACAAAGTCACAAAGTTCAGCCACAAGGTTTGCCGTGACATTATCGGGGATACTGTTCCTGACAGCTTGTAGTCCATCTTTGTGTGGAATGTTGGTGTAGAGGGCTTCTACATCCATAGTGGCTAGGATGAAAATGCATCCGATGAAGTGAGCTGTAGCTCACGAAAGCTTATGCTCTAATAAATTTGTTAGTCTCTAAGGTGCCACAAGTACTCCTTTTCTTTTTGCGAATACAGACTAACACGGCTGCTACTCTGAAAAGTGGATAGGATGGTGTTTTCAGGAAGATCATCAATGGATTGTAGTTTCCTCAGGAAGTCAGTGGTGTCTCAAAGATAGCTGGGAGTGCTGGTAGCATAGGGCCTGAGGAGGGAGTCTACATAGCCAGACAATCCTGCTGTCAGGGTGCCAATGCCTGAGATGATGGGGCGTCCAGGATTTCCAGGTTTATGGATCTTGGGTAGCAGATAGAATATCCCTGGCTGGGGTTCTAGGGGTGTGTCCGTGCAGATTTTTTTTTTGTTCTTTTTCAGGGCATATTGTACAAAGTATGCATTGTAAGGTATCATTCTAAAAGTTTTGATCTGTTGAACATTAATATCCTGTTGGGTTGTATGTGTTATCATTATGTGTGAAATTATGAAGTTTTGCTATGTATGTGTTACTGAAAGATGTTGTGAAGTTGGAAACACCCACAACTGGCCTTTCAGGTACAACAATGAAGAAGCTAGACAGTGCTAACTGCCCATCAGCAAAACAAAGAAACATGGAAAAGGTTTTTCCTCACCTTGGAATGCTTCAGCCAGCCTCAGAATAATGGCTGCTATGACTCAGCAAGGCATGCAAGGATATGTGACCAGACCACATGATACTGAACTCCATTTTGTACTTTTTGACAAGCTAGGCTGGAAACTTAGCTTGGAACAAAGGGTTCCTGCCATATGGAGAAACTATATAAGGTGGGGAGTGACATCATGTCTGGTCTTCACTCTTCCCCAACTCAACACCTCAAAGAAGCTCTGGAAGACAAAGGACTTGGAACAGGGGAGGGAAATCCAGGCTGCAGAGCAAACACAGCCTGTGCCTCAAGAATCTGTAAGCCTGCTTGTATCATCAATCAGGGCGAGATATTTCTGATTCAAATCTTGTCTAGTACATTAGGCTTAGATTCAGTTTTTGTTTAATTTCCTGGCTAACCTGTTTTGAGCTGTTTGCTATCACTTATAATCACTTAAAATCTATCTTTGTGTAGTTAATAAACTTGTTTTACGTTTTATCTTAACCAGTGTGTTTTTGAGTGAAGTGCTCAGCTAGCAAAGGCATATCTTTCCCACATCGAGGGGGGAGCAAACCATATTAATGAGCTTGCATTGTACAGAAGAACCC
This sequence comes from Dermochelys coriacea, assembly GCF_009764565.3. NCBI lineage: Eukaryota > Metazoa > Chordata > Testudines > Dermochelyidae > Dermochelys > Dermochelys coriacea. The sequence continues at coordinate 151,802,046 of NC_050068.2, forward strand.
TGTGCAGTACAAGATGGTATAATTCTGGGTTTATACTCCAGCAGGAGTTCAAGGCTGGGGAGCTGGGAAATTGGCTGGTGCTCCATTGTGGGTCCATGAATGGCTTAGGTAAAGCACTCCAGTAACTCAGTTGGGTGTGTGGTGCCACCTGTTGTCATGCTGGGTGCTAACAGGGCCTGGAGAGGTTGGCTGTGTATCATCAGCAGAGCAGTGTGAGAGACACCATCCCAACTGAATGGTTAGGGGGCACAGTGGTTCCAATGGCTTCCAGACTGCACCCCGGAGGGTACAACCCATTACAGGAACCCAGTTCATACATATGGCATGGCTTAACATTTTTCCAATTAGTGCATGCTCAGCTTGGAAGCTCAGACACCTAACTTTCAGAAACCTCTAGAGCTGTCCTTATCTTACATAAATACTCATGTGGAAAACAAATATCAATTCTCCTGTCCTACTCCACCTCAAGCAATATGCTGTAAGTTTCCCTCTGCTGCTTGCAGGTGCAGGTTATTTCAGGCACAGAAGATCATTCCTCATGAGGAAAATCCCTGAGGGCTGTATGTAAATTTGTTTACCATCAGGGTATTCCTTAAGATGCACACACAACATTTTTAAATCACAGGTTTTAACTTGCAGTCAAGTTTGACAGATATCATGAGTCATAAAAATGCAATGTCTTTAGAATACCATGCAATTAATAACTTCAAAAGAGATCAGGGATGATTGATAAATTTATGTTCCAGCAGTAGTATGCTTAGACACAGTAGACTATCATTATCTGTTTACATGGGAACTGTGAATTAGAGGAATAAAATTTGGGACTCAGAGCTCAGGTTCTCTCCAGAAAGATATTGACACCTGCCCCCTGGGTAATCTAATGGGGCCATAAAGAAATTCTGCAACTGATTTCTGCCAGTGCAGATATGAATTGAGGGCTGAAATGATTACCACTTCACCTGCGCCCATGAAAGCTGGCTATGAAAATAATCATTTCATTTACTGATAAATAATTCAATCTCAGCTCTGGTTATTCAGACAGAATGTCCCTGGCCGTTCAACTACCCCTCCTTTGATTGCCTACTGGAGATTTAATACAACAACAACAGAAAGTTGCCTCTCACCCTGAAGAATAAAATCTTGCATGGGTAGCTTTATTTTCATGAACATGTATAGATAAGACTTTTCAGAATAATTTATTGTAAATTGACAAATCAAACAGTGTTGTAAATCTCCCAGAAGCAGGTCACCCTGATACGACTGTACCTCAGAAGATTCAAAATAGACCAGTCTTCTTTCAGGTAAAAATTGTTTTTTAAGTCCTCTAAACAACCTGCCATTTTAACACAAAGAACATTTTCCCCCTCCCCCCAAAAATGAGTGGTAATATCACTTTAATACTGCATGTAGGTTTTTAAGGAACAAATCATGTGATAAACTGTCTTGTACTTTGTATGCAAATCCCCCCAGCCCCCCAAAAAAGATACATAATGTGATTAATTATTTTTAGTCTTATGAGACTGTTGAGTATCAGGAAGGAGAATTCCAAAATATTTCATAAGCATAACAAATACAAAGCTACAGCTATCAGGGGTAGCCATGTTAGTCTGTATGCACAAAAACAACGAGGAGTCCAATGGCCCTTAAAGACTAACAGATTTATTTGGGCATAGCTTTCGAGGGTAAAAAACCCACTTCTTCAGATGCATGGAGTGAAAATTACAGATGCAGGCATTATTATATTGACACATGAAGATAAGCGAGTTACCTAACAAGTGGAGAACCAGTGTTAACAGGGTCAATTCAATCAGGGTGGATGTAGTTCACTCCCAATAATTGATGAGGAAGTGTCTATTCCAGGAGAGGGAAAGTTGCTTTTGTAGTGAGCCAGCCACTCCCTATTCAAGCCCAAATTAATGGTGTTAAATTTGCAAATGAATTTTAGTTCTTCAGTTTCTCTTTGAAGTCTGTTTCTGAAGTTTTTTTGTTCAAGTATGTCTACTTTTAAATCTGCTATAGAATGTCCAGGGAGATTGAAGTGTTCTCCTACTGGCTTTTGTATGTTACCATTCCTGATGTCCGATTTGTGTCAATTTATTCTTTTACGTAGAGACTGTCCGGTTTGGCCAATGTACATCGCAGAGGGGCATTGTCGGCACATGATGGCATATATCACATTAATAGATATGGAGGTGAATGAGTCCCTGATGGTGTGGCTCATGTGATTGGGTCCTCTGATGGTGTCGCTAGAGTAGAAAGGGGAACAGAGTAGGCAACGAGGTTTGTTATAGGGATTGGTTCCTGGGTTAGTGTTTCTGTGTTGTGGTGTGTAGTTCCTGGTGAGTATCTGCTTCAAGTTGGGGGGCTGTCTGTAAGCGAGGGCTGGCCTGCCTCCCATGGTCTGATAGAGTGAGGGATCGTTTTCCAGGATAGGTTGTAGATCATTGATAATATGCTGGAGAGATTTAGCTTGGGGCTGTATGTGATGGCCAGTGGTGTTCTGTTATTTTCCTTGTTGGGCCTGTCCTGGAGCAGGTGACTTCTGGTTACCCATCTCACTCTGTCATTCTGTTTTCTCACTTCCCCAGGTGGGTATTGTAGTTTTAAGAATGCTTGATAAAGATCTTGTAGGTTTGTCTCTGTCTGAAGGATTGGAGCAAATTCGGTTGCATCTTAGGGCTTGGCTGTCGACAATGGATTGTGTGATGCATCCTGGATGGAAGCTGGAGGCACCACCACCGGTATAGGGTGGTGTTTATGTGACCATCACTTATTAGCACCGTAGTGTCCAGGAAGTGGATCTCTTGTGTGGACTGGTTCAGGCTGAGGTTGATGGTGGGGTGGAAATAGTTGAAAACCAGGTGGAATTCTTCAAGGGCCTCCTTCCCATGGGTCCATATGATGAAGATGTCATCAATATAGCGCAAGTAGAGGAGGGGCACTAGGGGATGAGAGCTGAGGAAGCATTGTTCTAAGTCAGCCATAAACATGTTGGTATACCATGGGCCACAGTATGTATTACTAGCTATATTACAACAGCTAGTAATACAGGTTATAATTCCACCAAGGGGTGTCCCAGAGTGAAATCTCCTTCTAATTCACTCTTGGCTGCATAATTGCTTAGGTTTGGGGTTTTTAAAAATAGGGTTAGAATATTTCTATTTGAAATATCGCTTATCTATATTCCATATGACACCTTGCACCTATGTTACACTGTTCAGTGCCTTGCATGGTCACTTGGGCTTCTATGAGGAGGGCAAACAGCTATGAAGGCTGATATTAGTGGAGCATTTTTTTTTAATCTTTATTTTCTCATTGGTAGGTTCTGGTTTTGTTGATCAGGAAAGAGTGCTGGCTCTACTGTGGTTTATACACACTGTTTTAAACACTAATCAAAAGCACTGATCTAGATAGGTATTGCTATGGCCCCATCACTGTCGTGTCTGAGTTTTCCCAACTAAATATTAACTTGCTGAGGGGTGAGATCATATCTTCCGAAAATGTCTGTACAGCACTTAGGCCCATATCCTGATTGGAAACTCCCATCCCAATAGGATCATCTGCTGCTCTTCACTCCGGTACTAATTTTGATCAGGAACTGAGAAAGCGATGGTGCTGTTCACATTTAATGTAAAATGATGTGGAGCTGAGCATTGCTGGCACTGCAGCGCATGTTGTCTCCTCAGCTGTCCCAACTGTCTCACTTATTTACTAATACGAAGAAGAGGACTAATCCTTGTGGGACTCCACGCATGAATGCTGAGGTAAAAGGACAGTTGCCCATAATGATTTGAAGACAAGATCTAGTTCAGCGTGGCTTTGTTTACTCTTTCAGCCTACTGGAGGTGGAGAAGGGGAATTCAATCATCAATGGTATTAAATGCCATGGAGAGGTCCACCAGAGTAAGTAGAGATGCACTATCCTTTTCCATGGACAGAAGGAAGTCATGTCAGAGCAACAAATACTATTTCTACCCTATGTCCTGGCCTAAATCCTGATTTAGGGAAATCCAGATTATTGACAACTAACAGACTGCTAACTTCACAAATAACTGGCTTAGAAAAGCTAGGTCAGAGAATGGACAGAAGTTTGCAAGGTCACTAGCATTGACCGATGGTCTCTTTAGTATTGGTCAGTTTATTGCATATTTTTGGGTTCCCTTAATTGAAGGAACAAGTGTTTTTTCTACTCTTCTTTACCATCCAGGAACGGGAGGAGGTGGAGGTATAGTTGCTGGACTTGTTGTCTGTTAAGGTTTTCATAGTTATTTGTCGTGTGGCTGGGTTGAAGACTTGGAAGGAAAGTAATATGTTTCTGGTCCTGCACTGAGCCTGCTGTTCTTGGTAGAACACCAAGCTATCACAGATGCAGGTAATCTTCTCTCTGTGATATAGGATTATTACTTACAGCAAGTGGGTTCTGGGGTTGGGTGGAAGCACTCTGGGGTCATAAAAAAGTCCAGAAAAATTCTGTGAGTTGTGACTTTGCTGCTTCTATAGCAGGATCATTTTGCTTTCTTTGTGGAAACGGCATACATTTGTAGAAGTCCCTTGCATTTGAGACTGGCTGTGTCAGATTATATTTTATGCCACCGACGTTTGAGTTCTCTTTTAGATGGGCAAGGGATTTATAAATTGGGTAAGTGCGTATGACTCAACCCAGATAAAAGTCAAACAACATTGAGGGAAGCAGAAGGAAGAACTGGCAGACTCAATGAGGGAACACGACCACCATTAGTAACACAAGTGTATGGTAAGAACATAAGAACGGCCATACTGGGTCAGCGCAAAGGTCCATCTAGCCCAGTATCCTGTCTTTCGATAGTGGCCAATGCCAGGTACCCCAGAAGGAATGAAGAGAACAGGTAATCATCAAGTGATCCATGTCCTGTCTCTCATTCCCAGCTTCTGGCAAACAGAGGCTAGGGACAAAATCCCTGCCCAACCAGAAGGAAGCCTTGTCTTTGCGCACATGGATGCTGGATTACTAAATCTGCTGTAAATGGGTTTCCTTTTATCATGTTCAACATATGTGTTTGCTGGTGGCATGAGCAGTGTCTTTTTATTATACATTCATTACACACCCAGATGCACATTCCCATGACCCCAAGAGGTATGCTGGCGGGAGTATAACTGGTAGGGACACCTATGCCAGACAGATCGAAGGGTAAGAGCCAGACCAAAGGAAGTCCACTGATCTTCCGGGTAGGGGGTTAGGACTGGGTTACTGATCAACTCCTGTAAAAAAACAAATCTGTTATGGAAACCTATGCTCTACACATTAAAAATAGAAAGCAGTAATGAAGGCCCTATGTTCCGCGTGGAATAAAGAGGCATAAGTCAAGTCAACTCATGTAAGGAGGACCAACAACACTGGGCCCTTTTATACTTTATACATCTAAAGAATTAGAAAATAAAGTATCCCCCCCCATTGTGGCCTTATTTTCAATTAAAAATGATGAATTTCCAACTTTTAAAATATTTCTTTGGCTATACTTTGTGAATTTTTGAATGAGTCAATGTCACAAATTTCTGCTGAAAATAAAACTTTTGGATCATAAAATGGACCAAAACCAATCAATGAAAATCTCCACTAGAACATTTTTTCATCAAAAATGTTTTTTCAGGGGAAAATTGCGGTTTTAACCAAATGAATTTTTTTGTGAAAAGCATCTGCTGTCTCATGAAAAAAATTGACATTTTGTCAAAAACAAGCAACTGAAAACCAAAAAATAAAATAAAATTGAAAATGCCACTGCAGTGCCTCATGGTAGTTGTAATTCAGCTTCCTCATGCTTCCCCCCCATTCACCTCTATGGGCTAGGTTCCCCAGTTAGGCTATGTCTCCCAGGGTGCACCATGGCCAATGATTCCCATGATGTGCCACATTGGCTCAGCAAGAGGTTTAACTGTGGTTTGCATAGGAGAGATATTCTGGCCATGGGGTTGAACCCACAGAGAAGAATGGGGGTCTGAGGTATTCACATTACCACTCCCATGAGGCACCATGGTGGCACTTCTAAACTAAAACAACTCAAATGAAAAACAAAGAAACCGAAACTGGTTCAAGTGAAACAACACCGCCACATATATTGGTATACGTACTTGTGTGGCAGGAGGTTGGGGAGCATGAACTACTACAGACACAAAGGAAGGAAGGCGCGATCAAGTAAGTTTGAGAACTACTGGTCTATAGGAATCTTTAGTAAACACACTGGGCAAAGTCACTGAGGCTGTGCAAGGAGATGTAATATACAAGAGTGACACCTAGAGGTGATATGGCCACTGCCTTCCCTTGGATTTATCACCAACAAAGCAACTTTAGATTATAGCGAGGACTATGAAGAAGCCCTAATGGCAGGGGCTCCAGAGGGGACTGGCCATGCCTTCTCCCACTCACCCACACTCATATTTTGAGCTGCATTAGCCATTTGCAAACTACCTGCAAAGAGCAGGCTGTGGAGGAGAAAAGCGACTACAATCTCCCCTTGATAGATCTGCCACCACTGGGGGCTTTGGCCAGGAATCATACTGGCAAAAGTACAGCAGGAAGTTTTCTTTAAGAATAGATTGTTTGCCTCAAAATTCATTAAAGCAAATATGTGCCAAATGAGCAGCATCTGATTAGTTTATTTAGAAGTGACCCATGGATAAATACTCCATTTATTACAGCACTGTGAACGATGCCATTAGGAATGGAGAATTTCTAATGAAGACTAATAACGCAAAGCCTGGATGATAAATATTGGAGCCTGCAGGGAACAATAACAAAAGCTCTTATTTTAGTTTTTCATTACCATTAAATGTTGTTGGTGTATTAAAAATGTGTGCAGGGGGTTGTGAAAAAAAGTTTCTTTTGTTCAGTCTGTGAGGAAGGCCATCGGAATTTGATTTTGACTTAAGGTATTCTTTGGCAGACAATGCCAAAACAAAGGAAGAATCTTTGTTTATGGCCATGAATTGTCACAATCCCATAGATGGTTAGCAATAACAGTCATTAACTAAAGAGAAAAAAATGTTACCAATTTGCTCAAATGTAAAACAATACAATTCAACAAAGTTATTTATTTGATTCCTTAATTTACAAAGTCAAATGAAAAGATAGTATATAAAGTTGTGTGTTTACCTATGTGAACCATTCCTATAGAAGCTTCACACAGTGTATGTATAGCCAAATCAGTGTATTGCATAGTTTTGTGATTATCGGAGAGTATATATTGCTTACACACCATAGGTTACATATGCCAAAGAGGGAGAAGGACAAAGTGGGTGAGGTAATATCTTTTATTGGAACAACTTTGGTTGGTGAAAGAGACAAGCTTTCAAGCCACATAGAGCTTGTCCACAGATCTGGAAAACATACTGAGTGTCACAGTTCAAATCAAGATGGAACAGAGTGTTTAGAATAAGTAGTTAACACACATTTCAAGGGACCATTCAAAGTGAAGTGGCCTGCTAATACCCTCCAGTCAGAGGGGTTAAAGGATGGGGCAAAAGCAGCTGGGTGGGTTGTTAGTGGGTTATAGATGGTACCAATAAGCCATAAATCCAGCGTGTCTCTATTCATTCTATGATTTTTAGTGTCTAGTGGAGTTACGAATATAAGCTCCTAGGCTCATCTTTTTGAAAGTGTTATGCAGGTTTTCTCTAAGGATGAGGACTGATAAGTCAGATACAGAGTGATCGCTTTGTGAAAAGTGTTCACCCACAGGTGACGGTGTTTTTGTCTTTTATCATTTTCCTCTATAAGTTCATTTGAGAGCATAGTGACTGTATGATTTCTCCTACATAGTTGTTATTGGGGCAGTTAGTGCACTGGTTGCGGTAAACCACGGGTAGTGATAGGCATGTGTAGGACCCATGGATCTTGAAAGGGGAGTTGTGGAGGGTGTTGATCATTGTAGCAGTGGAGATGTGTCTGGCAGGGGCTGGTGTCCAGCACACACCAACTCAAAGTGGCAACAGACTCTGCCAGAACAACAGATGCAAAACCTGCAGACATATCTCCACTGCTGTAGTGATCAACAACCCCAATACCTTGCAAGATCCATGGGTCCTGCACATGCCTATCACAACACACTTGGAGCAGATGATCTAAGATTTCACTCCCCTCTCTCAAGCAAGACAACCATCAAGTCTCCCTTTGGAACTGTGGTGATTGGTGCTGTTGTCAGGATGATGTCATTATACTATTATGAGGTAAATTGCTAAGTGCATGTTACAAAAAGTCGATCAGAGCACTGTACCTAAGAAAATGTAAATTCAGTATTTCCAACTCTCATGATTTTATTGCGAGACTCAGGACATTTGGTCAGCCATTGGAGCTGTGTGATTATGGGACAATCTCAGCTTTCATTAAAAATTTTAAAAAGTAAATTTTCTAGTCCTTATGATAGCAGCAAAAGGCTCAAAACCCTGAACCCTAAAGGCTCAAAAACTAGAAGGCAAATTAAAAAAACCTGACACATTATTTTTTAAAATCTAATATTTTTAAGCTGATCTAATCTTTTTGGGGATACTATTTTTTAGAACTCTAGGGTGGCAATACTGATATGATAAATTAACAAAAACTAAGTCCAACAGCCTCCTCCCCTGTCAACACACACTGACCCCTTAGAAGAAGAAGACGGAAACAGGAGAAGTATAAGTGGCCATAACTAATCAGACAATTAGAAAGGACTTAGGAGATCTTCACAGCAGCCACAGGGGGCGAGTTCCACAGGCAGAGCCATACCACTGAGACAACTGCCGGGGAAGCCAGAGGATACATGCATAGCAGGTTCGCAGGGCTTTTGGGAGGTGTAGGATTGGAAGAAGAGGAAACAGGAGAAAAAGGCAACTGCCCCATTTTAGTCTTCCCCATAAGCCTTCCAGACTCATTTCCATTCCCTGTCCCCAGCCAAACCAGGGTTTCACTAGAAATGACCAGGACAGCCAAACTGGGAAAATCCTAAAGAACTCACTGCCCCAGACACTGGCATCACCAGCACCCTGACCACACCAGCAGCACAGTCAGGCCTGCTTACCTCTCTCCTCCTCCCCATTCCCTGCCCTCCAACTCCCTCTCCTTTCCTACTTACATCTTCATCCCATTCATTCTTTCCCTCATGACTGCTCTTGCTCTCTTCCTCCCTTGATACCACACTAAATAGCCACAGTTGGTTCAGGGGCCTTCTCCACTGCTTTGTCTGCCATCTGATACAGCCTTCCTGTCTCTTTCTCTCTTCCACTCATCAGCTCATTTCAAATCTCAGCTAATCATGCTTTCCCCTCACCCCCACCTATTGCTGATAACTTCTCTCTCCCTCACTTGACTCTAATTTTATCATTTAATTCTGTAAAGTAGAATTTCTGAATACTTTTTATGGAACAGATAAAGTTGCATTGCATACAACGTAACACACATTACAGGGCTGAACATGTTACATAAAGATTACTGTTTTCAGGCAATCTGTGTTCAGAGAAAGCCATTATTTAAAAAAAAAAAAAGATTTCTGTTTATTATTTTTTAAGAAAGTTTGGCAAGCATTACCAACACTCAGCCAGTCATCCAGAAGAGAACCTCATATACTAATCACAGCAATTTGAAATTATTGCTTGCCATAAAATAATATGGTCCCTTGATTACTGAAATATGAGAGTCAGGTGTCAACACTTATTTAGTACAGAATGCAAGAAAAGTCCAAACATCATACACACTGCACACAAAGCATCCACAGATCCTAAGAAGGTGAAAATGGAGATCGGGGCAGGAAGGGTGGCCAAATTTAGAGAAAAACAGCTGTTTTCTTTGGGAATTTAAAAAAAGATTTACAGTTTTGTTTGTTCATATAGTTTTTATTGACACCGTTTTATAAATCTTCATAAGCTATTGCCGAAATAATGTTTAAGCTATCCAATATCTAAGGAATTTTGGTGGGGGTGGAGGTTAGGGTGAGAAAAAGCGACATATTGCCTGCCTCACAGAACAAAGAATCTGGACCACATTATATTTCTCACCACATAGTCCTCATGACACAGACATCAAAGTCTGAAAAATTCACTCTGGAACTTTTAGAGTTTGCACATTTAGAGAGACATGCTGACAAAATTCAAGCTTCTCTGCTAGACTTGATGGACCCGATAGACACATGAAGGGAGCATATTACTCTCACTGGACAAAGCACAGATGCAGGGTATTAAGGCAATAAAAGGAACCACAGGAAAATTCAAATGCTTTACAAAGTACTATTAAAAGTCACTATTTATAAAGCAAGCTGGAGGTAGAGAGATCCATTTCGGGACAAAAAAATCTGAGACACCTAGGATAGCCCCTGGGTATGGAAACATCAGAGTACTGTGGAAAGGTATACCAAAGTACATCCTAATATGATGGAAAAAAGGTCAAGACTCCCTTTTAGTCACCTGCACCTCACAGGAGGGAAAAATGGAGGAGTGACCACATTCATAATAGTTATGGTGGACTTGAGTAATAGTGATGGGGTACAAAAGGCACCATGGTCTCACAAAGGTAACAGTTTTAATTTCTGACCTGAAAAATCCTTTTGGGTAATGGAAGAACATGGACACTGCAGTTCTGTACCTACTGAAGAAACAGCCTCTCTTGTCAGATACGAGGGCAGCATAGCCTCTGGGAAAAGCTTAACAATGGCTAGGACCACACAGACACTGTCATGCCAGGCAACTGACTCTACTTGGATTTCTTGATTGAATGCATTTGCTTCCTGTTTACAATGCTAACTAAGGACCTGATTTTGAATCACTGAGACCAATGGGAGCCTTTGGACTGATTTCAACTGGAGCATGATGAGATCCTGAGTGAGAATGCCAGGTTGGTCAATGTATCCAAGCTCCTATCTAGTTCTAAGTGCTCCTTTTTGTTTTGTAAATTGGGTAGGACATACACAAAATGTTTCCTGCCTGTCTGATAATACAAGTTAGAGAGAGGTGCAATCCTGGCCTGCTGCCCTGAACATAGGATATAAGACCAATCCTGCATTTCCCATGCATGTAAAACTCTGACTGAAATCGATGGGAATTTTGGGTGTACACTGAATGCACGATTAGGCCCTATGCTGAGTAAGCAGGCTGCTCTGTAATTATTGTATTTTGCATGCTTTAGTCAGTGTTACCTAATTAGGTATGTACGGCATCACTTTAAACCATACCAATTTAAACTGGAAACCAAGTTAGCCTGAACATCCTAGAAAAATGGGGGTTCAACAGGCCTTATTTTTAGCTCATTCACTCCTGTTACCATTTACCCCAACACTGTTTCCCTTCACCTCCCCCTGCAATGAATGACTTTGTAGTATTCTCCCAGTAGCAGCAAAACCAGTCCTGTGGCAGTTTCAAACAACTCAACATCTATCCACACACGATTAAGGCAGATGAATGCCCGTCTACCGGTTTGTGGATCATACTAGGGCCTAGGTGGGAAATAGGCGTCTGGATGCCTAAAGTGAGGCAGCACTGCACACTCCTAGAGGCAGAAACGTAAGTGCCTAGGGACATTTTACCCTGTGCTGAGACAGTTTAGACACCAACAGCGTTTGGTGGGAGGTTTGTGGGCCTACGTCTGAGGTGGAGGTGCCCAAGTACTTTTGTGGATCTGGGACAAAAAGCCTATTTGAGAATAAAATAATACAGCTTTCAAAGCAGTTGTGGGGAAGATTTAATCCATACCAGGTTGTTGTGTGTCAGTTCTCATGGGAACTTGAAAAATCTGCAGTTGGTTGAACAGCCCAATGAACCAGGTTTTTTAGTTGATTTATTTAAATTGGATGATTTGAAACCACCAATTGTGCAATATCTAACAAAGTAACCACAAGTTTTTACCATTGCCCTCCCACCCACACTTCCCTGCTTTGTCTGTCACATTCACAAAATGTTGTATCTTGCTCCAAATAGGATTCCAAACTCTTTGGGGAAGAGACCATGATTTCCTGTGGGTCTGTCCAGCATAAAAGGGCCCTGAGTTTGATTGAGATCTTCAGGAACTACTACAGCACACATAAATAACAACTACACTAATAATAAATGTCATTCTACAGCATGTCACTTATTATGAACTGCAAGTTCTCTTTTCTTTCTTCCATTCCCTTCTATAATAATGGAAGAATGACTTTGTTAAGCATCCAGAGAAGAAGGAATATTATAGGGCTGTCCTAACACCTCATATTACAATAAATTAAGAAATAATCTATTTCATTTTTATCATAGAGGCTTATTGTTGTGAGTCCATTTAGACTTGATGGGAGACTTATTTCCATTCCCCCAGCTTTGGCTCCAATTTAGGGCTATTCAGGTTCCCTCTGTGCTGTACTGTACATTCTAATTCCTTGTTATCTTTTAAAAGGTACCAGTTGAGTGTTTTTGTTCATTTAAAATACAGTTTGTATGTAATAAAACATACACAATAAATTCTAAAAAAGAAAAGGAGTACTTGTGGCACCTTAGAGACTAACAAATTTATTTGAGCATAAGCTTTCGTGAGCTACAGCTCACTTCATTGGATGCATTCGGTGGAAAATACAGTGGGGAGATTTATATACATTTATGTGTATATATATATATAAAATATTTATATAGATTTATTGTGTATATAAATCTCCCCACTGTATTTTCCACCGAATGCATCCAATGAAGTGAGCTGTAGCTCACGAAAGCTTATGCTCAAATAAATTTGTTAGTCTCTAAGGTGCCACAAGTACTCCTTCTCTTTTTTGCGAATACAGACTAACACAGCTGCTACTCTGAAACCAATAAATTCTAAGAATACGACATTCTTGCCCACCTATTTCTTAAGAATATCTAATTTAACTGAGCATAATCAAATGGACTTTCAGGCACAAAAGGAGTTTCTCTGATCAACACACTTTGCCATTATGCCCAAGAGGTCTGAAATGCCATCCTAAAACATCTAAAAGCATAGTAATTTGATTAATATAGTCTTGTATTGAGCATTCAGTCATAAACCCAGGCACACAACTGTCAATCAGAAAGATCTTTTTGTCAAAATAGTTCAAAATCGTAACCAAAAAATGTGAACATTTTTATTTTCTGATAAAGCAGTGATAATCATCATTCAGATGAATTATTATTTAGCACAGTTGCCTTCTGAGTCTTTGATTAAGATGTCAAATGTGCTACTACCTCCTTTCCACCACCATCAAAAAGCCAGAGATAATTAATGTTGCTGATATTTCTAGAAATATCATTTCATTCTGTTCTACAGGTACTCAGGCCATGTCTGCACTACAAACTATGGCTGACACAAGTTACGTTGGCATAAAGCTGCTGCAGTTAGTATATCGCTCATGCAAGTGCATATTTGGCTCCTTGCATCAGGTTGCAAATACTCACCAGGAGTGCTTGTGTTGATGACAGTGCAGTGCAGCATGGGGTAAGGATCCCAGTGTGCAAACTGCCACCGTCCAGTGCCCTGTCTTTTGGGAAGTTTTGGCAATGCATGGGGCTGGGGCAGAAACAAGTTGCACAGGGCTGACTGGGAGCAAAGGGTCAAGTTCCGAGCATGCATCTTTCTCCACCCTATAATGTCATCCATATCCCATAATTTTCATACCTTCTAAAAAAATCCTATGAACCCACATGGCCCTCCTCACTGTCCACCATCTCTGACAGAAGCATGAAGCCTGCACAGCTCTGTACTATTGTCATGAGCATTGTAAGCACAGGACGTACAATCTTCCAGTATTTGCAGAGGTGCGAGAACCACATCAGCACAAAGATTTCATGGAGGACAGTTTGCTGTGGGACATAGTGAAAACCAGTTGAGGTCGCTGCTGGCATTCACAGAGCAGCTGCAAACAGCAAAGTGCTGCTTCTGGGCCCAAGAAAAGAGTGGTGGGATCACATCATAATGCAGGCTTAGGACAATGAGCAGTGGCTGCAGAACTTTCAGATATGAAAGGCTACATTCCTGGATTTCGCAAAAAGAAAAGGAGTACTTGTGGCACCTTAGAGACTAACAAATTTATTAGAGCATAAGCTTTCGTGAGCTACAGCTCACTTCATCGGATGCACAAATGTTGAGGGGGGTGTAGGGAGGTGCTGTAACAGAGTTCTCCATGTACTGCAAAGGGAGGCGAGCCTGTGATTGTTGAACCTGTAGGTCCACAACAGTCTGCACCATCTGTGTTTGCTGCCCAAAAATCCCCATTATGGTGCATCTACATCTCCTTTTCCTGCTGGGACTTCTAGGCCTCTCTCTCTCTCTCTCTCTCTCTCTCCAGTCTGAAATATTCATCCTTCAGGCCTTCTGCTCGAGGTCTGAAGCAGCACTGGCTGGCAGGCTCTCATTGAACACCCCATCCTCTTCCTTCTCCTCCTTATCTGGCTCAGGCATTCCGCAGGTGTGGAGATTGTGCATGGCACCACTCACAGCACCAGCCCTGGTGAGTCTGGCCTACCAGGGATGAGGGAAATAAGGAGGGAACTGTTTGGTCACATGAAACTTTGAGGATATGGCAATGGCACTGAATACTGGTATCATTGTCCACAGGTGGTGGTGATTTTAGCAGATATCTCACTCCTAAGGCACGGAGAGCACAGCTGCTACTGGCACCCCAAAGCTGTGTTAGCCTATATGCTGCTAGCCTATGTACTGCAATGATGCTTGCCAAAATTATTGCAGGCTAGTGTGGGAGAGTGTCCTATTGTGGAGAAAGAAATATGGCTGCCATCCCTAGAAACCCTTTGGAGAGGATTGCAGAGTACTTCCATGAAAGTTGCATCGAGATCGCTCAGGAGATTCAAGGGACATCCGTGTATACAAACAAACTGCTCTGCATGGCCCCTCTGCCTAACTCCACAGGGGAGTGAAAAGCCCTACCTCATGTTGTTGTACTGGTACATCTTCTGGTCCAAGCAGATTAATGAAAAGTCAATAGCTGTGTGCATCACTGTAATGGAAATACATATACACACTTACCCATGATTTCTTCCCCTCCACTAGGCTTGCCCAGGCTCGACTGCCAGGATTGATTGAACTATGGTGAAGATCCTGGCATAAGGCACAGCTGGACCCCCTGCCCCCAGCTGCATGTCCCCCATCTACCACCTCCTCCTTCTCGCTGTTCATGGCAGGGGTCTGTCCCGGGCTCCTCAGAGATATCCAGAATGGCCTGCAGTGTGGTGGTGGGCTCCCCACCAGGTATGGCATGTAGCTCAGCACTGGATCGATGGCTGTCCTTCCTGGCCTTCTGGTCTACCTGCCACAGCTCCTTCGCTTTCACACAGCCCTGCAGCTGGTCCCTTTCATACTCATTCTCCTGCATCCTGCTCGTGGACGGCCACATTTTCTACTGCTGGTCTGTAGCTGTGCCTGCATGGCCTCTTCTCCCCACAGCTCCAGGAGATCCAATCTCGCCTGCCGACTTCAGGCTGGTCAGCTGGGCAGTTACACACAACAATGGGGAACAGCTTGATGTGCTCAACAAGCTGGGCTATCAAGAAAAGGCATTTAAAAAATTTGCAGGGTTTTAAAGGGAGGGGGGCAGGCTTTCAGTCTCTGTGACCCCTGAGCAATGAGTTCAATACTGTAACCAGAGTGGTCAGTGTTAGGCATTGTGGGACAACTGCTGGAGGACTGTTAGGGTTGACATAAGTAATGCAGTGAGCACACTCACACTGCTTCGACCTCAGTACATTGACTATGGCGCTATGACATTTGGGTAGTGCTACTGCGTTGCCACGACAGAGCGTTTACCTTGTTGGGAGACAAATATAAGTGTAGACACATATGCAACTAGTTTGATGCAAGGCAGCTTACGCTGACCTTTGTAGTGTAGACCAGGCCTCAGAATTTGAAACAGCCAGATGAAAATTCCATCACAGAAAACCTGTCTACAGTTATGGTTGTCATTGCTGTGTCTTCCCAAAAAAGATTTTATATCAAATTACTTAAATTATTATCAAGTACTCATCACATTTAAACTCTAAATCAATATATTTTAAAGGGTGGTTTCTGACAAAAATGTAAAAATAAATGATAAAAAAATAATGGAATGTGTGTCAAACATCTGTAAATGAAACCATAAAAAGACAAAGGAAAAAACTGTGTTTGAGAAAAAGGTAGACATGACACTCCAAGGCATGATGCTAGTCATGAATCTCACACTTTCAGAGACAAGGAGATCTCAGATCTAAAAATAGGTCAAGAGCTCTTTGTGAAGGTTTTGTAACTGAAGAGGGTATAAATTCTGCATGTGTTTTCAATTATTATGATTCACTGCACATATAATAGTAACAAGAGTATTTGGCACTTACGCAGTGCTTCTCAGCCAAAGCTCTCAAAGTGTTTTATCATGGGGGACAAATATCATTATCTCCCCTTTACCGAGGGGAAAACAGACACAGAGGTCTAGATCCTCAAAGTTATTTATGCACCCAACACCCATTGAAATCAACAGGCGTTAGGCACCGACATACCTTTGAAGATCTGGGCCAGAGTGGTTAAACAAGTTTCCCAAGGCCACAAAATGAGCCAATAGCAGAGATGTGAATGGAACTAGACTCCCAATCTAGTATCCTATCAACTGTAACATGCTGCCTTCAATATATTGTCTCTTTTATTCTAATACAATAATGAAGAAAATATCCTGGAGACTAGGCAGTTTTCTACCAAGGACAAATGACTGTTCATACAAAAAGGAGGGATTTAATCTTACTTAAACTATGTTTTTAAAACTGACCTGCAATTTTTTCTAAAAAATGATATCAGTAAGTATAATTCTACTTCACATCGTATCTGTAAGATCTGGAAAAGCATACAAACAGAGGGCTTACTTGAGACTCAGGAGACTGAGCTCAGGAAGGGATTGGAGTGAAGCAAGCCCTGGCAGAGTGAAACTAACAAGATGTTGGTCAGTTTTACAGTTGCAATTCAGAACCTTACAAACAGCAACACAGGTAAGGGCCAAGTCAATTTAACCTTGTTGTAGCTGCTGCTCCTGGGGAACACGATATAGCAGCAGCTGAGGTAGGATACTGCATATGTAGCTTTCCCAAGCAGTAGCAGAGTTAAATTGACATGGCGCTTACCTATGTTGCTGTTGTGGAGTTCTCAATAGGTATTTATGAGAAGGAAAAGAACCCAAAAACAAATGGTAGTGAAGGGAGAGAGTAGCAGACTCCCCACAACTACCTGGAAGCTCTGGGTATCTGGGGGTTGACGAGAAAGCTCTTTCTTACTTCCAACAGCCAAAGGTAGAGTGTGGAGAGGAGAAGGGACTTCACATTTATCAAACATCTACTAACTAGAAGCCGATATGAAAGATGGTGCCCCCAGTCAGGGTCCAGAGATGCACCCTGGCAGGACACCCAATATCCACTCCTTTCCTAGCCACTGGGAGCGTGCGGAGGCTGGGAAGACTGGATTTCCCACCAAGGCATTGCCTCTGGAAATTGGAGGCAAACATTCAGTCTTTGGGATCTGCCTCTGGCTAGAACATTTAGTCTCCAGCATAGGGGATGTCTGGTACATGGACTGTTTTTAATCCTAATGTGTTTTTAATCTTGTAAAATAGCCAGATGAATGCATATTAATTGTGGCCTGTTTTACTTGTGAGTGACATAGAGAAGCCAGACAGAAAGAATGCATGTATTCAGATGATGAGATTCAAATTAAATATTCCTTATAAATATGCAGCAATTACTTTGAAGCTTTTTATTCCCCCACTGACCCAAAGTTAAAAACTCCAGAGGAAACTGTAACTTATTTAGGCTTATAACTCAGCTCCGACACAAGTTGGAGACAATGTCTCATCCTAGGTGGCAAGATCATGACAACAAGTCTGACAAAGATCCTCTGAATGATGCCAGCATGGACCACAGTCCCTGGAAGGTTTAACATTGGTGGTACAGTCAGACATGGTTAACACTGACTCATATTTTGCCAGCCCACACTGGTTAACTGTAGGCTTTTGGTAAACCATTCAGCATGACAAAGCAGTGCTGAAGAAACCTGACTGATAGAATGAATACACAACTACATTCAAACTATGATGCTATTCTTAGGGTCCGTATGTTCCAAATGTCTACTTCTTGTTCCTTAAAAGGAAATGGCATTTCCTGAAAAGACAAACAAGAGAATGAGGGGAGGGGGTGGAACATAATATATTTGTCTAGCTTTATCACAAACTGACAATCTACACACCAAACTCTTCATTACTTCCCTTGAAATCTCAGATGTATTTATACTGTACTTCTAAGGGTAGTTTAACTGCTTTAACCAGTCTTCTCAAATGTATGATTTAAATAATGCTGTCCATGTAAAGTTGTGCAATAAGTACAAATTGGCAAGATCATTGAGAAAACCTTCTACAGTGGTAACGGTCTCCTCTGTCTAATTTGAGCAACTTCAGAGCAAGTTGTAGAAAACAATTTTCTAACTCATTCATTAAAGTTATTCAAATGCACACATATTTAATATTCACAGATGGTGATAAATGTTAGCCACAACACTTCCTGAAACAAAAGATCATGCAATTTATGTCTAACATCTTCAGCCATGCTGTTGTAAAGCTGCAAAGCTCTCCTCTGTCTTCTTAAAGCATTTTTATACATTTATAATTCAAATCTGGAAGCTGTGGCGGCTGAAACAATGCAGTAAATATTAATAACCCATTTCAACATACCTATATTATCTAGAGGGCTAATTAGAGGAACTACCATAATATGCATTCTCCTCAAGAAAGCAATTGCAATTTCTCATATCAAAGAATACCATCAGTGTGTCTCCGAAAGCTACCTGCAGGATCAGAGCTGTCAGGTTCCACTACTCCTGAAGAGGAGCGTAAGTAGCACACAAATGTTTAAGCTATCTCAGAAAGGAAAAATGGTGTGTGAACATTTCATGCATCCATACACTCTCCCCATTTTCATTCATATGCCCAAACTGATTTAGACAGGGCGGTTTGCCCTGGGTTCTCACAGGGCCTAATCAGAAGCCCACAGAATCCAACAGAAGTCTCTCCATTGACTTCAATGGGCTTTGGATCAGGCCCCTACTGACTGAATAGGATACAAAACAACGTCACAAAAAATGTCCTATTTAACCCGCCTTGACTTGGAGTGGTTTGCAGGGTCTCAGCAACGTGGTATTTTTGCAGGGGCTGCCATGTTGTACTCCACAACTTACACTTTAATTTAATAAACTAGCCCTTATGATTATGAAGATAATGCTGAGGAGATTAAATGAGCATAACCCACGTGATGAGGTCAGCCTAGCTCTGCAGAGGGCCAGCTGAAACAATACACCGGGGAGGTGTGAAAAGGCCATGTCCCTCTCTCAGCAAGGTGCCCAATAATGCTAAGTTATCTATTTCAGTGTGGATTAATGCATGTGTCTGGAAAGAGAAAGAAGGGTCTCCAAGCGCCACCCTGGAAAAGCCGGGCCTGCAGAGCCCCGCTAGCCCCACCAAAGCACATGCAAACTCAAGGAGCCCAGTAGAGCACATAGGATCATATTTTAAACAAGGGCCCTGTCTGCTATGAATGGTCCCTCATTTTGACATCTCAAATGGATGGCATTTGTCTTGGGGGTGGAGCTTGGAAGTGTACCCCCCCCCCCATGTGACTGCTATATTAACCTATGAGAGGAAAAGGAGAGAGAGAGAGAGAGAGAGAGAGAGGAGTTGAAGATAGTGCCAAGACTGAGAAATGGGTGGCAGGATAGACAGTGTTTTCAGCAGTAGCAAAAGGGATACAAGGAGAGGACTTGGCAGGAAAGTGTTTTGGAAATGATATTCTTTCTCCTAGGCGCTAGCTCCATGGGCACCGCCAAAGAGCTGATCAGTGGCTCGGGGAGGAGCTTAGGGGAGGGGGAGAGCAGTGAGCGGCGGGTGGGCAAAGGCCTCGGGGGGGGGGGGGGTGGAGCGGGGGCAGGGACTGAGCAGGGCCAGGGCCTCAGGGCAGAGCAGGGGTGGAGCACATGGGGAAAAAATAAAAGTCAATGCCTATGTTTGTTATTATTTGTTCTGTGGTAGTGCTATGAGGCCCCAATCACAGATCAGGACCCCATTGTGCTATACACTGTAAAACCACAGACCTAAACAATCTTCTGTGCCCCAGAGAGTTTACAATCTAAGTATAAGCCAAGAGACAATAGGTAACCATAATAAAAACAAACAAGGAGAGCAGCACATACAAATGAGACAACACTGGCCAGCATGATAGGCTGTTGGTTTCAGCACACCAGCAGCCTAACCGTTGTCAAGTAGTTTGCAGACATCGCAGCGAAGGAGAGTTTTAAGAAGGGATTTGAAGGAGGACAAAGAGGTAGTTTTGCAGATGTTTACAGGGAGCTCATTCAGAGTGTGGGAAAAAGTGTGAAGGGGGGTGTTTCAAAATTTAACAAATGGACCATGAAGGCTGGCATGTTGAGTATTAGGTGGCAGCAACACAACCAGAAGCTGTTAGAAAGACAAGCTGAGATACAACAGAACGAAAAGGAGTACTTGTTGCACCTTAGAGACTAATAAATTTGTTGTACTCCTTTTCTTTTTGCGAATACAGACTAACATGGCTGCTATTCTGAAACCTGAGACACAACAGAAGTGAACAGAAACACCAGCTCAGACCATAAAACCACTAGTGATTCTTTTCTCATGCAATAATCTTTTCAGCAGAAACGTCCAGTGTTAATATTAGCTAGTATCAAGTTGTTTGATATATTCAGCTATGCATGCTGGTCATCTTACTTTATCACTCCCATCCTAAAAGCCCTTTCTCTCTTCACTAGGCAGGATTTATAGCATGGACATCAACTTAAATATTTGCCTTTGAAAAAAAATGCATTCCTACCAAGTAACCCCTAATATTATACAGTAACTCCTCACTTAAAGTCGTCCCAGTTAACATTGTTACGTTGCTGATCAGTTAGAGAACATGCTTGTTTAAAGTTGTACAATGCTCCCTTATAACATCGTTTGGCAGCTGCCTGCTTTGTCCACTGCTTGCTGGAAGAGCTGCCCATTGGAGCTAGCTGGTGGGGGCTTGGAACCAGGACCAGCAGCCCCCCCCATCAGCTCCCCGCGCAGCAGCCACCCAGCAGGCTATCAATTGCCGGCAGTTCAGCTGTCCCTCCCACCACTGCCATGTGTTGCTCCTGCCCTCTGCCTTGGACCTGCTCCCAGGAGCCTCCTGATTGCTGTGCAGGGGAGGGAAGAGAGGGAGGCTAATGTCAAGGTGTCCCCCTCCCCCTGCACCCCACTTATCCCATCTCCATTTGTGGGGGGGGGGGCAGGAGAGACACAACAGGGCTCAGGACGGAAGGAGCTTCCTGGGAGCAGCTGCCATCTCAACTTGCTGATCTGCTTAACAAGGCAGTGTACTTAGAGTGGGGGCAGTGTATTTAAAGGGGCAATACGCATCTCTCTCTCATATACAGGGTGTGTGTCTCTGTCTGCCACGCTGTCTCCCATCCCTCCATTCATGCTGCCTTGTAGAGTGCGAGACTACATTAGCAACAATGGGTTAATACTTGAGGGCTCAGCCAAAAGCTAGTTCATCATTTAGCAGCAAGACATTCCTTGGGAAATATCCCACCCTCTTCCACTCTCTGACTTCACCACCTCAACCAAGCTTCACAATCATCATCACTGTGTACAGTATTAAATTGTTTGTTTAAAGTTTATACTGTGCATGTGTGTATATATCTATATCTATAGTCTTTTGTCTGGTGAAAAAAATTTCCCTGGAACCTAACCCCCCCCATTTATAATAATTCTCATGGGGAAATTGGATTCGCTTAACATCGTTTCGCTTAAAGTCACATTTTTCAGGAACATAACTACAACATTAAGCAAGGAGTTACTCTACTATGACTGAGAAAGAAATATTCTTCTCTTTTTAAAGTTTATTTTTTGCATTTGACAGAACTTTGTGTCAAGTCAGTATCTACTTTTCCCTGTATAGTCACTTTCGCTTGTTTACCTGTGTCTTTTGCATAGCAAAAGAGAGGAGGAAAACATTAAAACAAACAAGCAAGCAAGCAAGCCTACCCACAACAAGAAACCTGGCCAAATGAGTTAAAACATATTACAGGGGAACTTAGGGGCAAGACAACTTCACCAGAATGATTTGTTCGTTTGGTAAAACTGAGCAGTTTCATGTTGACAGAATCCCCTTAAAAACATGAGAAATCACTCTGCCCATCTTCATATGAAGACAAAACAATACATCAGAAGTTTAGGATATTTAAAGCTCCAGGAAATCTCAGTTTATGAGCAGTTATTTCAAGTTACAGCAAAGATCAGAATCATGGAAGTTAAGAGATATAATCTGGAACCACTTTTAAGGTCCTGCAACATAATTTTTTACTCTGAACAACTTTTATGGTGCTCCTTTAAATATAATTAATAGCTAGAAACTGTGGAAGAGTGCTCACTGCTAGCCAGAAACACTGTATGCACTAACCTTTTAATTTACTGAACTAAAAAAAAGTCCATGCCTTGATTAAAAGATGATTTCTCAAAATTTCCCAGCATTTCACTCCCGGTAAAATAAAGTAAGTCAGAGACTGACAAGGTACAGTTCGAAACCTGAAACAGCAAACGTGTTTGAGGCTACCTAGTATTCTTTGCCCCAGATGCTGTCACAGCTCCTGTATAACCCAGTCTTCATCACCTTCGTAGATGGCATCAGAGATAGCTGCTGATACCATGTTACGGAATTATCAAAAAATCATCTCTGCAGTAACTCAGTCTCAAGTAATGTTTGATTTTTAATTTGGATATATACAAGCAAGACATCCAGCTTCATTGGTTAGACTTGGAGCACATCCGTGTAAAAGAATGCATAAGACCATTGCTTGAATGGCTTTTACACAGATATCCAAAGCCCGTAAAAGCTGTCAAGATGCCCAAAATGCTGCTGAAGTCCACGTGTAGCTCCAGTAATATGCTCTACTCTAGCATCTAAATGTGCCTGAAACATAAATTATACTTTTCACCTATATAGCACTTTTTATCCATTAATCTCAAAGCAGTTTTACAGAGCTAGGTATTATTACTATTCCTGTTTTACAGATGGGGAAATTGAAGCAGAGGGAGGCTAAGTGACTTGCCCAATGAATAAATGACATGGCTGGAAATAGAAACCAGGTCTCCAGACTCCTAACTCAGTGTCTTATTCAATGCACTTGTTCCTTATGATAACAGAGCATTGGCACAACAGTGTTCCTGGTTTCGTACTCCATACCTTTATCAGCCACAATGTGACCTGAACTGTACCCATTCTATTTTCCCTGACATTCCTGGAAGGAATGCGTTTTCTATCATTTGTTTGTAATAACTATTTCAGCCTACTGCTATCTAAGGGAGATGACAAAACCCCAGTACAATGCATCTTCTCATGATCAAATTGTTTGTGATCCGTAGCTTTACTATTCCAAATGGTAGTCATAGGCATCTTTGTTTATTGCAGCAGAGATGAACTGTAACAACCATTAAAATGGATTCACTAATTTGCAGATGCAAGTAACTTGTCAGCAAGAGCTGTCTTACATGTCTCCTTTGCCGTCACTAATGCTTGCATACACATGCCCATCCAAGCCATTATGTGGTTGTTCTATGTACACCATAGAATCTCGCTAGGGACGTCTATTTTAAGGCAGGTAAAATAAATAAAATAGCTGGCCATCTCATATACTCTGATTTTTTTGAAACCTCGTCCTTTTATTTATATGATCTCATGTTTGGTTTCTCATCAGCACAAAATTCCCAAGGTGTTGCTGAATTGTTAGTAGGCTAAGTCTACCCATCAGAGGACTTAACGGCTCTACTGCGCAGGAACCTTTCAGTAAAGTGGGTTGGGCAGAAAAAGATTGGTCACGTGTAGAGGTTACTATGGTTTACTGTTTGGCATACTGTACTGTGTACAGTACAGTACAGTTTGCTGTAACACTTTCCTGTAGGTACACAAAATTAGGATCTGTAAATAGAAGGCACAGCTGGCCAAAAGTAAAACTCTTGTTCTGCATTAGGATTCATGGGTGCAGCTGCCATTGAACTCGACAGGAGTGGTTTATGCACATCCAAAAGCACTAACAGATCCCACATGCACACACTATTTTCTCCATGATTATTAATAAAAAGACAGCAGACTCTATCTGGAAACAATTCTCAGACACCCAGGACAGGAAACTGAAAGCCAGGTGTTTCACAGCACAAGTAGTGTAGGTATTTCCAGAATTCCTCTACAGCATGGGCCAGCGGATAGGGCCCTAGCCTGAGAATCAGGAGATGGGGCTGGGTTCTAATCCCAATTTTGCCAATTGCCTGCTGCATGACCTCACCAAGTCACTTAACATCTCTTCTCAGTTTCCCCTCTCATCCTTTGTCTGTTTAGGTTAAAAACTCTTCAGGGCAGAGACTGTCTGTATGCATGTACAGCAGTTGTGGCTTCTAGGCATCACTGTAACACAAATAATAACATTTGAAAACAGCTATTGTTTTTCAAAAACCAACCAAACTAGGAGGTTGAGAAAGATCACAATGTGAGTATATACATATAGCCTTCCTCAAAATAATTAATTTTAAAAAGTTTTTGACTGCTTTGTTTTCAATATTTGATACACTTCTTAAATTGTTTTCATATCTTTCTCTTCAAGCCAGTCACTCAAAAGATTCACGGTCCATCCGCTGGTCACTTATGTTCTGTTCCTGTCTGAGATCTCTTCTTTAAAACTGTGCCTACTTACTATGAACTTTATTTTAGATATGATTTTCCTCATTTCCATCCACTGAAACTGACGTGAAGAGAGAAGAGAGCACATTGAGTTCCTCTCATGAATATCATATACTGATTCAGTGTCTTATTATTTCATTCCCAGAATCCCAAAGAACTGGCTGAAATATATACATACAGGAATCACTTTACCACTCAAGACACTGTTAACATCTGTCCCCTCCCCTGGTTACTGCACTACTGAAAGGTGCTCAGATACTATGGTGATGAGAGCAGTACAACTACCTTTTTTTCGAATGGTTACAATTCAGGACTTTAACCGTCTTGCTGAACTATTCTAAAGCCTATGACTGCCTAAGGAAAAAGATCAGAGGAGGGAACCTCCACAGGAAGAGACTGCAAAGAGCAGAAGTCTCCAAGGAAGAATTCCACTAATTATTTTCCCTCTCAAATCCCTGGAAAGATTTTGGCCAAATACCAAAAGAATAAAATAAAATAAAATTAAAAACTAAAGAGCAGAAAGGACTCCTGGATTTAAAACTTCAGCAGAAAGACTTCGCCACAGTAAACTGCATGGAACTGAATTTAACCACTTCCAAAAGACAGAGCTGAGTTAACCTGCTGGGATTTGAACCTGTTACAAGGAATCTAGGTATTCTGAAGCTGACACTGTAATCGTTTTGATGATTAGCAAAAGTGATAAGAAAATAAAGGAATATGTGAATATCCCATAGAATTATCTAAACAAGGTTAAAGTAATCTTGACTTGAGTAGTTTTTACTGCACACCATCAGAACCATCAACCACTATTCAAAGACTTCTTTTCACAATGCCTTGATTAAAGTAAGTATCTGAAGCATGGTGTGTAGAACACTGTCAGAGCCAGCGCAAGGCAAAAGCAAACTAGGCAATTGCTTAGGGCCCTGAGCAGATCAAGGGATTCCCCATTCTCTTTTTTAGTATGTGTTGTGGGGAGGGCTCAAAATATTCTTGCTTAGGGCCCCCAAAAGGTGAGCACTGCTTTTGAATGCAGTATACTGTTGAATTCAGAATATGAGGCCCAGAAACATAGCATTGCTAATAAGTTGGCAAGCTGAACTGTCTAACTTCAAGAGCAGTAGCCAAAATAAACTATTTTCCATATTTAGGTAACAAATTATTATTGAAATAACAGAAGCTCTGCGTGGATCCAACACAGGGTGCTTTTCTTTATCAGC
This sequence comes from Dermochelys coriacea, assembly GCF_009764565.3. Taxonomy (NCBI): domain Eukaryota; kingdom Metazoa; phylum Chordata; order Testudines; family Dermochelyidae; genus Dermochelys; species Dermochelys coriacea. The sequence continues at coordinate 151,827,974 of NC_050068.2, forward strand.
AGAAATGACCAATTACCCAATTCTTTGACTGCAACAGAGAGTTAAAATGGATGTACAGTATGATTTGTTTGTATTTAATATAGCATTGCACCAATGAGATTTTTTAATTCATTTAAAAGCTTATCCATGTCTATTCAAACGTGTTTCATATTTAACAGCTGACAATTCTAGATTAAAGTAACTCCAGGGGAGAAAAGAAAACACTTATTTACAATTTCAGTAGATTTTATATTGACCGAAAATAAATATTTGAGAAGAAAAACAAACATTTTTATTATATTAAACGATAAAGCCAATGGAATGTGTAATCTTTTAACTATACAGTAGGTTTATCAATACAGTTGCTACTGATTTTCACTGCCTCAGAATCTTCGCCACTACAGATAAAAGGAAAACTGGATTTTCAAATGCAATGAAAGCTGAAACAAGCACGCCATTGTGCAGTCAACTCAAAGATTATGAGCAAAGACTTGGATTTTTGAAGTCTGGGTAAGCAGAGACTGGACACAGAGCAGTAGCGACATGTTCAGGCTCTTAAGAGGAAAGCCAAACACTGGATATTAGCATTTTCATGCAGACCAGTTAAAGAATAGCATCAACATGACCTGCAATGTAAGGCGCTCAACTGTCTTCCCAAGCAAAGAAATAGAGTCTGGCAGCAGCAACTCTCACAGAAATGGCAGTGCAGATATTTCTGTTGACTTCTTGAATTAGCAATTGATGTTTCTAATACCTTAGTGTTTATTACAGAAACAATGCAAATTTGTGTTCCAGCATCTTTGTGTTGGAAGGAAATTAACTGAAACATGCCAACAAAAATAGGCAAACTTCAGCTCATTATAATAGTCACATATCTAATTTTAAAAAGAAAAAGGAGTACTTGTGGCACCTTAGAGACTAACAAATTAAGTACTCCTTTTCTTTTTACGGATACAGACTAACACGGCTGCTACTCTGAAACATATCTAATCTTACTATCCCCAAAGATCATGACGATTGTTCAAGCAAAGAATGCTCCTGGACCCAAAAAACAATTTATATCGCCAATGTGCAGAGGTTCTACAGTTGTAGATTCCTGGATTACATTATGAATCACATTTACTTGTTTACTGCTTCTATATTCTGTGATCCTAGACAAATACATACTTAGCTGAATTGACAAATACCCATTAGTTTTGAACAGCTTTGTTTTTGTGCATTCATTTCAGATGGCTAGATCTGTTACCATTTTGACATACCTTAATTTGGCAAGATAGCTGTTTTAAAGGAGCAGAGAGCTACAGACTCTGATTTCCTTTTCCCTTAGGAATGAACGCAAATTTCAGTTTCCAGCTTAAAACTTGATAAAACACGTGATGATTTGAGAATGACAGCATTAGAATAAGTGCAGTACTGTTTTTTAGGAGTATGGTGGCTACAACATACCTATTTATGGTCCAGTTGTGGCACTTCACAAGATTATTCTAAAATACTCTTAGTTAATTAACCTCTAATTGAATTAAAACAATTAACAAAAAACAAAAGCAACCTCCTGTAACCACTAAGAAGCAAAACTACATCACCATGCAAACTTTTTGTCACTGAAAATGTAAACTAAGATTAACCCTCTTTATGCCCAGTCACAGATGGGATATGGGGAAAGGGAAGCTAGATGAAGAAATCTTCAGTAAACCCTTCAGTAACCCTATATTATATGAGATCCTTAAAGAACATTGGGAAGCTGAGAGGTCCCACATTTGCCCTTCTCCTCACCTAAAAATACCACAGACATTCCATGCTCCTTACATGGGCTTCTATGTGCACTTTAACTGTCTTCCACTGGCTTTACAGGAAAAAGGTGTGATGAGTCAAGGTACCATACCTTTAGGCATGCATCAACAGAGCAGGAAATGTAGATATGCTGGCTTTGGTCCCTTAATTTAAGTATTATTGTAGCCATTATTTTGGAAGGCTGATAACCTTTCACAACATGAATATGTATTGTGGAACCACCACAGACACTGTCTCTTTAAAACGCTGTCTTTTTGAAACCAAAAAATTGCATATTTTAAAAACAAATGATCCAAAGCTCTGTCACAGAGAAATTTTATTTAATGTTTTAACCCACTTCTTTTCAGAACCAGCAATTAAAAAAAATAAAAATAGGTGTGCAGACCTCCTGCAGATTCCCATATAACAAGTAAGTAACAAACACTATTTCAAGAGCCCTCTTCTGATAGCTTTTATGATGCTGGTACAAATGCAAGGGAGCTAAAAGAACAAGAAAGGCTTTGTTCATTTCAGTGCCATGAGAAACACAAAGTAAATCCATGTTTGCCAAATAAAATAGCACACATTTGTCAAACAGTAAGAGGGTGCCACAAAGAATGGAAAATCAATAAACATTAAAAAGACATTAAAAAGCAGATGACACAGGGCTTGTGTTTCTGTAAAAACATGTGTAGATCAGTTAATATTTTACTAGTGCAAACTAAGAGATCCCATATGTTATCTCTCCCCCACACCCCCAGGACTGTACTTTCTTCAGAAAGGGCTGACTTCAATGGAAATACAGAAAGCCTTTCCAGGCTAGTAACTCTGCCTCTCAGCTGGAATTGATGACTGCTATACTTTTGCTGGTACACTGGGCAACTTTGCTAAAGCCACCTTTGATGCAATCTCCAAGACCTACAGTTATCTGACCCCTGACCTCTGGAAGGAGACTGTATTCACCAAGTCTCCTTATCAGGAATTCACTGATCATCTGGCTAAGACCCACACCAGAGTCTCAGTGCAGAGAACCCAGGCAGCTGCTGTGGCAACTATTCAAATATTTTTGTATAAAATAAAGTGATAAGTGAACAAGAAAAAAGAAGTGTCTAGTTTGCGCAGGGCTTGGTCCTGGAAAGATGCGAGACTTCAATGTCAATAAAGGAGCTGGGAAGGAGTTGCAACACTGCCTGCCAGCCAGGGCAACAAGAAATGCCCAGCACGCCTCTACAGTCTACGCTGAAGTTAGATGTTTGCAAGAGTTTGTGCGAGAGATTTTCACAGCTACTCCCACGTCAACAGACCAGCGTTTGAATGAACGCGAGGAGCCCAGGCAGGGGACCGCTCCCGGGTCTATCAGTGCGCAGGGAAATCGAGGCACGTTGGTATCCCGCTCCCGTCCCAACGCAAGTCACACAGCAGGCCGGGGCAGGGGGCGCTGGGCTGCGCAGCCCAGCTAACACCTGGCGAAGGGGGGCTCGGCGAGGGAGGACTCCGCCCGGAGGCCAGCGGGGCGCACCTAGGCTGGGCCAGGAGAGGCTAGGAACGGACGCGTCCCTCTCCGAGCAGCCGGGCCAGGGGCTGTTGCGGCAAAGGAAGGCGAGGGACTGCGGAGCCCCTGCCCCGCTGCAGCAGCGTTTCAGGGCTGGGAGCCCCGGCTCCCCTGGCCGCAGCCCCCGCCCCAGCAGAGTCAGGCGCCCCGCTCCCCTACCTTCGTACGCGAGGCTCAGGCACACGCCCACGGCCAGCAGCCAGGCTAAGCAGAGCGAGCGGCTCCCCATGTTGCGCGGCTGAGTCCCTTCCCCGCCCGAGGCTGAGCGACTAGGGGGCAGGCGGAGGAGCGGGACAGAGACATTCTCCGCGCGGGCTCTGGGGCTCCGCGGCAAACTCCTCCCTCCTCCTCCTCCCCCTCCCCCTCCCCCTCCCCCTCCTGCCGCCGCTCTGAGCTCCCCCCCCGCGGCCCGGGACGCCGCGCCGAGCTGCAGGGAGCCTGTGGCCCAGCTGCCTTCCCCGCCTCTCCCGCCAAGCCTCGCTCCTTTCAGATGCATTTGAAGGCGGCTCTGGGCTCTCTCTCTCTCTCTCTCTGGCGGAGTCTGCAAGAGTTCCTGCAGGAGCCATGGACGCTCAGAGCCCGGATCGCTGGCTGGTCTCCCGCCTGGAAACGATCAAAGCCCCCCACCCCAGGGCCATACCCCGTCCCGGGCAGACAATGCCTACCTCTGACAGACCGCTCGGGGGGCTCCCTCTGTTACACCTTGCCAACGCTGGCACAGCTCGGCCTGCCTGCAAGGGACTAGGAGTGAACCGAAAGGATTTTGTTACAGCCCTCTTCCCTCCCGCCCTCCAGCAAAATCACAAGACAAAGGATCCCACCCTGATAGACACGCAGCTGTTTACTGCTTGGGACCCCCACCACACGGCTTGCCTCTCAGTCCCCACACTGAAAAGAGGGACATCGTTGTTTTCTTGAACACACAGTTTTATGTTTATTTTTTAATTACATACAAGCTTGTAAATAGCCTGGACCGTATTACAATGGAACTAAATGATTCTGGGTACTAAAAGCACGTTATGTGGAAACCCACTATTTAAAAGAAAAAGACCATTTGTTCCGATCATAGAATATTAGAAATGGAGAGATGCAAGAGACCCTTAGAGGAGATCAAGTCCAGCCCCGCTGTGCTGAGGCAAGGCCACAGTTACCATATTTTGTATCAGAGATCCCCAGTCTTCCCTCCCCCTGTCTCTGTCCCCTGTGTCAGTGACCCTCAGCACACCCTCACCTCTGTTTCCCATGTCAGAGACATTGGACCCAAATGGGTCCTGCCCAAGCTATCCACACAACTTGGTCTATGGCAAACTTTCTCAGTTGCATGCTACTCTAGAAGGGAGTGAGGCAGAGACAGCACCACACGTATCGGGGAAGGTGGAGGTATCTACCACTGGGTGTGGTTGTGTCCAGGTGCCAATGTGGGACCAAAGGACAACTTTACAAATCAGGGCCAGATATGAGATGTCCTGCTCTATGCAGGACACTTGAGAGGGATGCCATCTGGCATTGACTCCGCAATTTGCAAACTAGGACCACTACCCTCTTTAGTGTCGGAACAGTGGGAGGAAACTTGCCATGAGATCTCCTTTCACCTCCACTAGTGATTACCAGTCCAGATCCCCTTTCAGGAGCTGTATGAGGGGAAGGCAATATGCTACTAGTTCCAATCCCTTCTCTGGCAACAGTGGACCAGAGAAAGAAGCAAATGGGTGCCAGCTCAGAGCTCCTCCTGTAACAGCAGTGGGACAATAAGGATGGCACTCACTGCCAGTTTAGGCCTGGAAAATTCCATTCCCCACAGCCCCCATTTCAGATGTCCTGCACTTGAGCTGCTTTGGTTGCTCAGAAGTTTCCAGTATTGCCAACCTCCAGTGCTCAAAAATCATGAATCAAGCCCCCCAAATCATGAGATTTTTAAAAAAGTATTTTTTGGGGGGTGGGAGGTATTTGTCCTTGGGTTTTGAGGTACAAGGCTACTCTTGTGTCACATTTTTAGGCTCTCCTCCATAAGCAGAAGGGACAGAAACTTTGTTTTTTTAAATAAAAGACAAGATTCTCATGTTCAGTAACTCCTCGCTTAACATTGTAGTTATATTCCTGAAAAATGCTACTTTAAGCAAAACGATGTTAAGGGAATCCAATTTCCACATAAGAATTAATATAAATAGGGGGGTTAGGTTCCAGGGAATTTTTTTTCACCAGACAAAAGACTATACAGTAATCACTAATCTAAAAGAGTTGGGACTTTAAGAAAAATATCAAAGTTTGCAAAACTTATGATAAAAAACATGGGAACTGGCAACACTATTTTGGCAATAGCTAGAATAAGAACTCATCTTCCTCCACTCTAGAAAGGAAGCATCTGATGTGGGTAAAATAATGTTGAAGGGATAGTGTAAGGGAGTGGAGTCCTGCTGGCATGTAGCCTTCAAAGACAGTGCAGGCCAACAGTGTAAAAGGAGAGAGATTCCAGTCAAGGCCTGGGAGTCCAGGTCAAGACAACAGCAGGATTTAGAGCAGGCCTCTGCAGAACAGGGAAAGGTGCCAAACTGGGAGAGGGAGTTTTCTTTTTCTGAATTATTTTTTTAAAGGGCATCAGTTTTCTCATGGAGGATAGTCACCGCTCAGAGAGTGATGTTTTAAAACAAAGCAGAGAGACTAAAACCATGACACTGCACATAAATCCTCCATAGTAGGACTCAGGGAGGGGTGTCAGAGGATGGGCTAAAAGATCAGGGTTATCATGGTCTCTGTGTGTGTTTGTGTACCAACATGTTCTCTACCCACATGCATTTTATTCTTGCCGAGAATAGGATTAATCTGCACAAACAGAGTAGTGTTGTATCGAGAACCATTGCCAGCAGAATCAAGGATGTAAAATTTCTTGCAGATAATTTCTATTCTCCTAGCATTGTCCCCCCCAATTTCTGACATCTGGGCTGCTCTCCTCCCTTTGCAGCTCAGAGAGGCAGATCAGAGTTTTAGAGTTGCATGATCTGGCCACACCCTCTCAGTTCCAGCTTCCTTCCAGCTGAGTTATTCCCAAACTGTAGAATTTGCATAACATCATTAATAACAAATAACAAAGTAACTATACACTTTAGACCAAAGAAGATGGTCATATCATAACAATCCCACTTAGTATCTGACCCTTGACTCATGAGCCATCCAGGACGGGTAGAATTGTGGGAGATGCTGCTACTAGAAAGTAAATTATCAGTACGAAATTTTCCATTCAGCAGCTCAGTATCTCCCATAGTTCTTGACATCTGGGAAGTAGCGAGTAATGAACAGATGTAAGGAGGGTTATAGAAAAGGTCAGAAAAAGGAAAACAATATCCCTCCCCATCCATATTTTCTCAAACTGCAAAATCATTTCTGGGCAAACCCGCATCACCTTCCTGCCAAAGGAAGTCCACCTTGTAGTTATTGATAAAAATGGTAGCATTTGACCAGGTGGTTGCCTTACAAATTTCCGCTGTGGATGAATTAGCTCTTTCCGCCCATGAGGTTGCCAGAGATCAAGGAGTGTGCCCTGAACCCTTTTGGAACCAGAATCTCCAATGCCTTGTACACTTCCACAATACATAGTCTAATCCACCTAGCAACAAACGACTTTCAAGCTCCAAATCCTTGGCATTTCAGATGAAAGGATTCAAATAGGGCACCTGATCTCCTCATGGCCTCTATGTTTGAAGTATATTTTCAGAGCCCTTCTGACAACTAAGGTGTACCACCTCTGCTCAGTGGATGCTGTGGCACTGGACAGAAGGAAAATACAGTAGAACCTCAGAGTTATGTACACTACAGTTACAAACTGACCAGACAACTACACACATTTGGAACTGGAAATACACAGTCTGGCAGCAACAGAGACCAAAGAAGAAGCAGCAGCAGCAAACACAATACAGTACTGTGTTAAACATAAACTACTAAAAAAAATGGAAAGCAGCATTTTAATTCTGCATAGTAAAGTTTCAAAGCTGTATTAAGTCAATGTTCAGTTGTAAACTTTTGAAAGAACAACCATAATGTTTTGTTCAGAATTATGAACATTTCAGAGTTACGAATAACCTCCATTCCCGAGGTGTTCATAACTCTGAGGTCGCACTTTAGAACAATCTCTTGGGCAGTGTGGAAAAATGTGGAAAGAAGACTTCACTTTAGGGATAAATGATTCCAGAGTTCTGAGCACCACCTTCTCCTCATGTAACATGAAATAAAATTTCTGTGTAGGGAGCGCCGCCAGCTCCAACACTCACCTGGCCAACATAATGGCCAGTAGAAAACAAGTTTTGATAGACAAATAAAATGCTGACACTGACATCAGTGGTTTGAAGGGATGGTTTGTCAGGACTCTCACTACAAGTCCAACTTGAGAAAAAGAGGTCCAATTGGCTAACCAGACTGCCCTACAGAATCTGGCTACCTGGGGGTTCTCTGCCACAGAACCCACAGATTCTGTGAACATCACACTACTAAGGGCAGACACCTGACGTACAGTAGTGCTAAGTTGAAGACCTTTGTCGAAGCCAAAACCAAGACAGCCAGAATTCCTGAATTTCTAGGGCTTGCTTCGTGTTCCTGGCACCAGCCCCAAAACTTGGTCCAGACAGAGGAGTATGCTTTCAAGGTCAATATTCTTTGAGAAGAAAGAAGTGTTCTGATGACAGTGGAGGACAGACCCAACAATACTAGAGCTTACCTTTCAATAGCCAGGCTGTTAGATGCAGCCGGTTCAGTTCCGGATGAAGCAGAGGACCTTGTGAGAAGATGTCCTATGTCTCTGGGAGCTGTAGAGATAGAGGTCCCAATTTCAGCTCTATCAGATCCGAAAACCAGGGTCTCCTCAGCCAAAGTGGAGTTACCAATATTACTGTCTCCTGTTCTCGCTTTATTTTCTGGACCACCTCCCCTAATAATGGGAAAGGTGGAAATACCCAGAGGAGGCCCTAAGGCCATCTATGTGATAGGGCATATGTCCCCATGGATCTGGGGTCCACTTTTCTATAGTGAAGTACTTTTGTGAACCATGTTAACATGGTTCACAAATAAGTTGATTGAGGTCAGGCGGAATAATTAGACGATTAACTCAAAGACTACCTGATTCGGGCACCACTCAGAGTTGTTCACCTTGAACCTGCTGAGCCAGTCCACCTTCTGGTTCAGGTCTCCCTTTATGTGAACTACCCTGAGGGAGAGAAGAGAATGCTCCACCCACTGCACGTTTTCCATTGCTTCATTGTGTAGTGCTGGGCTTCTTCTTTTCCTCCTCACTTGTTCAAATATGTGACCGTGGTTGTGTTGTCTGACTGAATCAGAGCGTGGTTCCCCTCTAGGCTGACTGGAACTTCATAGTAGCAGCATGACCGCTCTCTGTTCTAAAAGGTTTATGCTGCTGGTCCTTTCCTCTAGGTTCTTAATGCCTTGAGCTGTTTGGGACCCCAGGTGTGCTCCCCAGCCCTCCAGGCTGGCATCAGTTGTAAGGATCAGCTGGAAGGCATATGGGGGTTCCCTTGCAGACTTTGCCCTGGGATGATCACCATTTGATCATCTGTGTCAGAACCCACACTTGATCTGTCATGCATTCCAAGTGCCCCCCTCATACCTTTAGGATAAAGCCTTGAAGGCACCTGATGTGTGATTACCCCCATGGAATGATCCCCAAGCATGATACTAGGAGGCCTAGGAGTTGAAGGCCCAGTGCAATACTGGGCCTCTTACAGTTCCAAAACAAATGCAAGGAGGTCTTCAATCTTCTGGTACCTCTCTAGAGATGGATATATCCTTGCTATCAAAGTGTCTGTGCCCACTGCCAACTGAGTTATTTGGGTGGACAGAATCAAGGAGCTTTTCTTGATGTTGATAATAAAGCCATGCCTCTGCAGGAGATTCAAGGTCAGTTATGTAGCTCTGTGGGCCGCTGCTTGGGATGGAGCTTTAAGATGTCACCCAGAAAGGGGTTCTGGGTGGAACTCTGTGACTCTGGGTATGATCACCACCTTTGTAGAGACTGGGGGAGGGGGCAAGGACGAGTAAAATGGGACAGGGATGACGCCATAGAGGTTAGGGTCTCCCGCCAGAACTTCAGTTTCTTCATCCACTTGTTGAGCCTTTTGAGATCTAGAATGGCTTGGATCCCGTCCTGTTTACTTCTGAATGATAAAGAAGATGGAATAGCACCCTGAGAATCTTTCTTCTGAGGGCATACTCTATTACTCCCATACCCGGGAGGTGAGAACTCTCATTCTGGATTAGATCATGCTTTACAGCATCATACAAGACGGGGACTGGATGAAAAACAGATGGGGTGGAGCCTGTAACTCAAGAGAGTATCCCTACCTCACTATCTCCCTGACTCACTGGTCTGGGATCAAAGCAATCCATTCCTCCAGGAAATGGGAAATCCCTGCCCCCAAGCTGCAGCTCCAAATCTGGGCGGAGACCTATGCAGTCTTTGTCATAAAGAGGCTTTGGGAGTGGCAGGTTCTCTTGGGCCTTTTCTCCTAAACCATAGTTCCACAGCTTTTCTCTGGAGAACCTGCTTATCTCTTTGCTGGTATTTCTGTAAGGATGAAGGCCAAAAGGAATGCCTGTGTCTGAAGGCTGGGCTGTACGCTCTCTTAAAGGCATGGTGTGGCATTGGAAAGGACTGTTTAGATTTTGCGGCATTGTCTGCCACTAGCTTGTCTCTAAAAACCTGGCCTTTATGAATTTGGCAGAGCACATCATCTGTTTTGAGAGGCTATCCACCTTCCAGGGACAGAGCTATCTGTGAAACCCTCTGGCAAAATGTGTGCCTCATCCCCCTCCAAGGCTGGTTCACACAGACAATGACAACCTAACTACTACTGCTATCCGTTACTCCATTAGCTCAAGTGGCAGAGGGCAGTGCAGTGGATGATGAACCATATGGGTGTCAATATATCTTCAGTGGGATTTTTTTTTCAGTTTCAACCTTAATTCGATTCTCTGGTGTGTCTGCATTATGATACAGATGTTAAGTATATGACCACATACTATTTTTCCACAGGATCCATGCTTCTTCAGTGTATGTCTTGGGGAAAAATTTATCCCTATACTGTATATGCAGAAGAGAACTTACTCATTTTGTAGTTTTTCTTCTTCTGTCAGTGACATTCTAGTTTTAAAGTTCAGCAGCAGGGGAAGCAGCAGCCAGCTGTCTTTCATAAGCTACAACCAGACAGGAACCACTAGAGGCCAGCGTTTCACCAGGTTTTTATCTCACTCACTGGATAAAATTGACTGAAAGATACAGAACTAAGGAAGTTTCATTCTTCTTTAGACAGCAAATTACTAGTGCTACTTAACAGTCACTTCGCTGTTTGCAATAACCATCTTAGGAGAGATCCTAACTATTTTTCTTAAAATGGGACATATGCCGTTGACAGAGTAATGCATCAAATTGTTATACCATCTTCTGTTAAGAAGGTGGAGGACTAAAGTATTGTTGCTAAGTGTAGGAGTATTATTCTTGTACTTTGTATCACAGGATGATTTTAAATTTTGGTAGCATTGATATTTGTTATTGGTAGGAAGTATGCAGCACGACTATTAATCTGAAAAACGGTGTCACATTACAGAGTATTGAAATGGGCTCAGGTGACCAGAGGGCAAGTGTGAACAATCGGGACAGGCGGTAGGGGGTAATAAGTATCTATATAAGAAAAAGCCCCCAAAATAGGGACTGTCCCTATAAAATCGGGATATCTGGTCACCCTAAAAGGGCTCATAGAAGAGCTGCCAAATAATAGCCTTTAAATTTCACAGGGAAATATGCTTGGATGTAGCATGTGAAATTTCAGGGGGAATAATTTGTTTCTGTGGGACTGAAAAAGAAGGCTTATATTGGGAAGCTGGTTTGTCATTTAAAATATAGAGGCAGATGCATCCCTCCATAACTGAGTTTCACTGGTTGTATCTGTGAAAGTTCTAACTCACATAAGTAAATTTTATAGGGATTTAAAAGATTATAAGCCTTAGTGTTCAATACATTTATGATAGCTTTCTAAATCTATTACCTTAGTAGCTTATCCATTTTTCCATCTGCAAACCGATTGAAAATATATTGTCTATTAAAACTTAACCTTAAAATCTGCCAATCAGTTTGAAGATATTTGCTAACTTCATAACTTGATACTTATGACAGGGTTGTGTTCAGGAGATTCCACAGCTAGAAAAGTAAGGGTGTTATAGGTCAGGACTACACTGCAATTACTCCATCAGTTGAAGAAGAAGCATATAGCTGCATTGTGGTTTTGTCTAGGGCTATTAACACACTTTTTCATAAGCATTAAAAATTGAAATAAGAAGGTTTTTTCTCCTTTAGTACACAAAAGGAGTCAATGGGATATGCTGTGGGCAATACTATCAACAAATATCTTGAGAATGTAAGTCTGGATATATTGGTTCAATTTTGGGCAACTAAAGTGACGGAGAGGTATTTTTAAAAGAAATATAATAGAACATGTCAAATTCCATGCATTTTTGTGAGTGTGTTTCTGATAATACACTAAAACTATATCTACATTATAAAGTTCTTTTGGACATCATTTGTCAAAAACCAAATTGTGATTAGCTGGACCATTTTAATGTCATACTCACGCTTAAATTCTACCTGAACTCACATTTATGTTACCCACAGCCTTAAAAGAAGATAGGCTTGTGTACACATGATAAACATGCCAAAATGTGATCTGATTTACATCAACTCCATTGACTTCATCTGGGTAACAAGAGATAAGGGGTGGACACAATATGTGTATATAAGCTATCTGGGGAAAAAGTAATAAAAATTACCACTCGGTATAGCACTATGTTCTTTGGGAGTATGAAAAACAATCAGAAATGTGTGTTCATGTCCCACTGCCCTGATCCTGCACCAACAAAGTCAATGGGAGTTTTCCTATTATATCACCAACATTATTGTGTGGGCTGTATTGTCTCTTGAGCTCATGCAGGGTTTTTGAACACCCTTGAAGTGATGGTAGATGTAGGGCCAGATCCTGTGCTTTTTGACATCAATGCTGATTTACTATTTCTCTATCTGTAAGCTAGGCCATCTTTTAAAAAAGCATTATATAAAAATAGTAATGCAGAGAACCTTAAAGCAAACAGCAAAAGATAGCTGCACTCAGCCGTTTTCTTGAAAGGATAAAAAGTTCTAACAGATATATTTAAAGCAGCAAGTACAGTATTGATTAAGAGTAAGGTGATCAGACAGCAAGTGTGAAAAATCAGGACACGAGGTGGGGTAATAGGTGCTTATATAAGAAAAAGCCCAAATATCAGGACTGTCCCTATAAAATTGGGACATCTGATCACCCTAATTAAGAGTGAGCAACTTAATTGCTGGGCCAGGGGCCAGAGGAAGGAAAAGAGTTGGCTGTAAAGATTGAGGTGCTATAGTTATACCTGCGGAGCACACAACCTCCACTGCGTGGTAATTTTGATGGTGAGTTTTAGAAAAAAATGAATCTTAAAGAGCCATCCCACTGGCAGGAGCCAGGACCATGTAATCCAGGAATAGTGATTTATGCTGAAATACTTAGCTTTGGAAAATAAGGGTAAATGGTAAAAAACAAAAGCAGTGCTCCAAATCATTTCTATGATGGAACCTTTTGCTATTATTTAGCTGACAAAATACCTTTTAATGAACAATATCCTTTTTATCATGCAGTAAACTATATAAAATGTGGTATTATTAAAGATGAAAAATCATTTATTTTTAAAAATCATTTATTTTTAATCAGTGCACACTACCTGTTAGAGACTTGACTTTTGTGGCAGCAAACATCCCGTTTTCATGTAACTGTACTTGGAAGGGAACCAGGCAGAGGAAAAGATGGGCTAGTGAAGGCGAAATAGAGCTCAAGAATAGGTTTGCAGAGTTGGAAAATGAAGAAGGGGCTCAGCAGATGATCCACCTTCCTGAAGGTGGAAGGGCAAGGAAGAAGAGAAGAGCAGCTAGTCCTATAGGAAAAGAGGAAGAGTCAATGGAGACTACACCAAATATGAGTCCCAGGAGGTTACAGGATGGGTTGAAGAGGACTACAAGGGAGAATAGGAACAGAAAGAAATTGCACCCAGAGGGAACAGGGGATAGACTGGACAATAACACAGTCACTAGGAAAAGGCAGGTCTACATGATCGGGGACTCTTTACTGAGAAGAATAGACAGGCCTGTAACCAGAGCTGATCCAGGGAATAGAAAGGTGTGCTGTCTTTCAGGTGCTAAGATACGGGATGTAGACCTGAGGTTGAAAAGGATCCTAAAGGGACCTTATTGAGGTCAGAACATGTAGGGATAAAGTGAGACAGGCTGAAAGTCAAGTAGAGTTGGACCTTGCAAAGGGAATTAAAACCAATAGTAAAAGGTTCTATAGTCATATAAATAAGAAGAAAACAAAGAAAGAAGAAGTGGGACCGCTAAACACTGATGATGGAGTGGAGGTTAAGGATAATCTAGGCATGGCCCAATATCTAAACAAATACTTTGCCTCAGTCTTTAATAAGGCTAATGAGGATCTTGGGGATAATGGTAGCATGACAAATGGGAATGAGGATATGAGGATATGGAGGTAGATATTACCATATCTGAGGTAGAAGCGAAACTCGAACAGCTTAATGGGACTAAATCAGGGGGGCCCAGATAATCTTCATCCAAGAATATTAAAGGAATTGGCACATGAAATTGCAAGCCCATTAGCAAGAATTTTTAATGAATCTGTAAACTCATGATTGGAGAATTGCTAACATAGTTCCTATTTTTAAGAAAGGGAAAAAAAGTGATCTGGGTAACTACAGGCCTGTTAGTTTGACATCTGTAGTATGCAAGGTCTTGGACAAAATTTTCAAGGAGAAAGTAGTTAAGGACATTGAGGTCAATGGTAAATGGGACAAAATACAACATGGTTTTACAAAAGGTAGATCATGCCAAACCAACCTGATCTTCTTCTTTGAGAAAGTAACAGATTTTTTAGACAAAGGAAACACAGTGGATCTAATTTACCTAGATTTCAGTATGGTGTTTGATACCGTGCCACATGGGGAATTATTAGTTAAATTGGAAAAGATGGGGATCAATATGAAAACTGAAAGGTGGATAAGGAATTGGTTAACAGGGAGACTACAGTGGGTCATACTGAAAGGTGAACTGTCAGGCTGGAGGGAGGTTACCAGTGGAGTCCCTCAAGGGTCAGCTTTGGGACCAATCTTATTTAATCTTTTTATTACTGACCTCGGCACAAAAAGTGGAAGTATGCTAATAAAGATGGCAGATGATACAAAGCTGTGAGGTATTGCCAATTTAGAGAGAGACCAGGATATCATACAGGAAGATCTGGATGACCTTGTAAACTGGAGTAATAATAATAGGATGAAATTTAATAGTGAGAATTGTAAGGTCATGCATTTAGGGATTAATAACAAGAATTTTAGTTATTAGCTGGGGACGCATCAATTAGAAGTAACGGAGGAGAAGGAGAAGGACCTTGCAGTATTGGTTGATCACAGGATGACTATGAGCTGCCAATGTGGTATGGCCACAAAAAAAGCCAATGCGGTCTTGGGGTGCATCAGGCGAGGTATTTCCAGTAGAGAGTTCTGGTCTCCCATGTTTAAGAAGGATGAATTCAAACTGGAAAGAGAAGGGCTACTAGGATGATCCGAGAAATGGAAAACCTGTCTTATGAAAGGAGACTCAAGGAGCTTGGCTTGTTTAGCCTAACCAAAAGAAGGTTGAGGGGAGATATGGTTGCTCTCTATAAATATATCAGAGGGATAAATACCGGAGAGGGAGAGGAATTATTTAAGCTTAGTACAAATGTGGACACAAGAATAAATGGATATAAACTGGTCATCGGGAAGTTTAGACTTGAAATTAGACGAAGGTTTCTAACCATCAGAGGGGTGAACTTTTGAAATAGCCTTCCAAGGGAAGCAGTGGGGTCAAATGACCTATCTGGCTTTAAGATTAAACTCAATAAGTTTATGGAGGAGATGGCATGATGGGATAACATGATTTTGGCAATTAATTGATCTTTAAATATTCATAGTAAATAGGCCCAATAGCCTGTGATGGGATGTTAGAAGGGGTGGGATCTGAGTTACTACAGAGAATTCTTTCCTGGGTATCTTGCTGGTGAATCTTGCCCATATGCTCAGGGTTCAGCTGATAGCCATATTTGGGGTCAGGAAGGAATTTTCCTCCAGGGCAGATTGGAAGAGGCCCTGGAGGTTTTTCGCCTTCCTCTATAGCATGGGGCACAGGTCACTTGCTGGAGGATTCTCTGCTCCTGGAAGTCTTTAAACCATGATTTGAGGACTTCAATAGCTCAGACATAGGTGAGAGATTTTTCGCAGGAGTGGGTGGGTGAGATTCTGTGGCCTGCATTGTGGAGGAGGTCAGACTAGATGATCATAAGGTCCCTTCTGACCTTAATATCTATGAATCTATGAATCTACAAGGGCAAAAGGGAACAGAAAAAATATGCTATATAAACATAATTGGATCACAATGGAATATGCTTTCAAGTGTGTTTTGCTGTGTCAATAGCTTTAAGGAAACCTCCCCTTCTAGACTCTAGAGTAACATCATATTTAAGAGAATTACTCTTCATTAACTGAACTCACACTTTAAAAAAAAGAAAAAGACCTTAGGGTACCTTCCTTTGGGATCAGTTCCAGCCCCCTTTAAAAATGTAAAACTAATTTCAACTCACTGAAGAAACCATTTAGTTTATCACTCCTCTTCCAAGATTTTTTCCTATTCAGATTAGGATCCAAGCAGAACAGAAGTCAAATGTGCACTGAGGAAAAGAGGAAAACAGTAAATACCATGTATTTTTCTAGAAAGAAAATAACATATTTAACGAACATCTATAGAATTCAAAGCTGTCGCATGGAAAAATAGCGGAACAAAAGGACAGGATCTTAATTAACTCTGGAAAAGGATGACACAGAATGCCAGCTTTTAATATGATGCTACTTACTGCAGTCCAGAGGAGGCTCCATTAAAGTATTTGGGTATTTGCCATACTTATAGGGATGAAGCATTCAGTTGGACCAAATTCTAGGTTAAGAACAGCCCTAGTCACTTGTGACAGGGTTATATAAAGCCTAAGCAGCCCTGAAACTAGGACAAATAGATAAATCAGAGGTGAAGTTGGGCCAACGGCAGATTCAAAAGTGTGCACAAATCAGTGAAATTAAATAACTTTTTCCTAGTTGTTTTTTAAAGATCAGCTCGTCTCTTATGAAATATTTTGAAAAGGATTCAATTTGGCTACAATTCTGGTTTTATATTATATGTTTGTAGCTTTGTTTGTAGCTTTGTTTAATAACTAAGGACTTTTGAATACAAAGACACAATCCTGGGATCAGATTAATCACAGGACAGGATGTGTTTTTAAGTTTATTAATAAACTACATGCTTATTTCTTATTTATTTGAAGCTGAATTTTAAGGAATCTTGTCTCTTTATGAATTTGGTAATTAGCACTGTGTGTTAAATATAAGAAATGTAAACAACAAATAAAAATGACAAATTCTGAAAGAAAAAAACATTTGCATCCCACTGATGGGTCTGGAAATTGGCTGAAGCATTCACTTGCTCCTTCTGCATAATCCCTACCTGAGAGAGGGCCAAATCCCTTCTCCTCCCTTAGAGCAGCACCACTGAAGCTACTGAAAGTACTTGACTGAGAAATACAAGAGGGATTTAGCCCACAATGATCTGTTTGCAACATCAATATTTCCCATAGTAATTCATTCAGATGTCCCAGAGGATATTAACTCCAGGTGGAAAGCAGGCAGCTGCAACACATGAAATGTTAATGAAGAAAATGTTTTCCTGCAAATGTCCTTCATAAAATGAAAAGGAAAAAAATACAGAAAATTATACATCAACTCAAATGATTTCTTAATATGACAAAATGCTTTTCAAAGTTTTTCCACAAGGCATCAGCTGCTCTATAAAGATGAATATCTTAGTAACCTTATCTATGTGATCAATTTATTTCCTTTACTAAATATAAAGTTTTGCTTACTTCAAGATGTCCACCATATGTAATCATAATTAAGGGTCTCAGATGCTGTAGCTTGTATGCTAACAAAACCTCCACTAAAGTACAGTGAAGATTTGGGTGCTCAAGGATGCAGGAATAGGCCCCAGTGAAATGGTAAAATGGCAATATTGACAATTGATTTCATTCTGCCCTGCTGTTGGCTTGATTCTATGTAGAGGTGAATTCCCTCAATAACTCTCACTGATTTCAGCTAGAGTTGAAGGCACTCGGCATCTCTCAAAAATAAGTGGAGTTTTTGCAAGGCCCTGATTTGGCCAACTACATAAGCACATTACACATTACTTACAGTTAGGCATCTCATTGACTTCACTGAAACTACACATATTCATAAAGCTAGACACATGCTTACAATAGCTTTCTGAATCAGGGCCTATATTTTTAAATACTTTTGAGTTTTATTGCTATTTTTCTATTTCAAAATGGAACAAGACAGATGATTTCTAAGTGGCTCAATACCCTTCTTAATGTTCATTTCTAAACATTCCTAGCTATTTTATTGAACTAAATAATACACTAAGTAGCTATTTACAGCTTTGCATCATATCAGACTGTAAATGGTACCATGTAGATTCAAGCTTAGGATACAATTAATTAGGAAAAAATATTAAAATGCCTGAATCCAACTTTTCACATACAAAAATATATTTTTATTACAACACTGAACAGTTAAGGCCACAACACTTCAGTAACATTCTGATAAGCTTATCAGTTTCAATTACTAAAATTATCAATAGAAATAAATACCAAAACCATGGTCTTCAAATCCAAAACCAAGGCAAACAACTTAATTATTTTTTTTAAATCTGTCATCAGTAACAATAAGAAGTCATAATTGTTTTCAAGTATAAATTGCAACATGTGCTTGCAGCCTGTCAAATATATATTCTGACAGTATTACAGTATTACACAAGTAGAGGACTTGGTCTTTCTGCCCTGGTTAGTTGTGGTTTCCTTAGGATTCTTCCTCGTGCGATTTTGGTTTTCATCTTTCCTGTCATCGCCAGATAAATCTGCTTCCTTTCCTTTATCCTTTTCACTTTGGAGTGGCTTTTCAGATTTACCGTCATTGCTGTTATGTACATTTTTCTGACTTGTCAACGACTTTCGCTTAAACAAAGAAAACTAAAATAAAAGATGATATATTACCCCCCTCGACAATTAATAGTGATTTTCAAGATGTACAAAAAAGCCTGCACACAAGTTAAAAGTTGCACTCTCAAATGAACTTAGGCCACTCAATTATGTTTGTTAAAACAAACAAAAACCCTACCTTTCCAAAACATAATGTAAACATAAATGTTTCCACAATCTTTTAAAAATGTTAAATGGATAACATTCCTTTGCAGTATTTGTAACCCAAATATTGCCATTTTGCTTGTGTGTGTAAGAACGAGAAAGTGAAACTGAGCATACACTGATGAATAACACAAGTTTGTATACACAGACGAAACTCAGCAAATTGCAAGAAGTAAACAAACAGCATAAATGATGAAAAATAAATTAAATTTGTAATATTTTTTCAGTTTTAAGAATTAGGGCTCAAACAATTAATTGCAATAAAAAAACTGTGATCAATCACAGTTTTAATCACACTGTTAAACAATTGAAATTTATTAAATATTTTTGGATGTTTATCTACATTTTCAAATATATTGATTTCAATTACAACACAGAATACAAAGTGTACAGTGCTCACTTTATATTTTTTTATTACAAATATTTGCTCTATAAAAATGATAAAAGAAATAGTATTTTTCAATTCACCTCATACATGTACTCTAGTGCAATCTCTTTATCATGAAAGTGCAACTTATCAATATAGATTTTTTTTGTTACATAACTGCACTCAAGAACAAAACAATGTAAAACTTTAGATCCTACAAGTCCACTCAGTCCTATTTCTTGTTCAGTCAATTGCTAAGAAAAAAAAGTTTGTTTACCTTTACGGGTGATAATACTGCCCACTTCTTATTTACAATATCACCTGAAAGTGAGAACAGGCATTCGCATGGCACTTTTCTAGCCAGCATTGCAAGGTATTTATGTGCCAATACGCTACACATTTGTTTGCCCCTTCACACATCAGCCACCATTCCAGAGGACATGCTACCATGCTGATGATGCTCGTTAAAAAAATAATGCCTTAATTAAATTTGTGACTGAACTCCTTGGGGGAGAATTGTATGTCGCCCTCTCTTTTACTTGCATTCTGCCATATATTTCATGTTATAGAAGCTTCGGATGATGACCCAGCACATGCTGTTCATTTTAAGAACATTTTCACTGCAGATTTGACAACATGCAAAGAAGGTACCATTTGAGATTTCTAAAGATAGCTACAGCACTCGAACTAAGGTTTAAGAATCTGAAGTGCCTTCTAAAATATGAGAGGGATGAGGTGTGGAGGATGCTTTCAGAAATCTTAAAAGAGCAACACTCTGATACCAAAACTACAGAACCCAAAACATAAAAAAGAAAAGCAACCTTCTGCTGGTGGCATCTGACTCAGATGATGAAAATGAACATGCATTGGTCCACACTGCTTTGGATCATTATTGATCAGAGCCTGTCATCAGCATGGATGCAAGTCCTCTGGAATGGTGGTTGAGGCATGAAGGGACATATGAATCTTTTGTGCATCTGGCACATAAATATTTTGCAAGCTACAACAGTGCCATGTGAATGCCTGTTCTCACTTTCAGGTGACACTGTAAACAAGAAGCGGGCAGCATTATCTCCTGCAAATGTAAACAAACTTGTTTGTCTGAGCGATTGGCTGAACAAGAAGTAGGACTGTGTGGACTTGTAGGCTCTAAAGATTTACACTGTTTTATTTTTGAATCCAGGTTTTTTGTACATAATTCTATATTTGTAAGTTCAACTTTCATTATAAAGAGATTGGACTACAGTACTTGCATTAGGTGAACTGAAAAATACTATTTCTTTTGTTTTTTACAAGGCAAATATTGGTAATAAAAATAAATATAAAGTGAGTACTACACTTTGCATTCTGTGTTGTAATTGAAATCAATATATTTGAAAATGTAGAAAACATCCAAAAATATTTAAATAAATGGTATTCTATTATTGTTTAACAGTGTGATTAATCGCATGATTAATCACGATTAATTTTTATAATCTCTTGACAGCCCTATTAAGAATTTAAAGCCATATCCTGCAAACGTATGTCATGAACAAAGGCAAACCATTTAGTTACATGCTTAATTTTAAGTATGTATGTAGTCCTAATGAAGTCAATGACAACAGACTTTGACATTCATGGGACTACCCATGTGCTTAAAATTAAGCATGTATTTAAATGCTTTGCTGGATTGGGGACAGGGTGCTCAGTATGTTGAATGACTGAGCATTTGAGTTCCAACCCTTCAAGGAGCTCCATGTAAGGTAGTCCCCTGCACCCCACTAAAGAACTCCATGGATATCCACTCCATATGTTTTCAACTCAGTAAAACTCAAAATGGTGAATTATTTCCTTCTTTGAGGTACTTTGTATAAGATCAAATAAGAATTATGGGCCTGATCCAACTTTCACTGAAGTCATCAGAAAGATTTACAACACTACGGTGCTAATAAGCGATGGTCACATAAACACCACCCTTTATCGGAAACCTACTGACCGCTATTCCTACCTACATGCCTCTAGCTTTCATCCAGATCATACCACTCGATCTATTGTCTACAGCAAGCGCTACGATATAACCGCATTTGCTCCAACCCCTCAGACAGAGACAAACACCTACAAGATCTCTATCATGCATTCCTACAACTACAATACCCACCTGCTGAAGTGAAGAAACAGATTGACAGAGCCAGAAGAGTACCCAGAAGTCACCTACTACAGAACAGGCCCAACAAAGAAAACAACAGAACGCCACTAGCCATCACCTTCAGCCCCCAACTAAAACCTCTCCAACGCATCATCAAGGATCTACAACCTATCCTGAAGGACGAGCCATCACTCTCACAGATCTTGGGAGACAGACCAGTCCTTGCTTACAGACAGCCCCCCAATCTGAAGCAAATATTCACCAGCAACCACACACCGCACAACAGAACCACTAACCCAGGAACCTATCCTTGCAACAAAGCCCGTTGCCAACTCTGTCCACATATCTATTCAGGGGATACCATCATAGGGCCTAATCACATCAGCCACACTATCAGAGGCTCGTTCACCTGCGCATCTACCAATGTGATATATGCCATCATGTGCCAGCAATGCCCCTCTGCCATGTACATTGGCCAAACTGGACAGTCTCTACGTAAAAGAATGAATGGACACAAATCAGACGTCAAGAATTATAACATTCAAAAACCAGTTGGAGAACACTTCAATCTCTCTGGTCACTCGATCACAGACCTAAGAGTGGCTATACTTCAACAAAAAAGCTTCAAAAACAGACTCCAACGAGAGACTGCTGAATTGGAATTAATTTGCAAACTGGATACAATTAACTTAGGCTTGAATAGAGACTGGGAATGGATGAGTCATTACACAAAGTAAAACTATTTCCCCATGGTATTTCTCCCTCCCACCCCACCCCCCACCGTTCCTCTGATATTCTTGTTAACTGCTGGAATTAGCCTACCTTGCTTGTCACCATGAAAGGTTTTCCTCCTTTCCCCCCACCCCCGCTGCTGGTGATGGCTTATCTTAAGTGATCACTCTCCTTACAGTGTGTATGATAAACCCATTGTTTCATGTTCTCTGTGTGTGTGTATATAAATCTCTCCTCTGTTTTTTCCACCAAATGCATCCGATGAAGTGAGCTGTAGCTCACGAAAGCTTATGCTCTAATAAATTTGTTAGTCTCTAAGGTGCCACAAGTACTCCTTTTCTTTTTGCGAATGACTTTAACGGGAGTTGAATCAGATCCTAAATCTGTGGTAGACCCTGCAAACCCTGAAAAATATTAGCTCTTAATTATGCAAAAAACAGTCTCATTCAAGTCAATACGAGTATTCATGTAAGTAAGAGTTTGCAGGATCAGTCTCGTCATTTGCACTATAAAAAAAATTTTAATCTAAAAATCCCAGACAGGTTCTCTAATTTATTCATTGTCAGTTATACAAGAAAACAATCCTGTATCTGATTTAAACTAGCTGTTGAAATTGATGAAACAACACTACTTCCTTTTTGCTTTTTTGCCAGGATATGGAGAATTGTGTGTGTCAGAGGGTTCAGAGTTCATATGCATGTTCTTTAGGAACTGCCTAAAATACTTTGGAAAAGACAGATCGTTATTTAAAAATCTGGGGTTGGAGTAAAGATGTTTACTTTTCAAGCAGGTGATACTCATCTTTTGACTGTGTTCTATTATGCTGTTATTCATATTATCTGCATTCATTTTAGTTTAGAGAATAGCCTATTTTAAGATTCAATCAGAGAGCAACATAGCCATAGAAAACTTCTTTTAAAACATACAGTACGTTGTATCTATAAGTATTTTTACACTAAGGTGTCTGACAAAGAGATTCCAGTAATAAATTCACCAGTTAACCTTCTTTTACCAGCACAGAATTGTTTTTAACTTCACAATACTTTTCCCCCACAGTATCTGACGTATACCCCAAAACTCAAACCTCCGGGGGTTGGGGAAGGAAGTGAGACTTTGTGGGTTGCTTGGAGCAAAGCAACATTTATTCAAATAAAATTTTAACAGAATGCTTCTTTGTACCCGTTTTTATTATGTGATTTCTGGGTTATAATCTTGTTTTCTACAGTCTTCTGCTTTAGAGGAGATTTTTGAACATAGGGGATAAAATCCTGGCTCCATTTAAGTCAATGGGAGTTTTGCCATCATTTGAGTTCAGTGGGGTCAGGATTTCACCTGGGTGTTTCCATAGCAATAGGTCCTGTATGTCAAATGCGTTAGCTACTTCTTCTCAGAGTTCTTTACATTTCCAATACTGCAAATAGGACACAGGCCCTTGAAATGTGGGACAGTAGTCTCTCTGCATCTTCCAAACCAGGTTTGTCTTCCTTCTTTGGTCTCTTAGCTCTTTTCCCATTGCTTGTCCCTTTCCCCTACAGAGTGTGTCTACACAGCCCAGGGCAGTCAGAGTCCTAGCCTGGGGTCCATACACTCCGGCTTATGCTACTGCACTAAAAACAACTGTGGAGACAGCCCTTTGAAATTGTGCCTTGGGCTGGAGCACGGGCCCCTCCGTAGGCTTCAGAGCTCAAGATCCAGCCTAAGCCACAACTTCAAGCACAGGCTACACAGCTATTTTTAATGCAGTAGCACGAGCCCTGTGAGTCTGAATCTATCAAACCCGGACTGGGAGGCTCACTGCTGCAAGTTGTGTAGACATACCCAGAAGCTCTTCACCAGTTGTATTGTGCTGAACCCCACCTCCACCCTGAGTATTCCTAAGGCTGTTCACATGCCATTAGGTCCTCTCTTCCTTTGATTAGCCTCTGGTTCACTCCTTGCTCTACTAAAAATATGGGCACAGTAGGGAATAACCAGAGGAAGAAGAGAAACCTGGTGTAAAAGCAGCAAGCTACACAGTGGGACATATAGAAATATGACAAGACAGTATGACACAAAAATTGAAATATCCGAACAAGTGAGATGTACAGCAAATGTAGGATACTTAAGAGATAAGCCTGCCATCAGTGGACCAAGTCTGGATATTTCCCCTGACTATGTCTCAACGCTTCCATCATGGGGCTGTGGCTCATAATGCTTTCACATGATGTCTTATCCTCTCTATCTGCATATTGGAGTCAATGGAATCACTTGTGCAATAAGTTACTGTTGAATGTGAGTAAGGTTCTCATGCCCTCTGCAATTCCAAGAATGATCCCCAATAATGGATACTCTTCAACAGTAGCCGGCACATACAAAGGGATGTTCACTGGGGCTCTTCAGTTAGCTATGATGATGAGGCTCACTTGTGTGGACAAGGATCAAAAATTTCAGTAACTGCTCACCACTATTATTATTATTATTTTATTATTAGTCAAATTACACAGAACTGAAAACTCAGGTGGTTTACCTTTTTAGTCCTTCCAAGTATTCCTCCAGATATTCTGTCATCACTACTTTCCGAAATTGCCCCTAAAGAACTGTTCTCAGGCTGAATGTCAGTATTTTCTCTTTCTAAAACAACACAAGACATTACATTAAACTTTTTTTCACAACTGCAAAAAGAGACCCGTGCTTTTAATTATTTTTAACACTCAGACACACAAATTAGTTCTGCATCTAAAATGGAACAGACAGAATAAAATATTCAGTTCCACTTAATACCCAGCCAACCCTGAACAATTCTGTTTTTATTTTTCTCATTTCTATTTATATCTGTTCCCATACCCCAGATGTTTGATTTTCAAAAGCAGAATTAATACTGAGGGCACTGGCAAATATGTAAAATATTTTGACTAATCCACCTACAAACTGCGTATGGTTAACAAAAGACAGAGTGTATTGCACATGAATTTAGAAAACGTATCTTAACCAGCAGAGAGTGACTCCTGGTGCAAGAGTTGTATTTCAGCATGAGTCTTTGTTCTATAGCAACAATACAGAAAGGGACAGAATTCATCTCGATTTTCATATGTCCAAGTTGCCCTCTAATGCCAGCTTTAATGATATAAATCCCCCTCTTAGAATCAAAGAACCCCAGATTTATTGGGGGTTGTAAAAATATTTAAAGATCTGTTCTGGGTTACCTAATTGCAGTGCAATATTGGAGAGAGATGCCCTAGCTTCTTTGTAATTAGATGGAGTGATGTGTTACTTTTTGATGCATCACTGATTTCCATCAAGGCAGTAATCATTTTTTATTCCAGAAGTTGAAGGGGGAAAAAAAAAAGGCCCGCCTTTTTTCTTTCCAACATGTACATTCCAGTATCTTTCCAAAGGACAGCATAATCTTCCCTGATGTTCTCAAACCTGTAAGAAAGCTTTAGGCTCACTATATCAGTGTTGCTGCATACTGTCCAACAATTCTATATTTCATCTGAGATGGTTATCCCTTTCAGTAGTGGTGGTAGGAAACAGATTCCTACTTACAGTGAGCTACATCCAAGTGGTGAAAAGGCTTATGAATTGGCCTTCGGGGAAAATGCCATGCAGTGCTAGGGTATTAGCACTGGTGATGAAGGGGCGGGTGGTCTGGAACAATAAGATGCAGGAAAAGTGCATCTGGAATGCTGCAGCGTTGTCTGCCCTTTCTTGAAGACTGAGGGTGAAATCCTGGCCCCGCTGAAGTCAGTGGAAGTTTTGTCATTGACTTCAATGGGGCTAGGATTTCACCTGATTAGGTATACCAATTTAGTCAGTTTCTTGGTTCATTAGTGTCAGCCAGGAAGGTGAAAACAGCCCACACACCAAGAACTTAAAGGAGTGTCCTGGAGCCTGAGAACCAGCTGGAAGGGGAGCCTGATGATTCAAAGATGAAACTAAGCAATTAGGATAAAAGTATCCCTCCACACAAGGTATTGTGCTTTAGTTGATATTTTATTTTATCCTTGTCCACTGTGTATGAATAGGGAAGGATAGGGTTACTTTGAGCCTGGGACATCTGTACCCCAAAGCAACACCCTGGCACCCCCACATCTACCATGGTGATATAATTATGATGTGTTTTGTACAAAGTATGCCTTGTGGGATATCATTTTAAAAGTCTTGATCTGTTGAGCATTAATATCCTGTTACATTGTATGTGCTCTCATTTTATGTGAAGCTTACTATGTATGTGTTTCTGAAATACGTTGTGAGGTTGGGAATCCCCACAAGCAGCCTTTCAGGTACAACGATGAAGAAGCCAGATAGTGTTGCTGGCCCATTAAGGGGAATACACACTCTCCTAAGGATTACCCCAGGAACTATACAATGGAAACCTCTCTGAGATAGCATATACACAATGGAGGCTGTTTGACTCCCATCACAGCAAAGCATCTTTCCAGCAAATTGAAAGAAGCTATAAAAGGGGGAAGTGACATCATCATTTGGCCTCATTCCTCCACAACTCAACACCTGGAAGCAGGTCAGGCGGAAAAAGACTTTGAATGGGGGAGGGTTGTCCCAGGCTGGAAAGGTGTTCCAACCTGTGTATGGAAGATCTGTAAACTGCTTGTACTATCAGGGTGAGACAGTGCTTGATTCAAATCCTGTCTAGTTAATAGAACTCAGATTGCGAATTTGTTTTATTTCTTAGGTAACCAACTTTGATCTGTACGCTATTACTTATAATCACATAAAATCTATCTTTCTGTGGTTAATAAATCTGTTTTATAGTTTTTTACCTAAACAGTGTGTTGTTTGAAGTGTAAGGGAAATCTGCTCAGGAATAGGTGTGTTGTCCTCTCCAAATTGAGGGACTTGGTAATAAACTTACCCTGGTCAGGCTTCTGACCAGGGCAAGATGTTACAACTCTGGCGTCCTAGGTTGGAGAGCTGGGGGAATTGGCTGGAGCCACTCTATTGTGAGTGGCCAGTGAAAGCATTCATGTAAGTCACCTGTGTGTGTCCCTGCCTGTGAATGTTTGTGTGAGTGCAGGACCTGGAGGGGTTTGCAGCTTGTCACATAATCACAATGTGAGAGGGAGCCCACGTTCGTAACACAGAGAGCTCAACAGTACCCCACTTCCAGGTTGCACCTTGGGGAACCTGTCACATTATACTCATGGACTCTCTCTTCACTACTATTGTAAAGTGGAGGTGGGCACCACTTCAGGTGGAATTTCTCAGAATTCCCAGAGCAAAATGGGCAAAGTTGACTGTAACTGTAATTTCCCTCCTGTTCCTTTTTTCCAACTGAACTATTACAACAATGCAGCTAACCCTGTTATCTCTGCAATCGGTTCCCTGTAGTTGGCCCAGGACACTGTACAACTAATAGATTTGGCTTCAATAATGTCTCTCTTGCAGATTTAAAATTGGCAGTGTTCAGTTACTATTTCAGCAGACAATAGGAGTGGAATAACTCTCCTCAGATAAGGAAACTGATGGTATGCTAGACGTATGAGTGCAAAAGCATACAGGGGCTTTTGAAAAATTTTACCCTGAGTATTTTAGGAGCCTAAGTCCAATCTTCAAAAGTAACTTAGGCTCTTAGAAACCTAAATCTCAGACTTATGCTCCTAACTCACTCTTGAAAATGGAACTTAGGTTCCTAGGTCATTCAGGTGCTTTTGAAAATTCTACCCATAATCTTTTCAAGAATTTTGAAATCACATTTTAATTAATCCACGACTGGCAGCCTGTCTTTCCCCCTAGTATGGTAATGAAGGCAGGCAGCTAATCAGACCCTACAGTTTTCATAACCATATAGATTTCATTTCATCCTTTGTTTCTGAGTATTTCCCATATAGTTTCATGCATACTAGTTACTAGAAGGACATCTGAAGAAGGCAGGGTGCAAAGCTCTCTAGTGCTCCCTCCCCGCAAAAGTATATAGTCAACTAAGGGGGTGGGGAGAAGATATCTGTCTGTCTGACACAGGATCCCCACAAGGTGAGGCAAGGAAACACACAGCAACAAGTTCCCTATGCCAAACAGTCAGCACAGATACCGGCCTTTACAATCAATTTGTCACCTGTGAACTAGAACTTCAATGATTTCTCCTTTAATGGTTTGCCTGTGGCAACAAGCGTGTAAAAAAAATACAGAATATTCCTGCAAGGAGCATTGCACTATGATAAGCTTCCCCTACAATACACCCGAAAATATCTTGTGAAAAAAAGATTTCTTTCTTGGAGGCAAATAAAATTGGTAACTTTGCTGTGTTGCTGGCTTTAGAGCATTGCTTTGTGTGTCTTACAAAGTGTCTGCATCATTTAACACTTATATAACCTAGATACATATATAAATGTTGCCAGGTAAAATGTGTAGTTTGTATTTAGAAGTGCTGTAATGGTTAGATTCTGAATGGAAGGTTCTTGTACCTTGCTGAAGTATTTTCTCTTCTTGCGTGGTCTTCTCTTCCTATAAATAATAAATAAAATAATGAAATCTTTATACTGTACTTTCAAATCCTTTAAAAAAACTATATTTAACTGCAGCATGTGAAATTCATTGTATTTTTTTAAAATATTGCATTATTATATTAGTATAATTCCTGAAAAAATATAGTACAACTGTAGGTATTACTTAATTGGTAAAAGATGAAATAAGATAAAAAAAACCATGCCTATTCATCTAAGTAGCTAATCTTAAAAAAATAGGAAATATATTTATTTAGACAAAGCATTCCAGAATATTTCTTTTGGCTACAAAATAAAATAACTGAATTATAACTGCACCCCTATTGCTATTAAAACTACATACGAATGAAAAACTAATTTGGACTCAAATATAGGGGGTAAGTTTTCAATGCTGAGCCCAGGAATTTAACAGCATGCATGTTATAAGGAATTATACAGCTAATTCCTTCACAGTAAACAATTTAAAAGAAGTGCATGCTTTACCTCTGTAGTGGTGTTATTGCTTCTTTCTCCCTCAGGTGTTTTACTGTCATGTTCCTCCTTTTCATTCACTTTCCCATCATCACTGCTCCCTCCCTCCTCCTCCTCTTCTTTGTCTGTTATTTCTTCTTTTTCTTCTTCTTCTTCTTCTTCGTCAGTCTCTTCATCTTCAGAAGTTTTTTGATTCTATGACAAAATGGAAAAAATCATTTTTTTAAAAACTATGTTCTGCAGCAATAGTAACCAGTACTCTACAAGAGCCCTATGCCTCATATTGGAATGGATTCAGGTACCCTGGCTCATGTTCCCTTCACAGGCAGCTGAAAATAGGAAAAGACAAAAGCATTTCATTTCAGAGTATTATGAGTCCTTATTTAGGCTCTGACCTTGGAGTCTTATTTTAAAGTCTGCTTTAAGTACAAAACTCAACTCAGCCTTAATTCTGGAGCTGTGGCTAGTAATAGCCTTTTTCTGACGAACATGTCCCCTTACAACAGAAAAACAACGAATGCGAATGCTTTTTTGGAAATCCTGGATAATTCTTTTTATTTGATATCTGTGTGAATAATAAATTTGTTAGTCTCTAAGGTGCCACAAGTACTCCTTTTCTTTTTGTGTGAATAATGAAATCGGTAATGCTTCCAACACTTTAACAAAAGGAACTTGTTAAATACCAGGTCTATTTTTCAAAGAGTTGATTCAAATACTAAAGTCACAGCAAATGGAATGCTCTGATTCCCTTTAGATGCTATCATTCACAGCATGTTTGAGCTCAACCCAGTATAGCACCTCAATATATCTAGGCTTTTCTACAAATACCATTTTGTTTTTATGATAACCATGGGGTATTATGAAAAACTAATTTACATCAAAGAACATGTCTCTGTGAAAACTGTTACAAAGAAAGCAACGAGTAATTTGTATGATTTACATGACATCATTTAGTCCAATCACCTTTGCTGTGCTAGTTATACAGTTTTGATTACATGAAATGTAACTTTTTTTAAAAACAAAAACATTCTTTCTCCTATTGCAAATCTACGATGAACATATAACAGCCTAATCTAAAATTCTAGCTTGGATTTCTAATGACAAAGCAGTGGAGCTCCGCTCACAGTTGATCATTTCACCAGAAAACGTAGACGGTATTACATCCTTGCACTGTATGGTTGTTTAGCTATCGTTGTTATAATACATTTAGATATTCCAACCAAAATTTCACAGAAACATTCATTGAGCTATTGAACATAACACAACGATCCTAGTTGTAACTCAAATCAGTAGTTCCCAGCTTTTTTTTTTTTTTATGCCGTTTTGATTGGTTGGTGGATGGGCATTCCTTACCTGGTAGCCTCGCACTTCATGCTCAGGCATAGTTTCTGTGTCTCTCCGATTTTCTGCCCATTCTCTCTGGTTTTTTCCTCCTCTCCTTTTTGGCTACACTCTCATAGTTGCTCACTGTGCCCATTCAGGATACTTGCTGCTCAGGGCAAAGGCCATTAATTGGTGGTTCTGTGGGTTTGGGGCACAGGATCTTGCAGCCATGCTGTATATCATGAATGTGGACACAAATGCTTAAGCTGATGAGCTCCTTCCTGGATGAGTTGCTCTTATGAACAGGTGTATTTGAGGCTGCTGCAGGAGCAGGAAGGGTAGGTAGATTTCAGGAAGCTGCCCACAGCAGCATGTTTGCAGAGAGCAATCAGAATGGATCCAACTTCATGCAGCTTTCCATACTTCCACTGCTTTCCTCTGCTCCACTTTTTATGGACTACTCTAATGCTCTCCCACCCCCAGAGACTTGTCCGCAGGCTGAAAACACTGCCTTCGGTACACACAAGCACCTTGCACTTAAGTCAATGCATGCATACATATCTAAGGGCAGAATCAGGCCAGCTCCCTTTAAACAATGATAAAATCCTAAGCTTGGATATGCTAAGTTTACATGTTATCTAACTGCGTGTTTCACTATTTCAAAGCAGAGAAAATGTAAGTTTCCAACAGCATAATTCCACCTTTTTTAGAGTGGTGGTGTTCATGACCTGACAGATTTTGTCAGCTTCATGTCTAAGGCCTAGACTATGCCCCCATGATCCAAACATGGATTTCCCCACTTTCACATCAAGGGGGTGGGAGATGCAGGAGTCACTTCTGTAGCAGCAACCCCCTCACTCTCTAGAACCTGCAGATGGCACTTTGCCTTCTGGGCAGGGAGTGAATATAGGGTGGAAGCTGGACCATATGGACACACATCATCCCCACACTGAGCCCACAGAGATTAGCTGGAAAGGGAAATGCATCATGGGAGTATATTAATTTTCCTACTGAGCCCCATCTCTGTTGAGGAATGAAATTTAAGCAGTGGTCCTGGGCAGTCATGACTAGGAAGAATCCTTGGTGGTACAGCAGTATTGTAAGCGTACTACTAGGAAGACAGGGGAAATGCAGGGGAGCTTCTGCTGATGTGGATGGCCCTGACCTTTGGGAATCTATGAAATTTGTAATGAGCACTGCAGCTGACTCTGCTGGGTGCAAGCCCCCTTACCAACATAAAATCTGCAGTGTTGCCTTCACTGAGTTTCTCTCCCCATTTGCTCCCTCCAACCGATTTCACTGCAGTTTTATTTAGTTCTATAAGTAGAGTCTTCATAGCAGGCAATGAAAAAACATCCTCATACACAACCTTGAAAAAATAAAAACGGAATCACAAGCAACCCAGATGCAATCACAGATGCAATACTTTGGTTTCCCTACATTACAATAGAATAATAGAATCATAGAAGATTAGCGTTGGAAAAGACCTCAGGAGGTCATCTAGTCCGACCCCCTGCTCAAAGCAGCACCAACTCCAAGTAATATTTTACATTACTATTGGGCCTTGCAAACTCGCATATTATTGTCAGGTTTCCTGGCAGCAGGCTGTGCAGATTGCAAATGGAGAGCCAACTGTGAATTCCACAGGGGACTTACATAGTGGGCAGTCATCAGTTTGAGAATGTTGACAAGCTGCCAGCAAAGATCATGCCTCCTGGCTTTTGGAACAAATATAAGAAGAGTGACAAGAGGTTTCAGAAGGGTATGATTTTGTTGCTGAATTTTTTGTTTTTACTGAGGAACACATTAATCATCAAGTTACAAATAACAGTTTCTTACACACCAGCTTAATTTCTATATCATTATTTATTCAAGCATCTATAAAGCAATGGAAAAAATACTAAGGGTTCAGCAGAAGCTGCCTTTTTCAGGCCAGCTCTGAGTGGGAAGAATTTACAGATAAAAAATTGGAAATGTTTTCATCTCACAGTTCTGTGAAATTGTTGTATTATTTATCTTTAGTATGATACACATGTAGGCCTGGATCTGCAAGTGCTTGTACATTGCATAAGGTGATTGTACTCCAGTGCATATATGAGAGGAGATTACACATATGCACAAGACTGGAGTCTTTTTAAAAGGTATGCTCCACCTCAGCCAGATGTTATGGACTTGATGTAGAACTTAATGGGTGAAATTCCATGCCTTGTGTGGAAGGTACGACTAGACGGTCATAATGGTCCCTTTTGGCCTTAAAAATCTATGAATCTATACATCAGTAAGGATGAAATACACTACTGTGCAATGGGCCAGCAAAAGGCCTATGCAGCACTTAAGTCCCACTTTAGTCCTATTTTGAGGAATTAAGTGGTTCATAGATCTTGTGCTGGTCCATTTCACAAGGGTAAATTTCATCCCATAAACCTAGTCCTCTCCAAACTGCATAGAAGATTAAAGCCCTGATGGGTCTACTCCCTTGGACTTCAGAGCACTAAGTTTAAACAAAAAGGAGTGTGGGTCATAGGTGGAAAATGGGCATGTCTCAGGAGATACTGCATTAAGTGTGTGTGACCCACCAATCTCTTAATGCCAACTACCAAGAGGGTGCACAAGGGTTACAGGGATCTCTTGGGTCTGGCATGTACATTCTAGTTTACCAAAATGTGTCATGTGAAGTCTCAAATAAAAGTCAGTGTCACACTGATCACCAATATAATTGCAAAATGCATGTGCGGATGTTGTGTAAGGGATCATCTACACACTCAGAAAATTTTGTTCTTAAGCTCTGCATCTAGGGACTGGCCCCAGCAAAGGTGAAAGACAAGTTTGCTGCCAGACAAGCAAAGTTTATCTAGGTAGCTGTTTACATGTAAATTACGTATTGTATAGTTCAGAATGGGTCCCTCCCACCAGTCTGAACAGAATGCTAATGGAAGATTGTAAGAACTTCAAGAAAGACAAGTAACAAGAAGAAGCAAACAGCTGGGGACAGAACCCTCTCTTGAAGTGTACATTGAAGGTTTTGGGACTCTCTTTACAGTACAAAAAAAGACACCCTATCATCCTTCATCTAGGAAATAAACTGACAGCATGTTCTCTTAATGAAAGAGGGGCTTCAAATAAGCTTGGATGAAAACGTTGGATAGTAACTGTGATGAGATAGCTTCGTTAGGCAGGAGGTAAACATGTTAGTTAAGGTTAGTCTCCAGGAAGTATGTTATGATTTTGTTTTATATGTAACTGTTTGTTTCCAATATTCTTACTCGCTACCACTTGAATCTTTGTTCTTTGACAATAAACTTATCCCTGTTTTCATATTGAATATATCAAAGTGCTGTGGTGTTAACCAATGTGGTTGAGTTGAATCTTCTGAGCTCCTGTATACTGTTCCTTTGGGAACAGTGGGCCAGGTAATACTGTGAGTGTCCAGTGGACAAGGGGCTGGACACTACCAGGAATGCTTGGAGGGCTTGGGAGTTGATGTGTGCCTTTTGCTAACCTGTCCAGAGAGAGAGAGAGCACTGCAGAGGCTACCACACGCTGGTGGATCAGGGAGCTAAGCCACAGCAGGCACAGACAAGATACCCTCATGCTAAGGGCAGGTGGTGCTGAGGTGCCCCAAAACCCTAGGCACCCCTGGGGAGTGTCACAGTGTTATCCTCAGCATGCAAATGGGAAAATTCTGTCTTACCTCTGAATTTGCATTCTAGGATGCACCATGTCAGACAGATTTCACACTGGGGTGTTCCCAGTCTCTATGGACACCAGACCTTGCTCTGAGTCTAGACTTAGGACCAGCCCTCAGGAAGAACTCTCCAGACTCATAACTTCCAAATACTAAATTATGTAAAAGTTTAAATTTATTATTTGGCTCAACATGTCAGCCTTGACATGAAATTGAAGGATTTCCTGGAGGAACTCCCTTTCCTTTCAAACTACTTAACAAGTGAGAAATAGCCAGAGGGGAGGAGGGTGAAACCCAGGACATAGTCTGACCCTCACTCGGAAAATTGTACTATCTCCCATAGAGGTTCCTAGGACAAAAATTCACAGGTAAGACAGAATTTTCCCTTTCTCACTCCCCTCCATGTCAGACACTCTTCACAACAGGACACAAAAAGCAGTAAAATCATCTATAGTGAGGAAGGGAGGATTCAATTTACCCAGACAGAACTGAGAAGAAACTTAAAGATTGGTGGGGTGTCCTGTTCAGTAATACCCTTCTACCAAACACTGCATCAGCATGGGTGAGGATGTCAAGCCTAGAGTGTTGGAGAAATTGTGAACAGATGACTCTGAAGTAGCCTTATGAACTCTCCTTCTCAGAAGATGTGTAATCTCTTTGCTCACAAAATTGTGATGAGAGGAGCGGTACCTGATGCTTTGAATGCCTCTGCTATCTATATCTTTATTCCTCTGTAGGCTCTGTTCACATCTAACTTATTAATTTCTACTTCCTCAAGATGTTTGTATTCAATCAGAAAGGTAACAATACCACTTCCTATTAAATGCAAAAGATTGGTGTAGTCTTGGGGATGGATGCCTTATTAGTTCACAGAACTACTGCCTTTGTCAGAACACGTAACGGGTTTCATTGAGACCATGCCAAGCTCCAAAACCCCCTTGGACAAGAAGGTAGCAATGCAGTAGGAAAAATACTTTCATTGAGAAGAGGAAGAACCCTACCAACTATGAAGCTGAAAAGTGGTTTTATTAGGACTTGTAGCTCCCAGAACAAGACCAGAATCTGCATATTGCCAGAGGACTGATAAGAGTAATGGTCCTCAGAGATCTGTTATGTGACAGTGATGAGAGATTCTCACGTGTTTCTTACAGTGCAACATTCCTGCAGTCAGTGACCTGTCTTTCCAAAATGTGTTGACCTTGAACCCCATGGTCAGACTATCTTGTAAAAACACCAGAACATTCTTTGCTTCAGCTGACTTTGCTCAGATGTATAATCCTTATAAGCCCAACATCGAAACCTCAAGTGAGACATAAACATCATTTGAGAATTTCCTCCAAGAGGCGAGGAGGGTGTTTATTCACCTTCTTAGAATAAGTGACCGTAATGCTTTCTTCTCAGCTTCCCAGACAATGGGTTGATGGGTTAGTCAATGCTGGATATTGGTACAGGATAGGTCCCTGTTGCACTATGCTTTGTCTGTGTTAGGAATTGGAGAGGAGATTCCAGTTACATCTAAATCAAGTCTGTGAATCGAGACCTGAAGGTTAATGGGCAGGTGATTATGATCACCAAGGTCTATTTCTTCACAAACTTCTTTAAAATCATTACTCTCAGTAGTGGGGATGGGATGGGGTGGGGATGGCATAGACTCAGAGATCATAGTCTTTAAGGTCAGAAGGGACCATCACGATCATTTATCTATCCAATCTCCTGCACATTGCAGGCCACTGAACCTCACCCATCCACTTCTGTAATAGATCCCTAACCTCTGGCTGAATTACTGAAGTCCTCAAATCATGATTTAAAGACTTCAAGTTACAGAGAATCCACCACTTACACTAATCTAAACCTGCAAGTGACCCATGCCCCATGCTGCAGAGGAAGGCAAAACCCCCAAAGAGTCTCTGCCAATCTAACTGGGGGAAAATTCCTTTCCAACCCCAAATATGGTGATCAGTTAGACCCGGAGCATGTAGGCAAGACCCTCCAGCCAGACACCTGGGAAAGAATTATCTATAATCAGAGCCCTCCCCATCTAGTGTCCCATCACCAGCCACTGGAGATATTTGCTGCTAGCAGTCACAGATCGGCTACATGCGATTATAGGCAGTCTCATCATACCATCCCCTCCATAAACTTATCAAGCTAAGTCATGAAACCTGTTCCAGAACGTCACTCCTCTGAGATAAAGGAACCACAGCCTCTG
The DNA here is from genome assembly GCF_009764565.3 of Dermochelys coriacea. Taxonomy (NCBI): domain Eukaryota; kingdom Metazoa; phylum Chordata; order Testudines; family Dermochelyidae; genus Dermochelys; species Dermochelys coriacea. The sequence goes on from NC_050068.2 coordinate 151,864,031, forward strand.
CTTTTGAGTGTCTCTTCTTCATTTAGTGCCTTTTTTGGTTTTAGGATGGAAATAGGTTCATCAGTAGGCTTCCAATATGGCCTGTGATGCACCGTAAGGTTCTAAGCTTCTCTTGCTGAGCCAATCGACCATGATTTTCCTTCTTGGTGTAGAATCTTGAGGAGTAGAGCAACAGCTTCTGCACAGGATATGAACTAGACTACTTCTCTCAGCAGTGCTTAAGGTTTTCTGCCTTCTTAGCAGGCAAATACACGCTATGTTTCTGAAGAATCATCAGCTGGAAATGGAGATGGTGCTTGATGGTCCATAGCATGAGACAAGTTGTCACCTCCTTGACCCACATCCCAATCCTCCAAGTCATGTAAGTGTCCAGATATGTTCCCTCTACATTGAGTCTGGTATCTATACTTCGCTTCTATGTTTCTCTGGACCTAGTACCACACAGCTATTAAGTAACAGTAAGAATGAATTTACCAAGAGATGCTAGTACTGAACTGAACCAAGATCTCTATATACTGATTTGCTGCAGTTGCTCACTGGAATTGAAACAAGGATTGTGCTGGATATACATATGAGACCAACTAGCTCAGGAGCCAAGTCAGAGATTTTCTCTGAGGAGAGGGTGTCCTCACATTTGAAAATCAGACACTATCTTCCTCCCTTTCCTCTTTTGAAATAACTATTGTTTTGGAAATAATTATTGTTTTGACAATAACTTAGATACTAGAGTTTTGTAAAGGCCATAACTGGCCCTTCCACTTGTTCGCGCAGATCCATGATTCTGAAGGCTTTAAGTGATGGCTGCGGGGCTCTGTGTAATGATGAGAAGGCTGTCCAGACAAGGATATCCCTTTCACTTGAAGGGAGGGATGATATGGTATTTATGATATACCCATGTAGAAGTTACAAACCAAAAAGGGAGTACTCTATTGAAAATACTTCTTATAGCAGAAGCTGAAGTATCTCCAGTAGTTCTCCAGGAGGTTTATTTTCATATTCTGAAGTTTTGGGAAAATAATGTATAATTGATTTCAGTATTTCCACCGACAATATTACACTCCTTTATGAACTTATTGAGAGTCCTGAGATCTAAAGTGGCCTGCATGTCACTGTTTCTCTTTGTACCACAAAGAATCTTGTGTCCTTTCCAAAATAGCTGTCTCTCCACCAAATTGATTCCATTGTCCCACAGCTAGGAGGTAGGTCACTGCATCCTTGATCTTTTGATGCCATAAAGGGTCTTGTTGATAGTGTTCGTTTATTTTATTTTACGGTGGGAAAAAGAATAAACTTGTACCTAGGACAATGAGTGAGTTCTATTGAATGGCCTTCCCTGATTAAGACAGGGGGGTCTACCCAAACATGGGAAACCAAAAAACCAAGAGAAGCTTTTGGGGTTGGATGGTTTTCCAGAGAATCCCAGATGGGGATCTTCCAACTCTCAGGAAAGGCAGCGGTGACCTCCTCCAATTGTGTAATCTCTATTCTGGAACCTAGAATGACAGCAGCTTCAAAGGGAACACCTGTTGAAAGAGGATAATTTGAAGATTCTCTCACTGGAAGAAAGGAGAAACTTTTTCCCTTCTCTAAAGCCCCAGGGACTGCTTCATCTCAGTGCTTCCCAAAGAGCTTCCCAACAAAATATTTGGAAGGATATTAGATGCTAGTACACAATTCCAATTTCATTAAGTGGAGCCACAGTTGTTCCTGAGACACATCTTTGGAAGTTCTGAATAAACAGCAAGTCAGAATCAGGTGAGACATCATGCACTGAAAAAATTGCTAGGGAAGCCTAATTTAAAGCACATTCTTTGTGGTGGGTTTTGGAAAGGTTGGGCTGGGGGGGGCGGATGTTTACGCATGCTCACAATAGCCTTCCAGTTGAGCACAGACCTTCACAATAAGAGACTACAGTCAATATTCTCAGGCTACTGTATCCACATTTAGCCTGAGTGATGATCTTATTCTCCTATCTGTGGATTTGACAGAAGTACTCCCTTGGCTGGTATGACTATGCCCTTTACTAAGAAGGCTGCAGCAGGCTTAACCTTAGGCAGATTAATTAAGACCTCTTAGTCCTTACTTACAAGTAGGTCTTAATCACACCCCCATAAACCAGGTGAAGAATTACACCATTCTTCAACTTTGCAACATGGGTTTTTAAATTTGTTTTGTGTTTCAATTGCTAAAAACACAAGCACCTACAAAGTTAGACCTCCCATTCATGCTTACTTCTGGGAAGCTTAGTTAAGACAGTGAGGTACCTTGTTCATAACCACAACTCTAGAGATATGTCTGTCTCTTTAGAGGATCTAGAGGGCAGACTCTCTCATGAGAGGTTTTAACACTTTGAACAACATTCTTCACTAGTCCCTGAGCCAAATCCTTGAAGGGGGAGGGGGGACTGTAAGGAGAGTTACGAAGGAGATTGAAAGGACAGTCTGCAGGCATATATACTGCATATCTCCCTAAAGGAAAAGAGTAGCTACTTTATGACCTCATGTCACACCCCTGAAGGCAGGAAGGGGAATGATGGTAGGTCCATCTTCTAGGAAAGGTGATCTAAAATGCTTCACTCTATATTCCCTGCTGGTGGATCTAGGCTAAGTGGGGAGTGACTTGGATCTCCTGGAGACAAATGACTCTTTGGCACCTTGCATAGCAGCTAAGGTCATGCAGGTAAAATAGCTTGTGGGAAAGGAAAATACCTTGCGGCCTTCTCAACCACCTCAGCATGGACCTTGCCATGGGAGGAGGAATTTCATTACCCTGCTCACTACAGGGAGAACTTTTGCCTTCTGCCAAGATTCAGGAGGCGCAGGTGAAACTTTCCTGCTTGCTCTGCAAGCTGTGGGAATGGGGTCCCATACCTAGGGAAGACGTTGGGGGACTTTGAATTAAAATTTAGCCCCAGTTCCATGCCACTGATTCTGGTTTTGTCTCAGTGAAGGGAGTTTTCATGTGACTTATCTCTCTTTGCATAGGCCTCAACCACACACTGACTAGAAGCCAAGTTTTAATGGAGCCTGCTGAACTATCTCCACATGGTCTTTCCCATACACCAGCAGAGAGTTCAGTTCCTGGGACCTGCTGTGTGTGCCTGCCATTTCTGAAGCAGGAGGAGAGGTGCTATCCTTCAAATCCTCCTCAGAAAGTCAAGATTTTTTTTTTTTATTTACAGTTTTGAGAAGACAAACTTTGAAACCAATGAGGAAACTTTAGTTGAAAATCTTTTTAAAATCCCCTGAAAGCTCTGCTACAAAGGGGCCCTGAAATCTGTTTTGTATGCCACCTAGAAGCAGAGAATTCTGGGGATTTCTTCCTGAGGGCTGGTCCTAAGCCTAGGCTCAGGGCAAAGAACTGGTCTCTCCACAGTTACCATGGAGAAGACTGACAGAGGAGACTGAGAATGAGCACTTAGCTATGTGCTCTTTCCATGGCCCCGCTCCTCCTAATAAGCAGGAATAAGTTGGCAACGACTCAGCTGCCCTCTCAATAATGCAGGAACAGGTTCCCTCACTACTGTCCAGCTCATCACCTTAGGTGTCCAACACTCTGCCAGTGTTGTACAGGCTCAATCCCAACAATCTCCAACATTACCTTCAAAGTCAGCAATTCAGAAAAGTTTACCAATTACTGTGCTATTTCACACTTAAGGACACAAGTGAATAGAAGGAAAAGCAAGTATATTTGTGGACACAGATTCCCAGCATTATATGAAGCAAAAGGCTTTGCAGACAGAAAATCATCTGTGCCTGCAAAATTTCTAAGAGGCAGAAGTATACAGTGAATTCTGCTTTGTCGTGCACATTATCCCTTGGTGAAATGTTTGAAAAGTAATCAAGTTAGTTCTAAATGTTTTGGCTACACTGCAGTTTTAAAGATTGTTCTTCAGAGATGTTTATGCAGCTGTATTTGTTTTACAATTTCACATAGCAGATAAATTAGTCATTTTTTGTTTACCTCCAGTTTATTAAGAACGATTTGCAAACTCAGATGTTGCCTTCTTCCTATCAGGCTATTAAATTTAAGGTTTCACCTTTTAAAGAAATCAGAAACTAGATCCAATGGGTCAGACTCTGCTTTGCAATAGAGCCCCCCTGTGAGGTCCCAGGGTGGTGCAAAAGGGCCAGAAAGTTTCCCTAAATAGGTGGTTGGGGATTACCCCACTGTGGGTGAATGTAGAGTTGACAGAGCTCCTCCCTGTCTTCCAAGCGTGTGTGGTAGGAGTGGATGCAGCCAGAACATCCCCAACAATCTGGCATTCACGGTCCAGTGTAACAGACCCAAATAGGCCTTTACAGGTAGCATATTTAAAGCTGGCTGCTCTAAATTACATCAAAGGGTCAAACCAACCCAGCAGCCCCTGGGACAGGGGAGGTGAGTGGTGGTATAAAGCTACCTTTGCTCTTTCCACCCCCTAACACACAAACCTTGTGTCCTGTGCAGAGTACCGCTCAAGCAAACTGAAGGATTGGAGTTTATGCTATAATCTAGTTAGGATATGGCCAATAGGCTCATGGTTCTTGAGAGACTTTTGCAGGTCAGATTTTTTCCCCCCAGATTCTCAGAGGAATAAACCTCTTTTAAAGCTTCATAAATACTGAGAAGTCATGGCCCCTGGCATGGGTACAATATGGGTTGAGTGTGGACAGGTTGAGAGTTTTAGAGATACCCACTAACTCCCGTGCAGCAGCTGAGCAGAATATATACTTAGCAAGACCCTGAGTACTAGGTGGGGTACCCAGACAGAGCAGCTGATAGACCTCATGGGTACAACGGATTGTGGTCAGCTGACATGGGTGCACAGCCAGCGTGAAGGCTGCCTTCATAAGAAGGTCTGAGGGAAAATGAACACTAATCGTTTTACGAGCAGTGGTGAGGGGTGCTACAGAGTGCATTGCCCTAGACCATCCGACCCTGCTGAGGCACGACTTCACAGGAATCCTCCACTTGGCAGATATTTTGTTGTTCTCCTCTCCACTGCACCTCAGAGATGGCAAGGACAGGATTTTACCCTCTGGGGGCTTGTCTCTATGGGGAAAATGCATCATGCTAATTAAAATGTGATAACACTTGTTCTAACAATATTAAATAGAAGTTTGGTAGAATTCATTTTTAATATAATTTTGATGGACAATATCCATGTTTATTTTCAAGCATTTTTTATTTTTATCAATTTAAATTTTCATAGTTATGCAAGATTATAAGTTTTACTTTCTTTTTAACAATTGAAATTTTCACAGTTGTGGAAAATTATGGAGATGTTGAGATTCAAAAAGTTAAAGCTTTATAACTGTCCAAACAAATATCACGTAAAAATATACAAAGTAAATATCCTTAACTCAAACTCTGGTAAGTTCTCAAGCAGCATTTTTCTTACTTTGCCTATTTGTAAATTTCTATTATTATTGTTGATGGAAGTATTTTTTCATCTGTTTATGTAAGTATGGTGAAATTGATGTTTACTGACATTTACACACAAAAATCTAATCCTTCCAAGAGTAATTAAATACAACTTTGCCTTGAGTGTGGACAAGGACAGTCATTTAAAAAAAAATGTATCTGACCACGGTTAACCTTCGGGGATTAGATATATGTGGGTTTCTTGATCTGTAGAACATTTCTTTAATACTGTTGTGCTTATTGCTCTGATCTTGGACTACTTAATGTGATGACTGGAGGTACTGCTTTCCTAAGCTCTTAGCAGTGCTAATAAATACATCTGGTCATCTCTTACTGAGCAACAGGGCAAGCTTAACATCTTAAAACCCAAATACTCTCAGCCATTTACCCTCAAATTGAGAGCCTTATTTAACTTTCTAACTATTAATATAGTAACTTTGTTAGCTTCAGCTATTCACCAAAAGTGGCTACGGTTTCAGCATCCACCACAGGAAAAGCTGTTCACGGAGTTTGATGACAAAACTACATAAAAGCATGAGTTGAGCACTCTGATGGATTTAAGAGCTTATTCTTTCAGTTACAAGTTATTAAGGTAGCTGTCAAGATAGGACTTCCTTCTGTGTTTTCATGGACACAAAAGCCCCACTGCATACTTTAAAAAGAGTTCTGACAGTAAAATTTAGGGAACAATTACTAATTCTTGCTTAAGAGAGAAACTTTGAGTAAAATCATTCACTTTTATTCAAATGATTTGTTTTATTTTACTAAAAGATAATATAAAGCATTACCTGAAACCTGATGATTGTGAGCACAACGTTTTATTAAAAGCTATATTTACACTGCCCCTCAGTTTGGACTATGGAGACATGAAGAGCAACGTTGCACCAAAGTGCTATGCTGTAACTCCCTCATGTGAACACTGCGGGCATGAATGAAAAGGTTCCTAGTTCGCATTAACATTAAAGAGGATTACGTTAATGTGAACTAGGAACCTTTTAATTCGTGCCCAGAGCATCCACATAGGGCAATTACACCACAGCACTTTCAGTACACACTGCTATTCATGCCCCCATAGTCCAAACTGCAAGGTAGTGAAGACAAGTCCAAATTGCATGTTACTATCTCTGTTATCCCTGTTATTCTTTCTCCATTCCTTCCAACTGTTTGGAATGCCCACTTATTGCAACTTGTCCAACATTATAGTATAAACTCTTCAAGGCATATTTCTCCTTATGTGTTTCTACAGTGGGCAGCACAATGGAGCTTTGATTTGATTGGGGCATCTGGGTGCTAATGCCATACAGTTTGGCAGACGTACAGTTGCAGAGCCTGGGACAACTGGAGTAAAGGAAACAGACAAGTTGTGCCAGACCACCAGTCAAGGCTGCCTGCCATAGATGGTATCTGTTATATACAAACATATACTAGACATAGGGTAAAATTCCAAAATTGCCTAAGAGACATAGGAACGTAAGTCCCAATTTCAAAAGTCACTTTCAGTAGGATTTATGTTCCTATGCCACTTTTGAATATGGAACTTAGGCTCTTAAATCTTGGGCAATTTTGAAAATTTTACCCATAACATTGGTACATGGAGAAACACAAATCATGCAAGCTACAAAGTATATCAGCCTCTCTGCTGTCCCCTCACAGGTACAGCTAAGAATACAGTAGATTCTTAAGCACCATCTACTGTTCATCTCCCTTATTGGAAACTAACTCCTTTAACACATATTATACTTAACACTAAATACTAATTTGATAGGTAATCCAGCACTATTCTATCTACATTTTAATTGCACTTTTGCGTTTTACAATACCTATCCATCTACTTCTTACTTCCTTCTAATATCAGGTTTTTTTAGTATCTGGAAACATTTGTCCTGCAGTGTCTCTTCTTTTACACTCTGTCTCAGATTAAATTAACCTTTGGAATTGAGTGACAAATCTGAAATGGGTAATTATTTCTTATATCAATGCTTTGTCTTGAGCTTTTACTTTGAGCGGGAAGCAGGGACATATGTCTTGGACCAAGCTGTTTCTATATGATAATACAGTTCGTCCTATGACTTAAGTGGGTTGGTAGATTGCTGCTGTGAATCTCCCCATGGAAGGCTAAGTCTTTGCCATCTTGTCCAAGCAAAGCATAAACAACTACTGTACTTTTATAATTGTTTAATAATTACAGTTGTTTGTAACATGTTTGGTTTAAGTATCTGCTTAATCCCTTTTATTTTACAAGCAATCTAAGTGGACGTTAACATCTTTTCTGCCAACAGTGAATCCAGAGGATTACCATCAGGTCTGAAAGATTTTTATTTACATATTCCCAGGGCAAGTCAGCATTAGAAATAGCTCAGGTAGGCTATGTCCTTAATTTACAAAACTGCATTTTCTGAAAGGAAGCAGGTTGTGTGGAAAGAGCAAACAGATACAACTTAGTTGGTCTCAGGCTTAACTGATCTTCTCGCTAAAATGGACAACTGTAGAATCTGAAGCCAGTTTTAAGGAGCTTTGCAAAGCATCAAACAACAAACTTAACACTCTCACTTCTTCCAGATCACCTTAGGTAGTAAAGTAAATATCTTTTAATCTTCAGTCATTTGAGAAAAGTCATACCAAAAGCAGCCCCGGACACAAAAATAAAGTAGTCAATCAAACTCGGATAGACTATCAAATCACAGTACGCTTATGACATCAACTACTTAATGAATCTCCAGAAAATATGATGCACAGGAAATTAATTATTAATGCTAATTGACACTGGAGAGACTATCTTAGGAACATTAGCCCAGGTTTCTGGCTGTAATTTGTATACCTTTCCCAAATGCTTAAAGGAGGAAACTTTAAACATCATGCCATGCAGCTTCCACAAATTTCTCAACTGAGTAGTGGACAGATGCAATGTTTTCACTGGTATCGTGCCTTGGAAACAGTGAAATTATTATTCCTTTCACCTTTTTCTAAACATTAGATATTCTGGCCTAAATTTTCAAAGTGATTAGTGATTTTGGGTGCCTCCGTTTTTTTATATCTAAGATGAAATATCTTAAAAAGGTCTGATTTTCAATGGATGAGTGCTCAACACTTTATGAACATGAGGCCTCTTTATGGATGCCAAATGCATCCGATGAAGTGAGCTGTAGCTCACGAAAGCTTATGCTCTAATAAATTTGTTAGTCTCTAAGGTGCCACAAGTACTCCTTTTCTTTTTGCGAATACAGACTAACATGGCTGCTACTCTGAAACCTCTTTATGGTGTTTCAAGTGCTGAGTGGCTGAACCAAATAATCAATTATTCTTTCAGCTCTATTGGCTACTAAAAGGTCAGATGCTCTAAAAATGCACCTATCAACCCATTCAGTGAGTTAAAAACCTTTAGGGTTTTAGTTTCTATATCTGCTTCAAGAGGTGAGATAAAATCTTTTACTGAGCACCCCTCAGAAAAAAGGGACCTGGCTATGTGGGAGAATCTGACTCTTCCAAACTAGAAGTGCTTTTAATGTAAAGAAAAAACTTTCCTTTTTCTTTCTGGTTGAATGTCTGGATCTGTATCCAAGCATTTCCCCTTCTTTTTATGGCAATTCAGAGCAAGATTTCTGAGCAGTCTTTACCTCCAACAATGCAACCTTTTTGCAATTTGCAATTTTTGCAGTAAATTATGAAAAGTCCTGTGAATTGCTTGAAAATGGTGATAATATTATTGTACATCCCTCATCTTCTATCTTATAGACAGAGACAGCCAACATAGGACAAACTGCTTCGTGATTTTGCCCACCAAGAAACTGGGCAAAAGATCTGTCAGCCAAGTTCTGTATGTAAACCCCAGTCCATGCATTTTCCACCAGTTTTCTCCCTCCCCCCTTTTGGGTCTGGAAACAGACATTTTGCCTCATTGGTCATAACCAGCTCTCTCTTATTTTTCTTTGTCTTTCTTTTATTCCAACTCTCCAACAGTAGACAAGGGGGACAAGAAGGATCAAAGAGCCACACTGAAAGGAAAAGAAGAAGAGAACAGGCAGCAGAGATATAAGCTCTCCCAGTAAATCCTTCCTTCAAGTAGAGACCCCAACAACTAATAGTACCCCCTCCAATCTGTCACGGAGATAAGGCTGGGACTCTTTTCCTTCCCTGCCTGGAATACTGCAAGACCCTCAAGACTCTGTGCTTTCAACTCAGTTCCTGCTGTAGCCTCATTTCCTCCTCTAGCCAGCCTATAGTGTGGATTTCCCAAGCTGCTCCTGCCGCAGTGAGCCCTACTACAGTGAGCCTCTCCTCCTACTGGACTGCTTCATTGCTATACCTTTTGTCGCACATGCATGCACACACTGTTCTTCTCTATTGGTGATTTCTCTCTACGCTCCTGCTGGCATTTTTAAACAAACTTGAATTGTGCCTGCTCCCATGTTGTACTTTGTGGGACCCCACTGAACAGCTCACATGGCACCTTCCAAATCTCCCCCCCCCACCCATTCCCAGACATCTGCCTTGATTGGCCTTTGTAGCAATGGCCCTAGTTTCCTCTTTCTAGTGTCATCCCTCCACCCCATAAGCTGAGCAGGTCCTAACCAGTCTGAGCCCGAAGACATGATCTGGGCAATTTTTGCCTCTATCCTTTAAGAGGGCCCTTCTTCCAAATGCAGATTCTTCAGACTCACACACCTAAACACACACCAGAAGGGATGCCACAGTTCCGTCAGTTCACTCCTAAACATCCTTCCCACCAGGTTGACTTTCTTGGAGATGATTTCTAGCTTGATATTACTGTGGTACAAAAAGGATTTCTCCCAAACCACTGAAGGCTCAAGATCCCAAGGCTGAGTCCATTATCTTTTATCTAGGCTATTTCCAGCAGTTAACAAGAATATCTGAGGAACAGTGGGGGATGGGGTGGGGAGGAGAAATAACATGGGGAAATAGGCTTGAATAGAGACTGGGGATAGATGAGTCATTACCCAAAGTAAAACTAAGTTAATTGTATCCAGTTTGCAAATTAATTCCAATTCAGCAGTCTCTCGTTGGAGTCTGGTTTTGAAGCTTTTTTGTTGAAGGATAGCCACTCTTAGGTCTGTAATCGAGTGACCAGAGAGATTGAAGTGTTCTCCAACTGGTTTTTGAATGTTATAATTCTTGACGTCTGATTTGTGTCCATTCATTCTTTTACGTAGAGACTGTCCAGTTTGACCAATGTACATGGCAGAGGGGCATTGCTGGCACATTATGGCATATATCACATTGGTAGATGCACAGGTGAACGAGCCTCTGATAGTGTGGCTGATGTGATTAGGCCCTATGATGGTGTCCCCTGAATAAATATGTGGACAGAGTTGGCAACGGGCTTTGTTGCAAGGATAGGTTCCTAGGTTAGTGGTTCTGTTGTGTGGTGTGTGGTTGCTGGTGAGTATTTGCTTCAGATTGGGGGGCTGTCTGTAAGCAAGGACTGGCCTGTCTCCCAAGATCTGTGAGAGTGATGGGTCGTCCTTCAGGATAGGTTCTAGATCCTTGATGATGCGTTGGAGAGGTTTTAGTTGGGGGCTGAAGGTGATGGCTAGTGGCGTTCTGTTATTTTCTTTGTTGGGCCTGTCCTGTAGTAGGTGACTTCTGGGTATTCTTCTGGCTCTGTCAATCTGTAACCCACCCAGCAATATTGTTAATCTATCCAACTATACTCTTAGCCCAGCAGAAGAATCTGTCCTATCTCGGGGCCTCTCCTTTTGCCCCTCCACTCCCACGAACATGATACAGTTCTGTGGTGACCTAGAATCCTATTTTCGACGTCTCCGACTCAAGGAATATTTCCAACACACCTCTGACCAACATATTAACCCACAGAGACCTTCCTACCAACACTACAAAAAGAAGGATTCTGGGTGGACTCCTCCTGAAGGTCGAAACAGCAGCCTGGATTTCTACATAGAGTTCTTCCGCCGACGTGCACGAGCTGAAATTGTGGAAAAGCAGCATCGCTTGCCCCATAACCTCAGCCATGCAGAACACAATGCCATCCACAGCCTCAGAAACAACTCTGACATCATAATCAAAAAGGCTGACAAAGGAGGTGCTATCGTCATGAATAGGTCGGAGTATGAACAAGAGACTACTAGGCAGCTCTCCAACACCACTTTCTACAAGCCATTGCCCTCTGATCCCACTGAGAGTTACCAAAAGAAACTACACCATTTGCTCAAGAAACTCCCTGAAAAAGCACAAGAACAAATCCGCACAGACATACCCCTAGAACCCCGACCTGGGGTATTCTATCTGCTACCCAAGATCCATAAACCTGGAAATCCTGGATGCCCCATCATCTCAGGCATTGGCACCCTGACAGCAGGATTGTCTGGCTATGTAGACTCCCTCCTCAGGCCCTACGTTACCAGCACTCCCAGCTATCTTCGAGACACCACTGACTTCCTGAGGAAACTACAGTCCATTGGTGATCTTCCTAAAAACACCATCCTAGCCACTATGGATGTAGAAGCCCTCTACACCAACATTCCACACAAAGATGGACTACAAGCCGTCAGGAACAGTAACCCCGATAATGTCACGGCTAACCTGGTGGCTGAACTTTGTGACTTTGTCCTCACCCATAACTATTTCACATTTGGGGACAATGTATACCTTCAAATCAGCGGCACTGCGATGGGTACCCACATAGCCCCACAGTATGCCAACATTTTTATGGCTGACTTAGAACAACGCTTCCTCAGCTCTCGTCCCCTAATGCCCCTACTCTACTTGCGCTACACTGATGACATCTTCATCATCTGGACCCATGGAAAAGAAGCCCTTGAGGAATTCCACCATGATTTCAACAATTTCCATCCCACCATCAACCTCAGCCTGGACCAGTCTACACAAGAGATCCACTTCCTGGACACTACGGTGCTAATAAGCGATGGTCACATAAACACCACCCTATATCGGAAACCTACTGACCGCTATTCCTACTTACATGCCTCTAGCTTTCATCTAGATCATAGCACACGATCCATTGTCTACAGCCAAGCTCTACGATATAACCGCATTTGCTCCAACCCCTCAGACAGAGACAAACACCTACAAGATCTCTATCATGCATTCCTACAACTACAATACCCACTTGCTGAAGTGAAGAAACAGATTGACAGAGCCAGAAGAGTACCCAGAAGTCACCTACTACAGGACAGGCCCAACAAAGAAAATAACAGAACGCCACTAGCCATCACCTTCAGCCCCCAACTAAAACCTCTCCAACGCATCATCAAGGATCTAGAACCTATCCTGAAGGACGACCCATCACTCTCACAGATCTTGGGAGACAGGCCAGTCCTTGCTTACAGACAGCCCCCCAATCTGAAGCAAATACTCACCAGCAACCACACACCACACAACAGAACCACTAACCCAGGAACCTATCCTTGCAACAAAGCCCGTTGCCAACTCTGTCCACATATTTATTCAGGGGACACCATCATAGGGCCTAATCACATCAGCCACACTATCAGAGACTCGTTCACCTGCGCATCTACCAATGTGATATATGCCATCATGTGCCAGCAATGCCCCTCTGCCATGTACATTGGCCAAACTGGACAGTCTCTACGTAAAAGAATGAATGGACATAAATCAGATGTCAAGAATTATAACATTCAAAAACCAGTTGGAGAACACTTCAATCTCTCTGGTCACTCAATCACAGACCTAAGAGTGGCTATCCTTCAACAAAAAAAGCTTCAAAACTGACTCCAACGAGAGACTGCTGAATTGGAATTAATTTGCAAACTGGATACAATTAACTTCGGCTTGAATAGAGACTGGGAATAGATGAGTCATTACCCAAAGTAAAACCATTTCCCCATGTTATTTCTCCCCCCCCACCCCCCACCCCCATTGTTCCTCAGATATTCTTGTTAATTGCTGGAAATAGCCTACCTTGCTTGTCACCATGAAAGGTTTTCCTCCTTCCCCCCCCCCCTGCTGCTGGTAATGGCTTATCTTAAGTGATCACTCTCCTTACAGTGTGTATGATAAACCCATTGTTTCATGTTCTCTGTGTGTGTATATCAATCTCCCCTCTGTTTTTTCCACCAAATGCATCCGATGAAGTGAGCTGTAGCTCACGAAAGCTTATGCTCTAATAAATTTGTTAGTCTCTAAGGTGCCACAAGTACTCCTTTTCTTTTTGCGAATACAGACTAACACGGCTGCTACTCTGAAACCTGTCACTTTAGTAGGGTATCAGTTACATATCGAGTATGTAACGAATGATTTATGCCCTGCATTTTCTACTTGTCCATTTCCAGGTGCAGTTCAGGATATTGGTTACAGTCTATAAAGCCTTATATAATCTAGGACACAGTATGGCAGTGGAGGGCTCATAGGCAGGAAAGCAATCACAATCGAGGGCAAACATGTCTGATCTTTCTCCATGAGGGAGTATGCCAATCTTCAGGGTTCAATATAAAATTCTGGTTATTCAGAAGTCTGATATCTAGGTCTCCAACAACAAGGAATGGATTCTTGAGATTTTGTTGTTGTTAAGTATCCAAGGTGTGTTTGAAAATTCCATTCCAGATGCCTGGATTTTATCTAAGTGTTCTTTACTCTAAACGATTGCAAGGTTTTAAAAGATAATGGACTCAGCTTTGGGATCCTGAGCATAAAATTCCTAATTAAGGATGCAATGGGCATGGTTACAAATCTCTAAATGAAACAGTGATCAAGCATGCTTGTTTTGTCTTTTTGCTATAGACTAATAATAATCTATGAAGTTCTCAGCAGTGCAAATTAGTTTTTCTGAAACAAAAATACCCATACCTCATCCAAATATTTTCACATACAAAAGCCTAGGTTTAAGTGTACAATCATATTCTGGGCTCGGTGAGCGTCTTCAAATCAAGAACATATTGTAAAATGTAACTCAGGATAACACTGGAGATTTCCAAATTGCACAATCAAAACATTTGGCTCAGTTACTCACATACAGCCATAATCCCAAACATTCATATATTTGCACTGCACTGCTGGAAATGAGTTTCAAAAGAGAGTTAGTTAGTGTATATCAGCTTCTGTACATTCCATTAAAATGTACAGATCTCACAACTGACTAGATTGTTAGGTGTTCACGCAATTTGCTATATATGGGGTCGATCCTGTACCAAATTAAGTCAATGGCAATGCTGTCACTGACTTCAGTGGATGCAGAATCAAACTCTAGATGCATTTCCAGTGTACCAGCAGTATGGTAAACAGATGTCAGGATACTTTTATTTGATATTTATTCTAAAATTAGAAATAATATCACAAATTCTGTTGAAATGGTAATGAATAGTTCAAAACATATTTACAGCTTCAAAATGCATATTTCCATATTACCGCAGTCCCTTCTTATTTAGGTTTCCTATATATAGACATCAGATATACAGCAAAAATCAAGCTATACAAGATAAAACACCATTTTAGTGAAGACATCTTAAATCTTGGGGCAAAGTCAAAAGAAATGCTGAAATTATTTCTTGTTGTGACACAAAAATAGAATACTTTGCATATAACATATCATTTGAAGTTCTCATACTGTATCACAGAAGAAGATTGTGAGCCAGAGTATGGGTCTGTATAAGATAGGAAGAGAAGAAGATGACAGTAATCAGCCATAAAGACTGCTCCAGGCTAGTTCTGGCCCATAGAGTTGACCTAGCACAAAGTCAGGGGGACCATATACATGGAATGCTTGCAAAAGGTGATCAAGCTGCCTTTTCATCATGTACTCTACCTAAAGCCCCATGAAGAATTCTGGGGCAGTCAGCCACCATACCTCCAGAGGCTTTTGCAGCAGCATTTTCTTCGAATTCCCCAAATGCAGGCCGTGATTTGAAGTTAAAATCTAACACTATGTAAAGTGAAACTTATTCAGACTGGTATTTCAAATGAGCTTCAATGAGAGTTAATGGGGTTTGGGCTCGCTGAGGCCCTTTTGGAAATCACACCTTTAATCTAACTAAAACACTATCAGTCACATTAACTTTGATACATATCAATGCTTGCATATGCCATTTTAGAGGTTTTTATTGTGGGTTTGTCTGTCATTGGTTAACCATGTCATTTACTGTGGAAGTTACTCAGTCTTTGACTGATTTCTTTCTTTAAAAGAAAAAACAAGTTTATCTACAGACTTCTCATGAGTAAAGCAACCCAGAAAGAGGTTGGAGTAGACTATAGAAGGCTAAGAAGTAGACTATCATGATAACTTTAAAACAAAAGCCCAGACAGATGTAAGGCCATCATGTCTAAGACAATTATCTGGCTTGTTTATGAAAATTAAAGTAATGAAAAAAGTACGGCTGTCAATTAATCGCAGTTAATGCACACCATTAACTCGAAAATTAATCACGATTTAAAAAATTATTCATGATTAATCGCAGTTTTAATTGCATTGTTAAACAATAGAATACCAATTGAAATTTATTAAATATTTTGGATGTTTTTCTACATTTCTAAATGTATTGTTTTCAATTACAACACAGAATACAAAGTTAACACAACTCATTTTATATTATTTTTATTACAAATATTTGCATTGTAAAAATGATAAACAAAAGAAACAGTATTTTTCAATTCACCTCATACAAGTACTGTAGTGCAATCTCTTTATCGTGTAAATGTAGATTTTTTTTTGCTACATAACTGCACTCAAAAACAATGAAAAACTTTAGATCCTACAAGTCCACTCAGTCCTGCTTCTCGTTCAGCCAATCGCTAAGACAAACAAGTGTGTTTACATTTACGGGAGATAATGCTGCCCACTTCTTATTTACAATCTCACCTGAAAGTGAGAACAGGCGTTCGAATGGGATTTTTGTAGCCAGCATTGTAAGGTATTTACATGCCAGATATGCTAAACATTCATATGCCCCTTCATGCTTCAGCCACCATTCCAGAGGACATGCGTCCATGTGGAGGACCGCTTGTTAAAAAAATAATGTATTAAATAAATTTGTGACTGAACTCCTTGGGGTAGAATTACATGTCTCCTGCTCTGTTTTACTCGCATTCTGCCATATATTTCATGTTATAGCAGTTTCGGGTGATGACCCAGCATGTTGTTTGTTTTAAGAAGACTTTCACTGCAGATTTGACAAAACACAAAGACTGTACCAATGTGAGATTTCTAATGATAGCTACAGCACTCGACCCACGGTTTAAGAATCTGAAGCGCCTTCCAAAATCTGAGAGGGATGAGATGTGGAGCAAGCTTTCAGAAGTCTTAAAAGAGCAACACTCAGATGCAGAAAGTACAGAACCTCAACTACCAAAAAAGAAAATCTGCTGGTGGCATCTGACTCAGATGATGAAAATGAACATGCGTTGGTCTGCACTGCTTTGGATTGTTATCGAGCAGAACCTGTCATTAGCATGGATACAAGTCCTCTGGAATCGTGGTTGAAGCATGAAGGGACATACGAATCTTTAGTGCATCTGGCGTGTAAATATCTTGCAACTCCGGCTACAATGCCATGAGAACACTTGTTCTCATTTTCAGGTGACATTGTGAACAAGAAGCAGGCAGCATTATTTCCCACAAATTTAAACAAACTTGTTTGTCTGAGCAATTGGCTGAACAAGAAATAGAACTGAGCGGACTTGTAGGCTTTAAAGTTTTACATTGTTTTATTTTTGAATGCAGGGGTTTTTTGTACATAATTCTACATTTGTAAGTTCAACATTCATGATAAAGAAATTGCATTACAGTACTTTTATTAGGTGAACTGAAAAATAGTATTTCTTTTGTTTTTACAGTGCAAATATTTGAAATAAAAATAAATGTAAAGTGAGTACTGTAGATTTTGTATTCTGTGTTACAATTCAAATCAATATATTTGAAAATGTAGAAAACATCCAAAATATTTAAATATTTGGTATTCTATTATTAACAGTGCGATTAATCGCATGATTGATTTTTTTAATCACGCAATTAATCGTAATTAATGTTTGTAATTACTCAACAGCCTGAGAAAAAAAGAAAAGTAAGATGCTCAGCCTTTGTTCTCTCTCTTTTGTATTTAAACAATGATCCACAAGATATTCATGCAGTAGGAAAAACAAGGTACAAAATGTACTTACTATTCTTATGTACTTATCCAAGAATAACTAAGTTTTATTCACATGTTGAACCAACAAAAATAAAGTTCTGTTTATCTTAAAGTTTATAAATGTATAAATTGCTGGCAATTCTGAGGGTGAGGAATATTGTGTCATGTGGGCTGAAGAGTCCAAAGAGTTATTTTAAATTCTTGATTGAAACAGAAACTTTAAAGCTAGCTACAATTTTTCAGCCAAGAGTAATTTTAAAAAAAAAGAAAGAAAGAAACTAAAAAAAAACAATTTTCTTTTTCTTAAAAAGATCATTCTTAAAGGCTGGCTCATGACCAAAAAATTGTTGCTAAATTAATAGGAAAAAAGAGAAAACAAAGTTAAGCACCTTCTTGGGCCATTTACTAAAAATTTTACCCACAAACCTGTTTATGCTCCTCAATAAACAATACCTTGGGAATAGTCAGTGGAGTCTATCTTGTGTCAGTGACAGTTGTCAAAATGACACATTACAGAAGCAGTGCTCGTGATTCCATAATAAAGGGTGAGTTTTGCTCTTAAGAATGAGAATTCAACTACATTCTTGCGTATGAAAAATACAGCACATCCTCTTCAAAATTAGAGCATTTACTCTTTGGGCACAGAATCGTTTAAGAATTTACAAGTTAATCTATTAGTTTATGAGTTAAAATTAATTTTTAAATGGTTCCTTTAAAAAGTTTAGCACCCTATGTCTTTTTAACTCCACCCTGCAGTGATGCCAGGAGGAAAAAGTTTAGTGTCTCATTAAAAATCAATTTAATCTAGTCTAGGAATACAAACACTATTATACACTAATCATAACTGTATGGTTACTTCACGGCATCACTACAGGGCAAATTTAACCCTGTCTGGGTTCCTTAACTGTGCATTAGCATTCTTTAGGAAGGCTGGGTTTCTTTTACGTTTAATATAAACTCTGAATTTTCTGGATTTGCAATGCTTGATTCACAGGTAATTAAAACATCCCTATAATCTTTTTACCCTTAAGTCACTGATACATACTCTCTACCTCAACTCTACGTTAATGCAGATTTTTATCTGGGAATATAAAAAAGGGTGGACTTAAGGAGCTAGCAACTTGACTTCCCCTCAGACCTGGTGGAGGGGTTGGAGTTGTCCACACTGGAGTTGGAAGCACGCCACCCAGCCTAGTGCATGAGCCAAGCTAGCACATTAAAAATGGCAATGTGGCTGTTAAGGGTGGGGCTCAATCTCAGACTTGAGAGCCCGAATGGCAATGCCCACACTGCTACTTTTAGCATGCTAGCTAGAGCCCAACTAGCATGAGTCTGTCTACTCGGGCTGAGAGACTTTCTCCCTGCTGCAGTGTAGACAAACCCAAGACAGCCCCACAACCTGGGGCAACACATAAACTGGACCATGGTGTCTATGTTGAAAAGGACAGCAGCACAGAAGGCCCCAATATGGCATTCTACAGCCACTAAAAAGGGGGAAGCTGACATTTTAAAATGCCTACTGTAGCAGGGGTTCTCAACCTTTTTGTTCTGAGGCCCCTCCCCGCCCCCATGCTATAAAAACCTCCACGGCCTGCCCGTGCCACAACAGCTGTTTTTCTGCATATCCAGCTAATTAAAAGCCAGGGCTGGCATTAAGGGGTAGCAAGCAGGACAACGGTCTGTGGCCCCACACCACAGGGGGCCCTGCAAAGTTGAGTTGCTTGGGCTTTTGGCTTCAGCCCCACGTCTTGGGCTTCAGCTTTCTACCCTGAGCCCCAGGGAGTCTAACGCTGGCCCTGCTCTCTGGTTTATTTTGGGTGACCCCCTGAAACCTGCTTGTGGCCCCCCTGTGGGCCCCTGGTTGAGAACTGCTGTCCTAAGGTATAGCGATTTGCCTTCATAAAATGAGAAAAGCTGAAAAAAGAGTAAAATACATAAACATCTTCTCTAGTCTGTATGACGTATTTTCCATGGTTTTGGTAATCGGCATTGACTGTAAAATTTACTAAAAGGTAGAATGCTCTGAATAAATGACTATGTTTATGTATATTGGCATTTTCAGATAAAGTCATGCCAAAACTTACTTTTGTTGAATTTAAATAAGTTGGAAGTATGAAGGAGTGACAACTCTTTCAAAATTTTCAGTCTACTAAAGAGGATTTCAGAAGTACTGCTACAGTGCTGCTTAAGTCCCGCACATAAATCTTTGTGCATCCGCTAAGGATACTTAACCCAGACTGAACTATCATAGTATTGCCAGGGAAGTACTATACAACTGAATGACGGTATGAAAATTTGAGCAGGGCTGAATAGGTGTCAGTTCCAGTTATGTTAATGAAGTTAGAAGTCGCACAAGAGCCCATTAACGTTGGTGTGTTGTTCAGTTTATGTAACAGTTCCTTGGAAGACCCTTAGAAGTGCTGCAGCTTTAATGTGCTTATTCCCCTACAAAAGGGGAGATCCACATAGCAATATTAAATCAGTTTCTTCGCTCTAATGCATCCCTATTCAGTCAGGCCCAGATGATGACTGGTCAAAAAGAAGCTTCCCCCTCCCACCGCATGGTTGTACAAAGGCCATTCACAATAGTAATCCCTGCACTCCAAGGAGAAGAGACTGTTTGCTCTTGCAGCTCCCCAAAACCAGGGAGGAGATGAGGCCATGACTTAGCTTCCCTTCTCCCCCTGGAAGCCTTGGGAAGGGGCGGGGCCAAGCACTACTCCTTCCTAATGGATGTAGAAAACTGAACTCCCCACTTCAACAAGGGGGGACTCCACTTACAAAGGCTGTGGCTTGAAAGCAACGTTCTAGCGGTCAATGAAGAATCAGTTCCTGCCTGGATTTGGACTAGAGATCATTGGCCTCAAAAGCAACAGCTCATCGCCTAAACTAAAGAAGACTCTCCAGTATCTATCACCAGACATAACACATATAGTTAGAGGCCTGAAAGGAAACGATTAGGGTTTGTTGTAACTATGCCAGGTGTTCAGTCTAAAGAAAATAGTTTCAGTCCTATACAAATCTCTTTTCAACATTACCCTAAGTTAAATCAAAGCAATACTCCAGGACTGATAATGCATCACTTGAGATGAGGTTAGCAATGTATCTAAATATTTTCAGAACAGTTCCGTGATGCTTTTGCAGCACTTAAGCAATATAAATGAAACTCCATCGTTAGAGAAGTCTGTTTTCAGTTCCTCAACCAGTAATTTATTCTGTTGTGCAACATACATACTATTTACACAGGCCACTCTGCTTTGATATCAGAATTCATATACGCACCCCTTTACCGAGATTTACACACACAGATACCAAACCAATAAGGTCTACAGATCAACATTATGTATGCACCTGAGCTAGAAACAGTTGAATTTGGAGTTCATTTCATTTTGAGGACTTTATCTTGAACAGTGCAATCTAGAAAATTCAGAAATTTACAACCGTTATGTTTTCAGAGGCAAAATTCTAAACCACAAAACTAATTAGGTTGTGAAAGTCATCAAATAAACTCACATTACTGATAGTGAAAATATCTTCTGAAGCTTGTGAAAAGGAATGAGTGACTGACTGAAAAACAGGAGAACAAATAGTATAGCTGATCAAGATCTATTGGTGTTTGGTGATTTTCATGGAGGATAGGTTAATCAATGTCTATTAGCCAGAATGGCAGGGATGTGTCCCTAAGCCTCTGTTTGCCAGAAGCTGGGAATGGGCAACAGGGGATGGATCAGTTGATGGTTACCTGTTCTGTTCATTCCCTCTGGGGCACCTGGCATTGGCCATTGTCAGAAGACAGGATACTGGGCTAGATGGACCTTTGGTCTGACCCAGTATGCCTGTTCTTATGTTCTTATTACTAATTTACTACAGCCTTTTTTGGAAATAAATTCTGGAGACAATGAATTAAAATATTTTAATACCAAGATGTTACAAAACAAAATTTTTAAAAAAATGTTTCATAACCACAATACAAGTACTAATTAACATTTTTACTGCTTGACATCTGTTAATCCCACGCCCCTTCCCCATGCATTTTGATTTCCCCTTTCTCCTCTTGTCCTCATTTTGAAAGAGAAGTTGAAGGAACTCTCTTCAGAGACTGTCAAGACCACTCAAGTTGGTCAACAGAGATTTGTCTACTTTAGGGTTTCCTATAGCAGCCACCAATATGGTACGCAAGTACTAAGGAAAATGCTGGATGACAAAACTACCCATTTTTCCCTTCCCCTCACCAGACACACCATTACAAACATAGTGAAAGTCCTTTAAAAATTATTTGCTAAGAGTTTCGAAAATTGAAAAAAGGGGAACTTTGATTATTTAGAGTTTAGGGGAACATCAAATCTTTTAGAAATTCCAAAAAAATTGTCTTTTCAGCCATCTAGATCTTTTATGCCAATTTCCAATCTATTTCATCTAAATTCTTGATTTACTACATCTTGCTTTCATCACTTTGGCCCCGATCCTGCAAACAGTACACACATGCTTAATTTTAGTACTGTGAGTAGTCCCACTTGGGATTATCATGGCAGTAAAATTAAGCATTTGTGTGTTTGCAGGATCAAGACCTTTGCGATCCAAATTCCCAGTCCTTTGTTACCTAGGGGTATTGGGTGCCTATCTGATGCGCTCTATGAGGCAGGGACCATGTCTTCTCTGTAATGTATGGCACAGAGTACATTAACCGTGCTCAACAAGTAAATAAGAATGAAGAAACATTTCATGGCTCTGTATGGGTCTGAGGTGAATTGCCTCTAATAATTAAATAGTTTTGTTATCACTAACTGGATGTACTCTAACCACAATACATTTGGGGTCAGATTTTCAGAGGCCCCTGATTTTGTGTTCATATTTTTTAGCACACAATTGCATGTTGGCACCAGAATCAGAGACTAAGCTGAAGTTCTTTTGAAACATCAAGGCCTAAGTTTACAGAAACCAAGTACTGACCACATACTGGTACTGTTCTTTCTCAGACTTATCTGGAATTTTCTAACAAACTATTTGTCTATAAGAACAAATGAATACATTGGCCTAGTAGAAATTAAAAGGAAAAGAACAGTGTTGATATATTTCTCAAAATTGAATTTTTATGATTTATTGATATTCCATTCATATAAGGCACATCAACATGTTAGTTATCCCATAATCAAAATTAAATGTTTCAGCTCCAGAAATCTGATTTAAAAGGCAATTAAAATTACATTGTTACAAGACATAATACATGCCATCATCTTAAAATTATGACAAAATTTGTGTCAAGCAAATGCTTTGTCTCAGGGAATCACTTTCTGCATCTTTAATAGTGTTATACACAGTAAAGATGAAAGTGATTTCACCAGAATTTATATCTGATAAAAGTCACCAAACTCTTAAATGTTTTCTGTAGCCCTTTAGGAAACTGGCACTTGGTGTTAGTATAATACATTTATTGTGATTAATTTTTTTTTTAAAAAAAAATCACTTAAAAAAAGTATTATAGCTAAATAAACTTGGTATGGCACAACAATATCCTGAATTAATCTGTTTAAAGTAAATCTCCAGAATCTTGTACTATTTTAGTGTCAAATAATGAGGTAGCACATTGTTCCAAAATTGTTCTGAATTGTGTAATCCATTCACTACATGTTGTTTAATCCTTACTTTCTGTTTAGAGCTCTGTACAGCACTTTCTTTCTTCTCCTGCTTTCTGTTTTTATTATGCCTTTGCAAATGCGTATTTTCTTTGATTTTTTCTCCAACATTCTCCTCCCCCTCTTCCCCCTCCTCCTCCTCCCCCTCCTCTTCCCCCTCCCCTTCTTCCTCTTCCCCCTCCCCCTCCCCTTCCTCCTCCCCCTCCTCTTCCTCTTCCTCCTCCCCCTCCCCCTCCTCCTCCTCTTCCTCCTCCCCCTCCCCCTCCTCCTCCTCTTCCTCTTCCTCCTCCTCCTCCCCCTCCTCTTCCTCCTCCTCCTCCTCCTCCCCCTCCCCTTCCTCCTCCCCCTCCCCCTCCTCTTCCTCTTCCTCCTCCTCCTCCCCCTCCCCTTCCTCCTCCCCCTCCCCCTCCTCTTCCTCCTCCCCCTTCCCCTCCTCCTCCTCCTCCTCTTCCCATTCCACTTCCCTCTCTTCTTCATCCTCCTCCTCCTCTCCCTCCCCTTCACCTCCCTCTTCCTCCCTTTCATTGTCTTCATCCTCTTCATCCTCCTCTCCACCCTCACTCTCAGCCTCCACTTCTGTGTTTTCACTCTGCTCCTCCTTACATTTACCCTCCTTTCCTCCTACTGACTCTTCATCTCTCTTCTCCTCTTCTCCCTTGCCCACTGTTTCTTTCTCTTTAAAATTACACTCTTGACTTCTCTCCTCTGTGCCTCTTCTGTGATGATTCTCTTCAGCCTTTGCTTTTCTCTCATGATCATCTTCCGCTTCATACTGTGATTCAGATTTTTCACTTTCTTCTCCATTACCTTTCTCCTCTTCATCTCCATCTCTTACTATTGAGGTATCATCATCATCTTTTCTAACCTCATTTTCATCTTCCTCCTCTCCAGATTCTATTTCACTATTAGGGTTTTCATCTTGGTTCTCCTTTTCATTTTCACCCTCTTTCATTCCCATTTCACTTTCTTCACTCTTCTCTGCCTGATTAAATTCTTCATTCTTAGCATCTTGCTGTGGGGCCTCATCAGGTTCATCATCAAACTTCTTCACTTTTGTTTCCTCTTCACTCACGCTTTTTATATTGGTCTCTTCTGCACTCTCTCTTTCTTTATTTGTATCTTGCTCTTCTTCTGTCTCAGTATCTCTTTCTTCTAAATCATTCACATTTTCTACAGCTTCTATTTCCTTCTGGGTTCCTGTGTCTTTATAACGATCCTTGTGCATTCTTCTCCTTTGAAGTACATATTTCGCAAAATCATTACTACTTTCCTCACTTGAAGATGATGACACAGTTACTGCTATTTGTTTAATGAATCTCTCCTTTTTCTTAAGTTCTCTCCGTTCTTCATTACTTTCTTCCCCTCTGACATATATTTCTCCATATTTGTCAGATGTCCTAACTTCATCCACTGCGTCTTTACTTTCTCGTTTAACAGGTTTTGGTTTTTGTGCAGTTACTGAAATGGTCACTGGTTTGTTATTCGCTGCAGAAGTCAGTATATCTGTTTTAGGGGGGTGCTTAGATTTAATAGCTTTTTTTAACTTTTCAGTGGAAAAAAATAATTCTTTAGTCTTATCACTGGAAAGACCATAAGATGTGTCTTGTTTTCTAGGTTTAAGATTTTCTGCATAGTCTTTCTTCCTTTTCACTAATTTGAGTTGATGTTTAACCGTTTGCTGAACATCAGACTTCAGTTTGCTAATAGTATATGCCTGTTCTAGTTTATCTTTTATATGCTTGTTATTAGCCTTAATTTTCCCCACAAAGGCATCATAATCACGGCATTCTAGATCTGAACCATTTCCATGAGACACTGAATTTAAAGATTGCTTTTGCAAAGAACCATCAGTTGATTTTGAACCCTCCTGCATGAAATTAAGATTAGTCTTTTTCAACCCACCCTTACCATCACTTTTCAGTTTCACAATTTTATTGTTCTTCTATTCCACATGAGAAGCAGAAAATTAAAAAGAAAGAAGGAAAGCATTAAGAACAAATTAAATGAGAACAAATGGAAAAGACTATAGACACATCTGAAAAGGTTTGTTTGATAGGACTAAAAAATATGGCATAAAGTACGGAATATTCCAAATAAAATTAATTTAAACAATACATAACTGTTTAAAGAATGAAACACTTATTGAGTAGGTTAAATGCACTCTCCCTAGTCCATGGTCAATGTATTTACTATTGACCTAAAGCTATTTTGTCTTTTTTGGCTTAAATTTAAAATATTATTTTTATATACTCCATTTATCAATCATATTTTGTGTAATCAATTTTGAAATATAAGATTATGATCTGATATTGATGTACCCCTAATGTCAAAATTAAGTTATCACTTTAAAATTAATACAGAAGTCTCAACTTTATAATGTGATAAAAGTATTATTGCCCAGTGAATCATTACATTTTACTGTAAAATTACATCCAGCATTTTGTAAACACGGTTATTTTACATATATTTTGACCTGGATTTTAATCCAAATATTCTAGTATCAGCAATCAAATAAATGGCAAATTATCATTACTATATGTTACAAAATGTACAATGTAAGTTACAGTATATTGCCCCTTCAATTGCAGTAATTTTATAATGTCTCATCTCAAACTGCTCTAAGCAGACAGATCCCTGCATCAGCACAGAGCCCCAGTGATTTCCTTGCAAGCTCAGGGTTCTACCCAGTGAAGCCGTTTGCAGGATCCAGGCCTAAATGTTTAATGTAGGAAGTAGTCTATGGAAACTGAAGTTTACTTTATGAGAGTTAGGAGCGAAAAAGAGAAAGGAAAAAAAGACGGCGCCCTATGAAGAAAGTTATACATTTTCTACATTTCAAACATGATTAATTACAGTACCTTTTGTTTTTGAACTGGTGTTAATTTTAAGGACTGGTCACTGGGATTCAGTCTCATCATATGTGTCTGAAAAGAATGAGGATACAAATTAAAGAATGAATTGTAAATTAATTAATAAAAGTGAGTTAAATTTAAAAAAAAAATGGGTGCCTAAAGTTAGGCTTCAAAATCAGTGGCTTAATTTTAAATGTCTTGAGCACCCCACAGCTCCCACTGTTTTTCACTATGAATTCCTGGATGTTAGGCATATTTGAAAATTCAGGCCACCGACTTATGTGCCTAGATATAGACTTAGGAGCCTAATTTCAGACATACACTTTTTAAAATCTTGGCCAGGAAACATTCAAGTCCTATACATCTAAGAAACTACAGAATAGGATATTAATTTCACAAGCATTCAAAATTCTAATGCACGCTAAAAGAAGAATAAAGATTGATCTATGGGAGCTTATACCACCACACTGTCTTGCAGACAGTAGTAAGATAGCAATTTCTGAGATAATACCGTTTAATGGAACAGAAGCCCTAATAAGCCAAAGTTTCTTGTGTTCAAACAGTCACTAATATGAAGCTTAATGATTGCATCTAACCCAATATGTATGGTATGCATCACAGGGCAGCATGGACCTTTAGGGAAGATGAAGGCTTGGTGTTACCTGAGACTAATTAGTGGCCTCCCAAGAGAAAGGTTTGAAGGCAGGGATCAGGTGATAGCCTGCAGATAAAAGGCCAGCAAGCAGCTCAGTTAAGGGAGATCTTGCAGGGAGCAAAAAGGTCCTGCAGGAGATACAAGGTCAAAGACTACCAGAGGACGGTCTCTCCACACCAGCCACCAGACTGGAGCTGGATGCAATAAGGGGAGGGGCAGAATCCTTAAGAGGAAAAGGCGTGAAGAAATGTAGCAAGACCTGGATTTTGCAAAAGAACTGTTGAGCCCAACAAGGATCTGAAGAAACTGTCGAGTCAGGGAAAAACGTGTTTTCATTTAAGATGAAAGCTACAATTTCAACTGTGATGTTTTACAAATTAACCCCCACATTTATTTGATTTCCAAGAGTCACAATGCAGTTTTGAGAACACCACACAGGGGAAACTGAGGCAGTCTCAGGGTCCAAAACAGCTACAGCATGGTATCATGAAATATGTGAACATCTTAATACCACTATGCACACAGCTTAAGGAAAGAGACTGTAAAACTACCATTTTTAGCAAACAGTTCAATTCAGCTTTTAATGAACCAACAGTTCGCCATTCTGTAACCAACAATAAGTATACTTTGAAGCCACCCTCCATGCATCACAGATTTCTGACCACTAGTGTAGTGCCTTTTTTACTTAAATATGAAAAGGGGGGATCTTCATTTTCTCCCATGGTCACAATCAATTCTCTTTTAGAAAGGAAATCTGTCACTGCTGCGACAAGATCAATCTCCAATTGAATGGCAGTAACTAACACTTAATCCCATGATCAGAACCATGTACAGAACTGCTGATTTTCCCCTGAACCAACAACATTTTAGTTTCTAAGAGAGCTTTTTAAAAATATAAATACCCACATATCCTTTCTACTAACGCCATCAAAAAACCACCACCAAGGCTTTTCATGCCTTTGGGGCCTACAAAAAACAGTCATGGCTGCCATTTAGAATTGGAGTAGCTGGTGCTGTAAACAGATAATTTAGCACCAGGAAGAATAATCATTTCTATTTCCATCTTGATACATTTTCCTGAAACAGATATCTTTTCAAACAGCTATTTAAAAATATATTTCTACTACTTCTATATCAGTCTCTTAACAGAAAGGTATTTCTGAATTTGTCCACAACTCAGTATACAAAAAGTGAAAATATGCCTGGCATACAGACAGTACATGATGAATGCAAGATAGTTTAAAGAGATTTCTTCATGTGTCAGTAAATTCTTCAAGACCTATTTTATTTGTATATTTGGCAATTTTTACACCAAATATGTATGGAGTATTTTTACCATTCTTTTACAAATATGGTATTTTTTAAAAAATAAATAAAGCTCTCTCTCTTATTCCATTGCTACTATATCTAATTTGCTTTTACAGAAGAAATTCCCAAAATATTATCTGTGGAGCACTTTTGGGGGGAAAAAAAATTTTTAAATATTTTTTCTTTTTTTGTATGTAAATGACTACACTTTTTTAAAAATTTTAAATGATTAAATTAGCAAGGAACTCTGGCCAAACTAATAATGGCTCCTGCAAAGCACTGCATCAACCAAAGCACATTTGGGAACATAGATACAGTATGTTCACTATGGCGCCAATTCAGCCCAGCACTTAAACATGTGCTTAAATCCCCTGAAGTAAAAAAACTACACTATTGCCTCTCCATAATGCTGATCTGGATTCACCAATTCCTAAACAATGGATGGGGCTGGGACATGCTCTAGTGTGCCTGGATAGGATAGGCAAAGATATGTAGGTGATGCATTAAAAATTATTTTAAACCCCGCCCCCAAAACTATTATGGCAACATGTTTTAGGGTTGCGAAATACTCAAATGCTCCATATTTGGGATCCTTTCTTTAACTTCCTCCACCTGTATCAAAAAAGCTGTGCCAGGAGCATATTTAAAAAAAAAAAAAAAAAAGGTAGAATCCTCTGTCTTCCCTCTGCAAAGTAATGTTGTCACATCACAAATTATAACATGCTGTAGCCTTGAACAATGGCAGCATGAAACACTCACTGTGTGATGAGAATTAGTGGTACACAAAATATTTTATACCAATACCACTTGAACAAACTTTTTGTAATAATAAAAATATCCAAATATTTTCAATGATGAAATGAGAGGTCAGCACATTTCAAGCATCTCTATAGTAGTCCTCAGGATTAAGGGACCTCATGTGAAAAACCAAGACTGTCCTGGTAAAACAAGGATGGCTAGGTGTCTTGATCAGGTGGGGGTGTTTGAACAAAAAGAATGACGGGCTGACTATAAAACAGCTTCTTCCTGTCATCAGGGACACAAAATTTTTCAGATATATGCAAAAGCAACAGCTTGATGGGTGCTGTAATGGGGTGCCTACCCCACACAGGCACAGAAGGGGTTAACCAGGCCCCACCACAGATGAAACAATGGAGGTGTCTTCCGAGTGGCCCAGAGAGGCTGCATGAAGCACAGCCAATCAGGGAGGAGTTGCTGGGAGCAACCAATCCAGGCCTGGCAGGCTCAGATAAAAAAAAAGAGCTGCAGGACAGAATAGGGGCAGTTGTTGCTGGGAGCCCAGGGAGTAAGGACTGCATCCCTGGAAGGCTGAGAAAACTGTAAGCACCTTGGATAGAGCAGTGGCTGGCTACTGGGACTGAGCAGCTGAGTGCCCTGAGGTGAGGGTGAAGGAAGTGCTGGAATCACGGGGAAGTTGACCAGGGAAATAGAGCAACATCGACAGAGGTTACAGTGGAGCAGCAGGAGGCTGCTATTTACCGAATTCCTGGATTGGGGTCTGGAGTAGTGGGCAGGCTCCTGTCCCCCTCTCTTGCCACTGGGGAAATGGCTGGACTGTTGGACAGAGATACCCAACCCGCAACACCTCCCCCACACCCGAAGGGGGAAATCCAGATGGCCAAGTTGCAAAGAGGACTCTGCAGTTCTGGAAGCTGAGAGAGGAGCCGTATGTGGGAGCAGAGACAGATTGCCAGTGTGCAGGCCTGGCTGGGGACTTGGGTGTTGGCCTTGAGCTAATCCCCAGCGCGACTGGGAGGAGACTGCAGTCTGGCTATGAGGGCCGCACCCCATGACAGGCTCCTATGATGAATCAATTAGGAAAAAGAAAAAGCAAGAGGTTCACATATAGACACTAGTGAGTATGGTTATCACTACCAACCTTCAGCCTTTGCAACTAAGATGGCTAGTACATTTTAGCAGAGTTCTGTGCAGTTCTTGCTTAGATGAGAATAAAGTTCATGCTACCATTTTATTTTTTGTTTTTATCTTTTTCTTCTCTCTCTTTCTTGAATGAATGCTATCTGGTTTAAACACAATTATAATTTGGATGTAATTTTTAATATTCAAGGAACAAATGCCAATTGTCCATCCTGGGAGACATGAAAAGTCCTATTCTCTGAGGAGGAAAACAAAGAGGTGGAGTCCACTAACTCAAACATGCCAAGGACATAAAGGGATTGTGGTCCTTGTAGTAACAGATGCCCCAGACTGGGGTCTGTGCTGGCATAAAGGGAGTCCCCAGAACTTGGGGGTACCAAGGTATGGTGACTACTTCTATTACAGCCATATCACAAACAATTTTACTGCTATGTTCTCCCTGAAAATGACTGCTAAGCCACAATTTTAGTAGTAGATATTTTACCATATTTAGAACATCAGTTGTGTTTCCAAGGCTTCTGTCATCACTTTCCTTATCTGAATCTTCCTCTGTGGTACTTTCTTCAGGTTTATCTTTTTCCTGCTTCCGATCTTCTTAAAAATAAAACAAGAAAATAAAAAATATAAACAATAAGTACAATAAATTGGAGCAGGTGATGTATAGCAAGTCAAACATCACCCTTAAGTGGTAGGGAAGTATTATCCTTATACAGATGGTGCCTTAGCTCCCAGACATGCCCCAACCCCTAACCCCAGGTGGCAGCTCCTCCACATGAGTTTAGGTTAAGCCTAGGATGAAGTCTAGCAGACCAATGCATCCCAGGATATTGCAGGTCTCAGCTTGTATTTGCAGATTTTCAATGCAAAAGAGTCACTTGGAGCAAAGTTCCTTTTGGGTGAGCCTTTTAGTAATATTGTACTTCCAAGGAAGAAAGAGTCTTGTGGTTAAGGTACAGAATTGGGAAAGACCCAGGTTCTCCTCCTAGTTCTGCCACAGACACATGTAATGTCTTGGACAAATCACTTAATCACTCTGTGCTGCGGTTTCCTTATTTATAAAATGAGGGTAACAATTACCTACTTTACAGGGCTGTTGTGAGGCTAAACTCATGCATGTTTGAGGTCTTTAGATAGCAGGAACTATACATAAACAATAGCAGCTGTTTTTTCTTTCAATTAGCCCCCCCATGAAATCCTTAAATATCTTTTCCACAAAAGGGCTGGGGAGGAACAGATTCCCCAGCCTAGCATTGGCACTACTTCCCAGCCCTTGTTTTTGTGCTCTCTCAGAGTCTGACCAGCCAACACTGGGTTGAGACCCAGGTGTAGTGCTCAGTTGCAAGTTGTGAAGATCCCTTCTTCAGATGAGTGCTTCTCTCACAAAAGTACAAACAGTATATATGTAGCGCTTGGAAGACAACAACGAGCAGAAACATTATGTTTTACCTGTTTCACAGTTCACAGTGGATTCAATGGCTTTATTTGTATTTGCTTCCATTACATCAGGATGGTTTGTTGTGGGTAAACTGAGTGGGACAGTGTTGCTGGCAGCACGTAAAGAAGGTTTTAGGGAGCCTTCTCCCAATGGAGGTAACGTTCGCACCATTCGACAAAACTGTTCTGGAGATTTTTCCTTAAAAAAAATATTTGAGAAAATGTTGAGAACATTCTGAGGCTGATAAGAGAATATCACCTTCTCATACTTTAATTACAGTATTTGCTTAGCAAATACTGTAATTAAGTATGATAAAAGCTGTTTGTACATGTCAATTATTTACAGTCCTAAAAAAATGGACAGGTATATTAAGCTGATGCTTTCCACACAATAGTCAAATAATTGTGCAATATCTTAAAATAAGCAACAATAAAAAAGCTTCCATTATGATTTTAAAAGAATGAGAGTTTATTTAATCCACAATTTAAGTACATAAAATATTTTCCCTTTTTTTTGTATTTATCTACGTTCTATAGAATGGAAACTCGATTTCAAAAGTCAAAGGTATCAAAAGGGCACAATCTCCTTCAAGGGATATATCTTTTTAATATTAAGCTAAAAGTAATTTGAATAGGTCAAAATTCAGGTCAAAAGGTTCGCACATTTCTATACTCTTTTCAAATGTAAGAATCTGTAGAAATATTATGGTATGTTTCATTACATTATACATAATAAAAGCATCAGAGAGTAGCATAAACAAAGCTTGGAAGCTGGTTTCTAAAGAAAAATGGGCTTGTGTGATTTCCTGTTTCTTCATGATGTATAAAGAAGGCCGCAGAAGATTCTCCTCCCCAATGCTAACCTCATCCCCTTTTTCTTTTCCTGTTTTTTATATTATAAATTCAAGTGTTCTCTACACTGTTTTTTTTTCCCCTCTAAGACACTATGGACAACTGGAGAACTGGTGGTTTTATGACACCACAGATATCAAGGAAGCAAAACCTTATTACTTAAGAGGAAGTGATTTTTATTCAGGATAAGAAAACAAAAACCAAACACCTATTTAACTCACACATTAGATAAACAGCCAACAAATCGTCTAATTTACTTCTCAGGGGCCTCCAAAGGAAGCCTCTGGGAAAACAGGGAAGGTGAGATTCGACATTCCTGATATCTCTAAAGAGAGGAACAAAAAGCAGCAGGCTCTTACACATTGTTAAATTTCAGGCCACTACAGATCATAAAAAAGCAAAACAGGGCAATTACCCATGTTTCCCCCATCATCAAATAAGTGGAGGTTACTCACCTTGTGCAGTAACTGGAGTTCTTCCAGATGTGTGTCCCTGTGGGTGCTCCACGTCAGGTGTGCCTGCGCCCTGCACCTTTGACTGGAGATTTTGATGGCAATGCCTGTTCAGCCCGCACATGCATCCTATGCGTCCTTCTGCCCCACATTCAAGCTATATGGGGCTGCACAAGTGAATCATCCTCAGTTCCTTCTCCACCATAAATTCCCACCAGGGAGACTCCAAAGCAGAAAGGAAGGAGGGCAGGTAGTGAAGCACTTACAGGAACACACATCTCAAAGAACTCCAGTTACTGCACAGGGTGAATAACCTCTCCTCCTTCAATTAGTGTCCCTGTGAGTGCTCCTCTTCAGGTGACTCCCAAGCAGCACCCCTTCAGGAGGCAGGAGGTTCAGAGCAGAGGGAAGAACTGCATTGCCTACTGCAGCATCTGATCTTGCAGCAGGAACGAAGGCATAATGGTTAGAAAAAGTATGAACAGAGGACTATGTTGATGTTCCACAGATCTCTGCAACTGGTATGACTAAGTAAGGCTATGGATTTTATATAGTGCTCTTATGGAATGTGCTATCACTCCTGAAGGAGACGGAACCCGAGTTTGGTTGTGACAGACCTTAATACAGCTGGAGATCCATTCTGATAACCTTCTGTTTCAAAATTACCAATCTCCTGTTTCTGTCTACAATGGATACAAGCAATCTAGATCTAAACAGCCTGGTCCTAGCTAGATAAAAGGCTAATACCCTCCTAACATTTAGGATATAGAATATAGCTTCCTGACATCAATGAGGTTTGGCAGGGGAGTGGGGGGAAACAGGAGATAAATAGTTTAATATGAAATTCTGATGACACCTTAGGTAAAAATCTTGAAAGGGGCTGCAGCACACTTTTTCTCTGGGGAATACCATAAATGGGGAGCCTGCCATTAAAGCCCTCAATTCTCCAACCCTGAAGGCAGACATGATGGCCACCAGGAAAGCTGTCTTAATTGATAAATTTAATAAAGAACACACAGCTAGCAGCTCAAAAGGATGTTTCATGAGGCAATTAAGAACTAGGTTCAGGTCCCAACTGGAAATAATATCTCTGATTTGAGGGGAGAGATCCAACAGACCTCTTAGGAATCTTGCCATGATTGGGTGAGCAAAGACTGGAAAAAAAAACCCTATAGATAAAGTGAAAAGCTGTTATTGAAGCTAAGTGGACCCGAATGGAATTCACAGAAAATCCTGATGTTTTCAATTCCAACAGGTAATCAAAATACCATGAAAAGAGAAGAGTGAGTCAGTGAGATCTGAATGTTACACCAAAGATGATATTTTCATTTCAGGAGGTATGTATTTCTTGTAGATTTTTCTACTATCTAATACAGTGCTCTTCACTATTTTTGAAGTGGGGGCCACTTTAGCAAAAAACCTTCAATGTAAGAGCCACATCAGCTACTAAATTAACACACTGCTCACTAACTTTAATGATGTAATGTTACAGAGCCACTCATGTAACTAAAACAAAATCTACTTGTACAATAAAACAATACTCCTTTTAAAAAATAACTAGAAAAATATATGGAATTAAAAAGGCACCTATGCGAGTAAACTTTCTGAGAGCAGAATAATGCAAAATTTACTTTAAAAACTGGATGAGCAAAAGTGTGCCCGTTCCTCCTTGACTTCGTTCATGCAGTATTTGTAATCTGTCATCGCAATCCTAGTAAGGCTGTCCAAATGTTCATTGGTCCATATGTTCCTCTGTTTTCTTTTCACCCCACTGGCTGGGGGTGAGGGCTCTAGAGTGGAGCTGCAGATGAGGGGTTTGAGATGTGGGAGGGGGCTGCAGCTAGGGATGAGGAATTTAGGGTGCAGGAGGAGGCTCAGGGCTGGGGGCTCAGGGCTGGGGCCTCTCCCCCCCTGCCAGCAGGCAGGATGGAGCTCCAAGGGAAGGGATCCTCTCTCCCCCCTGCCAGTAGGCAGCACGGAACTCCGGGGGAAGGGCCCCTCTCACCCCTGCAGCAGCACGGAGCTCTGGGGCTGGGAGGAGAACCCCCCTGCAGCCCTGCAAGCCACAACTTGCTCCCTCTGCAGTTCCTGCCCACACCCTACCTCTCTCCTCTCCAGGTCCCTGCTGCATGGCCCTTTAGAGCTGCTGCGTGGCTATTTATAGCCTGCTGCGCAGCTGCACAGCTTAGAGGGAACTTAGGGTCGATGGGAGCCACCACTGGCTCGCGGGCCCTGCAATGAAAAAAACTGATCTAATAAAACATGTTGTACTTCTGATGAACAGGATACCTCTACTTCAGAAAACCTTTGAGGAACCATACTTGAAGCCTCAGAATCTGCAGGTTGGGGTGAAGTGTTTAACCAGCATCCTGAGTCAGCAGACGAGAAATGACTGGAAGATGCTATGGAAATCAAGAGTTGAGTCTATTTAGACAGGGATCCCAAACTTGTCTCAGTCATACTGGTGCAAGCACTATCAACCTTGCCTGATCTTGTATGACCTTGTTGAGAACCTTCAACAATAACGGTGTCAATGGATAAGCATAGAGAAGACCCCTTGTCCATTAAATGAAAAAAGTGTCTCCTATGGGCTAGGGACTGAGACCCCTCTGGAGCAATACTTGATGCATTTTGCATTGGCTGCTGTTGCAAACAGATCAACCTCTGGGAACCCTCAATCTATGAATACTGTGTCAAGGACTCGTGAGTCCAGTTACCAATGGTAATTTAGGAAGAAATCTTTGCTGAGGACATCTGCCATGGTATTCTGATTATCAGGGAGGAAAGAAACTGCAATGACTATCTGGTTGGCTATGCACCAATGCCAGAGTTTTGATCACTTCAGCACAGAGATGGGGAGTGTGATCCTCCCAGACGATGGATATAGTATGTGTATTCCACATTGCCTGTCATTATCTTTTTGACCACTCTCAATTTTCCAGACAATTGATGAGGAGGAGGAGCTGCTCTTGTAGTGACCATTTGCCCTGTATCTGCTGAGGTCCCAGATGTATCCCACTACCCAACATTGAAGCATCTGTCATTATCATTATGGTAGGAGGATGCTAAAAGAACGCAACACCTGTACAGGTTTTGGTCAGGTCCTTCAATCAGTTGAGTGACCACAGAACCCAATGGGGAACAGACACTAACCTGTCTAGAATGTGCTTGCTTGATTTGTAAACCATTCAAAGCCATCCAGGGAGACCTTGGAAATGTAATCTGGCACGTTGCACTACAAAGACACAAGACGATGTGTGCCCCAGCAGTCGATGACAATCTCTTACTGTTACTTGAGGACTGCCATGAATCCTTGAGATAAGACTCAGCACGAGATAGCTGCTGGAAGAGACGCATGTTCTGCCTGTCACTGCATCCAGGCAAGCTCCTATGATGTCTAGACACTCTACTGGAGTCAAAACAGTCTTTGAGGCTGAGTTGAAGGCCCAGGCTGTGGAACAGAGAACATGTCATCTTTACAGCCACCAACAGTTCCTGATAAGATCCTCCCCAATCAACAAATCATTCAGATACGGGGAAATGACCCAGAAGACGTAAGTGGGTGGTAACTACCACCAGAATCTTTGAGAATAACCTGGAGCAGAAGATAGCCTGAAAGGGAGCATGTGATATTAGTAAGTGTTTGTTGTTGATGAGAAAATGAAGAAACCTCTTATGTGAAAGGTGAATAGCGACATGAAAACGTGTCTTGTAGGTCAAGAGTCACAAAACTTGGTTTCCTGGCCAGGGGCTCAGATGACGTATGGTAAGTTGAATTGAGGGCTGGGCATGATCTTTGTGCGTTCTGAGAGCTACTAAATCTCCTCTTATTTACAGACGTATAAATCAGGATCTCAGCATGGCTTTCAGTCCTTTAAAATGTGGAAAGATGTATCCACTGAGTCTGCAAAGAGCTTGTGAATATCAAAGGGAAGGTCCTCAATGGTACTCTGGACCTATCCTGGGAAGCCTTACAGCGCAGCCCAAGACATTTTTCTCAGACTGTGCTGCAGTATCTGAAGCATCCAAGGAGACCTGGAGCAATGTCTTTGCTAGGAACTAACCCTCTTGAATAATGACCTTAAATTGGTCACAATGTTTCTCTGGCAGATGATCGATAAAGGAATTAAATTTGTTGTAATTCAAATAGGCATACTTCACCCTGAGCACCTGATGGTTTACTATTCTAAAGTGAAGTGCGGCTGAAGATTTATGGCCAAAAAGATAACACTTCTTGTGGTCCTTGCTGTATGGGGTGGACTTTGAGCTATATTGTTTGCCCCATTCATTAACAGATTTCAGTACGAGAGCATTTGGCACTAGGTGAGAAAACAGAAATTATGATTTCCTGAAAGGGACATAATACTTTTTATCCACCTTCTTGCGGATAAGCAGTGCAGTAGCTGGGGTTTGCCAAACGGTCTTAGCAGGTTCCATAAGAGCTTTGTTGACCGGAATGGCAATCCTCAAGAATTTTGACATAGGTAAAATATGTAAGAGTTTATGGTGTGACTCCTGAACTGTGTGTCATCAATTTCATCAGCTCCTGTAACTACCTGAAGTCATCTGCCAGAGAAGATAGTGGAGGCAACACAACTTCTTCAGACGAGGAGGAGGAAATATTTGTAAGAGGTGTTACCTCCTTGTCTGCCCTTGAGTCCAACTCCACAAAGGTTTCCTCCTCTGGCATTTATGGTGCCACAGGTGGTTGGGGAACGTACTCTTCTTTGCTCCCTTTGGTGGTGTGATAACTTCATCACATATTGTTGACAGAATGCCCACAGCTCCCAACAAGGCCACTGGTGGGGGGGCATATGGGATAGGTGGAGGCAACCATCTCTCTTCTTGCCACATGGGTGTCCTTTGAGGTCTATCCTCCTCCAATACCTCAGTGTAGGAGAGGCAGCAATGTGTTCTAGAGTAGACAGGGGAAGACTGTCCTGAGATTTGAGAGTCCTAAGAGTCCTTTTCAACATATCCAAGTGGGGAGGAGGGAAAATAACTGTTCTGCTTGTGTTGTAAACGAGGGTGAGTATGATATTCTGGATGATGGGAGGGGTCAGTGACCAAGTAAATCTTGAGGAGGGTAACCCCCAGTACCAGTTAGCAGAGGAGTGTCTGACTCTGAAGATACCAGATGATCCTTAGAGTATCTAAATTCTTGCGGTACTAATGGCATCAACGACAGACCCAAGCAAGAACCTGTGCAGGACGACTTCGATACTGATGTAGCTGGCACCAAGTGCTTGGCATGGGAATGAGTATACTCCAATTACACCAGTCAAGCCGTCCTCAGTATCACAGACTTCTAAGTGGCCGGCATCAACTGATGAAAGCAGTGGATGTATTGTTTCTTGACTTTAGCAAAGCTTTTGACACGGTCTCCCACAGCATTCTTGTCAGCAAGTTAAGGAAGTATGGGCTGGATGAATGCACTATAAGGTGGGTAGAAAGCTGGCTAGATTGTCGGGCTCAACGGGTAGTGATCAATGGCTCCATGTCTAGTTGGCAGCCGGTGTCAAGTGGAGTGCCCCGGGGTCGGTCCTGGGGCCCGTTTTGTTCAATATCTTCATAAATGATCTGGAGGATGGTGTGGATTGCACTCTCAGCAAATTTGCGGATGATACTAAACTGGGAGGAGTGGTAGATACGCTGGAGGGGAGGGATAGGATACAGAAGGACCTAGACAAATTGGAAGATTGGGCCAAAAGAAATCTAATGAGGTTCAATAAGGATAAGTGCAGGGTCCTGCACTTAGGATGGAAGAATCCAATGCACCGCTACAGACTAGGGACCGAATGGCTCGGCAGCAGTTCTGCGGAAAAGGACCTAGGGGTGACAGTGGACGAGAAGCTGGATATGAGTCAGCAGTGTGCCCTTGTTGCCAAGAAGGCCAATGGCATTTTGGGATGTATAAGTAGGGGCATAGCGAGCAGATCGAGGGACGTGATCGTTCCCCTCTATTCGACACTGGTGAGGCCTCATCTGGAGTACTGTGTCCAGTTTTGGGCCCCACACTACAAGAAGGATGTGGATAAATTGGAAAGAGTACAGCGAAGGGCAACAAAAATGATTAGGGGTCTAGAGCACATGACTTACGAGGAGAGGCTGAGGGAGCTGGGATTGTTTAGTCTGCAGAAGAGAAGAATGAGGGGGGATTTGATAGCTGCTTTCAACTACCTGAAAGGGGGTTTCAAAGAGGATGGCTCTAGACTGTTCTCAATGGTAGCAGATGACAGAACGAGGAGTAATGGTCTCAAGTTGCAATGGGGGAGGTTTAGATTGGATATTAGGAAAAACTTTTTCACTAAGAGGGTGGTGAAACACTGGAATGCGTTACCTAGGGAGGTGGTAGAATCTCCTTCCTTAGAGGTTTTTAAGGTCAGGCTTGACAAAGCCCTGGCTAGGATGATTTAACTGGGACTTGGTCCTGCTTTGAGCAGGGGGTTGGACTAGATGACCTTCTGGGGTCCCTTCCAACCCTGATATTCTATGATTCTATGATTCTATGTTCAGGGATGAGACTAGAATTCTTCTTGGAAGAGTGTCTATAGCTCTGGGTATGATACCTGAGTTCGGTAAGGACTTCGGTCAGTCTTTGAGGACTGACTCCTTGAAGCTGTCTTCCCTGTCTTTGCAGTATCGGAATCACTTGGACCCTGCACGATACTCCTCTGGGGACCTGAGGTCTTCGTAGCCTTCTTGTGCACCAGTGACTGAGACTTTCTCAGAGATTTACTCTTTATTTCTTTCTGAATAGAGGCTGATGTCAAGGCTACCTTTGCTGAGGTCTTTGGTGCCATAGATGCAATCAGTGCCATGATATTGCCTCCATCTCTGTCGACCTCCAGTGACCAGGATATTGATGTGGATGGGGCACCAGCTGTTCTGGGAGATCAGTATACAGGGTGGTCTTCCGTCCCTGGATCTGAAGCCAGTTTTAAGGCTTGCTCCATCATCAGGAGTTTAAACTTAATCTCCCTATTTTTTCAGGATCTGTTGTTGAAGGAAGTGCAGATTATATACTTACTGGGAAGATGAGTATCTCACAAACAATGGAGGCACTGAGAATGCCTGATTGGGACAGCCTTGCAGCAATAGAGGCACCTTTTAAATCCTGGGGAACCTGGATTACCCAAGCAAAATAACAAAAAATGACCCCTAAATAGGGAAATCTTTCCCATCAATATTATTTTTTAAGAGAAAGGAAAAGAAAAAAGGGAACAACTGTTCCAACTACAAACACTATAAAATAACTAACTAACTGCTGAATAATAAAGAGAACAGGCATACAGAAGACACTGTCTCAGGCTGAAGACAGTTGAGAAGGAACTGAGGGCAGTTTGTCTGCACAGCCCCATCCAGTCTTGCTGCAAGGCACAAGGATGTATGGAGCACATGCATGGGCTGAATGGGCACTGTTACTAAAATCTCCAATTAAAGGTGCAGGGTTCAGGCACACCTGAAGTGGAGCCCTCACAGGAACATTACTCAAAGAAGAACCTTGAAATACAAACATTTATTTCAAAGAGGGATATTTATCTAGTGAGTGTAAGTTATAATTTAAAAAAAAAATTTAAAAGTCTTTTTTCCTGTAAAAAAAATCATGGAAACTTAATAAATGTCAGAAATAGTTAGATCTGAATTTACCCTCTCTCTCCGCCGCATTCGAGCCGATAACGTTCTCTGCAAGGTGTTAGTTACTAATGAATCACCACCCAGTTTAGAGATAGTAGCAGCCAAACAGTTTTCACGTAAATCTTCGTATATTTCTTCAGACCCTTTAGGCCTTGGAGTGGCAAAAACTAGCATATGACAGCCACCGCAAGCAACCTACAGTGTAAACACAAAAGGATCTCATTGACTTGCATTCATCTTCTGGACCAACGACTAAGAAACAGGTTAGAAGATCCAAATGTTTTGCTCCACACTAAGTTACAGATTTCAGTATGTTGAAGTACAAACTGTAATCACTGATGTTTAAAATATATAATGGATTGAAACTTTTTAATATATTGTAAAACAGAATAGAACTAGCCAACTCTCTAGAAACAAGCAACAAATTCTGCATCAATTTTCAAAGGAGTTTAGTAAATCATTTTGAAGTTAGCCAATATGACATATACACAATGTTACCATCTCTTGAAAACCACCACAAGTCTCATAATATTTGATGTTTTATTTAGAGCCCTAGCCAATCTGGGAGACATTATTACATGAGAATCTCAGCTTTCTTTTTTTTAAAAAGTTTCTAGCCCTCATAGCTATAGAGAAAAGCTTGAAAACATGACCTAAGTGGCATGTTGATGGCCCAAAAAACAGAAGCAAATAAAAAGAACTCAAAACGGTTTTGGTTTTGTTTGTTTAATTGATCTTTTGGGGCCTGACTCAATTTCTGAATGTTTGGAGCTAGCATTACAGCAATTTTCCTCAATACCAGCAGAAAAACTAAAACAATAACCTAAAAGAACAATATTGCCTCTCTTTTCTCATCATGTTTGGAGTAAAAAACTAATACATTTTCATTTGATTAAACTTTTGTAAATAACCTACATTGTAAATAATCTGTGATATTAAAGTGATACATACCAGGTGGTTTAGGTCCACACACTGGGTAGAAGGCTATTCCTAAAACTAAAACTACCAAAATGTTTAAAAAAAAAATTGTCTGTAATTTATGGATTCCTTTGAAGTGTTTGCAACCTAAACATTGCAGTGTTGTGCAAGCACATAATCTGAAAGAAAAACTGACAAGTCTATTTTTATGGTCCAAACTGATCACAGAGCAAGAAGTGAAGCAGTAGAATGAGAAGTGGTAAATAAAACAAAACATTTTAACATTCTTTCAGTATTAATCTACAGTATTAATAAAATACTGTAAGGAAATATTATAAATATGATTTTAAACTGTCAGATTTCCTTTAATAAGATATGAAATTATTTTACAAAGCATAAGCATTTCAAAGCTTGAGAAAAAAGAACAAAGCAAAGCCTTACCAAACAGACTGTAAACTTCAAGAAATTAGAACATAAGGTGGGTACGAATTGATTAGTAAAATTCTCTTCTCCAAGTCCTAATTTGCCGTGTCGTCCATCTCCAAAAGTAAACATAAGGCCATTGTCTACATGGAAAAAGAATCATGTTACTAATGTAGAAGGTGCATTAAAAGCACATGACAAAATTGTTATAACATAAGAGTAGAATTAAATACATTTTGAAGGCAAGGTGTATTTCATTTTCAAAAATTGAATCTGAACAAAGATTTGTATGATTTTTAAACTGCTGAATATGTTTCCAGAAGATCAATACATTTTCAGACAAAAGTATTATCTGGGATTGTTAGTCTAGATAATCAAAAAATAAAATACTAATAAAAAATACAATACAACTGTATAGCAAAACTGAGACTCATGCATGAGTATTAGGGAGGACTTTGTGAGGCTACAGCTTCCTTAAGAGGCAGGGTGGTCTACAGGAATACGCATATACAGAAAGTCAAAAACAGAATTCCTAATTTCCAATCTGGCTCTTCCACTGACCACTGGATTGGGCAGTCACTTAACCTTAAATGAAATCTGCATGTTTGTTCCTCACTGTGCTCATTTTATAATAAACAAATTCCATATCATAAATGATAATACCCTATCATTTTAAGTACATTTCAGAAGTTTCAGCATACATACCTGCTATTACAGCTGTATGATTTTCCCCACATGCAATGTTACATATTTTATGCCTCTTCAGATGTTCAACAGCCTTTGGTGCCGACGTTTCAAAAATAAACGTACCATGTCCAAGTTGCCCATATTGTCCAAGGCCAAAGGTATATACATCCGTTTCTGAAAATTGTACATGGAAAGTAAACAAACAGTTAATATGTCCTAATTATGACCTCCCCACTACTGGCAAAACATAAATCAAATCACACTCCAACTTTATGAAAAAAAGTTTTATGTTTTATCAATTCATAAAGTGTAATCACAGTGAAAGAGAAAAATCAAAAGGAACATCACATGAAAAAACCACCCTTCCTCCGAAAGATTTAACTAAACATATAGAACAGTGGTTCCCAAACTTGTTCTGCTGCTTGTGCAGGGAAAGCCCCTGGCGGGCCGGGTCAAGGCACATACTGGCCGCCGCTTCCAGCGGCTCCCACTGACCTGGAGCAGTGAATCACGGCCAGTGGGAGCCGCAATCGGCTAAACCTGAGGACACGGCAGGTAAAAAAACCAGCCTGGTCCGCCAGAGGCTTTCCCTGCACAAGTGGTGGAACAAGTTTGGGAACCGCTGATATAGAATATAAACTGGTACGAGCTGCTACATATTTTGTTTCATGGTGTACTTGCAAAATAAGCTATTGACTAAATGCACATGTGAAAGTCAGCCAATGAAAATTATACGTTGTATATTACAGCTGAGGTCAACACAAGCCCACAATTATTTAAAAAAAAAATCATTATGTATATTTTCCTCTTCAACAGCTTACTCTTGAACTTCTTGCCATATGCAAAACTCTATGATGTACGATCCAGATGTTTGCAGGTCTGGTATTGCTTAAATATTAAAAAACACTGACAATGTTGTTATTGCAGTGTATCAGGAGACTCCAGGCTTAATTTTCCTCTTCATATACATTATCCATACAACCACCAGCAGGTGTCAGGAACGTTTGCTTTTAGAAAGTTTCTCTCTGTTCAAGAATCAAGGTAATTCAGATGGCAAGGTTACATTCAGCAGCTAAATAAAAGCATTTAAAATAGTTTTAATGTTTGCATATGTTGAAAATAGCCGATGATTTTTTAAGTGGAAGTAAAGGAGCCACATATCTCGCTACCAAGAGAAAGAGAGAACTCAAGACTTCTGAATGGAAGTGAGTATGTCTGAATGTACATTGTATTCCCAAAGGAAATCAAACTTAAGTAGAAGTCACACTGCACACCAGCAGCAGGGCGACTAGGTGCTCCTCCCACTTGTGGGGTAAAAGCCAGACTGCAGCACAGGGACAGGAATTCCTCCGACCCACGGAGGTAGATGCCACACCATAGCACCAGAAGCAGGGCAAGCACAAGCTCCTCCCATCCCTGTGGAGGATACACCAGCCATCTATATACAGTAACTGAATGCTTTTTTGCTGCATTCTCAGAGGAGCAATAAACTGGTAGCACATTTAAACACAAATCACACATTACATTTACTCCAGCGCTATCTCCCAGCCACTCTCCCACCTTCATCTTGTCTCTATTGTGGGAGAAGAAGAGAGATGGGAAGAAAATAGAAGTGGAGCAGACCTGGCATTACTAGCCCAACATAGTCATTGACTTTAATTGCAACTTCAGGTCAACAAAGAATACAGGATCAGGCATTGTAACACAAAGCTGAGAAAAAAATTATTTCTGCCTTCAGGATATCTTTTCCCCTCATCACTCTTTTAAAACAGTTTTAAGGGTCACTTCTGCAAAATCAAAAGACCATGAAATATAAAGAGTAAGACTTTTTTTTTTAAGTATACAGAATATTTTATAAAAAGTTATCTTCCTACTAAATTTAATATTAAAGCTCCCTCTGCTGGAAGATTCAGTGCTAGGAAAAATATCCAGAAAGAGATCGCTAACAACTAAAGTAAAATAAGAAATCAGAAAGAGATCCCTCAATTCCAATTAACAGAAGAATAACTGATAGATACCTAGACTTTCCATACGAAGTCTATATGAATACAGATTATTCTTGAAGCAGATACTTTTTTTAGCCAGAAGTGAAGTCTCACCCTCAATTTGGCAAATGGATTTCCTAGGATGCATGATGCCATAAATTCTAATAGCCTTAACAATATTCAAATATGTCTTGAAGTTTCTCTGGAGACAAATAGACCTTTGTCATCCTTGCTCTGATGAACATAATGAGTTTAAGTGAAGCTGGATGTTTTATCATATTTTTCACTAAGTCTAAACCGAAGTAT
This sequence comes from Dermochelys coriacea, assembly GCF_009764565.3. Classification (NCBI taxonomy): domain Eukaryota; kingdom Metazoa; phylum Chordata; order Testudines; family Dermochelyidae; genus Dermochelys; species Dermochelys coriacea. The sequence continues at coordinate 151,908,553 of NC_050068.2, forward strand.
GGAACATACTCTTCTCTAAGGCAATTTAAGCCTCTTTGAACATCTGTGCTTTCAGTAGTCAGTTGCAATGGAATGAAAAAAAAAGAACGCACTGCTTTCTCAAGTGAGTTGCCACCACAGTAAGACATTTGCTAAAGAACATGGATGCAAAAGAAAAATCAAATACAGGTAATGATCCTCTTCAACACAGAAAATAAGGTATTTCCTGTGAGCAGTCTTTATGGAATACATAGAAACAAGAGGGTCAGGCAAATCATCCCTGAGATTTGTAATGCAACTATTGAGGCCAAGGCCAATATTCTGAATTTTCAGAGTGCTTGAGCCTATAATAGAAGATACCCCCAAAAAACCCAACCAAACAAAAACCATTAGGGCTAAGGAAGTATTGGGAACAGCATCTCGGTCTCTGGTACAGCTGAGGAATCACTTCTGTTACTCAACTCGAGATAACCCTTCTCTATGACTACATCCCTCAGCAGTTTCTCATGAACGGGATCCCTGTAAAGGGATGAGAAAGGGAGGAAGTTTTGGTAGAGTGCATAGCAAAACTGTTCCAAACTATCCTGAACACTTACTCTTAGGACATGATTCCATTCCATGCCACCAAAACTGAATAAAGATGGTCCCCTCCAAAACTTAGTAAAATGGGATAAGTTCAAGACAGTTTGAGTTAGGACTCAAGCATTGTGTTTGACAGCAGAAAAAGGCTCAAAGTTTCAAGCAGCATAACTGTGCTTCTGACAATAGGGTTTTATATTTTTTTCGAGCCAAAATAAGGTTTGAGATTTCTTCTCGTCAGTCTGGCTTTGGAGCAAGTTGAGAGGATTTGTGATATATGAAATAGTTTTAAGAAGGTTTGGCAAATGACCAAAGACTTCAATCTTTTTTCTTCTCTATCACTTTATTTATGAAATCTCCACCTTTTATACATGTCAATAAGTATCAATACAGAACACTTCCTCCAAATCTCACCTCAAAGTGGTAGCTGCAATTACAGATGAAGCAGTTGTAGCCAAAGAGTCCAGGAAGCTTTCACATTTTTGATTTGCTGTGATGGTGGCTAGAGGAAATGAAGATGTAGGAGGACCATGATTCCTTATAGGAGTGTTCCATGACTCAAGATGAGATCCATGCATTCCCCGATGGCTAGAGATTTCTAGAAGGATCCAGGTTTGTGTGAAGCATGCAGGCACATTCCAAGAATGTGTTTGCATAATGAGAGAGCTCAAAGGAGAGCTATCCAAATATTACAAATATCCCTTCCCTATCCAGATTAGCCTATAACTCCTATTTACCTCCTCAACTTTGAATTTTAGGAGACCTTTGAAAATGAGCTCTGCATGCTGCCTTAATTTTCTCCTCAGGAAAACTAATTTTTCCCAGATCATTTTGGGCAGCTGAACTTCAGTTAATTCAATTATATTGCCCAATTCCTTTTTTCCTTGCTTGCTTCTTGCACCATAGTATATTCTGTCTTCGCACAATGTTTGGTTTGCTTGATTGGGTATCATCTATAGGCAGTAGCAACACCATTAAGATCTTCAATAAAATCTGTTCTATTTGCTGAACTTCTAAAAAGAACAGCATCACAGCTGACAATAAGAGGAGGGAATAAGGAGTCTGGTCACTTCTGCTCTCCCCATCCTGAGCCTGAAGAGGGAGCCCTCAGAAATAGGTGGTAGAAAGCAGTTATTTGCATTCATGGAGTATTAGGAGTGATATGGGCCTTACTCAGCCTGCCAGTGGGGTGAAGGAACAGGGTATACTCAGGATCTGTCCCTTCATGCCAAACAGTGCACCAATAGTATCTGCTCTCACACAGCTTCACAGCTGCTGTGCCTGTTATTCTTGCTTCATGTTCTTAAAGCTTTTTTATCATAATCTTTAGAGACAGATGAGTTATACAAGAAGATCTAGATGATCTTGTAAACTGAACTAATAGAAATGGGATGAAATTTAATAGTGCAAAGTGCAACATCTTGCCTTTGGAGACTAAACAACAAGAATTTTTGTTATAAACTGGGGGGCGTATCAATTGGAAGCGACAAAGGAGAAAGACTGGGGTGTATTGGTTGATCACAGGATGATTATGAGCCGTCAATGTGATGCAGCTGTGAAAAAGGCTAACATAGTCCTAGACTACATCAGGCGAGGTACTTCCAGTAGAGACGGGGAAGTGTTAGTACCATTGTACAAGGCACTGATGAGATCTCATCTGGAATACCTTGTGAAATTCTGGTTTCCCAGATCATTTAGGAAAGATGAATTCAAACTGGAAAAGGTGCAGAGAAGGGCTACTAGGATGATTTGAGGAATGGAAAACCTACCTTATGACAGGAGACTTGAAGAGCTTGGCTTGTTTAGCCTAACCAAAAGAAGGCTGAGGGGAGATATGATTGGTCTCTATAAATACATCAGAGGGATAAACAACAGAGAGAGAGAAGAATTATTTAAGTTAAGTATAAATATGGACACAAGAACAAATGGATATAAACTGGCTATCAACAAGTTTAGGCTCTAACCATCAGAGGAGTAAAGTTCTGAAATAGCTTTCCAAGGGAAGCAGTGAGAGCAAAAAACCTAAGTGGCTTCAAGACTGAGCTTGATAAATTTATGGAGGGGATGGTATGATGAGACTGCCTACAAGGGCATGTAGCCAGTGGTGAGCTGGAACCGGTTCGCACCAGTTCGCTAGAACAGATTGTTAAATTTAGAAACCCTTTTAGAACCGGTTGTTCTGCGAGGGACAACAGGTTCTAAAAGGGCTTCTAAATTTAACCGGCCAAAAGTGGCGCCTTAGGCACCAACTCCATGGGTGCTCCAGCCCTGGAGCACCCAAGGGGAAAATTTGGTGGGTGCAGAGCACCGACCGGCAACTCCCTGCCCCACCCCCTGCCCCAGCTCACCTCCTCTCCACCTCCGGCTCCTCCTCTGAACGCACCGCCCCGCTCTGCTTCTCCACTCCGCCAGGCTTCCTGCGAATCAGCTGTTTGCGTGGGAAGCCGGAGCAGGCTGAGAAGCAGGCCGCGGCTTCCCGCTCAGGCCCAGGGAGGCGGAAGGGAGCTGGGGCAGGGGGGTGCGAAGAGGGCCACCCGCGCCGCAGTAGGTAACCCGGGAGGGGAGGGGGGGCCGCAGAGGGGAACCGCTCCCCGCCCCAGTTCACCTCCGCCACCCTCAGCCTGAGCGGGAAGCCGTGGCCAGCTTCTCAGCCTTCCCAGGTTTCCCGCCGAACAGATTATTCGCGGGAAGCCGGGGGAGGGGGCAGAGAATCAGAGCGGGGCAGCCCATCAGCGGAGGAGGCGGAGCAGAGCAGAGGTGAGCTGGGGCCGGGCGCGGGACGGGGAGCTGCCAGTGGGTGCTCTGCACCCACCAAATTTTCCCCGTGGGTGCTTCAGCCCCGGAGCACCCAGGGAGTCGGCGCCCAAGGCACCACTTTTGATGTGATCAGTGGGGGAGTGGCCGCTCTCCCTACTCTGCCCCAGCTATGCTCCCCCACCCCTAGGAGCCAGAGGGACCTGCCAGATGCTTCCTGGGAGCTGCCCCAGGTAAGTAATGCCGGGACTCCCCACCTCGCCCCCCCCAACAGGTCCCTCTGGCTCTTAGGGGTGGGTGGACACCCACTACGGTGGCCCACGAGACCCTCCTGCCCGGTTCTGGGGGCAGTCAGGGGACAGTGGAGGGGGGTGGATGGGGCAGGGTCCGGGGGGGGCATCAAAGAACACGGAGGGTTGGATGGAGCATGAGTCCCGGGGGGTGGGGGTGGGCAACGTGGGGTGAGGAGGGAACCCGTTGTTAAGATTCTGGCAGCTCATCGCTGTATGTAGCCGATCTGCAACTGCTAGAAGCAAATATTTGCAGTGGCTGGTGATGGGACACTAGATGGGGAGAGCTCTGAGTTACTACAGATAATTCTTTCCCAGGTATCTGTCTGATGGGTTTTGCCCATATGCTCAGTATCTAACTGACTGCCATATTTGGGGTTGGGAAGGAATTTTCCCCTGGGTCAGATTGGCAGAGACCCTGGGGATTTTTAGCCTTCTTCTGCAGCATGGGGCACAGGCCACCTGCAGGTTTAAACTAGTGTCAAAGATGGATTCTCTGTAACCTGAAGTCAAACCATGATTTGAGGATTTCAGTAACTTAGACAGAGGACAGAGATCTATTTCAGGAGTGGGTGGGTTAGACTAGATCACAATGGTCCCTTCTGACCTTAAAGTTGATGAGTCTGTGAGACATAATCTTACTTTTCTTTTGTTTTAGCTAAAAGCTTAGATTCTGTGTAAACTGATGGCATTAGACCTACTCACTCAAGAAGCTTCCTGCTCCTCGCAGGTGATGGGATATTTTCAGGATTGAGCTAAAGTATAAATAGAAGAATTATTAACCAATCTAATTTAAAAAATTGGTAATAAAGAGAGATAAACCCAGTAAAAAAAAAAAAATAATAAAAATGCCCAAAGTTAGAAATATGAAAGCGAAGAGCTAGTAGTGTCACTTTTCTCTTTGAAAAGCTAGTTTAGCAATAACCCACTGTAATAGTTATTAAACTATATAGCATGGTACAAACAACTAATACATTCTCTCAAAATCCCTATGAAGTATTATATAATAGTATCATATATATGGAGGCAGACACATTAAGTACCTTGCCTAAAGCCACAGTGTTGGAGCTACAATTGGTATTCCTGGGGGAATTCTGTGCCAAAAAATTTAAAATTCTGCACACCATATTTTAAAATTCTGCACATTTTATTTGTCAAAATAACACAATATAATCATGCCAGTTTCAATTATTTTAGTAGTTTATTTCAAAAATATATGTCAGCAACTATGTCTGTAACAATACAGACCCCCCCAAAAAAAAGATTCTGATAATTTTTTTTGACAAATAGATTCCTCACTAAGCATATTAATACAGAACTTTGAGTAATTAAATTAAATTACAATATAGAACTGTCAGAAGCAGTGTAAAGGCTTGGGGGAGTCAGGGGTAACAGAGGAGCTGAGGGAGAGGGAAGGAGTCTGGAGTGAACCTGGAGGATTGTTGGGTGTGGGTGTAAGAAGTATGGAACGGGTTTTTTGGGGATAGGGAAGGGATTGTTAGGGAGTTGGGGACCCTCTCCCATGAGACCCTAGCTGAACCCAAGCCTTCTCCATTCAGGTCAGGCACATCTGCTCTTGCCCCCGCAACCACCATCCACATGGGTCTCTGCAGCCTCCTCCCCATCCTCACGTGTCCCTGCAGTCCCCCCACCTGTCGCCAGGCTCAATGCTGTGAGCCCACTAAGTCTGGAGCCCGTGCCCCAGTCTTTCCCCCCTAGCTATTCTGAACCCCAGTCTGTGACCCCGCTCCCCTCCCCACCCCAGCAGTCCTGTGTGCCTCACTCTGTTGTAACCTGGTTCTACAGGCAGGATGCTGTGATGAACTTCTACTCCTGGGTGAATTCTGCAATACTGGGCATGCATAGAATTCCCCCCCCCCCAAATACATTCTGCCCCAGAAGTGCTGCAGTTGAAGTGAGCTGTAGCTCACGAAAGCTTACGCTCAAATAAATTTGTTAGCCTCTAAGGTGCCACAAGTACTCCTTTTCTTTTTGCGGATACAGACTAACATGGCTGCTACTCTGAAACAATTCTGGAAAAGTCACTTTTCTGACTATAACCACTCTTTAATGGCTATAAAGAAAAATGTATGATCTATTGGGAAAAATACAGGACTGGGATCCATGAACTGATTATTTCTAATCTACTCCTGCAGGAATTCTGCACATCTGCAGATATTCAGAATTCATGCATCTTGCAGAATTTTTTTTCTGCAGAAAACACATTTCTGCCAAAGAAGTGCTGCAGTTCCACCTTTTGTCCACCAGAGGCTGTGGTGGTGCCAGAACAGCTGGCGGGGTTTATGGGGCTGGCTGTTCTGGCACCACAGTGGCCTCTGGTGGACAAAAGGTGGAACTGCAGCACTTCTTTGGCAGAAATGTATTTTCTCAGAAAAAAAATTCTGCAGGATACATGAATTCTGAATATCTTCAGATATGCAGAATTCCTGCAGGAATAGATTAGAAATAATCAGTTCATGGATCCCAGTTCTGTGTTTTTCCCAGTAGATCATACATTTTTCTTTATAGCCATTAAAGAGTGGTTATAGTCAGAAAAGTGACTCACTAATTAACACATATTCAAGGTTATTTAAAATTTCACAAAGGGAGGCTTTCTTGTAGAACTCACGGGAAAAAAAAAACACAGATTTCATTTCAGGTAATAAGATAGAAGAAAAGTATCTCTAGGCATTGTCTGACATTTTCATAAGAGTGTTGCTCTAACAAGTAAAGTGATTCTTTTAATTACAGGATTAGAGAAAAGCCAACTAGTTTGCATACCTGTAGTGCCACCGTATGTCCTCCACCACAAGCAACCTTATTAACCCTTCCAAAATTCCAGGACAGGCTGTGGAACCCTATTGTTTTTCAGTTGTTCAGGCGACAAACCTAGCTTCCCATTCTCAGGTTCTCCAAAAGTGTAGAGCTCACCATCTCCTGAGGGAAATACAAAACGGAGCAGGATTCATACTATTCTCACTAAAAGGCAGGCTGGGCCAAGTTATTTTCTCATGCTTTCATGATTTGTAAAGCACCCATTGCTTTTTGGACTTTTGTTTTAAATATAAATAAAACAAATGAGAGTTGTAAAGTTTCCCTATGCGAGGAGTCTGTCAAGGAGAAAAACAAAACAAAACTTGATTCTGAGAGGTGTCAATGAATCACAACTCCAATTCTATCACTATTACATCAATGGAGTTGCTTGCAGGGGAATTAGCAAAGTCTGGCCCTATTAATGGGATACATGTAAGTCCATGCTCTCCTCCAATGGAGAGTGAGGGGACAGAATAGGAAACCAGTGCAAATATGCAAAAAGGTTTGTATGAGCTACATCACAAGAAAAGAACCATTGTACTGAATACTAGAAATACATGGCACTATATCAAGTGCTCCAAGGTTCACCATGGCATTATCTCCATCACAAGAGATTTCGCCACCTCAGTATTACATAACAGCTTTCTGGACAGCCTAACAGTTAAAGAAAAGAAAATCCTTCCCAGGCACCCAGACTTAGTTTTATGAGCACAGGGTTCTCAGTCTGTTCAATCCTAAATACAGCAATCCATTCTTTTATAAAGGAGTTCCTTTGTTTTAACACTTTTCAGTTTTCCACCTTTTGTTTTTTTACGTCAGTCTGAGTTATCTAATCTGGCCATCTGTTACCCCTTCTCTCTAATGATAGAAGAGTTAAAAATTTCATATTTACTGTCTACTGCTGTGCCGTCTTAAGTTCCGATCTGATTTTCGTTCCAAAGCTCTGTTAGAATTCTGCTATCCTAGGTAAGAGTTAGGTCAAGTGGGAGAGATCTTTGGTTGCTGGGTGAAGCTCCAAGGACGTAGAATGGGCTCCACCAAGCCTGAAAGAGGGTCTGTAGAAACATTTTTCATAGTACTTGAGTTGCTCCTTAGAACTGATGATGTTCATACTGAGACTCCCTCTATACCTGAAGCATCTGGATGCAGTAACTTTTTTTTTTTAAGCAAAAATTAGAGTTACTCCATGATGGTGCTCTGCCAAACTGTAAAAGCAATAGGCATTAAGCCAGTTGTAAATAACAGGAATCAGGAGACCTGGGTTCTATTCCCAGCTCTACACTGACCAACTGGGTTATTCAGCACTCTGTGACTGTTTCTGCAACCGTAAAGTGGGGACAGTGAAACTTACTTTCCCCTTTTTAAAGCATTTCTATGGATAAAAATGCTATATAATAGCTAAGTATTATTAAAAGGTGCTTACTGACTAGGGGTTTGACTAAAACCTATTTAAGTCAGAATGAAACTTTCCAATGATTTCAATGGGCTTCAGATCAGGCAAAAAGTTCTTAGTCAATGTCTGTCCAAGACTTTGAAGACATAAAACACTACATTAAGTGCTATATATTACAAATATTATGGAGTTATCATGCACAGTGTCTTTATACCAAGCAAACTTTATATAAAGTCATTTAATCTTTTCAGAGGACAAATAGCTTAGTAATTTACACTTGGGCCACATTCTCCACTCCCATTTACATACAACTCCCATCCATCAGAGTCAATGGGAGTGGCGAACAACTAAATAGGTAGAAATTTGGCTCTAAATAGATTTGGTGGAAAGAATCACCATAAAAATTATTTACATCTCCATATATCCTCTAAGAAACAGTTTGATTTTGTTTTTTAATCATAGCTGGATTTACCAAAGCAAAAGGATAAATAAATTTCTCATATGAAACAAATCGAAGACAAAGAAATGTTTAGACTAAGGGCTGGGTGCTCAGGGAAACGTGTTAATTATGTGGCTGTAGCCATTACTTAAAACACTGGGAAACTGTCCCATTATTAAAGCATAATTATAGATACCTATCTAGAGTACATTTCTGATACACTAATTTTCCACAATTATAGCCCAATAAACTTAAGCATTAACAAACCACATTTATAGAATTAAGAGGCAGTCCTAATATACACAGCAAATGTCTAAAGGATCACATCCAAATGCTATGAATTCAAGCACATTTTCATAAAACTACATTTTAAATGCTCTTGATACACACAAATCACAGACTCCAAAACATGAGCCCATAAGTAACTGCACTGTATATAACACTATATTTCCTTGTATGGCCCAAGCAATTTTACATTAGAATCCTTCCCTCACGTTTATCCCTTTCCGCATCTCTGTCATTTGGATTTTGAGGTCCTAAGGGCAATTACCATGCCAAAACCAAATAAGTCTAGAGGACAGAAACTGAAAATAAGAAAGAATTAAAAATAACCACATAATCAAACTCAAAACAGAAATACATACACACTTGTCCAAAGCAAATGGGTATGAATAAAATTATTAAAAAGCAAGGTTAATAAAATCAAGGACCAATTCCAAAGCCTACTGAAGTCAATGAAACCTAAATAGAATAGGCAGAATAGGCAAAAGCAAGGAATTAAAATGTTTTTTTATTTTGAAAAATGAAAAAGTAGCAATTCAGAGTTCAAAAGAAATGAACCATTTATGTTGCATGCATTCCATTTCCCTCTTCCCTTTATCAAATCTTTATTCAGCTTTTACTCTGGTAAAACACTCACTGAGTGTGCAAGACATTCTGTATATAGAGCTGTGGCTCAAATTAATTGCTGAGGTAATTCTATTTAAATCATCTGAATTGCCCAGGGCTGAATTTGGCCCATTGTATTTTTCTGCTGAGCCAATGTTTAATTTTTGTGAAATTTTGGTTGTTAGTTATTTGGGGCTAGATCATGTCAACAGCAGTTAGTGGATGGCAAAGGGTAGCAAAGAGCCTCCTATCCCAGGAGGAGGACTGGATTAGTCAGAGAAGCAGAATGCCACCAGAAGCTCACACAATATGCAGCATTTCTTCCTGCCACCACCTCCTTGGAGGAAGTAATTTGGGAACAGTCCATGCACTCCTCCAACTGCAAATCTGCCTGGATCTTGCACAGGATACATAAATGATCTTTCAAGACAGATTTTTTTCATCACTACCCCCCCCTTCTAGTACTGGTGCAGGGCAAATTTAAGGTTGTTTGCATGCTGGGAATTTCTTACTTTAACATAAGGGTACACACTAAAAAAAATCCAGTTAACTCTGAAATTTCTGGTTTATATTGCTGATTTTGGGAATAATTACAACATCCCTAAAACACTGTTTACCCTAAATTACTGATACTTCTTCTCAATCTTAGTTGTTCCATTTTAAAGCAGTTTTTTGTCTGGGAATTTCCCTAAGGAGTTTCCACACATGCGTACTAAAAAAGAAATCCCAAAACAGTACTAATATGCAATATTTCTAATGATCTGAAGAGACGTAGTATTAACCTTAAATCATTTACGTTTTAACTTAAGGATACATTCATTGGTACAGCAAAGTAGCCAGAGTGCACTGACCAGTTAAGTTTGTCTCCCCAGAGCAGCACAAAGCAACAGAAGTGTTCTGGTGAATCTGGCCCTTAATGTGCAACTGATTTAGGCATTTAGAAGGCTGTGTTAACAAAATCGGTGCTAGATCGATTCCCAGTGACACTCTGCTTTAATGGCTTCTCCTACACTTCTGCCTCCCGCTTCCTCAATGTGCAGTGAAGACAAGGCAGCAGTGCTATCAGGTCAACCAACTGACACATAAACCAGCTGGCAGCTACAGAACCTTTAAAGAGCAATGATCACTGGACTAAGTCTGCCAATTTTATATAACTCTCTCCGTCTCCTTTATACCACTGAGTAATTACCACCAGTAGAAATGCTGAATGTAAATTAGCTGTAGAGGAAGGGTGGCAACTGGTTGAGTTACCCTTGACGTCAAAACAGCTCCACTGAAGAGTTACCTGGGCTGTTGACTTGAGCCGGTCTGTAGCCTATCATTAATAACTTAATTACAATCTAATTTCTTCAAATACAGCCTATGCACAAGATATCAATTAATTTTAACTACATGAAAAGTTTGAAGTGTGTATTATTCTGTTGCTAAGATCCTTTGGGACAAAAAAAGACAGACCCAGGTGCTAAATTTCATAAAGAACCCAGTTTAATTAATCTGAGTGCAAAAAATGAATGGATTTATTGGTATATCCTCAGAAAATTAATTCTGTACTTAAAAAGTAAGTGTTGCAAGTTTGAGGAGAACATATGTAAAACAGAGTTGAATCCCTTCGTTAAGTGCAAAATGGATCACTACCTTAACTATGAAATCACAATCAGTGCCTCCATAACAAAGATAATGTGAAAACTGTAACCTTGATAGCATACCGTTCCTAAAGTTTCTGTAAATCTATTAGATAATTAACACTTTTTGCAACTTGGGGTCAGACTGATACAAAAGAGGCTGTAGCACCAGGCTCTTACTTTGGGATTCTGTTAAGGATTCTCAGAGAGGCCCCAGTGTTTCTGGGCGAAAGAAGAGAAAGAAAAGAGTAAATCAACGGCTGCAAATGTTGAAAAACAAGAGTCATCATTTTTACGCATATATATTTAAGTGTATCTCATTTATTTCTAGAATCAAGTCAGTGAGCTACTGACTGTTAGAGCTGCACATGAGATTCTCTCTCAAAAGAAGATAAAGCAATCTTTTTAAAATTCAGTGTCAATTTTTCATAAATCTGGAAACACACTAGTGCACCATATCTATTAACCTGCTCACAAACCTAATTAATGGGGTTATAGATTCAAGTGGTCAGTCTTCCATTGACTTCCCAAACTAACCAAGCTTATTCAATTTCTTTTCTAAACTTCATAATCCAGCTAAGAAAGATAGCCCCAATTACTACAGTACATTTTTTAATACATTAAGGAGAGCCTCTTGGGCAAAAGCAGTTTAGGAAATGCTGAAGCATAACTTTGAAACAAACATAAGAAGTCCTATCAGGCTCCAAAGTCAGATGATTTGAGTACAGTTTTAGAAACATATTAAGTTTAGATATTTGGCAAGTCCGATCCATAATGCTTCCATCTAATATGATTGTTTACTCTGCTTTTCCAATATCAGATCTCTGAGTTTTTCCCCAAAAGGTAAAATTCTCCCTAATGCGAAGGGCCCTCTGTCCTACTAAACCCTGGCCCACAGGGGCCTAGCATGGAAATGCAAAGGGAAAACTTCCCTCTCTCTCTCTCACTGAGAGGGGTTAGGAGGGGGGATCTTCATGCCAACCCACATAAGCCAGTAGAGAACAGGCACCAGGGGAGGCTGGAGGTAGGCCAGGGAAGACAACATAGGAATTGTGTTTACAGATCCAGTAGCCCCAGGATTCCATATATAGTGATCCTCAGGAGCTGAAGTGCTTATTGCAGCCCAAATCAGCTGAAATAGCTAGAAGGAAAAGAACCCAATATATGAAAGTGTATTTGGAAAGGATGGAACTTGAAGTATGTTCTAAGGCTCTTACTGACCACTGATGTGGCTAGAGAGGCCTCTTGCATTATGACAGAGGAACCAACAACATTTGCTGTGAGCATAAGCAAACCCTAAGTGCCCAAGAGCAACCAGAAAATTATTAGTGAAGTTTCAGAATTCTTTGGGAAGCTGAGCTTCTACACAGGGAATATTCTTATGCGGAGATCCATTCCATGCATGGTCTGGAAGTAGAGGCAGAAGTCTACATCCTAATGACCCTTCTATATTTTTGTCCAAACAGAGCTGGTCATAACTTCTCAAATTCCAACATTTGGATAATAACTGGGGAGAAACTGATGACATTTCTTGACTCTTCCCCTGCATCAAGCTCTACTCCAAAATGGCTTTTGGAAAGTTAGTGGCCCTAATGGAACAGAGAAAAATTTGGTGCATGCTGCCACAGAGACATTCATGGGACAGGGACGGGGGAGAGAGCGATAACAGTCAGGCTTCCTACATTTTTGTAGCCAACATAGTGCTTATGGACCTAGCCAGGGATGTACCTGGGGACTCCCTTCAGTAATTTATCTCCTCTATCATTTTCAGTTAAGAATATTCTTTTCCCTTTTGGAATCATTCGAGAAGAGAGAGCACAGTCTCCACTTCTACTTCCACTATTGGCACAACTTTAAGGGATGTGTGACATGGCTTGAACATTCCTTTCCTCTGAACCTTCTAAGTGATTCTGAAGGCTGTACCTCTGGATCAAATAGCTGCACCTCTCACACAGCAGAGGTCTATGAAGGAGCTTGGTGAAGTGACGGCTTCCGAGCTTGGCTGAAAACAGTTCCATGAAAATAAGGAACACACATGAAAGGGACCCATAGGAACCTGCAAAGCACTCTTTAGAGGGGCTTCTCCAAAGGTTTCTATCTATGTCAATCAAAGTCTCATTTGTAGCAAGGATGCCATCGTGGGGGCTTGAGAGTCTGTCTTATCTGCTTCTGGCAAGGGAAAAGCACAAGGGGAGTTCTAATCCAAAACATCATTCAAATTTTCCTTTGACTCAGAGGATCCATTTCTGCATGGGGGACCAGGGCAGTGGGCAGGCACACTGTTCCCCTCAGCCACTTCTGTGCAGAGAGGGTATCTGCATTGCAGAGGCAGGCCATGTCTTCCATCCATTCCCAGAAGCACCTCCTTGATAAAGGGCCTGGTTATAGATTTGGCAAAAGAACCCTATAGATATGACCCCAAACAGTATCATCACAAAAATATATATGAAATTTTAGTCCTTCCGCTGAAAGGGCAGAAAGAAAGAAAGAAAGAAAAAGAAAAGCTGGCAAACACACTACCGAAAAAGTCCAAAAAGGACTAAAAGCCAAAAGCCATCTTTGCTGCTTCTCCTCAGTGAAGCAAGAGAAAAAATTGAGTGTGGGAGAAAAGAAGAGCAGCCAATGATCCAAAGACTACAAAGAAAGTAACTGGCCATCTTTCTGCCTGATCTGCATATGGAGAAGACCTATCAGTGCTAGTGGCTAGACCAAAGCTCAAAAGATTTATTATTATACACGCTTGACCATATTCTGCTCTCACAAATGTGCATAAAGCTCTTCTTGGCTTCAGTAGGGCCCTCTTACCCACATGGTTGAATTTAGTCCATTAAGTTAATATGAACCTTCTTTGACACCAGATACACTATATCCCTCTTCAGATATCTGATTGCTAAAACACTCAAATTAAAAAAAAAAGTTAAATTTTTCTCCATGGGCCCAACACCTTGATCTAGTACTTCCATGCTGAGAAAGTCTATCAAGCCTGACAGCTGGGACTATTAAGTATGTGCAAGTAGTTTTCAAACCTCTCTCCTGGGTTAAATTGTCACAGGGCTAAAAATTTTGGATTATAGTCTCTACTAAATTCTATTGTGGCCAAATCAGCAACTCAATTTTTGGCTCCATATCATAGTAAGCTATCAAAAACCATTTGTTGATCAAGTTTTTAGTATACTACCTTCTCGCTATGCCCCGGAAGAGCTGGGTTTTTTGACGTACACATCTACTTGTCGATTGTGGTGCTTGGAAGCTGAAGAATATTTAATGGCTGCTAAACTTCTGGTCAATCATAAGCATTTAACTTATTTATTTTAAGAAAGCATCATTAATACAAAGTTGCATACTATAGGCAAAACACCCTCTACATATACTTTATAATCACTGAATGCTTTCATTCTGTTCATGGCATACTCTCAGGGACCCACACAAATGTTATCTGTAGAAATCTGTCATTTATGTAGTTTCTGGATGCCTATTAAAAGCTCTGTAATCCAAAATTATTGATCTATTGAAGTCTTAATACTTTATTGAGACTGAGATGAGATTAAAGACTTAGTATTATTTGGGGTCCATACATGTGATGAGAATAAATAGTTGCCCATGCCTTTAATATCATCTTCACTATAATTCACTCAAATCAGGAAACATGATTTTGGGGAGGGGGGTGGGAATGAGCTATAGAAATGTCAGAGAGTGTCTCTTAGCTCAAATCCTGCACAGTAAAAATTATCTGTATATTAACTGTCATTATCTCCCTGAAGGAAACACAAATCTTAACAGTCTTTGCAGATTCCTCCCTTCTTTGCTTCCTTAGAGCTGCACATGTCTTCATAATTCTCTGCAAGGTTATAGGTTTTCATGGATGGATTATTGCTTTTAATACATTATGCTTCCTGTTAAATCTTTTGATGGTGCTTTGACAAAATTCCAGATGTCTATTTTGAGCATGCTTTCTAAAAATATTTAATTTTTTTTTATTGCACAGCTGTAAATAGCCATACATAGCACTCATTCCCTCAAGACATTTCTACTTTATACAGCATATGTTCAGTTTGCCTCAGAAATTCAAATGTATAGCATCAAACCTTGACAATTAAGGCAGTGAATTAGCAGGAAAGATGCATTTTTCTGAAAAATATGTGATAGGTGCCTATTCAAGATTTGCATTTTTGGGGGGAAGGGAGGGAAAGGTAGAAGAGAAGAGGGTCAGTACACATGAGCAAATATGAATAGTCTCAGAGATACTGGATTATTGTACAAAATAGAAATCCAATTCACCTAAGGCATTTGTTGTATGTCTCACTAAAATAAAATCAGTGTGACAAGACATTCATTCAGCATTAACCTTTTTCCATAACACTGTCCCACACACTAACGTTCTTGTAATTTGTTTTCACATGGTAGTACTAATCAGTTACAATAAAGAATCATGGAACAGAATATCCGTTTCCCAAATCATTTCATCCATGGAGCAAATTTTAGAGAAATTGTTAATTAGAGGTAAGTCTCAGGGACAAGCGTACAGACCACTTTCCTTTGTATTTGTGATCAATAACGTACCATGGCATATATCATTAGGGAAGTATTTAATGTGTCATTAGCTATTTTTAAAGCAATTTAGCAGATGAAAATAAGGACCACAATTTGAGGCCCATTGATGTAGTTAGGTCTATTACACAGAATATCATTATCTTACTTGTTACCAAAGCAGAATGGTAATATCCACAGGAGACCCAGGAAACAGGCTTTCCAACATCCACTTGACAAGGTACACACACACTGGCTTCACCAGCTAGGCCAATCTGACCTTCAGAATTGTCACCCCACACGAAAAGCTGTCCATCCTCTAAAATAAAGCGGCAGAAAGTCAGATTTAAAACCAAAGCTGGTCTAACAATATTATTTACATTTACTTGTGGCTTCCATCCAGAGGCAGTTCACACACTCTATGTGACACTGCTAAAACATAGCCATTGCTGAAGTATGAAGACAGCTATCAACTGGCACTCAAACATAGCAAAGCATAGAGCCAGAGATACCAATGCAACCCATCCCTCACAATCTTCTGAAATGTGCCATGGAATATTTAGTGACCACGTAGTATTAGACCAGAAATGGCAACATTTAACATTTATTTCCAGACATGTTTCTCCAGTAAGCAATAAGATTGGAGGCTGTCAGATTCCCAAGTAGCTGGTGGTCTGTGTACACACATTCTGGGGAATATTATGGATGTTAGGCTTATTCCTATCCTATTAGTAACTTCAGGATGGCATGACTCCACTTGTGTCATCAATAGATTCCCATTTCTCTTTTCTCCAAATTGATTCTCTATCCCAGCTTTTCCATTCACCCCACTGATTCTCTCCTATCCCTCTCCCACTCACCCCAACTTCATTCTGTCTCCCTCATGCTGATTAGAGTAGCTGTTCTCCTGTTTGTCCCAGACCTAGTCTCATCTGCACAGACACCCATGTCAGCAACAAGGAGCGGCTGAGGCAAAGGAACGATACAATAATCTTCAGCCACCATCCAACCTTCTCTGTACAGCAATTCCAAGCTGTGGGAAGCTAGCTCTGCATAAAACCCTTCTAGCTGCAGCAGTTCCTGGGGCAGTATTTGGAACTAAAACTACGCAGGGCTGCTTCGCAAATCCGAGGAGAGCCTTAGCCATTGGTAGAAAGGAAAATAGCCTAGCACACATCTTACTGGCTGCTATAAGGTAGGATTTCTGAAAGAGGTATGAATGAGATTGCAAAGGGAGAAAAGGAGCCTAGCATCAGATAGTTGAAATCCTTTCTACCACCACATGGACTTATTAAGTCTCCGCTGCTAATTACTGCTTTTGGAAAACGAAAAGTATAAGGCTTCCATCAGGGTCAATGGGGCTATCAAAGGATAAGCTATGTTGTTAACTTGTTTTTACCTTTTCATGGTATAGGCTTTGTTATTAGCTTTTGCTCTCACCATTTATGCTGCTGATGTGTAAGATCCAGCTGCCAGCTGTTTCATCTTGTACTGGTTGGTAAAAAAACTAATTAATGAAAACGTGCTTCTTTCCTCTGTGTCACCTAATCCCAATTGCCCTTCACTTTACCGTCCAGCAGCATATACCATGTCCTCGTTCTGCACATAGAAAAGCACATGTAATATGTAGAGTAAGTGATATGTAGAGTAAGTAGCAAAGTCAGAAAGTTTGAGGCTCAATTTCTTCCTAAGAAAAAGTATTGCAGAAAAGCTTTGCTAAGCTATCCTAAAAATTTCTAACACTGATATTATGAGTTGCTGCTGTGATTCCCGAGGAAGCTTTCCTGGGCACTTTGGATGGGGAAGTTCTAACAGTCTTCCTCTCCATACATATGCATCTAGAGAAGGTTGGGTTTTCCCTCAGCTTGGAAAGAGATGTCAAAAGTGAAGGAACTCTACATACTCTGTAGTTCTTTTAGAGCTCAAGAGACATGAAGACATCTTGGAGAGCCTTGACTTAAAAATATCTGCAGACTGAGTAATTGCTGGAAAGTCCAGGTACCAAAGGCAACTTATAGATAAAATGGAAAACTAAAAAAAAGAGCCTTTTGGTACTAGCTAAACTTAGGGTGAAGTTTGTCACTTCTGATTGTTTTTTTCAATCTGGTAGCATCAGATTTTGTTTCTCTATCATTTATGTACATAAGAGAGTTTTAACAGTTCCCAGTTAGACTGTTGGCTTGTACATAAAAGGTGAAAAAAAGAGATTATTTATAATTTAGTTCTCCCTCAAGACACACTACATAAAAATGTAAAACACAGGAAGGATATCAGGAGAATCTAATCTGCTCTGAAAAAAACTGAAAGGCTCAGACATTACGAAGTAATATGAAAGTAACGCAGGTGTTACACAGGAATCACGGGGAATATTCGCAACTGAGTATTACAAGATACATTTTTTTTTACCCTAATTTTGCAGTGGGCCGAGTTCCTCTGAAGACTACAAATCACTATAGGTGAAAATTCAGCTTGATGCAGAGAGCTATTAAAGACCTTTGCAACCCTTAAATCCCAGATAAACTCTATTTCAAGGGCATAAGTGGTGCACAGGCTTTATGTTGGCCTCTACTACAGCGGAACTTTTATCTAAGCAATTTTATTGGATTTTAAAATATAATAAAATTATGTTTGTATATAGGAGCAGCATTACAAAGATGTTTAACATAGTACTTGGTATACAGTCATGGACTGCTGGTCAGTCCATTTATAAATAACGGGAAATATATGCTATCAAAAAAAAGGACATATTTAGTTAATGAATTAAGTTGTATGACTGGTTTCTTATTCAGTTGCATTGTGATAAGAACAAAACACCCTGGTGTTGGGGGCCCATTGTAGTAGGTGCTATGCACCACACCAGAAAGACACAGTCAATAGTTTACATCTACTTTAACACAAACATAATAAGCAAGTGTGACAAAATTGGAGGCAAATGAGGAGGCATGGACATGGTAACAATATATAAATCACCTAATTATTATGTACATGCTTGATGATTTTGAACAGGGTGGATAAAAATGTCTCTTAATTTAAAAAAATACTTTTTATTTAAATCATTCTTACTTAATTTTTTAGATTGACCTCCTCTGAAGTGCTTTGACATCTACTGATGAAAAGTGCTATAAGACCTAGGGTACTATTATTTCAATCAGAGTTTTATTTATTTGTTGCTAGCTCTATATTTTCTCAATATAGTTTTAAATTGGCAAAGCTGATGTTTTGTACGCGTTTCTTTAGCTTCCTAATTAAAATAATTTCAGATTTTATGTTTCTTCTGCTAAAGAGTTTAATATTTAAAATGCTCATCTGTGATAAGAGACTAACCCAGGGCCTCACTACACTTTTAGCAGAAGAACACTACAAAATCAAACACAACATTGATAAGCAGATAGCTATATTTCCAGCCATCCTCTTCCAATATGTTGAACCTTCACAAGACAAGTACAGCCTGAAATGCTTTACCAGGCTGTACTCATCCATCAAGGTTTGCTGTTTGAAGTCAACATGACTTGAGCTCCTAAGGCACTTTGGTGCTTTTGCAAATCCCACACATGGGTGCCTACATGTAGGTTTAGGAAACTGGTATTAGGCTCCTACTTTTTAAGAATTTTGATCTCTGCGGACATAACAGTTCACAATAACACCACTAATGTACTGAAAGACTAAATAACTTGCGACAGGGTTAACAATGTAGCAACTTTGTCTTGAAGTGACAAATATTTTATGCCACTAAGAAAAATTATTAAAAATACAGATTTAGCCCCTGATGTTGCAACGTTTATGCCCGTGCTTAACTTTAAGCATATGAGTAGTCCAACTGAAGTCAGTAGAACCATTCATAAAGCAAAGTAATATACTCACTTAAGGACTTGCATGATAAAAGCCTTAATTTTCAAATTTTTGTCAGGGTTTCTTTTGTGTGTGCCTATAACAGTTTTGTAAAATTCAAATGAAAGCCCACTAGTAGTGGCATTTTGTTTAAAAAGCTTAATTTAGTTAATTATAAATATTAATCTAAAGTTGTAATAGCACAATTTTTCAAATTCATTGTACAAATATTCAATCAAATTTAATAATTTTTAAACAAATTAAGTGTTTTCTTTAATTGCTTTACCCTGGATCTTAATCATTTAAAAGTATTAGGTGATGGAGTTTGTGGGGCTTTTTGTTTTGTTATTGTGAACTGTTATGCATTCAGAGACCAAAATTCTTAAAAATCTGGACCCTAATGTTAGTTTCCTAAACCTATAATTAGGTACGCATACGTGGAATTTTCAAAAGCACCCAAGTGTTTTAGAAACACAGGTCGCATTGATTTTGTTTCTGACTTAGCCAATCTGGCTGATTTCTGGTAAGTATCACAGCAGAAGAGAATCTTGAAGGTGGATCTGAAGGAAGCGAGGGGTAACCCAGAGGTAAAAGATTCCATCTCTCATTATACCACTACCTTGGAAAAAATACTGTATACATATATTCTTACTTTAATAATACTTAGCTCACACACAGCAGTTTTTATCAATTACTATAGTTATTGTAGTTACATTATGTATTGTACTTCTAGTGTTGCAAATTTTTTCTGTATTGTAAAATTTCAAAAAAACAAAATCTCATGTACACTATTACTGTACATGTTCTATCACTTTGTCAAATGATAATTGTAACAAAAAGGTTTTAGATTACAGTTCTCATTTCTTTCAAATACATCCCCTCAAAATAGTTACAGTATATTGGCTTTGTCATACCAGTCTGAACCAACAGTCCATCTAGTTCAGTATCCTCCCACTGGAAGTAAACAGCACCTTATTCTTCAGAAGAAGGCAAAGAAACTCCATAAGAGGCAGGATGGACTAGTGGTTAGGGCACTACGCTAGGACTTGAGACGTGGGTTCAATTCCCAGCTCTGCTACAGACTTCCTGTGATACCTTGAGTGAGTCACTTAGCCTCTCAGTGTTTCATTTCCGCAGCTGTCAAACGGAGATAATAGTACTTCCCAATCTCACAGTGATGTTGTGATGGATAAATACATTAAAGTTTGTGAGATACTCAGATACTATGGTGATGGGGGCCATATAAGTACCTAAGATAGATAGATAGATAGATGCTTCCAGGTGTACAACATGATAAAAAGGGCAGGGGAAATAATTTCTTTCTTAACCCAGGGTTAATTAGCTTGTGCCCTGAAGCATGAGTTTTAATTACCCTTAATGTTATTTTAACATGCATAACTACAAATGTTAATGGTGGTCATAAAAATTATTCAGCCACAATACCCGTTTCAAGTTGTAAATCTGTACCTTGTTCAATTTACTATAGTCAATCCTTATTAAAAGTGTTCCGTTATATTGTAAGAATAATTTACTATATCCTGAGTTCACACATATATTAAACCCTTAGCAAATCAACCACTCTCTTCACATCACTGTAGGCTCCAAAGATTGGTGCCATATGGAGGACAGTTCCTTTCTACAAATTTTAAAAACATGTCAATCCTTGCATATTATCTCTGTAAAATGAAAGTGCCAACTTCTAAAGCTTAGCAAACTAATTTCTCAAACCCAACAATGGGAGACAGAGCATATTGCCTTTTAGGAAGAATAGAAGAGAGTTCTAAAAGATATTTGCTGCATATCCAGACCTTTTCTGAAGTTATATAAAATTGTTACCCTCAGATCAAAATAGGGCAGGAGGAAATTCTTCAAGATGGCTATTGTTTACAAATTCCTATATATAATTCCTTTACAAACACCATGGCATGGAAAAGTTATTTCAGGAATGCAGAGCACAGAATGCATGACAAGTGGTTCAAGTGGCTAGTCATGGGTAAGTGTTTTGGTTGAAAAAAGGGAAGGAAAAAAGGGCATTCACTCTCCTCTAAAAAGAACAGGAGTACTTGTGGCATCTTAGAGATTAACACATTTATTTGAGCATAAGTTTTCATGGGCTAAGCCCACAAGTACTCCTCTTCTTTTTGCGGATACAGACTTACATGGCTGCTACTCTGAAACCAGTCACTCTCCTCTAGTAACTCCTCCCCATTTCACTGCTATGTTTTTCCCCAAGATGCACATAGGGAGCTCCCATTACAGAATTAGAACTATGCATGAAACCAAGGGCAGAATTTTGCCTTAAATATTTACCTAGTATGTAAATAATGTAGATTACATACCTGTGTAAACTAAACTGTGGTTTCTCCCGCAAGCAGCAAGTTTAACTTTTTCTGGTTTTAAAGCTATGAATTAAAGTCAGAGAATACGTTTACAAACAAGTTGATAGTTACATTTGCTTAACAACATTTTGCAATCTGAATATAGCCATCTGCTCGTTTAATATTTTTACCAGCAGCAGGTAAACTTACAATATAAACTGAACACTCTAAGCTAACATTTCTCTTTATTTCATAAGAATGTGTCAATCAAAATCACCCCTTGGTAAACAAAAATAGAAAGATTCCCCAAATGTTTGTAGCTGTCATTCATATTAACTGCATGAGTGCTAATATTCCAGTCAACCAGAGACCACATCTTACCATGGTAACGTAACCCTCAGAAGAATGCAGCAAGTTGAACTGGTGACTATATGGATGGCACTTGCTCCAATTTTCAGTACTTAAATGATGTTACTAACCCACTATTTTCCTTCTCCCTCCATTTTGTGTCCTTATAATCACCCAATTCTGTTGCCTCCTACTCCCCTAACTTTTCACCCCCACATACCAATTCTCTATTGTTCCTCTCTCCCCTTGGCTGACACATTCTATATCACCCTCCCAACTGGTCACATTAACCGATGTAATCACCAGCTGTTAGTAGCAAGCCTACTGTGGGCTAGTGCCCAGAATAAGTGCTGTGGCTGCAGACAGCAAACTCCCACTACACCCACCACCATGCGCATGCGCCCGGCAACACACTCATTCTTCCTCTATCCCTCCCTAGTGCTTTTGAAGTGAAAAACTGGACCCTGTGTGGGGGAAGGGGTTAGTCATGGGGAAGTGTTTTGGTAGAAAAGAGGGAAGAAAAACGGGCATCCACTCTCCTCTAGTAACTCCTCCCCATTTCAAAAATAGAGAAAAATATTTATCCATGTGACCTCTCACCTTCTCTCTACTTCCCAATTTCTGCCCCTACAATCTATGTACCACTTACCCTACTATCCTTCTTACTGTTTCTCTCTACCACGTCCACACACCCACTAGCAATACACCCATACTCATTCACAAACTGATTTGATTTCCCCCAGCACTCAATCCTGCCAACCTAGGGCATCTCCCTCCTTTTTCAGACCCTTCTCAAGCTCCCCACAAACCAACCTCCACCAGCTCCAAAACATCCCCATCCTGCCTGACTGACAGCCCTTCCACTTTCTACCCAGTCACTCCACAGCTCAGACTTACCCGCTCAACTCTGAACCCTCTCCCACCAGCCACCCAGGCTTAGAACTTTCCCACACAAACACAAATCCTCCCTGCTTTGGACCCTTTTCTACCCAACACCCACCGACACCATACAGTAGAACCTCAGAGTTACAAACACCAGAGTTACAAACTGACCAGTCAACCACACAACCTCATTTTGAAATGGGAGTACACAATCAGGCAGCAGCAGAGACCAAAAAAATGCAAATACAGTACAGTACTGTGTTCAACGTAATCAACTAATAAAAAAGGGAAAGCACCATTTTTCATCTGCCTAGTAAAGTTTCAAAGCTGTATTAAGTCAATGATCAGTTGTAAACTTTTGAAAGAAGAACTATAATGTTTTGTTCAGAATTATGAACATTTCAGAGTGCTCGTAACTCTGAGGTTCTACTGTACTCAGAAATCGCCATGTTCTTCCGAGCCCTTTTACTTGTTGCTGCACCTGAAAAAAAAATGGAAGTACTGTGGGATCACAGAGCATATGCAGAAAACCCTACATTCTGCCTCTTTTGGGTATGGAGATTATCTGAATTAGCTCTTCAGAAGCCTGCATTCTCCCCATATGTACCTCCTCCATCTGCTGTGTGCCATCTATAGCCTGTAAGGCCAGGAGTATCCCCATAGCAACCAGATGTATGGCACCTCAGTATATCAGCCCTGCTAACAGTGCCTGTAACATGGCTGACAGTTTTGGCATTACTGATAGAGTTTACCCTCACTTCCCCACAAGGATCATCTGCTCCTGGGCAAGCCCAAGAAGGCACTTTCTCAGGATTGCAACAGCAACATGCTACTACTGCTGCTTGGCCCCAAGCAGGACTTGAGCAGGGAATTGTTGCCATCTCATTCCATAGCCAGCTGTCACCAGCTTGGAGTCACCATGTGTCCTTTCCACAGCTGGCCACTGCCAAGGAGAGTGAAGAAACTGTCCTGTCCAGCCCTACTCCCAGCCCCCCCCCCATTCCTGAAAGAAGGAGCTCTATTCTGGGCTCCTCTCACTCTCTCCATTGCCTGCCATAGTCTGAGAGCAGAAGCAAAGGGAGAGCTTCCACGCTATCTTAGCCGAGGCAAAAACCAACCCCGTATCCTCACATAGCTGTTGACAGAAGAGGTGAAGATCCCAGTGATCCTGCTCTCCCCTCTGTCATCAGCCTGAAAAAGGTAGAAGGAGAGGAACAGAAGCAGCAAAGGCGCTGGAAAGATGTTTGGTGCAGAATTGATTGATTCCTGGATGAAAAGGGTTTGAACAGACTGAATAATTTGCATTTGATGATGGGCAACTGAACAAATCTGATGAGAGAGAGGAAGGGAGTTAATGGATTTGATGGTGGAGAATGATGTACTAATAATAATGGGGTGAATTGACAGAATACATTTTTTGATGGGGAAAGAATTATTGATTTGTTAGAGAAGGTAGAGCTGGCTGGGAGAAACTGTAAGAGTTTGTGATGCAATGACAAATTCCATGATCTGTAAAAGTGCATGGGTATTTATTTCATTCCTTCTTTATTTAATTACTTGTATAGTGGATGTGGGTGAATCCATTAATGGCTCTGCTTTTTTGGGATACCTTCAGGTATTTCTCATATTTGCTCAAAAAGTAGTAGGACAGATAATGAGACTATCTTGGTCAGGGGTTGCATTGGTAGAAGGTTACATATAATGATACTAGAGAGACAAGATGGGTGAGGTAATCTCTTTTATTGGACCAACTTCAGACCTGACGAAGAGCTCTGTGTAAGGTTGAAAGCTTGCCTCTCTCACCAACAGAAGTTGGTCCAATGAAAAATATTACCTTATTCACCTTGTCCCTCTAATATCCTGGGACCAACATGGCTAAAACAACAATGCATACATATAATGATACGCTCTCTTGGTGTCTAAGCATCAAACAGCACTTCAGAGATCAACAGTCCAATAACTTCCCTGCATATGGAATGAAGTTGGACAGAAACAGAGATGACACTGAATTGGAATTCTTAATGGGTATCCAAAAAGATTCTGTGCATCTTGAGAAGTTCTCAAACTCCACAAAACCTAGAATTGTGAGGTGATGGAAGATCAAATAGGGACCTTGTATTTAATTTGGAAATTGATACTATAAATCACTTTTTCATTCAAGCCATCTATCAAAAAGCCAAAGAAGAAAATAAGACAAACCTTTTACACAAGTTGGCTTGTTGATAGTATTCTTTGTTCCTAGTCCTAACTGTCCCCAGTTATTGCTGCCAAACATGTAAAGTTTACCATTTCCTGCAAAATAAAGACATCAGTCGGAACTCATAAAAGTGTTTGAATATGCAGCAACTTTACAGAAGACCATAATTAAGGACGGCCATCAACTTATGGTATACAATAAATTAATTATTATTAAAGCTTTTTGTAAGGGAAATTATGAGTGAAGTTAAATATTCTTTATTTTACAATGAAATTGTTTAACACTATTTAATATTTAACTAAGACTATTTTCAAAAATATTGTCAATTACAATACACATGGACGGAATTGAATTTTTTCTACAATTAACATCACAGGCTTGCTGTGTAGTTGGTCAGCCACAGTTAATAGTCAGAATGGCTTTAAAAAAAAAACAAAAAAAAAAACAAACAAAAAACCCACACCCTTGTTTGTGTTATGGCTGTGACAGCCTTCTCCATAAGAAAACAATGCGCTTTGTTATCCATAACAATTTACTTTGTTTCAATTGTCCACATCCTAAAAAGTGTCTGAGACTGTTTTGTTACGGACAACAATTTGGCTGTGGTGAATGCACTCTTGAGGCCAAATTCTACACTTCTGATGATTTTTTTTGGCAGATCTCTTCAGTAATATCAGCCAAATTTTAACAGGCCACTGTATAGAGACATCTGCCAGAAAACCAGCACTCAGAAGAGGGCACGTAAGGCAGAAGTTGTTTATTTCAGTTATGGCTTCCCCTACATACACTATTGATAGGCTGTTCCACAGAATCTCCATGACACAAAATGGAGAAGTATTCTTGGACAGGACCTATGGATTAGGAAACACGGTCTCTCTCCATCTATTTACATAGCAACAGTATGGACACATGAACAAGCAAATAATTCTAGATAGGAAAAATGAGTAATCTGTGCAGGTGACTGATGAAAGTCAGAATAGGGTGCATATACTTCTTCCATATTTACATGCCTGCATTTTGTACAGTTTATACAATGTCCTTGGCCCTATGAAAGCACTGGAAGAGGTTGTTTGGGGATGGAGGGTTGTTTTGTTTGGGTTTAGTTTTGTGTGTGTGTCAAAATTTTCCCTGTGATTTCTACAGATGTATATGCACAATTTGGCCTGTGGGAGGGATTTTCCAAATTTGAACTTCTGCAGAACATTGTCTGTATTTAACTTATATAAATATGGCCACATATTGTATGGGTTCCTCCTTGAACATGCGTCTGCTGTAAGCCTTGTTCCCAGAAGAGAGTGTTCTCCTGTGAATTAGATTTAGCATCTGGATGTAATATTTACCAAAAGGATTATTAAAAACCTCATACATTCAGCCTACAATGTAAAAGCTATACTACAAAACTTAGCTAAGAAATAATGCCAGAATCATATTTTTCAATAAATTAGTAGACGAGTTTTTCATTAACTTTACGTGCTCAATCAGTTTACAAATAGACAAGTGATTTCACACAATAGATCCATAGATTGAGGGTGGAAAAGTAGCAGATCAACAATTTGAAAAACCCAACAGCATCCTTTTCAGACACCTATGAAGATCAAACAGCTGCATTTGACCATTTGCTCAGTGCTTATAACATTTATTTTTTTAAATGGTGATCTTGTGTAATACCATGGACCAAATTTAGCAAAGTTGGCATGCTTAGAATAGCAGTGTGGCTCTGATGGCACCGACAGTGGCTCTTGCTAGCTGCATGAGTACATATCTGGGGTCAGGGAGGACTGTAATCAGGTGGCTAGACCAAGCTGATACCCTTGCCACCGCAGCCACAGTGCTATTTTTAGCATGCTGGCTCAAGCAGAGCTAGTGAATGTATGTCTATCTGAGCTGCGAATCACACCTTCTAGCTGCTGTGTAGATATACCCTCCAGAAGAAGTTCATTCCAATGAGGAAAAGGCAGTGCGTCCACAACTCATTCACAGTGCTTCCCAATAGGAGGAGCAGAGTGCACTCCTGCTGAAGCTCCATAAAGATCTGACAGCTGGGGGTTCATCAGAGAACAGCCATGTCAATTGACTTTTCAGCTGCCTTAGCCGCCTTGCCTGTTAAAACCAGCACCACTCACACCCATGATCCTGCATGTACACTAACCTAACTTGTAGCTGTTTTGTGCTTCAACAATCTGGTTCCCCAGTGAAGGTTTTGAGTTTGGGTTACAGAAATTCTGACTATTTCAAAGTATACAAGTAAGTCATTTTTCATTTTTGAAGTACATAGCAAAAGCACTTATTCTACATTATAAACATATAGTTTTTAAAAGATTTTTAACATCATTGTACAGCTTTAAAACCTACATAATTCTTAACACACAAAGCCCATAAACAACTGTTGGGAAGGGTTTTTTTTTGGTAATGGTCACCCTTTCCCAATATAATGTCTTGCCAATAAAGTTAGAGAAGAATAAAAATAAAAGTTTAGCTTATCAGAAATGTTAAGTGGTAAATAGAGACTATTTAATAAAACTTCCACAACTTGAAAAAATACTTTGAAGTTTTGGTCAAGTATAATTAAATTGCAGCATCACTTTCTCTGAAGTTAGACTGAAAAAACCCTGCTGTGCAGTAAATACTTTGAAAAATGTGTTGTAGTGAAAAACCAGTCTGTTATAAAGGCATAAAAGCATTTTCATTGTTAAAACACTTGTTTTTCACAAATCCCAATTTCCCCACATGCAAACGAAAAGCAGCCTAGAATGGGGACAGACAGGATATCCTCAAACACCTATATAATGAGCAAACATTTAAGCAACACAGAAGTAACAAGGGGGAACACCTATTTCAAACGTCCTAGGGTGGCAGATGGGGAGAATTCTACCTCAGAATAAAAATCCACTCTGAAAATGCATCATGAATTTTTGGTATCGATATTCCATTTCCTATTTTTTTAATGCTGGCATTTACATGAGATGAACTGCCAATATATTTAATTGACATGATCGCCAATTAAACTGTAGTCTCTTTTGCATTAGTTCAAACAGGATTCTAATTCTTTGTTGGTTACTGCTACTAGCATTTCAAAAAAACAAAAATGAGATTTTTATTAAAAGTGTGTTTACTATATTCCATCAAAACTTTTTCTGTGTTGTTATTGTAATTTACCGTACAGTAGGATCATTTATTAAAATGTTTAGGGCTATTTACTGTTCACATATAATTTATAATTCCAAAAAGTTTTAATTTTAGACATATATCACCTTGAATATTAAGTTTCAGACAAGGATTCCTACTGACCTTTGCTAGTTCCATTCAGCACTGCTTCTCAAACAAAAAAGAACCCTCCAGGTTCATTTTCAGTTCAAGTCCTGATTATCTCCACTACATAAACTTTCTCTATTTAAGAACAGTTATTAGATACTATCATTCTCAGTGTTCTTTTTCAAGTTGATTTAATTCATTTTGATAGCTGGGGGGAAGGTCCTCTCATTGATCAGTAACTGGTTAAAAGTCAGGAAACAAAGGGTAGGAATAAATGGTCAATTTTCATGGTGGAGAGAGATAAACAGCAGGGTCCCCCAAGGATACATACTGGGACCTGTGCTGTTCAACATATTTATAAATGATCTGAAAAAGGGGTAAACAGTGAAATGGCAAAGTTTGCAGACGATAGTTAAGTCCAAAGTTGACTAAAGAGTTACAAAGAGATCTCATTAAATGGATGACTGGGAAACAAAATGGCAGATTAAATTCAATGTTGATAAATGCAAAATAATGCACATTGGAAAACATAATCCCAGCTATACCTACAAAATAAGGGGATATAAATTAGTTGTTACCACTCATGAAAGAGATCTTGGGGCCACTGTGGATAGTTCTCTGAAAACATCTACTCAGGATACCAGGCTAGATGGACCATTGATCTGACCCAGTATGGCCGTTCTTATGTTCTTATTTTGATCCAATACTGTCATTTTGCACTAAAGACTCATTCATGTGGGGCACCAGGCATCTCCTGTTTAGTGTGCATTGGGAATTAAATTCTGAGACTTCAATGGGAATGAAGGCACTCCTTCAAAGAACGGGAGGAGGGAATTGTTTGTTTATAATACTACCACAGACATGAAAATAAACCATACATTTACAAGCCGTGTATTACAAAACGTGTTCCTTAAACTGTGTCAATACTAACCTGTAACAATAGCAGTATGTTCATCTCCACATGACATATACAAAGGCTTGTCATTTTTAAACCAGAACTTGCTAGGAATATTTTCTGCAAATTTGCTTTTTCCAAATGTGAAAACAGCACCTGATTCTAAAACATAAATAAGACAGTTTCAATATTAGTGTAAATTAGTTATACCTCATTTATCCAAAATAGTAACTTCCCATTAATCCAAGCATCCTTTTTATTTTCCACCGTCTTTTCTTATTTCTTTAATTCTCTTCAAGATCTGGTGGTTTCTCTCAGTCAGCTTCCTCAAAGCTACCATTTTTAGGATCACATCTTCTTCTCTCCACTCCTTCCTAGTCTCATGGGCTTTGCTAATAGATTAGATACAGATGTAGATATATTTTGCTTTAAGAATATAATAAGTTCTTTTGTCCTTTACCCCTGTCTCTAAGAAATACCGCAATATTGCCACATGTAAGAGGGCTTAAAAAAAATGAAAAATTTGACCCAAAAAAGTAAAACACAAAAAGCTCATCCTGAAAGCAGGTTGAGACAAAAAATAATAATCTCACTTACGTTTACACTTGAATTCAAACAGGTTTTCCAAATTGGATTAGACAGAGACACTGAAAAGGTTGACAGGCTCCAAATCTGACCACTCTTCCTCACTCATCTGAAAAGATACATTTGCTCTAAAAATTGCCCCCTAAAAGCAAGACTCTCAGCCCTTGAAAACTAGGGCTGCCAAAACCGACTTCCATTTTAAAATTACGATCTTAAAAAAAAAAATCCAACCCTGGAGATCTTTATTTTTTACACTCGTAATTCTTCCCACTTTGGAGAGCAAAAGAATCTCAAGCTTATTGTGTTAAAACGGACATGTAAATTGAAGGATTTGCCCAAAATCATGCAGGAAGACTGTGAAAAGCCAGAACCAGGACCAGAACTTAGATCTCCTAACTGTGAGTCCTGTGCTTTAACCATTACACCATTCTTCCACAAAAAGAATTTTCATTGTTTTGAAAGGTGAAAGCCCTATACATACAAACACACACACACACACACCCCTCATGCCTATACACACATACAGTAATGGATGAAGTAATGTTCATGGCTGTTCCTGTAAAATACTGTCATATAGTTCTAGAGATATTGTTTACATTGAAAATTAATAAATGTAATGCTTTCTATTTTGCTATTCTCCCCGACATTCTCAACTTTGTTTCTTAGCTTCAATTTCTAATGCTCAACATTTAAGTCTTCTTAAAGAAGTTTTCCCTGCACTTAGGAAGAATATGCTTACTTTACACATCATTTTGTTCAGGAGACCATCCAGAACTGCATCTGCTGCCCACAGAGCTTTGAGATTTTCATAGCTTTCTCTACTGAAAGCTAGCATTAGTGCGGGAGAATGAAAAAATGGGGAAGGGGGTCCAGTACCCACCTTCACTACAGCTGACAGCTCCACCATCGCTGGCAGCTCAGAGCTCCAGGGGCCCCATTGCCTGCAGCAGATTGGAGCTCTGAGTCCCGTCCCCCCGGCGGCTGGGATCTGCAGGGGCCCCCACCACCCATAGTGGCTCATAGCTCCAGGGCCCCCGCAAGCTGACCTCTTCAGCCCCAAATGTCCCAAGGCAGAAGCAGAAAATGTTACAGAATACGTGACTTCTGTGACATAATCTTAGCTTTAATTATAGATGATAATTTCCTTATTCAAAAAGTGTTGCACCCAGCGTGGGGGAATTCATTATTAGACTTTGTCTAAACAGAATAAAGAGGAACTGATCACAGAACTAAAAATTAATGGTAGCTTAGATACAAGTGATCATGACTTGATCACAATTATAATGTTCAAACAGAATAAAGTCCAGACCAGTAATATATATACTCGGTGCTTTAATAGGGCCAGTTTCACAAAGCTGAAAACAATTATGAGCCAAATCAATTGGGAGGACAAATTTAAGGACGTTTAAGAATCGTTTAAGAACACTTTACAAGAGGCCCAAAAAATCCATAAATTGAGGAAGAAGGCCATATTGATTTTAAAAATGACTGGGTTTAGACAGGAAGTGAAGGCAGCTATAAAAAATAAATTGAAGTATAAAACAAATTGAAGAACGGGGAAGCTGATGGCAATACATTTAAATGAGAAGTTAGGGGCTGTATAAAACTGATAAGGGAAGCAAAGGTACACAAGAAGAAATCAATGGCCTACAAAGTTAAGGCTAATAAGAAGGAGTTTTTTAAAATATATTAGGAATAAAAAGAATTCTGAGAATGGCATTGGTCCATTACAAGATGGAAACGGTAGAATTATCAATAATGCAAAAAAGGCACAAGTGTTCAATAAATATTTCTGTTCTGTATTTGAAGAAAACACAGATGATATAGTTTCATCACACCATGATAGCAATCCTTCCATTCCACTAGTATCTCTGGAGGATTTTAGACAGAACCTACTAAAGTTAGACATGTTTAAAACTTCAGGTCTAGATAACTTGCATCCAAGAGTTTTAAAAGAGATGACTGAGGAGCTCGCTGAACTGTTAATGTTGATTTTCAATACATCTTGGAGCTCTGGGGTAGTTCCAGAAGACTGGAAGAAAGCTAATATGTCAGTTTTTACAAACAGAAACCGGATTACCGGAGTAATTATAGGCCTGTCAATATGACATCAATCCCAGGCATGATACAGCCTGATACAGGTCTCTAATAAAGAAATAAGTAGGGTAACAAACTTAATGCAAATCAATATGGGATTATGGAAAATAGACCCGGTCAGATTAATTTAAGATTTTCTTTAGGAGATTACAGATTTGGCTGATAAAAATAGTTTTGGTGTAACACACAGATTTCTTTCAGAGTAGCAGCCGTGTTAGTCTGTATTCGCAAAAAGAAAAGGAGTACTTGTGGCACCTTAGAGACTAACAAATTTATTAGAGCATAAGCTTTCGTGAGCTACAGCTTCTGTAAGGCGTTCGACTTGGTACCACATGAAATTTTGATTAAAAAACTAGAATGATATAAAATTAACAAGACACACATTAAATGAATTAAAAATGGCGAACTGATGGGTCTTAAAATGTGATTGTAAATGGGGAATCATCATAGAGCAGGTGTGTTTCTAGTGGGGTCCTGCAGGGATCGGTTCTTGGCCCCATGCTATTTAACATTTGTATCAATGATCTGGAAGAAGCCATAAAATCATCACTGGTAAGTATACAGATGACACAAAAATTGGGTGGTAAATATTGAAGACGACAGGTCCCTGGTTCTAAGCAATCTGGAGCACTTGGTCAACTGGGGGCAAGCAAATAATATGCATTTTAATACAACGAATGAATATACCCAGGAACAAAGAACGTAGACCCTAAATACAGGATGGGAGGCTCTCTTGTGGGAAGCAATGACTCTGAAAAAGATGTGGGTGTTCTGTTGGACAACCAGCAGAATGTGAGCTCCCAGGGTGATGTTGTGTTCAAAACTGCTAATGCAATTTTGGAATGTATAAATAAAGGAATTTTGAGTAGGAACAGAGGTTATTTTACCTCTATATTTGGCACTGGTGCGACTGCTGCTGGAATACTGTGTCCATTTCTAGTGCCCACAATTCAAGAAGGATGTTGATGAATTGGAGAGGGTTTTGAGAAAAACCATAAGAATGATAAAAGGATTAGAAATCATGCCTTATAGTGACAGACTCAAAGAGCTCACTCTATTTAATTTAACAAAGAAAAGGCTAAGGGTGATTTGATTACAGGTGATAAGTATCTACCTGGGGAATAAACATTTTATAATGGGCTCTTCAATCTAGCAGAGAAAGGGATAACATGATTAATGGTTGGAAGTTAAAGCTTGACAAATTCAGACTGGAATAAGTTTAACAGTGAGAGTAATTAACCACTGGAACAACTCACCAAGGGTCCTGGGTGGACTCTCCATCACTTGTCACTTTTAAATCAAGACTGAATGTTTTTCTAAAAGATATGCTTTATGAATTATTTTTGGGAAGTGCTGTGGTTCGTGTTATACAGGAAGTCAGACTAGATGATCACAATGGTCCCTTCTGGCCTTGGAATCTATTAAAAGTATCTTTTTTTTTTTTATACTATATCCACAATGCGACACTTGAACTAATAAATATTAACCAAAAGCGTGGTCTTAATTTTTGCATTTGTCCCCCTACAGAGAGGTGTCCATTTTCCATGTCATTTAGATATGCTTAGAGTGATTTCCTTGACATTAATACCAGGGTAGAGGTGTCTGCCAAGCTGAATATTAGCATATTTTGTTCAGTTAAGAGCCCTATGGCTGAATATATATATATATATATATATATATATATACACATACATACATACATACACACACACACACACAGAGTAAAAGCTTCCCCCCCACCCAGCATGTTGGGAGAACAGAGGATGCCAGTAAGTGAAAAATGCCAGTTAACTAAGAGGTAGGGAGTTTGGGTGCAGCAAGAGTGCAGGGCGCAGGCTCTGAGAGGGAGTTTGGCTGCAGAAGGGGGCTTGGGGCAGCGGGTTGGGGCATGGGAGAGGGTGCGGGGTGCCGGATCTGGGGGGCACTCATCCCAGGCGGCTCCCCACAAGTGGCGACCGGTTCTGGCTGCTCCTAGGAGGAGGCACGGCAGACAGCTCCACACGCTGCCTCTGCCTGCAGGCTCCGCCCCCACAGCTGCCATAGGGCATGGTTCCCAGACAACGGGAGCTGTGGAGCTAGCACTCAGGGTGGGGGCAGTGCACAGAGCCACCTGCCGTGCCTCCACCGAAAAGCAGCCGGGACAGGTCGCCACTTGCAGGGAGCACTTGAGGTGAGTGCTCCCCAGATCTGGCACCCCACACCCTCTCCCGTGCCCTGAGCCCCCTCCCACACCCAAACTCCCTCCCAGAGCCTGCATTCCACACCCACTCCCACACCCCAACCCCCTACCAGCCCCAAACCAACAAGACTATAAACTGGAATTTCAATGAAGCTTTCTGGTTGGTGATGTGCCAGATAAAACAGCTTTTACTGTATTCTCAATTCAATACATACAAAAAAGGCAGAGGGAGTCACAATTTGAACAGCATCAGGTAATTACATCATAAAACACACATACTTTGAAAAAAAAAAAAAGGAGTACTTGTGGCACCTTAGAGACTAACAAATTTATTTGAGCATAAGCTTTCGTGAGCTACAGCTCACTTCATTGGATGCATTCAATGGATGCAGTCAATGGATGCATCTGATGAAGTGAGCTGTAGATCACGAAAGCTTATGCTCAAATAAATTTGTTAGTCTCTAAGGTGCTACAAGTACTCCTTTTCTTTTTGCGGATACAGACTAACACGGCTGCTACTCTGAAACCATACTTTGAAAACTTATTCAATGCTAAATTTAGCAATTTAGTAAATATCTTCATATTTCCCAGGTAATTACAGCTTGTAATACTATAACAGGGTTCAAAAAAAGAACTAGATGAGTTCATGAAGGATAGGTCCATCAATGGCTATTAGCCAGGATGGGCAGGGATGCAAAACCATGCTCTGAAGTGTCCCTAGCCTCTGTTTGCGAGATGCTAGGAATGGGCGACAGGGAATGGATCTCTTGATGATTACTTGTTCTGTTCGTTCCCTTTGGGGCACCTGGCATTGGCCACTGTCAGAAGACAGGATACTAGGCTAGATGGACCATTGGTCTGACCCAGTATGGCTGTTCTTAATACATAAGAATACTCAGATATTTTAGCTCCAATTGACATTATTATAAAATGTCGTAGACTAAGCCACATTCTTTACCAGCTGGAAAATAGTCATGATAAGATTTTAAATACGTTTTATTAGTTTCAGGGGCAACATTTTCTTTGCCTAAAATCTTTTTTTCTTTTCTAAACACATTTTGTACATGACAGCAGTTGCTCTGCAAGAGACACTTTATTTTGTCATTTGCCTGAAAAAAACCAAACCCATAGAACAAACAGTTTTATATGGAATTACATAAGGAACACCATACCAGGAGGGCCCAATGGTCCACATGGGCTGATACCTTTCTTCAACAGAGGCGAGTGTGATGCTGCTCAGAAAAAAGCATTAGAAGACTAAATCCATATAATTGTGTGCTACTATGATGGCGTTGGGGGGGGGGGGCACTTGCATGTAACCTCAACCAGCAGTTATCGTATGATTTTCATGATCATAGTTATCAGCCAGCAGTTATCTTCATGCTCAGCGTGAAAACCGCTAATACCTAGCACTAGTTAGGATAAAAATGAACCATCTAGAACAGGTTTCAGAGTAGCAGCCGTGTTAGTCTGTATTCGCAAGAGGAAAAGGAGTGCTTGTGGCACCCTAGAGACGAACAAATGTAGTTGAGCATCAGCTTTCGTGAGCTACAGCTCACTTCCCCGGATGCAGCGAGCTGTAGCTCAGGAAAGCTGATGCTCATCTAGAACAGGAGCTGCAATTCTGGTTAGCTCTCAAGAGGACAACGCGTGGCCCCAATTGCCAAAGGTACAAACCCAGACACGCAGCGAGGACGGGACACCGCTTCGAGCAACAGGCTGCGCAGGTTGGGCCAAAGCAACGTCCCAAGCCCGGCCCCCCTCCACCCGGGGCGGGGGAACGGCGGGGCCGCGGCCGGGCTCGCCCCCGCCCCCCGCCGGCAGCCCCGAGGGGAGGGTCACTATTGCCCCCCGCCCCGCCGCGCCGCGCCCGGGCGGCCCGGACCCTTCGGCGGAAACGCTCAGACACCGCAGCGCCCGGGGGGACCCAGCTCGCCCCTGCCCCGCCGCGGGGGGGACACAGCGAGCGACCCGCACCCCGCAGGGACCCGGGAGACTCACCGGGCACCGGCTCCTCCGCCTCCCCCATGGCGGCTGCGGGCTAAGGGGGGGGGAGAGGATCCCGGAAGTAAACAAACCTCCTGCCACTAGCAACGGGAGGCGGGGCCCGGCCATAGAGAGCCGCGCGCCCAGAGAGCCCGCGCGCGCGCCCCCTGCCGGGGCGGCTCCCGGGCTCTCCGGCCTTTGGCACCGGCCCGGCGCCTGGCTCGCGGGGAGCTGGGGCTGGTTGCTGGCTGGCTGCCCTGCTGGGCTCTCAGGCGAGGTCTTGGCTGCCCCGTGAACCCCGGCTCCCAGCCACCTGCCTGCCCAAACCTGGCTCCTGTCTGCACACAGCAGCCCCGGCCCTGAGCGCTGGTGGTGCAGCCCTGGCTGGGACAGTCACCCCCACACCCCGCAGGAGGGTTATGTAAGGCGACTGTTGCCCCCTTACTAACATTCAGTGCGGGTGTTTTAGTTGCTAGCTCCCAGTACTAAAAAGGGGGAAGGGTCAATGGGGAATCAGGACCCTGAGACTGACAGCCCCCAGAACAATGGGGAGAGGCCAATGCTCCAGGTCAGCCTGAATGACAGGGCGGGCAGGCTAATCAGGGAGTCAGGAGGCTAGGGAGCTTCCCGTCCTCTGTGTGAGCTGGATTTGCCTGGGTCAGACAGAGTGGGGCCCAGCTAAGGAGAAAGCAGGGGCCAAGCTGAGCTGGGGAGCAGAGCTGGGCCAGATCCAGAGGGACGAGATAAGCAGCCCAGGGAAAGCAGCCCCAGTCCTGGGAGCAGAGCTGCAGCCCCAAAGCCAGAGGCACAGCCCAGAGAGAGCAGACTTGCCCTGGGAGCAGAGCTGCAGCAACCAGAGCTAGAGGGGCCAGAGAAGCAGCCCAGGGAGCTGGAGGCAGAGCAGCAGCAGAGTGTAGCTGGGGCTGGAGCAGTCCAGAGCTGGGTGTTGTGGGCAGCTGGGGAGACCGAGGGGGGACCTTGGGCAGTGGGCCCAGCACAGGGAGAGGCCTCAGCCAGTAGGCTCTGCAGGCCAGACTCATGGGGGGGATTGGTGACCCTGACAGGGCAGGGACAATGCTGGGAAGAAGGGTCCTACCACCTAGAGCATGTGGCCACCACCAGAGCGAGTGTCCAACCCACTGCATCCCTGCAGCACAGCCAGAGCCTCAGAAGAAGGCCTGGGACTTACAAGGAACAGGCTGTGACCTGCCCCGACATTCGAGAGACACTGTTTGTGATGTTCCCTGCCACAGAGCGGGGTAATGTGTTTCCTTTAACCTTTCACATTATTCCTTATTCTTTTTAAAATTAATTGTTGATTAAATAACTTGGATTTGCTTTACCTTGTATGAAATGGTCAGTGGGTCAGAGAAGTGCCCAGTGCAGAGAGAGTACCCCGGAGGGGGGACACCCTAGCCCCTGTCCTAGGTGACCACAGCAGAGTTGGGGGTCAAGCCCCCCAGGAATCCTGGGCCCAGCCTTGTTGGGGTTACGAGGACTCTGCCAGACAGGGGAGTGGAAGGGGACGCCTCTGGGTAAAGGAAGTGGAAGCGAGGATTCAGATCCTTTTGCTAGCCCACTTCACCGGGGTAGTGCAGAAGCCAGGAAAGTTCCCCACAATAGCGGGACTGTTCCCTTGCTTACAGTTAGGAGCCAGGCTTCGCTTTTACTGGGACTGCCACCTGCTCTTGTGCAGTATGCATGCTGGGGATAACACCAGGACTGATAGTTCTTCAGTGCCCCCCTCCCCCTAGCCAGACAAGCTCTCAGGCAATCAACCGGGAAAGAATCCCACTCAGAACATCTCTGTACAGAGACCCCAGCGCATGGCCCCAGCCACATGGCTGGGGAAGTGCAGAAACAGGGAGGGCACAGTAACACATATACACAGTGCTGTGGGCACTCCCATGGGCTAGAAGGCTAAACCAGGTGATCAGACCCAGGAGCCAGTCACCCATATTAACTGTGCAGATGCGGAGAAGACAAACCCTAAGGGTGTTAGGTTTCAGAGTGGTAGCTGTGTTAGTATGTATCAGCAAAAAGAATGAGGAGTACTTGTAGCACCTTAGAGACTAACAAATTTATTTGAGCATAAGCTTTCATGGGCTAAAACCCATTTCATCTGGTGCATGCAGTGGAAAATACAGTAGGAAGATAGATACATACACAGAACATGAAAAAATGGGTGTTGCCATACCCACTATATAACAAGAGTGATCAGTTAAGGTGAGCTATTATCAGCAGGAGAAAAAAAAACTTTTGTAGTGATAATCAGGATAGCCCATTTCCAACAGTTGACAAGAAGGTGTGAGTAACAGTAGGGGGGAAAATAAGCATGGGGAAATAGTTTTACTTTGTGTAATGACCCATCCACTCCCAGTCTTTATTCAAGCCTAATTGAATGGTGTCCAGTTTGCAAATTAATTCCAATTCAGCAGTTTCTTGTTTGAGTCTGTTTTTGAAGTTTTGTTGTTGTAGTATTGCCACTTTTAGGTCTGTAATCGAGTGACCATGGAGATTACTTACATGCCTCCAGCTTTCTTCCAGATCACACTATACGATCCGTTGTCTACAGCCAGGCTCTAAGATACAACCACATTTGCTCCAACCTCTCAGACAGAGACAAACATCTACAAGATCTCTATCAAGCATTCTTACAACTACAATACCTACCTGCTGAAGTGAAGAAACAGATTGACAGAGTCAGAAGAGTACTCAGAAGTCACCTACTAGAGGACAGGCCCAACAAAGAAAAGAACAGAAGGCCACTAGCCGTCATCTTCAGGCCCCAACTAAAACCTCTCCAGCGCATCATCAAGGATCTACAACCTATCCTGAAGGATGATCCCTCACTCTCACAGATCCTGGGAGACAGGCCAGTCCTTGCTTACAGACAGCCCCCCAACCTGAAGCAAATACTCACCAGCAACCACACACCATACAACAAAAACACTAACCCAGGAACCTATCCTTGCAACAAAGCCCATTGCCAACTCTGTCCATGCATCTGTTCAGGGGACACCATCATAGGATCTAATCACATCAGCCACCCTATCAGAGGCTTGTTCACCTGCACATCTACCAATGTGATATATGCCAGCAATGCCTCTCTGCCATGTACATTGGCCACACCGGACAGTCTATACGTAAAAGAATAAATGGACACTAATCAGATGTCAAGAATTATAACATTCAAAAACCAGTCGGAGAACACGTCAGTCTCCCTGGTCACTGTAAGGTGCACAGTGTAGACTTAGCCTTAGTTTTTCCCATTTATTCTGAGCTCATATTTTATAAAAAGGTGTTTCCAAACTAGTCAGGTTGCTCATTTGCTTTATTTTCCTGTTATTCTCAAATATTAAGCTTGTACATTAAGTGAGAAAGATTTACTTTTCCAACTGTTAAGATGTCAATTTTCAATCTCAGCAACACTAAAAGTTGAGTGAAAACAAACCGGAAAGGTACTTTAGAGAATATTTGTGGCAGAATAGGCTATGAAAGGTTTTTTTTCCACACTTGCATTTTTAACAAATACTCCACTTTTGATTTTAGTTAAATATCTTCATCACATGTATCAGAAGAGTCTCTGAACACTTTAATAGAGTTGCCCACATTCTTCAATCATCAGCTTCCCCCTGACATATATGATAGCTGTAGAATTAGCAGTTTTCTTGAAACAAGATTACTTACATCAAGAAGTCAACAAGCGAGGAGAATGGGAGAGCAGTTGATGAGGATATCAACTTTAGGGCTGCTTTGTCCCTCTAGAGGATGACAGACCAGGCTAGGGCATAGCGAAGAAATAAAATAACCAGAA
This sequence comes from Dermochelys coriacea, assembly GCF_009764565.3. Lineage (NCBI taxonomy): Eukaryota > Metazoa > Chordata > Testudines > Dermochelyidae > Dermochelys > Dermochelys coriacea. Next base: position 151,948,222 of record NC_050068.2, read on the forward strand.
TTTCTCAATCTATGGTCAAATAACATTTGTGGATTTGAGTCCAGAAGATATGATAGGGGACATTTCCATAACCAGTGATACAAGGTAGCCTTTGGAAGAAGACATTTAGAGTAATACGATGGTAACTCTAGCTCTCTTATTGGTGATTGTAAAGAGAGCAGTGTAATCTGTGAGTAATAAAATATTGCATTTCACAAACCTATAACAAGTGAGAAAATGCATAGGGTATGTAGAGCTTTCTTGAATCATTTGGCCTGATTCTCCTCCTCTAACACCAGTGTAAATCAAGAGTAACACCACTGAAGTCAATGCTGTGAGAGGAGAATTAGGCCTGCTAACTCCAGATATCTGCTTCATGAAGTTGTGGATGTTTTCACAATTGCAAGGCTAGCTGCACCTCTTTCCCCTCCCTGGTCTCTGAGTGCTCCCCCTTGGTTGTCAGGTCCTATACCTTTACCTATCGCAGATGGCATTCCATAATTCTCCCTTTCTGAGCCTCTGCCCTGGGCTACAGTACCTTATTTATTAACTGTGCTTGCTCGGCAGATCCAGTGGAGTTTGGTACACTTTGGGAGTGTGTGACCTTTGGTATACAATGATCAGGCAGTCTTCTGAAAACCAAAGTATTATTTATTTTATGCGTAGGAACAAAATACTATATGTAGAGAAAAAGGATTTTTAGTGTACATGCATGTCTGCCTTATCTAAACCCCTGCTATGGTAACCCCTGATGGTAGCCTAGGAAAGCCTAACTTCTTGAGACACTCCTGCAGGTGCCTGCACCTTAGTCTGGTCTCCCAAACAACTCATTGAACAACTACTCCCTTCTTGAGAGAGAGAGAGAGAGAGAGAGAGATCCTTTATAAACTGCCAGATTTTTTTGTTCTTCTGAATTCCTGAGTTTGGTCCATCAGGACAAACCTAGTTTTGCAGGTTGACTAGGGAGAAGTAAAATCTTTAAAGCTAAGAAACCAGGTGTTGTCTTTTACCTCTCAAGTGTTTGCTGAGGGGTGGCTTATCTTGAGTCATTCTTTTTCCTTTCTGCTTGTTTTTCTTTACAGCCCCCAATAAACTGAACCTATCTATTCATATAGTAAACATCACAATAACCAGGTCAACATATAGTATTTATAAATTATTACAGAACAGCTCCATGACCATCATAAAATGTCATGCAACAATGGTACAAAATCAGAGAAGGAGTCTTTCTCCACTACCTCTGTGAACCAGAAGAATTATTAGCATAAGGAAAACAGTATTTTCTCTCTCTCAAACTTCTGCGTAGAATCCTCCCCACTCCCCCCACCTCACACACACTCCACCTTTTAAAGAAACAGTACAAATATCCTCAGAGACACCTGAAACATGCCACACCTCATAACATTTTTAATATTTTTAGGGTGGGGAATTTCTCGATTAAAAGAAGATATGGGATGCATTAGTGAAATGAGAAATAGCAATCAAAGCATGGGCTGCAGGTGGAGCTCCCCTTCGGGGAAGCTAGCCCCTGCTCTGCCCCTTCGGCCCACATGCCTTCTCCCTGCAGCTGGAGCCCTGAGACCCCCTGCACACCCCCACCCCACACGGTTGGGGTCCCCCTGCCCAGAGGAGCCCCAGGCTGGCCGAAGCCCCGAGCCCACCCCCCGCCCGGAGGAATCCTGGGGCAGCTGCACCTCCCCTCCTTGCCCTCCCCAGACCACAAGCTGCCCAGGGAAAAGTGTCTCTCAGGTCCAGAAGAACCTTTTGATATGTCCCATGCACATTCCAGCGTGACTACGGAGGCAGTATTTGCTATTCAGCTTCCTGTGTTCATCAGTAATCTCCCTGGAGTCCATGGGGCATAATAAATCAAAAACATCCCCCCAAAACCCTGTAACTGAGGGTCCGGCAGGCACAGCAATTCCAGGGGAGGCTGCCTATTATATCCGCCGCCCATGAATCAAAGGTTCAACTAACCAAATAAATGAACACAAATTACTTTGAAACTTGACTTACTTAGCAAAGTAAAGAGGGTAGTCAGATGCCAAATACAGTTTATGAAAGGGATGAAATTTGGAACATTAAGAGGAAGTAGTTTTTGATTCCAAGGTCGAATGAATAAAAGAAAACATTTTTTAAAACAGTCTCAGGGCTAGCCCTTGTTTTCTGGGCAAACAGGCTGAAAAGGAGGACAATAGCAACTCTTTTTGATGATGTATGGGACTGTCATAAAGGGAAGAGTAACCACCTTTTTGTATACAGTGCTATAAAATCCCTCCTGGACAGAGGCAGAAGCTTTCACCTGTAAAGGGTTAAGAAGCTCAGCTAACCTGGCTGGCACCTGACCCAAAGGACCAATAAGGAGACAAGATACTTTCAAATCTTGGGGGAAGAAGGCTTTTGTTTTGTACTCTTTGTTTACGTGGTTGTTCTCTCTTGGGACTGAGAGAAGCCAGACAGAAATCCATCTTCTCCAGCCCATCCTAATCCAAGTCTCCAATATTGCAACCAGGATAGGTAAGCCAGGCAAGGCGGATTAGTTTATCTTTTGTTTTATGTGAATTTTCCCTGTGCTAAGAGGGAGGTTTATTCCTGTTTTCTGTAACTTTAAGGTTTTGCCCCGAGGGGGATCCTCCATGTTTTGAATCTGAATACCCTGTAAAGTATTTTCCATCCTGATTTTACAGAGATGATTTTTACCTTTCTTTTTTTCTTAAATAAAATCCTGCTTTAAAGAACCTGACTTATTTTTCCATTGTTCTAGGGGTTTGGGTCTTTGATGATTTTGTAACAAATTGGTTAGGATATTATTCTCAAGCCTTCCCAGGAAAGGGGGTGTATAGGATTAGGGGGTTATTTTGGGGGAAGACATCTCCAAGTGGGCTCTTCTCCCTGTTCTTTGTTTAAAACTCTTGGTGGTGGCAGCATACTGTTCAAGAACAAGGCAAAGTTTGTACCTTGGGGAAGTTTTTAACCTAAGCTGGTAAGAATAAGCTTAGGGGATCTTTCATGCGGTTCACCACATCTGTACCCTAGAGTTCAGTTTGGGGAAGGAACCCTGACGGGCAATATTAAAAGGCTCTAGAGGGAGCAGTGTCCAGTCTGCCTAAGCTGAAAAAAAAGTTAGCATAGAGGAGGTCATTTGAGAATGGTGAGATCAGATGTAAAAGAAGGAGGGAAACTGAAAAGATATGAGAGATCCTGAAGGTAAATTAGAAATCTTGTCCATTTCAGTTTTGACTGAAACCTGAAAATGCTGTTTTCTAGAAGTTAGGATGTTGTGGATGTTGGCCTTGGCTCTTACAGTTTGCAGTGATTTTGTTTGGAAAATAGTTTTTAATACAAATGTGTTTGTAAATAAAAATACAATTATGGTACTCAAAATATGGTTCCTAATTTAAAACCCCATTTCTAAGTCCATTTTTAAAATTACACTTCATTTTATAATGTGAATGATTATTTTTATAAAACAGACACCATCCAGCTTGGACCTCATGCCTCAGAATGTACTCTGGGTCATCAAGTAAAACTTCATACTTTATCACATGTCCCTGTAGACCAGGGGTCAGCAACCTTTCAGAAGCGGTGTGCCGACTCTTCATTTATTCACTCTAATTTAAGGTTTCACATGCCAGTAATACATTTTAACGTTTTTAGAAGCTCTCTGTCTCTACAAGTCAATATCATATAAATAAACTATTGTTGTATGTAAAGTAAACAAGGTTTTTAAAATGTTTAAGAAGCTTCATTTAAAATAAATTAAAATGCAGATCTTATCAGTTTAGTGAAGTGGTTCTTAACCTAGGGTGCATGCATCCCTTGGGGGTGCGAGATCCCCTTTCTGGGGGTGTGAGATATGCAAGATTTTTTTAGAAGGTAAATCATCGAAAACACAAATTAAGCACAGGCACATAAATACAATTACTTTGTTTCATCAGACCTATGTATTTATTAACATACATTTTAACCATTACTGTAATATACAAAATATACTGTAATATACAAAAAAATTTAAGCTAGTTGTAGTGTAATATTTGATAAGGGGTGAGAGAACATATTTTAAGAACTCCAGACCATCAGCAGGCTGAGCGGGGCCAGGGGTGTAGTGTATTAAATTGCTCCCCATAGGAATGTGCTACTTACGGTGTACTACTTACAGCTGCCAGTCCTGATGCTCTGAGTGGCATGGTAAGGGGACAGGGAACAGGGGTGGTTGGATAGGCATGGGAGTCCCAGGGGGCCTGTCAGGGGTGTGGATAAGGGTTGGTGCAGTCAGGGGACAGGGAGCAGGGGGGTTGGATGCATGGAGGGTTCTGAGCAGGGCAGTCAGGGCGCAGAGGGTCCCGATAGGGTTGGTCAGGGGACAAGGAGCGGGGGGGGGGTTGGATAGGTCAGGAGTTATGAGGGGGGCAGTCAGGGGGTGGGAAGTGGGCCAGCTCTTTGGGGAGGCACAGCCTTCCCCACCCTGGTGTAGTGTATTAAATGTCTCCCCATAGGAATGTGCTACTTACAGTGTATTACTTACGGCTACCAGTCCTGGTGCTCCGCAAGTAGCACATTCCTACGGGGAGACATTTAATACACTACAGCAGCGGACAGAACCCCAGGCCGGCAGCGGGCTGAGCAGGGATGGTGGCCAGGACCCTGGCTGGCAGCAGTGTGCCAGTAATAATCAGCTCGCATGCCGCAGGTTGCCGACCCCTGCTGTAGACAAAAAGAGATAGGGAGCAGACACTCACGATAACTAATGCAAGTCATAAGGTTGCCTGAACATCAAAGAGGTCAGATGACATGGTACAAACAACTAAGTTTCAATGGTTTCTGGGGTGATGAGAATCCAGACTGGTTCTTGTTCATAACTGGCTAGTGCATAGTATGTATGCATATACTCAGCACTACCAAACCCTAGCATTCACTAATCATGAGTCAGGTATCCAAAAATCATGAAATTGCAATATATATATATTGCAATTTCATGATTTTTGGATACCTGACTCATGATATATACAACTTGCCTTATAATTCCTGAACTTTCAGGGTGCACCTAGGGCACATATTCAAGCTTTTCTCCATAGTCATGTAGGCTACAAACTTACTTTAAAAAAAATGAATCCTGAAATTCTCACATAATCTCCTGATTCCAGGAGCTGGGACTTTAAGTAAAAGATCAAATATCATGAGACTTGCTATAAAGTCATAGGAGTTGGCAACAGTGCATATTGTATTGAGCTGTAACTATTAAGTGCCTTGCTTAAAGAAAAATATAGCAATCTATACTCTAAAAGTGTGTGTACAGTACCTAGCAAGAGCAGGTCATAGAATCATAGAATCATAGAATATCAGGGTTGGAAGGGACCCCAGAAGGTCATCTAGTCCAACCCCCTGCTCAAAGCAGGACCAAGTCCCAGTTAAATCATCCTAGCCAGGGCTTTGTCAAGCCTGACCTTAAAAACCTCTAAGGAAGGAGATTCTACCACCTCCCTAGGTAACGTATTCCAGTGTTTCACCACCCTCTTAGTGAAAAAGTTTTTCCTAATATCCAATCTAAACCTCCCCCATTGCAACTTGACTGGCCCATGACTAAGGCTGCTAAATGCTACTGCAATATAAATAATATAATAAAAAGATGAGTTTCCTGATGATTCTGATTTCATCTCAGTATTTTTAAAACTAATACAGTAGTCAAAGAGGAAGCCCAGTGACAGAGAAGGAAACAAATATTTTTATACTTTATTATATTATTTATTATTGCATCTAAGGCTGCTACATTTGTAATCAAGGACAAGCTGAAATACTCTTGTCACTACTGAGCTTGTAACTGGTGAAGTTGTAGTCCTTCCATTGATTTCAGTGGACATTGGACTGGGCCCTTTTATTGCCAGTTGTATTCTATAGTTTTAAAATACTGCTGCCAAATGTTGAGGGAACAAATGACTGTATGTCAACAAGCCTTAATTTTCCTTCTGTCTATGACACTGAGACACCCTTCCCCCCAGCCTCCATCACTGTAGTATCTGAGTACTTCATAATCATTAATGTCTTTATTTAGCCTCGCAATACCCCTATGAGGAAGGGAAGTATTATTATCCCCATTTCCTAGATGAGGAACTGAGAAATTAATGGCCAGATTTCCAAAGGCATTTAGATGCCTAATGACAGAGAGAGGTGTCTAATGGGATTTTTTAAAATCCTTAAGAAGCTTAGGTGTCTATCTCTCATTTTATTTCAGTGGGAGTTAACCTCGTAATCAGTGTAGGTACTTTGAACATCTGGCCCCAAATTGAGTTGTGAAAGTCACACAGGAGATCTGTAGCAGAGTATCAGAGTAGCAGCCGTGTTAGTCTGTATTCGCAAAAAGAAAAGGAGTACTTGTGGCACCTTAGAGACTAACAAATTTATTGGAGCATAAGCTTTCGTGAGCTACAGCTCACTTCATCGGATGCATTTGGTGGAAAAAACAGAGGAGAGATTTATATACACACACACAGAGAACATGAAACAATGGGTTTATCATACACACTGTAAGGAGAGTGATCACTTAAGATAAGCCATCACCCACAGCAGGGGGGGGAAAAGGAGGAAAACCTTCCATGGTGACAAGCAGGTAGGCTAATTCCAGCAGTTAACAAGAATATCAGAGGAACAGTGGGGGGTGGGGTGGGGGGCAGAAATACCATGGGGAAATAGTTTTACTTTGTGTAATGACTCATCCATTCCCAGTCTCTATTCAAGCCTAAGTTAATTGTATCCAGTTTGCAAATTAATTCCAATTCAGCAGTCTCTCGTTGGAGTCTGTTTTTGAAGCTTTTTTGTTGAAGTATAGCCACTCTTAGGTCTGTGATCGAGTGACCAGAGAGATTGAAGTGTTCTCCAACTGGTTTTTGAATGTTATAATTCTTGACGTCTGATTTGTGTCCATTCATTCTTTTACGTAGAGACTGTCCAGTTTGGCCAATGTACATGGCAGAGGGGCATTGCTGGCACATGATGGCATATATCACATTGGTAGATGCGCAGGTGAACGAGCCTCTGATAGTGTGGCTGATGTGATTAGGCCCTATGATGGTATCCCCTGAATAGATATGTGGACAGAGTTGGCAATGGGCTTTGTTGCAAGGATAGGTTCCTGGGTTAGTGGTTCTGTTGTGTGGTGTGTGGTTGCTGGTGAGTATTTGCTTCAGATTGGGGGGCTGTCTGTAAGCAAGGACTGGTCTATCTCCCAAGATCTGAGAGAGCGATGGCTCGTCCTTCAGGATAGGTTGTAGATCCTTGATGATGCGTTGGAGAGGTTTTAGTTGGGGGCTGAAGGTGATGGCTAGTGGCGTTCTGTTGTTTTCTTTGTTGGGCCTGTCCTGTAGTAGGTGACTTCTGGGTACTCTTCTGGCTCTGTCAATCTGTTTCTTCACTTCAGCAGGTGGGTATTGTAGTTGTAGGAATGCATGATAGAGATCTTGTAGGTGTTTGTCTCTGTCTGAGGGGGTGGAGCAAATGCGGTTATATCGTAGCGCTTGGCTGTAGACAATGGATCGAGTGGTATGATCTGGATGAAAGCTAGAGGCATGTAGGTAGGAATAGCGGTCAGTAGGTTTCCGATATAGGGTGGTGTTTATGTGACCATCGCTTATTAGCACCGTAGTGTCCAGGAAGTGGATCTCTTGTGTGGACTGGTCCAGGCTGAGGTTGATGGTGGGATGGAAATTGTTGAAATCATGGTGGAATTCCTCAAGAGCTTCTTTTCCATGGGTCCAGATGATGAAGATGTCATCAATGTAGCGCAAGTAGAGTAGGGGCATTAGGGGACGAGAGCTGAGGAAGCGTTGTTCTAAGTCAGCCATAAAAATGTTGGCATACTGTGGGGCCATGCGGGTACCCATCGCAGCAGGATTGTCTGGCTATGTAGACTCCCTCCTCAGGCCCTTCGTTACCAGCACTCCCAGCTATCTTCGAGACACCACCGATTTCCTGAGGAAACTACAGTCCATTGGTGATCTTCCTAAAAACACCATCCTAGCCACTATGGATGTAGAAGCCCTCTACACCAACATTCCACACAAAGATGGACTACAAGCCGTCAGGAACAGTATCCCCGATACTGTCACGGCTAACCTGGTGGCAGAACTTTGTGACTTTGTCCTGACCCATAACTATTTCACATTTGGTGACAATGTATACCTTCAAATCAGCGGCACTGCGATGGGTACCCGCATGGCTCTCTCAGATCTTGGGAGATAGACCAGTCCTTGCTTACAGACAGCCCCCCAATCTGAAGCAAATACTCACCAGCAACCACACACCACACAACAGAACCACTAACCCAGGAACCTATCCTTGCAACAAAGCCCGTTGCCAACTCTGTCCACATATCTATTCAGGGGATACCATCATAGGGCCTAATCACATCAGCCACACTATCAGAGGCTCGTTCACCTGCGCATCTACCAATGTGATATATGCCATCATGTGCCAGCAATGCCCCTCTGCCATGTACATTGGCCAAACTGGACAGTCTCTACGTAAAAGAATGAATGGACACAAATCAGACGTCAAGAATTATAACATTCAAAAACCAGTTGGAGAACACTTCAATCTCTCTGGTCACTCGATCACAGACCTAAGAGTGGCTATACTTCAACAAAAAAGCTTCAAAAACAGACTCCAACGAGAGACTGCTGAATTGGAATTAATTTGCAAACTGGATACAATTAACTTAGGCTTGAATAGAGACTGGGAATGGATGAGTCATTACACAAAGTAAAACTATTTCCCCATGGTATTTCTCCCCCCCACCCCACCCCCCACTGTTCCTCTGATATTCTTGTTAACTGCTGGAATTAGCCTACCTGCTTGTCACCATGGAAGGTTTTCCTCCTTTTCCCCCCCCTGCTGTGGGTGATGGCTTATCTTAAGTGATCACTCTCCTTACAGTGTGTATGATAAACCCATTGTTTCATGTTCTCTGTGTGTGTGTATATAAATCTCTCCTATGTTTTTTCCACCAAATGCATCCGATGAAGTGAGCTGTAGCTCACGAAAGCTTATGCTCTAATAAATTTGTTAGTCTCTAAGGTGCCACAAGTACTCCTTTTCTTGTAGCAGAGTAGGCAATTGAATCCAGCAGGTCTCTCAAATCCCAGCCTAACCCCCTAACCACTGGACCATTCTGCCTCTTTAATTACATTATTTTCTCTGCTGTCAGCAATACTTCACTATGACAGAGCAAAAAAATAAAGCAGATCTCCTTGCAAAAACACTTTAACAAAATATAGAGCATTGCCCCAATTAGATTGGGCACATGGCATGTCCCCTTGCCTTCTCCATAGAGAATATCAAAGAAACAGTGAGAGACAAGGTAGGTGAGGTAATATCTTTTACTGGCCCAAGTTCTGTTGGTGAAGGACGAGCTTTTGAGCTACACAGAGCTCTTCTTCAGCGTTTTGCCCTCCAACCGAAGTTGGTCCAATAAAAGATTTACTTCACTCACCTTGTTTCTCTAATATCCTGGGACCAATAAGGCTAGAACAACACTGTACACAAAGAAACATATAGGCCATTAAACAAAAAGACAACATTTTTCTTGTTGATTACTTAGGAAGCTTTGGAAAGATTTGCACTAGTTTATGGGATCATTACAAAACATTAAACAAATGTGATCATGAAAAACAGAAAACTGGAACAAGATTAAAAAACAAAGAAATGAGGATCAATTCTTCTTCTCAATTCAGTGGGAAAACTCCCATTATTTTCAGTTGAGGCAGCATAAAACCAAAGTTACCAAGAATATATGAAGCTTCTAGATGAGTTTCTGACTGTAGCGGATAAAAAAATGCAATCAAAGGAGCATATTTTTCAGTACCATAATTTACCAAGTATAGGGTGACCAAATGTCCTGTTTTTGGCCAGGACAGTCCATTTTTAAGTCCTTGATCAGTTGGCAAGAGCAAACAGAATAAATGCCCACTTTTGCCAGAATAGTAGGGTGCGGAGGAATGTGCGGGGTGGGGGGAGGCGAGTGGCAATGCCAGCCCCATGCAGGGCTCAAGCAGGGTGCAGGCAGGGCTCAAACGAGCAGTGATCACACTCCAGCCTCACAAGGGGGAGGGAAGGTGGTGAGCGGCTTGGGCCAGCCCTGCAGACAGGGAGGGGGGCGCTTTGGGCTAGCCCATGCAGTGTCCCATTTTCCCTTTAGGAAATATGGTCACCCTAACCAAATATTGTAAGCAGCTTAAGATGAAGGGGTAAATTTCCAGAGACAAACAACATGATTAAACTCTTTAACCTCATTGGGAATCTTACATGTAGAGCACCGTGGCACAATTTGAAAGTTTACTCCTAAAACGCAAACAATTTTAGAACACTTAAAAATAAATTTTGCTGCTCCACATTCTTCTTAGTCTTTATCCACCATCTTACTCTCATGTACAAATATCTAACTGCATGGCATTGTTAAGAAATAATATTGATACTGCCATAATGTAATGCTCCCTCATGTAAACACACAATGAGTTGTGCAACTGACCTTGTGTGAAACATCTATCTGTAAAATCTGAATAAGGGGAGATTCAACCTCAGCTCTCAGCTGGCTGAAATTTCACAACTAGGAAAATGCAAGATAAGGTTGCCTCATCATGATGCTACCTTTGCTCTCTCCCTGAAGCATAAGGCATTCTCTGCTTCATATAACTTCAGATTAGTTGACTTTGCTCCCAGGACTAAGGCAACTTTCATTCTAAAAGAAAATGCTCTTTAATTTGCGGAACCTCCTCAGTGCTGCAACTTTAAGAAAGAGCAGCAAGCAACTGGTGCAACATTTTCGGTAAGTGTATCATTTAGATTTGTCCTTCAGTTAGCAACATTGAATCATAAACCTGGAAACTAAAGTAATGGAGAGAGATCAGTATCTCAGCTAAAGGCCTCCTTCAGTGTTCTTAGAACTGTTTTGCTCTTTGTTTTCAGGCAGCAGGCTGTAATTGCACATGAGATGGGAGGGTTTTTATCCTTTCACTTTTCAGTCCTTCTGGAATCATGTTCCATTCTTTGCAAATGGTTAGCAGCACACACTGCAATATTTGTTTTTTCTTAAATTCAATTAATCTTTGAGTGCTGGAGGCACCATCATCATGTATCATAAATACCCAATCACATATCTGAATATAATGTAAGGGAATGTAATTTCTACAGACAAGTATTTTGATCAAATACTGAAGGGGAAAATTCTCCTTTCACAGCTACACGGTGAATTTCAGCTTCAGTGTTCTGCTCTCTCTCTCCATATAATCCATGCATGCCGGAAGAGCATAATACCAGGGTCAAGACTAAGCATGGAGATCTGAGAGCAGCACTTTGATGTAATTGTTTCAACAGTGTAGATTGGGCATCTCATGTGTGCCTCTGAAAAATACATCTATGACAATATTTAATTACACCATTTTCAATTCTTGTCACAACTTGAAGAACAAGTTAAAATTAGAGATTTAGGGCTTGACTCTATATCACTGAGATCTTTGGGTGTTTTGACATTCACTCCAATGGGAACAGGATATAACTAGTTTTAAGCATTCAAAAACTGTATGCAAGGGTTACATATGCACAGATCCTATTAAATTATAAAAGTCATTTTCATTTGTCTTCTTTCTCCTTTGGACCAGTTTGAAAATGTTTTCTGAGCTCTCTGATTTATTCATCCCTGCATATGAAGGATGCCCTGTAATAGTCCAGCTTTGCATTTGCATTGCTGGTGACTAGCAAAATCTTGCTTTGGTTAGCAAACTTGATATGGAAGTCATTATGGGGAAATAACTACAGTGGCTCCCCTTTCTCAAATGTGGCTACATAACTTAATTGGGCTGTCTATGCTATTTTTACAGACTCACTTTTTTAGCCATAACTACCTTCTAAATCGGATTATAAGGGAGACTATGTTAACACAACCATTACTAATTTAAGATATCACCATAAGCTCTGATCAATGCCAGCTAACCAAATGATGGTTTAGAGCTCCAGGAAGTCAACCAGTTATAATAATGATTTAAGGAAATTGCCTTTCTCACTCAAAAAGAAAAAACCTATTTTGATGATTTTTCACATTACACATTGATTTTGCTTCCCTGTATACCAACTGCCACTAGTATTTATTTGGTCAGTTATGCCTCATTTGAAAAGACACTGGCAGCCCTGAAAGGAACACTACACATTACTGAGGACCATAGCTAATAAATCTTGAAGATCAGTTTGGTCATGGAGAATTTGGCTGAAATTTTTTTAGGGCTGGAAACAATAAAATGTTAGAGACAACTCAGTGAGGGAAAGTGGAGTGACTAAGGAGCAAGAGGTTGCAGAGCCAGAGAAGTAGAACTAATGCATGGGCCCCAAATTATGGTGACATTTAACATTAGGCTTCAGATGATCTGCTAAAAATCTGGGAGTCAAATATTTGAATATTTCCATTTGCTCCCCAGAGCCATTCAGAAAAAAGCAAACAAACAAACAAAAACCCATGCCATATCTTTATGTTCCAATCAATTCAGTGATCTGCTCACCCTGCCCTAATCTAAAAAAAGGGAAACAATTAAGAAACAAAGTTTCCTTACAATATATATCTGTAAAAGTTAGAAGCAGAATCACATTTAAGCTGTTATTTAGTCTGCCTTGCTATTTTATTTTTCATGAGATTGTGAGGACTACCCAATACATATGAAGGTTCAAAGTCAAATCTGCTCTTCAGCGCCCTGGTATATGTCAGTGTGTATCTTGTAAAATCAACTAGAGCACTTGAACATATATGCAAGTGAAGGATTTTGCTGGCTATACCATATCTGTATTGGTTGCAAGGTGCTTTGCAACTGAGTGCTTTGTGTGCTTTTTAGTTGTTTTCTTAGGTATTCAATTTGAAATTTTATTTTACTGCTTTATTTTTATTGTATTTTATTTTTAAGTTTTGCTAGACAAAGGTATAAATAGATCTCGATAGCCCACAGGACCTATCCCTTCAGAAATATCTCACTAAGAACAACAGAACACATAGATTTAAAAATTAGGATTTACTAGTTTGTTGGGTTAACAAACATTGTGAACTTCAAAGCCAGATTTCCAAAGGGATTTAGGGGTCTAGATATATGGCTAGGCATCTAGTGGAATTTACAAAATCTCCTAACCATGAGAATTAGGTGCTTTTGTATATTGCACTAGACGAGTAACTACTACCAGAGCTGGCAGGAAAATGGAATTTCCCTCCCAGTGGAAAATTTCCATGTGTTGAAGAAAAAAATTGTTCCAAGTCAGGGCAAAATCAAAAAAATCAAAAATATTCTGGAGAGGAAAATTCTGAAAAATTCCTTTCTGGGAGAACCAGAAATGGGAGCCTTCAGCTTGATCCTCACTGCCTGACTCCAAGGGTAGCTGCCACTTTGTGTTGTCTGACTCCTCAGAGAGCTGTTTGCTTGCAGAGTTAGGAAGCTCCATGTGGCAGCTGCCCAGCAGGCTGGGGAGCCTGGGCTAGCAGGAAACTAGGCAGGCTGGTTTCTATGGAAAGTTTCAATGGATGTACCACCTTCCCACAGAATGTTTCCACAAAGTAGCATTTTCTGGAGGAAAAGTTCTGTCTTAAAATTTTCAACCAGCTCTACTACACATGTCTTTAGGTGCCTGTCTTTGTAAACCTGGCTCAGAGCTACTAAAATACAACTAATAGATGTTTGTTACTAAGCAAATGTAAAATAATTATGGGTGAGGTTTCCAAAAGTGCTCCAGGTTGGCCTTACTCTGCACCCAAGGAAGTCAGTGGTATTTTACCATTGCTTTCGCACAGTTATACCAATGCTTGTGAAAATTCCATCCTATAATAACCTGTCAGTGCCAGATTTAAAAAACAATGTGGGCTACTCTAGGGTGCCCATACATCCTGTTTTGGCTGGGACAGTCCCTTTTTTAAGCCCTGTAAGTTGGCAAGAGCAAATGGGACAAATGCCCCCTTTTGTCAAAAAAGCAGGGTGCAGATGAATATGTGAGGGGATGAGCAGCGATACCAGCCCTATATGGGGGGGAGGTAGGGCTCGAGTGAGCAGCCATGCCAGCCCCAGCCTTGCGCAGAGGGGGCAGACAGGGCTCGCAAGCAGTGATGCCAGCCCTGTGCGTGGATGGGTGCTTGAGCCATCCCCATGTGCGGGGAGTAGGGGACTTGGGCAAATGGCTCAGGCCAGACCCATGGAGGTTGGGGGGTGGTTGGGCTAGCCCCACATAGTGTCCCATTTTCCCTTTGGTAAATACGGTCATAAGGCTACTCTTATTCCTTGTTTCTATGCTATACATATCCCCTGAAACAGATATCACTTTTTTGGTGGGGGGGGGCAATCCAGTCTGATGCTGCAGTTATTTCATATACAAAACTCCCTGATGTTAACAGGTGTTGTGTGTGAATGTGCAGAATGAGTGCAGGATCAGGCCCAGATGCTAGTGCACAGTACTAACCGCTTCTGACCAGGTAGAAATCTTTTTGAATCTTCTGAATCCTTTTAAATAGGAAAGTTTTCAATTGACATTCCTGTGCCAACATTGGTGGAATCTCTTTTTGTGCTAGATCCTCCACCCACTGACATCCATGAGTGTTCTGCAATTGACTTCAGTGGGAGCAAGGTTGCAGCATATATCTTTAATGGCTAGAATAGCCTCTTTGGGGATAGTTTTCCTTGCCCCTGGGGATACAACCAGGTTAGCTTAGCTGTGGATCCAGTGGTGACCCAGCACTCCCTGCAGCCCACCATCCCTCTGCATGAGAGCATATAGTGAATCCTGATAGGCTGGGCTTTATGCCACGCAAGACAATTGCCCCACATCCTGCCCCTGCTTGTGCAGCTACTGCATCATTTCCATTGCAAGGAAGCCCCCTGCACCAAAAGAGTTGAGGACAGAATTTACCTGGTGGAGCAAACATTTTTAAAGGGGTCAGTAATAAAACAGTGTTTAGAATGGATAGTTTCAGTTATAGGGAGAACTACTGCTTCTTGGGTTGAAAACGTGACAGACTGTGAGATCTGTCGTATTTGCACATGAAGATTTAAGAACTGCAGTGACTGTGTGTGGTACCACAACTGGAAGGTCTGGGACCTCGTGTGTGCAGAGTTCCATGTCCTGCCTATGCCAGGGGGATTGTAGAAAAAGAGTCCCACTAGTTTGACATAATGGTAAAGACAGCAGAAGCTTCCAGAGCTTCATATGGCACTGGTGCTCCCATTCAGCTCAACTGCTAGTAGAACTCCTGGGGATTTTTTGTCTGAAATTCCTGGCCTCAAAGACCTGTCAGCTGGAAGCAGTTTCAACTGAGCATTGGCTTGAGGCTGAACTCAGGAATGGACTGGAGTTGAAAGTATTTGCAAATAAAACCCCACCAACTCCATTCATTTATTATTGTATTATTCTTGGTGTTTTGACTCTGATCTAATTAAAGTCACTGCAATTAATGAGAAAGACATACTTGGCTTAGGACCTTCTAAGCTTTAGTAATAGTGAAGTGCAAGTTGTGTTATAATAAAGAGGGTTGCGGATATAATCAGTCCCTGTTTAGCAGAGAAAGGGTTAAATTACCTATCAGTCTCCATTATTCGGTTTAAGGTTATAGGAATATTGGCTTTTCTCTGCTGTTTGATCAAGTCATGTGCCATATAAGATAATATGAACTTTGCAGTGTCACTTCTGTGGGAGATTATAAACATTCCATTTCATCTGGTTCTGGAATGAGCCCTCAAACCTACTCCCTTATCAAATATTGAGCAATGAGCTGCTGGTTTCTCTTATTGGCAATATCAGTTTCTGGAAACGAATTTGAAAATTTGTGCATGTGGTTCACAAATCAAACGTTATTTATATCCATATGAGCAGTCCTGGGCCAGCACCCCAAAGTTGGGATTGGGAAAAAGAGCACAAGGAGCCATCTTGCCCCAACTCTTTGCACTTCTGTTCAAAACAAGCTACAACGTAGCCTTAAGTGTTTAACCAGACCCTGAGTGGTTTTCTACATTTGGGTTTATTTGATTATATAACCTAGATACAGATATTATAAGAAACAAAATCAGTTTCATTGATGATAATAAGAGAGATGGTTACAATGGTGATTAATATAGCGAACAACACAGTGTTGTAGCTGTGTGAGATGAAAAGTCACAAACTAATTATCACAGGCCATGAAGGTTATCTCACTGCATCAAATGATGGTAGTGAAAGAGATTTAGCTGGTTGTACATTAGCTTTAGCACGCGCAACAAATTAATACCCAATGACAAAGAGCCTGTTTTTGGTGTAGGTCTGGGCAAGCAACTCAAACTAATGTTAATCTGAAAGGTCGTGACCTCCTAACTCTTCAAAATTACACAGCAGAAGAAATAAAGTATTTGCTATGGACGGCATCAGATTTGAAACAAAGAATAAAGGACAAGGGTGAGGTATGTAAAATTTCAATTAAAATCCATTGTGCTTGTTCAGTCACTCAGCTCACCAAATCAAGATTGTCATACAAGATCATGTGAATCAGCAACTAAACTGGCTTGTCCTAAACAACCACTTCAACTCTTAATTAGTGTAAATTGTTTACATCAAACGAAGGGCCAGCCAGTAAAAGGCAAAGTGTTATTCTTTGGATGAAGTAGGGGATTTATGCTGTTCAAAGGTGTGTACCCCTTATCTAATTCCCTGTTATTGGATATTCCCAATGATTTTCAGTTAGGCTACATGCAGAAGTAAAGGTTTGCAGGAATAGGAGCATTATTCTGTATGTAGTGTGGGAGCAAGATAAGAGTCAGAGATCTCTCTCATTTGTTTAAAATGACAAAACAAAAAAATGTAGATGCTTTTTGCCCCTAGAACTTTCTGTTTCTCCCAAACTCTTCCCAATGCTAGTGACTACTTCGGCGGGGCAGGGGATTAGAACTGATACAATTACTGTTTTTATTATTAGTTTCCTGCAGCCATTAAACTGTGAAGAAAATATTAGATAATGGATAATGAGTGAACAATTTTCCAAATCCCCTTCCATTCTTGTTTTTCAGTATTTGCCTCTGTTGCAAGGAAAATCTTTAGCCATGATTTTTGAGAAAAGAAGTACCCGAACAAGATTATCCACAGAAACAGGTAAATCTAGACAAAACCATGTTATAATAAATACTTTCTCTGCAGAGTACATTTGTCCATATCGTGAAACCATTACTTAATCATGTAGTTAGCAGTTTCTACTTAGAAGACATCTGAGGTTGGAGAGCAGCAAGGATGAAAGTCAAGTCTGAGCAGAATGGTAGTTTACTGGACAGTATGAGCAGTGTCTTGTTCCTTTATGCCTCATTAATACTACAGACACATCTCTTTGGTCACTAAAATCTCCCAGGGTCAACTCTAAACAAGTTAGAACTGAAATAAAAGAACAGGAAGCAGAAGGTTTTCATGATGTAAGCTTCATGCCATATTAGCTAGCTGTACGCTTTCCCTACACTCATTTTAGAAATAAAACCAATTTAATCCTGCACAGGCTGTCATAACTAACATCTTTCTAATTTATTATGCATGACTGTTGTCAGTCTCAAGGCTCGTCTACATGGAAATTTAGTGTGCGGTAAGCCAGGACGTGAACACAAGCCTGCTAAGTGTTAAGTCACCATGTAGACCCTGCTACTGTGCACTACAAGTTCCGTAGTGTGCTTTGACATACTGTTGTTTGACACAGTGGTATGCCGGAGCACGATATGGAATTTTTAGTGAGTGGCAGCAAGGTCCCTACAACTAGAAAGCTAGTGCACTGTCCATTCACACACTGGTTTGCTGCACCCTCAGGCTTCATGTAGACAAGCCCTCAGAGTATGGGTTTAGACTGAGAATCATAGCAACATCTTGATTTAAATTAGAGAAAAAAGAAAAACTCCATGACTACCTCTAGAGAAACAAAACTTGATGGGATGGAGGAACAGGGATACTGGCCTAATAATACTAGGCACTGTAGACATGGATGCTAAAAAAATAAACACATACATAACGCTACTCATCTTCTTAGCAGATGCTTACGTGTTTGCAGGATTGGGCCCATATGTTTTTGCACAGACCTAACCATTCTAACATTGCATCCAAGAAATCATTTAGGATTGGTGTTCTCTTTATGGAGACATTTATACCCACCAGGTGAGGAAATCTTTGCTCCCACATTTACCCTAAAGTAAACTGTATTGGGCCCAACCTCCCTCAAGTAGAATTGTCCCATGTAAGGGACAGGTAACTTTGTAAGGCCCCTCTCAGTGAGGTTCATCCAGATTTCTCTGTAAGAAGCAAGAGAGAATATAGGAAGAAGGGGAGGAAGGAGCAGACTTTTCTGCTCTCAAGTCTGAAGATTCCCCCAAAATACATATGAATCTTAAGCAATCTGAGGCGCCACAGGTGTCTGCACGGAGGTCCTGTGTCTTCATGCTGACTCCATGCCCCTCTCTACTCCTTCTTCCAGATCACGATCAGCATAGCTTCAGAGGGGTTTCAACTAAGGTGACCAGACAGCAAGTGTGAAAAATCGGGGAAAAAAGCTGGTGGGGAGTAATAGGCGCCTATATAGAAAAAGCCCCAAATATCAGGACTGTCCCTATCGGTCACCCTAGTTTCAACCCCGGACCAATGTACCGATAACTCCCTTTAAGGTCAGCCTTCCCCCTTATACATCAGACCTCATAGAGACACCTACTGTCAGTCTCCTGCACTTGTGCACCAGGCACGTATCAGACTGTTCCCTGCACCCCCTCCTCTGTCTAGGACAGATACAGACATCATGTTGCCCTTTGCTTCTAAGATCTGGCTTCCACAGCAGATTCATGTATTCCCCCTCCTTCCACCTCCATGGTAATTCTGTACATCCCAGCTGCTATTTAAGAAGAAATGGCAGCTTCCTCTGCAATCAGAACAAATGCCTCACACTCCTTTGTTGTGAAATAAATTCATTTCCTACCAATTTTCTAAAGTGTAAGTGAGGCCTACACTGATTATTTGCAAGACTTCAGAGGCACACATTATCTCTAATGGCATTTCTCAGGCACAAATCGCTCTGAGGTCTTGAAAAAGGTCACGTGTGAGCCATGGCTTTGATAATCTGTCCTCATGAATTTGCGTAAGCAAATATTACAACACTCCATTAAGCTGGTGGACAATTGAGCTGGAAATGTATTTCACTATGGCACAGTGCAATATTTAAGAGTGTGTTAACATTGTGGAAATGTTAAAAAAAAAAAAAAAAAAAAGAGAGAGAGATCCTGCCATTCTCATATCTTTATAAAACTCAGTTCTTGAAAAAATAAATACATGTTAATTTGCAATGCTTTATGAGAGCATATTTTACATTTGTAGTTCTTCCAACATGTATTATTTCTAACTCATTATTCTGATAGGATTTGAAATGTAATGAAGAAATGGTGTTCTTTTGAACAAATACAATCTTGATGTTAATTTGATACACTCAAGATTTCTAGTACATGTATTATTTTAGCATCTTATTAAGATTAAAACTATTAGTGTAAATTAAGAATCGTCAATAACTTTCAGTGTTTGTAAAATAAACTAATTTTTTCAGAACCTACCAAATTTATTACTATCACTTCCTATTACAGTGGGAAAGTTCATCTGTTTGCAGTTACAGTCCTATACTCATTCTATGTAAACATACTCACAGTCCTTGTGTGTTGAAAAAAGTGCATTCCATATGGTTATATATTGGCTGTAAAATAAAGCTTCCTCTGTCATGGTATAAAGGTGAATGCCATTCTGTGTTTCCATTATATCTGGCATAAATCATGCCACCTCTCAGTCATGTCTTGCCTCTCCAATTGTAACTGCACTTAAATATCAGTGAACTGACTGGTAGTAAATCAGGCCATTCTACAGACACTGAAATATGGGCAATATGCTGCAAGTTTGAAATAGGGGAGGGACACACAACTAATACTCCACGTTGAGGGCAACTTCAGATATATTCTTTTATGTCATAAGACCCAGGGCCTGATTCCTCTATAGTGGAATACCACTATCAACTACAAAGGAATTACTCCCAATTCACACCAGTGTGAAAGAAAAATGAGGTCCATAATGGTATAAACATACCATGTACATATATTCGCACAAAGTTGCATCATTTTACATCATCCTAAAGAATGAGTGAAGCATATCAGGGAATACACTACCTGGCATTTAGAATGCCCAGTAGTGGATACTGTCTAAACTGGCTATACTACTAAGGCAGATTACTTTGGTAGATTGTTATCCTCTTCCAAAGCTATCCTTAAAAATATTCATTAGGTTTCAGACTTCAGCCTAATTGCTGAATGTTCCCCTAATTCAGTGGGTCTCAACTGTGGTCCACGCTTGTTCAGGGAAAGCCCCTGGCGAACCGGACCGCTTTGTTTACCTGCCGCATCCGCAGATTCAGTCAATCGCGGCTCCCACTGGCCGTGGTTCACCGCTCCAGGCCAATGGGGGCTGCGGGAATGGCAGCCACCACTTCCCGCAGCCCCCATTGGCCTGGAGTGGCGAACCGCAGCCAGTGGGAGCTGCGATTGGTTGAATCTGCGGATGCGGCAGGTAAACAAACCGGCCCAGTTCGCCAGGGGCTTTCCCTGAGCAAGCGGTGGACCACAGTTGAGAACCACTGCCCTAATTGCTGCTAAGTAGAGCTTTTAATTTTAAATCTTTAAAATGCATTTTCTACATGCCAAATTCTGTCAGGCAGTGCCAGCCAACTCACAGCAGAAGTGGAAGAGCAATGAGGAAATTGGCCACTCTGAGAGAGATTATTCCTCAGGGCCTCCATGATAAAACCAAGCTGTTGAGGTCTGTGGGTGAGGATCTCAGCCCATGACTCTACAATGATAGGCGTGCACAACTTTCTGCACCTTGACATCTCATTTTGTAACAAGCCCCCAGATAACTTTTTATAGGAGATTGTAACTGGGTGGTCATTTTACTGAGTGCTCCCTCATAGGTAGGGGTCACTTTGCAGGCACTCTACTCTGTAAGCACCCTTTCACAGGCCCCTTAAGAACACCATATAATCTCTTTTTTGGTTAACCACCCAGGGCTGGTTTAATAACAGAAATGGTTCAAGCAATCCTCAAAATCCCCCAGATAAAGTCCATAACCATAACACAAAAGTCAATACAGTGTTCACCCTTGTTCTTTTGCTACACACAGAACTCTTCCTCTGTCCCAGTCTACTCCACCCAAAGCTGCCAATCCCCATCTTTCTGACTGGAGTTCAGCCCTCTGGCCATGGCTTCATTCTTCTGTCAGCTCTAGCCTGTACATTCCAAACCCCCTGTATCAATCCAGTACTTTCCTACAAGCACCTTTCTTATTTCATGAATTTTCTCCCCTTCACTCCATCCACCTACTGCCCTTTATAGGAAATTACCTGATTCCATAAAGGCTGCATCTTTAGTAATCAGAGGTGGGTAGCCCCAGGCTTCCAGCCCTTTAAGGGGTAAGCCACACTGCTAGATGTTGAGTGATTTTAAAGAGAAGGATTTGTGGGACCTACAGAGACACGTTCTGCTCTGAGTTATGCGCCACGAAATCTCACTGAAGTGTATATTTTACAAAAGGCACATGTTGCTCTATGGACATATGCTTTGCCTCCTACACACACCTCTTTGTTTCCTTTTTAAAACTGGCCACAGTGAGAAGCATGTGCATGGCTTCATTACCTGTCTCTGCTTTCCAGCATGAGCTCGGGTCCTCACAATAGTTGTTTCGTTTTAGCTACTAATATTCACCCCAAGATCAATCATTTGTAAAGAACAATAGTTGCGGTGTTATTCTTTTAATATGCTTGCAAAAGCACATGTGAAAAGCTGTAGTAATGGCAATGCCTGCTGTGCTATCTGCTGGTGAGAACAACGCTGATCTACTTTAAAACTTCCTTGAGGTTTAACAAAGATACAGTTGCCCAGCACCTTTTGGATCACAGCTTCCCAGACAAAAGAGTCTAAACTCTCCTGTAGTTTATGTGGTCCTCTCTTCACCCTAAATGAAAAACAACATCGGCTTATTTCCAGAAAATGCCGTGTTTAAAGTACTCCTACTTAGCATATGTGCAATATGCCTCAGGTGGCACATGACCAGTATTCATCACCAAATTTGGTCCACTGGTTGGATCCTTAGCTTCCCCTACCCAGCCTAGGTATTGTATTGAGTGGGAGCGTGACATGAACACTGATTCATGCTCCCCTTTAAACTACTGAAGATGTGTTTTCAATTCCAGAGGATAGCGAATTACCGTGACAATGCTGATCTGCCTGTAGGATGCTATGATGATACTAGGGTTTCTTTGGTTACTTCCTATAATCAAAATGGGAGATGGGAAGACCTGCTAGATCACCCAGTCCATTCTCCTGCAAGGGAAGAACTGTTCTCTAGTGCAGTGGTTCTCAAACTAGGGCCACCACTTGTTCAGGGAAAGCCCCTGGCAGGCCGGGCTGGTTTGTTTACCTGCCGCGTCCGCAGGTTCAGCCGATCGTGGCTCCCACTGGCGGTGGTTTGCCGCTCCAGGCCAATGGGGGCTGTGGGAAGCGGCACGGGCCAAGGGACGTGCTGGCCGCCTTTCCTGCAGCCCCCATTGGCCTGGATCGGCGAGCCGCGGCCTGTGGGAGCTGCAATCGGCCGAACCTGCGGACGCGGCAGGTAAACAAACCGGCCCGGCCCGCCAGGGCTTTCCCTGAACAAGTGGTGGCCCTAGTTTGAGAACCACTGCTGTAGTGGATGAAATTTACCCCAGTGCAGAGGAGCCTCACAAGGCTGCTTAAGCCCAATTTAAACCCATAGGCCCAGACCTTCAGCTGCACCAGAGCTACAGTCACTGCATCTGAGCAGCTGGGGCACAAATATGGCTTTAAACCAGCCTTGTGCTCCCTCAAGCATATCAGAGTGATGCTAAATTATGTCCATGTGCAAAAGCCCCCATGGCAACATTCCAGCCAGGCCTCCCCCACCCAGACTATGCCCAACATGCCCTATATGCTGAGGCTGGGAAGGCAGGTGGCATAGGACTATTTCCCCTTATGTTGGGATAATTCTCAACCAACTCTAAGATAGTTGTTATCACACATTGGAGCAGTGAAAAGCAGGCAGAACAGAGGCCAGGATCCGACCCGTACGGTAAAATTCACATCAGTGCAGAGGCCCAGTACTTAAGTCCCACTTAAAATGGTGCATAGGCCTTGTGCCTGCACAGGAGTGAATTTCATCCATAGGGCCTGGTCCTAATCTCCCTTAAACTAGATTTACACAGATGTGTACCTTCACTCAGATCAGTGGCTATAAACTAGATTTACACAGATGTGTACCTTCACTCAGATCAGTGGCTATAAACTAGTGTGAGAAAAGAATAACCCAGCCCTTAATGTGGGGATTCAGTGATATTACCATGCATGACCTTGCATGGATTTTGCCTTGAATTAGGTCTGAAGTGGTGTCTAAAGGCCTTTAGGAGGGCTGTCTGAACTTGAATTGATTTCACCCTATTGTGTATTTACCATAGTTTTGTGAAGTCTGGCATTAAATGTCCCAAACAAGGGGGTGCCTTCCTTACTGTTGTTGTTGCAAATACCCTGTTCTCTAGGATTTATTTTTAAATCTCAAGTTGTAACCATTCAGATTGTGTTTTGTTTTTAATCTTTGCAGGGTTTGCCCTCCTTGGGGGACATCCTTGTTTCCTTACCACTCAGGATATACATTTGGGCATTAACGAGAGTCTCACAGATACAGCACGGTTGGTAAAATATCATGGGATTGTTTTACATATGTGAAAGTGCTAGATCTGGCTGAATTTGGTGAGAAAATGTTGTGAAATAAACACACCAGGTTGCCAATAACTTTTTGCATGGTTTTAGACTCCCCAAGTATTATTTTCCATGAAATTTCAAAGGCACCCAAAATTCTCCACATTTTTGCAGTTTGCAAAAAATTCACTTGTCACCTTTTTGCATTTTTTCCATCCAGTGGGGGTGAATTGAGCCCTTGGATTCCCCCCGCCCATTCTACAGGAAGTTGACCGGAGCTTTTAAAACCACCAAAGTGTGAGGCTATTTCTTGCAGATGCTGTCACTTTGCCTCGCTCCCCATTAAGCCTTTATTAATGACTCATCCAATCTGGAGTATTTTGCTGCTTTCTAAGAAGCCCCTCTGCAGTTTAAGATTTAGGTGTCAGGGCTCAGATGCTCCAAGGTTAGTACCTTTCGAAAGGTCCTTTCTGCTCTGTCGAAAGACACACAACCTCAGGCTCGTCAAGCTCAGTTCGAGAAACACAATCAGCGAGCTGTGGTTTTCTCTCTCCTGCTGACTGTGTTCTTTGTGGTTGTTAGCTGGAGTGATGGTTTCTCAATACTGCATTGCTTTGCCCTCTGCAATGAAATCCAAGGAAAACATAGAAAAAAACCAAACTTTTGGACATTTTAGAGTGTCCTTTTCCACCTTCATCAGTTGAAGGAGAGTGGATATGGGGCAGTGACAATAGAAAGTCAGGCTTGCAGTCTCTTCAGGCTGGATATTGAACACACCAGAATATGCATTCATTGTAATTCATGTTAACATGTTTTACTTAAAGCAACACCCAATGGCTTGCTTTGGTAGCTATACGTGTAGGTTTCTAACACCCATTGAATGATGGGAGCTGCAGAGGGAGGCAGCCTAAGCTGTCATGGAGGCACAGTACAGTCTCAGGTTCCATCTCTGGGTTGTTCCTTTGTTCAGTCCTACTTCATCTCCCTTCTGTTTGAATTCAAATGCTACAATGGGATTCAACCTCATTCTCCCAACGTGACTTTCTTTCTACACCTAAGAATGTTGCCTCAAATGAAACTGCTAGAGCAGCTATTGTTATATACAGGTAAGTCATCCAAACTCACCAGACTACATTTATCCCTGGTGTAACTCCAGTGACATTAGGGACAGGGAAGTATTACAATAGAAGGGGGACAGCTTCCCCTGCTCTATTAAAGGCAGAGGGAGAGCTTCTCCCCCAGCTCGAGAGAGCATTGTTCTCCCAGCCCCTTCCCGCCTGCTGTTTTCTCACTGGCTAGCAGTAAAGTGAGAACACACCATTTAAGAGGGTTTGAAAGCAAGCAGCAGGAAATTGTTAACAGGCTTGAGAGAGGGAAAGGGGATCAAATGGACACAAAAATCACAGTGGCAGCTGGGAGATATTTGCCAAAGCTGGAACGTGAAGACCACATTTGATTGAGGCAAATGTGAGGGGATTTAAAGAGGGACTGGATGTGGTCAGAGCAAAGGTATTTGCAGCTGCACTTTGGATAGAATGAGGTCCATGATGCCAGAGAAGAAAAGTTGCAGTAATTCAAGTGAGAATTGTTTAGAGCAGGGCTAAAGGTTTTTGCTTAAGGAATGGATGGATTTTGGAGAAGGGCAGGATGTGGTGGCAGCATGAAGGTAGGGGTCAAAGGAAAGAGAGAAGTGGAGGGTGGCCTCCTGCCTGCAAACCAAACTGACAGTGAGGGTAGGGAAGTTGCCGAAGGTGATAGAGGAAGGAAGAGAGGATGGTTTGGCAGGGACGATGAGGAGTTAGACTTTGCTGTTAGCAACTGGTTCCAGGGACAGGGGGAAAAGGGTGAGATTTACCAGGGAGAGTACCCCCCACCACTTTAAAAGAAAGCCATCCCCAGGCAATACCGCACCAAAAAAACACAGACCCTGTATTTAGTTTGGAGGCTGTTGGTCATTTACTGACCTGGCAGGCAAACTGCTCTACATAACAAAGATGTTCCGATAGATACAATGGGCCTGCTCCTGATCTGAATAAAGTCAATAGCAAAATCCTTTTTGACTTCCCCAGGAGCAGGACTGAGCCATTCACACAAAGAACAAATGAAAGAACAAATGAAATATTGTGAGTGACCTCCCTAGCATTAAGAAAAGGAGTACTTGTGGCACCTTAGAGACTAACAAATTTATTAGAGCATAAGCTTTCGTGAGCTACAGCTCACTTCATCAGATGCATTGAGCTGTAGCTCACGAAAGCTTATGCTCTAATAAATTTGTTAATCTCTAAGGTGCCACAAGTACTCCTTTTCTTTTTGCGAATACAGACTAACACGGCTGCTACTCTGAAACCTCCCTAGCATTATTAGCATATAGGTGGGTATCACTATAGAAGCCTGGTTCAAGGAGCATGAAAATAAACAGACAATAAAAAACAAGGAATACTGGAGTTTTAACAAGTCTGGAGAGTATTTCAAATAATTACAGCTTCATACCTAGGGCTCTAAAGGCTTAGAAATAGTGGAGGCTGAGGCTTAATGTAAAGGGAGATAGAGGGCTGTAAAAGGCCCACAGGTTTTATTATAGTTGAAATACAGCCTCGTTGCAGGTCAGTGTTTGTCAGTGTTTCCACTGAGAATATATTTTAGTGACTTATAATTTGGCCATAGCAAAGCTCCTCTGTGCTGTGTAATAGCTCTTAAAGACATACACTTACAAAATAACAGAGTTCTAGCCTATGAAGGGTCTTTAACATTTTCACTGCTGCTTAGTATGTCCGGTTCATCAGGAAAATGGAAACGCTGCCAGCATTCCATGTACCTGCTATGCCATATTGTTCTACTGTGACATCAATGCATGTCACCACACATCATGGCAGCACAGGTGCTGAGCTGCAGCACTGGTACTGAAGCAGTCAGTTGTTAAACTTGACAGTCCACTGAGATGATCAGTGGTCAGTTCCTACATTTGTAAGGGATAGGCTTGCACCCTTGACCTACACACCACTTATACAAGAACAAATATGCCCCAAAGCCATTTTAACAACCCCACTAGTGACTTGTTTCAGAGTAGCAGTCGTGTTAGTCTGTATTCACAAAAAGAAAAGGAGTACTTGTGGCACCTTAGAGACTAACAAATTTATTTGAGCATAAGCTTTCGTGAGCTACAGCTCACTTCATCGGATGCATTCAGTGGAAAATACAATGGGGAGATTTATATACACACACAGAGAACATGAAACAATGAGTTTTATCATACACACTGTAAGGAGAGTGACCATTTAAGATGAGCTATTACCAGCAGGTGCGGGGGGGGGAGGATGAAGAAAACCTTTTGTGGTGATAATCAAGGTGGGCCATTTCCAGCAGTTGACAAGAACGTTTGAGGAACAGGGAAGGTAAGTTTAGTGGTCAGTAGGTTTCCGATATAGGGTGGTGTTTATGTGACCGTCGCTTATTAGCACCATAGTGTCCAGGAAGTGGATCTCTTGGGTGGACTGGTACCGGCTGAGGTTGATGGTGGGATGGAAATTGTTGAAATCATGGTGGAATTCCTCAAGGGCTTCTTTTCCATGGGTCCAGATGATGAAGATGTCATCAATGTAGCGCAAGTAGAGTAGGGGCATTAGGGGCACAAATCAGATGTCAAGAATTATAACATTCAAAAACCAGTTGGAGAACACTTCAATCTCTCCGGTCACTCGATTACAGACCTGAGGGTAGCTATCCTTCAACAAAAAAGCTTCAAAAACAGACTCCAACGAGAGACTGCTGAATTGGAATTAATTTGCAAACTGGATACAATTAACTTAGGCTTGAATAGAGACTGGGAGTGGATGGGTCATTTCACAAAGTAAAACTATTTCCCCATGTTATCCCCCCACCCCCCCGTTCCTCAGATGTTCTTGTCATCTGCTGGAAATGGCCCACCTTGATTATCACTACAAAAGATTTTCTTCCTCCCCCCCCACCTGCTGGTAATAGCTCATCTTAAGTGGTCACTCTCCTTACAGTGTGTATGATAAAACCCATTGTTTCATGTTCTCTGTGTGTGTGTATATAAATCTCCCCATTGTATTTTCCACTGAATGCATCCGATGAAGTGAGCTGTAGCTCACGAAAGCTTATGCTCAAATAAATTTGTTAGTCTCTAAGGTGCCACAAGTACTCCTTTTCTACTAGTGAGTTGGTAATATTGAATTAGAAGATTAAACCATTTATTCAATAAACATTTTTAAACAATGGGGATACACATTTTGGATAGAAACATTTCCCTATCTCCTTGAATCTTTGGGAACTGTTACATGAAACTGCACTATTGCCACACCCAGTGCTCCCAAATCTCGAAATTATCTTTTAAATCACGAGACTTTTAAAAAATAATCATGGAGTTATTTTTCTTTGCCTTTTGGTTTTTGAGGCTTTAAGGTGCACTTGGGTCACATTTTCAAGCTTTCCTCCACACCCATCAGGGCTAGAAACTTTTTTTAAATTAAAGTTGAGAATCACACATAATCACGTCTGCAGGACCTGGGGGCCTTATGAAAAACACCAGACATCTCAAAACTCCCAAATATCATAAGCTTTACATTGAGTTAGTATCAACATAGGAATCTTGGTAACTTTCCCAGATACAGGGTAACCACTGGTAATCAGCCTCAGGGTGCTGGGCTTTGCCCCTCCGATTGTCTTCAGAAACTCACAGACACCCTAATGGGTTCCAGCTTCTCTCAAGATCACTCTGATTTAGTCCAGGTCTCCCTTTCTGGGCAAACCCAGCTGTAAGCTATTTCTTTCAAATTAGCTTCAGCCCGATTCAGCCATGGGTGAGCTTGGTCTCCTCTCAAGCCAGCGCCAGCTTCTGGTGACCTCAGTCTGGTCTAGATTCTAACAGGACTTCAGTTCTCAGTTGGACTTTCTAGTAGCATAACAAAGGTATGTGTGACGCAGTAATGCTGGTAAGAGTCCGGCCTTTATTTCTTGGCTCCAGTTATGTGACATGAGTCAGGGTTACAAAAGGTGATATCTTAATCATAAAGCACATGATCATTATTCACTGATTCCAGTACTCACTGCGCCTTTTCAACAGGTTAGGCAAGAAATCTAGCATCAGGCCATGTTATAGCTGAGTTCCCTGTAGCTACCTTGCATTGAAAGGGATCTATCTTCTTGAAGTTCTTTATCAGTCATATGATGACAAGTTTGGATAAAACCACATTTTCCCCAAACACGCATCCAAGGCAGATTAAACAAAAGTCACACCATTATAACGTGTTAGCGAGAAAAAAATAATGGCACAAACAGCAACCTTACAGGTCATTCTGTTCAGTTCTTCCTCTTTACCTGTATAGGTGGCATCAACAATTTGATCCGCAAAGGCACTTCAGTAAAGAGAATTAACTCCCTTAATGGGAATCTTATCTGAATAAAGAATGTTTGACTTCAGTTGTAACAACAATATAATTGGCTTCAATGGGAGACTTGCCTGTGTAAGGACTCTGACACAGGGACCTATCTTTCCAGAGGAGATGTAAGAATCCATCATGGCAGGTCAGCAATCCACCAATTGTAAGAGCATTCCTGTGACACTTTAGGGTTCAATCAAGACCAGTAAGGGATTGTGT
This sequence comes from Dermochelys coriacea, assembly GCF_009764565.3. Lineage (NCBI taxonomy): Eukaryota > Metazoa > Chordata > Testudines > Dermochelyidae > Dermochelys > Dermochelys coriacea. The sequence continues at coordinate 151,977,593 of NC_050068.2, forward strand.
CACCACCTGCCCTGCAATTCTGGGTGCCTTAAATGCTATGCTGCTGGGGTGCCCAGCCTTAATTCCAACAGGTAACACCCTGGCTCCCACTGCTCAGAGTGACCCCAACATCTTCCCAGTCCCAAATTTCCCCAGAAACATCTGCCCTGCAGTTTCCAGCCCTCTCACTGAACCCTTGCATAAGTTATTAAGTTTGTTCCTCCTTTAAAGAGACATTACACTGCAGCCTCTTAATTTAACTTGGGTTAACACACCCTGCACTGAATTGGTTTATAGTAAAAGTAAAACAAGTTTATTTAAGAAAAGGACATAGGTTTAAGTCATACCAAGTATAAGGAATAAAGATAGAAAGGTTACATGCAAACAAAAATAAAAATATGCTTCTATGACTAAAACCTGATTTAACTAATTAGACTCTCTTGTTCAAAGCAGTGTTTCTCACAAAGTCTCTTTTCCAGCATAGCTGGCCAGAACCCTTCACAGATCTCAGAGTCCTCAGTTCCTTTGTCTCTTCAGGTGAAAGATGCCAGAATGGCTTTTTCTCTCTCCTTATACCCTCCCAAAGTTCATTGAGCCTGCTTCAAGAGCCAGGAAGCCTTGCTGGGAGCTCAGCTTGCTATGTCCACCAGGGATCTGAGACCATGTTCACTTTTGCAGTCTCCTGCCCCTGTTGTGATAGTTAAGAGGCTATCTCCCCAGCTTTGTTTACCTCTTATGTAAATGTAGCATCATTGTCTCTGACAGACAACCAGGCTGGGCAGACAAGCAAATACACATTCCCTTTTTTAGAGCAGACTAGGCCAATGCATTGCTTGCAAAATACATTTTAAGAATTTAATTCTAGTGCATATTTATAAGTGTTTGTACACATTCTGTACATACACCTCACAATGATTTTCCGGACCAGTGTGAAACCAGTTTGTGTATGATACCTTACACAACACTTTTTAGGTACAGATCATGACAACTGTGGAAAGTGCAGTGAGTGTGCCAGGCCTGACAAGAATTGCTGACAGAGTAATGAGCCACCAATAGCCTCTGTGTCACAGTTCCATACCCTTCTGTTCACAGTTTTGTCTTTTTGGTTTTAAGATGCTACGAGAAAACAAAACATACACAATACTTCAAAATAATAATACTTAAGGGCCTGATTACTTCCACAAAAGCACAGAATTGCAAAGCTAAGCCTCTGATTTCATGCTAGATTCACCTAAAAATATCCAAATGATATAGAAAATGCAATGCTCTCATTCCATTCTCATTCTCATCTGTGAACCCTTACTTCCAAGGCACAACACCACGAGCTGTAGCTGGAGTGCTAGTGATGTATGCTAAATATCTTTATCCCTGTAGTTTAATTTAGAACTTTGATGCCACTTTAATAGTGTCACTGTGTGTGTCACAAAATAGAATTATTTATATATATATTACACATTAGGATGGTACTGTTGTTCTTTGCATCTTTCTGAGTTATCGAATCCCTGTCATTTTATATTGTCAACCAATCGCCTCTGTTACCTGCACATTTATTAATGATGCATCATTAGTTCTGCTTTAGTGACAATCAGAAATGAAATAGAAAATCATTGAATGGGATTGTGTGTGGAGCAATAATTTCCTTTTACTTCTTACAGCTTGTTAAATGTCTGCATTTTAGTGGATTATTCAGACATCATGTATTATTCCGGCAACTGGAAAAAATGTATTCATTACCACCACATATTAATATTTATACATTGTACGTTGAAGAATAAAGAAGCAATATATTTATGATGTTTGACTTTGATATCTTTTGCTTTACCGTAGGGTGCTGTCTAACATGACAAATGCAGTCTTGGCCCGAGTTTATAAACAATCTGATCTGGACCTGTTGGCGAAAGAAGCCTCAATCCCAATAGTCAATGGATTGTCTGATTCATACCATCCTATCCAGATTTTAGCTGATTACCTTACACTGCAGGTAATAATACCCTTCTCTTGATAAGAACACAGCTTTTAGAAAACTAATCAGTCTTGCTAAATATTGGAAAAAGTCCTATTCCAAGCAGTTTGTCCTTAGATATTTTGAGATGGAACTGATATGTCATTTGGAATATGTGTTGATTATAGAGGCCCCAATCGGACAATAGACTAAGCAATTGAATAATCCCATCAATTTATGTGGGAATGAAGTTAATTTTATAATTAAATTACTTCCTTGACTGAGCCCAGGATGTAAAAAAATGTGGAGGGTGCTTTACAGATTAAGATAACGGTGAGGTCCTGTCCCCGTTGAAGTCAGTGAGAGATTCGCCATGGAGCCAGCAGTTCATTCTGAAGTCCTTGCCCTAACCTGTTTATAATTGAGGCTGAGACCTTGTCTATGTTAGAAAGATGCACTGGTTCAACTAGATTGATTTAATCAATCTAGTTAAACTAGAATAAGTCCCTAATGAGGATACATTAAACCTTTCTTACATTGAGAAGGAATGAATTAGGATCATATTTTATTGTTCTGATTTTAATATAGTATTTTATGTGATAACTATATAATATTGTACACATACAGGGCCAGATCCTCAGCCGATGCAAATCAATGTAGTTTTACTGAAGTTAATAGAGCTATGCCAATTTACAACCAGTTGAAGAACTGCCTTATAAAATTCATCAGTACATTGTAGGGATGGATGAAAATTTTGGCAAATGCTTCCTTACTTTCTGAATGAATAGTAACTACTTTGTATGGATGTGGTTGAGAGACAACTAAAGGGGGATATGACAGAGGTCTATAAAATCATGATGGGTGTGGAGAAAGTAAATAAGGAAGTGTTAGTTACTCCTTCTCATAACACAAGAACTAGGGGTCACCAAATGAAATTAATAGGCAGCAGGTTTAAAACAAAGAAAAGGAAGTATTTCTCACAATGCACAGTCAACCTGTGGAACGCCTTGCCAAAGGATGTTGTGAAGGCCAAGATTATAACAAGCTTCAAAAAAGAACTAGATAAGTTCATGGAGGATAGGTCCATGAGTGGTTTTAGCTGAGATGGACAAAGATGGTGTCCATAGCCTCTGTTTGCCAGATGCTGGGAATAGGTGACAGGGGATGGATCACTTGATGGTCACTTGATCACTACCTGTTCTGTTCATTCCCTCTGGGGTACCTGGCATTGGCCACTGTTGGAAGACAGGATACTGGGCTAGAAGGATCTTTGGTCTGACCCAGTATGGCCGTTCTTATATTCTTATCCATTTCCTTGATCATTCGGTCATGTCTCAGCCTGTGAAGGCCCAAATGTAGGAGAGTTTGTGGCAAAGACCCAGAATGAGGGGGAGAGAAAATTATTCATGCAAGAAACTTTACATGCTGTCGGGCTCATTCCTTTAGTGCAGTGATACTCAGACCTCAGTGGTTCAGGAGCCAAATTAGCAATCAACATTACCCAAAAGAGCCCCAGTAGTGTGAATTCATTGTTTCATTTACTATAGTACTATGTATTCATATTTGAACAGTATGATGGGAAATATTTCATTTTTATATAGATATATATTCTTCTCACAGCAAAAATGACTAACCAAGTATTATTACCATTTTATCAACTACAATTGGTTAATAACATAGTAAAAACATCCTGACTGGTTAATAATTAGATCACCACAGTGTTTTAATATGTGTTGCAAAGAGCCGCAGGAGACATATTATGCGCTGTTTATGACTTGGGAGCTTCAGTCTGCTTTAGCGTAAATGACTCTTTCTACATTTCATGACCCTGTTTTTGTTAGAAGTCATCTTCATCTGTAAAAGTGAGGGGACACCAAGTCTTTATGGAACAGAGGTAACCTTGGAATTGACATGAGTCATCCCTCAGAATGAGGTACACTTGAGAGAGATGCATTCAGCCAGCCTTTGTGTACAGTTTAATTTATGTAAGGCAGTGAGTCATAACTAGAATTTTGGAAATGATAAAAAGTCATCTGTTTCATTTAAATGCTGAGTGTAATTGTAAAAGAGTTTCATCTGGGCTTTTATTTTTTGTCTCATAAACACTCTACCTATTAGCACTTATTTTCCCACCAGAGATTAGCAAGTTTTCAATAGCCATATATGACTCATATGTTTTATATAACGATATTAATATTCCATACTTATCAGCTGTGGTGCCACTCACTACTGCACTGTCACCTGTACTCTGGGATGCCTTTCTAATGGAGCTTAGAAAGCACGCACTATTAACTTCCATGTTTCTTTCTGACTTTACTTCTATGGTTTGGAGAGAAAAAACATGACACATAGGTAGCAGGTTCCTGACTCCCAGCCTTGGCCTGTGTTTTTCTGGGAGAGATTAGAGGTAGACAGATAGGATGAGATTTTGTGTTTTGTCTCTAAGAGGGCACCTTGGAGCCTTGGGGGAGTGGGAGCTAAGCCATTTTAGTACTCTCCTGATTCTGGACTGTTCTGCATCCCTCCGTATAATTTAGACAAGTCCAGGCACCTGTTTATGTTACTTCACCCTTACTGGGTTGCCCAAAATGTCAACCCACCCTGACAGACCCCTGCCAACCCCCAACCTCTCCACCACATCCTTCATACCAAGGTTTGCAAGGAGGTCTTCAGAAGGTAGACTCACCGCTGTCTCACACACTCCCTGAATCTTCCCCCAGCCAGACCTGGGACTTCTGGCCTCTTTCCCCTTATACTGCTCTGGCCCTTTTACCCAGAGTAAAAGAAGTGGAGCCTGGGTAAAAATCTTGCCCATAGACTATTGGTGGTGGCTACCCACATAGCCTCTTTTCCTCTCTGTCTTTCACATCTGCAGTGGGGTTTCCTTGGTTTTGTTCTCTCATGCATCAGACAGTAGTGGGGAACATATTGTCATGTTGCATACTGTGTTGTAGTTGCAAAAACCAGTATTTTTAATAACTCAGTGAATTTCACCAGTTCCAAGAACAGAGGTAGGATATTGCACTGGAACAGTTGGCTCCATAGAGTCCATATGTTACTTCCTGTAACAGGACTACAGGTTACTTGCAAGATTTTCAGGGAGATGAAGGCATATATTATCTGAACATTGACTGTAGGAAGACTAATCTAGGAGAGCATCCTCCTAGTTATTTTTAAAATCAGCTAAAACGGCATTTTTGTGATATCTGAATTGATAGGCTGCGTACATATGAAATCTGTCGGACAGATGTACACACAAAATGCAATAGCAACAGAGACACACCTACTTTAATGTTTATTTAAACAAGTCTAACCCCAGGAAGGTTTTTTCTTTAATAACAGCTATTACCTCAGCTTTATAAATATTTTTCTGCAATTTCTCTTTTGTCAGTATGCCCCCAGAATTCCTCCAATAGAGAACTGATTTTTCTTTTTACTGTGCGTGCCAGTGGATCTCCATTTTCCCCAAATCTCTGCATGCTTTAACATCATTTTATTCTTCTCTGTTATAATTCCCATTAATTTGTTCTTCTTTTTTACAGCATCATTTTTGCTATTTTCGTTTACACACGCATACTTCAGAAAATGCTTCTGATTTATTTTCAGAGCTTTCTCTATTCCTGTCCTGTGTTTAGAGCAGTGCATTTCTGACAGGCTGTGAGTTGTGCTTCAGTCACAAAGACTGTGTTCATATGCCTCCGATTCAGTGTCTTATTCTGTAGCCATTGCCTGACTAATCTGGAGTTCTCGAACGTTAACTCCATGAGACAGCTTTCCCTTTGCCAATGCTCAGCTTTAACTCTGTCACCTAGAATAGGCATTGTGCAATGAAGTGTGTTTTCTTGCCACAACTATGACCTTCTTTTCCAACCATTTGGTGAGCTGAGTATCCTCCTGGGTGTAGTTATGACCCACCAGATCTTCTGCAAGTGTTTTGAGACACAATTTTGGATGTTCTTGAGACCTAGCCTTCTAGGATTATAGGCTTGTATGCGTTTAGTGTACACACAGGTTTTCCATTCTCTTCCATTCTTAAGGCGCATGACTGCCACTTCCATAGTTCATCCAATGCTTAAACTCTGTTCGATATAAGCTCTGGCTTACTAAAAGGTGTTCTGTGAAGCTTCACTGATGAACAATTTTGCACAATTTAGATCTTGATCTCTCTGTCCATGTCAGCTGACTCACATGTGAGTGTGGGTCAGTTTGTCAATGCCTCACCTGGTTCTTATCTCACTTGTCTGAAGTCAAATGTTTCCTACACCACAATCCTTTTTGTAAAGAGGTGGTCAGGCACAATGCTCACTCTTTCTCAAGGCAATCCTCACCTCTGCTAACTGGTTAGCTGACCAGTGATATATAAATGTCATTGCCCTCTTTGTTCACAAAGTAGCAGAAGTGAAACTTGGAATTTCAATATCAAGTGCAGCTGACAGATTTCGGAGTCTGCTTGTCTATTTCTGCCATTGTTGAGTGACTGTTCCATCTTCATAAATAGTGAATGCTTGGCACTTCAGGAAATACAAATACCATGCTGCTTTTTAATTTTTGTTTGTTGCTCACTTTATTATCTTCCTAGTTTTGACTTTTGTTTTCTTTCAGAGCATGGTCCTTCTCCCCCTTTAAGTTTTCTATACCATTGTTGTTGTAGACTTTATGAGAAGTTCCTCTTTAAGTATTTTCAATACCATGAGTTGTTGCACTATTGCCCAAATCAAAGACAGCTGCCATATGGTCCCTGTTAGCTTCTTTTGCCATCAACTATGTGGCCCACAGAACCCAAACTAAGAGATTCTTGTCACTCACTTCATGAGAATGGCCATACTGGGTCAGACCAAAGGTCCATCTAGCCCAGTATCCTGTCTTCCGACAGTGGCAAAAGCCAGGTGCCCCAGAGGGAATGAACACAACAGGTAAGAATCAAGTGATCCACCCATGTCACCCATTCCCAGCTTCTGGGAAACAGAGGCTAGGGACCCCATCCCTGCCCATCCTGGCTAATAGCCACTCATGGATCTATCAAATGATGAGTGCTCATATTATGGTAGTACCTAGAAATCCCAACCAAACCAGGGCCCTATTGTACTAGGTGTGGTACATACACACAGTAAAAGTCTCTGCCCTGGAGATTTTACAGTTTAAATAGACAAAATGGGAAACAGAGGTGAAGTAACTGGCCCAGGGTATCACAGCAAGTCAGTGGCAGAGCCAGGAATAGAAGACAGGTCTCCTGACTCCCACTCTGAAGCACTATCCACTGAACCACACTGCCTCCTGTACAAATATGTTTTCTGGCTACCCCACTAGATTTACGTTTTAAATTATGCCAAATTATTGACTCATTAGTCAAATGCATGCTATAATTGAATCCTGTATGATTAATATTGTCAATAATTTACAGTATCAACTCAAGCAGGTGTCACAGTTTGTGGTTGGCTAGAAAGAAGATCAGATGATGAGTTAGACCTGAAACTTCCTAATTAATTAAACTAGCCTCTTCCACTTTTAGAAGGAGAGGCTTGCGGCGTGGCTTCCTTTAAAATAAGCAAGCAAACAAAAATAACAACAACTGACGTTTATTCAGTTTGTGTTTTTTCTGAAATTTTCTGATAAGCTGCAGCCCAGGGTAGGGACTGCATGAAACCTGGAAACTAAGTATCGACATGAAAAGAAATAGATTGTATGGGCAACTTTAATCATAGAGGTGGGTCTTTTCAGTAAAGAGCAGAAGCCAAGTTTTGTTGCATTTCAGAGCACTCCCAGACTGCCAAAGGGAGGCAATCATGTGGGGGAAAGGGCTCCAGACTTTAAAAACATTCAGTTTTTGTGGTTTTACTAAAAACCAAAATACTTGGTTGTCATGCCTAAAATGAAAAGGGAAACTGTAGTGCAATCTTGGCCAACTGGATAAAATACCTAAGGCTGCGTACTAGGGTTGAGTGTGGAATGACAGGAGAGAAGTGTCACCTAAGGTTCAGATCTGAACATGTCACTCTCTCTGGCTTCATTGTCATGGTCCTAGTTTAACCTAGATTGTTACCATTACAGCAAAAGTCTCTTGCTATATTCCTTCTATGCACTTTTACAAGCAGTGAACTCTAAAATAGAAAAAGGAGAAGTGCAAACTTCCTCAGAGCTCCTTCCTCTGGATTTGGGTCAGCACAATCTCCTTGTATCTCGCAACCATTTTTAAGGCTGAGTTTCTCAATGTTTTAGCATGGGCCACATTTTAATATAAAGTTGGCTGTGTGGACCATCTCTGCTCCTATTTGCCATCCCATAGCATCTCTGTGGCAAACTGGCTACATGAGAACATCACATAGGAAAATATTTAATATACGTTTGCTTCTTTTAATGCAGTTTAGCATCTGGAAATAAAGAGGAGCTGGCACCATAGGAATGGCCAGCTTTCCATGGCCCACCAGCAAGTGCCTCACACACTACAGTTTGTAACTTCAGTTTTAAAGTAATGAGCCCAAACAGGCTCAGTTGCAACTAATTAGCTCCCATTTGGGAGTTCCACCTTGCTACTACTGTACCCTAGATGGGAATTAACCCCTGTAACTACAGGCTTGGCATGGCCTCCTCCGAGGACACCACTAGAATGGGATACAGTGGGGCTTTTGGGGATGCCAGAAAATCTGTCCAGCTGTTACTCTCCAATACTCTGTATCCACCAAGTCCTATCCTGTTCTTTTGTAAACCCCTAATAGTATTCCAGAAACATCCTTTCAGCCAGTGATCTGCCTATGAGTCATTTGCATTATGATTCCAGCTGGTGAAATGGTTGTAGCTGTGCTGGGAGGAGATGCAATTGCCTGCCAGCTACAAGGACAAACAAAATTGACAATGCTGGGCTTACTACTGGGGATTTCTGAAGCCTCCCAAGGGATGATATAGGCCCAGGGGTGAAGTCAGGCACCAGAGATTGGCTCTCAAGTACTTTTCTGTGAATTACATTAAATATCCCAAATGTTGCTATTTTTGACACAAAAAGCTGTGGGCACTAGGAGAAATTATGGTATTTTTGCCCTGGAACAAGTCCACAAAAGTTTGCTTCGGAGGAGCCATCTCTGGAAGAGAAAGGGGAGTACCCTCTCTGTTCTTGTTCAGGATGCCAGATCTCTGCTGAGACTGTCTACATGGATGCTTATCCACTATGCCAAACCCCAAGTCTTTTAACTTAAATAATTGTTCAATGGCAATGGCTTTTGGCTACTACAATACAACAGCAAGCTGGGCTGGAACTGGTGACCTAGGGCTCTATATCATGTTTCAAGTCCTCTCATCCATATTGGGGGCACAGGGAAAAGAGTGAACATATTTGGCTTTATCTTTGTATAAAAAACATATTGTCCTGTAGTTACTATGGTACATCTAGATATGCTTATTTTAAATAAGCCCCTTTTTGAAAAGGACCTTCAATTGGTCTGATCAGCAGAGCTGTGGAGCTCATTTCCAATTGCTCCTTCTTGGGTCTTGGATATACTGAGTATTTGCACCCACTTCCAGCCATCAATGGCCAGCTACTGGTATAGCTGCCCTGGTACAAACCCTAATTGTAAACCAACAAAGCCACTATTTGTACTGATGGCATTTACCTCAGTTTGAAACCTCTACCACTACTAACTGTGGCTTTCCTTAACTATACAAATTTGTACTGCTGCAGCTACACCAATGGCTGTAACTGGGGCAAATCCTCAGTGCAGACAAGGCCTAACAGTGAGTGCCCATAGCTGGTTTTAAAATGTTGATGATTGCTAAAACTTTTGATACATGTGCAAAGCTAAAAATAGAAATAGGAATTTCACTCCACTTGACTCCCAATAGACTTGGAGTGGGATTTTCAAAGCATCTAAGTGTCATAGGAGTACAATTCTCTTTGGCTTTCAATACAACTTCTCTTTGTAAATCACCTAAGAGCTTTTGAAAATCCTGCCCTTTACCTTTTGATAGCTATATATATTTCTGCTATGAAAACAATACAATCAAAGTTTAAGTCAAGGTGAAGCAATAACACTCTGCTATACGATAAGACGGAGTTCTCAAACTTCATTGCACCGTGAACCACTTCTGATAACAAAAATTACTACACGATCCAGGGGGACAAAGCCAAAGCCCAAGGGCTTCAGCCCCAGGTGGGAGGCCTGTAGTCTGAGCCCCGCTGCCCAGCGCTGAAATCAAAGCCTGAGCCCTGCTGCTCACCCAGACAGTGGGGCTCAGGCTTTGGCTTTGGGCCCCTAAGCCCCGGAAAGTCTAATGTCAGACCTGGTGACCCCATTAAAATGGGGTCATGACCCACTTTGGGGGCCTAACCCACAGTTTGAGAACTGCTGGTATAAGACAAGGGGGTATGCTTGTTTCAGTTGTCTTTTCTTGGATTTAAGTTCAGCTTTAGGATGCTTTTTTTTCTGCTCAGCTTTGTAAAGTCTTATTGCTTGTTTCTGGAGTGACCATCCTGTGACTGCTACAGGTTTGATCAAAGCAATGCTCCACACATGACAGCTACTCATAATTGAAGGTGGCAAAGTTACACTGACTCAGTCTAGTGTTGTCACCACTCCTAGCACCTATTGCCAGTTGTCTGCTGAATCTCCAAAATCATAATTGAGGTATTGTTATTTGCTTGTCAGGAACACTATGGCTATCTGAAGGGGCTCACAATAAGCTGGATTGGTGATGGAAACAATGTCCTGAACTCCATCCTGATGAGTGCTGCTAAATTTGGAATGCATCTGCGTGTTGCTACTCCAAAGGTAAGAGAGTCCTGCACTTGGAGGAAGGGAAGTAAAACTTTCTAAGACTCAAGTTCTGTTCTCAGTCACTTGCATACCTTCCAGAAGCTGTGAATCTGGCTAGCCTGTACATAGGCCACACAAGTATGAAGAGGTTCCTCCCCCCTCATTGTGCCACTACAATGTAGCCCACAGTGAAAACATGCTGAATTATTATTTATTTCTAGAGGGGCTAAAGTGCAGTTTCATGCAAAGAAAGAGATAAGCTCTCTACCTCACATTGCTTACAGTCTAAAAAAGACCACCATTATGTGCTTCACTATCGGGTCCCAGTACCTTGATTTAAGGAGATCTCCAGGAAGACATAGTGTAACACCAACAGACCCCGGTTGTTGACAGGCAGGATTGAACCTGGGGCCTCTGGAGCTTAGTGCATGAGCCAAAAGTCAACTGGCTCTTAGCTAAGGCTGTAGAGCAGATTCATTTAATTCTCTCTAACTCATCTTGGTGCCACTAGATGGGACAGAACACCACACACAGACGGTGTGTGGTTTACAATAGCACATAGCCTAAACCAGTGTTTCACAACCTTTTCAAGTTGGCAACCACTTATTCAAAGTAAACAAACAAACACCAAAACACTTTATATTTACCATAAAAGTATTCCAGTGAGAACAATGCTAAGGCTATATAATTTATTTGTGTGTGTCCTGGAAGGTTGACAGAGAATACGTCCCTTGAAGGGTAAGGGTGTGTGGGGAGTGGAGGAGTGAGATTTTCTTTGCTTTAGATTATAATAAAATTTTCAACATCTCATGATGCCCTTGATTTCCTTTCTGATTCATCAGTTCAGAAACACTGGCTTAGGCACATCAGATAGAGAGGAAGAGGGTGTCAAACTGGAATATAAATCTCCTTACCTTTGCTATTTGGTATCATAGTTGCCTTAATATCAATGGATATGCACGTTTTGTTTGGTAGATTTTTTTACATAGATTTTCTTTTATATATAAATAATTAAAATGTAACATGACTCATTGGGGCAGGAACTGCCCTTCTACAGTGTGTTTGTGCTGCACTCTACCTAATGAGGTCCTGATCCTGACTGGGGTCTTTCAGCACCTACTTAAATATAAATAATAGAATTGTGCAGGCGATGGACATGGGGCTTCCCAAAGGAGTTCAAAATTTTGCTTTGCTCCAAATCAGAATGAAATTTGAAAGTTTCAAAATTCTCTGGAAAGGAAAATTACAAAGAACTCCTTGCTTTATATTGACTGAAATGTTTCATTTAGACAAAATTGTTTTGTTTTAATTTTGACTTAAAAATCTGATAACCTATAGTATAATACAGAATAAAAAATCAAGACAAAGTTATTTCAAAATGAAAAATTGAAGTAATCTGTTTCAAAAGTATCAGAATGGAATGTTTTAACATTGTTGGAACACCTTGTTTATGAGGCCAGGCCTGGCCTGGCCTGCGTAACTAACACCTGGAGGGAGGCTTCAACATTTCTTGGAGGATAGGATTAGGGAAATAAAGAGATCAGTAGGCTGAAAACAGAATATTTGTGCTAAATAAGATAAATAAATATGTCAGTAGGATAAAAGGACAGAATGTCTGAGCCAGCTAAGATAAGAAGGAGAACACCCAGAGACACATTTACTAGGAACAAGAATAACAATATATGGACAGAATATGCTTCACAGGGATTGGTTCCTGCAACGTAATCAAACCAGTCCCAAAACGTATAATGCAATTATAGTAAATGCAATGTAATGTGTAACTGTATATAAAGGAAGTGGTTTGCTGGGTAACTTTGAATGTGTGGTATGCCCTACCCACTCCCTGCATTTGTGTCTGATCAGCTCAGCTTTGCATTGCTGTATGCAAGTAAAAATATCTGAGTGACGACATCTGGAGTAGAACAGAGTTCTTGGGAGGCCAAGCGGAAACAGTTCTCGAAGGGAATTCCAACACGCCTTTCCCCAGTTTTTCTCCAAAATGTAATTTCAGTAAAATCAACGCAGTTTTGCAGAGCATTTTGGTTTATACAGAACAGCATTCTCCCAATGGAAATGGTTCCATCAAAGTTTTTCTGATGAGCTCAATAAAATATAATGTAAATGTGCATTGTAATGTTATCATCTTTTTGACAGGGCTTTGAACCGGACCCCAACATAGTTAAAGTAGCTGAAGGGTACTCCAAAGAGGTATGAGCCAATATGTTAAATATGGTTTACTTTATGTTTTAAATGAAGTTGTCTGACCTCCCCTGCCTTATTCAAATTAGTATGGCACCAAATTGTTTTTCACGACTGATCCCTTGGAAGCTGCAAGTGGAGCCAACGTCCTAGTTACGGACACATGGATAAGCATGGGACAAGAAGAGGAGAAGGCAGAGCGAATGAAGGCTTTCCAAGGTTACCAGATCACAATGCAGGTAAAGGTCAAGTTGACAGTGTTTCCAGCTCTTGTGAATGTTTTGTGAGTGCTGGTATTTCAGAGGGCTTTGGAGCTGGTCTTGCGATGATGCGAGAAGCTCCTGCCCCCTAGTAAAGTTCAGCCCTGCCGGAAGCTGGCTAAGTCTCTCCCCTTCACTTGCTGTTCTCATGGGGGAGGAAGGGGAGATTGAAGTGCCCAGCAGCTCAGGGAAGCTCCGCTCCCTTCTCCCATAAGAAACGCAGACAGGACTGTGCCTCTACTCCTCCCCCTCCCCCCTGCAGTACCTGGCCTGGGAAGAGGCAGAGGGGAGTGAAGAGCCCCTAGAGCTGCCCCCTCCAGCCTGGTAAGGGAAGAAGCCCCTTCCCCACCCCTGCCATAGGTCTATGAGAAAGGAATGAAGAACACCAGGAGAAGCAGAGCTGAGGCTGGGTTGGGGGTTGGGCTGGACGGGGGAGGAGAGGGTGGAGGCTGATGGGGTGGGGGAACTGAACTGAGGTTGGGGGCTGGATAAGGGTAAAACTGAGGCAGGAAGGGAACAGGATTAATTGCTGGGCAGAGGGTGGGCAGATTAGGGGTGAGAGTTCCTGCAGCAGAAGCCAGAATCACCTTACCCAATACATTTGGGAGAGTGGACAACAGTAGCTGCCACACACAGACACACTGGGGATGGGCGTGGGTTGTTTAAAAATAAAAAAAACAGATCAAAAAACCACAATATAATCTTTTTTAAAAAAAAAAACCTCCTGATTTTTTTGGGGAGGCAGGGGAGGTGTTGGACTCATGATTTTTGATCTCTTGAGGTTGGCAGTACAGAATTTATTTGTTCTGGTCCACTTCTGTAGATTCCATTTTTAAAGATCAACACCATCAAAGCACTCATTTGATAGTTCTTATGAGGAAAGGTCATGGGTATTGGTATATACTTCACACTAGTGCAAAGCCCCCTAATCAATACAATTGCTGTCTGAGTTACCTGAGGCTTCCCCTGCCGAACTTTCTCCTTCAGTCTGGCCTTTCTGGATGGGCTCTTACTGGACGCATAAATCTGGGGCACAAACAGAGGGGAGTGTCAAGGCTCTGCTTCTCCCCTTCTCAAGGACTCTGTACTTAACCTTCTGTTCCTCCCAGCCCACCACATCTTATTATATCCACACTGCAAGAGAAGATCCTTTGACTGTTTCTCAGGTTAAGTTGCAATAATGTTCATATTGCAATTCATAGAGAGCATGGCCAGGACACCATGTTGGGCAGATTTGTGTGTATCTGTAAATGGGCAAAGCTTTAAATAAATATTTTTTAAAACCCATTTAGCTGAAATATTTATCAGAGCAACAACTGCTAGAGATAATGGAAACAAAATATTAGCGATTGGAATATAAATAATGACATTTTAGTCTCTATTAGAATCAGTGATCTAACTGATCATATTTTAACTCTAGGTCCCCAGAATGCTAGTAGAAGACATGGCTCAACTTGCTTAAAATGCTGTAATCCTTTGTTCATCTATTAGATTGATGTATTATGAGTTACTGATGTCAAAAGAATTGACCAAGGCCTTTTTAGGCATGTCTTAATATGCAGTTATTGACATTATCCATATATTCTGTTGGCATGTGGCATTACTGTCCAGAGTATACTTATTGACTGACCTGCTGCTTCACCACAATTCTTACTCTCCTTTCAAATACAAAAGTCTAGTGGTGAAATCCTGGCCCCATGGAAATCAAAGGTAAAATTCCCATTGACTTGAATGGGCCCAGGATTTCACCATGGATTCTTATCTTATTTGCACTCGTATCAATCTGGACTAACGCTGCTGACGTCAGTGGAATTATTTGGGGTTCGCACCAAGTGTAAATGAGATCAGAATCTGGCCCAAACCACTTTCTCACCACTTAAAGTTCTTGCTAATGTACCACCACATCACTCAACTCTTTCATGCTTTTTTATCTTTAGACTGGAAAATATGCAGCCTCTGACTGGACCTTTTTACACTGTTTACCAAGAAAGCCAGAAGAAGTTGATGATGAAGTATTTTATTCTCCACAATCACTGGCTTTCCAGGAGGCTGAAAACAGAAAATGGACAATTATGGTATGAAAAGCAAATAACAGTTTGGGCATGGGTGGCCGGCGACCTGGCCGTTGGGGGAAGCTAATCCCTCCCCTTGTGTCCAAAGCTCCACCTCACCTCTCCCCTTCTGTCCCCATCCCCTGCAGGAGCCCAGAGCACCCCCACCACAGACTCCGGCACCAACACCAGGCAGCCGGGGGGCAAGGCCCCAGCCCTGGTGCTCCAGGCGGCAGCACGGCCAGCCCTGGTGTGCCAGGCAGTGCAGCTGCAGCATCAGCTCCCTGAGTCCCTACAGGAGGCAGGCTAGCCAGTGCCAGCCAGCCCCAGCCAGCCTGGGCCAGCTAAGGAGCTGGGAACCACAGAGAGGGGGCCTGGCCTGGGGGTGGAGTGTGGGTGGGGCCATGCTAGGCTGTTTGGGGAGGCACAGCCTACCCCTTCCTACGATACCTGCCGCCCATGAGTTCGGGGTTAGGCAGGACTTGACTATCGTTCTACCCTTCAATCCAGATTTGAATTTAGCATGACTTCTCAGTAAAGCCCATGCCTTAATATAAATGTTTCAAAACCTCACCCTAATATGTCATGGTTTTAAGTGCATCAAATGTCAACTCTTTCCTGCTTGTACCTAAATCTACTCTTGCTTGACCCAGATTATTTTAATCGAGTGAGATCTACTCTTTTAACTGCAATATATTATATGGAAGTCATTGAGTTACACTAGCAATTAGCTTGAGCCTTGTCTACTCATAAAACTTAGGTTGACCCACCTTTGGCACTCAGGTGTGAAAACTCCATACCCCTGAGTGCTGCAGCTACGCTGATCGAAACTCCTAGTGCAGATGCTGGTAGGTCAATGGAAGAATGCTTCCATTGCCCTATCATCGCTTGAGGAGGTGAAGTTACTGCTGCAATGAAAGAACCCTTCTGTCTCTGTAGTGTGTGCCTACACCGTAGGGTTATGGCACCAGCACCATAGCTATGCTGCTATAATCTCAATAGCGTTGACAATCTCTTAGCTCCACCTCTTTCAAACACTCCAAATACCAATCCCAAGAATGGGGCTATAAAGGCTACAATTTTAATAAATGGTTATAGCAGATGGCATCAGCGATGGCTATCAGAGCTGCCATGGAAGGTAGTGAGAATTTTGCTTGAAGGTTTGCAAAATGAAGCCTTTGAAGTAAAAGTATGTGCTCTCTACTTACATATTGGGCTATGGCCCTGGATAACGCTAAGTGTACCATGCGAGCTACAAGAATATATTCAGCATTAAACACAAATTGTAATTCCATCCTCAATATTCCTACCAGTGTCATATTTTTCACAACTGCTATTTACTGTAGGTTTTAGAACAGTCATGCTGACAAACATCAGTCTTCTCGAAGTGAGAAAACAGAAATGGGGTCACCAGCATTCTCAGAGGAACTTGCATTTGTTCTAAGCACACCTTTCCAATCAGATATTACTGTAAAACAGTGGCAATATAAGCTAGAGTAATACTGGGACAAAAATAGATAAAGAACAGAAGTGCAGGGTCTGTGTATACAAACACACAGAGAAAAACAAATCTCATTAGATACAATCTTACTTCTCTCTGCCTGCCACTTTCCAATACTCTCATTCTACAATTGATATATCTAAAGACTGTCAGAAAGTATGAAGCAAGCAAGAAAGTTGCATGACACACAATACAGCCAGAGTTTTCTATTTTATGGGGCAACAACAACTGTGGTTAAACTGGGCCAAATCTTGAGGTCCTTACTCAAGTAAAACTCCTATTGATGTCAATAGAAATTTTGCTCATGTCTGCATTGAGGGTCAAATTTTCCTCCCATATACACAAGTACGGATCAGGAGTAACTGCAGACAGAATTCAGTTAAAAAGACTTCAGAATTTGGTCCAGTATTGATATTGGTTCTAGCATTGTTTTTCTGAACTCTACCATTATTGTGCATTCACATATGGTGTGCACAGAGGAAACCTATTGAATACAAACAGAACACACTAATTTTTAGACTCTTTGATGTTTTGCCATTGGAAATTCTAGAAAATAAATCTAAGCATGCAGTTTCTGCTGGGAAAAATCATTTTCAGCACAAAGCCTTGGAACTCAAAAATATTTTTTCCCTGTTTATTTTGTTTGCAGTGTCTGTTTCCAATATGATTGGGGTTTTTTTCCCTCCCCCTCTAGGCTGTCATGGTTTCCCTGCTGACAGATTACTCACCACAGCTGCAAAAACCTACATTTTGATGCTTGGGTTCCTGCCAAGAGAAAATATTCCTCACCACCAGAATATTCTGGTCTTCAAATATATATCTGTCTTTCATACAGGATCAAAGCAATGAATGATTCCTTAATAAAACTGCATAGGTTGGCTCAGCTGAACTGTATAATATTGCTTTGCACTCATGAAAACCTTGGAGATGATGTGAATTAAGCAGTGCAGCATTGCAATAGTAGCGCTTTTTCTAGATGCTTTAAGTTCTGTAGCTTTTGTATCGATTCATGCCTCTTAAGTTTTCCAAAGCTGTAGTTTAACAAATGGATCCAGTAGTATCATAAGCAGTGGTTTATGTATGTTGTGGTAGAACTAGTGTTGTAAAACTCCAAATCTATTGTATAACCACTATGCAGCTGCCCTTAAATCTATTGGATTTTCTTGCTGATCTCGGGTCACATGCGCAGAGAACTAGCACCTTCTTACTAGATTCTGGGACCTCAACATTCCCTTGTTAGTACAATTTCCCTAGCTGCACCCTGGCCTCCCTGTAACCCCACCTCAATCTGGGTTTGAGACTGTAGAGGCTCTATCAGATTATCATAAACAGGAAAATTCCTGGTTTCAGAGTAGCAGCCGTGTTTGTCTGTATTCGCAAAAAGAAAAGGAGTACTTGTGGCACCTTAGAGACTAACACATTTATTTGAGCTGGAGAATAGTGATGTGGTTCACACAGAGGGAGTTCCACAGCGTTGGATATGGGAGAAGAAAGATGGCTAAGAAGTATGGGCTCACTATTCTTCCTCACCCCACTCCGTCATCTCCCCGGACAGAATTTTGGCTAACAAAGCAAGTCTTCCATTCTTTTCATACTCTCTGTGGCAAAAACCAGAGGTGAGGAGGTCCTAAATGAATGTTGCTGTATGGCAGGAGTTTGCTAGGTTTCATCTAGCAGTGACATGTGGTGTGCATACAAGTTGATAATAATAATAAACAGAAGTTTGTGACAACTGTAGGTTGGTTGTGAATTTTTGAAATTTCAATGAAAACTTTGCATAAAATGTTTTCAAACCTTTCCCCAAATTTCTCTCTCTTTTTAAACCAGACGAGTTGGAATTTTTCAAAAAGGTGAAATTCCAGCAAAAAATATGGATGAAAAAATCTCAAAACAATCTAGTGCATTTTTTTCTGCAGTTTTTGATTAGCTCTAAACACTATTTGATCCTCTTCACAATTGGAATTCACTGCTGGGCCACACATTATTAAAACAGCATTTCACGGGGGATAAAAAAAATTCTTTAAAAGCCCATTTGACTACACAGTGTGTGATTGATTCAGTTTTTCATTTGTGTATCTCTTGTCAAAATTAACCCTTGGCATTACAAAATCAGAAGAGCTTCAATAATCATGATTATTTTTATCTCAAAGAAGATGATCAAAGCAGTTATGATAGATGAAGAGGGCATTTACATGGAATTAATATCCAGCCCGGAAGAATGAATGTTTTACTTCCCCATTTTGTGTATGTGTCTGGTGTTAGCACAGATGTGTGCACTCTGGCATATGTTTGGTTGTACTAGGTACTGCTTAGTGAATTTGGCCTCAGTGCAGCGAGGTACTTCAACATGCGTTTAGTCCCAATGAAGTTAATGGGATTAGTCACATGCTTAAAATTACCCAGCTGCCTATGTACCTTGATGAATCAAAGCCTTAATGCTTGTTGAGAGTTAACCAATTACTTTTTGCCAATCTTTTCCCAAAATTGTATTTAGGATAAAACTAATCTTATTATGGTCTGGATTAATATACCATAATAAAAGACAGATGGCTTTTTAATAACACTTAATTTTATTGTTGATATTTTCAAGGATAAATATTTTACAATAAACTCATTTAAAAATCACCTTCTGTCTTACCTACCTCTGTGCTTTGGTTCCTAATCTGTAAAATGGGCCTAATAATACTTCCTTACCTCACAAGAGTGTTGAGAGATTTAATTCATTAGTGTATGTAAAGCACTCGAGAGATCTTTGGATGGAAGTTGCTGTAGATGTGCAAGGTACTATTATTCCTTCCAAATGTGTCATGAATTCATTACACCGATAAGCAAGAGATGAATGCAGATGAGGTAAGCAATGCAGAAATAATAAAATGGAAAGATTTTATGGAAAAAATATTTTCCAGTTATTAGCAGTCAAAGAACCTAAAACAAATGTATATTAGATGACAGCATGTAATGCCTTGCAGTGTCCTTCATTATGTTTATTATGCTTTAATCAGTAGAAGTGTTATTTTCATTGGTGAATGTATTTGAAGTTTTGTTGTTTTTTTTAAACATGGTTACTTGGAATGTCATGATTACTGCAGGGGTAGAACCCAGATCCTCCTTCTCCAGAAGCACTGTGCCCTTCTTACTTCAGCTAAAGAAGAATCAGTTCTAGTAGTATAGGGTCTATGATACATAGGGTGACTATATTTCCCTATGCTGAATACGGGACCCCTGGTAAAATTACTTGTATTCAAGCGAGTTCAAGGGCAATCAATGAGAACTATTCAGTACAAATGTTCAAATTAACATCACATTGACTGAGGCCCTGTTAAAAAGAAATACTGCGTAGTTGGATTCTTTTTATTTACTTTTTTTTTTAAAGGCTTTAGGGTTCACAGGGGGAGCGGTGACACATACACACGCACTCCCATACCCCTCTGTCACACAGGGACGTGGTGACTGACTGACCCTCCCCTCCCTGCCTGGTGCTTTCCACCCCTCATGCAGGGGTGGATTAGGGTTTTGTGGGGCCCCTGGTCCAAAGAAAGTGGGGGGCCTATCTCCACCCGTTCCACCTGCCCTCCCCCTGCTCGGGCAATGGGGCTGAGGCGCAGGGGCTTCCCCCGCCCACCTGGCGCTCCTGATGGGGAGCAGGGTTGGGACACAGAGGCTTCCTCTGCTCTGCCCGCCTGGCACTGCAGCCGGGGAGCAGGGTCAGGGCACAGGGGCTTGCCCTGCTCTGCCCTCCGCTTCTGCCAGGGAGAGGGGGAAGCCCCTATTTCACTACCCCGCTCCCCACTGGAGTGCTGGGTGGGCATAGCAGGTCAAGGCAGCACCCATTTTTCCAGGGCCCCTCAATTGGCCAGGGCCCCTGGGCATGAGCCCCAGTGGCCAATCTTCCACTGCCTCCATACATGGCTGGGCCCCCAGGACAGACTAACTTCTTTTGGTACCTGGCGCTGCATCTTCCCAAGGCAACATGTGGCAGGGGCATGAAGGGTCACATGCCCCCCTCCAGATTTCTCCCAGGGTTCACACCAGAATGGGGCCAGCAGCAGACTTTCAGCACTGTGCAGGAGAGAAGGGACAGGAGCTGCTTCCAGCTACAGGGGAGCACGGAGGGTGTGGGGAATGACTTGGCCAGTGGTCTTTGCAGAGATCATCTCTTCCCCCTCCTCTCCCTCTGTCCTCCCCAGTGGCTGAAAGCAGCTTGTCCATTCCTGCCCGCACAGTGTATAAAGGCAGCTAACACCTCCAGGCTGCTGCTGGCCATGGACATAACCCAGCTGCCTCCTGTCCCCAGGCTACAGTGCAGGCACTGTGCACCAGGGCCCAGGGAACCTGACTGCAGGGGCTTCAGCAAGCCCAGCTAGAGAGGTGGTTCAGCAGGAGAGGGTGCCTGGGGGATAGAGCAGCCCCACACTCCCTGTGGGCAAGACCCAGGGCAAGAGGAGGAGGGGTAAAGAGGGTGCTAAGGGCTGTTGTGGAGCCTGCAGGTTCAGGGCATGAACAGGCTGGAAATTGCTTCCCTCCCACCACACCAGAGCTTAGCTGAGGAGCGGAGAAGCTTTGGCACATGCAGAGTTCGGCTCCTTCTGGCCAGTGCTCCGGGCCAGAGGTTCTCAGGCTTTCCTGGGGTGCCAGCCCAGCCAGAGGCAGAGGGGGAAGGATGGAGCCATGGACGGTGAGTATTGAAGGCAGGAGGAGGCAGTGCCTCCTCAAACAGCCTTGTGTGGCCCTGCCCACACTCCACCAGGCCCCCACCTTCCTGCTGCTCCCTTCTGTGGCCAAGAGCTGAGACAGGCAGGCTGGGCACCATGGTGCGCAAGACCACGCCATGCCATGCCACCCATTCTTCCGGCACTGGGACCACATTGGTGCCAGGGGCACTCCAGTGGTGCTGCCCGCTCGCCCAGCGCTAGGACCACGTTGGGGCCGGGGGCACTCCGGCAGCACTGCCCACCCACCCAGGGCTGGGACTGGGACTGGAGGAGCGCAGAGGGAGGCAGTGGCCAAGGGGGAGTGGGGTGCTCCAGGCTCCAGCAGGGGAGTAGAAGGGATGGGGCCTCACTCAGAGGGGAGGAGCTAGGAGCTAGCCTCCCCCACAGGTGTGTTGGAAGGGACCTCAGGAGGTCATCTAGTCCAACCCCTGCTCAAAGCAGGACCAATCCCCAACTAAATCATCCCAGACAGGGCTTTGTCAAGCCTTACCTTAAAAGCCTCTAAGGATGGAGATTCCACCACCTCCCTAGGTAATGCATTCCAGTGGTTCACCACCCTCCTAGTGAAAAAGTTTTTCCTAATATCCAACCTAAACCTCCCCCACTGCAACTTGAGACCATTACTCCTTGTTCTGTCATCCGCTACCACTGAGAACAGTCTAGATCCATCCAGATGTGGGGACCTTCATGAAAGACCCCCTAAGCTTACTTCTACCAGCTTAGATTAAAACTTCCCCAAGGCACAAATTCTTTGGCCTTGGAGGGTACCATGCCAGCACCAAGTGATTTAACAAAGAATCAGGGAAAGAACCACTTGGAGTTCCTATTCCCCCAAAATATCCCCCAAGTCCTTACACCCTCTTTCCCATGGAGGCTTGAGAATAATATCCTAACCAGTTGGTTACAAAGTGATCACAAATCCAAACCCCTGGGTCTTAAGACAATAGAGAAATCAGTCAGGTTCTTAAAAGAAGGATTTTATTTTAAAAAAAGGTAAAAATCACCTCTGTAAAATCAGGATGGAAAATAACTTTACAGAATAACAAAAGATTCAAAAACAGAGGATTTCCCTCTGGGTCAAACTTTAAAGTTACAAAAAGAAAACGAGAAATACACCTTCCTCTCAGCAGAGAAAATCACAAGCCAAAACAAAAATAAGCTAATGCATTCCCTTGCTAGTATGTACTAATTTTAATAGAGTTGGATTGCTTGCTTCCTTGATCTGTGTCCAGCAAGCACACAGAACAGACAGACCAAAACCTTCCCCTCACCCCCAATTTGAAAGTATCTTGTCCCCTTATTGGTCCTTTTGGTCAGGTGCCAGCCAGGTTGCCTAAGCTTCTTAACCCTTTACAGGTAAAAGGATTTTGTGCCTCTAGCCAGGAGGGATTTTATAGTACTGTATACAGGAAGGTTGTTACCCTTCCCTTTATATTTATGACATGCATAGTCAGTGGTTCTGATTCTATTAGAGACCAAGGGGCATATACATACTATCCAGTTCATGACAATATACTGTAGGGATCAATTCAGCAGAGGGTGCAGTTTGCACAGTGGGCGCACACACACAGCTTAATTCCTGTCTGCACTGTCCTAGAGCTTAGAAGGTGATGCCTGGTCGACACTCACAGGTGTAAATTATGTAGTCAATTAGCAGGGTTGCCGCAGTTTGTGCCCTCTCCAAGCTCTTGCTCTTAACTCCACTACCAGCACAGCTGGAATTCTTCAATTACAATAACGTGGTGGCCTGACAGGGACACAAACTGAACTGCCTGGGAATCAGGAATGAATCAGAATCTAAAAGCCAAATAGTATGTGATCATTAATGTACTATTGTCCTGGCAAAGTGTAGGAGACAAGGTAATGAAGTAGCAGGTTGTCTACATTATATAACTATAGTGTGTCGGCTGATGTTGCAGTATGTGACTATCACAGGATAGCTGGCCCTGTAAATGAAGTAGGTCCAGTGCCAAAATGCCAGACCTGGTGCTACCAGTTTGGCGAATTAAGAGTTTGGGGCAGCAGCTGGGAGAATCAGAGGACAGCAGGGGAAATTCCAGTGAGTCAGAATAGACTAGGCCAGTCAGGAAGGGCAGATGAGAGTTGCCAGGGGCCTGGAGAAGTCCTAGCAGAAAGTGATTCCCTGGAAGAAGGCTGCAGAGCAGCAAGTGGGGTTTGCTGGTTAGCATCCCCAAGCCAGGTCTTGAGAGGGTGGAAGACAGCAGAGGGAATTCCTTGCTGGCTCTGAGCTGAGGGCTGAAGACAAGGGAGTAATGGAGTAGCTTACCTGCTGACCTCTCAGAAGCGGGCCAGGGGAGTGAGAGATCTCCCCAGCAGAGAGACAGTGGGGATTGCTTCTGAGAGGAGTGGGGGTTGCATTCTAGTTGGAAGGGTGGGAGTGGCTGTCCTAGTACGAGGACAGGAGAGGACTGACTGTGTCTCCATGTGGTAGATGATGCTGGTGTGTGGCACGTAGGGTGTCGATGGATAAGACATCTTGAGTTCTAATGACTGCTTACACTGGAGTAAGAAATGTCCTACGTGTTTGGGCCTTTTGTTGTGGACTCTTAGGGCTGGTTTATTACAATAACCTACTCCTAAGGAGGGTAGCATTGAGACAAGAACCCTGCAGTAAAGTTATTGGGTCATGTGAGGGGGGAAACAGAGGCAGGAGTGCCTGCCATGCTGTGGCCTGGCACAGAAGGGTGCTCCAGGCAGGGCTGCCTTATGAGTATGCCCATACTAGAATTTGTAAGTTAACATAGCCTCCAGCCAACTTTAACTAACACCTTCTTCCTGCTCCCCAGCTTCTTTGCACATTGGCAGAGCAGATGTAAGTAGGTGAGAGAAATCTAAGTAAGGCTAAGGAGACCTAACCTATAGCACCTTATAGATTGCTTCTGAATAGAACCCTGAAAGTCCCCACTGTTTTTGATCATTAATATGAATTTCCAGCCTATGTGTGTTTATCCAGCCTTTTAAATACTTCTCCATATTGTGTAGCTTAGAGTTACAGATCACAAACATGTTGGTGATTTAGCAGACA
Organism: Dermochelys coriacea; assembly: GCF_009764565.3. Classification (NCBI taxonomy): domain Eukaryota; kingdom Metazoa; phylum Chordata; order Testudines; family Dermochelyidae; genus Dermochelys; species Dermochelys coriacea. The sequence goes on from NC_050068.2 coordinate 152,002,024, forward strand.
TAGGACCTTTCTTTGTGACTGCCTGGTCCTTACTGACCCTTCCTAAGGGAGGGCTGGCCTCTTAGGGACTTTTACTAGCATGGCTGTCAGGGACAAGCCCATAAAATTTGGCTAAGACACATGGCTGCAAACCTATATTGGCCAGTTTGCAACTGGTTGCTCTTTTTTGCCTCTCCCGCTCTTCCAACGTGTAAGATTGCCTAACTCCTGTTATGATTCCCCCTAGTTTTCCCTTATTCCTGAGGAGAGAGTGCATTATTTTTCTGCCCAGCCATCTCCTATACAAAGGGCATATGTCAAGACAGCAAAAGCTGTTTTTAGGCTAACCTACTGAAGTTAGCTTTGTGGATGGGTCATTACATAAAGTAAAACTATTTCCCAATGTTATTTTCCCCTCCCCTCCTCTGACGTTCTTGTTAACTGCTGGAAATGGCCCACCTTGATTATCACCACAAAAGGTTTTCCTCCTTCTCCCCTTCTTCCTGCTGGTAATAGCTCATCTTAAGTGATCACTCTCCTTACAGTGTGTATGATAAAACCCATTGTTTCATGTTCTCTGTGTGTGTATATAAATCTCCCCACTGTATTTTCCACCGAATGCATCTGATGAAGTGGGCTGTAGCTCACGAAAGCTTATGCTCAAATAAATTTGTTAGTCTCTAAGGTGCCACAAGTACTCCTTTTTCTTTTTTTCTTTTTTTGAAGTTAGCTTGAATCCAACTAGAGCACATAACAGTAATACTCAGGATTTATATAGATCTCAAAACACAGTGCAGGCTAGTGAGCTGAGTAGGGTCAGCGCTGGGCTTGTATCACTTGTGCAGAAGCCTGTGGTGGGGTGTACAAACCCCACGCTGGGGAACAAGGAATTAATGGATTGTTTTGGACTTGGCCAGCCCTGCCCCACCACACCTGCAGCAAATGTTCCATCTGCTGGAGGAAGTAAGGGGCAGGGAAATAACTCATTTGGGTGGTAGAGCTGGAGGGAAGCAGACCTGCAGCCCACAGCTCCAGCAGAGCAGAAGGAAGCCTAAAGGCTCTGACACAACTGCCCAAAGGGGCCCTCCCTGTGGGAAGAGAGGACCTACCCCAGAGACAACCAGACAGAGAAGCATCCTGTGACCTTGGATGTTGTTAACTCCCTCTTTCTTCTTTTGGTTTGGCTTTCCCCACCAGGGGAAGGCCTTAGACTGAGCTTACCCTGGAGGAGAGAGAGAGGACAGCCTCAAGCAGCCTTGGTTGCCAGACTACTGGTAGCCCAAAGGGCCCCGGGTTGGAGCCTGGTGGAGTGGGAGGGCCTGGATTCCCTTCCCCACACCCCCTTGGCAGTCAGGGGTTGCTGCCACGACCACTAGGCCATACTCCTCAACCAGACCCCAAGTGAGGACCATGACGTCTGTGTTGTGCTGCCTTTGTTGCTCTTGTTACTTGTGCTAGCTGGATTCAAGCTGATATAGGTAGGCTAGGTGGCATACAGCTTTTTCTGTGTAGACATAGCCACAAGAAGACAGGCCTGTAGCCCCAGTTGCTGATGCTGTGAGCATCACTGCAACATATAAGCCTCCCCTTGGCACATCAGTCTGTGTGTGCTGGACTGGGGCTATGTTGCTGGTTAAGTGGTGCATCTCTTAACCCCCCATTTTGGGCTTGCTGCTGGTCAGTGCAGCTTGAGGAGAGCTTTCTGGAAATGAATTTAGCTAAATCAAACTGAAGTAAAATAAAAGTAAATTGAGTAAAATTAAGAGGCTTCAGATGGCCTACTAAGCAAACCCCCTGTGGCAGCATGTTCCTATGCTTCTCACTGTAAAGGAGGAGGAACACAGGCTCTCAGGCAGTGCCCTTCCTTAAATTGACTCAGACGTCAATGTCACTAGAGTGCAGCTCTGACAGACAGCACTTTGGTAAGTTTCCTGAGCTTGACACCCCCACGTGGCAAAGAACAGAGGCCCTCAGAGAAGAACTTTCTGTTGGGGAAACTCACTTTGACATTTTAAGGCAAAGTCTGGAGCATCCCTCCCCTTGGGGTGGCATGAAAGGTTAGCTAAGGAAAGTGTAGATAGATCCTTTAATTGTTCTCTAGTATCTCAGATTTCATTAAAAGAAAAGTATGTCTCCAGCTGTTATAGTTGTGAAGAAAACCTACAAGACATGACTCAAATGGAACAGATGCAGCAATATCATCCTGAATTTGCACAGAGCCTGAAACAATAGCTCTGAGGTATGAATGACCCCATTCATTTCAATAGGTGCTAACCCATATGCCAGTGATTTGGTCCTTTAAACATCAGTATGTTTAACTACAAACCTGAAAGAAAGGAGAGAAAGTATCCTATTATGAAGATCTACACAATGTGCTATGAGTTGACTGCTCATTTTGGATAGCTGGATGTGGTGAGATTGTGATTGGTTGCTTTTTCCATAAGTGGGGTTCACCTTTCAAAAATTTGGGGGAGATGCCTCATAGTGCAAAGGAAAGGCTTCTTCCTACTGCTCTTTCCCATCATTCAATTGGTGGATTAATGAATTACAATAAAACTTGTTTGGCCAGGGCTATTCAACCAGCTGCCTAATGTACACAGAACTCAGACTTTCTGGTTCTTTCCCAAAGTTACAGATAAACACTTCACAATCCAGAGTAAGCATTTCATTCAGTAGAACACTCGCTACAATGCCTAATGGCATGCGGGTATTTGCATGGCTGTTTGGTTCTCAGTGAATCTCACATTGCAAGGGTTATGTAAATTAATGTTTTTGCAGGCTCCTGTAAATACTGGTGATCTTTCATGTGTATGTGAGAAAAATATTTCCTCGAGGCCTTGGGAGAAAGAGACCTGAAGTGACTTCATGATGAAGCCAGCTCCTTCCCGTTCCATTCAGACCGCTGCTTGGCTCTGCCAAACTCCTTGGCAAACTATTGTGATTTTTATTCCTTTTTATTTATTAATATGCTATTCAAGTGTGGAGTCTACAGCTGTGACAAAGCAGGCCCTCCCAATAATATCTAGATAAAGGTAAAAAATGACTGCTCTATATCTGACCTCTCAGTCCTCATTGTTGAAGGAAGCATCCATGATCCCTTCAAAAAACAAAGCTATGAGCTTAAATTCATGATGCTGCAAGACACTAAGGCTATGTCTACACTACAGCTTACGTTGGTATAACTTATGTTGCAACATGAGTTACACTGACATAAGCGTGGCTGTGGATAGCGTTATGTCAGCAGGAGAACTTCTCCTGCGCATTGGTGCTGCTGTAAGCTCTCTAGTGTAGCTGTACCCTAGAAATCATGGATTTAATCAAGACACCGGTTCTATGGATCATTAAACAATCTGTAACCCACTAACCCTCTTCTGTGCTGCCACTATAGAGGTGTTAAATGCCCATTCTCTTGCAACATGTGTTAACTCATCAGTTCCATCCTTCTATTTAGCTGTCACACTTTCCCAGACCTTCAAGAAGAAGAGCTCTGTGGAAGCTTGTCCCTCTCAGAATAAAATATGTAACATAATGACTGGCATAGACAAGGCAGATAGAGAGAATAAAGTTCTCTATCTCATAACATAAGAGCAAGGGGTCATTCAATTCAATTCAATTAAAAGGTGGTGTCACAGGAGAGCTGGCCCTCTAACGGGGTTGGGTTTCAGTTTCATTTGTACCAGACTTAGGCTTCCTCCTCAAGTAAAGGAAATGACAGCAGCAATCATGTGATGAGGGTGAGCCTGTGAGTAGAAAACAGTTTCTGAGGGACTATAAAGACAGCCTGAGTTGACCCAGGGAGAGTTAGGGAAGGGAGCTTACTAGGTAGAGGGCAGGTAACAATTGTCCAGAGCTCCTAGGCAGAAGGATCCTGCAGGGCAGGAACTGTTGAGGGGTAAGTCTCAGCTGAGAGGCATGCAGGAACCAGGAGCCTGATAGGTAAGAAGGCCCAGCTAAGAGGATTGTGAGCCTGGAGGGAAAGCTTTAAAAAGGGGAAACTGAGGCAGCACTTGGGCCTGAAGCTGGAGAAGGGAAGCCTTGCTGTAGATGTCAAATTCAAAACTGATAAGAGGAAAAGAAGTCCACACAATGCATCATTAGATTGTAGAACTCATTGTTACAAGAAGCCGCTGAGGCCAAGAACTTAGCAAATTTCAAAAAGGGACTGGGTATTTATATGGGTACCAAGTATACCCAGTTATGGTTGTTGCTGCTAACAAAAATTTGTGAAGAGGTATTAAACCTTATCCTTCTGGATTGAAACCAATCTTGAGCTATTAGCAATTAGGATGAAACCTAATGTAGGAGCAAGACTCTCCTACTATGAGGTTCTTGCACCTTTTTCTGAAGCATCTGGTGCTGACTGCTGTTGGAGACAGGATAGGGTACTAGATAGACCTAAGGCTTGATCCAGTCTGCCAGTTCCTATCTAGAAGAATGTGAGGACTCATTAGGTTTTTATCTGCACCTTTTGACCACTGGGAGTTATGGCGGAGCTGGTATTGTAGGGAAATCCCTGGATTAGTGGCTTTCAGAATTTGTTAATGTTTGGTAAGTCATTTAGTTAGTGAACCAACTTTATCAGTTAAAGCGCAAACACACATGCAGGTCAAATTCATCCATGGCCTGGTTTATAAAGCTGCATGAAAAGGGATTGCTTCACTTACATTGTGAATGGAATTTGATTTCTGGCAGCTGATTAAAAGTTCTGAATGTGCCATACCACTGGATACAAAAATGAGGGTATTTTAACATAATGGAGATCTTTAACACCCTGGACAATGAGACTCTTGTAGTTAGAAATGGCTCTATTGTCACTGACTGCATGTGGGGATTGTATGGTCATTTTCTGTATATGGCAGCTTTGGGCTTTCAGTGGGCCACCGTGTATGAATAGCACCATACCCTGACTGGGAACAGAAGGGGATGCACTGCTACAAATTCCCCTGTGCCGTGCTGCATTTCCGGGAACACACCCTGCTCCCTCCAACTATTTTCTGTTGTCAAAGGGAATCCTGCAGCACAGTGTCTGGGCTCCTGATCCATTTTATCTTTTCACATTCCCCTGGCCTTTCCGTGTTAAGATCACTTGCTAAGTGCAGTGGAGTATTTGGTACACTTCACCGAAGGATTTGCAAGCAGGAGAAGTGGCCGCCCAGCCGAGCTGCTATTTTAATCTGAGTTTAGTCACTGTTCACTACTATTTTAATCTGAGTTAACTAACCCAAGTTAATAGGCATTTTTTTTTTTGCACACTAGACATACCCATAGTTGAAAAATAAAATGTGGGAAGGGCAGGAGCTCATAGTTCTATCAATTGACCAGCTGTGTCACGGCAATGGGAATGTCCACTGATCCCAATTTTAAACCAGTGTCACCTCTGATACATAGTTTCTTGAATACTGGTTGGGGGAATGGGGAAAGAGTCCTTGCTTTTATAGCATTTGCTTTCAATCCTCCAAATTCCTGTTCCCAAATTTACTTTAAACCTTTGGAAGCATTTTCAGAAATAAAGAAAATTCCCCTGGTTGACAATAGTCAGCTGAAAAAGTGATGAGTGCGTCGGGCTAAGGGAGACTGTTGAGATTAGTAGCCAAAGGTAGTCTTGTTTATAAAGAGACAGAGGACCTGCTAGTAAGTTTCTACTTCATATATAAATTGTCACCACCACCACAATAATAAAAAAACCTTCTCCCTAGCACATCTCACCTCCCCTATCACTACTAGGCTCTTCTTGCTGGCCATTGTGGATTATGCTGCCTGTACAGGGGCACAGTGAGGGTTACATGCTATATATGCACTAACAACAGGAGCTACAGATGTAGGGGGAGAGAGTGTGGGCATATATTAATTATTATTTGTGTACCTTGGAGGGAGGAAAGGTTGCTGCATTTGCCAGGGAATCAGAAGGAAACTGCACAGCTAATCTCACTGCTGGCTGTATCCACTGCCTTGAAGGGTGGGACAGGCTGTGTGGTGCCTTAAAATGTTATAGATGCAAAGACCTTCTTATCACCATTTACAAGCTACAGAAAGCAAGTACTGCAAGAGCAACCTGCCATATTTAACAGTTATAACATAGCCTAGTAGCTGAAGGACCATGAAAGAGTCTGAACCACCATCCACTTCCCAAAGAACATTACAGCTGCTCCTGTACTTCTGGAAACTCGATATAGCCAAGAATGGCTTCAGCAGGAGTCAGATTTCAGATGAGCAGCCATGTTAGTCTGTATTCGCAAAAAAGAAAAGGAGGACTTGTGGCACCTTAGAGACTAACAAATTTATTTGAGCATAAGCTTTTGTGAGCTACAGCTCACTTCATCGGATGCCTGCACTCTGCAAGCAGGTCCATCTCCTATGTTCCCTCTGCCTCTGGGTTCCCCTCTCCCAGCCAGTGTGTGGTATATGGCTCAACCTTCAAACCTGCTGCTGTGGGACATGTGCAAGCAAAATGTGTGATGTGAAATACCTGCATTTTGGAGCATCATGCCATAATTTACAGGCTATAATAAACTTTAACACCCCACCCCCACACCTATTTTAAAGGATATTTGCTCCCTGTGTGAATTAAACTAGGTTTTAAAAAATTCTATTGCATACACCTATAACACCGCCAACATGAGTCAGCAGCAGGCTTTGAACCCTGGACCTATAGATGCTCCACTTGAAGCACTAGGCTTTTGGGGGGACCAGCCACTAGGTGAGTTGGGCCCTACTTTCCCAACAGGTTTTACAAGTTGTTGGGGGTTTTTTTTTTAGACCGGAACAGTGCAGTTAGCTGTTAGAGAGGGCAGAGCGAAAGCCTCCGGGTTGGAGGAACGAAAAAAAGATCAAATTTTTTTTAAAAATCTGTTTAATCTAAGATAGGAGCTCACATCAAAATGCCTTTATCATAATCTATCAATTGGTTAATACTCCTCATATTGAGATGTATTACGCATACACCATAAAGAAAAGGAGTACTTGTGGCACCTTAGAGACTAACAAATTTATTAGAGCATAAGCTTTCGTGAGCTACAGCTCACTTCATCGGATGCATCCGATGAAGTGAGCTGTAGCTCACGAAAGCTTATGCTCTAATAAATTTGTTAGTCTCTAAGGTGCCACAAGTACTCCTTTTCTTTTTGCGAATACAGACTAACACGGCTGCTACTCTGAAACATACACCATACACACACGCTCACAATGTATTGGTGGTGTTGCTATAGAAAAGAGTTAAGGTTCCCTGGATCCCCTGCCTCTGCACTTGCATACCTCAACATATCTGGATTCCTTTCATGGTTAGTCCTAACTCTGAATTTCCTGGGTTTATAATGCTTGGGCTTTGGATAATTACCTTCCCTGTAGTGTGTTTTACTCTAAATTACTCTTATATATTCTCAACCTTAAATCATATTGCACTTTTGTCTGGGAATAAGTATGATATTTATAATTATGAGATGCATTAAGTATGCTCTGTTTGCTTTTTGCTTCACATCCCCTTAACCTATCCATTATCAGTTGCCCAAATTTTAGTAGGTGTGTGATGCTTTGGAGTTCACCCGGACCAATAAGAGGTTTTGTCACTGCCTGCCTGTCACCTGGGGGACCTCTGTGCTGTGCAGCTCTGGCTCAGAACCCTGATATCAGCAGCCTGCTCCCTGTACAACAGTCTCGCCCTGGCTTCCACCAGCCTGGTTACTCCTTGCAGGGTGACAACAACCCCCCCTTCCAGTCTCGTCTCCCCAAAACCATCTCCCTGCAGTGTCCAGTCTCTCTGATAAGACGCTCACAGAGGTGACACCAGGTTTGCTGCCTCCAAAGAACCAGTGTACACAACAGCTTGTTAGCTCAGCTGGGATTATACACACCACCTTAATACACGGTACTGAGATGGTCTGTAGTAAAACTAAGAATACATTTATTAACAAAGAACAGAGTTAAGTGATGTCAAGGGAGAGTGAAAGAGGGATGAAAGGGTTACAAATAAAACAAAAAATAACATGCTTTCTAGTGTCTAAAACTTAATTCTAGTAAGCCCTAGCTTTGCCTAACACAGCGTTTCCCAAACTGTGTTCTGTGGTACGTTGGTGTTCCGTACGATGTGAATAGGTGTTCCATGAAAGAATCATAATTAAAAAAAAAAAAGGGGTTTGCACTTGATTTTTGTACTATTTTATACGTGCTTTCCAGTTAGAAATTGTTAATTGAAGTTATTTTATTTTTGAGCATAAATAACACAATTTTTTTATTTGAAAACCAAAACAACTACAAAATAATATGAGAAGTGTTCCGTAAATATATAGCAGGTGTTCCATGGCCAAAAAAATTTGGGAAATACTGACCTAACAGTTTAGTACTCTTACCAAGTTGTCAGCATTTGCCAGCCTGTTTTAGCAGGTCCCAACTTTCATAGATACAAAGTGCTGGCTGCTTTGTTCTCTCAGGTGATGGATACCCCAACGGCTTTCAGCAGGTCCTTATGGCCCCAAAGTTTATCTTTGTCTTCAAAGCCAGGAAGCACTTTTGGGGGCTCAGCTTTCTGTGTCCACTAGGGAGCTGACTCCATGTTAGTTTTGGAGTCCTCTGCATTGTAAATTATAATCTTCCTGCAATCTCTGATGCAAATGAATAGCCCGTTGTCCTTGTGTCTGGTCACACCTGGCTTGATTTGCAATTGAGCCAAAGTGGTGGTTTCTTTCTCCTCTGTCTGGGGAAAAACCCTGTTTTGCCTCCTTTATCTTTTCACTGACTTCAACAAATATATCATATAATTTTCACACACATTTACAGTGACATTAATGATGTGTGCTATTAGTTTTCAAATAATATATTACAAGACACCTTTTAAATACATATGAAAAATAAGTACTGAGCTGGTCAGGCCAGCTGAGATTTACTGTTCCACACCAGGGAGCCCATTGGCATCTAGAAGTGGGGTGCCCTTAGGGTCACAAAGTGTAACAGAAGCATTTGGTCTTGAGAAGAGACCTGAAGGAGGCAAGTGTAGCAGCATCATAAACTGCCTCCTACCAAGTATACAAGGCCCTCACTTTCCTGAACACTAAAAATTCACTCCAAAAATGATTCCTCTAGACATGAAATATCACACCTGTGTGTGTCATTCTGGGTGTTTCAGAGGCTCACTGTGCTTCAGGAGAGCATCTGAATTCTGCTCCAGAGACAGCAGTTTAATTCTTACTGTAGCACCAGAGTGGTAAATGCAATTCACAATAGCTACAGGAAGTTGCAATACAACAGGCCTGTCTATTTGACTAGTTGCCTCCAAGGGAAAAGAAAACCAGAGAGATTATATTCATTCTTTCAGCACCACTGCTGATTTTGTCAGGGTAATAAACTCTGTTAGCAGGACTGCAATCAAAGACTCAGCAAAATGATTAAATAACTGACAGCAAATGAATGTAGTAGTGTGACTCTAGGCTTTTTTGTTTCTAGTGTCAGTGTAATTGGACATTAAAGAGTGGGGTAATTTTTGTTGTTTTGTTGTTGCTAATTTAACAATAGAGAGGTTGGTAGTATCTGCACTAAACTCAAAGCCCCACTAAAGAGAAACTTGGGTTTGTTTATTTTTCAAAAGAGACAATTGCAAGAGTCATGAACATAAAAAGTGACTACACACCCTCCCTCACCCACACAACTCCAGCTGCCTATCAGAGGCACAGAAAGGCAGAAAATATTTTGCTCCCGGGCTATTTAAGGTGCAGTTAGTTATTTCTTGTCTAGTTTTCAGTTTTTAGTTCTAAACATATATGTCACCTGTTTGTCAATCCCTTTCCCACAGCTAACACATATAACTCCCCACACATAACAGAACATAAGAACGTCCATACTAGGTCAGACCAATGGTCTTTCTAGCTCGGTATCCTGTCTTCCAACAGTGGTCAATGCCAGGTATTTCAGAGGGAATGAACAGAATAGGCAATCGTCAAGTGATCCTTCACCTGTAGTCCACTCCCAGCTTCTGGCAAACAGAGGCTAGGGACATTCAGAGCATGGTGATGTATTCTTGCCCTTCCTGGAAAATAATCATTGATGGACCTATCCTCCAGGAAATTAACGAGTTCTTTTTAGAACCCTGTTAGACTTTTAGTGTTCACAACATGCCCTGACAAAGAGTTCCACAGGTTGACTGTGTGTTGTGTGAAGAAATACTTCCTTTTGTTCGTTTTAAACCTGCTGTCTACTAATTTCATTGGCTTACCCCTAGTTCTTGTTTTATGTAAAGGAGTAAACATTTCCTAATTCACTTTCTTCACACTGGTCAAGATTTTTTAGAAAAATTTTATAGATTTTTATATTTCTATCGTATCCGCCTTTAGTCGTCTCTTTTCCAAGCTGACAAGTCTCATGTATACACTATGAAATTAGGTCTACTTTATAGAAGTATATTTTATAGAAGCGATTTTATACAGTTGATTGTGTATGTCCCCACTAAGCGCATTAAGTCGGCGGAGTATGTCCTCACTACCATGGCTAGCAGCAACTCACAGAGCAGTGCACTGTGGGAAGCTATCCCACAGTTCCCGCAGTCTCTGCTGCCCACTGGAATACTGGGTTAAGCTCCCAATGCCTGATGGGCAAAAACATTGTCGCGGGTGGTTTTAGGTACATGTCATCAGTCTCCCCTCCCTCTCACCCTCCCTCCATGAAAGCAACTGCAGACAATCATTTTGCACCTTTTTTCCTGGGTTACCTGTGCAGATACCATAGCATGGCAAGCATGGAGCCTGCTCAGGCACTGCTGCTGTTGCGAGCATTGTAAACACCTTGCGCATTATCCTGCAGCATGTGCAGAACCTGGCTAAGAGACCCCAGCATGAGGACGATTGTGAGGAGGACATGGACACAGACATTCCTGAAAGCACGGGATGTGGCAATTGGGACATCATGGCAGCAGTGGGGCTGGTTGATACAGTGGAACGCCGATTCTGGGCCTGGCAAACAAGCACAGACTGGTGGGACCTCATAGCATTGCAGGTATGGGATTATTCCCAGTGGCTGTAAAACTTTCGCATACGTAAGGCCACTTTCCTGGAACTCTGAGTTGCTTTCCCCTGCCCTGAAGAGTAGGAATACCAAGATGAGAGCCACCCGGACAGTTGAGAAGTGAGTGGCAATAGCCCTGTTAGAGAGCTTATTCTTTCACCCACTTACTTCCCTGGTCCTTCTTCCATAAACAGAGAGCAACAATACCCAAAGTCCAAAGGTGCAAACAATTTGATGTTTATTGGGGTGAACTTCCAACAAGCATGATTCCAGTTTCTTTCCTTAGTGTCCCCCTTCCCAGCTCTGACACCACAGAACCTTACCTGTGTCCCTGTTCCCATTTTCCCCCTTAGCAAAACATGATTCCAATTTTCCCCACCCCCATTTCCCTCCCTTACTTCCTGATTGACTGCAGACTATATAGTAAAACTTGAGTTCTGCTTAGCTATACCTTACCCAAACATTTTCCTGAAATTTAACTAACCAATCCTAAAATATTGTAACATGATTATTTAACCAATTATATCCCACCACCTTAATTAGTTTACACCCAGCAAAAATATTTATACAGCAGACAGAAACAATCGCAGAACCAGACAGAGATTATACAGACAAACAATAGGGAAATGGGGACTACAGTGATAAAACAACACAGAAATGAGGATTTCACATCCCAGCTATTGGTAGTTGAGTTCTTGCCAGACAGGATGCTATCAAACTAAGTTTCCTTTTACATTTTCTAGGCACTTCCCTTTCTCTGGAGGCAACAGGCGCTATCAGGACAGGATTGTATTCCTAACAGCCCAATAGCACCTTCTTTCAATGTGACTAGGTTGGAATGTGAGGAGGTGACCAGTCGCTTCCCAGCTTATGGCTGCCTCTGTTGCTTAGCCAGAGGCCTTAGCCTGAGAACAGGGCCTCAGACTGTCATAGTAAGAGAAGGCTCTTACACCGGCAGACAGTGATTTTGATTCTTTCTTTTATACCTCTATAACTAGCTAAGTAATAAGAATACACCTAAATTCATAGAGTATAGGCCTTTACAGACAGGCCTGAATATCTATATCCTAACAAGCCCTGTGGAAGCTTGCAACACCTGACTGCTACCGGTCAGTTGGGAAACAATTTGGAGTGGGCAAATCTACTGTGGGGGCTGCTGTGATCCAAGTAGCCAATGCAATCATTGACCAGCTGCTATCAAGGATAGTGAGTCTGGGAAATGTGCAGGTCATAGTGGATGGCTTTGCTGCAATGGCTTTCCCTAACTGTGGTGGGGCCATAGACGGAATGCATATCCCTATCTTGGCACCAGACCACCTTGCCAACCAGTACATAAAACGCAAGGGATACTTCTCAATGGTGCTGCAAGCACTGGTGAATCACAAGGGACATTTCACCAACATCAACATGGGATGGCTGGGAAAGGTGCATGACACTCGCATCTTTAGGAACTCTTTGAGCAGCTACAAGAAGGGACTTACTTCCTAGACCAGAAAATTACTGTTGGGGATGTTGAAATGCCAGTCGTTATCCTTGGAGACCCAGCCTACCCCTTTCTCCCATCACTCACGAAGCCATACACAGGCAGCCTGGACAGTAGTAAGGAGCAGTTCAGCTATAGGCTGAGCAAGTGCAGAATGGTGGTAGAAAGTGCCTTTGGATATTTAAAGCTCACTGGCGCTGTTTGCTGACTAGGTTAGATCTCAGCTCAACCAATATTCCCGTTGTTATTACTCCTTTCTGTGTGCTCCATAATATCTGTGAGAGTAAGGGGGAGATGTTTATGGCGGGGTGGGAGGTTGAGGCAAATCGCCTGGCTGCCAATTTTGAACAGCCAGACACCAGGGTGATTAGAAGAGCACAGGTAGGCACGCTGCACATCAGAGAGGCTTTGAAGACCAGTTTCATGACTGGCCAGGTGTGATAGTTGTGTGTGTTTCTCTTTGATGCAAACCTGCCCCCTTTGTTGATTTTAATTCTCTGTAAGCCAACGACCCTCCGCCTCCGATCACAGCTGGCAAAGGAAATAAAGTAACTATTGTTTTGAAACCATGCATTCTTTCTTTCTTTCTTTCTTAATTAAAAAAGGGAGATAACTGATAAGGTAGCCCAGGTGGGATGGGGAGGAGGGAAGGACAAGGGCACGTTGCTTACTGTAGCCACACTGCAAATCAAAACTGTTTGAATGACAGCCTTCTGTTGCTTGGGCCATCCTCTGGAGGGGAGTGGCTGGGTTCCCAGGGCCTCCTCCCCACGTTCTTGGGTGTCTGGGTGAGGAGGATATGGAACTTGGGAAGGAGGGCAGGTGGTTGTACAGTGGATGCAGCAGCAGTCTGTGCTCTTGTTGGGTTTCCTGCAGCTCCACCAGACACCTGAGCATGTCCGTTTGCTCCCCCATTAGCCTCAGCATTGCATCCTGCCTCTTCTCATCGTGCTCACTTAATGCTTTCCTGGACTCTGTATTATTCCAAAAATACTTCATTTTAACCTTATGAAAACAGTAAGAATGAAATGTTTTGTTCAGGTTGAAACATTTTGTTTCAACTCTACCATCTCAACTTTTATATTATATTACACTTATGTTAAAAAGTTTTAACGATAACATCAAAATGAAATGTTTTGATAATTTCTGTGAAAATTTTGGCATTCAATACATTTCTGTGACTGAATGCACCCCTGTATTCACACCCTAAACATTATTGTAATAATATTTGTAAAAAACATGCCTTGTGAGGTATCATTTGGATAATAATAATTCACTGGTCAATATCTTGATCAAATGTATGTAGCAACAGTATATGTAAAGTTATGAATATAAGCTGAAATCATGACTGAAGTTTGTTTACCAGACAAGTCTGGGGTGTGGTAAATCTGTTTCTCAAAGACATAGGATAAGCTGATATCTCCAGCCAGATGTCATCCAAGTTGATGGGCAATCACCTATCAAGTGGCCATTCTTTGTCAAGGAAGAGGGTCAGGAACAAACAGATCTGCATCTTGGCAAACAACAGTATGAAACCTCTTTCATCATGAGACTCCATGACTCCAATCTCATAATGGAATGAACTTTATCTAGGGATAACCCTCAGGAAAATGTGTTTCAAAGCACTATAACAGGAAGGGCAATAACACTTCAAGGTGTATCTCTCTCTCTCTCCCCCCATCTCTTGCTCTTTCACCTAAGAAGACAAAAGAAACTGGCCTATTTGACTTTGGGAGAGATCCTGGCCTGAAAATTGGTCAGCTCTGTTGCTGGGAGCACGTGGTAGGAATTTTATTTTGAACCAAGTCTAGTTTGTTAAGTTTAATAGTAGGAAGCATTTTATCTTTTTCCCTTGTAACCATTTCTGACTTTGCTGCCTTGTACTTGTACTCATTTAAAACCTCTCTCTTTGTAGTTAAATAAACTTGTTTTCTTTTTTAATCAAAACAGAGGGCTGGACAGTACAGGGCACCCTTTTTTTAAAAAAAAAAATCTGGAACTAGGAGTGTGTTGGGGGCACCCTGTAGGTATTAACCAAGGCTACTGGAAGCCAAAGTGTGTTCATGTTCTGCTGACAGGCTGCTGGGGTCAGAGTTGCTGGACTAGAGCTGTAGCTATACACAGACACTCAGGGTGTGACCTGCATACTGTTTGCCTGTTTGTGGGAGACCCAAGCAGATCATTGTGAGGCACCCCAGGTTGCAGGGTAGGGGTGACAGAACCCCTCACTGGTCTGGATTGCACCACAGAATGTCATTGTTCCCCAAACATTTCTATTTCATGGAATCAGCAAAATTCCAATGGAAAACTATTCGGTTAGAAAATTATTGACCAGCTACAATAGACAGACTTTGTCAGGTTTTCTGGTCTCTTTTCAAGGTGAAAATTTCAACAGGCAGATTATGAAGGTCTGTGGCAAACCAGTGGACTTTTCTTTAAGGGAAGTAGCCCTAAAGATCCCTCATCCTTTCCCGTTTCTGGGGCTTCGGCTTTCAGCAATAAAGGGTAAAGCCAGTACAGGTGTGAGCACACAGGAAACATGGGAAGGGGGAGGCACCCAAAATACAGTGAAGGTTGAGTGCTGTAATTCAAAACAAAACCAAACTGAATTTTACTTATCTGTATTATATGTAGGCTTGGAATAAATTATCAGTAAATGTTGACCTCCCCATACTCTCATAACTGACAAAAAATATTCTGTTGATAATTACTGAAATTTACAGATGGACAAAGGAAGAAAAATGCCACTTGAGAACTTTTTGGAGTCAAAATCCAGTGATTTAGACTTTTGTATTAGGCTTGTTACAAAAGGACAAGCGAATGAATAATTTAAAAAAGAGGTATTTGTTGACTTAAGAATATTTACTTTGTATATTTTGACATGTGATGTTGATAATTTGTGTGTTAATGGTTTATAAAACTTTGACTTTTTGAATCTCAACCGCTATCTGGCCCTCCTCCCCCATAATTTCCTGCAACTATGAAAATTCAAATTGATAAAAATCTTTTAAAAAAGGCTTAAAAATAAGAATTGATATCATCTGTCAAAAATATAACAAAAATTGAATTCTGCTAAGCCTAATTATATGGCAGTTTGTAACCACTCCCCTTTTAGGCGCATTACTGTCCCAGCATTCTCAGCTAAGTGAAACAATAAAGATAAAAAAAGTGGAAAAAGTAAGTTGGAAAATCCAGAGCACTCAGGAACATTCACATTCTGTTTTCCAGCTCTGCATTATCTCCATCCCTCTACCCCCTTGGTCTCTCTCAATATTTTAATAAGATAAAATAACAAATCAGAGTGTCTTATTAAACTCTAATAACTTGTTTAGGCCTGAAAATTATCATGTCTAATGCCTGCTAATCTAACAATTAATTATCATTATTTCAGATGAGACTTCCCTTTCCTTTAGAAAGAAAAAACACACTACCTCTAATGCTTTCCAGTAGTTTCAAATGGCCTGTGAGATTTTCAGCCAGGATAGTTAGAAAATGCTAGATCTATTTATGCAGGGAACAAAGAGGAAAATAGAAAAGCTAGTCATTATGCACAATGCATAAGCAAAACACTTTTACCAACTGCATATTTGTAAATATTTCCCTGGGCAAAAGAATTCAAATCCAGGCTTTATTTAGGAACACCTCTTTGGATTTAAAAAACAAAATCTTCACAGAACAGCTGGAGCCATTTGCTTTGACAAATCTGATGCTACTCTTAAATTTTATGGGTTGTTAAAGCCATGCAGTAGATGGTATATAATACACTTTTGTTGTCTACGTTCCTGTGTTGTGAACACAGATATTGTAATTTGACAACAAGGAAGAAAGAAAAAAGATGGCTCCAGTTTGCAATGGCAAAACCATACATTCTCTCAGCACCCACTGTAATTAGTGATAGGGGAGTTTAGGAAAGCCTATTTGGTGAACATGCTTGAACTCTTTGGTTTTTCCTGCATTAAGGTATTGTTCTGGGCTGAAAACAATCTGGCTCTTCTGTTGCTTCTTGAATGCTTGCTTCCTGGACCTCAGTCCCACACAGTTTCCCACAGTCTCTACACATTTCTACAGAGAACCTGATAAAAACAAATAGGAGTGGGGAAATGTCAATTTATAAAATTAGCTACTTGGTACAATAACTATGGAAATTCTGGAAAATAAAATTGAGGTGAAATATCAGTGAGATTCTTAGGAAAGGGTGGAAGTTTCACTACTTGGGACAAAGCCCTACTGAAGGGATATTATTGTGCTGTATTTAGCTATATCATTATCTTGTTTTCTCTGTATTAAATTTCTTGGGGTCTGTTGTTGGCAGAGGTGGTTGCTACGTTTTGAAGGAGAGTAGATATAGCATTACAGAAGAGATGTATGGTACTTTTTCAGTTTGTCCATTTTTGTTGTTAATATTCATATTATAGTAATAGTTATGCTAATTAATAAAGTGCTTTGAAATCATCCCAGTTAGCTGTTAGTCAAGATTGAAAAGTCATTTTTGTTGGCAGGGAAATCACTAGCTAAAATTACAAGAAATAATTCTATGTTTTTTGCCCCCCCCCCTTTTTTTTTTTTGGTCAGGAAATCCAATAATAATATCTCCCTTGTTGGCTGCAGGAGACTTTCTGTTCCAACCTGTGATGGGGCATCTACCCAACAAAAGGAGCAAAAAGCATTAACCTCAACAGGCAGCAGTCGAGGAGTGTCATTTGAGTGACCTAGAGAGGCTGGGGTGCAGCTAATAGGACAGAGGCTGCAAGCAGCAGCCAATCAGGGCCCAGCAAGCTTACATAAAAGGAGCTGCAGGTCAGAGTTGAGGTCAGTGGTTGCTGGATACTTAGGGAGTGGGCACTGTGTTCCTGAGAGGCTGCAAGAATAGGAAGCACCTTTGACAGAGCAGTTGCTGGCAGGGCCCAGGGGAGCTCCTGGTGAGCTGCAGGAGTTGAACAGCTGAGTGCCCTGAGGCAAGGGTGAAGAAGGTGTGGCGGCCATGGGGAAGTAGCCCAGGGGATTGTAGCAGCATTGAGAGGATCTAGAAGCGCAGCAGGAGGCTGCTATCCCACAGGTTCCCTGGGCTGGAACCTGGAGTAGTGGGCAGGCCTGGTGCCCTGCCACTTGCTGCAGGGAAGTGGCATGATTATTTGACTGCAACGCTAATCCCCAGAAGGGGGAAACACAGATGATGACACAGCAGGAGGGCTGAGTTACAAAGAGGGCACTGCGGTTCCTGAAGCTATGAGAGGGGCTTCAAGCAGATGCAAAGACGGAGGGATGATGTGCAGACCATGGACGCGTTGATCACCCTCAAGTTAATTCCCAGAGTGACCAGGAGGAGGTGCCAGTCTGGTGGTGAGTGATACGCCCATGACACAGCCCATATTTTCAACTCCTAACTTTCTCAGTAATTCCTTCTAGGCAAAAATTCCTCTACTTAGTCTGAGGAAAAAGAGAATTATTTGGACATTTAAAAAAAAAAAAAACAACCCAAAACATCTTGGGCATTTGCACTATTGTATACATTTAAAAAAATTTAAAAACACAACTATTTTTTCTGCTTTTTTTCTCCAGGCTGTATGTGGCAGAACACAAATTAACCAGTGACTGAGCTAAGTGGAAGGCATGCTTTGTTTTCATCAGATCAACCTGTTTTTATCTGTTTAAAATATGTTTGTATGTTTAAATTGTAACCCATAATTCTAAGCGTCAAACTCTTGCTATTTTGAAAGCTATTTTTAAATACAAGAAACTAGTATAACATATGATAATATTTAGACTAACAATACACAGTATCAATGAACAATTCCTTACAATTAGAGATAGTGTTTAAAAATGAGTAGAGTAACCCACAGGAAACTAGCCAGTTCCTAACAGCCAGGCATTGGCTGTTTGCAAGAGGTTTTGTGGCTCAGGTAGAGGGAACTAAAGACAAGGGAGAGTTCCAGAAATTGTGAAAGGGAGCACTTGACTAGAACCAGTCATGACCTGCCTGTTCCTATAGCTGCTGGGAAAAATCCAAATATCCAGCCTGTGCTCTCCACATGATCTATCAGACACAAGAAATCACTTAACATCCACTCCCACACAATCTCTTCTATTTGCGCCCTCCCCCCCCACAATTCCTTAAACATATATCAAACATTTAATTGTTTTAAAAGAAAAAAAAAATGCAAACAGTTCTAAATACCAGAGTAACAGTATGTTTAAAACAACCACTGAAACAGGAGAACTTATCAAGCAATATGACAACACGTAACTGTATTCAGTAAAGATCAGGGCAGGGGGATATTTTGGAGCATGTTTGGGAGGGAAGGAGAATAGTATTTTATAAGCCAGAACTTTTCTATTTTGCAATTGTTGGGGAAAAGAGATTCTTTAAAACCCACAAGAAATCCAGGAGGGAAGGGTTGCTCCTTCTGGCCTGTGAATAAAACAGCGTTTGAATGGCTTCTGGTGGTGGGTCCTGTGCAGGTGTTCTCATCTGAATGTAGCTAACACAGAAAGGGTGCATCTACGCAGCAGCTGGGAGGTGTGATTCTCAGTGCGGGTAGACACACACACACTAGCTCTGCTTGAGCTAGTGCCTAAAAATAACAGCGTGAGATGGTGACACAGGCAGCGGCTTGGGCTAGCTGTTCAAATACAGTCCTGTCCAACCTCCTGGGTGTGAACGCTGGTGGCTAGGCCGAGCTCCCACCTGTGCACGGTGACTATGTTGCTATTTTTAGTGTGCTAGCTCATGTATCTATATCTGAGCTGGGAAGTAAACTATTTTAAACAGCTGTTGTGTAGAGATACCAACATTGAAGTGGAAGTCAGGGTGGGAAGTGGGGGTGTGGACTGTCAAGAGTCCAAGAGGAACAAAGGGAGACTCTCTGATAATGGATATTGGAAAGGTCACATGCACAGTAGCAAACCCTTGCTGCGTATGCCCCTGGGATGTTTTTCTTAACATTTTAGAAGGAGTATGCTTTAATAGGAGGAGTGTGGAGAACGCAAAACAGATCCCTACGCCCCTGGGGTGGGTGCCCTGATCAGCAAAGCCACCATGAGGGTTGTTCTTTATATCAAATGCTTTATGAATAGGGCAGTATGAATAACTGATTTTTTGATTCAGTTGCCAAACTAAAAAAAATGGCGGGGGAATTGCTTTGGGTCAACCGGAAACAAAATGTTTCTATGAACCAAAATGTCAAAGTTTCATTTTGATTTTGAAAGGTGTTAAGTGTTTTTAAGTACCATTGAGGGAAAACCTGAAACGAAACATCTTTCCAAAAAGGAAAAGTTGAAATGTTTCATTCCAGAAATGAACTGTTCTGACGTTTCTGAAATTCTTTTTCCTGACTGGAACAATTCACTGCAACTGACCTGAATTTGCAAATTGTTTCAGTTGACTTGAATCTGCATTTTTCAGTGGGGGAAAAAAAGTTATGCACAGATTTTTTTGGCCAGATCTAATTATGAACCATCTAGTGCAACAGGGTCAGAAAGCAGTTTGTAGCGGATCAGGAAGTATGGGTAGGACTGGCTACTGTTAAAGATCACGTAGATGCTGGAAGTAGAATCAACACATGAATCAAAGAGTCGGCCACTAGATCTTATTCTTGGGGGTTGACAGTAATTAGCATTCCCTACAACAGACTTTCCCACCAGGACTTTTGCCAGAAACATATAGCGCAGCCCAGCCTTGCATGCTGTACAAAATCCATTTGAGTACTGGGCATTCTCGGCAAAATAGCTGCCTTTGCCAAAGGCAGCAAGATGCTGTCCTGAGAGACGAGGGTCAAAGCCCATCTGGCAGATGGAGTTCTTGCTGTCTGCTGAGGTGCCATGGAAGAGATGCCGTTCTAGCTGTTTTTTCTCTTCTGTTGAGAGTCCTCGGGACATTATTTCCTTCTGACTAAGCAGAGAAAAGAACACAGAAACAGGGAAGTTAGGGTTACTGCTGTGAGGGAACATTTGCTAAGGGGCTGAGAGAGAATTGGAGACCTCGTCCTACTTTTATGTTCTCATTCCTCCCTGCTTATTCAATATCTCAAATACCCAATCATGAATTCTAAGCACTACGGGTTCAGTTACCTATCATTTCAGAGAGCACAAGACACCCCACACAACTAATCACACCCACACCTGTGTATGATCACTGTTGTGCAAAAATTCTACTCCACCCAAGCTGAAAGATCACCTATCAAAAACCATTATACACTCACCAGTGCATTAAGATTCACCCACTGACAAACATGTTCACTCTAGTAGAGTGGGATCTGCATTCAGTTCATTAGTGATAAGATCTATGGTCTGCCACAAAACGCAGCAGGATCTTTATTCTAGTACGAGCATCTGAAATTCAGGTTCCAAGATTTTTGATTACATCAGGATTTGCAATGCACTATTCCCAACCTAGATCCGATGGTACATTCTATAACCTCATGTATTCCTCCAGTGCCAGGGCTAGCCCACTGGGGGCCCTAAACAGGAACCACCCCCAACACATACTGATAATTAATAGGGGGGGCCCTTGAGCTGCTCAGAGCCCTAAGCAATTGCTTAGTCTGCTTATGCCTACACAAGCTCTGTATTCCTCTTTTTACCTGCTGTATTTTTGCCAAAGATACTCCTGCCTGATCCTGTAAATCCCTAACACCAGAAATGTATCCTCTGAGAGAGATTTGTGGAAGAGAGTATAAACTGTGCAGTACACTGCTTCTGATGGTGCTATTTCACATTGCACATAAGTGGGTCCTTCTGAGGGGCATGAGATCCAGGATGCAGGATATGGGCCAGAGTACACATCAGTGGGATCCTCCCCAGGGATGTGAGTAGCATAAGGATTGAGATGTCCCCTACAATCATTTGGGAGTGTCCTAAAAAGAGAATAGGAGAAATATTTGTTTTGTCTTAATATGTTCTGGTTACCTTCATTGTCCCATCCTATTCGCACACCCACATGTTCCACCTTGTTTTAATTTAGACTATAAGATCTTTGAGGCAGAGACTGTGTCTTACTGTGTTTGTAAAGTGCCTAGCAGAGGGGCCCAAATCTTGATCTGGGCACTACTGTGTTATAAATGATAATTACTTACAAAAAAAACTAATTTAAAAAGATAGATAATTGCAAAATCGGGCACTTAAAAGTTAGGAAATACAGATTTACAGTTGCCATGCCAACCTAATTCTGTCCCTTGGTGCATTCAACCTGTGCACTGAGTGACACAGGTTACTGTGGAAAAAATAGTATGTGATCATGTAAAAACTGCCTTAATAAAAAGTTAAATAAATAACCCGATCATAATGCATATGCACAAAGAGAATAAATTAAGGTAGCACAGGCTTTCATAACTCAAATTCTTGACTTTGCAACTAGAGCTGGGAAAAAAAACTGATTTTTTTCAGTTTGCTGGCAGTCCCCCTCCCTCTACCTCCCAAAACAGTTGGTTTGGTTGAACCAAATCTTAAAATTGTGAAAATTTTTGGTGAATCAAAAAGATCTGTTTTGAGTTGAATTAAACATCTTGTTTGGCCCAAAGTGTTTTGTTTCTGGGCATTTATAACGGGTGAGATTCAACACAAGAATGCACTACAATACCTTATGACTTTTAGCTCAGATGTAGGAGACTGGGTTTGCCTGATGTGGGGAAGGGATTTGGAGCTGGGTCTCCCTCACTGGAGGTGAGCACCGTAACAACTGGGCTATAGGTATTCCAATACAGGTCTCTCTCAAGCTCTTCTGTTGAAGCTGTTCCACTTTGTATAATTGATTAGCCATTGGAGCAGAGACTTTAACGTAGGCCTTCCATATCCCAGGTGAGTGCCCTAGCCACCAGGAGAATCATTGTCACCCTTGTTCCTTCACCCAGTGACCATTCATTGTCACGTACAGTCATTCTCGCTGAGTCCAGGGGGAGATATGGCTGTGGGAGGAAGCCTTGCCTTGCCTTCTTCCCTCCTCTTGCTACTCCAGTAGCTCCCAGAGGAGCTCGTGATGCTGCTGCTTTGTCAGTGGCATGGGCCTGTCCTTAGAATGTTTATGGTGTTATCTTGGCATACTGCCAACATTTTCCTTAGGAAGGCAAGTGAGAGAAAGGAAATGGCAAATAGTCTGTAAATGAGCTAAACCTGATTGGAAATTTCAGGGAGAAAAGAAAGGAACTTCTCTAGCCCCAGGGCTTTCTCCCTGCTTTATATCAAAGGCCTGCTGAAAACAATGGATGTGTGAGAATTTCTCTCAAAACATCACAATAATCCTTTGCAATAGAAAGTGTTAAGCAATTTAAATATATAGGTGCCCTCACCAGTTCCCTGTATAATAATTATCTGAATGCCACTTACATTTTTTTAGAGGGAGTAGTGCAGGTGGAGTTGCTTACCGCAGATGTGGTACCATGTCGATAGGTGTGTGGTAGGCAGGACGGCGCTGAATGGATGACTTTTGTTCTGTTGTTGAGTTAGTTTGTATAAGGTTCTTCAAATCTAGAGAGTACTGTTGGCCTTCGTGACTGAAGCTGTAGCTCTGTAAGCCACTCTCAAAGGCATTAATGATTTCTTGGGAAATTGGCTATGCAGAGAGAGAAATTGGGAGGAGGGGGAGAAGAGATGGAATCAGAATATGAGAAGGAAAAAGGCCAATTTTCCTTTCTGACACTTTGCCTCTAATAATCCAGTTCTACTCTCATACATGCTACTTCCCACATTGCAACTCCCAGCTCTGCCCTGGAGGGCATCACCCTTGCCTCTTTCTCTCCTGACCTCCTCATATTCCTTCCAGTTGGTTTCATCAAGCCAATACATGTGCCACTCTGTGTGGAGATGTGGGTTCTGCTGTGGATCATGGGTGTTGGAGAGTCGCCGTATTTTGCCATAAGGACCAAAGGAGAACAGTTCCATAGTATTTAGGTTGACTTTGCCTTTTGAACCATCCCTGTGAAAGAAACAGAACTTGCAAGAGGTTCTCCTGCTGAAAGAAGCTGGTGTTGAAGCACGAGTGAGCATCATCACCCTTGAACCATCCCCCGCAGCACCTCCTGCTGAGAGATGCTGTGAACAGAGTAGCTTGGAGCTTGCCATACACCAGTGCTCCTACATTGCTTCCTACAGCACATCAAAAAAGAATGTGTTCTCATAGGACTACGTACAACCAGTAAAAGAGCTCAGGCTGGGGTAGTGGGACAAGCTGCTCTCGCACATGAATACAATCAGAACCTGCAGCATAGAAACTGCTTCTTTTTTAAATTGTTTCTAGCCTTTATGGTTGAATATTACCAAAGCTGGACTATCTGAAACCACATCCATACTAGGGTTGCCAACTTTCTAATTGCACAAAACCGAACACCCTAGCCCTGCCCTTTCCCCAATGCTCCGCCCCCACTCACTACATTCCCCCTCTCGGTGGCTCGCTCTCCTCACCCTCACTCACTTTCCCTGGACTGGGGCAGGGAGCTGGGGTGTGTGTGGGGGGGTGTGGGCTCTAACTGGGGGTGCAGGCTCTGGGGTTGGGCCAGGGATGAGGGATTTGAGGTGCAGGATGGGGCTCCAGGCTGGGGCCGAAGGATTT
This sequence comes from Dermochelys coriacea, assembly GCF_009764565.3. Lineage (NCBI taxonomy): Eukaryota > Metazoa > Chordata > Testudines > Dermochelyidae > Dermochelys > Dermochelys coriacea. The sequence goes on from NC_050068.2 coordinate 152,026,008, forward strand.
GGAGTGCAGAAGGGGGCTGCAGGTTGAGGTAGGGGGTTGGGGTGCAGGAGAGGCTGAGGGCTCCAGTTGGGGGTGTGGGCTCTGGGGTGGGGACTGTGGATGAGGGGCTCAGGATGTGGGAGGGGGCTCTGGCGTAGGGCAGGCAGTTGGGGTGCAGAAAGGCTAAGAGCTCTGGCTGGGGGGTGCAGGCTCTGTGGTGGGACTGGGGATAAGGGGTTTAGGGTGCAGGAGGGGGTTCCAGGCTGGGGGGTGGGGCCAAGGGATTTGGAGTTCAGGAGGGGGCTGTCGGTTGAGGCAGGGGGTTGGCATGCAGGAGGGGGTGAGCGCTCCGGCTGGGGGTGTGGGCTCTGGGGTGGGGCTGGGGATGAGGGGTTTGGCGTATAGGAGAGGGCTCCAGGCTGAGGGATTCAAAGTACGGGAGGGGGGGTTGTGGATTGGGGCTCGAGGTTTGGGCGTGCGCTTACTTTAGTCAGCTTCCGATCAGTGGTGCAGCAGGGCTAAGGCAGGCTGCCCTGCCCCCGTGCTGTGCCCTGGAAGCGGCCAGCAGGTCCGGCTCCTAGGCAGGGGATTGGGAGGCAGGAGAATCATGCGCTACTCTTGCCTGCGGGCACCACCCCCACAGCTCCCATTGGCTGTGGTTCCCGGCCAATGGGAGTTCGGAGTCAGTGCTCGAGGTGGAGGCAGTGCGCGGAGCCCCCTGGTTCCCTTGCCTAGGAGCCAGACCTGCTGGTTGCTTCTGGAGCACAGTGCAGAGACAGGACAGGTAGGGACTAGTGTGCCTTAGCCCTGCACTACCATTGACTGGACTTCTAATCGCCCAGTCAGCGGTGTGACCAGAGCCTCCAGGGTCCCTTTTCAATGGGGCATTCCAGTCAAAAACTGGGTGCCTGGCAACCCTAATCCATACAACAAATTTTACCCTTCTTTTAACCAGTTAGAGGGTATAGTTGCCTAAAACAGAGTTCACGTTCACACAGCATAAGATTAATAATCAGTTAATAGTGTATTAATTTGAACTGGGTACTACCCTTGCTAACTGCCTGGTCTGGCAGATGGATCTGTTCCTGTTACTAGTTAGATTTATATTAATTTTGCTGTATGGTCCAACCTGCTAATTACCTGATTACCTCTTCCATGACTATGTCAGCTGGAAACAGGCTGATTTTAAAATGTTTGTAATTTGTTTTACTGGACATAGAATTCACGCTATTCAGATTCATGAATTATGAAACTACTGCATCTATCTATCTTAGGGTTGTTCGCTGCCTCCCGTCACTTAATATCTAAGAGCATCTACTACTTCCCTATTGTGGAAAAGTTAAGACATAGGTCTTGATCCCTACTTTGGACCAAGGCTTTCTAGGTATTGGAAAGAAAAGGAAGGCATCTTGTCCACTTTGAATTTAGCAAAACTCAGCCAGAAGATGTAACGATAGATCTTTGATCATCTTACAGATAGTGGTAGATATCTGACAGACTGCCATGCACTGCTGGGAAAAAGTCTTTGAAGGCTCAATCCAGTTTCTGGCAACTGTGTGTGAGTGCTCCTAATCAGACATAGTGAATCTTATGGACAGCCATGAACCCAAAGCAGAGGAACTATTGGAGGATAGGGAACATGGAGTGAGGATGTGTATGATTCAGGTATTATTTTTACACCCTTACTATTGCATGTTTGTAAATGCAAATTGTGGTATGGATGGACTTAGGGTGGGAGCAGAAACATATCAATGACTCCTGGTGCATCCTCACTGGTCTTGTTACTGTGCTGACAGAACTGTCCTCATGTGAGCATGGAAACTCCACCCTCCCACCCCCATGTGCCTAGCACAGAAAACAACTTTTTCTCTCCATATCTGCAGCCTATATTTACGCAAAGTACACATTAAGGATGGATGTGCCCTTTGATACTGCTGGCCCATTGCTCCCATCTCTCCATAATACTGCAAACAAGTCACACTTAAAGTTATATAGTTGATTGATTAATTAGTTTACAGTTTATTTAGGTAATGGGGTCAGGGTGCCAACACTGGTGCTAACTGCTGCTGCTGCAGAGTCTCTTACTGGAGCCTCATGACTTGGCCAATGTACAAATGATGTCTTGGTATGTAACTTTTTTAAAATATTCATCTGGGATCATGGAGAACTTTCCTGACATTCATTGCTCTTAGTCCTAAACCACAAGCAATGTATGTAGTTCATTTAGATCTGCCTCCTCTTCAGGTACCACCTCAGAGAGTTTTGCATTCTGTTATCATTGCTGCTTGACAGTCTGGAAGAATAGAAATCTCCAGAAGCTGGAGGATAGATCTCACTGAAGTACCTGGTTGGTTTCTATGATGGAAAATGGACACTGCAACCCTTGAAGTAGGATTATGGGATTTGCATATGAAATCGGATAATGCTACTCCGAAAGTATGTGCGGCTTGAAAAAATAGCCAGTGCCTTGGTGCCCCTATTACATTTTGGTATGGTGTAGTTTCCTAGAATAGGCTCATAAAAACACGGCTAGGCAGAGCATTATTTATTGATGCAAAAATCACAACTGTGGTGGCAGAAAAGCTGTTGAATGGATACAACCCAAACTGTTTACATTGTAACAGATTAAATGCAGCATGCCTCTAACCAGTAACAAAATTGCAGTTGTAGCTGTTGTGTGGACATAGTCTGAGTCTACAGACAGTCGCCCTATACCATATTGCGTCTGTAGCTGGGAAAGGCTGAGATTGGAGTAGCTATGATTAATGTCATGTCATTACTGTAATGGAAGTCACGGAATCTGTGACTTCCAGAGACCTTTGTGACATTTTCTGCTTCAGCCCCTGGGGCTGGGGGACTGGAGCTGGCAGCTAGCAGAGCCTTGGCAGGGTTCCAGAGATAGGTGACAGCCTCCTCAGGGTCCCCCCGCAGGGTTTCAGCCACAGGCGACAGACTCCTCAGGGGACCCTCCTCAGGGTTCCAGTGACTGGCAACAGCCTCACACGGGAGGAGGGAGGGGAGCCCTGCAGCTCCCACCCACCACAGTGGTGGGGGAAACCATGGAGCTGCAGCACCCAAAGTCACAGACAGGTCACAGGTTCCATGAATTTTTGTTTATTGCCCATGTCCTGTCTGTGACTTTTACTAAAAATAACCATGACAAAATCTTAGCTTTAGCTATGATCTCCCTAGAATTAGTGCTCCGGCACTATTCCATAAGCTCCCCCTGCTGGGAGAGGGAATGACTGGAGTAGTTATGAGCTTTCTACTTCTAAAGCACTGCTATGCACTTCCAGTTGGGGCGGGAGGTGGGGGTGGGGAGGTTGTCTAGGACAAGAGCAGCTGAGAGTTGCCTTCTGGGAGAAGTTGGGTCTGGAGTTTTCCTGTCACTTACTTTTCCACCAGTGTAACTAGTGAGTCATTTACATTGCTGTAAAGTTTCTCCAGGTGCTGCTGAGCTGATTCATTCACGCTCTGCCACACTCCTTTCTTCTTCCGCATCACCTGCCAGTGGTAAGGGTAGCATGTGTGGTGAAGCTGGCATCTCTCCCCTTCTTTGCAGAGACCAAGCAGGAAGCGGTCACAGATCCTGATGCTGTTTGCCTGGTGGATATGAAACTGGATCCCATTCTCATCCTCGAGCTGCTCTGGAGCTACCAAATGGCTTTTGGAATCATCTCCATGCTGCATATTGTGGACATGGAGTGGAGTGAGTTCAGGGGAACTGGCTTCACTTTGGCTGAAGCAGTAGAGGTCTATGAACAATTGGAGCAGAATCTTTTGGAAGAACAATTCCTGGGAGAAACAAAGAAAGTGAAGCTGAATAAGTGGTGAGCTGTTCTGATGCAGTGCCCTGGGCTTCAAATTCCCCATCCTCTTTCCCCTCCCCCATAACATACACAATTGTTTCCCAGCCATCTGGATTAACCACAGTTCACATCCAGCTTTCTCCCAGCTGGACTTCATTCACACACCTGCACATAATCATACACTGCAAAAGCCCAGTAAGACCTCACTTTCCTGCCTTTCCCTTAGATAAATTATTATTTTCTGACCTTCAACCCCCAGCACTAGCATTTCTCTCCTCAAATTGATTTATTTTTATTTGTATTACCATAACACCTAGGAGCTTAGACATGGACCAGGACTCCATTGTGCTAGGTGCTGCACAAACACAGAGCAAAAAGCTTCTCTCCCAGTGGAAACCCCTTATCCTGGACTTTACCCTCACCGCACCCTTCTTGCTCCTCCAAAATGATGCCCCCTTTCCCCGAAAAGGACCTCCTCCCATTTCCGATTCATCCCTGCAGGGAGGCATGCACATGCACATGCACGCTGCTTCCATCATTCTCCGTGGGCTTCACACTAATCTCCCAATAGGTTCCCATTTTCCAGGGTTTCATCCTTCCAACATCCACCCTGCTCCCTCAACAGGACCTCACTCCTAGGATTCACTTCCAGGTCCATAATGCTATATCCATAGTATTCCTCCCTCTCCCCCTGGGATTCTTACATACACACTGCCCACAATGAATATCTATTTGAATACAGTCTGTCCCTTTATGTTATGTATGTAATAGGGCAGCCATCCCCACGATAGCTAGGATCTTAGTGAGTCAGGTTACAAATCACCCCCTCAGACCCATCCAAACTGCTTCTGCAACGGGACCCCTTTGGGGCCATACAGTGCAAACACAGGTCACTTGCTAAGGCTCCAAACACACACTAATCTCTCAGGGTATGTGTACACTACAAGTGCTACAGCAACACAGCTAGGGTGCTGCAGCTACGCTGCCATAGCGCGGTGGTGCAGACACTTGTTACAGCAATGGAAGGGATTTTTCCATCATTGTGGTAAATCCACCCCCTCGAGAGGTGGTAGCTAGGTTGATGGAAGAATTCTTCCATCTGTCTAGTCTACTGCGGGGCATAGGTTGGTTTAATCATGTTTCTCAGGGTGAGGATTTTTCACACCCCTAAGCAGCATAGCTAGGTCATCCTATGTTTTAGGAGTAGACCAGGCCTCAGTGGAAGCCTCTTGCCTGAGCTTCATCCCACTTCCTCCTGGCCCTGCCCTGCAAGGATGGGACCCCTCTGCAACGGGAGCAAAAAGGGGAGTTAATCTTAGGGTATCTCTGGTGGGCCAGTGAGTTGCACTGCTTTAGGCCAACAGAGGACGGGCCCCTCTGTAACATGTCAGGATGTTAACACCGGGTTGTGCTGGGTCGGGGAGCGATGCGTGCGTCAGCTCCGGCCACGCTCACCCCTCCTGCTCTCGGAAATATCCAGCAAAGTAGCACCCAACCTGGCTCCTCCTTAGTTTTAGCTGCCTTAAGGGCTTTTCCCTCACTGCTGCTCAGCCCTGGATCCTGTCTCCCCAAAGAGCCACTCCCACCTCCCTCCCTTGTCAGCAGGCTGGGTAATGCGGCCCCTGCCTCAGCAAATCACAAGAACCCACTAAGGCTCCACACTGGCTAATGGGTTATTACAGGCAAATGCTGCCAGCCTGTTATAGTCACCTCCTCCCCTAAGCTTGTGGGAGGGAGGAGCGACTCACTCCTCCTGCTCTCTGTGCATGGGGTGCACAAGGCAATCCCATCTGTCAGTTCAACTGCCAGCCCCATCTGTCAGTTCAACTGCCAGCCCCAGCATTCCAGGCTGCCCAGCCACACTCTGAGCCCCTCCCTGCAGGGGCGAGAGAACTGCCTCCGCCATGGAGGGCTCTAAGCTTCACCTTCCCCAGCACACTCACAGACACTGCCCCCAAAATGGATCTTGAGCCTGCCCTGCAGGGACCCCGCCCCCACCCCCCCCTTGGGTTGAGAGGGGGAATCCAGTCTGGGTGTAGCCCGGCCTTATCTGGATTTCAGTCCTCCTCCCCCGCCACATTTTTCAACCCCAATCATTTACTTTCGGGGCTAGCTGGCTTTGAGGAGTCGTGCATGGATCAGCGCTGGATCATGGTCTCTCTCACACACACACACACAGGATAAGCAAGGCAAACTTTACCCTGGCAGTTAAACATTCTGTGCTCCTCTCTCCCTGCCCCTGCCCCACAGAAAGGGATGCTGCCGGAGGCAACAGGGACTTTATGGTGTCCTGTATCATCTCTCTGTTCCATTCCTTTATATAGCGTGACTGTCACTCCGCGAAAGAGTCTAGAAAGTTTTCAGTCCTCTCCCTACTCCATCATAAACACACTGATCCTCAACTGGAGATTCCTCTTCCTAGGTTCACTCACACACATTGCTCCAACAGCAATAATTAATAACAGACTCCTAGGTTTCCTAGGGCATAGGGATTGGCAATGTATGTCTGCTGGGGACGTAAGATGGCATAAAATGGCAACCACTTGTCCCCAAAGTCCTGAATCAGTGGACACTGCCCCCAAACAGTCAGATGGAAACCCATTTCTCCACAGCCTCTCCAAAATTGAGCCAATTAAAATGTCTCAAGAAAAAGGAATAGGCACTGAAAACATTTAATAAGTTCTTTATATTTAACCTTCAGAACATCTGATCAAAAAAACCAGGAGCTTCTTCATTAGATGCCTAACTATGGATTTAGGAGCTTAACATTAGGCATCCATCTTTTAAAATCTTGCCCAGAAGTTTTAAGGCTATATTGTGCCTCTCTCCTGTGCATACTGGTAGGAGGGAGATTGCAAGAAGCCTCTCCCTACCTTTCGCATCCTCCTCCTTGAAGACAGTGAGGGAGCTTTTCAGAGCAGAGGCCGTTCTTTCTGAGTGTTCGGAAAGCACTTTGCACATAGTGGGTTCTACCATACTTATTGATCAGAATAACCCACTCAGTCGTCAGACACAGTTGCATTCTTTGTGCTTCCTTCAGTGTACAGGCTGCTTCCTCGTAATGTTCTGAAGGTGCTAGCCAGCACAAAAAAGGCAGGGAGAAAATAGGGTCATGGCCCCATCACTCTTTGTCACCAGCTAATACAGATAACTGGATAAACAGAGTAGGAAAGGTTCATCCTGTTAAGCCATGAGCATGGCCTCATTTTTCACTTGGAAGCAGGGTCAGATTTAGGGGCAGGTGACCCAGACAACTGCCTGGGGTGCCAGGCTTAGGGGGCGCTGGTGTCAGGGTGTTATTTTTGTTAGCGACAAAACGGAAAATAGAATGTTTGAAGTAAAATGTCTTAAGTATTCTGTATGTGGATTCATTTTTCACTAACTTCCTAGAATGTTCTGGGCCTTTGTAGAATCTCATGAACCCTTCCAGACTTTTTGAGAATTACACTTTCCTTGAATACTGCTGTATTCTGTGGATTATGAGAACCGGTTGCATTTTCTGTCTAGACAAAAGAAAACTGAGAGCAGCCATCGTGGTCTGCACATACATACAGGGATTCAAATACTTTGCACTTATACAGCACTTTATATTTTCCAAGCATTATGCAAACAGTAACTAATTAGTCCTTCAAACACCCCTGTGAAGTATGTAACTAAGTATTATCCCCACTTTATAGATGAGGAAAATAAGGACAAGAGAATAAGTGAAAACATATTACCTCACCTACCTTGTCTCTCCAATAGCATCCAGCAAGTTAATGCCAGAACCAGGATTAGAACATTATCCCATGCCCTACACCAGGTGTAGATATTTACACCAATATAAAATGCTACCAAGCCAGAATGGTAGAGCTTTATACCCACCTCACACGGATTTAAATAGCTGCATAAGGTGCAGGACCATGGGAAATCGGGTCCCCTGTCTCCCAGTCCCAAGCTCAGTTTACTAGATCACAGCTGCCACTCTGTGAAGGGGATAGGGATTAGTTACCATCACCTGTTCTAGAGGACAGAACAAGAAGTACTTAGGTTTTCCCTGCTGCAGCTCAAGTCTATGTTAAATTTTATTTGGATTTACTTTAACTACAAGAACTATTAAGCAATGATGGGACAAACTACCAAGGCCTAGAGCCCACAAATATACACGAGTAACTTTATGCATGAGGGGTAAAATTCTGACCCCATTGAAGTCAGTGGCAAAACTTCCACTGGTTTCAATAGGGCCAGGATAATGCCTCTAAAGTCTCATTGAGTTCAACAGGAATGCTTACAAGAATAAGTGTTTGCTGGTCCAAGCCCTAAAACTAGACTCCCATCTTCTATAGATAGTTTAGAAATAATAAAATGTACCCATCACCCTGCAAGATTATCTAGATGACATGGGGTACCTGCCAACCCAAATATTTCTATTTCAAAACTATTTTTATCATTATTGCTATGACAAAATGTACGCTTTCACTTTCTTAAAATTGAAAATGGTTTATACAGGCAGAGAGCCTGGCATTAAGGTGTCATTCTGAGCTCATTTACTACAAGCGATACTGATATTTTGATTTCGGTGTTAAAAATCTGTATCATCTTTCCTGGCCAAATTCTGCTCTGACATGAACTTGCAGGGGGTGGGTTCCAATTAATTTAGATGGGAGCTATGCATTCAAAACAGAGGGCAGAATTGGGCTTCCTAATTTTATAGTGACATTAAATTACTACTAGCAGCATTCTGTAGGATGTTGGTGTTGATCTAAACAGTAAAACTGCATACATGGAAATTGTTTGTACAATCTAGTTCAACTCTGAACAGCTCAGAGGAGATAATATATAGTGAATTCTTGTATGAATTACTCCAGTTTGGCTAGGTAATGAAATGGTATAAACTGAAATAAGAAAAATTATTCTTGATGATCCATACCTGTCACTAAAGCCATAAGAAATAGCCAATGGAAATAACATAAGGACATAAGAATGGCCATACTGGGTCAGACCAAAGGTCCATCCAGCTCAGTATACTGTCTGCCCACAGTGGCCAATGCCAGGTGCCCCAGAGGGAGTAAAACATAACAGGTAATGATCAAGTGATCTCTTGATATAATGCAAACTAATGTAGAGTGGTGTGTTCTTCTTTCTGGAGAATTTATCTTTGCTTTGTCAATTCTTTGTTAAGCTTCTTGCCAGAGCTGAGGGCTGGCTGCTCCTCTGTCCCCTCTTCTGGTCTCTTCTGAGTATACTCCTCCAGGTCTTCAGTCTCTGGGTCAGATTGATGGAATTTTCCCACTCTCAGACCAGACCCCGTACTTTGCATACTAACTGTGATTACTCAGCAGGTCCAACTGGACTCAGTACCTATCGTTCTTCCCTTTGGGAGCTGTGAGAAATCGTAACCCCAAATAGCCTTCTTAAAACAAAGTATAGTTTAATCTTACCAGTAGGAGCACAGCATAACAAGAGAAAAGGATTTTAAAAATCATGAAACATGTGTATGCCTCTGTCTTACTTAAAGGATTTAGGTAGGCATATCTAACTCCAGACCTCTTTCTCCCTGGAGTCTAGGGCTCAGACTATTACCCAGAAGTCTCTGGCTCAGTCTCCTCTTTAATATTCTAACATCTTCAGGAGAATGTCTAAGACTATGTCTACACTTACAGTGCTACAAGGTCATAACTGCAGCTGCACTACTATAGTGAGTGTCTACACCAAAGCACTACAGCAATGGAAGGGGTTCTCCCATCACTGTAGTTAATCCTCTTCCCAAAGAGGTGGTAGTTAGGTTAACAGATGAATTCTTCCATTGACCCAGCTGCTCTGTCTATAGCAGGGGTTAGATCGGCATAGTTACGTCTCTGAGGGGTATGGATTTTTCACACCCCTGAGAGACGTAGTATGCCAATGTCTGTTTTCAGTGTAGACCAGCTCTCTGTCTTTAAACCCTTCTCAGACACTGATCTCTTCCCCTTCAACAGGGGCTGAGACATTCCTGGAGAAACTTGTTTAGCAAGCCCAATCGGCGATCTAGCCAGTGCATCATGGCCAACGGCTCTGTATTGTCCCTCAAGAGTTTGAAGAGTGGCATATCCGGATTTCCCTTCCCCCTCCTAGGCAACTTTTCCTGACAATGTTGCTAATGACTTAACACAATATGTGTATGAAGTGCAAAACACAATAGCCCAATCAAGATAAAGTATTCATAAATTATTATGGGCAGCTCCAAAGCCATCACACTCCTTTTTACCAGTTGTAGCCCTAGCTGCCTTTTTTGCAGTCACGTCAACAGCTGAGAAGCTGAGTCTTATTTGTGTCTCTTTTTAGAAGTCCTGACTGGCACCAGAATGCTCTAGACTTTTCCATGGGGAGTACTTTTTTTCTTTCATTCTCAATCATTGTCTGCATATATAACTATCTGTACATAGAAGTGCACACAGAGTCATATAAACAAAGGATTCATAAAAGTAGGCAAACTGTTGAATTTTTTGTCTGTTAGCATTGCTGCATAGTTGAATCAAAAGGAGGTGGTGCAGACTTTCCATTTGACTTCTGCTCCTTGAATGCTGAGCAGCTTTCAGTGCTTCTGGGATGCTCATTTCCAATCTCGGATGCTGAAAGAATCAGACTCCAATTCTAAGTTAATGTCTCCTGGGATATTTGGCCAGAAGACAGTTTCAAAACAGGCTATGCTTTGTAAGATATCATTTTTATTGCCACTTGCTCAATTTAAATTGCTGCTTATTAATATTAATACTTTTTGAGCCTTGGATCAGATTTTACTTATTTATTTGGAAATGAAACTTGAAATACTTTTGGTGAGCATTTACTAGTGTTACCGCTCTATTATCTAAGTGTGCTAGAAACATATCCATCTCTCCTCTTCCTCATCCTGTTTTTAATGCCCACCCGCATGGCTCTGTATCTTTCCCACCATCCTGCTAGCCCAGCAGGGTTAGACTTTTTTCACTTGGAGCCTGTACATATTCTTTAATCACCCAGACTGACAGCTAGCCAATTATGCAGATATTTAAATATCTATCTGGAGTACAGCTGGGGAAATAGTGGGAATGTATTCGCAAATATTTGTGCAAAATCTGACTGGTGATTCTGTTTGGTCAGGTTTGTATCCTTTTTAATTTGTTTTTCTGCAAACATTGGGGTTATCACTATTTGTGCATAAAATTGCTGGGGGAGGGAAGCTTTTATTTATGAGGATACAAGTGTCAGTACCCAATGAAGCATATGCTGCAGGACTATAGGAATTAGTGCTAGAAATGGTGGGATGCCCACCCCTCTGTACACTGTGTGATGAGGTGATCTGCCACCTTAAAGGTAGTGGTGCCTGGTGGGGCAGCCCAACCCATCATGTACTGTGGCCCTTTAAGATTTTGTCAGGTCTAATATGCAAAGGCCAAGGATCTATTGGGAGAGAGGAAATGGTCCAAGGAATAAGCAGTGTGTGGGTGGAATCCCATTATTATCTCTTCAAGCGCCTGGACCGGGACCCTTGCAGAATTGGCAGGGCAAGGCTCCTCTCTCCTCCAGCCATTTGGGATGAGCTTTAGGAATGGGACCAGCATATATGCTGCCTCTCTCTCCTAGCAATGCAGGCATCAGCAGAAGAAGGTTAGACTGACGAACCCTTGGGGTTTGGGAACTAATTGTGGAGGAAAGGCTTCAGCTGAAGGAGAAACAGACCAAGGCTTTACAACTGGCCTAAGTCACTAGTCTGGCTCCAAAACAGAGACCTGGATGACTCCTCCCTGAAGGAGGTAGACAGAGGGACTGTCTAAAATACAACCCTAGCCCTGGAAAGAGGGCTAGGGGAGACTTCTGCCTGAAGGAGGGAGATTCTGATGGTTTGAGCACAGCCCTAGCTCCAGGAAGAGGGCTACGGGAACTCTGGCCTTAAGGAGGGAAACCATAAGCGTGGTTTGAAATATGGCTTGTTAAGAGTTAGAGAGGCTCAGGAGCCACCAAGAGCAGGAGCTTTCGGCAACAGACTAGTGTGATGAGAAGCCACCCGGGAAACCAGACCCTCTGGAGGAGAGGATCACAGGATGTGAACCTGAAAAATGGCCTTACAGAGGAGCAAAGTTGGAAGCAGGCCAAGGAAATAGTAAGGGGTTGGAAGAAATTGGCCCCAACAACCATATACGGCGTCTCTAGCCTGAAACCGAGAGAGTGAGTGAGCGAGCATGGTTTTCCCTACCAAACCCAACAAGAGGATTTATTAAGGCTATGAACAAGCAGGCCACAATCAAAGAGGCCAGGGACTATACACCTTCATGTAGCGTGACTGGCCTGCTGAGGTACTGAACTCTTTACAACCCCGAAAGGGAAAAGGACTACCAGCAACCCAGTCGGAGGGCAGAGGTTGTGACAAAGGACCAACAAGCAGGCTAGAAGAAAGAGATCCATCAGAGGAGGAAAACTGAAGCAGTTTTATTGTGTCTCCAGGTTTTGCCACAAGGGGGCACACAAGACTGAAGGCAACCCTTAGCACACTGGCTTAGGGTGTTTGGTAGCGAAGTTGTTAGGAGGGAGGGGGAGACCAGGCAACTGAGACGGCCAGCAATTTCAGCACAAATACAACTGACTTATCTGTGGTTATTGCAGCATAAGCAGCTGTGGGGAGGAGAAGGGACATGTGATCTGTTGAAAAGTCCCTTGCCTAGAGAAAATTTGCACATCCAGTCCTAGAACATGGATAAGATGTCCATTTTTGGGCATTGCAGTCCTTCGATTCCTGCCCCTCCTCAGTTTCTGACCAGACACTCTATTGAACCACCTCCATTCACAGCTCTACTCTATTGTAGAAGAACAACATTTGTTTGTTTTTGGGTGGAGGGAGAAATTGATAACTACTCAGTGTGCTGTCCAAAATCTGACTGAACGAAATGGGTAACTACTGACTGTCTAAAATCTATCCTCCCAAATGTAATAAGAGTTCAACATCATACCAAGATCTAGGAGTTAGTCCCAACTGAATAGTCCTAGTAGCATAATAATAATAATTGAGAAACGTTTAAATACCACTTTATAGCTCATTATCTGTGCCCAGTTGAGTACCTGCATGTGCCTGCTCTCTCTAGAGCAATTTAGATCCTGTTTTCCTGATTATTTTATTTAAAAATTAGATCTCTTTTTTAAAGACAAGCAAACTGCTTCATATAACGTAAGAACTGACATGAACTGTCACCCAAAACTTGAAACTGATCCATATTGAATCTCATTTGTGATTCAAACAGTTTTGACAATGTTTTTAAAGTAACTTCCTCCCCCATTTCACTCATTCCATAACACTGATTTAGTGAACTAAGCAGCTGGATGGAAACAATTATGCTCCTTACAGCCACTAGATTAAAATCCAACAGGTTTCACTTGCCATTATCTTAATACTATGGCAAGGGGTACTCTGCAAATGCTTTGAACAGATACCCTCAGCCCTACATCCTTCCAATTAATTTTACGTTTGCAATTTTCTTATTGTGTTTGTTTTCAGCTGAGCCAAGTAGATAATCAGTTCTCGCATGAGATTTCTGGATATAAGAACATAAGAATGGCCATACTGGGTCAGATCAAAGGTCCATCTAGCCCAGTATCCTGTCTTCCGACTGTGGCCTAATGCCAGGTGCCCCAGAGGGAATGAACAGAACAGGTAATCATCAAGTGATCCATCCCATGTCACCCATTCACAGCTTCTGGCAAAACAATATCTGGAAACCAAATAAGTAAAACTGAAACAGAGCAAAACAGTTTTGATGTATTAAGGTAATTTATATCCCGTTAGCCAGAGAAACAGGTGCAAGAGACAACTGGAAGAGAAAATTTATTAAAAACAAACATAAATAAACCAGAGCAGTTAAAGAAATACAGGGCCTCAGCCTATACAGGAGGGCCTGGTGGATGTCACACAAGCTAGATTACTAATTTTTTCAAAGAATATAGCAAATCAGAAAGGAAATTCTCCATTTAAATCAATAACCAAAAAATTCAGAAATTTGGAGGGAGATGTTAAAGCATAGAGTAAAAAACATAAGCTGACAACAGTGCTGGGCAAGGTGTCTTTGATGTGAGCTATGTTCATAGCTAATTGAATACAGAAAATTTTTTTTGTGAATAATTAATTGATGCCAAAATTCACAACCAGCTTTATTCACAGGATATTGCTTGACAATGTTCCCTCTAAGCTGTATGGCTGCGCAGTAGGCTATCAAGGGTCACGTAGGCTGGGGGAGATGCATCTCCCCCAGCCCCATCCTTGGAGCTGCCGTGGATGAGGAGAGGCACCTCTCCCCCAACCCCAGGCCGCTGTGGCGAGGGAGGGCTAGGTAGAGTCCCAAACCCCTCATCCACAGGCCCACCCAGAGCCCGCACCCCCAGCCAGAGCCCTTACCTTCCCATACCCCAACCCTCTGCCCTAGCCCCGAGCCCCCTCCTGCACTGCAAATCCTTTATCCCTGGCCCCACCCCAGAGCCCACACCCATAGCTACAGCCCTCACCCCCACACACACACCCCAACCTGCTGCCCCAGCCCTGAGCCCCCTCCCACAATCTGAACTCCTCAGCCCCACTCCCACCACACATCACTTCCATATTGGTGCACATAACAAAATTCATTCCGCACATGGACGTAAAAAATTAGAGGGAAAACGATGCTTGACCATCTGCAGAGCTGACTGAATAATTCTTATAAATTCTTATTCTTATTTTATCATTATGATAGTTATGCTTCGTCACAGACGTATTTCTAATGGGTTACCTGCAAGGGGATGCTTTCCATTAGCATGATAATGAAACACTTTTTGTAAAAGTGTCACAGGCTGTCAGAAGGGCTAATGAGACTTTATGCCAATCTTTTAAGAAAACACTATGGATCTATCCCTTAAACCAAAAGAAATGGGGGGGAAAACATATTATTAAATGCACATAATTATCAATGTAACTGATAGGCTGAATGCTGTGTGGGTGCTCTGAAGGGAAATAATTCAAAGAGATCTTCCCACCCTTGCGTATCCTGTGTAGCAGCTGGCCGCAGCTATGGCTGTTGCACTTCCTTGAGCACAAGAGCTGCTGAGAGCTAGTGTCCATGAGGGCACTAACATCTGCAAAAGAAGCAGAGAAGGGTGAGGAAAAGACAGGGCCCTGTCTCCAGCTCTCTTCTGAACTGGCAAGCGGTGGGGGAGGGTGGGAGGGGAGAGAGGAGCTCATACTCGACCGTCCTATGAGTGGCATAGCAGTAGGCCAGGAGTCCAGTTTTCTACCGGAACTCCCGGTCAAAAAGGGACCATGAAGGCTCTGTTCAGCACTGACTGGGCTGTTAAAAGTCCGGTTGGCAGTGCAGGCAGGCTCCCTACGTGGCTCTGCACGGCTCCCAGAAGCTGCCTCATGTCTGGCTTCGCAGGTCCCATTGGCCGGGAACTGCAGCCGATGGGAGCTGTGGGGGAAGGACCTCCAGGCGGGGGTAGCGTGCAGAGCCCCTGGACCCTCCGCTTAGGAGCCAGACATCAGGCAGCTTCCTGGGAGCCGTCTGAGGTCAGCGCCACCTGGAGTCTGCACCCCAAACCCCCTCCTGCACCCCAACATCCTGCTTTAGCCCTGAGCCCCCTCCCGCACCCAAACTCCCTCCTGGAGCCTGCACCCTCTCCTGCACCCCATCCCCTGGCCCCAGCCTAGAGTTCCTTCCCGCATCCTGAATCCCTCATTTCTGGCCCCACCCAGGAACTCACACCCCCAACCAGAGCCCTCAACCCGTCCTGCACCCCAACCCCCTGCCCCAGCCTAGTGAAAATGGGCTAGTGAGCGATGGTGGGGGAGACTGAACAAGGGTGGATGGAGTGAGCGGGGGAGGGGGCGCGGGGAAGAGAGGGGGCCTTGGGGAAGGAGCAGGGCAGGGGTGGGTCAAAGATTTTCTGCTCTTAGAAAGTTGGCAATCCTACATAACGGCTATATACACCAGGAGCTGTAGGAAGAATTGCTCTCCCAGCAGTGCAATGTATTCCAGAGTCCTTCTCGGTGAGGCGGTGCAGAGTTGCCCCAGCTCTTACTCAGGAGCAATGTTGTGCTAACCAAGGAAAAGAAACAGAAATGCACTGTAACTGAGTTTTAAGAAAGGAAAATTAATTGGCAGCTCTAGAAATAAAAGCTAACGTAACAGAAATAAATGAACTGTGTCAGAGTCTATTGATCCAAGAACAATGTCATCCCACAATAGTGCTGTGACCTGTGTAAATCTTGCAGGCCAAAGGCAGCCCTAGTGTAACTCCACTGAAGTCAACGAATTTGCACAAAATGTAAATTTGCTTCCTCATCTCTCTGCTACAGGACACAGTATAATGGGTGAAATTCAACCCTTGCTGTATATGGGTGCAACTCCATTGGCTTTGCTAGGGCTGTTTGGCTATTTACAGGGTTGCTCATGAGCCAAATAATTCTTTGAGATTTGCTGTGTAACCTTGGACTTCCTTAGGAACATATGAAACCTGACATTTCCTTGTAACACAGACTTTAGGGCTTGGAGCTGAGAAAGTGACCTACATCAAGGCAGCTGTGAGTCACATAAAGGATTGGCTGTTCTGCAAGGGCTCTGCTTTGATAAATAATAAATTGCAGCTTATTGTGTATGTAACTAAGATTTGGGGCTGGCTAGGCTTGTCCAGGGACAAATTACTGCAGCAAAACTGTTACCAACTTTTATTTCGTGATTTGCTCTTTGTTTTCTGTGTCTTGCCAATAAAAATGACTTTTGTTGGAAAGAGGCTGAACTATGTCATAGATAATGTAAGTTGGGGACAATCACTGGCAGGCAACATGGAGAGAAAGTGAACCCTGATCTCAGGGGAGGCTGAGTCAGGAGTTGATTATAAACTTGAGTACCCTGTCAAGGACAGCAGAGGTTGCAATCTTTTACCATAAACAGTGCCACAGGGGAGCTAGAGAGGGCTTGCGTAGGCATGAGGAGCGCCAAGTGACCTGAAAGGTGCTAGGCTTTATTATGCCAGCCATAATTGATGTTTACATCCTTCTACATCTTTTTTCCATCAAACTTTTATTTAATCCCACAAAAAATAGTGGTAGCCTCAAGCACAGAGGAAAAGGAAGGAAGCATCCTTCCTTTAAGCCACTGGTCAGGGTTTTTAACTCAGGGATGAAAGTTCCCTCTGGACTGAAACTTGTGGTACAAAATCTTTTTTGTAAAAGTGACTGTTTTCTACACAATATGAAGAAAAGTGAGCTCATGGGTAGTGGAATTCTCAGCAGAACTCCCTGAAAATAGACATGATATTTTAAAGATGCACTTTAATATAACTAAAAATGTATTCATTTTGTAAAAATGTTCTTTTATTGACAATAGATATATAAATAAGAGCAATTACTCTGCCTTACCCCACGGGGCAGGGCGGGAAGAATAGACTATAACACTAAAGATTTATTTTGCTTGAACAAAATGCCTACTGTGACTTCATTCAGCAAATGTTTTGCATTCCTAACCCTGCCAAAATAAGATCAAATAATTGCAGATATTTAGCATGAATCCTCAATGCATGCATGCCGTGGCTCCAGGTTATGACTCGTATTCTTAGTTCCCTTTAAGCCTGAAAATGTTTCCTGTATTAGTACACCTTCCATATTTTAATACATGATATAGGCAGATTCATGTCTGCAGACTTTGTCACAGTTCCAGGGTTAACTGCTTCTCTGCCCCCTCTGTGATCTAATCTTGGGCGCCCTGTTATGTCTCAGGTCTCCAGCCATCACCTCTGTATGGGCAGAGATGTTCTCCCGCCAGACGGGGGATGTAGGCTTGTTGTTTCCCTGCAAGTCACTGTGACTATGCCAGCAGGTCTGACCCTGCTTGCTGTTCTGTTTTCTCCCAGGGACTATGACAGTGTGAGTACCAGTGACCAGCCAGCTTCCACAGAGCACAGTACATTTATTTTAGACAAAAGCATGACAGAGAAAACATAATAAAACAATAACCAGTCTACATGCATGTCAAAGCTTACCAGGTATTACCCATCCTCCACATGGAGGTTTTGGTAAGTCACAGCCTTCCAGCAGGGTTTTGCCCTTGCAGTTACAATTTCATGTCAGTTTGAGGATCAAATGAGGTCTCTCAGTCAGTTGAGGCTGACCCTTTGTATCACAAGCTCTTCCTTTGTCTGCTGCACCTCTTGAACCTGGTCTGAAGCAATATATGTTCATGTTTCTGTGAAGAGCAGCTGGAACCTTCAAAATTCTACAGTGGGAAATCCTATACAGAATCCCAGGGAGCAGGAGAGGGTGGCACTCTCTCTGTACCAGTAATCACTTGACATAGTGTGTTTACTGAGCCCTGCCCTTTGACTGGGATTTGGGCTAAACTTTTCAAAAGTGGCCACTGATTTGAGGTGTCTCAATTTTGGGTGCCCAGGTTGAGACACCTAAGGATCTCAAGTTGGGTCCCCCAAAACAGAGACACCCCAAATCAATGACTACTTTTTAAAATTTTGGCCATAACCTTTTGTAAATCTGGCCTTCGCAGGAAACATCTCTCTGTGTGTTTTATTAACTGGCTGGTTTTTTTCTTCTAGTTTTGGTTGATATTATTTTTATTTTGCATTTGATTAAAAAAAAGAAAGTGTGTTTGTGTGAAGTATAATAGTAGTCATTGGATTCAGTAGCAACTTACCCCTGCCATGTGACAGGAATATAAACCTTTTGTAGCCCTGACCTGAGTCTGGGACCAGGAAATAAAGATAAGACTTTCAATTCCTTGTTTCTTTATTCTCTGACAACTATCCTCTTTTTATAATTTTTGTACAGTGAATATTTATAACAATTGTTAACATCAGTATAATTTTTTATTTGCAGAAACTGCACTTATTTATATTTTAATGGTCCAGTTCAATAAAGATTTATGAACCTGTCATATCAGTTTTCCAGAAAAGTGATAAAAACAACAAAAATCAGTAACTCGTGCAGAACTCCCCCTCCAACCCTAGTTTAAATGCCTTCATTGTGTTCCGGGAGCAGTATGCTATCCATTAAAATGAGCAGCTTCTAAAGTCATAAACTTAAACTCAGTAAAACTCTTGCTGCATCCTTCATTGCAAAATCTTTGTGTTTTACAAACACACACATATAGTGGCTGTTTTCTCTTTTTAACATTGTTCCCTGAACCACGAGGTCTGAATTAACACCTTCCCATTGCATGTGTTGCTGAACTACACCTGGAAAGCCTGGAAAAAGGATGCTGCTTAAAAACCTAACTATTTTATTTCTGTTTTAAGTTAGCCCATGGGTGGTGGGTATCAAAGACCAGGAAAGGCTAAGCCTCCACAAACAGCCTTGTGTGGCTCTGCCCACCCTCCGCCCCCAGACCCCCTCCTGCTTCCCCCCAGCACAGACTGCGGCTCTTCCACCTGTGGCTGGGCCCGGGTTTGGGGCTTGCCGGCCTGCGGCCAGGGACTCTGGGTGGCTGGAGCCAGTGGTCACACTGCCTGCTCACCTGGCACTACAGGGTTGAGGGCCGGGACGCTGAATCAGGGCAAAAGTTTGGATTTGGATTCAACAACTCTCAAACTTCATGAGCTGCTTTTTTAAGATTTAATTCCAAAATGGGAAAAATCTTATATCAACTGAACTGATGAGATATTTGCCATCTTGAATTACAGAATCTTGTGAGATCATCTGTTTTTTGCAAAATATCTGCAATTTTAGGGCAAATTTGAGAGATTTTAGTTGCATCCACACACCAGAACTGGAAAATAGGCCCCTTCTGGTTTTAGGGCCAAGGAGATGGAAAACACTAGGGACTAGGAATTTGAATACATTTTCCTCCTCCCCCAAAACTAGATCAAAGAAGTTTCAATTTCAGGTTCTAGTTTTGGTCTATATCCACATAGGCCCAAATATTTGGATGTTTGGTAGAAAGGAGGGATATTTTTGCTTATACAATTGGTGACATTCAGGGCTGGAAGGAATCTGGAGAAGTCATGCAAGTCCAGCCCTCTGGGCTGAGGCAGGACCATGTAAACCTAGACTATCCCTGACAGGTGTTTGTCCAACCAATTCTTAAAAACCTTCATTGATGGTGTCAAGGTTCCTTCCCCACTCTGAACTCTAGGGTAGAGATGTGGGGACCTGCATGAAAGACCCCCTAAGCTTATTCTTACCAGCTTAGGTTAAAAACTTCCCCAAGGTACAGACCCAAACCCTTGGATCTTAAGAACAATGAAAAATCAATCAGGTTCTTAAAAAGAAGAATTTTAATTAAAGAAAAGGTAAAAGAATAACCTCTGTAAAATCAGGATGGTAAATACCTTACAGGGTAATCAGATTCAAAACATAGAGAATCCCTCTAGGCAAAACCTTAAGTTACAAAAAGACACAAAAACAGGAATATATATTCCATTCAGAACAGCGTATTTTACCAGCCATTAAACAAAAGGAAATCTATTGCATTTCTAGCTAGATTACTTACTAACTTAACAGAGTTTCTGAGACTGCATTCCTGATCTGTTCCCGGCAAAAGCATCACAGACAGACAGACAGACCCTTTGTCTCCCCCCCTCCAGCTTTTAAAGTATCTTGTCTCCTCATTGGTCATTTTGGTCAGGTACCAGCGAGGTTATCTTAGCTTCTTAACCCTTTACAGGTGAAAGGTTCTGCCTCTGGCCAGGAGGGATTTTATAGCACTGTATACAGAAAGGTGGTTACCCTTCCCTTTATATTTATGACAGATGGGAATTCCATAACCTCCCTTGGAAGCTCATTCCAGAGCTTTAACTGTCCTTATAGTTAGAAAGTTTCTCCTAATATCTAACCTAAATCTCCCTTGCTTCTGATTAAGCCCATTACTTCTTGTCCTACCTTCATTAAACATGGAGAACAATTGATCACAGTCCTCTTTATGAGAGCCTTTCACACATTTGAAGACTGTGATTAGGTCCCCGCTCAGTCTTCTTTTCTCAAGACTAACAATGCCTTAGTTTTTCTAACCTTTACTCAAAGGTCAGGTTTTCTAAATCTTTATCATTTTTGTTGCTATTCTCGGGACTCTCCCCAATTTGTCCTCATCTTCCCTACAGTGTGGTGCCCAGAATTGGACACAGTTTTCTTGCTGAGGCCTCATTAGTGCTGAGGAGAGTGGGACAAATACCTCCCTTGTCTTACATACAACAACTCATGTTAACACACAGCAAAACATTAGCCTTTTGCAACTGCATCTCTTCATTGACTCGTATTCAATTTGTGATCTACTAGAACTCCCAGATCCTTTTCAGCAGCACTACTACCTAGCCAGTTATTCCCCATTTTGTAGTTGTGCATTTGATTTTTCCTGTCTAAGTGAAGTAGACTCATAGACTTTAAGGCCAGAAGGGACCATCGTGATTATCTAGTCTGACCTCCTGAACATTGCAGGCCACAAGAACCTCACCCTGCTACTCTTGTAATAGGCCCATAATCTCTGGTTGAGTTACTGAAGTCCTTAAATCTTGATTTAAAGTAGGGCTGTCAAGCGATTAAAAATTAATTGCAATTAATCACACCATTAAAAAAATTTAATTAATCGTGCAATTAATCATGCTGTTATATAAATAATATTCTATTATTGTTTAAATATTTATGGATTTTTTGACATTTTCAAATATATTGATTTCAGTTAGAACACAGAACACAAAGTGTACAGTGCTCATATATTTATTTTTATTACAAATATTTGCAGTGTAAAAATAAAAGAAATAGTATATTTCAATTCACCTAATATAAGTACTGTAGTGCAATCTCGTTATCAGGAAAGTTGAACTTAGAAATGTGGAATTATGTACAAAAAATAACTGTGTTCAAAAATAAAACAATATAAAACTTTAGAGCCTACGAGTCCACTTAGTCCTCCTTCTTGTTCAGCCAATTGCTCAGACAAACAAGTTTGTTTACATTTGCAGGAAATAATGCTGCCCGCTTCTTGTTTACAATGTCACCTCAAAGTGAGAACAGGCGATCGTATGGCACTGTTGTAGCTGGCATTGCAAGATATTTACGTGCCAGATGTGCTAACGATTCATATGTCCCTTCATGCTTCAATCACCATTCCAGAGGACATGCATCCATGCTGATGACAGGTTCTGTTTGATAACGATCCAAAGCAGTGCGAACCGACGCATGTTCATTTTCATCATCTGAGTAAGATGCCACCAGCAGAAGCTTGATTTTCTTTTTTGGTGGTTTGGGTTCTATAGTTTCTGCATTAGAATTTTGCTCTTTTAAGACTTCTGAAAGCATGCTCCACACCCCGTCCTGATCAGATTTTGGAAGGCACTTCAGATTCTTAAACCTTGGGTCGAGTGCTGTAGCTATCTTTAGAAATCTCACATTGGTACCTTTTTTATGTTTTGCCAAATCTGCAGTGAAAGTGTTCTTAACATGAACAACATGCTGAGTCATCATCTGAGACTGCTATAACATGACATATATGGCAGAATGTGGGTAAAACATAGTGCAGGAGACATGCAATTCTCTCCCAAGGAGTTCAGTCACAAATTTAACGAACCCCCCCCCTTTTTTTTTTAAATGAGCATCATCAGCATGGAAGCACGTCCTCTGGAATGGTGGTCGAAGCATGAAGGGGCATATGAATGTTTAGCATATCTGGCACGTAAATACTTTGCAATGCCAGCTACAAAAGTGCCATGTGAATATCTGTTCTCACTTTCAGGTGACATTGTAAATTAGAAACGGGCAGTATTATCTCCTGCAAATGTAAACAAACTTGTTTGTCTGAGCGATTGGCTGAACAAGAAGTAGTACTGAGTGAACTTGTTGCCTCTAAAGTTTTAAATTGTTTTGTTTCTGAGTGCAGTTATGTAACAAAAAAAAAATCTACATTTGTAAGTTGCATTTTCACAATAAAGAGATTGCACTACAGTACTTGCAGGGCAGGCCCTAGGTGGGTGCAGGGCCCAGGGTGGAAGTGATGAATCCATCACTTCTGGGACTGACCCATCACTTCCCCCAAAGTGCGGGGCCTGGAATGGTCGCCCCAATTTGTCGTATCCAAGGCACGGTTCTGAGTACTTGTATGAGGCGAATTGAAAAATACTATTTCTTTTATCATTTTTACAGTGCATATATTTGTAATAATAAATAATAATAATAATATAAAGTGATCACTGTACACTTTGTATTCTGTGTTGTAATTGAAATTAGTATATTTGAAAATGTAGAAAAACATCCAAAATATTTAATACATTTCAACTGGTATTCTATTGTTTAACAGTGGGGTTAAAACTACAATTAATTACGATTAATTTTTTAAATCACGATTAGTTTTTTGAGTTAATTGCATGAGTTAACCACGATTAATCGACAGCCCTAATTTAAAGACTTCTAGTTACAAAGAATCCATCATTTACTCAAGTTCAAACCAGCAAGTGACCTATGCACCACACAGCAGGGAAAGGTAAAACCCCTCCCAGGGTCTGTGCCGATCTGACCTGGGGAAAGATTCCTTCCCGACCCCAAATATGGCGATCAGTTAGATCCTGAGCATGTGGCCAGACCCACCAGCCAGATACCTGGGAAAGAATTCTCGGTAGTAATTCAGAGCCCTCCCATCTAGCATCCCATCTCCAGCCATTGGAGATATTTGTTAATCGTAGTCGTGTATGGGTCATATGCCATTGTACCATCCCCTCCATAAACTAATCAAGCTCAGTCTTGAAACCAGTTAGTTTTTTAGCCCCCACTGCTCTCCTTGGAAGGCTGTTCCAGAACTTCACGCCTCTGATGGTTAGAAACCTTCATCTAATTTCAATCCTACACTTGTTAACAGCCAGTTTATATCCATTTGTACTTGGGCCAACATTGGCCCTTAACTTATATAACTCCTCTCCCTTTCTGGCATTTATCCCTATGATGTATTTATAGAGAGCAAGCATATCTTCCCTCAGCCTTCATGTTGTTAGGTTAAACAAGCCAAGCTCCTTAAGTCTCCTCTTGTTTTCCATTCCTCAGATCATCCTAGTAGCCCTTCTCTGCACCTGTTCCAGTTTGAATTCATCTTTCTTAAACATGGGAGACCAGAATTGCACACAGTATTCCAGATGGGTCTCACCAGTGCCTTGTATAATGGTGTGACAGGGCATAGCCCTCCGCTCCTGTCTTTCTGCAATAATGGCTCTGACATCTCTGGATTGTAGCCACTGGTGTGTACTTTATTTATGTTATTTCAGCCATCACCCTACTGCATTCCCATGCGGCATTTCTATTTACAGTGTCATACAATCATCATCCTCTTTTTCTAGAGAGAAGAAAGGAAAGAGATCCCACCACGTAGGGCTTGAGCTTTCCCCTTTCTCTGCTCCCTTTCACTTCCTCCCTGTGCTCTTTTTCTACTCTTGCAGTTAATGGGCTAATTATCTCCTTAACTCTCCCCAGCTCAGGGTGAGCTACTAATTAGCCACTCCTTCCCTCAATCAGATCTTCTTCAGCAGAACTAAAATTTCTTGTGACCAGAATGCTTGTTCATTGCTGGTTCGCAGCAGACTGTAACAAATGGTGCTAACACTTGCCTGTCTCCACTGAAAATACCTCGCCTGATGCATTCTAGGACTGCATTAGCCTTTTTCACGGCTGCATCACAATTGAAGGCTCATAGTTCTCTGGTGATCAACCAATACACCCAAGTCTTTCTCCTCCTCCGTCACTTCCCACTGATACATCTCCAGCTCATAGCAAAAATTCTTGTTGTTAGTCCCCAAGTGCATGACCTTGCACTTTGCATTATTACATTCCATCCCATTTCTATTACGCCCGTTTTCAAGATCATCCAAATATTCCTATATCATATTCTGGACCACCTCCATATTGGCAATACCTCCCAACTTTGTGTCATCCACAAATTTTATTAGCGCACTCCCATCTTTTGTGCCAATGTCATTAATGAAAATGTTAAATAAGATTGGTTCCCACAGTGATCCCGGAGGAACCCCACTAGTATCCTCCCTCCAGCCTGACAGTTCACCTTTCAGCATGACCTGTTGTAATCTCCCCTTTAACCAGTTCCTTATCCACCTTTCGATTCTCATATTAATCCCTATCGTCTCCAATTTAACTAATAGTTTCCCATGTGGAACTGTATCAAAAGATTTACTGAAATTGAGGTAGATTAGATCATTTCCTTTGCCTAGAAAATCAGTCATCTCAAAGAAAGAGTTCAGGTTGGTCTGGCATGATCTATATTAGTAAAACCATTTTGTATTTTATCCCAGTTACCAGTTGTCTCTATGTCCTTAACTATTCTCTTTCAAAATTTGCTCTAAAACCTTGCATACAGTTGAGGTTAAGCCCATGGGCTTGTAGTTTCCTGCATAGGCACCAACTCCATGGGTACTCTAGGGCTAGAGTACCCATGGAAAAAAATTAGTGGGGGCTTAGCATCCACTGGCAGCAAAGCTCACCTCCATCCCCTGCTCTTTCCCTCCCCCAGCCCCAGCGCCTCCTGCCGGTGGCCCTGCTGGTCAACCCCCCTTCCCTCCCAGCACCTCCTGCCAGCCAGGCACTGGGAGGGAGAGGAATGGGGATGGAGCATGCTTGGGGCAAGGGGTGGAACTGGGTGGGAAGAGGTGGGGCAGGGATGGGGCTAGGATTGCCAACTTTCTACTCACATAAAACCAGACACCCTTGCCCAGCCCTTCCTCCAAGTCCCTGCCCATTCTCTGAGGCCCCACTGCCACTCACTACATTCCCCCCTCCCTCTGTTTCTCATGCTTCCCACGCTCACTTGCTCATTTTCCCTGGGCTGGCTCAGGCAGTTGGGGTGCAGGGGGTGTGAGGTCTCTGGCTGGTAGTGCAGACTCTGGAGTGGGGCTGGGGAAGAGGGGTTTGGAGTGTAGGAGAATGCTCCAGGCGGCGGGGTGGAGCCAAGGGGTTCAGAGTTTGGGAGGGGGCTCTGGGCTGAGGCAGAGGTGGGGAAGGGGGTATGGGCCATGGGTTGGGGGTTCAGACTCTCGTGTGAGGCTGGGGATGAGGGATTTGGGGTGCAGGAGGGTGCTCCGGGCTGGGACCAAGGGGTTTGAAGGGCGGAAGGGGAATCCGGACTGGGGTAGGGGGTTGGTGCACGGGAGGGGGGGTAGGCTCCAGGTGGCGCTTACCTCAAGCAGCTCCTGGTAGCAGCTGCATGTCCCTCCTCTGGCTCCTACATGGAGGTGCGGCCAGGTGGCTCTGCAGGCTGCACTGTCTGCAGGTGCTGCTCCCGCAGCTCCCATTGTCTGTGGTTCCCGGCCAATGGGAGCTGCGGAACTGGCGCTTGGGTCGGCGACAGCCTGTGGAGCCCCCGGGCTGCCCCTATGTGCAGGAGCCGGAGGGGGGACATGCTGCTGCTTCCAGGAGCCGCACGGAGCCACGGCAGGCAGGGAGCCTGCCTTAGCCCCGCTGTGCTGCCGACTGGACTTTTAAGGGCCCGGTCAGTGGCACTGACGGGAGCCGCCAGGGTCCCTTTTCAACCGGCCATTCCGGTCCAAAACGGGATACCTGTCAACTGTAGGTGGGGCCTTGGGGGCGGGGCCTGGGGCCGAGTGGGGGTTGAGCCCCCCCGGGAAAGTTGGAAGCCGGCGCCTGTGATGTCCTGAATCACTTTTCCCCCCTTTCTTAACGATAGCTACTATAATATAAATACAGTACAGAGCTGCGAGCCTGCAGCCCGACGGTACCAACCCTGAGGATATGGATCCCTTAGAAATCCTTGCTCCTGGGCTTGCAATTTCACCTGCCAGTTCCGTGAAGAGGCTTGGCTGGAGACCACCCAGGTACTGGGCGCTTGTCAGGATGGAGTTTCATCCGGCGCCACCCCGGCCAAGGCAGCGTCCCGTGGCCGGGGAGAGCAGGCGCAGGGTTAACGGGCTGGGGCCGGGACCCGGAGCGGCGCGTTCCCCGAGCCCGGCGGCGGCGGCCGGGCCCAGCAGCAGGGGGCGCGTGTGCGGCTCCCTCCCTCCCTCCCGCGCTGGGCTGGGCTGGGCTGGGCAGGCTGCGCGCCGCGCTCCCGGCGGCGGCGGTGACTCCACAATGCTGGGCTCGGGCAGGAGGCGGGGCGGGCGAGCGGGCGGCAGCGGCGGCGCCGTGACTGAGCGGCGAGCGGGGCGGGCAAGCCGCAGGCTGGAGCGAGCCGAGCGCTGAATCCCCCCTCCCGCCCCCACCCCTTCCCCAGCAGCCGGGCCCTCAGTAGTATGGCATCGCGGAGAATGGAGACCAAACCCGTGATAACGTGTCTGAAAACCCTGCTCATCATCTACTCCTTCGTCTTCTGGGTGAGTGCGGGCTGGGGGCGCGGCGTGAGCCCCCCGCAGCAGGGGGCGTGCGGGGTTATACAGGGTGCGCGGCGCGGGGATCTGCAGCCGCAGCTGCCGCTCGGGTTCGCTGCGCAAACGGCCGGGTGGGCTCTCCTCCTGCAGGGTGCCCGGCGCCTCCCTCGGCTCCGCGTCCTAGGGTGTCATGGACTTGCCCGTTGGGGGCACATTCGGGTTTGTCCCAGATTTTTTGTTTTTGTTTGGTCTGAACCCCCTCCCCCCCACACACATCCACAGGAGCAAAGGCAGCGAGCAAGCGAGTTACTGGGGCTGCGCCTGTCGTGCTGTGCCTTGCTGGTTCCCTCTCTCGGTGTCATAGAAGAAGCATAGAATATCAGGGTTGGAAGGGACCTCAGGAGATCATCTAGTCCAACCCCCTGCTCAAAGCAGGACCAATCCCCAATTTTGGCCCCAAATCCCTAAATGGCCCCTCAAGGATTGAACTCTCAACCCTGGGTTTAGCAAGCTACTGCTCAAACCACTGAGCTATCCCTGTGTCTCAGGGCAGCAGGCTGCGCTGGTGGGGTAGTTGCATGCAATAAGCTGCATCTCGGATCTGAAGTTTGCTCCCCCTGTGATTTCCCTGCCGTTAGAAATGTAGCCCTCTGCCTTTCTGTAGCCTCTCCTAGGCTGCTGGCCACACGTTAATGACAGCCTCACCCCCCCCCCTCCTGCCTGCCAAACATACACAGGGAGGTGGGGACCCAGCTGCTGCCCCTGTGCAAAGGGAGCTGGGTATCCCTGCTTATTACCAAAGGGGCTTCTGAATGGCAGCTTGGGGCCAAAAACATGCTATTGACTAGCGGGGCCCTTGTTACAGACTAACCTGATGTTTGTACATGAGATGTTTGGTGCGTGCTGCACCCTTACAAGGGGAATGGGATGCTTTAACCACAGCGGCACAGCCCTGTTGGTTCTCCATCTCCCTTCTGAAGTATGCACAGCTCATTTGTGAAGGGGAATGTAATATGAAATATCATGGGAAGGAGCAGGTAGGAATTTAACAAGGTTGGGCTTCGTTTGCTATTTTAAAGTCAGTAGCACGTTATGGGTTTCTGTGAAAAAGCTGTCAGCCCCCTTTTGGCTGGTACCCAGTGTATTTTGGAGGCTGCTCACCAATCTTCCCTGTACTGCCCACCCCTCACATCTGATTTTTGGTAAGTGCCATGTGCATTTAGCATGATCAACTTTATTGTTGCACTCATTCACAGGAGTTGTTATCTCTGTGTTACAGAAAGCTTATGCCATGTAGAGAATAAATCATATTTGTACATTTGGGTTTTTTAGCAGTGCATGTCAGGTGAAGCGACTGCACTTTCCCATGGTTTGTACCTTATCTGAAGCCAATCTCCTTCTGTTGAAGCACTGCAGCTATGCACAGGGATAAGACATTTCAACAACCATGTTTTCTTTTTTATCACCCTTGCTAATCTCTTAGGCTGATACTGCATAACTTGCAATGCTGATATTGGTGGTGAGGAACTGCAAACCTGTTGGCTGTTGCTGGCCACCTCCATTGTGGAGTATGTATGAGGTGGGGGAGAGAAAAGCATTTCTCTGTGATTTTACTCTGTGGGTTTTCTCTGACCCTTTCCTTCAAGTTCGTGTTTTCTCGCTTAGCTTGCAGCTACTCAGAAAAGCAAGTGTCTTGTGTGAAAATAAACTGGTAATTTAAAAATATTTATTGAAATTAAAAACATAGTGGGTACTTGGTCGGGCTAAATTCCTAACAAGAGCCAGTGGCATGTTTTCTGACTTTATCTGTGTCATGGTATCTGTCATGTGTTTATAAACAAATTCAGAATCTTGCAACTAATTCTTTTTGACCCAGATACATTAATGAGTTATAATGATTGAGTAATGGGGGCCCTGGATTTTTAAACATACCCAGGGGGTTGATATTTTCATAGCAACCTGATCTTTTACTCAGCAGATTGCTGACATGAGCAGCATATCCTGGCAATGATCTGCAGATTAAAGACTCTCTTTAATGGTACATGGTGACAATACAGTATAATGGCCCCACTGTGTACTATTAGAGATCTTAATCTTAACTTCATTGACACAATACACTGAAACAAGCTTGTCACTTCATATTAATACAAGCTTATTGTGTATTACCATTTTAATAACTCTGTAATATGCAGTCTCTTTGAAATACAGTAACTAGATGTTACATCATTCCACTTGCTATATTCTAAATAGAAATTGCCCATTCACAGTAATAACCATGAGCACATAACTAATACTCTGCATTTTCAAAGTGCACATCATTTTTCTTATGTTAATTTATATGCTTCATTCACAGAAGCATAGAATAACAGGGTTGGAAGGGACCTCAGGAGGTCATCTAGTCCAACCCCCTGGTCAAAACAGGACCAATCCCCAACTAAATCACCCCAACCAGGGCTTTCAAAAGACCCCTCCCCACTGAATTTAATCTGATAACCCATTGTTATGGTAGCGTCCATGTTAAAACCCACTACCTTTGTTAACATTGTTTGGCAATTTTGGTGGCACCACAACCGAATGGCCTGATGATTTAAATGGGCAGTAAGACTGAATTATTCTCTCATGCCTACAAGTAGTTCCTTCTGCTCAGGGCTCAGCAAATAGATGAAGTTTGTACTGTTGTCACAAATGAAAAAGTTGTTCTTCCCAGCAATTATCACACAGTAGGATCTAAGAGAATACCTTTTCCCCCTATACAATTATGGAATAACTGCAAAACCCCTGGTGAATACATTGTACCTTTTCAAATGTTGCATTTATAATGGTAACCACTGGGTCTCTGTTATCCCTGTGCTCTGGATAAACAAAAGACTTAAATCTGCAGGTCAGTTGAGCCAGCACATTTCATGAACACTAATCCCGTTTAAAAAAATCTGTAGGCCTGTGATAGAGACTAGGCAACTGGATTGGCTTGTAAAGAAAAACAGTGATCCAGGTGAGTCAGATTTGAACAACAACAAAAAAGACTGTGTTAGTCCCCAGAATAAAAACAAACAAAACAAACCCAGATATAACTACATTGGTGCAAACCTCCAGAGCAGACTCATTACAAGGGTGTAACACCAGCCATGCAGCTATGTGATTTATCCCCAGTAAATATTTTTTTGGCATACGTCCTCCTGGTAAGATCCTTTTTGCCCCATTTGTGTCTATACCAGCGGAGGAGGGGAGGTTATACCAATTTTCTCTTATCTAAACAAGTCCTTAGATTCCCATTTGCTAACCACTAGCATCTCTGCCCCCAGCAAGGTTTGGCTAATATGGCTCTTCCAGGCGTTAGAAACTGGACAGCCTCCACCATTTACACAAGAGGATGCATTTGTCTGTTTCCCTTCTTCCTTGTTTCTTGGGGAGGATAGAAAGAATAACGAAAGAGAGAATACTGCAACAATAAACAAAAATATACTACTCTTCCAACTTAATTGGCATCACATTCACTTACACACACACACACGTCACACAAGAGTAGAAAACCCGGGTTGAGCAGAACTGAATCTCAAAGGGGAAAACAAACCCCAGACAGTCTACTAAAGAGAGAGAGCACACATCACAGAACCTGATTATTCATTGCTCTGCTCTTCACTTGGCCTAGGAACTCAAGGAGGGTAAAAACTAAGCTTAGTTTGGCTCCTGGTATAAATTAGAGCAGAATTGGCCTATTGTCAAAATATCAAGAAGATAGTGTGTTATGGCCACATCCCCTCCCTCTCAACAGCATGTTGGATGTGCAGTATAGAACCATTGGGACAACTTTGTGCATCCAGGGAACCATCTTATGTTGGGGTATTTCGTGGGGTGCCATTTTCATACCTTTATGCCAATGGAGCAGCATAGAGGCCCATGTAGATCAGAGAACTGGCCCCTGTTTCAATCCATGGGTCTGAAGACAAAAACGAAAACCAGCTACTTTTCTAAAGTGCATATCTGAGTTTTTTATTCACTGTCACAAGCAAATAGGCCAATGTTATGAATGAATGGCTTGCAAAGTTTTATTTTAATAAAAGCCTCCCCCAGATGATTGTGAGGCAGGATGCTGAACTCATGAGGAGGAAAGTCCTGTATCACTCAACTGGCTTTTAATGAGCTGTCTGGTATATTGTAGCTATGAACATGAGGGTTGCAGTGTAAAACCTTGAGGAAGGGAGCAATGGAGAGAAGGGGAAATGTGTGGGGACCCCTTCAGATGACTGGCAGGGATGTTACACATTGGGGGGCAAAGGGCAGAAACCAATTGGATAAAACCAATACAGTTTTTTGATACTCATATGAAGTACAACATTCAAAAAGTTCTCTTAATAGAATTTCCTTTTTTAAAGACATCAAATATCCAAAGTGTTCCCACTGTGAGTGATTATTTTCTAAATTTAATTCTAGAGCAAGCTTTATTGATGGGATAGATGCCTGAAAATCAGGCTTTCTAGTAGAAACACTGAGTGAGACTGCTGCCTTAACAATAGCAGAGCTGCAGGGTGTTAGTGAAGAGAGTTACTTTACTCTGATTTCATACTGTATTTAGCCCACTCATTTCCAAATCAGTTTTACTTAATAATGTTGACTTTTTGATAGCTTCCTCCCCACCCCCCTTTTCTGTAAATATGTGAGCATGGCAGAAAACTTCCAAAGCAGAGATTAAAAAGCTTATGTGCTTATATGTATTCTTATTCATAGTACATTTGAATGCCTAGGGTTACTGGTTTTAGTCTGTAAGGGAAGTTGTAATAAAAATTCAACAAACACATCTTTCCTAATCAGGATTCTACAGTGTAAGCACCAGTTTCAGAAAAAGCAGCAAAAAGCCATACTGTTCTATTATCCACCTTTATTTTTCTCCTTTCATGTTTCTGTACAAGTAGATTGCAAAGAAATTAGATATTTTCTGGTTTAAAAGGTTTTGGATTAGAATTCAAAATGGATTTTCTGTAGAGGAGAGATTTCTCTAGGTATCCATTTATTAACTTGTGTCTTAAATTGTTGTATGTTTAAATGTATGATCCTAATATGATAGCATTCCAAAGCCTTTGCAGTGCATTTGGGCATCATTCAAATAAAACAATTACTGGTCCAGGTCTTTCTATGTCTTTGTCTTTTGGGAGGGAGTCTTAAGAAAATTGGGATTGGTTGTATTCAAGTTACTTTGCTGTGAAAGACAAGGTTTTGTCTTTTGCTCAAAGTTTATTACATTTTAAAGGTGCAAAATGTGTGACCCTTGAGTTAAGACTTGAAACAAGTAAACTCATTTGATTCCACTTTTCCGTAGTGTTCTTTTCAGAATGGTAACTCTTGGCATCTCAAGCTTGAAGGCAAGCCCTATTTTGAAAAAAAAATAGGCAAGCAGGAAATAAATTCTTGCAAACCCGGTGCTCATAAAAGTATGTTTAAAGTATGGACCATTGAATGGAAGAGCAACCAACTTCAATAGATGAGATATTTCAAATAGATTAACATTTACCATTCATAGAGCTAAACCAGGTTTTAATACACTTTCTAAGGGTACGCCTACAGTACGAAATTATTTCGAAATTATTCTATTTGAATTTTCGGAAGCTATTTTATACATTCGGTCTTATGTGTCCCCACTAAAGTGCGTGAATTCGACGGATTGTGTCCACAGTACCAAGGCTAGCATTGAATGTCGGAGCGGTGCACTGTGGGTAGCTATCCCACAGTTCCCGCAGTCCCTGCCGCCCATTGGAATTCTGGGTTAAGCTCCCAGTGCAAGATGGGGCAAAAACATTCTCGTAGGTGTTTCTGGATGCGTGTCATCAGAAAGCTATGGCAGACAATCGTTTTGCGCCTTTTTGGTGTGCAGACGCCATACTGCTTTCAGCAGACGGTGCACCACTGCCCTCCTGCTACTATGAATCCATCTCTCATTGCCTTTCATATTCCTATGTAATCTGTACTATCTACTCTTTCTCTTCCTCATTGAACGCTTCCGCTGCCAACTCTGCTTGGCAATTGTGAACCGAACAGCATAGCTTCCGCCGCCAACTCTGCTCTCCTGCTATTGCCACGCTTCCGAGCTTCTCCATGTTGTCTATCCTGGGCTCCCACCTCCATGAAAGCCACAGAAGACAACCATTTTCAGCCTTTGTTTGGCTACTGTGAACCAAACAGCACAGATTCCGTTGCCACTCTGACCTCCTACATTTCGCGCCCTTTTTCCAGGATTACCCATGCAGGCGCCATAGCCATGGAGACTGATCAGATCTCCGCTGCAGTTTTGACCATTGTAAATACCTCGCACATTATCCAGCAGTATGTGCAGTACCTGCAAAACCAGGCGAGGAAGCGATGACAACATGATTACTACACTGATGAAGACATGGACACAGATGGCACGGCATGTGGCGGTTTGGAGATCATGGTGCTGTTGGGCCAGGTTCATTCTGTGGAACGCTGATTCTGGGCCCAGGAAACGAGCACAGACTGGTGGGACAGCATAGTGTTGCAGGTATGGGATGATTCCCAGTGGCTGAGAAACCTTCATATGCATAGGGCCACTTTCATGGAACTTTGACTTATTGTCCCCTGCCCTGAAGCGCAAAGACACCAAAATGAGAGGAGCCCGCACAGTTGAGAAGCGAGTGGCCATAGCCCTGTAGAAGCTTGCAGCATCCGATACCTACTGGTCAGTCGGGAATCAGTTTGGAGTGGGGAAAACAACTGTGGGGGGGCTGCTGTGCTGCAAGTAGTCAACGCAATCATTGACCAGCTGCTATCAAGGGTAGTGACTTTGGGAAATGTGCAGACCACTGTGGATGGCTTCAATGCGCTAGGGTTCTCTAACTGTGGCAGGGCGATAGACGGAACGCATATCCCTATCTTGGCTCCGGAACACCGGGGCGGCTAGTACATAAACCACAAAAGGTACTTTTCTGTGGTGCTGCAAACACTGGTGGATCACAAGGGACGTTTCACCAACATCAATGTGGGATGGCCAGGAAAGGTGCATGACACTCGCATCTTCAGGAACTCTGGTCTGTTTGAACAGCTGGAGGAAGGAACTTACCTCCCAGACCAGAAAATTACTGTTGGGGATGTTGAAATGTCTATAGTTATCCTCTGGGACACAGCCTACCCCTTAATGCCATGGCTCAAGAAGCCGTACACAGGCACCCTGGACAGTAGTAAGGAGCAGTTCAACTATAGGCTGAGCAAGTGCAGAATGGTGGTAGAATGTGCGTTTGGATGTTTGAAAGCGCGCTGGTGCAGTTTACTGACTCGGTTAGATCTCAGCACAACCAATATTCCAATTGTAATTGCTGTTTGTTGTGTGCTCCACAATATCTATGAGAGTAAGGGGGAGACATTTATGGCAGGGATGGGAGGTTGAGGCAACTCGCCTGGCTGCCAGTTTCACACAGCCAGACAACAGTGCAATGAGAAGATCGCAGCAGGGCGTGCTGCACCTCAGAGAAGCTTTGAAAGCCAGTTTCATGACTGGCCAGGGTAAAAGAGAAATTAGAAGCTAGATGGGGGTGAGGGGTATTGGGTTGGGGAGTGGAGGAGGAGGGAAGGACAAGTCCAGAAACCAAATCAAAATTTAGGATATACCAGCTTTCTGCTGCTTGTGCAATCCTCTGGGGTTGACTGTGTGGGTCCCCGTAGCCTCCCTCCTGTGTTCTTGGGCGTCTGGGTGAGGAGGCTATGGAACTTGGGGAGGAGGGAGCGTGGTTATTCAGGGGCTGCAGCGGCAGTCTGTGGTCTTGCTGCCTTTCCCGCATTAGATCCACCTTAAAGTGGAGCATGTCAGTTTGCTTCCCCATGAGCTTGACCATAGCATCCTGCCTGCTCTCATCGTGCACGTCCCTCCTCTCTTCTTATTCATGTAACACTTTACGTGACTCTGCAATTGTTTGCCTCCATGCATTCAACTGGGCCCTATCAGTGCGGAAGGACTGCATGAGTTCGGCAAACGTCATCTTGAGTTAGTTTTTTCCACCTTCTAATCTGGACCAACCTCTGGGATGGAGTAGATGGGGCCACATTGAAACATTTGCACCTGCTGCAGGAGGAGAAAAAGGGAGGGTATTATTTTAAAAGATACATTTTAGAGAACAAAGGGGACACTGTTTCTCAGTGAAACAGGCAATTTGTAGTACACAGCACATGTTCTTTCTGTACAAGGTCTCATTTTGCCTCTTATACTGAAGTGCCTGCCACTTTGGTGTGAGTAAGCCGTCACATGCGGCCAGGCAACAGAATTCAGCTTGTGGGCTCTCTGGGATGATGGCTTCACACAACACCCTCCCCCGCTCCCCACTCGCTGCAGGGCTCCAGTGAAGCTCTGAGTAGGGATGAGCCCTTTAAATTAAACGTGAACAGCCCAGCGCGGCTGGGTTTCCCCCCATCGCATGGCTCTGACCAAGCTCTCACTCACCAGAAGTGCCTTCTCCAGGGTCATAGTCCAGGAGCATGCTTTGGGAGTAGGGGGAGGCTATTGGCTCTAGTGTTAAGAATAGTTTCTGGCTAGGGGAGAAAGCAGATTCCCCACTTGCCAGCTGTGCACTGTCCTTCTCCTCCTCTTTGTCCTCCAAAAACTCATCCTCCTCGCTCCATGCTGCTCCCCCATTGCAGGTGTCCACGGACAGTGGGGGGGTAGTAGTGTCGTCCCCCCTCATAATTGTATGCAGCTTGCGGTAGAAGCGGGCTGTGTATGGGGCTATGACCCAGAGCGCCTGTTCGCCTCCCTGGCTTTTTGGTACGCTTGCCTGAGCTCCTTGATTTTTGTATGACACTGTTCTGTGTCCCTGGAGTAGCCTCTTCATCATGGCCCTGGGGACTTTAGCATACGTATTTGCATTCCTTTTTTTGGAACGTAGTTCTGTCATAACAGATTCATCTCCCCAACATGGAATGAGATCCAGTACCTCCCATTCGGACCATGCTGGAGCTCGTCTGCGAATCCAAGACTGCATGGTCTCTTGAGATGGTGGACTCTGCATGGTTGCCTGTGATGGTGGACTGTGCTGATGGTCACCTGTGCAGATGGTGACCAAACAGGAAATTCAAAAGTTCCCGGGGCTTTTACTGCCTACCTGGCTAGTGCATCGGAGTTTAGAGCGTTGTCCAGAGCGGTCACAAGGGAGCATTCTGGCATAGCTCCTGGTTGCCAATAACGTCAAATTGTGTCGACAGTACCTGTAACCCAGAACTGCGATCTCAATTTGAGTGCTACTCCACTTGCCGAGGTGGAGTACAAAAATCGGAGTAAAGAGCCCTTTAAATCGAAAAAACTGGTTTGGTCATGTGGACGGAACCAGTTTTATTTCGAGGTAACTCGGCTAATTCCGAAATAACCCTGTACTGTAGACCAGGCCTAAAATTGAGACAAAGATACTGCACTTGGAGTGGACCGATTTTTTTAAATGTTGGTTACTTGAAAAATCAACCCTCTCCCCATCCCCAGCATTAATGGATCCCAGTACAACAGCGTGTCTAAGGCCTGATGATTGAGCAGATAGCTGCTCTTATGTTTAGGGCAGAAGTCCTCAAACTGATCACATGGTGCTGGCTGGCTTCTCCTTACTCCCAGTTGCTAAATTGCATTAAAAAACAGCTAAAAATACATGTTAGTTTTCCATGTAGGAAAATGCTCTAGTTGCCACAGGAATGTTACATGATCTTGAATGGGAGGGGTAGGTGCTTACCAAGCAATCCTCTGTATTCAAATGTGGCCATGCTATGAAAAGGTTTGAGCCTCTTTGGTGTAAGGGGAAGGAGGAGACAGACTTCTATAAGATGAATCAGGAGCACATCTCCTAAACTTCTTAGCAAAATAGGTCAGTGGATGGAGAAAGGGAGTGGCTTTGTAGCTCCATCTAGTATGGAAATTAGCAGAAGCAGTGAGCAGGGGTGGAGCCAAAGTCCCCTCCTTGTTCTGCATTCAGCTGCTGAGAAGGATTCCTCCATCTACGGCGGGGGTGGGCAAACTTTTTGGCCCGAGGGCCACATCCGAATTGCAAAACTTTATGGAGGGCTGGGTAGGGAAGGCTGTGCCTCCCCAAACAGCCTGGCCTCTGCCCCCTCCCACTTCCCACCCCCTGACTGCCCCCCTCAGAACCCCCGATGCTCCAACCCCCCCTGCTCCTTGTCCCCTAACCGCCCCCTCCCCACTGTCCCCTGACTGCCCCAACCCTTATTCACACCCCTGCCCCCAACCATCCCCCGGACTCCACCCCCTACCAACCCCCATGCTCCCCATCCTCTGACTGCCCCCCCAGAACCTCTGCCCCATCCAACCGCCCCCAGTCCCCTGACTGCCCCCTTGGACCTCCTGCCCCTTACCATGCCACTCAGAGTGGCAGGAGCTCACAGCCACGCCGCCGTTCTGCCCAGCAGGAGCAGCGGGCCAGAGTGCCAGTGGCGCAGCACAATGAGGCTGTGGGGGAGGGGCCGGGGACTAGCCTCCCCGTCCGGGAGCTCAGGGGCTGGACAGGACGGTCCCGTGCGCTTGATGTGGCCCACGAGCCATAATTTGCCCACCTCTGGTCTAGGGCAATCGTTCTCAAACTTGTGTACTGGTGACCCCTTTCTTGCCAGCAAGTTAAAGAAGTATGGGTCTCTCTTCTCGCTGTCCTGCCACTCTTTCAATTCTTGTATTTCGTTCGTGGAGTGCATCATGACATTATGCAGAAAGTCCTCTTTAGTTCTTTGTGACCGCTTTCTAATTCTGTGCAGCCGTTCAGCTGGCGATAACAAAGAGCAAGGCTGGGCTCCCAAGGCCATATCTATGAAGCCAAAATGCAACATTTTACAGAAGCAGTATTGTTTGCAACACACAGACCACTGATTCAGTGATTTAACACACAGCCACTATTCACATACCTGTCACTAACTATCTGACCCCAGGCAAGCACACATGAGCCACAAGACCCTCAGAATGGTGAGTAACTGCAGGGCAGGGGAAATCAGTGTTCCAGGACTGTACTGTACACTGGGCATGTGGCTCTTGGGGAGAGCCAGTGCCGTAGGGGGGCCTTATAATCATTCCTGTCTCCACATTTTCCACAGGCTGTGTTCATTATGGAAGATATCTCGCTACTGGGGGTGAGCAGGGAATCAAGGGAGGGTCTTCTCCAAGACTGCGGTTTCTGCCTTGGCTCTTATGTGGCTTCCTGTGTGCAGCAATGGCTCTCCCCCCTTCCCCCCACAGTGGCAGCAGAGTGGTGCGGGAAAAGTTACTGTTAATGGGGCAAGAAACAAAGCAGCTCTGCCAAAGAACCTGCAGCAGCGGATTGCCCAATATCTCCATGAGAGTTTCCTGGAGATCTCTTAGTCAGATTCCCATGAAGTGAGGGAGTCAGTCAACACCCTGTTCCGCTGTTCAGACTAGGCATGTGGTGGTAGTGCATCATACAGACACAAGTCTCCTTTCTGCAACCCTCCTGCTCCCAACAACTCGCTTCAGCGATTCCCAGAATCAAAGCCACTTACCAGGGGCCTCCTCTCCTGTTTGCGCTTCACCAAAATCCGACAGCTGTGACTGGCCAGCCTCCTCTGGGGTAGAGAAGAGCTCCTGGCTGCCTGCATCTCTGACCTCCGAGTCATCCTCCACCTCCCCTTCCATATCCTCATCCAAGATTTCCTCCTCCTGGGTCGGTCTGCTTTCGACTGGCATGTGAGCCTCCAAAGTGGCCTTCGCAGTGGAGGTGGGGTCACCAAGTGGAGAGTATCGTGTCCAGCTCTTTGTTGAACTGGCAGCTTGTGGGCGTAGCACCGGAGGGGTAGTTTGCCTCCCGCGCCTTGTGGTAGACGTTCCGCAGCTGCTTCACTTTGACCCTGCACTACAGTGTGTCCCAGTCGTGGCCCCTTTCTGTCATGCCTCGTGAAATCTGTCCATAGGTTCAAAATTCCTATGGCTGGAGTGCATCTGGGACTGGACAGCCTCCTCTCCCCAAATGCTGATGAGGTCCAGCAGCTTGGCATTGCTCCAAGCGGAGGATCGCCTGGTATATGGAGCAGGCATGGCCACCTGGAAAGATGTGCTGAGACCACTGCACATGTTACCGAGCAAACGGGAAGGGGACTTTCAAAATTCCCAAGGAATTTAAGGGGTGGGGCTCACGATTGGTCACCTGAGGGCAGGGTAATAGAGTTCAAACCGATGACCAGAGAGGTGAGAACAGGCATTGTGGGATACCTCCCAGAGACCAGTAATTGACCAGGGTGTCTACACTGGCACCACGGCACCGTAGCCTCAGCACAGAAAGCTGTATGTCTCTCGTCAGAGTGTTTTTTTATTGCGCTGCAACTGTGCAGTTTCTGTGCACTAAGTGGCTTGGCAGCGTGTACACCTCAGGAGTTACACCGCAGAAAGCTGTGCAGAAATTTGCCAGTGTAGACAAGGCCTCAGTTGGTTATCTGAATTCTGAAGAAATTACAGCTAAAAACAAAACGAAACCCAAACAAACCTCCCCACCCCCATCAAACTCTGTTTTTGTCTTTGAACACTTTCACGGGTGGTTTAAAGTGTATCATTGTTTAGACATGCATTCCATATAGTTGCTAACATATATGAAAGATTAAAGATAATGGTGTTTTCTTGTGAGTGCAGCCTAGGAGGAATTCTATTGATTAAATCAATATTTTTTTTAAATGTTTAGTGGTTTAAAAACATAACATCAGAGCTTGCTTTTTAAATTCACTGCTATGTGGTATTCATCCAACTTTACTTGATACTGCTGTTATTAAATGTATGATCTCAAAACCTTAATTATAGTTCAAGCAAAAGGGAAGTATCCCAGCATAACCTCTTTGATGGCATCTGTTAATAGAAAAAATAAAGGTGTTATTTAAGATTAGCTATGTTGTGTAACAAATCCTATAGTTATTTCAAACAAATATATTCTTAGTTAATTACTAAAAAATGATTGAACTAAAACATGGAGACTGACTTAAACATAACAAAGATGTTTCAGACATAAGCCAGGTGCTCACTCTCTCTTTCTTGTTGTACCTTCTTACATTAGATCATATGGGTCTCTTCCTTGGCAGGGAAGTGGTCTCAGAAGATTGGTTAACTTGCATAATATGGGGTAGATACAGATTTGCCTTTGAATAGCTTTCATGCTAGTGACATCCATTCAAATTTTGAAAATGATTATATAAGCGTTTATAAAATATGAATATTACAACAGAAGTAAGTCTTATTTGAAATGTTCCAAGGTACTGATTGGCTGAGTTAATAGTCTAATACTTAGTCTCTGTTTATCATTTAACTATGGTTACTAATTGATTGGGTATTTACTGCACCTCTTGCCTGAGAGATGGAATGGAAACCCGTCCACTCGCTCCCCTCCCCACTTATTTTTTAAATGGCAAATTCCCCTCTTCCTGAAGTTGGATAACCCTACATGGACCTGTTTGACAGTGATGACTTTTCTTGAGTGATGCATGGATTTTAGGTGGAGCAGAGGGGTGAATGAGTGATAGCTCAGGCCCATGCTTTTACAGGGCGTTAATTTGTATTTGGAAAGAGTTTGAGACATTTGGTTGTACAGGAGTTGGGACAGTTGAAAAAGAGACTGCTGGTTTGATGAAGGATTGAATACAGCGGCTTTCTGGAGAACAGTTGTATGTTTAGCTGGTGCTTTTACTGTTTAACATTCATTCCTGTCAAAGCAATAACGAGCTCTGTTTATACTGTAAATAATACAAAAAACAAGTCTAGGAAAGAATATGCTCAGTCTGTATCTACTTTGTTCTCTTCCAAGAAGAAAACAGTCCACTCCTTGAGTCCAGATTTTTCCTGACCACTTGGAAGCGATAGGCATTGTTTGGCAAGCAAATAGGAGGCAAATCAGGGTGAAATTTAAAAACAGATTGTCAGACTTAATGCTGAGTATTCTTTTTTATATAGGGATTAAAGGTTATCAGTAAAACTTAAAGACAGACAAACATGAACAATTTCAGGTGCTAACTCCTAGTCAGCCCCCATTCCCACTCCAAAGAGCCAATTTTTTAAAATCTCTTGGGGAAAAAATTGGAATGAGGGAAAAACAGTTTTATTTGTATCCTCATACTCCAAGTGGTACAAAGAGAAGATATCCTCATACTTCAGTGGTACAAGGAGAAGGTACAGGTAATTGCAAGAGTACAGCACTGCATCGACCTTCAGTAGCAGGGGATGGAGAGAGAAGTTACTTTAAAATGATGCATGTGTTGAGGCCTTTATTTTGTGTATTTTATTCAGCAACTAAAACTGGAAACTGGTTCCCACTTTTATGTAAATGAAAATTCACTAGTTGCCTATAAAGTGTTTCCCAGTTGACTAACTCCTTTAATTATTTGTCTTAAGACTAGTATATAAATCTGTTGAAATTCTATATATTTTAAAGTATTTTTCTGAGGAAGATAGTTAAATTTTGTGACTCTTCCCTTTATCCTGCAAAATGTTACAATACTTCATGAATAAATAATTTGGAGGGAAGGGTAAAAAAGCCATCCGCTTTTGATCCCCTAGGCTAACTTCAGAAGCTTATACAAATGTACTCATAAGATATAATTACATTTCAGATGCACACAATTCTTGGTTTTATCCCATAGTCTCTTGTGTGAAACTATATTCGACAACAAAAATATCTTCAACATTGTGTGCCAAGAAATCTTCTCTCTACTTAATTATAAATTCTTGCAATGCCTCTGTGGCCCTAACCCTTCACTGATGCACATGAGTAGTATTGAACTCTGTGCGACTGCTCTCATCTAAACGTTTGCAAGACCGCAGTTATGTGATGGGATTACCTAATGCTGTTAGTCTTTTCTTCTGCTGTAGGTAAGGATGGATGTCTGTCTGCCGCCATCATGGGTTCGGTCTCTCTTTAACTTTGAAAAATGCCCATGACTTCTAGTGTCTTTGGATTTTTTGCATTCAAATGAATGAGTAGGTAAGTAAGTAGAAGGGTTGGTTACACAGTTACAGTTGTACAAACCATGCCCTCAATCATGCAGGGATGCTGTTTGATTTCTTTGTGGTTCTTTGTTGGCATAGAGGTTTGCCCATGTGGAATTCATTGCAGGATTGGGGCCTGAGAACCCAGGTCCACATCAATTGAAGTCAATGGCAAAACTCCCATTGACTTCAGTGGGTGGCAGCCCTGAATGCTGGAACCTTAAAAGAACATCCAAGTTGTAGGACCATGCAGGAGGCTACAAGTGGTCAGGGATCAGTGACAATACTGCAGGAACATTTGTATTTAATTACAGGAATTGCCAAAGTGCTCATTACTACAGTATGTGAGCACCTCACAGGATTAAAGAGATCACCTTTACATCCTTCTACAGAATAGATCTCTCTTCCTTTTTTACCTTGCATTTTATGGTGATGGGTGGATGGCTGATTCCAGTTAGTACGTGCTTTCATGAGAATTTTGGGGCTATGGGAAGAAAGCACTTACATTTATCTTGTAGCAAAGGAATTCAGAGGCAAAGTAGGAAGCATAGCATGTTCATGATTTATCAGATTACAGTTATTTCATAGCAGAGCTATTTTTTAAATTCTGGGAATAGAAGCTATAATCAAAAAAATAGATGATGCCATTAATGTGAATTTTGCTGTAATCTCCTTTTAGTGTTCTGCAGGAGGTTTTTCAAATGCTCTGTCTTGTAGTTTTTTGGAACAAATTTTAAATCCTAAAAAAACCCCTGAATTGCTGGACTGAATTGTAATAATTGAAGAAATAATTAATTCATCTGTTTTGGGTTGTATTGAGAAGGTATTGCCCATTCAGGGAAAGGGCTAAAATGTGTTCTGCTGACCTGATGAGGCTGGTGGCTTGTTACTCCACAGAGATGTAAGAGAGGTGTGGGTGTCTCTCTCTAGAAGAGAGGATCTAAAGTGTTGGCTGAGCAGTCTGGAGGGAAGATCCCTAGGAACAGCCAAGCGTGGGCAGAAGGTGTGAGTTGAACTTTGTTGTTAATAAAGCTAAACCCCAGGGAAGGGATGAATTTTGACTCTACACAGTGTATGCGTTTGGTTCTAGATTGGGTTGAAAAAGGCACTGGCTAACAAAAAAGGGAATTTTAAGCTTCTGTCAATGAGAGAGTGGAACACACCCATTGGTGGAGAGCGAGCATCTGAATAG
Organism: Dermochelys coriacea; assembly: GCF_009764565.3. Lineage (NCBI taxonomy): Eukaryota > Metazoa > Chordata > Testudines > Dermochelyidae > Dermochelys > Dermochelys coriacea. Next base: position 152,069,206 of record NC_050068.2, read on the forward strand.
TGAGGTGATGGGCTTAATTGGCAAATGGCTGTGAATCTTGGGAAGCTGTCCAAAGAAGCCATGATGGAGCTAATGGAAAGGATGGGGTGTGTCAGGGTTCCTTGCCCACTCTGAACTCTAGGGTACAGATGTGGGGACCAGCATGAAAGACCCCCTAAGCTTATTCTTACCAGCTTAAGTTAAAAACTTCCCCAAGGTAAAAACTTTGCCTTGTCCTTGAACAGTATGCTGCCACCACCAAGCGTTTTAAACAAAGAACAGGGAAAGAGACCACTTGGAGATGTCTTCCCCCCCAGAATATCCGCCCCCAAGCCCTACACCCCCTTTCCTGGGGAAGCTTGAGAATAATATCCTAACCAATTGGTTCCAAAATCATCAAAGACCCAAACCCCTGGATCTTGGAACAATGGAAAAATCAGTCAGGTTCTTAAAAGAAGGACTTTATTTAAAAAAAAAGAAAGAAAGGTAAAAATCATCTCTGTAAAATCAGGATGGAAAATACTTTACAGGGTATTCAGATTCAAAACACAGAGGATCCCCCTTTGGGCAAAACCTTAAAGTTACAGAAAACAGGAATAAACCTCCCTCTTAACACAGGGAAAATTCACATAAAACGAAAGATAAACTAATCCGCCTTGCCTGGCTTATCTATACTGGTTGCAATATTGGAGACTTGGATTAGGATGGGTTGGAGAAGATGGATTTCTGTCTGGCTTCTCTCAGTCCCAAGAGAGAACAACCACGTAAACAAAGAGTACAAAACAAAAGCCTTCTTCCCCCAAGATTTGAAAGTATCTTGTCCCCTTATTGGTCCTTTGGGTCAGGTGCCGGCCAGGTTAGCTGAACTTCTTAACCCTTTACAGGTAACAGGATGTTGCCTCTGGCCAGGAGGGATTTTATAGCACTGTATACAGAAAGGTGGTTACCCTTCCCTTTATATTTATGACAGCGTGCATGTATGCATTTCTACTGGAGTTGAGGGAGAAGGAGAGAGAGAGAGAGTGGAATGCTGTCAATATAAAGAAGAGGTAAATTACCTCTGCCTAAAGCTAGAAAGTGGTTGGTTCTGTGCCGACTTCACAGGCACACAGTTCTTAAACACTTCTGTGTGTGTAAAAGGGGGACTTACGTCAGCCCAGGTCTTGGGACTGTTGCGGAAAAAAGTTCAGGCACCTGTTCCTGACTGGGGCTTCTGGGCACTACCACAGTACAAATAATAGTATGTGGGTAGAAAATTGTACACAACACCTCAGGGAGGGTATACATACAATTGGTCACCGAGAGAGAGAGGTTGCTAGTGTATCCCTTTAGCACACTAGAAATCCTACTTAGTCAGTACTCACTAGAGTTAGGGTTAGGGTTAGGGTTTCAGAAATTTCCATTTAATGCTTCAATTTAATGCACTGATAGTTTTCAAGAATGTTCAGGTTTTCCAAACTTGATCTCTGCCTGAAAACAGCTTGAAGCTTAGAGAAGCCCTTTTTGGGCTACAGGAGAGTGAGAGAGTACTTTTCCCTGTGTAGATACATAAATAAAGAGGGCAGGAGGGAATTTTAAATAAACTTTTGATTATAGGGCTACATTAAAAACTGATGAAGTCAGAAACTTGGTATGGATGTAGTCCTCTTTGGGGACTAGAACCTTTGGTTTGTTGGAATACAGTAAAAATGAAACTGATAAGCAATTGAAAATTTCTTGAGTAGATGGTCCTGTTTTTTTTAAGCAATCCTGTTTAAGCCCCTGCCTGCTTTGTAATATCCCAGTGCACATTTTCCCTGTTCTATATGACCTGTCCTATATGGCCCTGTCCCAGGCCTTATGTAAACTAAGATGTATTGATGGATAATATGCATTAGCTAACACCTTACAAATCTTAGTCTAGAAAAGGCCTTGGGGTTGCAGTGTCAGGAAGGGAGAGTTTATGTGAAGGACATTATAAATACCTTATTGAAACAAACACAGCCCAATCTGAAAAACTACTTTAACATCGAGGGTAAAAACAAATTTCAGATACAGAGAAAAAAATTCAGATCTTGCAATGTGAGAGGGATAATTCCACACTTTCTGCATTCCATAATATTCTGTCAGGTCTGAATGTTTTCTAAACAACAACAAAAATCAAACACAGCCAGAACAACAACAAAAAACAAAGCCAAAATGTCAAGTATTATCAGTGCAACAAGAAGATAAACAGTCACGATGAAAAAGAATAGAAAACTTTTTCTGCTATTGTTTGTCTGGAAACAAAGTGGAACTTAACCTTCTTGTATGCAATTCACTTCAGTGGCACCTAACATTCAAAGCCTAATTAGGGCCATTTAGAAGCTATCATTATTAAGTGCAAGTAACTTTTTTCTTCCTCTAAAGATAAATAAGGGATTTAAATGCCAATGATGAACCTGCAAAATTATATATTGAATGTGACAAACAATTCTACATCCCTTGGAAGCTATTTAGCCAAGGAAATGAAGCTTCAGTTAGAATCATCTTCATTGTAGATTTAAAATAAAAATAAAATATGTCCAGCTTCTGTTAGTCAATGGGCGAGCACAACAGACTTTATTTTGTGTGGTAAGAAGAAAGTGATGCAAAGGGGAAAAGGGGTATTCTGTGGCATGCAGGACAAATGTACTCTTTGTTTGAATCAAATTTGAAGATCGCAAAAAAAAACCCCATATTGTATGAAGTTGGATATTTGAATTCACAATGTGTGAGGAAAAACACAGGGAAACTAGTTTAGACTGTATTTTAGTATGTCTGCATGACAACCAATGGGAGTAGTACAGGAAGAACAGAATTAATGTTTTCAGGTTTCAGAATAGCAGCCGTGTTAGTCTGTATTCGCAAAAAGAAAAGGAGTACTTGTGGCACCTTAGAGACTAACAAAAATTTATTTGAGCATAAGTTTTCGTGAGCTACAGCTCACTTCATCAGATGCATTCAGTGGAAAATACAGTGGGGAGATTTATATACACAGAGAACATAAAACAGTGGGTGTTATCATACACACTGTAAGGAGAGTGATCACTTAAGATGAGCTATTACCAGCAGGACGGGGGGGGGGGAAAGAAAACCTTTAGTAGTGATAATCAAGGTGGGCCATTTCCAGCAGTTGACAAGAACGTCTGAGGAATAGTGGGGACTGTGTGTTTGTGGGGGAAATAACATGGGGAAATAGTTTTACTTTGTGTAAATGACCCATCCACTCCAAGTTTCTATTCAAGCCTAAGTTAATTGTATCCAGTTTGCAAATTAATTCCAATTCAACAGTCTCTCGTTGGAGTCTGTTTTTGAATTTTTTTTGTTGAAGAATAGCCACTCTTAGGTCTGTAATTGAGCGACCAGAGAGATTCAAGTGTTCTCCGACTGGTTTTTGAATGTTATAATTCTTGACGTCTGATTTGTGTCCATTTATTCTTTTACGTAGAGACTGTCCAGTTTGACCAATGTACATGGCAGAGGGGCATTGCTGGCACATGATGGCATATATCACATTGGTAGATGCGCAGGTGAACGAGCCTCTGATAGTGTGGCTGATGTGATTAGGCCCTATGATGGTGTCCCCTGAATAGATATGTGGACAGAGTTGGCAACGGGCTTTGTTGCAAGGATAGGTTCCTGGGTTAGTGGTTCTGTTGTGTAGTGTGTGGTTGCTGGTGAGTATTTGCTTCAGGTTTGGGGGCTGTCTGTAAGCAAGGACTGGCCTGTCTCCCAAGATCTGTGAGAGTGATGGGTCGTCCTTCAGGATAGGTTGTAGATCCTTGATGATGCGTTGGAGAGGTTTTAGTTGGGGGCTGAAGGTGATGGCTAGTGGCGTTCTGTTCTTTTCTTTGTTGGGCCTATCCTGTAGTAGGTGACTTCTGGGTACTCTTCTGGCTCTGTCAATCGGTTTCTTCACTTCAGCAGGTTGGTATTGAAGTTGTAAGAATGCTTGATAGAGATCTTGTAGGTGTTTGTCTGAGGGGTTAGAGCAAATACGGTTGTATCGTAGAGCTGGCTGTAGACAATGGATCGTGTGGTGTGATCTGGGTGAAAGTTGGAGGCATGTAGATAGGAATAGTGGTCAGTAGGTTTCCGGTATAGGGTGGTGTTTACGTGACCATCACTTATTAGCACTGTAGTGTCCAGGAAGTGGATCTCTTGTGTGGACTGGTCCAGGCTGAGGTTGATGAAGCTATCCTTGCAACAAAGCCCGTTGCCAACTGTGTCCACATATCTATTCAGGGGACACCATCATAGGGCCTAATCACATCAGCCGCCCTATCAGAGGCTCATTCACCTGTGCATCTACCAATGTGATGTATGCCATCATGTGCCAGCAATGCCCCTCTGCCAAGTACATTGGCCAAACTGGACAGTCTCTACGTAAAAGAATAAATGGACACAAATCAGACGTCAAGAATTATAACATTCAAAAACCAGTCGGAGAACACTTCAATCTCTCTGGTCGCTCGATTACAGACCTAAAAGTGGTAATTCTTCAACAAAAAAACTTCAGAAACAGACTCCAACGAGAGAGTGCTGAATTGGAATTAATTTGCAAACTGGATACAATTAACTTAGGCTTGAATAGAGACTGGGAGTGGATGGGTCATTACACAAAGTAAAACTATTTCTCCCCTACCCTCCCCCCGATCCTCAGACGTTCTTGTCAACTGCTGGAAATGGCCCACCTTGATTATCACTACTAAAGATTTTCTTCCTCCCCCTCCCCCCTGCTGGTAATAGCTCATCTTAAGTGATCACTCTCCTTACAGTGTGTATGATAACACCCATTGTTTCATGTTCTCTGTGTATATAAATTTCCCCACTGTATTTTCCACTGAATGCATCCAATGAAGTGAGCTGTAGCTCACGAAGCTTATGCTCAAATAAATTTAAATGTTTTCAGATATTCAGCAGTTTCAGATGGGGAAGGATTGGTCTACCCGCATATCTTCATTATCAGTCTCAGATGGTTTATCCTTCTTAAGATGTAATTTCATATTATATTCTTTTTGTTTACCAATATTTTATAGACACATAATATGGAGCAAATCTGCTTTCAGAAAGCAAATGTTATTACTGAAGAGGCTGAAGTTTGGGTGCACAACTGATTGAATGTTGAAAAGGTGATACAACAGTGAGAAAAAACTGGTCAACAATGTCTAAATACCATTACTGACATTGCCAGTATTTTAATATTGTTAATGGCTTGAAAGTATGCATAAGAGTAAAGTTTTAATGCTGAATTTTAAAATTCTTTCCAATTATAGTGGTTCCTGGTAAATGCCCTTTAAATTTAGAGGTATTCCATTGTATAAGTTATACTCAGTAAAAAAAAAAAAAGAAAAGAAAATCACAGTGAGTTGAAACCCTGCATAAAAGTTGTGAGGCCTTTTTTTAAGTTAAATGATTAAATTGACTGAGTAACTGTGTTAGCTACATTTTTAGACATTTCTAGAACATATTATTCTATAAAACAACCCTGATCTTTATTTCAAGATATGATAGTCTCCAGGGTATACAGATGTATGCCAGTGCTCTGAATGAACTTTCTCCTGACATCTGTTGGTGAATTGGAGGAAAAGACTTCATGAGCAGGCCTTATTTACATAGACACACCTACTTCGCTAAAATGATCAATTTTGGCGGGTTTGAGTTAAAAATGCAGTTTAAGTTTTGAGTGCAGAGGTAAAGAAACTTTATCTTTAGTGTATGACTAAAGGACAGCAGAGCTTTACTTAATATGCCCCAATTGTTAACCAATATTTTATAGACATGTAATACGGTTACCATAACTTAAAGCTAACTTGCTATGTGGGGGCAGTAGTAGCTGGGGTGGGGGAAACAGATGATGAGGATCCTGTTTAAGGATCTTAAATGCTATTTGACTCTCCCCCTCCAGTGTTTAAAGATGCAACTAAATAAACTCAATTGAAATCCATTGCTACCACTTAGTAACTACTGCATCTGAAGTCATTGAAACATGTTGCTAAAGGTGAGAGCTAGTCCCAGAAAATATGCAAGTGATATCTCCAACAATCATTTGTTGCATACCCTACTTGTTTTAATTGGCTCAGGAACACAATATAAAAAGAAGCTATATTATATGTGAAATTTTTATTAATGGGATGTAAAGTATGCAGAGGATAAAAAAAGCCTTCCAAAGTTAGAAAATAACACATCTGTTGGAGTTCTTGTAACCAAACCACAATGCACAACCTGCATGTTTTACAGTGTAGATTTCATAAAATATATTAGACTATACATGTAATAAAAACAGAAAATACCATATCAAGTACAAAACAGGCTGACATTGCTGAAACTTTAACTTTTGCACTTCAGTACTTCTGATGATGTTTAATATAAATAAATCTGTAATTATAAATAATTGTCTGGTAAGAATTAATTGTCCTTTATGTTCAGAAGTCTAAATCATACACTTAGTGGCAACAAATTTGCATTTTCATTTAGTCATCTTAGGGAATGTTTGTAGAAAGCGTGGGGAGAAGAGGGTCATGCTCTTAAAATATGGGAAGGGTGGGTGTTTCATTGCATTAGAAGAATTTAGTATTGGTTAAAGCAGTGACACTGAAGGGTAAACTGCTTTTTATTTTTAACATTATTAGTGTTTCTTAATTTATGGAGGGTTTGTCTATACATTGGGCTACTGTGATGTATGTGTGTGTGATTTCTAAAGTGCATTAAAGTCCTGCACGTTAATTGGTCTGTGTTGACCCTGCAGGTTTGCACTAAACATTCCCAAATGTCCTTTAATGTAGTGCTCCTTCAGACAGCACTACATTAAAGTGCACTAGGGAACCTTTGGTGCACAGTAGCAGGACATGGACCAATTATCTGTACTTAGTGAGTTTTAGAAATCATGCCCCCTTAATGTACATTGCCCCACCATGTACCCTGAGTCTTGTTATATCAAGATTCTCTTCCACATGCTAAATGCTTAGTTATTTATATGCTTAACTCATGGTAACTTGAATCAGGAAGGTTGTGACTTGCACATGGACTCACAATAATTAGTGGCAGTTAGAAATGGGATTGAGAGCCTTGATTCCCAGTTCCCTGCTCTAGTCATCAGGCTACAGTAATTACGTTGAATATTTCAGCATGTTTGAAATAGTTTATTCTTCCCCTATGGAAGCTAAGAAAGATATTAACTTCTGTCCTCTGGCTATATATTATTTTTGGCTGCACCTAAGTCTCCTGATTCATAGCATGGTGTCGTTCTGCAAGAAGATATGTAGTTTTCTGGAGTGGCAGTTCCGCTTCATCTTAAATGGATCCTGAAAAAAGTAAAATCACTTTTTAAGATAATGGTACACTTTTAGAAAAGTTTCAGAGTAGCAGCCATGTTAGTCTGTATCCGCAAAAAGAAAAGGAGTACTTGTGGCACCTTAGAGACTAACAAATTTATTTGAGCATAAGCTTTCGTGAGCTACAGCTCACTTCATCGGATGCATACAGTGGAAAATTCAGTGGGGAGATTTTATATACACAGAGAACATGAAACAATGGGTGTTACCATACAGACTGTAACAAAAGTGATCAGGAAAGATGAGCTATTACCAGCAGGAGAGTGGGGGTGGGGGAGGAACTTTTGTAGTGATAATCAAGGTGGGCCATTTCCATCAGTTGACAAGAACATTGGGGGGGGAATAAACAAGGGGAAATAGTTTTACTTTGTGTAATCCACTCCCAGTCTTTATTCAAGCCTAAATTAATTGTATCCAGTTTGCAAATTAATTCCAATTCAGCAGTCTCTCGTTGGACTCTGTTTCTGAAGTTTTTTTGTTGAAGAATTACCACTTTTAGGTCTGTAATCGAGTGACCAAAGAGTCTGAAGTGTTCTCCAACTGGTTTTTGAATGTTATAATTCTAGACATCTGATATGTATCCATTTATCCTATCCTTGCAACAAAGCCAATCATTGCCAACTGTGTCCACATATCTATTCAGGGGACACCATCATAGGGCCTAATCACATCAGCCACCCTATCAGAGGCTCATTCACCTGTGCATCTACCAATGTGATGTATGCCATCATGTGCCAGCAATGCCCCTCTGCCAAGTACATTGGCCAAACTGGACAGTCTCTACATAAAAGAATAAATGGACACAAATCAGACGTCAAGAATTATAACATTCAAAAACCAGTCGGAGAACACTTCAGTCTCTTTGGTCACTCGATTACAGACCTAAAAGTTGCAATTCTTCAACAAAAAAAACTTCAAAAACAGACTCCAAGGAGAGACTGCTGAATTGGAATTAATTTGCAAAATGGACACAATTAACTTAGGCTTCAATAAAGACTGGGATTCCCGCCCCCACTGTTGTTGTCAACTGCTGCAAATGGCCCACCTTGATTATCACTACAAAAGGTTCCCCCTCTGCACCCCGCACCCATTCTCCTGCTGGTAATAGCTCACCTTTCCTGATCACTCTTGTTACAGTGTGTATGGTAACACCCATTGATTCATGTTCTCTGTGTATACAAAATCTCCCCACTGAATTTTCCACTGTATGCATCCGATGAAGTGAGCTGTAGCTCACGAAAGCTTATGCTCAAATAAATGTATTAGTCTCTAAGGTGCCACAAGTACTCCTTTTCATTTTACTTTTAGAAAAGTGTCTGATTCAAACTAAATGAAACTTAAAATCAGAAACGTAAGAGTGGAAAGGCTTTCAGTCTGTAGCTCTCTGATGAGGCAGTTTGATCACACCTGTTTGACTCAACAGGGGAGTGAATAAAAGCTGAATATTATAATCAGCCAAGATTTTTAATGTGAGCACATGGTGGAGTGAACATTCTGAGATTAACTCAGCTGGGGAGGGTGGAGGTAGGACATTAACCTTCACCAAATGACACTGAGTATCAAACAGAACTCTTTTTTTCTGTTTAATCATTTTATTCTTTAAATAGCATCGTGTATTGAAGGAGCGAAGTACTTCATCTTCATACTACTCATCATCATCATGTTCCTATTACGCCTCTGACCTTTAGGGCCATGATGAAGCTCCTCCACTCCTGTCTATTTCTGGCAAGTCTTTCAATGGTTCCCCAGCTGTGTCCCAGGTTTTTCAGCTCAGCTTCCACAGCTCTTCACCATGTTGTTTTTGGGCAGCCTCGTTTTCGCTTGCCTTCGGGTGTCCATCTTATTGCTACTCTGGTGATGGAATCAGTTTTCATCTGAAGCACATGACCGATCCACCTCCAGTGCCCTGCCCTATGTCAATAGATCTTGGTTTGAGATTGTTCTGGGCCAAAAGATACAGAAGATTTTTCTGGGGCAGGTTGTATGGAATGAAGACCGTTTGGACATGTCATACTTTCTCATTTCCCAGCATTCTGCAATATAAAGTAGTGTTGAATTCATACTACTCAACCAACATTAATCCCCAAATCAGCCTGGTGAGATAATCAAATAGTATCCTCATTTTACAGCAGAGGAAAACATGGCAGAGTGGTTAAATAAGGTGCCCAATGCCACAGAACAAGTCAGTGGCATAGCTTGGAACAGGAGTCAAGTTTGGTTTTCAAGTCCCCTGCTTTAACCATTATTAGCTTATGCCATCTATCCTGATGGAGTTTGATGGGGATCTTATTTAAATTGCTGAACTAGTTGAAATAAAGTTTATATTTCAACTGTTGTATAACGTAATCCGAGCTTTGGAGGTAGGTCGGGGTGGGGCATGTGGGAGGTGTAATAAATGCTGCTTCTGGAAGGAGGCTTCTAGGCACAGAGTTTGGTTGCATCTACTCTGTTCAAATTGGAGTCCGTAATTCTTCTTTGTGCTGAGGTCCACAGATTTGCTACAATGGTTACGTCAACCTACTTGCAGCCTGGGGACAGACCCAGACTTGATGGTCACTGGTAGCAGGGAAATGCCCTGCCTCTTGAAGTTCAGACAGTTGAGACAGCTCCCATAGCAAGGAAAATTCCATTTTGCTTTCCCAAATTGAGGATTGTGCTAACTATGCTTTGATTGGGGGGAGGAGGGGAAAGCACAACGCTTTCTCCTACCACAGCGCATGAGGGATTTTCCCCTAGTGAAATAAACCTGGCTCTTTAGATGTCCGTTTCCATCTCTATTCTGGATGATCTGTTTGTCTATAGGAGGCCACATCCATGGACCTTATTACTCAAAGACAGGAAACTTTCAAATAAGCATTGGTAAACTTTTTCTGTTTTTTGTCATGCTAAGGTCCAGAGATCCATTACAAAAGGATTTTCATAGCAGTTTCAGAGTAGCAGCCGTGTTAGTCTGTATTCGCAAAAAGAAAAGGAGTACTTGTGGCACCTTAGAGACTAACAAATTTATTAGAGCATAAGCTTTCGTGAGCTAAGTGAGCTGTAGCTCACGAAAGCTTATGCTCTAATAAATTTGTTAGTCTCTAAGGTGCCACAAGTACTCCTTTTCTTTTTTCATAGCAGTGTGCTTCTTGGGCAGGAAGCAGATCATCTTTAAATATGGACAACCAAAATTAGGTATGTTTTATATATCCTCCATTTTCCTCTGGGCACCAAGGTGTGGAGAAGACTTGTACCAAAAAAAGAGAGAGAGAGAGAGAAAATGGCATTGGCTAAAGACTGGGTAACCAGTATATAGAATCTCGTGAATTTATATGCTGATGACCATGCAGCTACCTAGTTGACCTCATTACAAAATCTGTCCCCTGAGTCCATCGGTGCTCCTACGGACTGGACTCTCATGCTTGTCACAAGGAAGAATATTTCTTGAATTTACTTGGGGAATGAGTATTGTGACCGTTGTGAAGACCATTTGTCTAAATTAAAAATACAGTGGGGTCTCATCCAAGAAAGTTACCAACTTCAGAAACTCCTCTGACTGGAGAGAGTTGCTCACAGAAAGTCTACTTTAATGCATAGGAAGTATAACGACCCTGCCTGTAGGGATTCAATCCTGCTATAAGGAGCAGAAGGAGATCCCAAGGTTGTGTTATATGACCTTGTGGCACTAGAATAAATGATTGGATAAGAGTTTAGATTAAATTAAGTGATTGCCCAGAGGAAGGATTTCATGTTGAGATGTGTACAAAACTTTCTTTTGGTGTACACGCTGAGAATGTTAGACTCCAGAGCTTTGACCTTTTTGCTTGTACGTTCTTATACACCTGCAAGAGAGCAGAACTCAAGGCTATGGTTCGCTGACTTCACATAGTAGTTAAGCTATGAAGTTTGCAGCAGCCAGCAGGGTATTTCTACTTGTTGATTTCTTTTTAGTATCTGTGAGACCAATAATTGCTTTATCCAAGTATCTATTTTGGACCTGTCTGGTCCTGGATGGAAGATTGTCTTTTTTTATAATAGCAGGCCATCTCTGTGAGGTAGAGATCTCAAAAGGTCCAGTGCTAGGTTAATCAGGACTCAGCGCCATTGATTTTTCATCTGCAAAAGCATAAACCTTTATCACTGGCATTCTCTCCTCCCTGTCTTTGTATGGTCCTGGGGAACAATGGAAAAGGTGGGAAGGCAGAGATGTTGCCCAGTTTTGTGAGAGGTGATTCCCCACTTCACGCTTGTGGACCTTATTACATGAAGATAGGAAACTTTCAGGTAAGCACAAATAAATGTTCCTGTTTCCCATAGATGCAGCTCTATGGTATTGTGTTGTAGTGTAGCCAATATAGGAATATTTTTTCAGTGAGTCTCTGGTTTAAATTACAGTCTTTGCCATTGCTATCGGGAGAACTCTGGGTCCTGGTTTTCCTAGTGTAGATGAGACCTTTTGCCAGCAGTCTTCCCCTCTTCCCAGAAGTGATATTAATCTTAGGAAGGGCTGCTCAGCCATCTATTACTACTTAGCAAGGACAGTGAGGCTCACAAAAGCGGGAACTAGTGTTATATAGGAAGTGTTTGGAGTCTTAGTGTTATCAAGCAGAATATGGATGCTTGTTTCACAGCAGGAAACAGGGCTGGCACTGAAGCCCTGGAACATTATTTAGAAATATGCTTTTTAGCATTCTGCATTCCGAGTCTCAGCATAACCCTTAAAATAAAATTATGCTGGTTTTATATGTGGTTTATGCTGAGCTGTATCCCTAGTATTAAAATTATACCCCTTCTTGTTCAAAACTGCTGTATTTGCTGTTTTCCCCCCTCCTTGCTTTATCCTGTAATCAAAGTACTGCTTTGAGAAACTAACTATATAGAACATTCAGTTCCATTATGTAATCTTGCTTTCATTTATTCTACACCACACAATAACCTTAAAATATTACAGCTAATGCAAAGCTGAAGAAGGAAAAATAGAAGTATTAGTCATAGAAATTTTCAGGTCATTTTTTTTTCTCCCTACTAACCATGGTCATATACTAAGGTACTTATATGCTAGAGAAGAACACAAGTTAAACAGGGTTACTGCATCAGGTAATTGATCTTCTCTAAAAATGCAATCTGTGTGGGATTCTTATTCCTGGGCCTTGCCTCTTTTAGCAGAAGGCAGACAGGACTCTCTAATCTCTTAGGGTATGTCTACACTGCAATTAAAATCCTGTGGCTGGCCTGGGTCAGCTGATTTGGGTTTATGGAACTCAGACTAAGGGATTGTTTAATTGTGGTGTAGACATTTGCGCTCAGGTTAGAGCCTGAGCTCTGGGCCCTTCCCCCCTCACAGGGTCCTAGACTTGGGCTCCAGCCTGAGCCTGAATGTCTACACTGCAGTTAAACAACCTGTCTGAGCCCTGTGAGCATGAGTCAGCTGGCAAGGGTCAGCCATGGGTTTTTAATTGCAGTGTAGTATGATGGGGCAAGGCCAGATGGCTATAGAAAAGTAGTCTTATTGGGATCCGGGAAGTGGGCGGGCGAAGCCCGTCCACCGCTAAAGGATCCCCCCCAGCCTAAAAGGGGGATCCACAGGACCTAGATACCCAAAAAATTCCGGGGGACAACTAATAAAATAACAGGGACAGGAGTGCGGTCAAAGGGTCAAAAGAAGGGAACCAGATGGGGACATCGAGCAGAGAAACCCGGACAGCGCCCACTGCTCCTCAAAGGCGTCAAGGGAGTCAGAGGATACCGCCCAGAGGAACTCTGCCCGGATACGTGAACGGACCGAGGATCGGAAATAGGCCCTACAGTCACAGGAGACTCCATCGGCCAACCTCCTCACTCTGGTTTTGTAGATGGCCATTTTAGCTAGGGCCAGGAGGAGGTTGACCAGGAGATCCCGTGACTTTGTGGGGCCACGGATAGGGAGTGCATAAATGAGAAGGTGAGGGGAGAAGTGCAACCAAAAGCGTAATAAGATATTGGTGAGGAGCCGGAATAGGGGCTGCAGCCTGGCACACTCCAGGTAGACATGAGCCAGGGTATCCCTCACGCCGCAAAAGGGGCAGGTGTCTGGGATTGTGGTGAACCGCGCCAAGTACACGCCCGTGCTCACGGCTCCTTGAAGGAGCCGCCAACTGACATCCCCGGCGGGCTTTGGGACTAAGATGGAATATAGGCTGGCCCACCGGGGCTCTTCACCCTCCAAAGGTGGCAGGAGGTCCCGCCATTTTGTATCGGGGCGGGACACGAGGGTGCGGGCATGAAGGGTGTGGAGCACGAGCGTGTAGAGATGTTTTCTTGGCGTGGTTTGAAAACAGACCGGCTACATCTCGTGCAGCCGGCTTCTAGTGAAGGGGTGAAGGGATCGGTTGGGTCCACGGGGCAGGGGTCCAATTAAAAGGTCCGGCGGGCCTGGGGTAGTGGGTGGGCGGGGCGTGCCCTTGTGCAGGACCCGGTCGAGATAAACCCGAGCAGCGGGCGGCAAAGCGGCCTTCACCTCCTGAAGTATGCGTCGGGGAGTACAAGGTCTGGAAAGCCCCATGCGCTGAGCGAAGGTTAGGGGATCCAGCCAGTCTCCCCGGTCATAGTCCAGGAGGTCTCCGACTCTTGTGACCTCTGCCAGGACCAAACTCTGGTGCACCGAGCGGGACTCCGCCACCTGCAAACGGAGCTGGGGGTTGTATAGCAGTGGCTCCGCGAGGAGATCTGCCCCATCGGTGGCCGCCACGGACCTGGTCATTGTAAAGAGTTTCGAGGTCCGGAGGAGGTCCTGGTAGAAGACCGGCAGCCCGGAGAGGTCTCGCGGAAGACCTCTCGGATGGAGATAAAGGAGCTGCCGGTCGTATCGGAGCCCTCGGAAGCGGCGCAGGAAGGCGTGCGCCAGTATGCTCCACGCCGGACTACCTGCACCATAAAGGAGCCTCTGCAGGGTCTGGAGGCGGAAGACATGGACCTGAGTAAGTAGACATTTGAGGCCCTGCCCTCCCTCCTCCACAGGTAGATGGAGAACCCCTGCAGGGACCCAGTGCAGTCCTGACCAAAAGAACTCCAGAATCGATGTCCGCAGGTTGGTCAGGAAAGCCGGGGCCGGGACCAGGGTGTTGAGCCGGTACCAGAGCATGGACAGGACTAGTTGATTAAGCACTAACGCTCTCCCTCGAAGGGAGAGGCACCGGAGTAGTCCTGTCCATTTCCGGAGCCGCTCTATCACCCCGCCCTCTAAATTCTGCCAGTTCTCCGGCGGAGAGGGATGCGTGGAAGAAAGGTAAACGCCCAGATAGAGCAGCGGACCCGTGCTCCACCGGATGGCTTGAAGCACGGGTGGGAGGGAGCTCGCCTGCCGCCAGTCCCCTACCACCAAGCCAGAGCTCTTGACCCAGTTGACCCGCGCAGAGGAGGCTGCTGAATAGATGGCCTGGCAAGCCTCCACCCGCACCAAGTCGCCCAGGTCCTGGACCACTAGGAGCACGTCATCGGCGTATGCCGACAGGACCAGCCGCAGCTCCGGCTCCCTCAGCACCAACCCTGTCAACCTTCTTCGGAGGAGACAGAGGAAGGGCTCGATCGCCAGAGCATACAGCTGGCCTGAGAGGGGGCACCCCTGCCGTACTCCTCGCCCGAAGCTGACCGGTTCGGTCAGGGTCCAGTTGAGCCTGACCAGACACTCTGCGGAAGCGTACAGCACCCGGAGAAAGTTCACAAACCTGGGTCCGAAGCCAAACGCCTGCAGAGTGCTCAGGAGATACCCGTGATCCATCCTGTCGAACGCCTTCTCCTGATCTAAGGACAGGAGGGCGAACGACAGACCATCCCTACACCCAAGTTCCAATAGGTCCCGGAACAGATATAGGTTGTCGAAGATGCTGCGGCCCGGGACGGTGTAGGTCTGGTCTGGGTGGACCACGTCCGCCAGCACGGACCCTAGCCTCAGGGAGATGGCTTTTGCCACGACTTTGTAGTCCGTGCTAAGGAGCGAGACGGGACGCCAATTTCGTAAATCGCGGAGGTCCCCCTTCTTCGGCAATAAGGCGAGCACGGCTCACCTGCACGAAAGAGGGAGGACCCCGCTCTGCAAAGACTCGGCCCAGACGGTGACTAGGTCTGGGCCCAGGATGTCCCAGAACACGCGGTAGAACTCCACGGTCAGCCCGTCCATGCCCGGAGATTTATTGGTGGGCATGCGACGGAGGGCTTCCGAGAACTCGGCCAGAGTGAGAGACAGCTCTAGCCGGTCTCGGTCGTCCACGCTGACCGTCGGGAGCTCCTCCCACAGCACTCTGCAAGCGTTAGGATCGGTCGGGTCCGGGGAGAATAGGCTTGCGTAGAAGGCTCTCGCCCTCTCGCACATCTCCACCGGATCCGTGAGGGGGGTGCCATCTTCTGCCAGTAGGCAGATGATATGTTTCTTAGCCCCCCTCTTTTTTCCAGGGCGTAGAAGAAGCGGGAGCCGCAATCCATCTCCCGAAGGAGACGGATGTGGGATCGAACAAAGGCACCCCGGGCCCGATGGTCCTCGATGGTCCGGAGCTCCTCTCGCTTCTCCCGGCACGCTCCGCAGAGGGCTGGATCCTCGGGGCTGGTGGCCAGACGCCTTTCCAGCTCTAAGATCTCCCGTTCCATCTGCTCTATCGCTGCATCCCTCCGTCGGCTGGCGCCCCGGGTGTAGTCACGGCAGAAGAGCCGGGCATGCACCTTCCCTACGTCCCACTACCGCCGTGCCGAGGGAAAGGCACGCCGCTGCCCTCGCCAGGCCAGCCAGAACTCCCGGAAGGACGCCACGAAGCCTGGCCTCTCCGCGCAGAGGGAGGCTGTCACGGTGGCTATGTGATGGTCAGAAAATGGGGCCGGCCGGCTGCTGGAGGAGTGGGCTCGTGAAAGATGAAAGCGTGATAAATAAATGCGGTCCAACCGGGAGTGGCGCGACCGATGGGCCTCCACCCGGACAAAGGTGAACGTGGAAGTGTCATCCGGGTGGTGGTCGTGCCAGACGTCCACCAGGGAGTGGTGTTCGACTATCTCCTGGAGGACGGCGACGGCGGCCGGGCTCCGCTCGGTCCCCGAGCGGTCCCGTTCCTAAAGCGTGATGTTAAAGTCCCCTCCCAGGACCAGGCACTCCTGAGGATCCAAGGTGCCGAGGAAGGCGGATGCCTGCTGATAGAATTGCAGTCGCTCCGGGCTCGCTGCTGGGGCATAGATGTTGACGAGGTTGACTACGAGCCCTTCCATCCGGACCCGGAGGTACAGCAGGCGACCCGGCACAACCTCGGTGACCCCCAGCACCTCAGGCCGTAGGTCGGGGGAGAACAGGGTCGCCACTCCACCCGTATGAACTGTGAGGTGGCTAAAGTAGACCCTGTCCCCCCAATCCAGCCGCCAGCTGTCTTCGGCGGTAGGATCCGTATGGGTCTCCTGCAGGAAAACCACAGAGTACCTCCCCTCTAGAAGGAAGGAGAGCACCTGGGACCTGTGGAGACCCATCCTACAGCCACGGGTGTTCAATGTTGCGATGGTAAAGGGTGCCATGAGGAGGGCTGGGGGGGATCCTCCCCGGCAGGGATGCTCGTGGCTGCCGGCGGGCCGCGCAGCAGTCCGTGACCCACCCCGTAGGTGAGTAAGGAGTCACGGAAGTGGCGGACCCGCTGGTAGGCCGCGGCGCCCTGTCTCCCGGTCCTTTTCCCCTCCCCCATGAGGGCCCTTGCGGCCCAGAGGATTTGATTAAAGTCCCGCCATCGCTGGAGGGCAAGCTGGACTTTGTTGCGGGAGCCACGGACGTCTTCTAGGAACTCCCGCAACTCCTCTCGCAGCGCATGGGGGGCTAGGGTTATGGTCTGATTGCTCCCCGATGGGGCCCTTGGTACAGCCCCCTGGCCCAGCGAGATGGGCAGACAGGGTGCGGACCCCCGACGGGGCTCTTGATGGGTTGACCTGAATGCTGGGGCGATAGGGGGCGGCGGAGGGAGGATAGCAGCCCCTGGTGGGTCGGGACGGGCAAACACAAAGGCCATTCCCTGGGAGTCATCTGTTGGAAAGGGGAAGGAGACTGTCCCAGGGGTGGCAATAATATCTCGGGAGGTGGGCGGGATAAGGGCAGGGGCAGGGGTAGAGGTGAGAGTCTGGGTCGGGAGAGGGCTCTCACTGATGCCGGGCGCAAGCTCTCTGGTGGATTTGGCAGCCACGGCATCAGGAGGTGGACTTTCTTCTGTAGGGTCCTCTCCCGGAAAGGAGGTCGAATGCTCCTCACCAGCGAGGGATGCCCCTGGTGGCTCAGGTTCCAGCCGCGTGGCACTTGCCGTCGCCTCAACTGGCTCGGCGGCTCTCAGCGGGGTGCCCTCTGCAGCCGGGTTGATGGAGGAGTCCAGGGGCTCCTTGGAGGTGGGAGCAGAAGCAACGGTTAGGGGGAGGGAACATGGGGAAAGGGGGGCTGGAGTGAAGTCGCCCAGATCGAGGCCCGCTGGCATAGGATCGTCCTCCCCCTGGGTGACCGGGGTCAGACCCAGGGCCTCGATCTCCTCATATATAGAGGGGAAATTGTTTTCCGCTACCCTGGGATTCTCCCCGCCGGCACCTGATGCGACAGTTACTTCGGGGCACACTGGGGTTTCAGATGGTGCCTCGGGGGTCTTGGGAGGGGAGGGACTCCCGTGGAGGGGAGATACCGCCTTCCAGAGCTGCCACGTCTTCCCCAGCCGGCTCTGGTGGATGGAACACACCCGTGGGTAGAAGGGAAGGCTCGGCATCGGTGCCCCCCTTCCTGGTCTTCCGGGGGGCCTCCGCATCAGATGGGAGGAGCAGAGCTCGAGCCTTCCGCTTGCCTCGCTTCCCCTGGACTAGGGCCCAGCCCTCCATGGCATCATCCGGGGGCTGGCTAGCAGGGGTTGTGTCAGGGGGCAGAGGCGATGGCTCAGGGACTCGAGGGAGTAACGGTGGGGCAGCACAAGGGAGGGAAAATTCCCCTTGGGGCAGGCCCTCTCCCATGCTTGGCGGTGTCCCTGCCGCACCCTCCTCCACAGGCCCCGCCAGATTGCAAGCAGCGGGGGCGGGGTTCTCCCGCTCCTCTGGGCATAGTTGGGGAGGTGCCCCTTGGGCCCGAGCGGGAGCAATGGTGGACTGGGAAGGAGGAGGGGCAGTTTCGGGCACCGGGCAGCCAGGGGCATTGGTGATGACGGGGCCGGTTCCCTGCCGGGGCTCGGGGATCCTGAATGCCCCTTCTTCCCGGGCCAGGGGGCAGTCCCTCCGGACGTGCCCCTTCGCCCGGCAGAGGTAGCACCGGGCCTCCCCCGTGGAATAATGCACCCTGTAACGGGCCCCCTGGTAGGGGACTAGGAAGGACCCTTCCAGTGCCTCTCCGTCGCGCGCCGCCGGCAGCAGTTGAAGCTGCACTTGCCGGCGGAACGAGAGGACGTGACGGAGGGCGGGGTCTTTGCAGCCCAACGGGAGAGGGCTGATGACAGAGATGGGCTTTCCCAAGGTAGAAAGGGCGGGTAACAGGGCGGCATTGGGGAGAAAGGGAGGGACGGAGGTCAGGACCAGGCGGACGCCCAGGTCCTCTAGCGGCTCTAAGGGGACGAACACGCCCCCCACCGCCAGGCCCTTCTCCACCGCCTCCTGGGCGGTGGCCTCCGATGCTAAGAAGACGACGACCTTGCCATACATTTTGGAGGCCGCCACAATGGCCGTGGGCCCCACTACCCTCGCCAATGCCCGCACATAGGTCTCCACGTGGGGTGAGGCGGGCACCAGGAGGCAACGGACGCCGTGCTTCCTGGTCATGGTGGGAAAGGGGCCCCGGCTGCTATAGATGGTAGCGGAGGCGGTGGGCTGGAGAAAAGATGTAGCGGCAGGCGGGGGGGCTGCCGCCACCTGGGCGTATGCTCTGGGGGCCGGGGGAGGGTCACTGCAGAGCTGGTGGAGGGAACAGCGGGGAGGGGCGCCCCAGCTGGAGATGGGGCCAGGACATTGGGGGCAGCCCCTGCCATGGAGGGCCTGGTCTTTTTAGCGGGGCCCTTCCCCTTCTTCTTCCCCTGGCCCTTCCCGCCGGCTGGGGGGACTCCCCCCAAATCTGAGGGGGTGATAGATGTGGCAGCAGTGGAGGTCACCCCGGTGCCCGTCGCTGCTGGTGCCCCAGCGGGGGCGATTGCAGATGGTTTGGCAGCGGAGGTAGAAGCTTGGGGGGGTGACAGAGGGGCAGGCGGAGGAGGGGGAGCTCGGGCTACTGGAGAGGTCTCACCCGTCTCATCCCCCGCCATCATGAACAAGGAGGAAAGGGGGACACCAAAAGGAGGAGGGGAGAGGGGAAGCAGGTCGACCACTCCTCCCCGCTAGGCTGCAGGCAGGGGAGGAGGGCGCCAAAAGGGGTGGGTTGGACGGGGGGCAATCAGGGGTTGGGGTCAGTCACCGACACAAGGTGGAAATTCCGGCTCCTCTTGGTGCACTACGGGGGGGGGGGATTCAACAACATTGAGGGTGCAGTGAAGAGGGTTGCAACTAAAATGGGGAATTGCACAAGCGCATGGGAGGGGGCATGGGCACACGGAGCGAGGGGCTAAGCGGTCTGGGGGTAGAACAGGGAAACCAAGGGGCTAGCTTCAGAGGCTGGGGTGGGGCAAACAAACAAAGGCTGCAGAAGGAAATGGGCGGGGCAGGCAAACAAACTGAAACTAGTAAGGGGGGCTGGGGCAAAAGAGGAGGCAAAGCAAGTGGCAAATGGGGCAGGTAGTAAAGGGTAAAGCTGGGGGGTAGGCAGTCCGGGGGGGCACATGTGCCCATGTGCACTTGCACAAGTCTTTTTTTAGCTGGCTGCTGCTTCTGGCCCAAAGGGTGGAAATAGGGCGTGGCAAGCCAAGCAAGCAGCTGAGTCCAGAGGCAGGAGCTGAGGCAGATGGTATACAGCCAGTGGGGGTGGTGGAGGGGGCAGCAGTGGTGGGAATAGTGGTGGGGGTTGAGGGGGACACACAGATGGATCGGGGGGCAGCTCCACACCACACCCCCTGTGTCCCTACAAACACAGTCAAAACCCCCACCACAAGAGCACAGTTTGAAAATTACTCAGTCTTAGGGCCCCCTCCACGGTGGTCTGCAAAGTCTCTAGGTGCTGCCCCACTGGCAGATGATCCTCTTCTTCTCCTCCTCGGGCTTCAGCAGCTCCAGGCAGCGGCCTCTGCAGCAGCAGCAGCTCCAGGAACTCCAGGTTGTAGTCCAGGCAGGCAGAATGGACCCCTCTCAGGTGGTGGTGGTGGTGGTGGTGTCCACAACAACAGTGGCTGGGGTCCCTCACTCCTCCTCTCTGGGGAGTGGGCTAGCAGCCCCCCCAGGGCTGCAGTTGCAGCAGTAGTAGCACCCAAGAGTGGGGGGTCCAGCAGCCAAGTAGCAGAGAATGGGGGTGTCTGGCCCAGCCAGGGGAGCAGCTGGAGCAGCAGGGAGAGCTTAGGGCCTAGTAGCAGCAGGAGTAGCAGCTTCCCACCTCCTTCCAAGCTAGACGGCTATGGGAGAGCAGTGGGAGGGAGAGAAAGAGAGAGTCGCTCCAGGCTAAACACATCCCTGGTACCAGGTTAAGTGAAATGACAGCTGCTCCAGGTCAATTAAGACACCTGCGGCCAATTAAGAACTTTCCAGAAGGCAGGGAGAAGGCTATGTTAATTGGGACACCTGAAGCCAATCAGGGGCTGGCTGAAACTAGTTAAAAGCCTCCCAGTCAGTCAGGTGGGTGTGCATGTCAGGAGCTGTGGGAAGAAGTTGTGCGGTTGGAGAGGCTGAGTAGTACACACCATATCAGGCACAAGGAAGGAAGCCCTGAGGTAAGGGTGAAGTGGAGCTTGAGGAAGTGAGGGCTGCTGTGGGGGAAGTAGCCCAAGGAATTGTACATGTCCTGTTTCTAAAAGGTCAGCTACCATAGCTGATACTATTAGGGTCCGTGGGCTGGAGCCTGGAGTGGAAGGTGGGCCCGGGCTCTCCCCCTCTCCTTTGCTCCCTGTTTAATCACTGAGACTGGGAGACAAGAAAGACTGTGCAAGGAAGGATAACTTCTCCTCACCTCCCTTGCTGGATGATGAATGAAATGTTATGATGAAAATGTCTCAGTAGACTGTGACCCTTGTCTCTAGAGAAAGAAGGGTTACATGGAGGGTCACAGTGAGCCTCTGAGGCTAGCGAAATCCTCCAGGAAACGCTGGACCCACGGAGGCAAGGACAGAGCTTTGTCACAGCAGACAGACATACCCATAAGGTTTCATGTTCATAAATTAGGCCATGCCCACATTAGGGAAAATGTATCTTTAACATGTTGGCTAATAAGTTTTAATGTTCTAGTGTAGAAAAGGCAAGCTGTAGTTTTAATTCGCTAGTTGGTTGAGTAAATGGTAGGCGGAGCCCAAGAATTTATCTCAAGCAACTAAAATGTGTTTAAACTACAACTTGCTTTGTTTATGCTATGATATCACATTTACAAATACAAGATGTATTTGTTTCATAGTGGAAATAAGGTATTAATGGGCAGGCGCTGATAGACTTTCACAATTGATTTCTGGATTGGCTCTGATGGATCAGATCTCCTCCTGCTGAGGACTCTTGAGATAGGTATCTTAGGTACCCATCTGAACAGGGAGCTACTGGCTGTCTGTTCATGACACCAAAAAGTTACTGCGTTGATGCCATTTCCTTCCACTAGTGAACAGAACTGGTCAAAATTTTTCAACTGAAAATTTTTACAAACAAAAAATGGGAAAAATTTCCCACAAAACTGGTTGGGGTTGTTTTTTTTTTTTGTCATTTAAAATTTCCCATGCAAAATCAAATTTCAAAGAAAAAACTTGAAATGAAAATTTCTTGTACAAAATTATTTGTAGGGAGGGAACTTTTTGTTATTAACTGGCCTTACTAGTGAGGGGGACATGTGACTATCCATACTGGGTCAGACCAGTGGTCCATGTAGCTCAGTATCCTGTCTTCTTACAGTGGCCAATGCCAAATGCTTCAGAGGGAAGGAACAGAACAAAGCAATTTATAGAGTGATCCATCCCCTGTCATCCAGTCCCAGCTTCTGGCAATCAGAGGTTTAGAGACACCCAGAACATGGGGTTGTGTCCCTGACCGTGTTGGGTAATAGCCATTAATGGACATATTCTCCACAAACTTATCTAATTCTTTTTTTAATTCAGTTATGCTTTTGGCCTTCACAACGTTCCCTGGCAATGAGTTCCACAGGCTGACTGTGTGTTGTGCAAAGAAGTACTTCCTTATGTTTGTTTTAAACATGTATGATCTTCTATTTGTCTTTCGGTTCTCAAAAATCTTGGCAAAGCTCAGGGGAGACAAGGTTCATTGGTCCGAATGAGTCTGTAGAGGCCAAGAGAAGTACAATTCCTGGCTCTATTTCAGAGGGCCAAAGCTGGTCCGGTCAGGCTGAGAGCCTGGCCTTGGATGATCACTCAGAATTAAGGTATCTGCTCCATCCCAGTCCAGGAGCTCCTCTCCATGGAAGCTTGGCTCTTGAGAGCATAGTGCGGCATAGTTATGATGTTACCAAGCATGTGATTAATGCTGTCGTGGGTTCTTCAAAGACAGAGGGACTTAGAACTGTAAGGAAAAAAGTTTGCAATGTTGTGTGAACTGGCTGATGTGGACTCTTTTACTTGCTTTAGGGGAGCTAAAGAAAAGCCACCAAAAAACTACTTGACTACTTTTTCTACGTGTTTGAGACAAGTTTAAAGCCAAACTCAGTGTGGTTCATGTGGAAGCTATATCGGCCGATCAAGAACTAGTTGAATGCAAATACTGCCTCTACAGCCTCTTGTCAAATTAACTGGGGCTAGATGCTTTTGAAACCATCCTATCTGCATTAAAAAAGAAACCCTGCATCGTAGGATTAATGTTGTCCTAAAGCTGATGAAAGCTCTCTTTTGAGCCACCTGTGAGCTCAGCTTTCTTACCTGGAAGGTCATTTTCCTTGTGGCAATAACTTCAGCTTGTAGAATGAGTGACTTTCAGGCTCCAGTGACCTTCTAAAAAGTTTTACAAGGACAAAGTGGAGCTGAGAATTCTCAGTATTTCCCTTTCCAGGGTGATTTCAGAATTGCACTGTAGTGAGCCTGTTGTTCTGCCAACATTCTTCCCATGTTCACCTGTCCACTCTGGTGAAGCTCTTTTCCACAGGTTTGACATTAGAAGGTCCTTGGGGTTCTGCTTTGAGTGGACTAAAGCCCTTGTTCATATGATATCAATTCCCTGGGCAATGCTGTCACTAAGAGGGCCATGTCTAAATGTTTGATTGCATCTCTTGCTGCTGTAACTCAGTGGTTTTCAACCTTTTATCATTTGCGGAGCCCTTTGGAAATCTTAGACATAGTCTGTGTCCCTCGGGTTGAAGACCACTGCTCTAACCTAATTGGGCTGAAGCTGGAAGGCTACTTCAAGGCTCTTTTGATCTGAGGCACTGTGGCTTCTGCTACTTGCCTCAGGAAGTTTTCCTCTTCAGGCATCTGCAAGGTAGTTATTATATGGTTCTTGTTCCATATATTTGCAAAGCTTGGATTCAGTCTTTATGGAGGAATCTTACTTCAGTCTCTCAATTCTAAGGACACCATTTTTGAAACAGGGAAGGCCAAATTTTGTATGTCTGTTGTTTAAGATGTGCAAATGTTTGAGCTTCTTGTTTTTGTGGCTGCGTCTTACAGACTATTGAAGTGTGTTATACTGTACTGAAGTGAAATATTTACTTGTTGGAAGGTATCTTATTCATTTATTAATATTGATTGTTTAAATTATTGATATTACACTTGCTCTTGCTATGTGCTGCACCTGTGATGGTTGCATTCTTTCTTCTGTGATTGCTCTCAATTGACTTGCTCTCTCCGGCACTGAAGGTACATTTAGAGAACGGAGCTGCTTATTTAAAAATATCATGTCACAGGATCTAACTAATCTCCTCTGTTTGGAGGGGAACTTTTTTGACGTGGTGTTTTAATTCATGGTTCAATGTTATTGTCACAGTCAGTTGCACCTGTACTTCCCAAATATGCTAGGATTCAGACTCTCCTGGCCATCCACTCTCTTGAATGGAGACACACATCTGACTCCCTTCTGATCAGGGTATTTCTAGGTTGCACAGTCCCCTGACTATATTTTGGTATCCCAGCAAGACACTCTGCCTAAGCAGGCAGGCTTACTTTCTTTTCAGAGACCAATAGAAAGTACCACACAGAGCTTCCTAATCAAGCCTATTTTATTCTTAATGTAAAAGCACTACAGAGGAAATGTTTAAAGCAATAAAAGAACCTGCATGAATGCTGCTAAGCTTTCCAGTGATCACCCCAACCCTAATGTGGGCTCTGGCAGGAGAAGTCCTTCAAAACTCCACCCAAGGAGTTTCCATGTGGTTTCAAGTTCGTCAGAATTTCAGCCCAGAGCTAGCACAGTCTTAGGGGGCCTCAGTAGGCCAAGTCCTTCTGATCCTCCCCTAAGAGATGGGGCCATGCGTGAACCGGGGTCCTGCCTGTTTGCTGCATCAGGAAGAAGGCCCTGAGCCTGTTAAAAACCAGGGTATTTATCCAAAAATCCTTTCTTTCTTTGTTGGTCCCTGGAGAATCCAGTTTGAACTAGATAGCCTCTCCAGGGGTCGCTTCAAAGAGCTGATAACCAGAGGAATTTCATTAGCATCCCTGAAGTTACATACAGTTGCACAATAACACACAAACAATTGCATTTTTAATACAATGGACCCCTAAGGCATTGAACGTAATTCAATAATGCTTATCTTAATTCCATAAGGTTTGTCTAGGTTATTGTTATATCTGTCACAGTTATTGCTCTTCCTTCTTGAGACATTAATTTCTTTCACTCATTTTGTGATTGGCTATCTTTTCCTTGGGGGCCCCTTGCTTCCTCCTCATCAGAGAATAAGAAGACGGCTCTCAGGAGGGGCACATAGCCACAAATAGAGTAGGCTAGGTGTGGCTTGCATTTCTCCGCTTCCCTTCTTGCCACAAGATATTATTCAGAAAACTCATCAGGATTCAGAAATGGGTGGACATTTATTTGGATAATAACATAGAGTTACAGAAATGAGAATTTAAAAGTAAATTACAACAGCTGCAAGAACATGGTATTGCATCCCTGTCTATCATGGTGAATAGCCATTGATGGATCTATCCTCCATAAACGTATTTAATTTTTTTTAATCCAGTTATAGTTTTGGCCTTCACAACATCCCCTGGCAATGAGTTCTGCAGGTTGACTGTGCATTGTGTGAAGAAGTGCTTCCTTTTGTTTGTTTTAAGCCAGCTGCCTATTAATAATATCATAGGGTGACCCCTGGTTCTTGCATTATGTGAAAGAGTGCTTAACATTTACTTATTCACTTTCTCCACGCCAGTCAAAATTTTATAGACCTCTATCATAACGCCCTTAGTTGTCTCTTTTCCAAGCTGAAAAACCCACACCCAAGTTTGGAAGGGAGTGGTTCTCACTAAGGAGTATGTGTACCCATGTGGGTACATGGAGGTCTTTCGGGGGGTACATCAACTCCTCTAGATATTTGCCTAGTTTTACAAAAGGCTACATAAAAAGCACTAGTGAAGTCAGTATAAACTAATATTTCATACAGACAATGACTTGTTTATGCTGCTCTGTATACCATACACATACAATATTTATATTCCAATTAATTATATGATTATATGGTAAAAATGAGAACATGAGCAATTTTTCAGTACTAGTGTGCTCTGATACTTTTTCGTGTTTTTATGTCTGATTTTGTAAACAAGTAGTTTTTAAGTGAGGTGAAACTTGTGGGTACACAAGACAATGGACTCCTGAAAGGGGTACAGTAGTTTGGAAAGGCTGAGAACTATCTTCTAAACCATTGCCCTTCAGGGCATAAACAAACGCCTAAAGAGGTTAAGAAGGTTCAAAGCTAGGTTAATCAGGCCTATTGAGCAACTTATTCCATAACTACCTATTTGAAGATATATTGCACCTTGCTCTGCAGCCCATGGTATTGGTCACTTTCAATGACAGGATAGATGAGCCACTGCTCTGCTTTGTTCTGGTATGGCAATTCCTATATTTGCTTAGGTACCACATCACTTTAATAGCTCAAGGGGAATCTGTCTCCCTCTCACTCACTCGGGAGCTGAGAACCAGGAATGAAATCCTTTAGGATGCCTTTTTCAGATAAGTAGTTCAATTGCGTAACTATCCCTTTTCCCCAGTCTCTGCCATCTCCTGGAATGGTCTAGCTTGTGAAGTTAGAGGTGAGACAAGAGTCATATTGTTGGGGTTTGCGTGGAGGAATGAGGCCGGGGTGTGTGGGTGGGGAGTGATCCAAGTTACCCTTGAATGTATATGAAGTTATAAATTGCTTCTATTCCAAGTGGCAAGAGCCTGCTCTCTGCCAGCTTTCTTACTCCCCTTGAGACACCTGAGGCCTGCTGGGTATACTGCTGCCAGCTCCTCTGGGGAGGTAGGCAGAGGAAGGAGCCATCTATTGCTGGTGTTCCAGGCCAGGCTGCTCAAGGCATTGAAGGCTACTTCCTGCTTTTGTGTTTTGATTCTGCAATCCTGTTTTCAGCTCTGTTCCTGAGAAGTAGCCACTTAACTTGTTAGGAGCCTTCTGCTCCTCTCCTTCAACTTGAAACTCCCAGGAGCCAGTGTGTTGGGTCCTCACTTTTCCACCACATCCCCTCTCCAGTCAGCTGCAGGATTCTGGTCTCTTTCTCCTGTTACAAGATGGCTCTTCAGCATACAACAAGGTCTCCCAGTCAAAGCAGTGTACTAGTTTACACTCTTCTGAGACACTCTGTACGATGCCTATTCTGTATTACCTCACACATCAATCAAGGGATGGAGGGAAGGACTGTAAACCAAACATAGGTTTCTAAATTAAACTATTTTCTAGTTTTTCATTAAAACATATATGATTAAAAATCCACTCTGAGTTTAATATTTTTTAACATTCACTTTCAAAGATGTGCCTGTGTATCATATGTTAAAGTATGGCTGGAGTTAGACCAGAAGGGAGTCTCTCTATATGACAATTTTCAACCATTCATAGGCTAGCCTTCTAGGTAAATAGAAATTGCAGACGTGTTTCCTCTTAGAGTCCTAGACTTTAAGGCCAGAAGGCACCATCCTGATAATGTAGTCTGACTGCCTTCACATTTCAGGCCAAAGAACCTCACCCTCTCACTCCTGCAGTAGGCCCCTTTGGCTGAGATACTGAAGTCCTCAAGTCTTGATTTTAAAGACTTCACGTTACAGAGAATCCACCACTTACTCTAATTCAGATCAGCAAGTGGCTCATGCCCTATACTGAAGAGGAAGGTGAAAACTCCCTCAGGGTCTGTGTGAATCTGACTTGGGTAAAATTCCTTCCTGAATATGGTGACCAGTTAGACCCTGAGCATTTGAGCAAACCCACCAGCCAGACATATGAGAAAGGTGGGATCTGAATACTGAATAGATGATGGGTCAAGAAGAAACACATATTGGAGAGTTGTTGAGGAATTTCACTGCAGGTGGAAGTAGGGCTTTAATATTCCAGTTACTTCAACACCATAAGATTGATCTTTTGGCTAGGCTCATCACCACTGGTCCACAAACTTCTCACCGGACACCCTCTCACTAATTTTGAAGCTGGCAATGGAATCATGGGATTATTCTAGGAGAACATTGTAAACATTTGTACTTTTTAAATAGTTTTACGTAGTGGATACTTAACCAACTCATAATTTCAGATATACATTACTTGGATTTCACTGAAACTGTTAATGGACAATGGAACTTGAACACATTCCATTAAATTCTTCGAAACAGTTAGAGATTTTAACATGAGTTAATATTTTTTTTAATACATGAGAACTTTGGGGGAGAGAGAGAGAGCAAAATAAAAACCGCAAAATCAACTGAGCATTGCATTCTAATAAACAATGCATGAAAGATTATTCATCTAGAAAAATGGAAAGAATTCCTCCCCCCATATAACTTTCTTGGCTGATGCAGTAAGTCTTTTCGATAGAGGAAAACCTCCAGCATTACTTGCTTCAGATGCTGTTACTGAGAGACATTAAACTATGAAATAGCATATTATCTATGTCAGAGACATCCTTGTTTTCTAGTGGTAACTGGCAGTGCTTCTATAGCAAAGTCTCTCTACATTTCCACTGCACAGCTGAGAGCAGCCAGGCAGCACTCACAAGAGAAGAGGAGTTGATAAGTCACTGTCTGTCTCTTTTTGAGCACATTTTTGGTTTGAGTCTGGGGGAATCTGAAGTGCTTGTGCATTTGTGTGTGTCATTGAACACAAGCAACAAGCGTTGGTTATTAGAATAAAGCGGCCGTGGCTCCTGGCTCAGCACTTTTGCTATTGCATTGAATGGAGGCATGTTGGAGCAGAATGTGTTTACCCCAACGCTTGAAGTCTCCTCTCTTGAGTCAAATTAGTTACCATGTGTTGAGAGTTGCCTACCGTTTCCTATTTCAGTCCTGCAGGAGAGAAGGAGCTACTATTTATATACCCAGCCACATCTTTGGATGGCCCTTATGATTTTGTTGGCTAATGAGGAGTCTCCTTTCATCCTGTTAGTGATCTCCCGTATGAACTACGAGTGCAACTCGGCTGTAGAAGGGACGTTAAGCATGAAGTCCTATAGTTTGCTCTTCCGGGGCTGTCTTATTCTGTTTCAGCCCTTTGGATGCAGGTTCTCCCCATGATGTTACTCCATTTAACATCTAAGGGGAGTCACTAGCACGTGTCTAGGAGAGAATCGGACTCCTGAAGTTATTAAAGCATTATGTGTTCATATGTTGGCTTTGTCTGTTTCAGCACTGACAAGAAGTGGGAAGCTCTGAATGTTTGACAGAAGAGCAGTCTGCATCTACAGAAGCCAGTGGGAATTGTGTTGAGGTCTGTGCTGTGGAGATTGATAAAAGTGCTGAATAAGGCAGCCATGCTAAATCCATCCTTTGCCAGCCATAGCATGGACTTGTTGTTTGTTTATAACAAGGCCCTGGTTATTTACTTTGCCTTTTAAGTATGACAGGCTATCCCTCCTACACGCCTATGATTGGATGGCAGCTGTGTGATGTACTTGGCATGCAGAGTCACAAAGGCTCTGCAGTCTGGAAAGTCCTGCAGATCATTTTTTGGATCTAATCTGTTTTCCGTTGCCCTTGCAATGCATTTGTCCTAATTACATTCAGCAGTTAGCTGGAAAAAGAATTACTTAGCGTTAAAAAGAAAATTAAAGAGTGGAGTGGAAGTAGCCATTTCATAGAATGTGCTGCTGGCACTATGCAGGAATGTAAATGGTGGTGCAATGGATGCAGATCAAATCAGTATGACATTGGACAAACAGAGGAATAGCAGTTAGAGTAGAAATTTGGCTGTAATCCAAAGTTTAAAAAGCTCTTCTGCCCTTTGATCATCAAACGACCTCCTGTCGACAGTATTATCTCTTTCTGGGTAGATGAGCTGTCTCTTAGCATGGGAATGTCCAGCAGTCTTGTCTATATATATATTACATAGACATGGGCTGGTGAGTGGGAAATCTGCTTGTGGTAACACTGAACAAGTGGCTACTGGTATAACCAACAAGCCTAAACGCCATTTGAAAAACAAAACGCCAACCCATGTGGTACTATGTCATGCTCAGGCGATATTACCCTCCAATCCCTTTTGGATCTGAATTTCATGTTTTTTCTGTCAAAACTTTAACATTCCTTTGTAGATTTTGTGTGTAGTACCCATATTCACACCATCTCTCTCTCTATATAATGGAATAGTATAGAAACTGCAAAAATCAGCACCCTGCATTTCTGGAGGCAGAGAATGATGTGTTCTTACATTCTGTGTCCCCCAAGTTCTAGACAAGGTGCAACAACTCCTTTGGGGTCACTAGAGCTGGGAGAAGCAGAGTAGGAGCATTTGTGATTGAGCCATTTTCCAGGAACAGCAAGTACTTCTCCAGCATTGGCTGGGTGGGGAGAGGCCCCTCTGGGCCCCATGTCCATCTTCCTTTCTCCCCCTCCCAGATTATCATCAGGGATGGAAATCCCTATATGGAGGGCAAGGCAAAATGGCCCAGTGATCCCACTCATGTATCCATGTGGGCTAAGGAAAGCAAAGGACCTCCCAGAGGTAGAGCAGCTTCTGGAAGCATCAGCACCAGGTGGGTGTGAGACATCTTCGCAGCCCCAATGTCAGTGATGGCAGAAGACTTTTACAGTTTGAAACCTGGACGTTATTTTATTGTTTCCCGATTGCTTGTTTCAACGCATCACACTCCCTCTTCCTCATCCTCTCTTCTGTCTCCTCCTTTCAGTCATCCCTTTTCTCCTTCCTTCCTCCTCCCCTCCCCACTTCCTTGCTTTGATTTATTCATCCCTTCCTTCCATTACACCTTTACACATCCCTATGCCATAATAGAAAATAAAGGGGTAAATAAAAGAACTGTAAATTATAAGGGTCTTATCCCCCCCTCCAATCAGTTGGCTTCTATGTTATAACACTTTTCTCCACCTTTTGTTGTTGTCTTTTGGATTGTAAGCTTTTCTAGGCAGGGACCAAACTTGTTCGTGTGAGACTGTGCCTGGCACAAAGGAGACCATGATTCTAATTAGGGCCTTTGGGCACTACCATAATATATTCCAAATATAAATAAATGATGATATTCTGACTGCAGAGGAGAAGGGAGTGTGTCAGGGAGACGTAGAAAACCTCTTGGATTGGAAGTACTTACGTCACCTTCTGGATGACTTGTTACAAAGCCAATTATAGAACATCTTTGGTTGTCAGTCATTGGGAAAGCAGGTCATGTTGCCATTTATATAAACACTTAAAACCAAAACATACCAAGCAGTTTACTAGCTGTAATGCAGTCTGCTGTTTAATATGCTGCTTCTAAACGTGTGTGTGCTAAGGGGGTGGAGGGTTTATATAATCTGAAAGCTGAAGGACCCAAAATTTCCAATGAATGCTGTGGCTCACCAGGCTCCAGACGTTTTGGTTTTCACCTTGTCCCTGTTATCACCACATTTCCTCCCATTGTTTCCCTTTGATTTGTAAGCCAAAGACCGCTATAATGATATTAAGTGCTAGTTTTCAGAATTTCATAAGTTGCCTGGGGGGACATTGATCCTTTTGTCTGCAGTAGTAAATAATTGGATTGTTGCCAGAGCGTGCTTGTTGCAGGGTAGCTTGAAGAGGCTTTTCTGGAAACTGAGAGGGGAAGAGTATTTTGGGGATGTCCCAGAATTGTGTGAAGCACTGCTTCTTTAGATTTCAGAGTAGCAGCCATGTTAGTCTGTATTCGCAAAAAGAAAAGGAGTACTTGTGGCACCTTAGAGACTAACAAATTTATTTGAGCCTAAGCTTTCGTGAGCTGAGCTGTAGCTCACGAAAGCTTAGGCTCAAATAAATTTGTTAGTCTCTAAGGTGCCACAAGTACTGCTTCTTTACTTACTGATCGTGTGGTCTGTGTCTGAGAAGCAGAATACTGTCTTTCAGAATGTGACTCTTTCTACTGATATACTTTCCACTGTGTGCACTGTTTAGCACTGTACCATTGTTTTATTGCCTTGTCCCCCAAATGATGATGCATCGGTGGATAATTCCAACCCACCAGAAACTTCTTCCCCTTCCAGTTTATAGTTGTGAATTTTTAAAATGCGAGCTATGTCTATCATTTTAAAAAAAAAAGCCACTGCTGATGTACCGTTGCTTGCAATGCATTATTCAAAGTCCTTTTTAGACTGTCACACATAAAGAGCTTAATTAATATTTCATCAGTGACTGTGATTCTTACCAAAGGGAACTCCTTTCCTTTCATCACTTGACACCGCTTTATTTCTGTATGTAGCAAAGATGTTTAGACTGTAATAGAACAAACTCATCACTTTCCAAATAAATTTATTCTTAAAAGAAGCGCTGACCTTGAGATTGGTTCCAAGCAGATATCTGGTATCTCTAGATTCTGACTGTGCTCTTTAAAAAGCAAGCCAAAAAAAAAAAGGGGCGGGGAGGGTTGTTCAATTCATGTGTATTGAACTCGAATGACTGACTGACCGGTGTTCCAATACAAAAGTAGATCTTTTCAGTTGGTTTTGAAAAGAGTCTCTGCTGGCTCATGGCGGGAGCTTGAAAAGGGGAATCAAAATAGGTTGTTTTTATTTATTTACTGTAAAAACTAGCTGTGTTTTCATGCTGGGTTCAATATTGAAGGTTTCATTTCTTATATCAAAAGCAAGGCCTGGGGTAAGGCTGGGGGTTTGGAGAATTAACTAAGTGATTCCCCCTCCCCCCGACCTTCAGTGAAATTCAGGTAGAAAATTAAATTCCAAGCAGGGCTGGCCACATCTGTTTTGGTTTTTATAATGGGAGGTCAAGAGAGACACACTACAATTATTTTATATACACTATGTAACAAAGAGAAACTAGTTTTCTTAAACCACAGGGGCCCTATTTTTTCCCATCGGATAGTGATAAAAATCGCCATGATGTGACTATGTATGACATGTTCTGGGATTCGGAGATGAGTCAAATGATAGGGCTTTGTAATAATTTCTCAATACATCAGGTGGCTAGCACCTTAAGGGTAGACTGGTGTTCAAAGCTGTTACTTCCCAGTGAAACAAGAGAGAGGGTGTTAGTGTAGCTAAAAAGCATAGTGTCACAATCCCCTGGAGTCACTGAGAGCTATTGGCTAGATTCTGCTCTGCGAATGGAAGTAGTGATAAAACAGATGCTGAGGAGATGGATCTAAAAGGGGTGGATGGAATAATACATCAGCTGAGGAATAACCAGAGCAAGTATTCCAGGAGGGGATAACATGCAGATTTGAAGTGCTAACGTAGTGCAGTGTAGCACTATTCAGGTAGAATATCTGATTCTTTCAGTATACTCAGTCCATATGTTGGTCTTTTTTTTTTTTTTTGAATGCAAATGAAGGTTTCACTTTTTATTCTAAAATAGTAAAAAATGTGGCGGTGCATCTCGTAATGATTGACATTTCAAGAGAATAAGTAATGTATATTTCTGAGTCTTCACGGGAAGAATAATTCTGGACACACTTAAGTAATAGTTTGTGTTTCTTAAAGCAATCATGAGATGAAATTACAGACAAATGTTTTTTTTCCTTTCAATGCTGTTGTGCTTTAAAATATTCACATTTACTTTTCCCAGTTGATTTAAATATTACTTAGTGACATCTTTAGTCTCCCAGTGTTGATGGTTTTATTAAATCTTGGTCCATCTAATCCTACCATCCCAAATGTATTGAGGGCTTCCTCCCCCCCTCCCTCCAAGAGGAAAATAACAGAAGTTGCTGTCAGAAAATAGACATTTTCCCCCACTTCTTTGGAATCATTCATGACTTTGTCAGTGTAATTTGTTTAATATTAAAGGAAAGCTTGGCTCACAAGCTGTTCAGAGGGGAGAGAAGAGCATATTGGAGGGTGGTGTGAAGAAAGAGGCAGTGCTGAAATAATGCTAAAATGTCTTGATAGAAGTATTTTTTGTCTGTAATGTGGTCTGGTGAGAGGGGACCCACGTGGCCAGTCGGTCCTGAAGTCCATTGATGGCGCATGCATACTTCAGTACTGTGCTAGCAGCATTTAATGACGAGGATACTCTGCCAGGCAGAATTTTGCATTTTACTGCAAAACTCTCTAGGGCTTCGGTAACACAGCTTGACGTGACCTAGCAAGCCCCCTTGTCTCAGAGCTTCTTAATAGTGGTTGAAAAATGGTGAAGCACCCCTGACTCTCAATCCAGCTTTTCTGTAGAGTCCATTTGGTATCTACAGTATGAATGTGTCACATGTTCCTTGGCTGATTCTTAATCTTCATAATGTGCGATCGTTGCCAGCGAGAAGGACAATGATGTTAAGCTCCTTGGGGCAAAGACTCTCTTGTGGTTCTGTGTTTGTACATCGCCTAGCATAAGGGGGGTTGTGGTCCATGACTGGGACTCCTAGGTGCTACAGTAACACAAATAACAGCACATAGTTCTCAGAAATTTCTTGATAGTGGTATTGCTTTAAGCTAACTGTGAGAGGGTGGTCGTTCCTTGGGATAAAATATTATTTTTCTTCTCCAGGCCTATGTGGTTGTGAGCATAGGAAGGATGCAGTAGGGTAAGATGTGGAGGTTCTTGTTGCTGTCCTTTCTGTGAATCTTTAAGGACCTTTGGGAGTGGAGTTCCTGAAGGAGGAGGATGGGAACTTCATTCTTTCTCCTCCTCTCTCAGTGGGTTCTTCTACTCTGGGAAACTTTTCCAGTTATGACTGTGCATGGGAAGGTGATTGGGTAAACAGGATTTAGCTGTCCTTCCTCTTCTCCTCTAAATCCCTGCAACATTCCATCCCTTATCCCAGAGCTGAGTGGAAGCCATCCCTTTTGATGTTTTTGCTTTTACCCCCGGAGGCAAAGTTGCTAGTGACATGGATATTCTCAATTAATTACAAGTACTCAGTATGAAATTCCCCATTGAAAAGGTTAAACAGAGGGCTCCTGGCCCAAGGAACCTCCATCTGGACTGGCTGCAGCACCTGCACCCAGCTACTTGTGGAGTGGATTGTGTAGCTTACACACACACTCTTGTCTGCATGGAGCGGGGCCTGGGTTTGGCATATGGCTATGGGCTCCTGACTACTTGCTAAATGGTTTCCAAGGTAAAAAGTGCAGGGAGGAAGGAGGAACAGAGGAGTTGAAAGCAGAGAGACAGAGATCAGGTGTGAGAAAGAAGGGAATGTTTTATTGGCAATAGCGCTTAACTCCATGTTTTAGCTGAGGTTTTGGCAAATGGAGTTGACTATGTGCAGCTGTTGCCACATCTGTGCAAGGTAAGTAGGGCCTTGAGACCAAGGGCCACTGATTTCTCTCCCAAGGGGAAATTGACTAATTGCAAACTCCCAAAATCTGTTACCAGGTGCAATCAGAAGATCTTATTCTGCTGAAGGAGAGGCAAGTGAACAGCCTCTTCTGTAAATCACAGCTGTTGAGTAGAGACAAGCACTGCTAGAAGTGACTGAAAGGGGAACAAACGCAGCAGCTACCAACAAGTATGTCACAGGATCCAGTTGCTAAACAAAGACCTGAGCAGTGGAGCCAATAGAGCTCACTTCTGATGGAAACCTAGAGTAAAAGAGAGGAAAAGGCTCTCGTGCTGTGACCTCAGATACTGGGGAAACTGTTAAGCCTACTTGAGAGATTGTAAAGTGTGGTTGTTAATTGTGACCTGTCTGCTTGTTCTTCAGTGCCAGCTTGACCGAGTCACCACTTACCAGTTGAACATTGCCAATTGGTGAGGTGTCACAGCCTTCATTTTTTTGATTGTCTAAGTCCGTACACAACTGTGTATGTTAAAACTGAGTTTAAATGTAGTTGGTAGATGATTTTGGCATGGTTTCCCTGACGAGTGTCGAGGAGGTTATATTTGTGGGCAAGAGCCATGTTACAACTGTATCAATTTCTCTTTCCCAGTCTTAGTTTATTGGCACGGATCTCTTGGCTCGCAGAGGTCATGTTTGCACTAGAGAATTGAACTGTTGCTATTTGAACAAATTGGATAGAGTTATAACCACCAATAGTGCAGGGTCTATACTTGCCCCGAGGGTTTGGGTTTTGCACTGGGTCCACACTAGAGTTGTTGTACATAATTCCAGTCTCACTGCTCTCTGAACACGTATCCTGCAGTTCTTGACACAAGTCCCAGAAGTAGTGAGTCCTGGGAGATTTCGAAAAACAACCAGGAAGACCAGGGGAATTGTTGGAGAAATGCCAGTAACCACCTGGTAGACTTCCTTAATTCCCTTGGAGAACTGCCTGCCCCTTAATGTTGGTGCCATTCCCAATGTGGTCTCTCAAAATGGAGTCTAGCTTGAAGGCTCCACTTAGACTCCTTTCTCAGCAGAAAAGCATCTGCTGAAGCTTTTCATAAGCCGTTAGGAAGGTGCTGCAGTAAGATAATGGACTGTGTTCCAGAAGTACCTGTGGCATCACTGGATAAACCCTAATAGAACTATGGTAGGAATAACTGCATCTGAATAAAGCCTTTTGTAGAAAGATGTTAATGGGTGAGTCTGTTCCTGCCAGTGATCTCAGCGGGAAAGGGAGCACTCAGCATCCTGCAGGGTCCGGGCAGTGGTTCCAAAGGTCACTGTAGGCAGGATCTTGCTCCACTGCCTGCCTCTGTGTGTGGCTTTCAGATTTTCCCAGACGCTCCGAAATGGAACCTTGCAAAGTCGCCTTTCCTACATTGGGTGAG
Source organism: Dermochelys coriacea (assembly GCF_009764565.3). Lineage (NCBI taxonomy): Eukaryota > Metazoa > Chordata > Testudines > Dermochelyidae > Dermochelys > Dermochelys coriacea. The sequence goes on from NC_050068.2 coordinate 152,105,752, forward strand.
GTGTTTGACAGGTGTTTGCACACCCAACTCTTGCTCCCTATCTGGTAGAATAAACAAAATATACTTGTGTAGAATTTTCTCTGAGTAACATGCAAGCAGCTCCCTCAGTACAGTCACCAACTATTAATGCTTTCTTTACTTAAAAAAAAAAATAAAAAAAAATAAGGGGGGGTTTTCTGCTAGAATTTTTCTGGCCTCTATGAGAGGAGGATCTTACCAGTTTAAAAGGAAATGATCCAATTAATTGAATATATTGGTCATATTAATAACAGTAATTTACAGCGTGGGGCAGAAACTAAGGAAACTCGGATCAGAGCACTGCTATTTGGCCTTTTGCTCCTCTCCCAACATGCGCACACTTCTACCCATTCCCCCCTCTTCCAGCTTTTAGGTATGAAGTGATTTTTAAAATTGCTGCAAATGAGTCTTTTGGGCAGACTTTCTGAATTAATCACCAATACTTCAGTCTAGACACCATGAAGGAAATTTTCAAGGCACTGCCTCTGGTGTTGCCTTATGACTTCCATTAGACTCTGTGGGAATTGTGGGATAAAACCATCAGCAGAACTTTGAAAACATAACTCCCACATGTCAGTATGTGGCACACATTAGTGGGTTTACCTTTCGCATGCACAATTTGTCTGCCAAGAGGCTGCTCACTGATTCTGCTGCACTGAATGCTACCATACTCACAGTGTAGGAGGGAAAACTAATTTGGCCAGCAGAAGCCCCGCACAAAATGCTCCTCGACTTTGCTGTTGAAATGCAAAGCACTCCTGAATGAGCCATATTGTACCTTCTCTCAGTAATGTCTTTCAACCCAAGATATCCAGAGAATGGTGTAAATTGGGATGTTCTGGCTGGAAGACTGGTGTTTCGTAGCTGAATGAGAGGCTGTTTTTTCCTCCCCTTCTCCCAGTGGGAGAATGTTGCCAACTCTTAAATGAATGGAACGTCTTTCCCTCCACTCCAGCCTGAATACTGTTCTGTACAGTTTTTAAAAAGTACAATGTCAACCTCAGGGGGGCTGGGGAGAATTTCTGTCACTTTAGTCTGTTACTAATTGTTTTCCTTTCCAAAAGGGTATATTGCTTCATAAATACAGTTGATGACTTACAAGGTCTGAGACACTGATGGTGTAGCTGTTAGAGTTGCACCATTTGAATGGTTCTCTGTTGAGCCAGTTATATTGTAGCTCCATGTTATAAACTGTTACGAGGCATTGGACTCCTGCTAGCCAGATGCTGCTGCAGAATTTTTTTGCCCATGGCATCCAATGTCACATGCTTTTTGGCATGTTTGATGCCCCGATTAAAGAAGATATCAGCCCTGGAAACACATGCATTTAGTTGGGGAACATAAGCTATCCTTAACTTAGTGCACTATTGTGCAAAGCCTTACTCACTGGAATAGTCCTTTCTCATGTGATTAGTCCCCTTGACTTTAATGACATTACTTTTAAGGTTTGCATAATCAAGCTCTTATACCTTTCTGTGATGGATGCACCTCTGTATTCATAGCCTACACACCATTGTCATCTTTGTACAAGGCATGCCTTGTTGAGGTATCATTTGAAAACTCCTAACTTGCTGATCGGTAATATGGTAAAATGCATGTAGCAACATTATATGTAAAGTTATGAACATAAGCTGAAATCATGACTGAAGTGTGCTTCCCAGATAAATCTGGGTAGTGGCTAAACCAGTTTCTCAAAGACAACGGGCAAGCTGAGGCCCCAGCCAGGTGTCAACAAAGCTGATGGGGCATCACCTATCAAGTGTCCATTTGCTGGCAAGAAAGGGGAGCTGGGACAAAGAGATCTGCATCTTAGCAAAGAAACAGGGTGAAGTCTCCTTCCTCTACCAGACCCTGTGTCTCTTGGTATTGAGCTGGAAATGCTTTTCCAAGAGGGACTGAAACTATAATAAGGAGGGGCAAACACTCTGAGACACCCCCACCTGCCTGACCTATCTCATTTCTCTGAATCTGAGAAGACAAAGGAAACAGCTGTTGGACTCTGGGGGAGGGGTCCTGACCTGAAAGTTTGGTCAGTAATTAGGGTTGCCAATTTTGATTGCAGAAAACTGAACACCCCTGCCCCCCCTTTCTCCGAGGCCCCGCCCCCACTCACTCCATCCTCCCTCCCTCTGTCACGCCTTTATTTTCACCAGACTGGGGCAGGGGGTTGGAGTGTGGGCTCTGGGAGGGGGGAGAGGGGAGTTTTGGTGCAGCAGGTGGTTCAGGGATGGGGGAGGGGGTGCGGGCTCCGGGAGGGAGTTTGGGTGCGGGATGGGGCTCAGGGCTAGGGCAGGGGTGTGGGAGGGAGTGCGGGGTCCAGGCAGCACTGACCTCAGGTGGATCCTGGGAAGTGGCCAGCATGTCCCTCCAGCTCCTAGGTGCAGGGGCGGTCAGGAGGGCTCCATGCTATGCCCCTCCAGCAAGTGCCAGCTCCACAGCTCCCATTGGCTAGGAACCTGTCAGTGTCTGGTCAGATCTACTGACCTGACACCCAAATTCCAGTTACTGTGGGCAGGGGAGGTGGGCAGGTGCTGGTTCATCACCTGTGCCAGCCCCTACTCTGCCGGGGCCGCCTCCTGGCTGCATCTCCCAAGCCCGGTTCCGCAGGCGAGTCCCTCCTGACCTGGGCGGGGAGGCGGGAGAGGGAAAAGCAGTGAGTGACAGGGAGAGGGGGCAAGAGGAGTAGATGGGGAGGCCTTGGGGGAAGAGGTGGGGCAGGGGAGGTTTCAGCACTCCTGCTGGAGTGTCTGCTTTTTAAATGTTACCAAGCTGACAACCCTACTTGTAACCATTTCTGATTTTTGTGTCTCATTGCTTGTACTCACTTAAAATCTATTTATTTGTAATTAATAAACTTGTTTTTATGATTTTTATCTAATCCAATGTGTTTAAGTTAGTGTCTAGGTAACTCCATTTAAGGTGGTAAACTGGTGTATATTATTTCTTTCAGGAATAATAGACTTAATATATTTAGACTGTCCAGGAGACGGCTGGTCAGTGCAAGACTTGCATTTCTGGGTGGGAAAATCTGGGACTGGGAGTGTATTGGGGTCGCCCTTCAATATAACCAAGACTGGTAGAGCCACAGTATAATCCAAGTGTTGCTGGCATGCTGCAGTTACACACAGACACTCAGGGTATGACTTGCATGCTGGAAGGCTGTTTGTGAGTGGCCCAGGTGAAAGCTACCACCAGCAAGGTATTGTAAGACACCCAAAGTTTCAGGGCAGGGGTGACACAGCCTGTCACTGGTGTGGATTGCACCCCGGTATGTCATACCTTCCTGCGCTTTACCACTTTTCCCCTGCTTCCTCAGCCTTCTAGGTAAAAATGTGTGTTGTTTTGGGTGTTGTTTTGGCTTGTCGGTGCTAGAGAAGAGGCTCTCCTTCCTTGCTCCTTTCAACCCTTCAAGAATCAAAGCTAGCACTGTTTCGTTGTGTGCCCTAAGAAAACTCTTCGGGCATATTTTATGTCAGATATTAAAAAATTTCACAGTTCATGTTTTAATTTTCAGGCACCACCACCACCATTCATTAAAAAGGGAGGACTAAGACCAGTGAGAGGCTGGTAGTATGTGCATCCAGAATGGGCAAATAATAGGAATTTTGGCCTTAGTCCAGGAGAAATGTGACCCAGTAAACTTCATAAAATACTGTTCAGTTACTCACTTTATTATGCAGGAGCCGTGAACAGGATAAATAGTGTCGTCTTAACTACTGCCAAAGGAAACATTTCATATGCTATATATAATCATTTTCTCCGTCCTGGCTTGCAGCAGGAAAGAACTGCCACACATCTTTTCACAGAGATAATTTCTAATGTAAAGTCTTGGACTAAGTTAAGATACACAGTTGACCCTTTGTGTACGTTTTGCCCCATGCGAGTCTAATAAAAACTGTTCAGGATATCAAGTATCGGAGAGGTAGCCGTGTTAGTCTGGATCTGTAAAAGTGGCAAAGAGTCCTGTGGCACCTTATAGACTAACAGACGTATTGGAACATAAGCTTTCGTGGGTTGAATTCACCCATGAAAGCTTAAGCTCCAATACATCTGTTAGTCTGTAAGGTGCCACAGAACTCTTTGCCACTTGTTCAGGATATATTGTGGTGCAATTGAACTTTTTTTTTTTTTTTAATTCGCTCTGGAAGTCTGGAGCAAAATATAATTTGTAAAAATGTCTGTGTGTGTATTTGTAAAGCAGTATAGAGAACTATAGCTGGATAGGGAGAAGCGATGAGAGAGTGGTTAGAATAATTCTTTTCTATCTCCCTCCTCACAATCCAAATAGATGATGATTATTATTTAACCTTTTATATTGTGATAGTGCCAAGAAGCCTCAGTCAGGTTTGGGCCCCATTGTGCTAGGCACTGTACGGATATATAGAAGATGACAGCCTCTGCCCCCAATGAGTTTGCTGTCTAAGAGTCATGTGATTTGAAAGCTGACTGAAGGATGCAGGGCTCTGTGTTTGTTTTAAAGTTGAAGCTGATTAGTGCTTCTTGTTCTAGGAATTATAATTAGGCACTTAAATACATATTTCAATACCTAAATAGAATGGTGTATTGAGATCCTGCATCTCCAGTTGATTGCAGTGCAAGCTTAGTGCTAATGTAAATCAGGCCTCCTGCTAGGTCCTTAAATAAGGATTTAAGGGGCAGATTCTTAACTGGTATAAATTGTCATTACTCTAACGGAGTGAGTGGCCCAATGATAATTTACATAAGCTGAGGATATGCTCTGAGATGCCTGATTTTAGGCACTCATGGGCACATAACTTCTCCTTTCCCCGACTGTTGTTAGCAATGTTCCTAATATATTTGCCCTCGGGCCATCGGCTGCAATCATAACTCTTTGTGCAATTGTCCAAGAACTGTCTGCATTTGACAAATGCAATGGCAGCACAGCTAACCAAAAAAGGTGCATTTTTTCTGTTGACCTTTACTTACATATATTTATTGGTAAGTTTACAACTTTATTTCAGCAGCAGCTTTTACCAAAACAAATAGTATTTTAAATGTAGACCAGTAAGCCACATTTTGATAGTGTACAAAAATATTTTTCTAAGGTTTTTTCCAGTGGCTTATAACTTTCTCAAAGTAACTGTCCTGGGAAGACTTTTTTCCAAGGATTGCTCTAAAGCCAGAGTTAGTGGTTATTTATTTTGCTTGAAAAGTCAAGCAAAACTGCTCAGCCTTTTAGTTTTAAGTAATTTCAACCCAGAAAAAAAGTGGTGATTTTACCAGAGATTTTTTTTCCACATGCATTTTTTATGCTCTATTGTTTTTATTTAAATATCAAACTGTCAGGAATACCTTCCTCATTAAAGACTATATAAGTGCAGAGTCTGAAGAAAATTAGACTTAAGACAAGTGGATTGTGCATGTCCAGCCTATTTTCTTCATAGACAATAACTCCTGCCCACAGTTTGGTTATCCCAGTGTATTCATCTGCATATGAACCTTCTGGATTCTTCTTGAATTCTGACAAGCCATTCTTCTCCTGTAGATACTCCACGGACAGCTCTTTTTATTTTCTGCTTCCAAAATGGTGTTAGAAAGTGTTGTTCCATTTCTGCTCTTCTCTGGTGCCTCCAGTCTCAGATTTGTCACGCTTCACAGTGCACTCTTGGGCACACAGCCCTACTGCATGCAAAACAAGAATCAAATATTCAGTGTTCAAATAGATATTTTGTATAGCTGAAATGCTTTATTAAACTCAAAAGCAAAACTGGTAGATATTTGTGTTCACAGAATGAGATAGGTGGGAATTAATTTTTACAAACAATGAAAAATTCAAAGTTTGAGTTCTTGTGTCATGTCTGAGCTAGCTCCCATTGAAGTCTACATACAAGGATCAGAGCTATGGCTGATATGAGAACCATGCCTTTTATATTTCTTAAGAAGTTCTGCTGGTTTTTTGCATTAACAGTTTTTGTGCTCATATGGTAATTCTAGATCTACCTATTTTTTCAGGTTTCAGAGTAGCAGCCATGTTAGTCTGTATTCACAAAAAGAAAAGGAGTATTTGTGGCACCTTAGAGACTAACAAATTTATATGTGCATAAGCTTTCGTGAGCTACAGCTCCGATGAAGTGAGCTGTAGCTCACGAAAGCTTATGCTCAAATAAATTTGTTAGTCTCTAAGGTGCCACAAGTACTCCTTTTCTATTTTTTCAATTTATTACGTGTTTAAAGAGAAATTACAAATGCAAACATTTCGCAAAAACAATTACATTTCCTCACCCCGGAACTGAAACAATAAACAACAAAATCCATCCTCGCTTAACTCAATTTCTCCAAAATGTCCGGCATTGTAAATAGTCAAATCAGGATAATTTCCTAGTAGCAGGCCTACTCAATCAGTACTTGCAATAGATTTTTTTTTTTTTTTTTTTTTTTTGGAAGCAGGAAAAAATGAACTCAGCTCTGTTAGGGTCATTGCTTTTGTAAAACTACTGAATATTTGTGAATACCTCATGACTATGGATGACTGTTGTAACTCTCTTACCAGTGGAGAAGTTGAAGAGAAGGGAGGCAATCTTAGACAATTCTAGAATGACATTTTAGCAGAAAGTGGTGATTAAAGCATGAAGAAATGCTTTTTTGAATAGGAAGTCAGTGATACTCTATTTTATTCACATATGTAATATCTATATCTACTGCTCTAGGCAAGAAACTTCAGTCTAAAGGTCTGCTGTTTTTCTGTGGGCCTCCCTCTCATTGGGTTTGTGATCAGTGTGTTCTGATATCTACGACAAAGAATGCACTGTGTCTATGCTGTGAACCGACTATGTGACTACAAAGGGGACTGAACAGAGTGAGACATGGTTCTGGTTTGAGAATGATCATCTTCATTTGTATTCTGATCAGGTGGCTGAGTTACTGTGGAAAAGCTAGAGCCAGACTGCACTCCTTACAAGATCTTTTATCCCCTTTATCAGTGGTGTGGCTGGTTTGCTGCAGTGAACTCCCAGGCCCTTCTGTTTGTAATACAGCTGTTGCTGTAGCATGTACGTTTGGGTGTGAACAATTGCAGATGTGACTTAAAAACTAACAACTTTATAGGATATGAAATACAACATTAGGAATGAGAAATCTGCATATTAAAAATTGACAGGATCCATACGATAATGCTTACTATTGTGATGGCTCTTACTGGGTAGTGAGTTTAATGCAGGCACAGGGATCCTCCTGTGTGAAAAGCATTGTAGGGATAGGGCCTAATGTAGTACTTTAAAAAACAGCTGTTTCAGTTGTTTGGGAATATATAGACTTTTTGTGCTGTTGGACGTGTTGTTTCTAGATACTGTTGCATTAAGCTGAAAGAGCAATTCCTAAGCCAGGATCTTATCTGGAAGACTCTACATTTGGGATTCGGTGGTGTTGGTCCTTTAATGTCTTCCTGTAATAGCTTTGTCTATACTAGACTTTTTCCCTTAGCATTACCTACCAGACTGTATCTGGCCTGGTGGTGGCAACAATGGAGTCACTGGTGCAGGTAATACAAAGGCCGCCAACATCATTTGTACCTTCATGACTTCACTTACTCTGCACTCAGAGGACAGTGGTGAACTTCAGAGAGAGAGAGAAATTTCCAGGATATTGATTAAGTTTGCCTTCAAATTGTTAAACACCTTCCTATTAGGCTCCTGCTTCTTTTGCATTTTGTATTGATCATCAAAGGGTGCAGAAATTGTAAAATGGTATTCCCCTCATGTGCTTTAAATGCAGCTGTCCCCCATGTGTATTTTGTGGTGGCTGATCCACTTTCTTGCATGCTGACACAGCATTGCTTTTGCTGTAACATCACTCCTGGAACATATGTTCTTTTGAAATTGATACAGAACTTTCTGGAATGATACCTGAAAACCCTGTATATTGAGGCAGTACTGGCAGGTGCAGGAAGCCCAGGTGATATCTTTTGAGCAAACTCCAAAATACTTAGCAATTTGCTGTGGGGGGAGGAGAAAAGAATCCAGGCCTGATTCTGTTCCCCTCCACCTTATGCAGTCACTTACATCAATGGAAAGTGGTTGTAAAGTGGTACTCATCTGACTTAGTAGCATTTTACCCTCACCACTTTGCATTGGTTTAATTGACTACATAAAGTGCTGTGCATGGAAAGTCAGGCGCATATTGTCTTTGAAGTACGGGAGGAAGGGGAAGATATGCAAAGTTATTCTCTACCAGAGAAATCCTGTGCAAATACCAGCCCATTGGCACGTTCCAAAGGTGGAAAAAGAAATCCTCTCTGAAGTATCTTCGTGAGCCAAGAACAAAAATGATCACCTGCCTGGGGTAGCTCATAAGTATTTATAGATGGGATTGAACCCCATCAGGGACAAGGTAATTCCACTTTCAATTCACAACGATAAATGTCTTTTTGTGCACATCAATATGTGTATATAACATTTGCCTGTTGTCCCTCATTCCTCCAGCTGATGGGTCTCGTCTCCTGTGAAACTCTAAGTACCCTCCCTAGTAGAGCTGTATGAATACAGAATTTTTGGTTGCTGGTAGTTCCAAAGAATCAGGGGATGGGGGTGGGAGTTGTTTTGGGGTTAAATCAAAAATGAATTTGATTGAAATGTTCAGCAACTTGAAATTGGAAAAAGAATTAATTTCTGGTCAAACTAAATGTTTCATTTAAGTTCTGACCATTTTAAAATATTTTTGATTGTTTTTTATAAAAAGTTGTTTTGAACCAGAAATTTGAAATGTTTCATTCAAATGAAGCATTTTGATTTTTTTAAAATAATTTTTGTGTGTTTGTGTGTCCAGGGGAGGGGGAGTCCTGGTGGCCACAATTTGGCGAAACTGACATGAAATTGTGAAATGTTATCAGTGTTGCCAAATCTGCATTTTTATTTTTTTGCTGAAAAAAAGCTTCAGCTGAAAAACTTCCCCCAGCTCTATTCAGCCTTGAAGCGGCTTAAATTGCTGCACACCTCCCATCACAACATTACTGATCGTGAAACTTACCAGAACCAGTTTCCTTTCCCCAACACTCATACCCATGCACATGTCTGTACCTGAGAGAAAAAGAGTGAGTGTGCTGGTGATAGCTCTTTGTCTTTGCTGCTGTCCTCAGCCTGGCATGATTGCTGTCTCCTGCTCTTCTTTCCCCTTCCCCTGGCTCTCCCTGCCCCCAACCTCTCCCAGGCATTTAAAGGGTGCAGTGTAGAAGCCTTTACCCTTGTAGAACAGAAAAATGGATAGGAAGAAGAAGGCAAGATGATAAAATGGCGAATAGAGAAACTTGAGCAAAGGGTGGCAGTATTTCTTTGGATTTATACGGCACAAGTAGAGATTTATGTGGCAGCTTGGCAAAAAGGTAAATCGTTTGGCCATTTATGCAGTTGCATAAACCCGTTTTACATGAAGCCTTACCTGAGACACTGATTCGAACAGATGTGTACTTCTTGCTGTGCACTAACTCTCTGTGTAGATAACCCTTTAGACACCCCCCCCCCGCTGCTGTTTAACTTTGCTTCCCTTCTTTCATTCCCCTCAACTCTTCTGTAACTTTTCCTTTGACCTTTTTTCCATGAAAACCAAGTAACTGCAATAATCTCATACAAACTCAGTCCTAGCAGGTACTCTGATACTGTTAGCTCAGCCTCCATTTTCAAAGTGGGTGGCAAGAGACCACCAGAGAAACCAACTAAAATGCCTCACACAAATAAGAAAAATAAGTGTGTACATTCACAAGAAATGTATTTTCTGTAGTGTCACTTTGTCACAAGTTTTACCAGTTTCTGTAAAAAGTGAACTACAAAGTGAATGTGAAAATGGAGATGTGTAGATTTCTGTGCTCAATATCTCCCCATCTGTCAGTAAACCCAGGTTTAAAGTTGTTAAATTGTATCTACACTAAGACCTAAATGGTGATGGTTCAGATGGAGTTAGTTATCATGACTTATGAAAAACAACCTTGTTTTTCCTAGACCGGATGAGTCTAGAAGTTGATTTGAACTCCAAGAGTTCAAAATCAGACCAAAACAAATGCATTAGATGCAACTGCACTTTGGAAATTCTGCAAAATCCATTCCCAAATGCATCCTTTTAGCCCACGTGTGTATTGTGGCACCTTTGCAAATGTCCTGTGAGAAGAGCAGAAAAATACTCTAGTGATGGAGTTGGTCAATGCTGTTTTCACACCTGGGCGGAAAGAGCTACTTTAGATGTAGTCATGTTGCATATACAACCGCTTGATAGTGACTGAATCACCTCCTATTTCTCTCGTGTCTAAAGGTATATTATAGAAGTCAAGAAGCTAAGATATAAAATGAAACTGTATTTGAAATATAATAAAAATGCCATTGTACCTAAATTTGTGTGTGGGTCTTTAACACCAGATATATTTTTTTAAACAATAACTCAACATATGTTAACTGATGCACAACTGCTGAACAGTAGTGTGTATAGAAGGAGAATCCTAAACAATAGGATGGGATTAAGGGTACAGAGATGGAACAAGTGGGGATAAGCTACTTTATAAAATGGGTTTGAAAAATCCTGTTTTAATTTATTTGAAGCTCTGTGATTGTTTCAAATAGTTGGTTTATGGATGCATGGTGTAGACAGCATTTGTGGTGATTTGGGGAATCTATCTGTACAATTTATGAATTCCATGTGAGATTATGAGCTGTGTTTGTATCTTTACTAAGATGTAAACTTCTTTTTGAATGTTGTCTTCTCCATTGTGCTTTTATCTTTACGTTGGACTGATTCTAAGGAGGGCTGATAATAGAGGGTCACTAGCTCAAGATGGTCCCCTTTTCCAATACAAACACCCTAGACACCCTTCGGGAGTCCACCCAGGAAAACTGGTTTGTCAGGGGAAGGGGTTGCCTGGCAATGAAGTCACCTGATACAGGTCCCTGAGATCACAATGGGGAGGCGAATATAGAAGTCACCTGACGGAGGGGACTGGAAGATTATAAAAGGGCAGGATCTGTTCTGTTCAGGGTCTTTAACCATTGTCACTATCTCAAGATGAGGGAAGCTGCTGCAGAAGCTTGCCCCGACTACCTGCACTCAGACAACCCCCAAGGGAAGGGTGAGCTAGAGAGAGAGCCATTGCATTTTAGGGTGTCTGTTTTCTGTATGATCTGTATTCTCTGCATTTCTAGTGCTTAAGCGAAGTGCAATGGTGTGTTTAAAATCTTATGTAAAGTGTTGCTGTATTATATGCTGTACCATATGGCACCTTGAATAGGTAAACCAGAAGGCTCATGGCTATGGGTAGAGTTCTGGGAGAGGGAGTCAGAAGTGGTCCCAAGGACTGGGCAGAGAGACCATGTTGTCTGAGCTCTCAGGAAGGGGTGCTAGATAGACTCTGCGAATGGGGCTAGGGCCCTCATCCAGGGACAGTGCCAGGACTCCATGTAGAGTAGGAGTCTTAAAACATCTGCAGATCCAGAGCTGGGTCCCCTCAGAGCAGTTAGGTGAGTGGCTAAGAGGGGGTGCTTGACTGGACCTGTGATAGCATGGTCTAGTGATAAGATAAGATGGGGGACAAAGTGACTGAGCCCTGTCTACAATAAATCTTCCACTGGTGGAGCTGCCCTAGTGAGTCCTGGCGGTAAATTATGGGTCCTGTTTTCTTGCTACTATAGCTGTATCTTCAGTGGAGCGTTTCCTGTACTCCTGATCCCCTTCTTGACTTGAGCTGCTTCATCTTTTCTAATTTTATGCACAGGGGTTAAAGTAGTTTAAAGTCTGCATGTAGTCTAAAGCCTTTTTCTGCAAAAATAAAAGAATACTTTTTATGTGATACTAGTACCATTTTAGTTTTACAAAGTATGTGGGATTTTTATACATTAGAAAAATATTAATTCTTCATCATACCAGATCCATTATAATAGGTATTTCAGCCTGCTTGCAGCTTGGGGACAGAACCAGATCTGTCCATCACTGGAAGCAGGGGAATGCCCTCTCCCTTGAAGTTCCCTCCATGCCTCTATAGTGGACGGCGGTTTAGCCAGCACTGCCTGCTTGAAGAGCTTTTCTGGGGAAAGTTATAAATTTTATTTCAAGTGCTATCCATCCGTTTGGCTCAAAACATGTCTAATTCTCTGCTGTGTCCCTAGGCTGAATTTGATTTTTGGGGAGTTTGTCCCCTCCGTTCCGTTTCCCTTCTGACGCATTTAGAGAGCTGGGCTGCGAAAAGACAGAGGCAAAAGGAAAGGCCTGTGTCTGCTGCCCCTCTCCCCAACAATCAAATGTCTTGTTGGGGAGCATAGTCGGCTCTGGGCAGCATGCAGGCGGTCCCCCACCCAAAGTGCGGACAGGTGATGTTGCCCTCTCCCCAGCAGGAAAGGAGACAGGCAGGATTGGAATAGCCAGCCTCAGGAGCAAGCAATTCCCATACCCCTATCTCCTTAGGAGGCCTGCAGCTGCCCTGGTCAAGCTATGTATCTGTACATCCCTGCAAAGATACAATAGGAGGATGAGGATTTCTTGCTACACCTAAAAGTTTGGGAGAGTATTGGGCTGTTGTTCCAGCTGCCGCTGTGGGGCGTCAGGCCCTAATGTAGAGGCTATTGTTTCCAATTTGTTGTAGGTTTCCATGGCTGGCCTCCATCACCACTTCCTTTCTTTCCCCCACAGCTGGCCATGGAGCGATGAGAGGGACAGCAGCTAAGATGTAAGAGGACAGTCAAACGATAAGGGGTCTCTGGGCCCACCACTTACTTCTTTCTAGTTCCCCAGGCATCCATTTTGTAGGGCCAGAAGGTTCTTCAATGTGCATCAGTCCAAATTCAAACTGGTATCGCTACTGAAGGTCAGTGAGGTGCATCTTCCCTGATGGTAAGGGAGTCAATTCAAACAGTGTGCGGGGGGGAAAAGAAAGAGATTTTTACTCCTCCCCTTCATAGCCAGCCCAGTCCAGGCAGACATCACCTTAGCTCTCCCTCTTTTAGGCATGAAAACTCACCTGACCCACCAAAAATAAAATAAATCCTCCCCACACACCCCCACATCATCTGACCCCCTAAGTGCTTCTGGACACTGTCACAAGGAATGTTAACATGGGTGGCCAGTACTGCAAGTGTGGTCCCTCTCAACCTAAAATCCCATGGCCTAAGGGCTTCTCCCTACAAACAAACAAACAAACAAATAGAATAAGGTAGTGGGATACTAAGCTGGTTCATGTATTTATAGAGGGCTTTGGTCCTTGACATCAGTCAGGCAGATAATTTCCCAGCTATCTTAATGATTCCATGTGAAACTTTATGGAAAGCTGGGAGTCTCTGGAGTCATTGGGAAAGCGGGTTTATCATCCTGGCTCTTGCCTGACATTATAGAAAGAAATACAGGTCATATGGAAGGTTGGGACTGTCCCTGATGTACCGTAGGAGAAAATACAACTTTGCACATGGTAGGTAGAACAAGTGCAGGGTTCTGTGGCATGAGGTCAGCAGCTGTTCTCTGTGGCCTCAGAGCTATATGCAGGACTCCTAAATAGCCCTGTCTGGAGTTAGATTGGTGACCGGTGCTAGGTTCTTTCAGTTTGGGAACAAATAGCTACCTACAGCATTGGTCAAGATGAGATTACCGGGCATTGTCTAGTAGGGGTACCTTGTGAGCTGTGCAGGCATCACAGGACGGCCTTGTCCCATTCCCCGTATCAAGCAACCCGTGGAATGCCAGGCAGGGTGGGTTTTAGGGGTGGGCAAGCAGGGTGGGTGCCCAGGGTTCCAAATTCCAGGGGACACTGTGCTGCTGTGGCGCTTCTCTTTTCCTCTCTCCAGGCTCTGACTGGCTGGCCTTTTTTTTTTTTTTTTCGGTTGCCCAGCTGCTTGGTGCTAGGGATTGGAACACAAAGCGTTTTGTACCCTGGCAGGAAAAACTGTTAAGGCTGCTCCTGCTGACAGGACAGGAATGAAATTGTCCATCTTTTAATTCAGACTGGAGAAATACTACCTGCTCCCCATCCTATTTCTAGCCTCAGAAAATAGCGAACAGAGTATGACTCCACTTGAAACATCTGCATAAATTCCTAAAGGAGGCATATCTTCACTTTCCCATTTTAAGTTTTACAGATGACAATACGTTCATTATGCATATGGATGGCAACTTTATTTTTATTTTTTTGCATCTTCAGCCATCACCATTTGAAATGGCTAGGCCTCCCAGTATTTCTTCCAGGGCTGTGGTAATATTAAATACTGGTTTTTAGGGAGAAAAAAATTCATTTTTTCTGTCTTCCTGGACAGTTTTTCTGAGCAAGGCTCTGTTCGGAGAAAGCTGAAACAAGCACGCATAGTGATATGGTTGAGGAGTATGATAGGTTCATGATAAACACAGACACATGGTATGAAGGAAGTCCACCATAAATCTAACCTGAGGAGCAATACTATCAGATACAAGGTCTCATCTCAGAAGAATGTTAACAGAAGATGAAGAAGCTATTTAAAAACAAAAGTTGATGTCACAGAAATAAAAATCAGGTTCTTATTGAATCTTTTTGGAAATAGTGATCTCAGGCACAGACATGCTCCAATGAACCAGAGTACACACCAGTCCTATCCAGTAACTCCTGGAGTCCTCTCCATATCTCACTCTCTCATCTGTTGGCAGAGGTCCAAAGTCCCATTGTCTGTTCTTTGCCTCCTCAGTTAGTGGCAAAGAAATTTTTTCAAAGAGATCCACCCATTATTGAGCTAAGTAGAGTGGTCCTGATGTCAGATGCCACCTGGGGATAATGGAGATGGCTCACAGGGGTCCCAATTCAATCCAGGGAATAGGTACCAGAAGGCAAGAGATCATCACAGCATCCATTGGTTAGAATACAATGATCTCTTTGAAGTCTTGGAGCACTCCTCCTTACAGGGATAACAGGCTTGTATTGGTCATGGTGGTCAATGTGTCTGATGGGATTTTCATAAATAAACTAGGAAAAACTTGATCAGTCCTTCCTGAGAGAGACAATCAACTTCTCCTGTCCTGGGCAGAGCTGAATTTCCTATCTCTATGCTCAATGCCCAGTAAGGGGAAGATCAGTATCAAGGCTTACATGACAGAAGTTGGATTAAACAGAATGGACCCATAAATATCCTCACTCATCGTAAAACAGTTTGTTAGCCTGGTGATTTGACCTCTTTGCACCTGGAAATAGCAATAAAGTGCCCAGTGACCTGTCTGTATGTCAGGACCTGGAATGCAAATTGATGGAGGATCTCTTTCAAAGCTGGGCAATCTCTTTGTATGCCTTCCTGCTGGTCCCCAGAACCATACAGATGATTTAAAGGATAGTATGGCAATGATGCTATTTATGCCTTTCTGGCTGAAGAGAATAAGGTTCTCAGGCCTGATTAATCCTGCGTCAGAGCTTCTAATGTCTCTCTCTTACAGATGAGGTCTGCTATTGCAAAGCCAATTCTCCAGCCAGAATCAGACAGGCTCAAAATGGATACTTGAATGGAGTGATTACTGCTCTCCTGGACCCTAGAAAGAAGTCAACAAATAGTATTTATTCTGCTAACTGGGGCAAAGTCCGTGGATTAACTACCGTATTAAACAAGTGAAACATGGCTTGATAATGTATGGAGGTGTCCAAGCTAAAGGTCAAGTCTCTAATGTTCTCATTGTGTTTAAGGAAAGGAAGTTTTGCGTAAAGCCCAACATTAAGTATCTCCTTTTGGGCAGCAGTCCTGATTTGAGTTCCACAAGGTCATAGACCACAACCTTGGAACATCATTCTGGTCATTGCAGCACTATCCAGATTGAACCTCTGTGGCGGGTGTCGTCATTCTTCTGATCTATTAAAGTAAACCTCACTATATCCGCCAATCAGATGACTTTATGAATTTGACAGCTTTCTCAGGTGATTTCTAGTATTTTACTTTTTAATTTCAGACAAGTGGTCCTTACCTCTGTCATAGTTCTCATTCCCAAAGTAAATTGAAGAAATATCCTTCCTTCTGACTAGCATCAAAATCCAGTCCTTAGGAGCACTGACAGTCTCATGGCAGAGAAATCTTGTCTCCTGCAGTGAGATCTGCTGGGTGGCCACATGCCCATACATAAATTCAGTAAAGCAATACATAAATTCACCAAGTTTTACATATAGGACATCCAGACTTTAGCTAGTGCCATATTTGGCAGAAGCTTTCTCCTTACTTCAGTGCCCACGGGAAGATAGAGGATGTATAATTTAGCTAATTTTGTATGTCCGTGTTGAAAGGATTGCCTGGAGTAGCACACTGCTCTGAGAATCCCATTTTATTGGCTCTGTGGACCTTAACTTAATAAGGAGTAGGAAAATTCATCTGTGCTTGAAAATTTTCTTTCCTCAAGTAATAAGGTCCACAAGTCCAGCCTATCCTGGAAACAAGTGGATCATCCAGAATAGAGATGGAAATTGAGGGAGAAATTATTCCCATGCCCTGTAGTAGGAGAAATTGTTGTGCTTTTTCTTCAAAGTATAGTTACTGTAATATGTAATTTAGGAAAGTAGAATGGAATTTTCCTGGCTGTGGAAGCTGCATTAATTAGAGGGAACTTCAGGAGGCAGGGCATTCCCCTGCTACTAGTGGCTCTTGGTTCTGGTTCTGCCCCCAAGCTGATTGTAATAGATCTATGGATGTTATTACTCACAAGAAAGTTTCAGGTAAGCACAGGTACATTTTCCTTTTGTATAGTTCACATTTGAAACCGGTATTAGTACAGCATCTCTCTAGTTGCTTCTTCCACAAACATTTGCTTCCGTTATCTTTGCTGTCAGTTATGATTCAGGCATCTACTTTTAAATTGGAGGTAACACCACCATATTCACAAGGGCATTTCACTGGTAAATCAGTTAGTGTGATTCTTCGAACACAGCATGTAAAGGATCCTGTAAATGCTAAGTAGAAATATTATTTATGATTGCGAGGAAGTAATTGATTTGATAAATTCTGAACTATGCAGAAAGCTAATTAACCATATTAATTAACCCAAACCACCAAGAAATCTGTTATCTACAGCCAGGTCCTCATCACAGAATATGCCCTGAGGAGACACTTGGGGATACACACCTTAACACACTTAATACTGCCTTCACCAAACAAGGACAGTCTACCAGAGAAGTAAATTGCCTCATGGAACAGGTCATCCAAATACCTGGAGAGAACCTGTTTCAACACAGGGAAAAAACCTGCTCCGACCGCACACCCTTAGTTATCACCCACCACCCTACACTGGAACGGGATATTGTTAAACAATTACATCTTATACTCATTTCGAAAGAAATCTTTCCCAAATCCCCTCTTCTAGCCGTTAAGTGCCACCCCCACAACTTTGCCAAACTCATCATCAGAAGCAAACTCTCCACAGACCAGGACCTATCAACTCAAAGTAGCACCAGATCCTGCCAAAACAACAAATGCAAAACCTGCAGACATATCGCCACTGCTGCAATGGTCAGTGCCCCCCACACAACATCTTTCAGGATCCATGGGT
This sequence comes from Dermochelys coriacea, assembly GCF_009764565.3. Taxonomy (NCBI): domain Eukaryota; kingdom Metazoa; phylum Chordata; order Testudines; family Dermochelyidae; genus Dermochelys; species Dermochelys coriacea. Next base: position 152,123,221 of record NC_050068.2, read on the forward strand.
TCTACACCTGTCAAACACAACATTTAGTGCACTGGATGAGGTTCACCACATCAGTGGTTTTCAAACTTTTTCTGGGGACCCAATTGAAGAAAATTGTTTGTCCGCAACCCAATGGGGCTGGGACAGAGGGGTTTGGGGTGTGGGGGTGAGGACTGTGGGATGGGGCTGGGAATGAGGGGTTCAAGGTGTGGGAGGGGGCTCTAGGCTGGGGCAGGGGGTTGGGGTGCAGGAGGGAGTCAGGGCTCTGGGCTGAAGGTGCAGGGTCTGGGGTGAGGCCGGGGATGAGGGGTTTGGGGTGCAGGAGGGGCTCTGGGTTTGCTGGGGCTCAGGGCTGGGACAGGGGGTTGGAGTGCAGGAGAGGGTCAGGGCTCTGGGCTGGGGATGTAGGCTCTAGGGTGGGGCCAGGAATGAGGGGTTTGGGGTGCAGGAAAGGGTTCCAGGTTTGGGGGGGATCAGGGCTAGGTCAGGGAGTTGGGGAGTGGACTTACCTCCAGCAGCTCCCAGTCAGCAGCATAGCTGGGGTGCAAAGGCAGGCTTCCCGCCTGTTCTGGCACCACAGACCACGCTGCGCCCTGGAAGCAGCTAGCAGTAGGTCCGACTCTCGCCCACAGGTACCCCCGCTGCCCCATTCCCATTGGCCAGTTGCTGGCCAATGGGAGTGCGGAGCAGGTGCTCCGGATGGGGGCAGTAAGTGGAGCCCCATGACCCCCCGCCTAGAAGCCAGACCTGCTGCGAGCTGCTTTCAGGGCGCAGTGTGGTGTCGGAACAGGAAGGCACTAGCCTGCCTTAGCTGGGCAGCACCACCAATGGGACTTTTAATGTCCTGGTCGGCGGTGCTGACCAGAGCGACCCAGTGCCTGACATACTGCGACCCAGTTCTGGGTCGCGACCCGAAATTTGAAAAATGCTGCACTAAATGCTTCAGTAACAACATTACACTCTCAAATGAACTCTCGCAGAAAGATGATCAAATATAAAAACACCATATCACCTGTGAGTGAACACTTTTTACAAAACGATCATTCTATATCTGACCTCACAGTCCTCATCCTCAAAGGAAACCTGCACAACACCTTCAAAAGATGAGCCTGATAGCTTAAATTCGTAACTTTGCTAGACACTAAAAATGATGGTCTTAATAAAGACACTGGATTTAGGTCTTATTGCAACAATCTGTAAACAATTAACCTCCCCACCCCCCCTTTTTTTTTTTGTCCTATGCCTGCAGGGTGTTAATGGGCCACTTAACTGCTTTTGTTAAATGATCTGTTCCACCTTGTATTTGGCTGTGACACTCTGGGGCTGTCTACACTGCAATAAAACACCAGCAGCTGGCCCATGTCAGCTGACTTGAGCTCGTGGGGCTTGTGATGCGGGGCAATAAAATTGCAGTGTAGATGTTCAGGTTTGAGCTGGAGCCTGGGCTCTGGGACCCCACTCCTGATTGTGAGATCCCAGAGCCCGTGCTCCAGCCCGAGCCCGGACATCTACACTGCAATTTTATAGCCTAAGCCCCATGAGCATGAGTCAGCTGACGTGGGCCATGGGTGTGTCATTGCAGTGTAGACATATGCTGGGAGTTTCAGCCTTTAACTCTGCATTTTGAATCTATCTTTTTTTCACATTCTTTATGTACATATTTACTTCACATAGGTGAGGTGCTGAGCTCAAACTAAAATAGATCCAGAAACATACACCATTCCTACTCATAATAAGCAAGGCAGATTTAATGTTTCAGTAAGAACATAACATGCCCTACTCCCCAGTGTCAGTCTCCTTCATTGTGTTAGGGAAATAGTTCAAGAGGTATGGGCTCCAGTTTGACCATAAAAAACGTGAGGATATCCCCTTTGTTTAAAGCTCAGTCAGGACCCTGGAGCATATTGGAAGGTTATGACTCTAGTTCAGGCAGGGATACATCCGCCACCTCATATGTTAAGAGAATTTTTAAATCCATCTGAAATCTCATGTCTGACTGTTGTAAAGATTTCCCCCTAGTGACGTGAAGTATTGATCTGGAGTGAGTTAGTGCGGTAACTGCCCATTTCTGGATAAGTTGTATTTTAAGCAATTAAATGTTCCAATAAATTGCATGACTCCTGCCAATATGTAACAAAGGCACAAATTAAAGACGGTATATTCTTACAACTGCCTTGGTTGCACCTCTACTTCGTTCTGTGAGCGAGGTTTCTGTAAAGTAACAATCCAATTGAAAAGAGACTTCAGAATCAAAGTTTATCCCAAGGTTGTACATTTTAGTAGCTGACTATATAATGTGCACCTTTGAAATCTGTAAAGGATTCTGCACCTTTCAAAAAGCAATGGGGTCTGACCAAAATTGTGTGCAGCTTCTCAGAATTTAACTCTACAGTTGTCCATAATAGAATTTACTTCCCTGGGCCTAACTGAAACAAAATTAAACTGGTGCATTATTAGCATAGTAATGATAACTGAAATTTTGCACTGCATACTTCCATCTCTTAGACTTACCAGTAAAATGGTGCTTCCCACTCAGCACATTAACTGACCAAAAAGCTAAATGGCAACAGAATCTGTTGACTTAATTTATAGGCAAACAGTGGTTGGTGTTACAAAGGTATTAATTGTTGTATGCAATCTTATTGCCTGATGTTGAACCTATATCTTTAAAATTTAGTTTGTTATAGTTGAGTGCTCTCAAACTTAATGCATGTAACAGAACTATAAGATTAGTTAATTTTTTTAAGTGTTTACCTTTTGAGAGGCCTGTTTCCTCCAAATGGTCTAATCTAGTCCTACTCAGAGTCTACAGTCTTGTCTACACTAGTATTTTTCAGTAATTCTCCCATGGTTGCATTATCATCTGTGCAGCTGTACTAATAGTAGCAGTGGTAGGAGCACTTTTGCACACAGGGTACTAGAGGGTTGGGTTGTTTTTTTTTTTTTTTTTTTTTAAGCACCATGTCCTCTCACCCTGCTTGGATCTGATCTATGGTACTGTGCCATGTTAATACTGGCTCTTCTACTGTTATTACTATGGTGGACATACAACAGTGAGAGATTTCCCACAAGGTGCTCATGTAGACAGCCTATGTGTCTGGAAATCTTAATTCCAGGCAACCCTCATCCAGGGAAGTAAGTCATTCATAAACCTAAAGATGCCAATAACTGGTAGAAACTAAATCTAAATATGGCCCATTGACTTGGTTTGAGATTTTAAGTATTTTAGATATTGAGTGCCAGCTAACCCCCTCCCCTCCCCTCCCCTCCGAACTCTAAAGGGTAAGACAATGGAATTTGGAAATGTCTGATATCCAAAGGCCCTGTTAGAAATGGACCTGTGTTAAGGGGGGCACTATCTACTTGAAAGCTAGTACATTTCCAAAGTGAGTTCAGAGTAGTTTTTGGTGCTTCACCTGCCTCTGTCCTTTGCCAATCTTTGTGCTTTTTAGAATAGAACATTCCCATTATTTTAAAATAAATCTTCCTTTGCTCTCTGTGCTACGGGTCTTTGATGTGGCAGAAGGGGAAAGAGGGAATCTGAGTGTATGCACGGTGCTGTCCAATGCACAAAGTAAAAATAATTCCTGAAAAATAGACCATCTTTTCCACTAACCTCCCATTTATAGTAATCTTAGGTGTCATTTGTAACCATAGTAGATGTCTGCAGTGATACAATGGTTAGACCCTTGTGGTGAAGACTTGAATGAGGAGTGTGGCATATGGGCTGGATGTTTTTTTACTCTTAATGACTGAGGTACTTACAGTACACAAGTAGTTATAGCAACTTCGATCACATTTGCTTTGGGTGCCATTGCCATCCCTAATGCTAGGTAGAGATGTGTCTTGCATTAAACGGGAAGTCGAATGGAAAGTAGCTAAATCCATGATATGCCTGGGTACTTTATACAGAGCTGTTTTTTTTTTCTCTTTTTTCCTCCCATTTCCCTCCCATATGGCCTTCTGAAATTGACTTAGCACTGCTTTTAATCATCTCCCTAGATTTGGTTTGAGTTTAGTCTCTACCTCCAGCCATCTAAGCTCTCTATCAGCCTGACATAGTATTGATCACATAACCATTAGAAATATTGGTGGAGCAATCCTGCCCCCAGTATTAGTTTTGTGATATGGTCCTGATATACTTGGATTGGAAGACTGCCCTTCCATTTCCACACACCATGTGTGGTGTACCAAATAAGACTAAAACCTTGCTAAGATTATACCTGGGAAACATAAGGAACTCTTAATGGATAGGAACTCGCTAGCTACACACCACACTTTGTAGTAAATCATTCCATGGTAGAGGCTAGTGGGCTGGAATATTTCCAATAAAACGTGAACCGTTATCAGAACATCTCCATAAATCACTGCTAATCATGAGAAGGAAAGTCTCTGGGAAGGATAAAATGCCAATAAACATATTTTAAGAGGTAGAAATCGGTATTACTGCTTCTTTCAATGATCTTAACTCACTGTGGACAGTACTCCATCTGTGGGAAGTCCTTATTTCCTTCAGATTAGAGATAAAAGTTTGAGTAGGTAATAATTTCACTGTACTCTCTTACGATTTTAATCAATCCTGCATTTTGGTGGAGTATCAGCAATGGCAAATAGAGAGAAGTAATATATTTATAACCTGCTTTCCCCTCACCCCCAAAATAACACATGTAAAGGGTTTAGGACCTTGAAATTCAACCACTGAACTAAATGCCAGCTATCTTACGTAACATCATGTATAACTGCTGCTGTTTACAGCAAGGGTTTCACAAAAGTGCCCTGCCAACTTCAACAGCTGTGGATGTGCTTTCTCTGGCAAATACACTTCAAATAGGTTCATTTCAAGGATAGACAAGTATTGTTACAGCAAGATGTACTAACTTGGTACTTCATGGAAAACCCGCAGTCTTGTTTGTCAATATCCACTAACAGAGAAGCACTATTACTAAGACCTGGGACTAGAAGAAGTAGAAATCAGCTGCTGTTTTTGGATATGTGTGATGTATACTTGGGAAGAGAGAGGTTGTCTGTCTGATTTATTTCCTGGACAGCCTTCAGTAATTAAGTTGTGATTATGAAATTTAAGCAGATGAAAGCTTGTCATTTTTAGAATCCTGTTGGTGAATTTGTAGTAGAACTGTCTCTCTTCACACAGGCCCCTCAGCAGGGTCATGATAATGAAACCAGTTCTATAATTAGCTAGGTGGCAGTGTATAACTGTTTACTTCTGTCTGGGACATGGAATACTTAAAAGTAGCCACATGCAAGTAGAGGTGGAGTGTGTGAGGTTTTTTTTTTTAAAATTACTTTAATATTTTCGTTGTGACAGATATTGCAACTGCATATTGTGTGTCTGTGGGAAACGTATTGTATTACGTTTATGTATAGGCTTGGCAGAATTTTATTTTTTCTTTTATAGTTTCATTGGTAGTATCTATTTATTTTTAAGCACTCTTTTTTCCATTTTGTCAATTTAAAATTTTCCTGGTTGTGGGAAATTCTGAGCGGGGGTCAGACAATTATTTAATGACAGTAGACATTGAGATTCAAAAAATTAAAGTTTTATAACCATTCTTCTTTTACCATTTGCCGTCCTTGCTGAGCCACCTGACAGCAGCTTCGTGAAGGGCCCCAAGGCCACCATGAAATCTAGTCAGTTTAATGATTTATAACCATTAAAACATGAGCTGTCAACATCAGATGTCAAAATAAACAAAGCAAATATCTTTAAATCAAACTCTGTTAAGTTCTAAGGCAGTGTTTTTCTTTCTTTTCCCATCTGTAAATTTAGATTATTATTAATGGGAATATTTCTTCATTGTTTTTTGTGTATGATGAAATTGACTATTACAAATAAAAATCGAATTCTTCCAAGCTTATTTATGTATCACCGTGGACCAGGTATGTGTCTACTCCATCGGGGAGGGTTACCACAGCTCCTCCGGGAACTAAAACTAGTGGGGGGTTTTGAAGGTGAATCATTCACACCTAAACACCTACAGAGCGATTACATCCCTGGGGAGGTTTAGGGTTCAAAGTGGGTCTCCAAGGCACATTCTGGTTCAAACTGGGTCTCCAAAGTCTAGGAAAACAAAGAAAGGGCTTTTGGTTTATAAAAGCTGTGTTTTTAAACTGACTCAGTGCTGCCTTCTGCTCCAGCAAACCGACCGGACCTTTTGCCCAAAGGTGGGCCGCAATCCTTGTGGAAGGGTTGGAAGGCCAAGCATTTGGCCTACCAAGGCCCAATCAGGTGGTGGATGACCTCTGGTAAGCTTTTAGCCTGTGTATAGGAACTTTTATTATTTTTATGTTTACTCTGTAATGGTTTAACCTTAAGAATAAATGTGCTTGCTCAGAAGGAGCTGTGTAGCTCCTGGCAGCACACTGTTCATAGCTCTCCCAGAGAAAGCATAGCACAGGCGCTGGCCTCAAGGCAGAGTGGCTAGCCGGGCATATTTCAGCATAAAGCAGGGAGCTGTGCAGTCAGGAGGGAGAGATATGGGTCTCCAGTTCCACTCAAGAAGGTGATGGCTGAGAGCTGGAAACCTTATGTGGGTGCCCTCCTGGGACCACAGAGGGGGGGATATAGGTGCAGTCACCTGAAACTGTGACATTCCTGTTACTGTTTACAAAAGCATTTGGAAAAAATGATCCAGTAGCATTTTAATTCAGAGATCCTTTAAAAAATGGATTTAGGTTGATTTTTATATTTTTAATTTTGTAATCCTATAGTGAATTGATCTTACAGCTCCCTGGGTTCTGTAAGTGTGATAAAACATTAAACTGTCTTATTTTGTTGTTCATATGCACTCCTGCTCATTTTACAATAATTCATGAATTTAATAATAAAACTTAAACTGATACAAAATCCTTTGGAGACTGTAACCATATTCTATATCACTGTGTCCCTTTAACCACTTCTAGGGGATGCCAGAACTCAAAGGGCTAAAATGTTCTCAAAAAAACCTTAATTCTGAATGTTTCTAGGGGCCACTGTTGAGGTTGGAAGGTCCATAATGAAAATGATTTTGAGGATTCTTTGAAGTATGCGGTTAGATCCTGGGCTGCTCTTAGGTACCCAAGTAACAGTTGTGGCCAAGAACACTTCTCTTCCCCCTCCCCCCAATCTGTGCCTGATTTGAAGAATGTGATCCTCTCTGTCCAACATGGACCTTGCCATGCTTATCTGTGCCTGTCACTTCAAAATTAAAATGGCTATAATACTTTGCTTAATGCTACACCTGCAGAAACTGATGCTGATGCCAAATATGACAGGTTTCAGAGTAGCAGCCATGCTAGTCTGTATCTGCAAAAAGAACAGGAGTACTTGTGGCACCTTAGAGACGAATATGGTGTCCTTTTAACTATGCCTGTTTTATAGACAGATGAATATCAACTTTTAGAGTCAGTGCCTAAATCAGATTATTGTGTTTAAGTACCTTGGAGTGCTGGTTAGCAGCAAATGGAGAAATCAACAGAGAACAAACACACAAGGTTGCTGAGCATGGGGGAAGTCTGGAACAAGGTAGATGGAGGGATTTATGATAAAATGGATGCCCACACTACTTAAGGGATAACCATAGAAAACTGTGGTAAGACCAGCTATTCCATATGGATCAGAGACATGGGTCACGAAAAGGTGCACTTGAGAAGACTTGAAATTGGGTGTTTGAGGGGAATGAGAGGGGAGACATTAATGGACCATATGTGGAATGATGTCATTGGGGTTGAGACCAAGGTCTGCAGTATCAGAAGCGGCAAGAGAGGAGACTGAGATGGTATGGGCAGGTACGAAGGATGGATGAAGGGAATCCTGTTAGGAAGGCATTTGAGACTGGAGTTCATAAGTGGAGAAAAAAAGGATGGTCAAGAAAATGGGGCTAGACTGTGTATGGGAGGATGGAATGAATATAGAGCCAGACTTGGACCAGCAAGCCTGGAAAAGACTGATCCAGTGACCTGACCTAGCTGGGAAAAGTGATAGAAGAATAAGTTTATTAAGCATGTTTTATGCTACTATGTCCGCTATACCTGTGGTCCAGGTTCTACACTGGCTTCCAGTAGACTTGTGGGAAGAATACACAGGGTTGAAATTAATCTGTAAGGCACCTGGTTACCTGAGAGATCACTCTGACCTTGTTCCATAATGCTGCAGTTGAGATCTGAAGAGATGCCCTTTTTAACAGGATTGAGTTGCTGGCTCCGCTAAGGCTCCTTGACTTTGAAACTCTCTTTATCCTTGTTCTATTAGAGATCAAATCTGTTATCTTTCCTGAAATGTTGCAAAGCCTGATCAGCTGCAGGTGGAGATTGGGTTTATTTTATCATCTTTATGTGGGCTGGTGAATATTTATCTGTCAAGGTCGAGTCAGATATCCTCCTATTATGGTGGTGGTTTCTGTATTTTATTGTATCGGAGCCCAGAAGCATTTATATATCAAACAAAGATTCAGAGGTTTTAGTTTGCCTGTTTTAAAAATAGGTGACTAGATTTTCTTTGGAATTAGGAGGCAAATGCTCCTATTTGGAGTGGTGTATTACAAGTCATCTGGCACTCCCTCTCCTCTCCTCTTCCCTCCTCCCCCATTAGGTCTTTCTCCTGTGTAAGTTCTCTGGGGCAGGGAATGTCTCTGTTCTATGTTCTGTGTACAGTCCCTAGCACAATCAGGCTCTGGTCCACAACTTGGGTTTATACATGCTATGATAATACAGATAATAAAAAAGGAAAGTCAGTAACATGCTGTTTCCAATTTATGACAGGTTTCAGAGTAGCAGCCGTGTTAGTCTGTATTCGCAAAAAGAAAAGGAGTACTTGTGGCACCTTAGAGACTATCAAATTTATTAGAGCATAAGCTTTCGTGAGCTACAGCTCACTTCATCGGATGCATTTGGTGGAAAAAACAGAGGAGAGATTTATATACACACACACAGAGAACATGAAACAATGGGTTTATCATACACACTGTAAGGAGAGTGATCACTTAAGATAAGCCATCACCCACAGCAGGGGGGGGAAAGGAGGAAAACCTTCCATGGTGACAAGCAGGTAGGCTAATTCCAGCAGTTAACAAGAATATCACCCCCCACTGTTCCTCTGATATTCTTGTTAACTGCTGGAATTAGCCTACCTGCTTGTCACCATGGAAGGTTTTCCTCCTTTCCCCCCCTGCTGTGGGTGATGGCTTATCTTAAGTGATCACTCTCCTTACAGTGTGTATGATAAACCCATTGTTTCATGTTCTCTGTGTGTGTGTATATAAATCTCTCCTCTGTTTTTTCCACCAAATGCATCCGATGAAGTGAGCTGTAGCTCACGAAAGCTTATGCTCTAATAAATTTGTTAGTCTCTAAGGTGCCACAAGTACTCCTTTTCTTTTTCCAATTTATGGAATGGAGAGGCAAGAGCTGGCTAAATCTTCCTTTCCCACCCTCCCAACAGAAAAGTCATTTATTTCACCTTAGGATTTGCGGCATAAAGTATTCCAAAAAACAAGCATTTTGCTGAAAATTTCTTATTTTTTAAATATGTATAGCATAACTCCTCGAAGGAGGAATGAAGGCTCCCATCTTCTTCCTTGCTGAACAGGGCTATGGATCACAAAGAGGAGTCTGGGACTTGCCAGCCAGCAAGCCTGGGCTCCTAACCCAACTAATTTTGGCCTTGTTCCATAAATTGTAAGGTCTTTTGGGGGCAGGGACCATATTTTTGTTCTGTATATGCACAGCGCTTAAGACAGTGGGGTACTGATCTATGACTAGGGCTCCTAGGGGTAAAGTAATGAAAATATGTGATAATAATCAGTTGCAACTATCTGGTAAAAGTTCCAAACCTGAGCTACTTGTGTGTTTGCAATTGCATGTCACAATCAGCCTGCTGTGTATTGGATACAGGGCTGGACAGACAGCTTTTTCAAGCATAGTGGGTACTGAGTACTCCTGGGGGAAAAAAAATTGAAAATTCAGTCTTTGTGGTAAAAGATGGTGTTTTTATTTTATTTTTTCTCCAAATAGCTTTAGGAATTGAGATTCACTGCCTCACATTTGGAACGGAAGGAGCTACTCCCTCTGCCTTCCAGAGTTTTGTGCAAACTCCATCTCTGAGAGAGTCAGAGTAACTTAGGTGCTATCATCAGGACCAACTTTAAAGGGGGAATCAAATGAACGCTTCAGGCCTCATGGGTCTCAGTGTTTAAGACAAGAACTGTCTCTGCTTTAGCCACATACCTCTTCAAACCAGTCACTGTGCACATAGTCTAGATATGAACACAGCAAATCTATGGGAGTTCACTGAAGAGTAGATTTGTGCTGCTCTTTCAAGATCTTAAACTCTTCCACAAAAAGCTGTTCATTGAAACCCCTTGGGAAGCATGCAATGACAAGATAAGGTTATAAAGACTACGCAGTAAAATAATGTTGTTACACTAGCTCTGAACGAAAAACAAGTTTTTGGAAAGAACACCTATGTATTAATACTATAGGGTTTGTCTTTGTTTCTGTTTTATTGGCCCCCAGGCACTTACTGTCTTGTGCTCAAACAAGGAACTGGATAGAGTTCAGAGAGGATTTTGCAAATGCTATTCATAGAGGGGACAACCTGACTGGCACAAGACGATGACCATAGGAAGAAATGGGCATCAAGTAATGAAACCACAATACTAGCATCTGCTACATATCTGGAAGAGAGTATCCCAGCAGGGCCAAAGGCTAACCATGAAATTTGAGGACAAATGTTGATCAATATTGTATTGTAGTGAAAATGTACCTGGCATATTATTGTACTACTCTACTCCAAATTTGTTGCAGTATTCATAACATATAACGGCCAGGTACATCACTTCATGGAGAATTTCATTTTGCAGGAATTACCTGTGGTTTTGGTTGGTTATTTTTTTTTAGGGGAATATTAAAAAAGGATGTGACTGTCTCATTTATGGAAGCCTTCATTTCTCAGGTTTTCCAAAATACTTCACTATACTGTGCTGTGTACTTTATGTAACATTCCATACATAGTGTCTTGCTCATCCAATAGTGCTTCTGAAACATTGGTTACCACATAGAATCCCTACTAACTAATTGGGGATTGAGGAGTTGTTTAAAATCAAAAAAGTTCATAATACTGAACATCTCAAAATTGGAGTAGATATGATGCATAAATTGAAGTATGGGGCACTGTATGGCTTTCTTCTAATCCTTCAAACTATTCAGAGCAATTTCCAATGCACTGAAGGCATCCGAATGTGAAGGGATGTCAACTTGTTCTTCAGCATCACTTTCATTTTTTGGGTCCTCGTTGGGGAAAAATGGTTTGACTAACTGGTCAGTCGCAAGATTACTGTTCGTAAAATCAAGGTTCTTCTGTAAATGCTTTTGTGGTCTGTATTGCAGGCAACACCCCAAAGCATTACATCTCCTGTTGTCATTGCCTCAGAGAGGGGTTAGGAAGAAAACTGTAGCTCTACTTTAACTGAAGTCGGCACCCACGTCTGTTACTCGCATAATTGCTAATCTCTTGTATTCAACATACAGGCTCTGGGTAGAAAAGTTTGTTCCATTCAGTTGCATTTCTGATATCCATTGTTCCAACTTCTGACTTACACTTGGGCTTTCCAGGACATCAGCTATATATTTTCAACTGTAGCGAAGCGAAGACTCACCGGTGCAACACTTCCTGCTGGTTGTCTTGGAAATTAGCAGTCCAGCATACGGAGCGCCTCCTCCTGGCTGGTGTCTCGCCTGCCACTGGCCCCGTGTCCCTCCTGGACCCCGGTGCTCTTTACCTCAGGGTTCTGCCCCAGCAGTACCCCCTTGCTCTAGGTCTCCCCTTCCAGGAGAACGAATCCCCAACCCTCTAAACCGACCTTGCCTCAGTGGCTACTGCCAGTCATCATCTAGCCCCCACTCACTGGGGCAGACTGCAGTGTAATGGCCACTCATCATTGGCAAGGGGTTTCACCAGGCTGGAGCTCCCCAGCTCCCTTGCCCTATTCCCCAGCACTACTCCTTCCTCTCAGGCAGTTAGCCCTTCTCCCTCCAGGGCTGGAGAGAGACTTCTCCAGCTTCTGGCCCCCAGCCCTCTTATAAGGGCTGGTTGGGCCCTAATTAAGCTGGCCACACCTGTGGTCAGCTACTCCCTCAGCTTCCCCCAGCTGTTCTCACTCCATTTCCCAGCCACAGCCCTTGCTGGGGCTGTTTTTAACCCTTGTTCTCCAGGAGTGGGGCGGCCACCCCACTATACCAACCCATATTTCTCTTCCATCAGATGCTGATACAGTGGTATGAGGAATTTTGCACTGTCTGTGCTGAAGCGTGCATACTGACAGTTTCTAGTACAACTTGTAAATTCTAATAAACCCTAAAAAATGTGTGCGTGCATTTGTATATGCACGTAAAATTGCACACCAATAATTAGTGTCACATCACAGACCACATAACCTGCCCTGGCCTGCTAATATAGCTCTCCAGAACTCATTTCAACCCGCTGCAGATCTTCAAACAGCAGCCATTTTTTGTATCAACCTCCCAAATAAATTGACTTGACTTCCAGATGCCAATACCCAAGGCCTATGATGGGCAAGATTCAGTCCTCAGCCTATGACAGGTTTTCTAGATACAGTTATGTAACACCTTGAAAGTATGTTATCAGGATGCTTCCTATATGTTAGAAATATACTAAGTGACCCTTATACTGTTGGAAAGGGGAGATTCACAGCTTCCCAGTGCAACTTGATGAACTTACCTCTAACTTTGGTCAGGACCTAAGATATCTGACTTTAAGGTCATTACATTTTCATGTGAAGAAAAGCTATTTAGGTCATTCTGAGAGAGTTTTCTAGCATCCACTGCACTCTGTACAGTAAAAATCATGGGGTAGGATAAAAATAATTCCCATTAACGCTTTTTTTAAAAGATCTCTAAAACATTCCTAAAATATTTGTTCTTCAGTGTATGTGGTATGCATAAAACACATGATGGTGTGTTGTTGCATAAAGAATTTATTGGCATTTGTCTGAGATTGACCTACATAACCCCATCGTGGCCTCACTACTTGGGAGTAATGTTGCATTTCAAATTGTGAAAAACATACCTTTAATAGGAGCTGGTTTAATTGTCAGGGACACAACCCCCATGGTTTGGGTGTCCCTAAACTTCTGACTGCCAGCAGCTGGGACTGAATGACAGGGGATGGATCACTCAGTACTTGCCCTGATCTGTTCATTCCCTCTGAAGCATGTGGCACTGGCCTCTGTTCGAAAATAGGGTATGGGGCTTGATGGACCATCAGTCTGACCCAGTATGGCCAGTCTTATATTCTTATGTGTCCTGAGCTTCACCGTCATTTATTTCCTATCTATATAATATAATCATAAACCATTCTGTAGACTTTATCTCTTAAACTCAACAGGAGAAAAATAGTTGGGTTGGTAAACAGTCATTTGTCCCATCACTTTGTCCATCATTAGCATAGGATTTGGAGAGAGAAAGATGTTGTGTTTGTTGTCAGCAAAAGCTATAATTAAGGGGTATAAGTTATTGGCATATGTAGTGATAGTCAGTGATGGATCTGCACAAGGCAAGGTTGAACTTGGATATTTCTGAGCTGTGTGCTTTTTAAGATGTTGTATTAACATGGGATTTTTCTTCTAAATACCCAGCTTCAGAAAAACAAGGTGGGTTAGGTCATATCTTTTATTGGACCAACTTCTGTTGATGAGAGAGAGAGAGAGAGAGAGACAAGTTTTCGAGCCACACAGAGCTCTTCTTCACAGCTAAAGGCAAGGTGGAACAGATTGTGTAACTGGTGGCTTGTAAACGTGTCTCTTTTGCCAACAGAAGTTATAACCTCATCCACCTTGTCTTTCTAATATCCTGGGACTGGCACGCCTATAGCTACACTGCATACAGCTTCAGAAAAAAACATGCTGGTTTTTTTCTGCATATTTTCATATGAATTTTAATAAAATCTGTTGCTCATTCTTTGAGGATGCATGCAACAAAGCATGTCAGATATCTGTGCTGTGATAAATTGTGCAGTATGCAGCAGATAGGGTTAGGGTAGTTCAGGCTTCACCTGGAGATGGTATTCGTTAATATTCATCTGCTATCTACCCCTACAACTACAACTACAATACCCACCTGCTGAAGTGAAGAAACAGATTGACAGAGCCAGAAGAGTACCCAGAAGTCACCTACTACAGGACAGGCCCAACAAAGAAAAGAACAGAACGCCACTAGCCATCACCTTCAGCCCCCAACTAAAACCTCTCCAACGCATCATCAAGGATCTACAACCTATCCTGAAGGATGACCCATCACTCTCACAGATCTTGGGAGACAGGCCAGTCCTTGCTTTCAGACAGCCCCCCAATCTGAAGCAAATACTCACCAGCAACCACACACTACACAACAGAACCACTAACCCAGGAACCTATCCTTGCAACAAAGCCCGTTGCCAACTCTGTCCACATATCTATTCAGGGGATACCATCATAGGGCCTAATCACATCAGCCACACTATCAGAGGCTCGTTCACCTGCGCATCTACCAATGTGATATATGCCATCATGTGCCAGCAATGCCCCTCTGCCATGTACATTGGTCAAACTGGACAGTCTCTACGTAAAAGAATGAATGGACCCAAATCAGACGTCAAGAATTATAACATTCAAAAACCAGTTGGAGAACACTTCAATCTCTCTGGTCACTCGATTACAGACCTAAGAGTGGCTATCCTTCAACAAAAAAGCTTCAAAAACAGACTCCAACGAGAGACTGCTGAATTGGAATTAATTTGCAAACTGGATACAATTAATTTAGGCTTGAATAGAGACTGGGAATGGATGAGTCATTACACAAAGTAAAACTATTTCCCCATGGTATTTCTCCCCCCCTCCCCACCCCCCACTGTTCCTCTGATATTCTTGTTAACTGCTGGAATTAGCCTACCTTGCTTGTCACCATGAAAGGTTTTCCTCCTTCCCCCCCCACCCCCACCCCCCGCTGCTGTTGATGGCTTATCTTAAGTGATCACTCTCCTTACAGTGTGTATGATAAACCCATTGTTTCATGTTCTCTGTGTGTGTATATCAATCTCTCCTCTGTTTTTTTCACCAAATGCATCCGATGAAGTGAGCTGTAGCTCACGAAAGCTTATGCTCTAATAAATTTGTTAGTCTCTAAGGTGCCACAAGTACTCCTTTTCTTTTTGCGAATACAGACTAACACGGCTGCTACTCTGAAACCTATCTACCCCTAGTAATAGCATCTTTGGAGTTAGGACAATGGCAACAAAATTTTCTCAATTGCCATCTGACATCTGCTGTCAGAACAGGGTAACACATTGCATGTGATTAAGGATCTTACCAAGGGAATTTACAGGCACCAGATTTTGAAGCTTGAGTGACTTTATAGGATCAAAACCAACTTGGCTCATAGCACAATATCTTGGAATGGCCTTGCTCCCGAAACAAAGCTACCATTACACAGAGCTCTTCTACCACCCTGTGTTCATGAATTTAACTCTAGAAATTAAATGTTGGGCTTGGATTACATAGTTTGTGTGTATCTCACATTAAACATGCTGTCAGTGAAATTTCATTAGGACTTTCTTGGCCTATAGGAAAATCTGTCTGATATGTTTCAGAATGGGTGAGGGCAAGGTTGTTTTACCTCAGAGATTTCCTACCCCCAACCAATTAAAGTCCCATAGGTTTGCTAGTCAGTTCTGACAAAATGGCTGTTTCAGTAAGTCTGGAAACAAGATTACACTATCACTGTTCTCCTGTAGAAGGAATTATTTTGCTTTTGCTATGAAAAACGGACTCTTTTTCCATTCCAGTCCTCTGCCCTGTTGGCTTACCCCTCACTGAATAAAACCAGACTGGGAGCAATACATATAAAATAGACATTAAAGGCACCTGTTTGTGTCACAGCTGCAGCAGCACAAGAGCATGTTGCAATTCTAGCTCAGAGGCTGGAGTGTTGTGTGGTTGCTGAACGTGTAAACAAAGTCCCATTGTTATTCAAGGCATCCTAGTGCAGGATCTCTAACAAATGAGGCTGTTCTTCAGTGAAGAACAACTCTGCACTGCCTGTGTAATAAAAAAGCTAGCTTCTAGGCTGTTAACAGGCATGCACAGCAGAAGAGAGTTTGCCTATAAGTAATTTGTTTTCTATTGGCTGCTTCCCCCTGGAATTTATGATGAGAAGATATCAACTGATGAAAATAATGAGGCATCAGTGGGAATGTTAAACTAGACAGAGCTTATTCTTGTGTGAATGTACATTCCTATTTCAGTTCGTTTCTTTAAGCAATGTACTTGAAACTAAAAACTTACCTTTCCAAAGCTAAAGATACTAACCCAATATCCCATTTGGTGAAAATGAAGTAACCAGACACTCTCAGGTGGTTTGCTGTGGTCAAGTGTTGAAGTAACTGAATTTTTTTTTTAAGGACTATTGGTAGAGTACTTCAGTATTATTTCCCTCCCTAATCTCCAGTAGTAGAATAAAGATCCTGCCATATGGCATCTACAACTCTGATTTTGCAGCTTGTTCGTGGCATAGTTAAACCGACTGGTTTCAAGAAAAAGAGTTTGATTTGTGTCCTTGCAGGAGTATTTCTGCCATAGCAACTGTGTTCTTGCATCTGCCATACTGCCTAACCAGGTTTTATGAGTGCATTGTGGGATGTTCTCAACAGCTGTTTTCACCAAGGTCTATGGGTATCTTTATTTTATTTTTTCCCCAGTCCCATTCCCTTTCTGCCTAGGAGTGTAGACGTTCTTACACAAATCCCATAGTTCTCAGACACAGTTGCCATTTATTCATCACAATGACTTTCCTGGCATGGCAGATCGCTGCATCCTCTAGCTTATGGAGTTTGCAGCTTGACAGCCTGGAAGCAGGGCAGGGCAGAAATGGTAACAGTTCCCAGAGAAATCTCTGATAGATCCTGAAAAAGAAGCAGAGGTAAATGCAGAGGTTTCTATCCATCTGCACTGCAGAACTGACCTGCAAATAGAGCAGAGTGTGGGCCACGCCGGGCTCAGCTGGTGGAACAACATTGTGGCTATCGTGACTGGCAGGGTCTGGCTGAGACACTTGCAGAGGCCCAACCCTACATTTTATTTTTGGTGTGTGGAGCTGGCATCTGCCTTACAGCAGAAAAAAAGCCCTTGGAGAGCTGCTGTCTCTTTGGACGAGAGCATTGCCATAACGCTCTGGAAAGTGGCCATGAATACAGACTGCTCATCCTGACAGCTCTCTGGGGTGGGGAAGATCACAGCAGGGGATGCCCCGCTTCACTGCTGTGCGCAGCTCCAGTAATTGTTGCTGACTCCTGGGATCAAACTTACCTGTGTCCCTGAAATAACGGAGAGCTCTGCATTCTACTGAGGTTCCCCAAGAGTGCTGGGGCTATTGATGGGAGACATCTCAATTCTTTGCTCCCTCTAAATAGGCCAGAAAGTGCTACCACCATAAGTACATGTCACAGACTGTAAAATCTGGTCTCCCTCTGTGAAATCTGGTGTTTTGTGTGCTTTTACCCTATACTATACATATTTCACAGGGGAGATCAGCATTTTTCAAGTTGGGGGTCCTGACCCGAAAGGGAGTTGCAAGGGGTGGGTCACAAGGTTATTTTAGGGAGGATGGTGGCATTGCCACCCTTACTTCTGCGCTGCCTTCAGTGCCAGAGAGCGACAGCTGTTGGCTGGGTGCCCAGCTCTGAGGGCAGGGCCCCAACAGCAGCAGCACAGAAGTAAGGGTGGCAATACCCTACCCTGCCTCCCTTACTTGTGCGCTGCTGCTGGTGGCGGCTCTGCCCTCAGAGCTGGGCTCCCGACCACCAGCCATCCAGCTGCTCTCCAGCTGCCCAGCTCTGAAGGCAGCACCGCCACCGGCAGCACCGCAGCCCCCCACCCCCTACAATAAACTTGCGACCTCCCCACAACTCCTTTTCGGGTCAGGACCTACAATTATAGCACCCTGAAATTTCAGATTTAAATAGCTGAAATCATGAGAAGTATGATTTTTAAAACCTTAGGACTGTGAAATTGTCCAAAATGGATTGTGAATTTTGGTACGGCCCTTAGTAGATGTGAACAGGGGCTGGCACCTGGCAAGGTTCATGATGCCAACATATTTTTTTTAAAAATTCCTGCTTGTGTAGGGACAGAAGAGGATACAGTTCACCAGCATTGCAGGAATAGCAGTAACATATCTGTGCCAGTTGTTATCTCAGAGAGCAGCCCTTCCTCTTTGTGCTGCCCTGGCTGATGGAGCCATGCCCTAACTATGAGGGCAAAACTCTTCCAATGGGGCTGTTGGGGCAGGCAGAGAAGGAAGCAGCAAGGTAGCTTGAGCTCATTAGAATGCTGTTTGCCTTGAAAGTGCTTGCTTTGGAAAGATATAGAAAAGAACTTGTTTGCTGGAGACATGCATAACCTTCCCATGCCGTAATCCGCCAATATTCCTGTCCTAGCACTTGTGGCACTCTTAAAAGAAAAATTCTTTGACTCTAGATATACATGAAATAATATATTTGAAGGGAAACTTAAATCTTGAGCTTACCTAGACTGTTGCTCTTTGTGTATTTAACAAATAATAACTCCCCCTGGCGTTTGCTGCCCAAACACTCCAGCCAACAGCACGCACTTTAGTATGCTTTCCTGCATACCCGAAAGATGGCGCATGTGGATTGCCACCTCGGAAGCCTGACATCTAGTCATCCAGGACCGCCCATGCAAGGGGAGCCCACTAGGTCTGAGGACATTACAGCCTGAGGAAAGAGAGCTTTCCCTTCTCCTTGCCTCCCCCAACCTCTGCTTATCTCCCCTTATTAGAAGTGGCAGATTTAGAAAGTTTAGATTATGTGAATTTTTAGTCAGGACCAAAACACCTGGGTCAGCCAGTTTGAAACCATTAATTTTGCCAGTCTGCTAGCTTCATTGTACCCACTAACATCCTTTCTTACTGTCCCTTGTGAACATCTGTGCTGATGATGCCACAACCTCCTCTCTTGGCTGTCTTTTCCAGTGCCCATTGTCTTTACTATTTTAAGACTATTTTCTGGATTTAAGCAAAACTTTGTCTTCCTTTAGTTTGACTATCCCACCACATCATGTCATATGACAAGACTGGGAAGTAATTCCCTTCCTTCTTATAATGTTATCTTGCAAATATTGGCAAATTCTTATTTCTGTCCTCCCCCGAGCTTACTCTTTTTAGATCACTGCCTTTCAGTCTTTCCAGACTACTGTACCCCTTTCAGGAGTTTGATTTGTCTTGTGTGCCCCCCAGTTTCACCTCACTTAAACTACTCGCTTACACAATAGGACATAAAAATGCAGAAGAAAAATTGCTTCCTTTCTTATTTTTACCATATAATTTTAAAATAAATCAATTGGAATATAAATAATGTACTTACATTTCAGGGTCTGGTATATGGAGCAGTATAAACAAGTCATTCTCTCTATGAAAGTTTAGTTTGTACTAACTTTGCTAGTGCTTTTTAAGTAGCCTGTTGTAAAAATTGGCAAATATCTAGTTGAGTTGATGGACCCCCTGGAAGATCTCTGCGTACTCCCAGGGGTACGCGTATCCCTGGTTGCGAACCACTGTTTTGGACAACTCTGTAGATGTTCCTCCCTAATTCTCTCCTATCTTATCCTCATCATTTTCTCACTGTTCAATAGGTTTTCTTTCTTTTTTTAACCAAATTTGAAAGAATTTGGATTCTGTCTGTGGTGTGGAGGCAGGCAGCCTGGATTGCACATGAGGAGTCCATTATAGCTTATTGTGTAAAGACAGATTGCCTGAACGATACATTTTCTTACTTTTTTTTTTCCTTGTAAAAGGAAACTCTATCTGGTTTTTGTTTTTTTCTTTAACAAAAGCTTAGATTCCGAAGCACAAAATGGAACTCTCCGGAGGCAGAGGCAGTATATGAGCTTGCTGAACTGCCACGGTCTTCTACCTTTCCTGGCCCTTATGTGAGATGTGATCTGCTCTAATCTCAGTGGAGTATTAACTCTAAAGCCCAATCAAGATGACTTAATCTCAACACAGATGACTATAGTTTACTGCTCATCACAGCACAGGCAATCGTATTGTCAAGCTCTGCACAGCCTGTGATGAGGGGCATTGTCAGTGAGAGGAGTTTGGGTCATGGCCCAAGCTTGGGAAGAATCCCATCACTGATTTCCCTCCCCCCCCCACCTTAATTTAGCCCCTGTCCAGGCTAATAATGTCTCTTTCCATTTAGAGACTAGTCAGCTCTTTGACAACCATCAGTGGTGCACAGAACACGATTTGAGACTCACTAACAGAGCAAAATTGTCCAAAGTGAGCCAGTATTGATTGCTTTTTGCGTAGCTCTGGCCTCTGGGGAAGTGAGTTTGGTGACTGCTGCGGCAGAGCCAGGATGTGTTTTGTGGCTTATGCAAGCTGTGCTTTTTATTGTGTCTGTAAGGGAGAAGAAGGTTGTGCCTAAATCATTTATTTAGGACCCTATGAAATTATAATCGCTAAAGAAGGTCATGTTTGGGATCTAGGTCTTCACCACTCTTTTGAAGGCAGACATTTCACTGAGCACACAGTAGGAAAGCCTGAATTCTAGTCGTCTTAGCTTTGCTGTTGACTTGCTGTGTGAACTTTGTTTCTCTGTCAGTTTCCCCATCTGGAAAATGGGGCTGATAATACTTCGCTCACAAAGAGGTTGTGAGGATTAATCAATGTTGTACAGAGCTTTCAGTATGTAAACACTACACACTATCACCTAACTTAAGGTTTTGTACTGCCTCCCCTAACCATAGTATCTGAGTGCCTTCTATGTAAAATAGGTTGGCATTGTGGACTTCTTAGTGGACCTCATGGAGTCTCTGGCTCTTCTCCCTTTTTGATTTATTGAAATTCTGTTTGGTAAAGGGTTTGTTAGAGGTCCTTGACCCGCCACTGGAACACCTTATGCTCCCTCCAGTGGGTTTCCTTTTTCTGGGGGAAGGTGGCTGGTGCAGGGAGCTGGCTATGTTAGTATAGAGCTCCCCTGAAGAGGAGAAATTTGCTATTCACCATCTCTGGCTCCTTTAAGGCTATATTGTGCGCAATATAGGTGACTGGAGAATCTAAACCTAAATGCAAGTGGTCTTATTATTATGTTAAGTCACCCTTTGTGCTTACACACCACAGTGGAGATAACTTTCAATCAGAGGATGTCAGACCAATGGGTGGCTCATGTCCTACAGTACATAAAGAGAGTTCAGAAGACAAAATGGTGACATAGTGGTTTAAAGGTAGATTATCGATTTTATCTCTAATCTTCCAGGCTTTCATAGCCTGTAAACCAGACCCTTGTCTTTATAGTCAGCAGGTTTTTTGTACATGAATATAGGTGGGTTTTTTGGGGGGGGAGGGTGGTTGTTTTTTGGGTTTTTTTTTACAAAAGTCTGATTTTTGTTTTATTGTTTGAAAGAGGAAGATTACCTTATCCATTCATGCTCTCGCCACCTTGAATTTTGTATTGTTAAATAATTAAAAAAGCTGTAAACGTCTCTTAGGCTTCAGTTTGTATTATGACAGTAGTAATCGAGGACTACTTAATAATAGGTTCATCAACTTATTTGTGAGAGTGTATGTGTGTGAGATAGAGAGAGCGAGTGCACACACGGGGTGGCAGTGCTGATATGGTTGAAATTTTGTAGTCCAATGCCATAAAGTAAAGATTGTCTAGACATTTACACAGTAACTGCAGAAACAAATATAGGTCTTGAAAGAAAAAATATTTAATACTATGTAACTCTTGATTGTATTTGTTATAAATTCGCAAGACCATTTCTCTCTGCTTTGAGATTTTAAGGAAGGGTAGAGGTAAATATTATCTCTGTGCCAATATTTTTCTTTCTATAACTCTCTCATTTAAAAAAAAAAGTAGGAGTAAATAACTAAATTTAGAGCTTTAGCGAGAGGCTATGTAATTTGACTAGAAACATTGTAGGGTATTTTGTTAGGATTTTCAGCTGTTGTTTCCTATCCCTGCTGTCTTCCTATCTATCTTCGTTACTTTCACTCTTCATTTTCTGTGTTCTTGTACCTCTTTTTTCTCTCTCTGCCTTTTCCCCTTGCTAATGCAGAAGTTCTTCCCAAATGGAACTGGCTGCAGACAGAATGGATGAGGACTGAGCAGTTGCACTCTCTCATTCTGTAGTTATTCTAACTTGTCTAGTTTTCTATGCTTCTTCTACTTTGCTGCTGCCAACACTTCTTTTGCTTGGGTGGCAGTGGGGTAGCTGCAGGAGACTTGGCTGTGAGGGGACTCTCTACAGCATCTCTGGGTGGTGGATGAGGATTGGAGAACTGGGTGAAGAAATATAAGGCTTGTCTCCATGGGGACAATCACTCTTCCTGATTAACTCCTGGTGTGGACACTTAGGCCATGTCTACACTACCCGCCGGATCGGCGGGTAGTGATTGATCTATTGGGGATCGATTTATCTTGCTAGTGTAGATGCGATAAATCGATCCCCGATCGCTCTGCCATCGACTCCGGAACTCCACCATGGCGAGAGGCGGAAGCGGAGTTGACGGGGGAGTGGCGGCTGTCGATCCCGCACCGCGAGGATGCAAAATAAGTGATTATAAGTCGATCTAAGATATGCCGACTTCAGCTACGCTATTCTCGTAGCTGAAGTTGCGTATCTTAGATCGATCCCCCCACTAGTGTAAACCAGGCCTTAGGGCTTGCCTTCACTTCCGGGGTAAGTCGACCTCAGTTACACTACTCCAGCTATGTGAATAACGTATCTGGAGTCAACGTAGCCTAGGTTGACTTACCGCAGTCTCATCACAGGATGTGCTCAAGGCAGTATAAGAAACTACAGAGAGGAGAGTGCTGCAGGAGTATTCAAGCCGTTGCTCCTGTGCCAAGGAACGAATCTAGGGTCACAGCCAAGACTATGCGCAATGGGGATGTGAGTCCAGCAGCAGCACCCTGCTAGGAGCAGAGTCACAGCATGTTTTCTTGCCATGGGAAGAGCTCAGAAATCAGGGAAGAGCTGGACTGACCTTGTTCCCAAAAATAAACCCTTCGAAGCAGGAGTTTCAGGCTTGACTCATCATTTTCCAACTCTCTGACTCTGGCCCTGGGAGTAAGGGTGCAAAATGTACTTGATCAGAAACTGGAGTGATATTGGTCATGGAAGAAATGTAGCCTCTAAAAATACCAGTTCAGACAGCAGGAAGAGCTCAAGCCATAGGGGAGGGTTGAATTGCTTCACCTAGGTTAAGGGGGAAAAAATAGGACTGGATCTTAAAAAAAAAATTCACAACCCTAAACAACAACAAAAACATAATTCTTTTTGTCATTGGTTAGACACTGTGTCCTGCTTCAGAGTAGCAGCCGTGTTAGTCTGTATTCGCAAAAAGAAAAGGAGTACTTGTGGCACCTTAGAGACTAACAAATTTATTTGAGCATAAGCTTTCGTGAGCTACAGCTCACTTCATTGGATGCATTTGGTGGAAAATACAGAGGGGAGATTGGTATACACACACAGAGAACATGAAACAATGGGTTTTATCATACACACTGTAAGGAGAGTGATCACTTAAGATGAGCCATCACCAGCAGCAGGGGGGGAGGGAAGAAAACCTTTCATGGTGACAAGCAAGGTAGGCTATTTCCAGCAGTTAACAAGAACATCTGAGGAACCGTGGGGTGGGGGGGAGAAATACCATGGGGAAATAGTTTTACTTTGTGTAATGACTCATCCATTCCCAGTCTCTATTCAAGCCTAAGTTAATTGTATCCAGTTTGCAAATTAATTCCAATTCCGCAGTCTCTTGTTGGAGTCTGTTTTTGAAGTTTTTTTGTTGAAGAATAGCCACCCTCAGGTCTGTAATCGAGTGACCAGAGAGATTGAAGTGTTCTCCAATTGGTTTTTGAATGTTATAATTCTTGACGTCTGATTTGTGTCCATTTATTCTTTTATGTAGAGACTGTCCAGTTTGACCAATGTTCATGGCAGAGGAGCATTGCTGGCACATGATGGCATATATCACATTGGTAGATGTGCAAGTGAACGAGCCTCTGATAGTGTGGCTGATGTGATTAGGAACACCACCCTATATCGGAAACCTACTGACCGCTATTCCTACCTACTTGCCTCTAGCTTTCATCCAGATCATACCACACGATCCATTGTCTAGAGCCAAGCTCTACGATATAACCGCATTTGCTCCAACCCTTCAGACAGAGACAAACACCTACAAGATCTCTATCATGCATTCCTACAACTACAATACCCCCCTGCTGAAGTGAAGAAACAGATTGACAGAGCCAGAAGAGTACCCAGAAGTCACCTACTACAGGACAGGCCCAACAAGAAAATAACAGAACGCCACTAGCCATCACCTTCAGACCCCAACTAAAACCTCTCCAAAGCATCATCAAGGATCTACAACCTATCCTGAAGGATGACCCATCACTCTCACAGATCTTGGGAGACAGGCCAGTCCTTGCTTACAGACAGCCCCCCAGTGTGAAGCAAATACTCACCAGCAACCACACACCACACAACAGAACCACTAACCCTGGAACCTATCCTTGCAACAAAGCCCGTTGCCAACTCTGTCCACATATCTATTCAGGGGACAGCATCATAGGGCCTAATCACATCAGCCACACTATCAGAGGCTCGTTCACTTGCACATCTACCAATGTGATATATGCCATCATGTGCCAGCAATGCTCCTCTGCCATGTACATTGGTCAAACTGGACAGTCTCTACCTAAAAGAATAAATGGACACAAATCAGACGTCAAGAATTATAACATTCAAAAACCAATTGGAGAACACTTCAATCTCTCTGGTCACTCGATTACAGACCTGTGGGTGGCTATTCTTCAACAAAAAAACTTCAAAAACAGACTCCAACAAGAGACTGCGGAATTGGAATTAATTTGCAAACTGGATACAATTAACTTAGGCTTGAATAGAGACTGGGAGTGGATGAGTCATTACACAAAGTAAAACTATTTCCCCATGTTATTTCTCCCCCCCCACCCCACCCCCCACTGTTCCTCAGATGTTCTTGTTAACTGCTGGAAATAGCCTACTTTGCTTGTCACCGTGAAAGGTTTTCCTCCCTCCCCCCCTGCTGCTGGTGATGGCTCATCTTAAGTGATCACTCTCCTTACAGTGTGTATGATAAAATCCATTGTTTCATGTTCTCTGTGTGTGTATATCAATCTCCCCTCTGTTTTTTCCACCAAATGCATCTAATTAAGTGAGCTGTAGCTCACGAAAGCTTATGCTCTAATAAATTTGTTAGTCTCTAAGGTGCCACAATACTCCTTTTCTTTTTGTGTCCTGCTTGTACATGTTTCTGACATGAATCCCACCCTGGCAGCTCACCTTGCTACCCCAGCAGCTCTTTTGCCTGCAAAGATACATTCTGATCTCAAAACCATTGGATTTCTGCATCAGGTTTTAGCTTGACAAGAGGTGTACTGTGTTAAGCACGCTTGTTAAACTACAGATTTGATTTAATTCAGGGCCTTAATACTGTGGTCTTAGAACTGAACTTTAAGTGGAAAGGTAGAATTGAGATCTGACAAAGTCAGACAGAACCTGTTGTTTGGAATAACAACATGATGTGTTAGATGAATTGGTATATTGTTTTCTCCAAACACTTTGCCACAATGTAATATGGCCCCTAGGCCATCTGATGTAAAAGGATCAAGGAGATTGATTGATAAGTGATTGTATGGTTACATGTCATTTTAACATGCACTGACCTGCTCTCTTACCTGTACAGCTAGAGAGGAAACTTTCTTGCTCTACTCTGCCATCAGGTGCTGTTTCCCAATAAGGTCTACAATCCGCAGTGGGGCAGGGCCTGAGCATTCTGGTTGCTTTCCGTCAGCCCAGAGCTGTTTTATAACTGCTTGACTGTGCCCCCAAAGCTAGTTACTCTGATGCAGACTCCTCTTAAAAGATACAGTTGCCTTGTGTGATGTTCATTCGGCTAATGTATGTGCTATGATAAGAGGAAAGACTGTCACTTAGACTGTCTGGAAAGGGAAATGAGGAATTTATTCAGTGGTATACAAATCATATTGCTCTCTTCTGTAAGGATCCAGCAAGTCCCAGCAGCTTGAGTGAGGCAGGGGGGTGGAATGGTGCCTGAGAAAGGATCCTGTTCCAGAGCCACTGGTCTAGCATTCCCGGCTAACCATGGACACTTCCCCTTTCCTCCCCTCCCCCCTTCCCAGCTGGTGAGAGGGTTTTGTCTTTCCTTCTTCCTTTGGCTGTTGGGAGAAGGAGGGAGCTTTTCCTTCATGCACTCTCACTCCTTTCAACCTTGTGAATTGCATCACCACTGCTACGGGACTGTGCGTGCATGTTGGGGCGGGAGGAGGTAATTTTCTTTGTCTAGCTTTTCCACCCTTTCTGCTGACCTGACCTGGGTTGGCAGGGAGAGAGGGGTTGGAATCTCTTTCCCCTTGTCAGGGAGGGAAAATTCTGCATGCGGGCACCTCTCTCCTTTATGTAAACTGACTTTGAGACCTGATGGAAATGCAGATGATGCAGATTTACTCCCCATAATGTTCCAGTGTAGCTTGGGCAGAGGAGACATGGGAGAGTAGGGGGGGCAGGCAGGGTCACGCCCTTCCCCCCTCCCCCCGATTTGCTGCTTGGCTTGGACTGAGCATGCTAGGTAACGCTGCTGAAGCTGGCTGCCCTCACTCTGCCCCCGCACTATCAGCAGGCATAGGTCGCCACTGAGCTTGAGTAGCTGCGGGCCACCAGCAAGTGCCCAACTAGCTCACAGAATACTACTATAGGACCTAACTTCGCAGCACCCTATTTAGTTTTTAAGAGATGAGACCCAAAATATTGACCTTTGTCAGTCCAGTAAGGATGAGTAGGGATAGTGCCATGTCCTTGAGGGGAAACTGAAGGCATCTGATGGCCTACTCGTGTTCTAACTCAACTCATAAGGCCAGAACTTACTGCTATTGTGAAATATTTTTTCACTTTAATGATGAGGAAAGTTGGGGTTGAAGTGGGTTTTCCATTTTTTTTCCTTCAGATTTTTGGGAACTAGCATCCACAGCAAAAACATGGATGTCACTTATGTGGCACCTGCACTTTGGGGCTCTCTGTTATTCTCTAATTTCGGCGACTGGAAGCAGAGGTCAAGAGATCTGCTGTAGCCAAGCCCCTCTTCTGCACCCAGGCCCCTCTTCTGCAGCCATTGCTCTGTGTGGAACTGGCCCATATCTCTCTCCTGCCACCCCATTCCTCCTCTGGCCCATTTATCAAAGTGAAGAACTCCAAGAGGAATGGGCAGGATGCTAGACTGAGATGTTATAAAACTTGTTTGTTTGTTTTGTTTTTAGAATTGATGTGTTTTTAACAGGTGATGGGAGAGAAGAAAGAGGAGGCAGAGAATGGAGAGAACAGACTTAGTGGCTCCTTAGTAATCTATTGTCAGAACTTGTAAATTGCTGTGCAAACCCTTTTGGCTGTTTCCTATTGCAACCTGAAGGTGCTTGTAGAACAAATCAATCTACTTGAAAGCTAAGGCAGGAGTGAAGGATGAAAATGTGCACATTTTCAAAGCAGGAGGCAGAGACCAAGCAGGAATTTAAGCCCTCTTAATACATTAAGACCTAGACTTGATTATCATTTGGTAAAAACAATTGGACAAAACATTGAGATTTAGTGGGTTTTTTATTTTTATTTTGGGTAAAACTGTTTCTCAGCTTTTAAATGTATTAGCTGGGATGTTGTACTCCTGAATTTTTGTGGGGCTACTATGGATGTTGGATGCCAATAGAACTTTAGAAATGCTGTACGGTCTGTCTTTTACTTTTGCACTGAAGTAATGGAGGAAAATTCTATCCCGATTACTTTTGCTCAAATATAAATTTTATTTGCTGTAGTATGTATGTTAAATAGTTAAACTTGGTTCAGACTTGCATGTAATAATTGCATTGTATTCAATTATTATTAACTTGAATTTAAGCCTAAAACAAATCAGGCAAAAGATATTTAATAATTGAGAAACTTAGAGGAACAGTACACTGAGCCCAATGAAATAAACATTCATCAGCAAAAGAGATTAAATGTTACTGCCATCAGTTAAGCTTTTGGGGGAAGGGAGATGTCTGATCCAGATAATGCAAAGTATGAATTGATGTAGTTTTAATTTTCTTCTTATAAGATTTACTGCTTTACATGTAAATACCAGCCAGTGATTTGGCTATGTTGGATTTTACATTCTTATGGAGAATGTGTTTATGTACTGGAACTTAATTGATCTCACTGAGTTAAGGGGAAGATAATGAAAAGCTATAGAGTGAATAATGGCTTTAAAAATGAGGCAAGGGGACTAGATGATAGAATACTATACAGTAGCAGTAGTTTAGCCAGATTTAGAGATTAAATATACATTTCTGGACATCTGGCTGCTCTAATGTCTGTATAGATTTATATATTGAATTAGATCTATTAAAATATATGTGTTAACTTACAATAATTGACTCTCTTAGGGTATGCCTACACTGCAACAAAACATCCGCCACTGCCTTGGGCTTGCGGGCCTCAGGCTGCAGGGCTATACAATTGCAGTGTAGACATTTTGGGTGAGGGCTGGAGCCTAAGCTCTGGAGCCCTCCCCACTTGCAGGGTCCCAGAGCCTGGGCTCCAGCCCGAAACCAAACATCTACACTTCAATTTTATAGCTCCACAGCTAGAAAAGACATGTTAATATTAGCTTTCATAGAAACACGCAACATGTATTTTTTGGATATTACATCATGGAAAACCACATCTCAAGCCTCTCGTTAGCAGTAGTAATCTGGGGAGGACAATGGGGAATGTTGCATTGGCTCATGGGTGGTAAATGGAACAATGACAAGACAAAACTGTGATACAGAATAACCTCTCATGACTGTAATGTCATCTTATTTTTATTTGTGTGTTTGAGTTTCCAGCAAGCACTGATTACAAGTCTATAAAAATTTTAAAAACAACAGTTAGAAAACAATATGATGGCTCAGTGCCAAAAAGGATGCTCCCCAGCCATCTGGTCAAAATCTGCTCAACACCCACCCAGTGTTTTGTGAGCAGGAAGTACAGATTATTCCTGACGGCCTGGGGGTCAAAATGTCGCTGATTTTATGTTCTTTGCAGTGTGTTTTTAATGGTCCAGTAAAAGTCCACTCTGGTGTTTCCCATAATACATCTGTACTAAAAATTCATCTTAAGTTAATTGTCTATATGTTACAAGAATGGAGGCTTGAAAGATAAAATATTTTGGCATATTATCCTAAAATAATTAAATGAAATATGAATTCAGGCCGGTGGATGTGAGGAAAGGGATTGCTAATATTTTCCAAATGAAAGAAAACATACAAACTACATACAAACTCAGGTCTACGGGATGTAGACCTGAGGTTGAAAAGGATCCTAAAGGGAGCGGGAAAGAATCCCCTAATTATCCTTCATGTGGGAACAAATGATACGGCTAGATTCTCAATGGAAAGTATTAAGGGAGACTATGCTAGGCTGGGGAAGACGCTTAAGGAAATTGAGGCTCAGGTGATCTTTAGCGGGATCCTTCCTGTTCCTAGAGAAGGGCAACAAACGTGTGACAAGATTATGACTGTGAACAGATGGCTTAGGCAGTGGTGCTATAAGGAGGGCTTTGGGATGTATGGCCACTGGGAGGCATTCACGGACAGAGGACAGTTCTCTCGGGATGGACTTCATCTGAGTAGGGAAGGAAATAGACTTCTAGGATGGAGGCTGGCACAACTGATAAAGAGAGCTTTAAACTAGGAATTAGGGGGAGATGGATGGGAGATGTCCAGGAAATCTCCACGCCAGATTTTAGCATTGAGAGGGAAGAAGACGAAGTAAGAAAGGATACAGCTGTGGGTAGGAGAATGTATATAAGGAGCGAGGGCGGTGTGGATACTAGTCTAATAGGTTATACTGGATGTAGAATGACTGTGCCTAATAGGGTACAAAATGTGAGCGAGGCCAAACAGCAAAAATTAAGCTGTTTATACACCAATGCGAGGAGCCTAGGTAACAAAATAGAGGAACTAGAGCTACTGGTGCAGGAAGTGAAACCAGATATTATAGGGATAACAGAAACATGGTGGAATAGTAGTCATGACTGGACTACAGGTATTGAAGGGTATGTGCTGTTCAGGAAAGACAGAAACAAAGGTAAAGGGGGTGGAGTAGCATTGTATATCAATGATGAGGTAGAATGTAAAGAAATAAGAAGCGATGCAATGGATGAGACAGAGTCCGTCTAGGCAAAAATTACATTGGGGAAGAAAACTAGTAAAGCCTCTCCTACGATAGTGCTTGGGGTGTGCTATAGACCTCCAGGATCTAATTTGGATATGGATAGAGCCCTTTTTAATGTCTTTAATAAAGTAAATACTAATGGGAACTGCATGATCATGGGAGACTTTAACTTCCCAGATATAGACTGGAGGACCAGTGCTAGTAGTAATAATAGGGCTCAGATTTTCCTAGATGCGATAGCTGATGGATTCCTTCATCAAGTAGTTGCTGAACCGACTAGAGGGGATGCCATTTTAGATTTAATTTTGGTGAGTAGCGAGGACGTCATAGAAGAAATGGTTGTAGGGGACAATCTTGGCTCAAGTGATCATGAGCTAATTCAGTTCAAACTAAATGGAAGGATTAACAAAAATAAATCTGCAACTAGGGTTTTTGATTTCAAAAGGGCTGACTTTCAAAAATTAAGGAAATTAGTTAGGGAAGTGGATTGGACTGAAGAATTTATGGATCTAAAGGTAGAGGAGGCCTGGGATTACTTTAAATCAAAACTGCAGAAGCTATCAGAAGCCTGTATCCCAAGAAAGGGGAAAAAATTCATAGGCAGGAGTTGTAGACCAAGCTGGATGAGCAAGCATCTTAGAGGGGTGATTAAGAAGAAGCAGAAAGCATACAGGGAGTGGAAGATAGGAGGGATCAGCAAGGAAAGCTACCTAATTGAGGTCAGAAGATGTAGGGATAAAGTGAGAGAGGCTAAAAGTCGAGTAGAGTTGGACCTTGCCAAGGGAATTAAAACCAATAGTAAAAGGTTCTATAGCCATATAAATAAGAAGAAAACTAAGAAAGAAGAAGTGGGGCCGCTTAACACTGAGAATGGAGTGGAGGTTCAAGATAATCTAGGCATGGCCCAATATCTAAACAAATACTTTGCCTCAGTCTTTAATAAGGCTAAAGAGGATCTTGGGGATAATGGTAGCATGACAAATGGGAAGGAGGATATAGAGGTAGATATTACCATATCTGAGGTAGAAGCAAAACTGAAAGAGCTTAATGGGACTAAATCGGGGGGTCCAGATAATCTTCATCCAAGAATATTAAAGGAATTGGCACCTGAAATTGCAAGCCCATTAGCAAGAATTTTTAATGAATCTGTAAACTCAGGAGTAGTACCGAATGATTGGAGAATTGCTAATATAGTTCCTATTTTTAAGAAAGGAAAAAAAAGTGATCCGGGTAACTACAGGCCAGTTAGTTTGACATCGTAGTATGCAAGGTCCTGGAAAAAATTTTGAAGGAGAAATTAGTTAAGGACATTGAAGTCAATGGTAAATGGGACAAAATACAACATGGTTTTACAAAAGGTAGATCGTGTCAAACTAACCTAATCTCCTTTTTTGAAAAGGTAACAGATTTTTTAGATAAAGGAAATGCAGTGGATCTAATTTACCTAGATTTCAGTAAGGCATTTGATACCGTGCCACATGGGGAATTATTAGTTAAATTGGAGAAGATGGGGATCAATATGAACATCAAAAGGTGGATAAGGAATTGGTTAAAGGGGAGACTGCAACGGGTCCTACTGAAAGGCGAACTGTCAGGTTGGAGGGAGGTTACCAGTGGAGTTCCTCAGGGATTGGTTTTGGGACCAATCTTATTTAATCTTTTTATTACTGACCTTGGCACAAAAAGTGGGAGTGTGCTAATAAAGTTTGCAGATGATACAAAGCTGGGAGGTATTGCCAATTCGGAGAAGGATCGGGATATTATACAGGAGGATCTGGATTACTTTGTAAACTGGAGTAATAGTAATAGGATGAAATTTAATAGTGAGAAGTGTAAGGTTATGCATTTAGGGATTAATAACAAGAATTTTAGTTATAAGTTGGGGACGCATCAATTAGAAGTAACAGAAGAGGAGAAGGACCTTGGAGTATTGGTTGATCATAGGATGACTATGAGCTGCCAATGTGATATGGCTGTGAAAAAAGCTAATGCGATTTTGGGATGCATCAGGAGAGGCATTTCCAGTAGGGATAAGGAGGTTTTAGTACCATTATACAAGGCTCTAGTGAGACCTCACTTGGAATACTGTGTGCAGTTCTGGTCTCCCATGTTTAAAAAGGATGAATTCAACCTGAAGCAGGTACAGAGAAGGGCTACTAGGATGATCCGAGGAATGGAAAACTTGTCTTATGAAAGGAGACTTAAGGAGCTTGGCTTGTTTAGCCTAACTAAAAGAAGGTTGAGGGGAGATCTGATTGCTCTCTATAAATATATTAGAGGGATAAATACAGGAGAGGGAGAGGAATTATTTAAGCTCAGCAGCAATGTGGACACAAGAACAAATGGGTATAAACTGGCCACCAGGAAGTTTAGACTTGAAATTAGACGAAGGTTTTTAACCATCAGAGGAGTGAAGTTTTGGAATAACCTTCCCAGGGAAGCAGTGGGGGTAAAAGATCTATCTGGTTTCAAGATTCTACTTGATACGTTTATGGAGGAGATGGTATGATGGGATAATGGGATTTTGGTAATTAATTGATCTTTAAATATTCAGGGTAAATAGGCCAAATCCCCTGAGATGGGATATTGGATGGATGGGATCTGAGTTACCCAGGAAAGAATTTTCTGTAGTATGTGGCTGGTGAATCTTGCCCATATGCTCAGGGTTTAGCTGATTGCCATATTTGGGGTCGAGAAGGAATTTTCCTCCAGGGCAGATTGGAGAGGCTCTGTAGCATGGGGCATGGTTGACTTGAGGGAGGCTTCTCTGCTCCTTGAAGTCTTTGAACCATGATTTAAGGACTTCAATAGCTCAGACATGGGTGAGGTTTTTCATAGGAGTGGGAGGGTGAGATTCTGTGGCCTGTGCTGTGCAGGCGGTCGGACTAGATGATCAGAATGGTCCCTTCTGACCTTAGTATCTATGAATCTATGAAACTAATATAAGTTTGAGAATATTCAGAAATGTGTAATGTTGCTGTGGGACCAGATTTTTAAAGATACTTAGACACCTAAGTACTTTTGAAAATCCCCTTAGATATATAAACAACTTTACATAACCACCATGATAAGATTATTAAAGTGTCACCTGGTTGCTAAAAGAAAAGGAGTACTTGTGGCACCTTAGAGACTAACAAATTTATTTGAGCGTAAGCTTTCATAAGCTACAGCTCACTTCATTGGATGCATTCAGTGGAAAATACAGTGGGGAGATTTATATACATAGAGAACATGAAACAATGGGTGTTACCATACACACTGTAAGGGGAAAGAAAACCTTTTGTAGTGATAATCAAGGTGGGCCATTTCCAGCAGTTGACAAGAACATCTGAGGAACAGTGGGAGGAGTGGGGGGTGGGAATAAACGTGGGGAAATAGTTTTACTTTGTGTAATGACCCATCCACTCCCAGTCTCTATTCAAGCCTAAGTTAATTGTATCCAGTTTGCAAATTAATTCCAATTCAGCACTCTCTCGTTGGAGTCTGTTTCTGAAGTTTTTTGTTGAAGAATTGCCACTCTTAGGTCTGCA
Organism: Dermochelys coriacea; assembly: GCF_009764565.3. Lineage (NCBI taxonomy): Eukaryota > Metazoa > Chordata > Testudines > Dermochelyidae > Dermochelys > Dermochelys coriacea. The sequence goes on from NC_050068.2 coordinate 152,157,056, forward strand.
ATCGAGTGACCAGAGAGATTGAAGCGTTCTCCGGCTGGTTTTTTAATGTTATAATTCTGGACGTCTGACTTTTACGTAGAGACTATCCAGTTTGACCAATATGCATCGCAGAGGGGCATTGCTGGCACATGTTGGCATATATCACATTGGTAGATGTGTAGGTGAACAAGCCTCTGATAGTGTGGCTGATTTGATTAGGCCCTATGATGGTGTCCCCTGAATAGATATGTGGACAGAGTTGGCAACGGGCTTTGTTGCAAGGGTAGATTCCTGAATTAGTGGTTCTGTTGTGCGGTGTGTGGTTGCTGGTGTATTTGCTTCAGATTGGGGCGGTGTCTGTAAGCAAGGACTGGCCTATCTCCCAAGATCTGTGAGAGTGATGGGTCGTCCTTCAGGATAGGTTGTAGATCCTTGATGATGCATTGGAGAGGTTTTAGTTGGGGTCTGAAGGTGATGGCTAGTGGCGTTCTGTTGTTTTCTTTGTTGGGCCTGTCCTGTAGTAGGTGACTTCTGGGTACTCTTCTGGCTCTGTCAATTTGGGATGCCAGAGAACTTCCTCCGTGTGATATGAGAGGTGTACGAGGGATGCAACACCACCATTCACTCGGTCGAAGGGGAGACCGCCGAGATTCTGATTCGGAGCGGAGTTAAGCAGGGCTGTCCCCTCAGCCCCATCATCTTTAACCTCGCCATGGAGCCATTGCTGCGAGCAATCTCCAATGGCGCAGATGGCTTCAACCTCCACGGCGAGAGGGTGAGCATCCTGGCTTACGCGGATGACCTGGTCCTGACCACAGATGACCCATAGAACCTCTAACGTATGCTAGATGCCACCAGTTGAGCTGCCGATTGGATGGGGCTCTGCTTCAATGCAAAGAAATGCCCATCTCTCCACATCGACGGCAGCAAAAGGGACTCAGTGCAGACGACAGGGTTCCAGATCCAGGGCGAGCCCGTCATCCCCCTGGCAGAGGGACAGGCGTACCGGCACCTTGGCACGCCAACGGATTTCTGTGTCTGGCAGACAACCGAGGACACCATCTAGGAGATCTTGCAGGATTCTGCCTAGATCGACGCCTCCCTGCTAGCACCGTGGCAGAAGATAAACGCCCTGAACACCTTCCTGATCCCCCGCATCTCGTTCGTCCTAAGGGGATCCGCCGTAGCGAAGGTACCCCTCAACAAGGCAGAAAAGATTGTCCGGCAGCTGGTGAAGAAGTGGCTGTTCCTTTCCCAGAGAGCCAGCAATGAACTGGTCTATATCGCCCACAGGCATGGCGGTGCCAATGTCCCCCGCATGGGTGACCTGTGTGACATCGCGGTGGTTACCCACGCCTTCCGCCTGCTGACGTGTCCCGACGCCATGGTAAGGAACATCGCAGCAAACGCCCTCCATGATGCAACAAAGAAGTGGATCGGCAGAGCCCCCGCCAGCTTCCTGAGTGGTTCCCTGGATGGTGAATTCGGACAGGACGGTGGCAACATCGCTTCGCTGTGGTCCCGCACTCGCAATGCCATGCGTCACCTGGGGAAGCACATCAGCTGCCGCTGGGAGTGGTGCGAGGAGTGCCAGGAGTTGGGAGTCCTGGTGCCGCAGATCAGGTCCAACGACAACACCATCGTCACCTCGAGCGCCGGGGCATGCTGGAGAGGACCCTGAAGGCAGCCATCCACTCGCTGTACATGGAAACCCTGAAGCATAAATCGGACCAGGGTAAAGTCTTCAAACTGACCAGCAAATGGGATGCCAGCAACCACTTCCTCACCGGGGACGGCTTCACCCGTTTTGCCGACTGGCAGTTCATCCAATGTGCCCGGCTCAACTGCGTCCCGCTCAACGGAGCCGTCCACCACAGGAACCGAGACAAGCGTTGCAGGAAGCGTGGCTACTCCAACGAGACCCTGTCACACGTCCTGTGCAGCTGCAAACTCCACTCCAGAGCCTGGCAGCTGCTCCACAATGCCATCCAGAACCGCCTAGTGAAAGCCATCGCACCGCGCCTGGGGCAGGTCGCCGTGAACTGCGCCATCCTGGCTGCACTGACAGCCAGTTGCGACCTGATGTGGTAGTCACCGACGAGGCCCAGAAAAAGATCATCCTCGTCGACATCACGGTCTCCTTCGAGAACATATTTGCAGTACACATGGCATTTTGGGAGTTCTGAAGTGAGAAGCAGAAGTCTGTTAGAGGTAGGCCTGCCTACTCAATAGGAGTTTAAAGGGAGAATATGACCTTTATGCAGTAACTAAACATCTAGTTGTTATTTGTTCAGTGCCTCAGTGTTGCATGGCCTACTCAAGGGAAGTGGATTTTCCCTCTGAGGCCCACCACTATTTCTGCCCTTTGTTTCTCTTTCTTCCCTATCCTCCTCGAGTGAGATTAATAGTGGACATAGGAATTCACATTTCTGAATTGTTGTTTCAGTCTGTGTGCAAGCTCAGAGAGACATCATAACATAGGTTTACACTGATTACATTTGGAAGATTATATTTGCAGCTAGGGGCTAGAAACTTACTTTAGAAAAAATAAAAACTTAGATTCTATAGAATCTGTTCATGTCATACACATTGATTTCAGTCCGTGGGTTGTATGCTTTTGGATCCCTGAGCCAGAAGTTGGAAATTTACCAGACATCTACTAGGTAGAGTACTAAATTTATAAGCCAGAAGTAGGCTGAAAAGATGATGAAGTGGGGAGGGAAGGCAAGGCATTAGTTGAGGTCCAATGCAAAATTGGAATAGAAAACCCTGCTTCCTAGCATTCCCCAGGTGCTGAGCACGAAGAAGGGTGCCGGAATTTCTACCAAGGTGCTGTCTTTGAATCGAGCTTGGGGGCTCCATCTTCCATATTTGATTATTGCTAATAAGGATATAATAAACAGGAAGTTGGTTTATATTTAATCCACATTTGGTGGGTTTTCTTTCCAGACAGAAGGGCTAGAAACTCAATTTTTTTTTAAAACTATAAAAGTTTAAGTTTGGCAGAAATTGATGTCTTTCCACAAAGTGCTTTCCACTCACCATGGAGGAAAGTACATTTTGCAGGTCAGTTTTTTCAACCTATCTTCTGTGTATTGATCTAGCTACAGTTTATTAAGATATACCTGCATGGTACTGTAATATGAAAATAAATTTTGTTTGCTAAACTGTAGTGGAAAAAAACCCTATAATGGAATACCTTGATATTGTCCTTTAACATCAAATAGTTATTCTGTATTTTTAAAAAGTATTCAGCTTCACTTATTCTACAGATGCCTTAAGCAAAGTAAGCATGCAACTTAGATACCAATGTAATAAGTTGCAACAATATTTCGAGAGTATTGTTTCATGGTAGCATGTGAGCCTGTTGAACTCTGCCAGTACAACTATAAATATATTTTAACTAAACCTGGATAACATTTTTTGATAATAAAGGTATTTTTTGGTTGAAAAATGTAGTTGCATAAAAAAGGGGTGTTTTGTGTTTTGTTTTTTTTTCAAAAATATTTCAAAACAAATAATTCAGAGAAAAACTTTTGAGATATTTTTGTATTTTCACAATGTTTAGTTTCAAAATTGTGTGAAAATGCCCTCCTTTTCTGATTTAAATTTTTTTCTCCACAAGTGTGGGTGGGGAGAAAGGGGATATAATACTTTCAGTTTTTAGCACTCTCTCTGTTTAGGTCAGTAAAAGTAACACTTTGACTTTTTCTGATGGAAAACCCCCGCTTTTTACACTTCCTTAATTTTTAAAATTTTCTTATAGGAAAACAATTCTTTCCTGATGGCAAAATTTCATTTTCCTGCTGGCTCTGATTTCCATCCTGGTTATTCCTCAGAGCCACATAAGAAACCAAGATTAGGATAGAGGAGTTGGAGCAGGATTGGTAAATAACCTTTGACCTTCCTTGCTCCGGTGTATGTATGAACCATTTTGAGGCTAGGGGAGGCCTAGTGTAGGCCACCATGACACTAAACAGAAGAGTCTGTGATTTCAACTGAGGAGGTTGTCTAAAGGATTTGTGCAGTGTCTCTTTGACCATGGCTGCAAGCAAAATAGAGTGGAGTTGCTCCTGACACGTTTGGCCTGAGGAGGTCCTTGGTCTAGTCTGAGCAATACTGTCTGGTGAGTGCCACAAGTCTAGGGTTGCCAGCTTTCTGATTGCAGAAAACCAAACACCCTTGCCCTGCCCCTTAACCCTGCCCCCACTCACTCTACACACTCCCCTCCATCATTCGCTCCCCCCCACCCTCGCTCACTCGTTCATTTGAGGTGCAAGAGGAGCTAAAGGCTCAAGCTGGGTGCGAGCTCTGGGGTGAGGCCATGGATGAGGGGTTTGGGGTGTTGGAGGGGGCTCCGGGCTGGGGCAGGGAGTTGGGCTGCGAGGCCGGGGTGAGGGCTCCAACTGGAGGTCCAGGCTCTTAGGTGGGGCCAGAAATGAGGGGTTCAGGATGTGGAAGAGGGCTCTGGGCTGGGGATGCAGGCTCTGAGGTGGGGCCAAGGATAAGGGGTTGGAATGTCAGGGGGGGCTCAAGACTGGGACAGGGGGTTGGGGTGCGGGCACTGTGGGAGGGGAGGGCACCAGCTGGGGGTGCAGGCTCTGAGGTGGGGCCAAGGATGAGGGGATTGTGGTGCAGGAGAGGGAGGTTCCGTGTGCCGCCCCGTCCACAGGCACCGCCCCCACAGCTCCCATTGGCCAAGGTTCTCAGCCAATGGGAGCTGCGGAGCCAGCACTCAGGACGGGGGCAACGCGTGAAGCCTCCCTGGCCCCGCCCTCTGCCTAGGGGCCGTAGGGACATACTGGCTGCCTCTGGGAGGCATTTGGAGCCAGAGAGCCTGACTTAGGCCCACTGCACCACCGACCGGACTTTTAACAGCGCGGTCAGCAGGGTCCCTTTTCGACTGGTAGGTCAAAGTGCCCATCTCCGGTTTGTGACGGCTAACTCTTGCACCATAGCATGGGAATTCTTCTTCTACAACTTTGATGTCTAAAAGTTGTCATAGATACTCAAAGCTGTGTAATCTGAGCACAGTTTCAAGAGTAGTAAACTTGGTGGCTAATAGTTAATAACGCCTGAATCTGTGAGTATCAAATCCTTATTGAATGGTCCTTTTGTTGAATTCACATATGAAAATTGATCATAATTTAAGATAAACTGAAAAATCGCTTCTGTTTTAAAAAAAAAAACACCTACTTCTGTTTCAACTAATAAACACTGTTTTGTCACCATTGAAAGATAATAGGTGATGTAGCTACAGATGCACACAGTTGACCATTCCCTGAAAGTTAATGCTCATCATCTTGAGTATTTGTTTTAAAATATGTGGCTTGTAATTTTGACAGGCAAATTTTTGCTATTGATTATTTTTAAGGGGACACCATCAGGTTAAAAATGACACATTAAAGATAGTTTCTTCCTAAGGGCTGGATTTTTGCCATTCATGTTTTAAAGGATGATCCCTCGCTCTCACAGATATTGGGAGACAGGCCAGTCCTCACTTACAGACATCCCCCCAACCTAAGCAAATACTCACCAGCAACCACACAGCAAAACACTGACCCAGGAACCTATCCTTGCAACAAAGCCCATTGCCAACTCTGTCCACATATCTATTCAAGGGACATCATCATAGGACCTAATCACATCAGCCACACCATCAGGGGCTCGTTCACCTGCACATCTATCAATATGATATGTGCCAGCAATGCCCCTCTGCCATTTACATTGGCCAAACTGGACAGTCTCTACACAGAAGAATAAATGGACACAAATCAGACATCAAGAATTATAACATTCAAAAACCAGTCAGAGAATACTTCAACCTCCCTGGACACTCAATTACAGACCTAAAAGTTGCAATTTTTCAACAAAAAAACTTCAAAAACAGACTCCAACGAGAAACTGCAGAACTGGAATTAATTTGCAAACTGGACACCATTAAATAAGGCTTGACTAAAGACTGGGAGTGGATGAGTCATTCCACAAACTAAAAATTATTTCCCCATGCTAATTTTTCCCCTACTGTTACTCACACCTTCTTGTCAACTGTTTGAAATGGGCCATCCTAATTATCACTACAAAAGTTTTTTTCTCCTGATGATGATAGCCCACCTTAATTGATTAGTCTTGTTAGAGTTGGTATGGCAACTCCCATTTTTTCTTTCTATCTATCTATCTATCTATCTATCTATCTATCTATCTATCTATCTATCTATCTATCTATCTATCTATCTATCTATCCAATCTTCCTACTGTATTTTCCACTGCATGCATCTGATGCAGTGGGTTTAGCCCACGAAAGCTTATGCCCAAATAAATTTGTTAATCTCTAAGGTGCCACAAGTACTCCTCGATTCTTTTCACATAACTGGTGACACTGTAGATGTAAGACTGAACCAATTTTAAGAATCTCATTCACTTTGTCTGCATTTTGTCAGCATGGACAATGAAAATAGGCTTGTCAGTTTCTAATCAGTTACACTTTCAGCTTTGTTCTGCTAATAATGCAAAAACTGTAATGTTTGGGTTGCTGACACTGCAGGGGAATGTGTTTTATTTTATTTAAATTTATTTGAATTAGAAAAAAATAATCTTGGCATCTGTCAGAATTTGTTTCTTAAACACCTTAAAAACCTAAATTTGGGGGCAAAATTGACCAGGCAGCATTCTTTCAAACCATCAGCCACATTTTGTTCTGACTTAACACACTCTATAGTTCCATTGACTGCAGTGGATTTGCACAGGTCAGAATGTATCAGGGTATAGTTTGGCCCGACACGTTTAGTCCCTACAGCATATGAGAAAGAGAGCCTTAACAATATTCTATGAGGGGGACAATATTTCAGTGGAGGACTAAGCTGGAGCATGGCTTCAGACCATTTTAATACCTCTAAAGTGGTATTTTAATACCACACCAGTGCACCCCTATGAAATCAATAAGCTAAATACAGTGATTCTTCAATGAAGCACATGTAATGGCTCTTTTATTTTAAAGAAAATTAAGCTGTCTCATAGAATCATAGAATATGAGGGTTGGAAGGGACCTCAGGAGGTCATCTAGTCCAACCACCTGCTCAAAGCAGGACCAATCCCCGACTAAATCATCCCAGCCAGGGCTTTGTCAAGCCTGACCTTAAAAACCTCAAAGGAAGGAGATTCCACCACCTCCCTAGGAAAACATTCCAGTGCTTCACCACCCTCCTAGTGAAAAAGTTTTTCCTAATATCCAAACTAAACCTCCCCCACTGCAACTTGAGACCATTGCTCCTTGTTCTGTCACCTGCTACCACTGAGAACAGTCTAGATCCTTCCTCTTTGGACCCCCTTTCAGGTAGTTGAAAGCAGCTATCAAATTCCCCCCCATTCTTCTCTTCTGCAGACTAAACAATCCCAGTTCCCTCAGCCTCTCCTCATAAGTCATGTGTTCCAGTCCCCTAATAATTTTTGTTGTCCTATGCTGGATGCTTTCCAATTTTTCCACATCCTTCTTGTAATGTGGGGCCCAAAACTGGACACAGTACTCCAGATGAGGCCTCACCAATGTCAAATAATGGGTATGATCACAGTCCCTCGATCTGCTGGCAATGCCCCTACTTATACAGTCCAAAATGCCATTAGCCTTCTTGGCAACAAGGGCACACAGTTGACTCATATCCAGCTTCTCGTCCACTGTAACCCCTAGGTCCTTTTCTGCAGAACTGCTGCCTAGCCACTCGGTCCCTAGTCTGTAGCAGTGCATGGGATTCTTCCGTCCTAAGTGCACTTGTCCTTGTTGAACCTCATCAGATTTCTTTTGCCCAATCCTCTAATGTGTCTAGGTTCCTCTGTATCCTATCCCTACCCTCCTGCATATCTGCCACTCCTCCCAGTTTAGTATCATCTGCAAACTTGCTGAGGGTGCAGTCCCACGCCATCTTCCAGATCATTAATGAAGATATTGAACAAAACCGGCCCGAGGACCAATCTTTGATACCGGCTGCCAGCTGGACATGGAGCCATTGATCACTACCCATTGATCCCGACGATCTAGCCAGCTTTCTATCCACCTTATAGTCCAGTCATCCAATCCATACTTTTTTAACTTGCTGGCAAGAATACTGTGGGAGACCTTTGCTAAAGTCAAGGAATAACATGTCCACTGCTTTCCCCTCATCCACAGAGCAAGTTATCTCGTCATAGAAGGCAATTAGATTAGTCAGGCATGACTTGCCCTTGGTGAATCCATGCGGATTGTTCCTGATCACTTTCCTCTCCTCTAAGTGCTTCAGAATTGATTCCTTGAGGACCTGCTTCATGATTTTTCCAGGGACTGAGGTGAGGCTGACTGGCCAGTAGTTCCCCGGATCATCCTCCTTCCCTTTTTTAAAGATGGGCACTACATTAGCCTTTTTCCAGTCATCCGGGACTTCCCCCGATCGCCATAAGTTTTCAAAGATAATGGCCAATGGCTCTGCAATCACATCTGCCAACTCCTTTAGCACTCTCGGATGCAGCACATCTGGCCCCATAGACTTGTGCTCTTCCAGCTTTTCTAGATAGTCCCGAACTACTTCTTTCTCCACAGAGGGCTGGTCACCTCCTCCCCATGCTGTGCTGCCCAGTGCAGTAGTCTGGGAGCTGACCTTGTTCATGAAGACAGAGGCAAAAAAAGCATTGAGTATATTAGCTTTTTCCACATCCTTTGTCACTAGGTTGCCTCCCCCATTCCCACACTTTTCTTGCCTTTCTTCTTGTTGCTAACATACCTGAAGAAACCTTTCTTGTAACTCTTAACATCTCTTGCTAGCTGCAACTCCAAGTGTGATTTGGCCTTCCTGATTTCACTCCTGCATGCCTAAGCAATATTTTTATACTCCTCCCTGGTCATTTGTCCAGTCTTCCACTTCTTGTAAGCTTCTTTTTTGTGTTTAAGATCAGCAAGGACTTCACTGCTAAGCTAAGCTGGTCGCCTGCCATATTTACTATTCTTTCTACACATCTGGATTATTTGTTCCTGTAACCCCAGTAAGGATTCTTTTTAAAATACAGCCAGCTCTCCTGGACTCCTTTCCCTCTCATATTGTTCTCCCAGGGGATCCTACCCATCAGTTCCCTAAGGTAGTCAAAGTCTGCTTTTCTGAAGTCCAGGGTCTGTATTCTGCTGCTCTCCTTTCTTCCTTGTGTCAGGATCCTGAACTCGACCATCTCATGGTCACTGCCTCCCAGGTTCCCATCCACTTTTGCTTCCCCTACTAATTCTTGCTTTTGTGAGCAGCAGGTCAAGAAGACCTCTGTCTCTAGTTGGTTCTCAATCATTGTGTTTTAAATATGAACCCTTTTGGTGATGGTGAGGAAGACTGGAGTAAGGGCATGAAGAATATTTAGGAAAATATGTTTTAATAAGGAAAAATGTGAGCAATCTTTTCTATGAAATGAGGAAGGTATCCAAATCTCAGAGGCCTGAGGAAGCAATTACTTTGTAAGCAAATTCTAAAACAACGCAGTGCTGTGAGATGGCTTTCCAAATGATACCAAATCATTTTCCAGTAATCTAGACTGCTAATTGAATTGGGTTCCTGCTGTTGGAACACCTCCCTATTTCATGGAGTAATAATTGGTGGTGGAAGAGTCTAACAGTATATAAAGACAGAGCAGAGAACTCTGGCATTAACTTGTCAGGCAGGGTTGAACTGTGGGGGATTGTACTGGGACCCCCAATTCCTAGAAGCTTCTTAGTGGAAGTAGGGCAAACAGAGGGGGTAGTTTTCCTCCTTGGAAGGCATGAGGGCCTCTCCATCAATATCCATAGACTGCCCCTGTATTATGGGCCAGCATTAGCAGCTGAACTTTTAGCCAGAGGTCCCAAATGTCCAGCAGACATGCCCTGAAGATTTCATCCTAACTACCTGCAAAGAGGAGAATATGGGAATGGAGAGACACAGCAGCCCAGCCCGGAGATGAGAGAGAGAAAGATGACAGGGATTGTCCAAAATGCTTCCCTTTATCTCTCTGAGTGTTAAAAAAAAAACCCCAAAAACAAACAAAAAAAACCACACACACCAAAAAGTTACTCCCATAAAATGATACGTTTTAGCCATTGGTCTTCTGTAAAACATTTTTTTTTCTGATATTTTCTTGCCCCTTTTTCTCCAACCCCTTTTGTTGCTCATTTAAAATTATTTTCCATGTCCCTCCTTCATTCAGCCTTTCTGTCCTTCACATTCCTATTCTTTCAGTATTTGCATGTGCAAAAGCCCACGTTTCTGTAAAAGCCCATAGTGCACATTCAGTTTTGGTCTGCATTTACCTGTAGCTAGTAGCCCAATGTATTTGTACAATGTGTGCAGTTTAAATTGACTATGGGAACTCTTAACTTTCTCATTTCCCAGTTTAAGTGCATTCAAATTCTTAATGGGATGTTACAATTAACGTATGGTATTTTTGGATCCCACTGCCTATTATATGTGTTGTATACTATAAATGCATAATGTTATATAACCAAATGGGTCATTCAGCTTGGCCTTACTTAAGGCATACTGCTGGGTTTCTGCACTTGTCCTTTTTACAGAAAAGGAATGACTGTCCTAGCTAGAACCAGTTCCCATTTTGTCACACTTAGGCTGTGCTAAAAGGTTTTAGTGATGACTAATATTTTGGTTTCCTGGACCTCTTCTGAGTTTTCAAACCTGAATGTTTTTGGTGACCCTTATGATTGGGTCTCACTGAACCAGAGAAACTATTCTGTGATGAAAGACGATGCATCTTCTGTGGGAGAAATTAACAAAACTGCTACATTAAACTCAACCTACTTTTTCTGGCTGCCTCAGAATTGATGCTTGTGCCTCCTCTGAGACAGTTTTGAGCCCAAGCTTCTGAGTGTAGCCGTCCAAACTCTCAGTTAATGTGTCCATAGCATTTTACAGTGTTGATTTTTCTGTGTGTTTTTATGCCACTTAGACACCAGTTTTCACAGATGACATTTTTTAATGGCCTCATCTTTCCAAAATGATGGAGCTGTGGGACAAATTTTCTTACCCTGGCATTTGGTTGTTCATCTGGATCTAGCTCCCATCCGTAGTTTATTTTTTTAAATTAGTGGGAAGAGAGGGGCATTGAACAGTCTCTTTACTGTAGTTTAAATTTGTCATGGATGCAATGAGAAGAATTGAGTGCAAAACTTTAGAACTAATGTGATTGAATAGGACACGCATGTGAGAGAGGAGGTGGGAAGATGTAGAGAAGGTAATATGGCTGAGAGTAGAAGGAAATCACACTTCCAGAAATAATTTCTTTTGGGGGGGGGGGAAGGGGAGAAACTCTTTAAAAAATTATATATAGTGAAATTAATTCTTGTGAAATGTACTGTCTGACAGATGTGAAGACTGAAGTCTTCTCCTTTGGCACAGAACAGATATAGCACAAGGATTGGCAATGTGGAAGTGTAGCCTAGAGGAATGAGCACTGAGCTGAGAATCAGGAGAGCCTGAGTTGTGATCTCAGGTCTGTCGTTGGCTCACTCTGTGGCCTCAGGAGAGTCGTTTCACCCTTCTATATCAGTTTATCTGTTTATTAAATGGGGATACCTCCCAGAGGTGATGCAGTGATTAATGTGTTAATGTCTGTAGAGTGCTGTAAACATGAAATGCTATAAAAATGTAAAATCATTCTACTGCGATAAATGCACCATTGTTAAGGTCGTGTTAGAGTTCAATTTTAGCAGGTGCTTTAAACCTTCATTTTGTAGTAATCTCATTGAAATGGAAAGAAACAAAATGTATGCGATTCCAGGAATGTCACTGTGTGTATCACTCTGAAGTGCTTAGAATATCTGAGTCCAAGTGAAGCGATGGAAACAACTACATACGTAGTTGAAGTCTCTCTTTGTTCAGAATATCACCAGGTTCAGTCACCACTGGGATTCACAGTCTGTTACTGTCCAGTGTTTCAGTTCTCAGCCATTTTGATGTTACAGATTACACCCGTGTGACACTAAGGCATGTATCTATGTCATACCAAGAGTCCTGGATCATTGGGCTGTCAGAGGTAACAAACCAATCACCACTCTTGCTCTGCAGCTAATTTGCATCCAACAATTTCATTGGTTGTATGCGGGAGCCTGCACAGATGGTGGATTATTTGGCCCAGCTGCCACAGTTCTTCAAACCACCCACATAACAACCCAACCTGCACCCAAAGTAACCCCAAACACATACAGCCCCTCACTGCAGCACAACCTCTCATTCACCACCTGCACAAATCAACACAAAATCCCCCAGCACAACACAGTCATCCAGACAACACCACAACCAGCACCCACAATAACCCCAAACACACACAGCCCCTCTCTGCAGCACACAACTCTCATCTGCCGCATGCACAAATTGACAAAAATCTATCCGCACAACACACATACACTCACCCACCCTCAGTCAGACTTTGCATAAAACATAAACTTGAGTGCCAAAGCTGCAGGTCATCACTACTGGAAAATAAATCCTGAACACTATTTGAATTTTTATGGTGGTTTGATGAAAAATGTGTTGATACAGAGAGAAGAACAAGAATTCAAAAATCACCCCTTTTGGTAGTTTGTTATTGGATTGTCTGAATGTTCTTTGTAACCCTTTTGCAAGAAATCAGAAACATTCTGAGACCTGTTCTTTGGCCTCATTATTGCTCCCAGTGTGCTGATTCCTACCATATCAGTTATACACCAGGAGTGTTCATCTAGAAAGTGTATTATAACTTTTCAGACATAAGGGTAATTTTGTGTACCAAGGTGCAGCCACTGAATTTTAAGTTGAGAGCTGATGAGCTGTGGTGAGAATGTCTTCATTTATTCCTTAGGGGAAGCATAGGTGCCGACTTCCTCTGTTCTCAAGGGAGGTGCTCAACCTCCGCTCCACCCCAGTTGTGTAATACAATCCCTCCTTCAGTGGCTGGTATAGCAGGGAGTTAGTAATTGTTCCCGTAGCTCCGATAGTAAAAACCTCAGCTAGGAAGCTGAAGATCAAAGTGTTCTCAAACCCTGCTCCTCATGCATGTGGGGAGTGGTGTGGTAACATGTGATTCATAAATTAGAAAGACTTCTTCAAACAGATTTTGTACTTTACTTTCAGTCATGTCACATTGTGCTTGTGTAACCCACTGAGCAGTGAGTTATGCTTCCCCCTCTATTCCTGATTCACAAAGGATCTGAGTCTGTGTGTTTGTGACAGCTGTAAGGTCGTGAGCCTGGCTCTTTAGCACAAGCTGTCGAAACTCATGCTCTTAGCTCATTAAGTCATTGGTTCAGTCCTTGGGGTTGGCCAAGGTGATAGCAGTCATGCTTGCAGGTTTCCCAAGTGGCATGTTTGTAGGTTGAGAGGTATGCTTCATATTGGCAGTGAAGGGAGAGAGCAATAGGCACATCTGCTGGCTGTGACACCCTGTACCCCATGTTCACCACTTTTATATGGTGAGGATATATTTTGTACAAAGTATGCCTTGTGCGGTATCATTTGAAAACATATAATCTACTGAACCTCATTGCTGCTTGTTACTGAAATGTACTGTAGTACAAGGTAACGCGCTCAGACCATTTTCTCAAAGACAAAGACACTCTGGCATGCCAGCTAGGTGTTAAAAGGTCATTTCCTGTTTAATCGGAGATTCACCAACAGGGGAGCTGCAAACAAGAAATTTACAATTCACCTGAAGAACAGTTGGCAGCTCATGTACACCATGGAACTATCTGACCTCATGACCCAACAAGGACTTTTCCAGTGAAAAGGCTCAGGATAAAAGAAATGGGGGGAAGGCCCTGGATCACCCCTTTTCTCCCCTTTCTCTACTCATGGCAGCAAGATCACTTGAAACTAAAAGGGAAGCTTTTGGAACTGGGGGCGAGTGGTCCTGGCCTGGAGGATTTTTCAGCCTGTACAGACTGTTGAAAACTTTTGAGTGAGACAATATTATACCAATAAAATAAAAACCAGCAGGATCTTATTAAAGGGGATAAAGCAAAATGCCACATCTATTGTGAATACAGAAAGAATCATAGTAAGCAGTTAGTTATAGCTATAACATTCCATTCAATTTCGTATTTATTCACACATTCATTCATACACACACACACACACACACACACACACAGGTTCTGCAAGGTTGTTATCATAGTTACCAGTCCTGAAGGTAGCTTGAGTTCGTGGCTTGGGTTCGTAGCTTGTGGTGGCTAACTGGCCAGGAAAGCCGGGCACAAGGAAGAGCTGGGTCTCTGTTGGGCATGCACCAATGCCCTTCCATGTTGGCAGCAGAATGTTACCCTCCAAAGTCTTCCATCTCACCCATCCTTTTTATAGGCTTTAGTTCGAATCCAGAGTCTATAGGTCTTGCTGTGTCACACTGCCTCTGGGTTCGGTGTGATTGATCACCCATAAATTGCAGACATGACTTTCAGCCTGGGACCTGGCTTTGATGTTTCTTCAATTGTACTTTTGTTCTATTTCTTTTTAGGGTGGACTCTTCTTGCTTTATCAGGGCTGTTGTCTGCATCTTCAGCCGTTGGTGTTTACGCTTTATTTCATCCGGACAGGCTGGGGCTGGAGGTTGATTCCATCATCCATACATACCTCATTCACACATCTAAACTAAACTAATAAGATTACAGCAGGGTTTTGCAAAAATGAAGGTTGCAGCAAGTTTTTAAAAAAATGGAGTGAGCATTTTAAAACGGAGTTTGGGACAAGTTAAAATGGAGTTTGAATTACAATATGGACAAGTGTAAGGAATGGCAAACAGTGAACAGAAGTTACAATGTTGAAACAGTGTAAGTTTCAGCGATTTAAGCAGCAATTGGATTGAAAGTGAAACTCAATTAGCCAGTTATTGGGGTAACCAGTTTTATGAATGAATGTTGTTTCATTCATAAAACTTTGCTTATGAAGTTATATAAAGTGAACAATTAAAAACAATTTCATTGATCAGTTCTACAACAACCTGTTTTGCTTTTAGAACTATTAGCCTTGATAAAACTTAGGAAATAGCTTCCATGTTTATCTTTTATTTCTTTTGTAAGCAATTCTGATTTTTATGACTTATCACTTATAATCACTTGAAAATCTGTCTTTCTCTAGTTAATACACTTGTTTTACTGTTTTGGGTTGAAGTGTTTGGAGACTCTCTACTCAGATTAACAAAGGCTGGAACTGGTTAAAGGGGAGATTAGAGCAGGTCACACTGAAAGATGAACTATCAGGCTGGAAGGAGGTTACAAGTGGAGTTCCTCCAGGATTGGTCCTGGGACCAAACTTATTTAACATTTTCAATGACCTTGGTACAAAAAGTGGAGTGTGCTAATTAAATTTGCAGATGACAGGAAGTTGGGAGGAGGACTGGAGTATCCTACAAGAAGATTTGAATGACTTTTGAAAACTGGAGTAATAGCCATGGGATAAAATTGAATAGTGCAGAGTACAAAGGCATGCATTTAGGAACTAAACAACAAAAACTTCTGCTATAAGTGAGGGACTTCTCAGTTGGAAGTGACAAAGGAGGAGAAAGACCTGGTATATTGGTTGATCACAGGAGGACTATGAGCTGCCAATGTGATGTGTCTGTGAAAAAGGCTAATACGATCCTAGGATGCATCAGGCGAGGTATTTCCAGTAGAGATGGGGAAGTTTTATTGCCATTATACAAGGCAATGATGAAACCACATCTGGAATACTGTGTGCATGTCTGGTCTCCCATGTTTAAGAAAGATGAATTCAAACCAGGACAGGTGCAGAGAAGGGCTGCTAGGATGATCCAAGGAATGGAAAACTACCTTAGGAGAGAAGACTTAAGAAGCTTGGCTTGTTTAGCCTAATCAAACAAAAGCTGAAGGGAGATCTGATTGCTCTCTAAAAATACATCAGAGGGATAAACACCTGGGAGGGAGAAGAGTAACTTAAGTTAAAGGCCAATGTTGGCACAAGAACAAATGGCTATAAACTGGCCATCAAATGTTTAGGCTTGAAACTAGGCCAAGGTTTCTACCCATCAGAGGAGTGAAGTTCTGGAGCAGCCTCCCAAGGAGAGCAGCGGGGGCAAAAAACCTAACTGGCTTCAAGACTGAGCTTTACAAGTTTATGGAGGGGATGGGATGATGAAACTGCCGACAGTGTCATGTGGTCCACGTGCACCTGTTATTAGCAAATATCTCCGATGACTGGTGATGAGACACTAGATGGGGAAAGCTCTGAGTTACTACGGAGAATTCTTTCCCAGGTATCTGGCTGGTGAGCCTTGCCCACATGCTCAGGGTCTAACTGATCACCATATCTGGCTGGGAAGGAATTTCCCCCCAGGTCAGATTGGCAGAGACCCTGGAGGGTTTTCACCTTCCTCTGCAGCATGGGGCACGGGTCACTTGCTGGTTTGAACTAGTGTAAATGGTGGGTCTCTGTAACCTTGACATCTTTAAACCATGATTTGAGGATTTCAGTAACTCAGCCAGAGTTTCTGGGTCTGTTACTGGAGGGGATGGGTGAGGTTCTGTGGCCTGCAATGTGCAGGAGGGCAGACTAGAGGATCACGATGGTCCCTGCTGGCCTTAAGTGTATGGGTCTATGAGACATGGAGGGGGAAGCCTGAAGCTGTTAGTCAGTGGCAAATCCAGGAAGAGAACCAGGAAGATATTATACAGGAAGATCTGGATGACCTTGTAAACTGGAGTAATAGTAATAGGATGAAATTTAATAGTAAGAAGTGTAAGGTTATGCATTTAGGGATTAACAACAAGAATTTTAGTTATAAGTTGGACGCATCAATTAGAAGTAACGGAAGAGGAGAAGGACCTTGGAGTATTGGTTGATCATAGGATGACTATGAGCTGCCAATGTGATATGGCTGTGAAAAAAGCTAATGCGATTTTGGGATGCATCAGGAGAGGCATTTCCAGTAGGGATAAGGAGGTTTTAGTACCATTATACAAGGCTCTAGTGAGACCTCACCTGGAATACTGTGTGCAGTTCTGGTCTCCCATGTTTAAAAAGGATGAATTCAACCTGAAGCAGGTACAGAGAAGGGCTACTAGGATGATCCAAGGAATGGAAAACTTGTCTTATGAAAGGAGACTTAAGGAGCTTGGCTTGTTTAGCCTAACTAAAAGAAGGTTGAGGGGAGATCTGATTGCTCTCTCTAAATATATCAGAGGGATAAATTACAGGAGAGGGAGAGGAATTATTTAAGCTCAACAGCAATGTGGACACAAGAACAAATGGGTATAAACTGGCCACCAGGAAGTTTAGACTTGAAATTAGACGAAGGTTTCTAACCATCAGAGGAGTGAAGTTTTGGAATAGCCTTCCAAGGGAAGCAGCGGGGGCAAAAGATCTATCTGGCTTTAAGGTTCTACTCGATAAGTTTATGGAGGAGATGGTATGATGGGATAATGTGATTTTGGTAATTAATTGATCTTTAAATATTCAGGGTAAATAGGCCTAATCCCCTGAGATTGGATATTAGATGGATAGGATCTGAGTTACCCAGGAAAGAATTTTCTGTAGTATGTGGCTGGTGAATCTTGCCCATATGCTCAGGGTTTAGCTGATCGCCATATTTGGGGTCGGGAAGGAATTTTCCTCCGGGGCAGATTGGAGAGGCCCTGGAGGTTTTTCTCCTTCCTCTGTAGCATGGGGCACGGGTCACTTGAGGGAGGCTTCTGTGCTCTTTGAAGTCTTTAAACCATGATTTGAGGACTTCAATAGCTCAGACATAGGTGAGGTTTTTCGTAGGAGTGGGTGGGTGAGATTCTGTGGCCTGCGCTGTGCAGGAGGTCAGACTAGATGATCAGAATGGTCCCTTCTGACCTTAGTATCTATGAATCTATGAATCTATAATCATTTCCTTTGACGAAATGACAAACCATTAATGAGCTTGCATTGGCAGCACAATATGTACATTTCTCGCCGGGCAAGGCTGGACTAAGAATTTGCGGGTGTCACCTTTTATGTAGTTCATGAGCGACTGGGCAAGCATTCATTTAACTTTGCTCAGGAGGACTTTACATACTAATGGCTGTGTGTGAGCAGAGCCTGGAGTGGCTCCTTCAAAGTAGTAAAAGGCACCCTGCACTGGAGAGTTAAAGGGACACAGCCGTTCAACAGTCCAGATTATACCTCGGGGGATGTCACACTGGTGTCATGCGTTATGTGCACTCTACTGCTGCAGCTTCTCCAGGTTGTATCCAGTATCTGGAAATCCATGAGACTAAAGAGCAGTTTCAAGAAGGGAGTGATGATAGACTCCTTCACAGAAGCACCCTCCAGCTGACAGGTTGTGTCATCTCTTCTACATGTAAAGGGTTGATCTCCTTTAGTAACTTTTAAATGGAGATAAAAATGTTATTGGCCCAAGAATTTACTGAGGCATGTCAGACCTCTCTTGCTCATTAGGTGCAGTTTCTCCTCCTAATCCCCAGGAAGGTGCAGCGCCTCTTCTCCCTGACTGACCTTGCCAGCGTTAACACAGAATAACATGCCAAATGCATGGAAAATGAGATTCAGATTTGTGGATCTGTTGATATAGTTGATATAAAAGCATGAGGTCACTGTTGAGGTTTTGTATTAGCAATTTGATTCATTGGGGTATGTATTGCTTCTGAGTATCGACTGGAGATGGAAGTTTCAGAGTAGCAGCCGTGTTAGTCTGTATTCGCAAAAAGAAAAGGAGTACTTGAGGCACCTTAGAGACTAACAAATTTATTTGAGCATAAATTTTCGTGAGTTACAGCTCACTTCATCGGATGCATTCAATAAATTTGTTAGTCTCTAAGGTGCCACAAGTACTCCTTTTCTTTTTGGAGATGGAAGTGAAAGTCTTACAGAGCACGGCACTGTGTTATTGACTGTGTTGAAGGCAGTACGAAGGTGGAAAGAAATACCCAAGTCTTTTTTTTTTCCCATGCCTAAAAGGTTTTAGGTGGATGGTATGTGTTGTGTTGCAGCTTTAACTGCCACTAAACAGGTTTTGTTTGCAAATAATATTCTGTACATTCCCCAGGCTTCCATGCCATTGTACCACAATCTTGAATAGTTCATTCTCTGTTCCTGCTATTCAGTCTCTGGTGTGTCTTCCAAGACTAAGAATGAGTATCAGCTAGTACCAGCTGTGATGACAGCTTTGGGAGCCAGGCATAAGTCCAATGTGAACTAGACTTAGTGCTCTTGCTCGTTGTGCAACCCATCACTGCCATGTGATAAAAGCTGATGAGGTAACATAACGTATTATGAGCGTGGTCTGAAAGTGACAATCCCCAGGAATGAACGTTGCTTATGCACAGCTTTTAATACATTCATTTGATGCAGTATATTTCCTTGCATTGACCAAGAAAGATGTTGCACAAAACTAGTTTCTCTTAAAATCATAGATGGAGCTTTCAGCAAGAATAACAGGCAATAATACTAGAAACTTGAATTTCACAACATATATCAAACTGAGTAAAACTTTATTTGTATAATGCTTCCAATATTACTTTGCCTTAAAGTGAATGTGAAGGGAGTAAGGTAAATATTTGAATGCCAGTAAATAGACTAATATTAGATTATCCACTGAGCAATCTCCCCTTCAAAACTGAATCTTGTTTTTTGAGGGAGAGGTGATTTTTTTCTTTAATCTTTAAACAGGAGACATGGTTTAAGGCATTAATATTCATTGCTGTTTTAAAATACATTACATGTTTTTTAATGCCTACTTTTTATATTTATCTTTTGCTCTTCATTAATTGCAGCATTTCTGTGGAAGCTTGAATTGCTTCCTTGGCATATTTCTCTTCTGCCATAGTGCAACTATGGGCTTTTTATTATTCTTGTTTCCAGTGAAGCTGAAAGTACTGTAACATAGTGCTTAGTTTACTTCCTTTGTGTACTAGCACTAGGTGCCAGGATTTTCCCTTAGTCATGTTAGTTATAGAGCTGCCATATAGGCCATCCCTAATTGGATTTACCAAGTGTTGCAAGGTCCAGCCTGTTCCCTGATCTCCTTTTTTCTAGTTGAGGAGAGCTGCATTAGATATTTGGGCCTTGATTCTGCAAAGACTCCACGCATGTACAGTACTAATCTTTAAGCACATGGTTAGTTCCCTTCAGTTGAGTGGCATCTACTCGGGTGTTTAACTTCAAGTGTGTATGCAAGTCTTTGCAGGATTGAGGCTTTGAATGCATCAGCCTCATACTGCTCTATTTTTAACAGATTTCACAGCTGTAGGGTAAGGATGGTCAACGCAGCCAAGCACCAACATGGTGACTACCCAATTGTGGATTTCCAGTTGCAGAAGAACAGGGGTTTAGGTATGAAGTAGACCAGGATGGCCCTCTAGTACCTATTTGAAAAGTTGTTTATTGTGTGACACACACCCACGCACCAGGGCACTGTCATTTTCTAATGATGATCTGGGAGAGGACTGTGAAAAATGTTTTAGATCCTATCAGGTTGACTACTAGTGTGGTTGTACTTGTCTTCAATCTGGTTGTGTAGAATAGGTGTAAATAAAGGCTGAATTTGTCTCCTTTCATTAAGGTGGGTCCTGTGAAAGCTGTAGCTGATTTTTTGGGTGTATCTTTGTTTTTTTTTAATTCATTTTAGTAGTGTTGCTGCAAAAGTAAGGATACTCAGCATTGAGAGGGCATTCTCCACCAGATGAATTCCAAAATATGTCCATCTTAATTGGTATAAACAGCATGACTTGACAGCTTGCTTTTAGCTGTGTTAATACCCTTTGGGTTTCAGCAGTATATAGACTACATATTCTGCATACATTCTATCATACACATACACATGTGGGAGCAATTACTAAAGTCTTCAGGTTATTTTGTAGGAGATGTGATATTATAAACATTTTCTTCCTTGTATGAGCACAGGGTTTTTTTTCCTCCTTGTTCATCCTTCTAAAGTTTTGTTTTGTTTTTTTTTTTTTTTTACATGCAGACCTGTGCTATATTTGCTAAATAACTAAAAACCTTTTGGGAAAATGTGATCTATTTTAGAGATGTATTATATTAGTTTGTATTAAAGAATTGTAAGAAGAAAAAATATTGGTGAATTTAAACTTGAAGAAAAATCTAAATTGGAACAAAAAGTGTGGTGTCCCCTAGCAGAACTATAGTTCATTCTTAGTTCTAGTTTAAAAAAGAAGGAAATCCATTTGATGGTTTGTCTGCTTTTTTTGATAGAATCATAGGGTTAGAAGGGAGCACAAGGATCATCTAGTCTAACCCCCTGGCAAGATGCAGGATTCATTGTGCCTAAACCATCCAGGACCATGGGCGGTGGGTGAACCCCTGGCTTGGGGAGGCTAGCCCCCCAGCCCCACAAGTTCCACCCGAGGCCTCGCCTCTTCTATGCCCACCGGAGCTCAGCCCCCACTGTGGCTGCTGGCCCCTGCCCAGTGCTGCCAGCCCCCCCCCCCACGCACACACACACTGTGCCTGTTGGCCCATGCCCCAGGCTAGCGCCCCCAGCCTCCCAGAGCACCAGAGAGCCGGGCAGTGTGGCCCCAGGTTGCGCCACCCGGCCTGACCCCTGGCTGACATGCCCCAGCCTTCCCGGGCCACGCCACTGGGCCTGACCCCAATGCCCCAGCACTAGGCAGGTTGCACGGCCCCGGCCCCCGTGCTAGGAGGATGGGTGGCCTGGTGCGGTGTGGCCCCAGGACGCATCATGGCCCCCAGCCTGCCTGCCCCAGGGAATAGCAGACAGGATGGGGCCTGGGGATGGAGCATGGGTGGGGGGGAAAGAAGGAGCGTCAGGCTGTTGGGGAAGACAACACCTTCCTGTGCCTACGATACCCGCCATCCATGTCCAGGACAGATGGTGATCCAGCCTCCTCTTGAAAACCAACAGTGAAGCAGATTCCACAACCTTCCTAGACAGTCTGTTCCAGTGTCCTACTGTTCTTGCAGTTAGGAAATTTTTCCTGTGATTCAGTCTAAATCTGCTATGCTGTAGTTTGAACCCACTGCCTCTTGTCCTGCCCTCTGCGGCAAGAGAGAACTACTTTTCTCTATCTTTTTAATGGCAGCCTTTCGAGTATTTGAAGACCACTATACGTCCCCCCCTTAATCTCCTCTTTTCCAAACTAAACATACCCAGTTCCTTCAGCCTTTGCTCATATGGCTTTCATTCCATCCCTTTGATCATCTTTGTCGCTCGCCTCTGGATCCTTTCCATGATCTCTACATTCTTTCTATACAGTGGTGACCAAATTGAACACAGTACTTCAGCTGAGGCCTAACCAGCACTGAATAGAGCTGTACGATCACCTCCTGGGACTTGCATGCTATGCCTCTGTTAGTGCAACCCAAAATTGCATTTGGTTGACCAGTTTATTACAAGACTGAAAAAATCTCAATCTTTGTTAAGAGCAGAGGGGATTTTTTTTTAAATGTCTACATTCTTTCTAATAAACTGTTGAATAAACTGTTGAAGACTCCGTGGCGTGTCCAGCCACGGCGCTCCGCTTCCCGCTTCCCGCCACCGGTGAGTGTGGGGAGGTTGGGGAAAGGACACTCCCCGCTCTCACCGGCGGCGGGAAGCGGAGTGGAGTGGGCTGGGGGCGGGCTGCTCCATTTCCGCCACTGCTGGTGAGTGCAGGGGGGATCCCTTCCCGCAAGCAACACGGCTGGGGCTGGGGCGAGGGAAGCGGAGCAGGCTGCTCCCGGCCCCATGCTAATCCCCCAGGCTACTCTGGGACTGTGGGGCCCCCAAAAGTGCCCCCCACAGCTCCTGCCTCCCAGACCCTGTGGGGGGAGCTCCTGACCGCCCCCAAGACCCTCTGCCCCTTATCCAATCCCTTGCCCCGGCCTGACACCCTTAACACGCTGCTCAGAGCAGCGTGTCAGAGCTTTACCACATTGTATGCGAACCTGCGTTATGTCGGGGTAGAGGTGTACTGAGATAAGCCGACGGGAGAACTCCCATTGGCTTAGAATCGGCTACATTAGAGAGCTTATAGAGGCGCAGCTGCAGCTCTGCTGCTGTAAGCTCTCCAGTGTCGCCGTAGCCTTAGTCTCACTGCTCTCCTCACCTTTTCTCTAGTCCTACCCCTGCCTCCCCAAAACCAGTTCCTTACTTATTTGAGTTAACCCTCAATTTCTAGAATACTTACTTCGTAGGTGTGTGCATCTGTTTGAGTTGTGTTTAGTTGCAGTTTTAAAAGCACAATTAAAAATGTATACGTATAATAGGAGTAATCAAATTCTTAAAATGTTAAATAAATAAATGGCTACATACAGGGCATGCTCTGGCGCCCTCCAGGAGCAAACTGGTGGAAGAGGTCATAAAACCAGAGAATCTGAGTTTGGACTGCTTTCTTCCCCCTCCCTTTAATTCCTGGTGGTGCCTGCCTTTCTGAGATTCTGAGCAGGTGTTAGCTCTGTCAGTATACAAGTGGGCATTAAAAAGAGCAGCATCTGGCTGACCTCTGTAATCTCAAGGGCAGTAGGGATTGTCTGTGGAAAAAGAGCAACATGGCAGGCAGCTATTTCTGCAGAGCCACAGTGACAGAATCTTTGTGGGACAGAGATGGTTTCTTGTGAGGCGGGAACAAATAATTAGTCAGTCCAAACCTCCTCCTCAGCATTTGATTTGTGAATTCGGTTTTCTTCCTCAAACGCTTTGCTGCCAGTGTTTGGAAGTTGTAGTTGTGGAGGTGGTGTATGTGTTTGCAGTGGGGGGAGCACATTGTTCAACTGAAACGATTCATCAGAAGAAATCAAATATGCTGGACTTAATGTATAGAGTTCAATCCATAATGCAAAGCAGATGTAGCTCACTACAGCACGGTGTGCAAAATAAATGGGGAGGAAAAAAAAATGAGGAGTTTAGACAGGAAAGAAATGTGACCTTTCCAAAAGAAAAGCCCAGTATAATAGAACCTATTGTGCACAACCAATCCTCAAGGGGACACACAGGCATTCAGATAAAATGGAGTTAATAAAATTGGGGCTCAAGTGTAATAAAATTAGCATGTGGTCTCACTCCATTTCCCGGTGGCGATCACAGAAATGCCCACTGCCATTGGCACAGCTTTGTTGTCAGTCTCGGCAGAAAAGGACAAATATGGAATGGTTGGAGAATCTGAACTGTCTTCTCTTTCCTAAAGATGATCCCAACCAATCAGGATGGAGCTAGTTCCCAACGCCCTAACTGCCTTGCACTACTGCTGCTGCCCAGGTGGCTGTACCTGTTCTGTGGATTAATGGAAGACTTCATAGTCTCCAGGGTGGGCAATCTGTCACCTTTCATGAGCCGTGAATTTACACACGAAAAATAAAACACCCCACTGCTGGACAGGAGCTCATGGACTTGCATCCTCTTGGAAAGACCCTATCTGGGGTCCTGGTGTAAAGTGATAGATTGTACTGTAGTAATGCTGTCACTGTTTTATTAAAGTCATAAAAAAGAACTACATTTTCATTTTATAGCACCTGTCTGGTAATGGCCTTAGCCACTTCAACAAAACACCGAGACGCACAAAGCAATAAAACAGACAGATTAAAAGACTGAAAATTCTTAGAAGATTAAAACCTAAATTAAAATAATTCTGAAAACCATAAAATAAAACCTTTGCACTGGGGCTGATGGCCTTTTGCAATAAATGTGATGTAAAAAGTGGGTTCATTCTGTGGTTGCTCTATGGGCAAACATTGCCATAGGAAAAGGAGGTTTGTTTAGCAAACATGTTAGCTAGTGTGCTTACTAAGACATTTAAAAAATGCCTTTAACACCTAATGGAGACAAAACAGTGGCATTTAAAAATGTGTTAGCGGGTCATTGCTAACCCTAGGTGAGACCATGCATTTTAAAACATCACTTTGTCTGCAGTAAGTGCCAAGAGTTGTTTTAAAGTGTGTTAAGGTGTTTTGAAAAACAACCTCTAGCCATGGGCGTAATGGTGGAGAGAAAAATCAAACTAGGACAGGACGAATAAAATGAAATCCGTAAGAGGAAAGGAGAAAACATACATGAAACTGCATCAGCTGTAACTATTTAGGAATTTAGATTGCACCCATCACCATGGAGTTTAAGCACCTTACAGAATTACATAAATCTGCTGGAGTGGTCAGGTACCTTTTCTGCCACATGAGGTTTGAGCTAGTATTTGTACTCACAGTAGTTCCTTCATTTTGCTTTCTTAAAAGAGGTTTCAGAGTAGCAGCTGTGTTAGTCTGTATTCGCAAAAAAGAAAGGAGTACTTGTGGCACCTTAGAGACTAACAAATTTATTTGAGCATAAGCTTTCGTGAGCTACAGTTCACTTCATCGGATGCATTCGGTAGAAAAAGAGACACATGTTGTGGGGGGCGGGAGGCAAGTATGAAGCTGCCATGTTGATACAACTTTGAGTGAAAAGGGTCCATGAAACTTCCCTAAAAAAGATGATAAAGGAATGTTGAAATATACATTTTTATTCTGTATTACGGTTAACGGCGCACACAGTGCCATCATGCTATAATTTGATTCTGGTGACACGGAAGGTGGAAGGCAATTTGGGTGAAAGTGATCATGAAATGATGGATTTCATGATTCAAAGGATAGGAAGGAGTGAGAGCAGCAGAATAAGGACAATGGACTTCAAAAAAGCAGATTTTAACAAACTCTGAGAACTGATAGGTAAGGTCTCATGGAAAGAAAATGTAAGGAACAAAGGACTACAGAACAGCTAGCAGAAGACACTATTAAGACACACAACTGCAAACTGTTTCGATGTGAAGGAAAGATAGAAAGAATGTAGGGTTGCCAACATTGTATTTCAAAAAAAGGGACAGTTTTCTTAGCACCCCTGCCCACCCCTCCTCCCGATATTATTATCAGTATTATTGTGACGGGTTGCCCCCCTTTAAGATGCCGCCTGATGTGCTGGGATACCACTGAGCCCACCTGTTCTACCAGCCTTGGCACCCTTTTTACCTGTCTTGCTGAGCCAGGCTATCGAGCCTCCTCCAGCACACACACAGGCAGGGCCACACGCAACTACAGAACGACATAGACACTGAGATCCGCTCTGGGAAGACTCCGCTTAAAGGACTTGCCCCAGCACTGAGATGTTCTCCTCCCTTGGAGTGCAGATCAAAAGGTATATTATGAAATCAGCCTCTTCCCTCAATGTGGAGGAAGGTATGCACAGCCTCTTATCCCCCCTCCCAATTATGAAATGTACAGTGTTGTATGATAAACAAGAAATAAGTTTATTAACTAAAAAGGTGAATTTTAAGTGGTTAAAGGGATAGCGAACAGAACAAAGCAGATTACTAAGCAAATAAAACAAAATACACAAACTAAGCTTGATTCCCTAAAGAAATAGGTTACAAAATGTGATTTCTCACCCTAAATATCATCACAGGTAGATTACAGAAAGTCTTGAAAGGCAGCTCCACTGGTCTGCAGCTTGAGACCTCAGTTAGTATTACTTACAAGCTAGACGCCCTTTCAGCTTGGGCTCAACCCTTCTGCCCCAGTTCAGTTCTTGCTCCCAGGTGTTTTTCAATGTCTCTTTGGGTGGGGAGGCAGAGGAGAACCATGATGATGTCACTCCCCTGCCTTATATAGCTCTTGCGTGAGGCGGGAACCCTTTGTCTTCTACTGGAAAAACACTGGCATTCCAAAAGGGGAGGAAGAGTGTCCAGTACCAGGTGACTCGAACCCATGTCTCTGCAGGACTGTGGCCGCCATTGCTCTTAGGCTGTCTCCAGCGTCCACAGAAAGACTAAGCTCTTTTATAGTCCATTGTCTTTGCTAATGGGCCATTAGCACTGTCCGGCTTTCTCATTGTTTTACCTGAAGGTAACACCCAAAGTAACCCATTTGAAATACAGATACATAGTCAGAAACAGATGTGATCCAGGCATACAAATTGGATAATCACATTCAGTAAATCATAATCTTTCTAATGATATCTTACCTGAGCCATTTTGCATAAAGTACATCTTACTTACGTCATATGCATATCATAAACATATTTCTATAAAGAATATGGAGTGTAACGTCACACCTCCCCCCTGAGATTACAGACAGAGGATTGGTCACTGACCAATGCGGAGGCAGTATGCCCAATTTCCTCTTTTCTAGACAGGGCATCTGCTACCATTTTTTCCTTCCTTTTAGGGTGCACAATCTCCAAGTTACCAAGCACTGTAATGTCATCCATAGGTGCTTTTGCAAAGTTCTGGGTTTCTGTTCCCAGGTTGTCTGAAAACATTTTTGTGTGTAGCATTGTGAACACAATGCAGATATCAATATCTTTTAAAGTGGAGGTGTCTTGGTATTTAGCCACCAATGCCATGAGGCGATGTGCCTCAGTTTCCCCTTCCACCCAGTAGTCTAGATTGGTCATGCATTTTCTGCTGTGCCAAGATCTAAGCCTGTTTACAGGTACTAGCTGAGAAGCAGTATTCTTATAGGACTTCCTTGTTACCACTCCTAGTCTGTACCAAAGATTTTTCCAAAAATCATGCATGTTACATATATTTAAAGTATATACCACCAGTATCAAATTTTTTGCCTTAACCCACAGATAGTGTAGTAAGAGACGTAAAATTACTAGCAAATTCATGACAGAGAGGCGCTTCCAAGTATAATTATCATACCACGTCTTCTGTCTAAACAGATCAGTTTGTCCAGCATTTATTGTATTTCTTATCCCCTCAGTAAAGGTTCTTACTTCAGGAATGTCTTTGGGGTTCTGGCAAGGAAAGGGTGTGTGGGGACCTTGTATGTCACTGGCCTACCCCCTGTGGATTTGCATTTTCTCTCCAGGGTTAATCCCAGGTGAACCCCCCCTCCCGGGATTCCTTTGAGTTGCCCACCCACATCACCCAGTGTTTGATGCTTAGCTTTTGGGAGGGTTACCTGCCCGGGAAATGGTTGTCTCCGCCCTTTTTTCAGATGGTTCAATAGCATATTCACTGACACTGGAATGTTTGGAAGACATTCCCCGCCCCGCCTTAAAGGGACAGAGTTAATTTTCACAAGTACAACAGGAAAACCATTTTGCAATAGTG
Source organism: Dermochelys coriacea (assembly GCF_009764565.3). NCBI lineage: Eukaryota > Metazoa > Chordata > Testudines > Dermochelyidae > Dermochelys > Dermochelys coriacea. The sequence continues at coordinate 152,185,035 of NC_050068.2, forward strand.
GAACCTGGATTGGGGTACTCTCAGTCACACCCTCTTTGTTTCCCTGAGGTCATCTGTATGGTTGCTCCCCTCTGGGAGGTCAGTTACACAGTTCCCTTTTAAAACCTGAGCCACAGGTGAGGTGCCTGGGAATGCAGATGCAGATCCAGCAAATTTCTCCTGGGCAAACCCTTCCCTGTAATAAGTGGGGAGACACTCCTATACTCCCCCACATTCCTTCTTAACTTCTTTCTCCTGGACCCCCTCTAAGGCACACACCCCTGTGTTCTTTAGAGCAGAATCTGCCCCCTGTTCAGCTGTGGGCTAACAGCCAGAACAGACCCTTAACTGGTTGGAGGGGAAGCAACCAATGAGAGAGCCTTATGGGAGAAGCCAATCAGGGCCCAGGAGGGCCCTTTAAAAGGAGCTGCAGCGCTAGAGACAATCAGTTGCCTGGAGCTGGAGAAGTGAGGACTGTGTTTCTGGCTGGCTGAAGGAGCAGCAGGACTATGGACAGATCAGTTGCTGGCAGGGACCAGGAGCGCAAGAGGGAGCTCCTGGCTGGCTGCTGGCACTGAAAAGAAAAGCTGAAGCCAGAAAGGGTGACGAGTCTCTAGAGAGGAAGCCCTGGGGGCATGGCCCCATTCTAGGTTTGAAGGACTATTTGAAGCCTAGCTCGAAAGGGGTTGTGGGACTGAATTAGGACTGAGCCCAGGGAGGGCTGCAGGAAGAGAGTATCTCCAGGGAGTAAGACCTGGGAGTATGGCCCCATACTGGGGATATGGCCCCATACCAGGGCCAGAACTATTTAAAGACTGAGCCTGGGGAGGGCTACACATATGCCAACAGAGGGGTACTGGGTTAGGCCCATGGTGAACTGTATACCCCAGAAGAGGTCTGTTTTGTTTCACATACAGTCTGTGAGAGAGACTCGGCTGGAGGGCTGAGTCATTGAAAACCTGCCTGAGAAACCACGAGGTCACTGCAAACTGAGAGAGTGCAGGCATACACACTCAGCCAGAGGGTGCTCGTGAGAGGTGGGTGCCACCCTGTTACAGGGAGTTATTGAGAATATTTTTTTACAGTGGAAGTTATCTTTTTTTTTTTTATTTGTGTGGAGACTTAACCTAAATATTAGGTGGAGAGGGTATTGTTCTCCTGGGGGATCTTCCTCTCCTGAACCTCTTTTCCCCGGAAAAGTTGTTCTTGCAGACTCTTTATTAAGTTGGCTCTTCCCTGATGATTTTTACAGTGTATGCTGTTGTCAAGTCTTGCAGACCACTTGGCAAGAAGATGCTTCAATGTCTGAATTTGTGCTAATGCACAAATTTGTTTCCTTCTGAATATTTGGCTGGAAACACAAACCTTATATTTCCCTCACCTTAAATGACGGGCCCCTGCCTCTGTTTATTCACTACCTAGTCAAGATTTCTATCACCTGTTATTGTGGGTGGCAGTTTGAGAAATGTGTACAGTTCTTCTGGGTGTAAGAAACTGTCTCCTCCTGTTCTGTTGTTTGTTCTTCCATGATTGAAGAATCTTAGTGTTTGTGAAGCTTTTTAATTTCCAAGAGCTAGAATCCTGTCAATATGATATCTTTACAGAAGGGATCATTGCTGGTGTATTGTTCTGCTTCTCTGTAGATATCATTTGATTGGGACCCAACTAATTCTGCTCTCAGCGTTGAAAGGGATGGGAGTTGGGGGGTGGTGAGGGGAATCAACATTTTTAATGTCTTTTTTCCTGCTGGCCTTGTCCTATCATGTGAATATTCTTTAAGCATTTGTTACACTTAGAATTTGGGGAGCCTTTGCTCCCTGCTCATTAAAAAAATAAACTGGAATGAGGAGATGGAAGTACAGTACTAGGGTACAGGCCTATTGTTCGCTAAACAGAGTTGCCTGCTTGTGCCTTTAAAGGGGCAATAATATTGGAAAGCCAGGTGAGTTCTCACCTGTCTCATGCTGGAGAGCTGAGACCCCAGCATAGGAACTCTGGAAACATGTTATCTTTAGAGAAACAGAATTACAGCTGAATAGTTACCCACTTTGTCACACACACCCACACCACACACACTTCAGGTTTTCCCCCACCCTGAATAATGTGTTGAATCTATCAAAAGCCTCGGCACTGGACTAGACTGTCTCTCCCCTCCAAATTCAGCCCCAGTGTGAGTATAACACCACTGCAGTCCATAGAGTTGCATTTGCTGACACCAGGGCTGAATCTAGCTTGTGATCCTACTCAGATACTGAAAGAATATATACTTTTTTTTCTTGAGTGTTTTTCACTCCTTTCTCCATAAAGGAAGTACAAATGTTAATAACTTTTATTTAGGTTTATGTGTGGAAGTATCAAGATGCTTTACCAAAGCAAATACTGAATCAGAAAAAATACTTCAAAAAAATACATATGGCACCCCTTTTTTCAAATCACATTATCCTGATTGTCTTGCATTTTTTTCTATTTGAATTCCCATGTGATTTTATAGTGACTGATATCTCACTAGAATTAGAAGTGTACATCTTTAAACTATTTGAAAGTTGGGATTCAAAGGTTACTTTGTGGTATAAACCATGTGTGACAAAGTGGGAATATTTTGGAGTCCTGTTTGTGCCTCAGTTTCCCCTCTGTGCTGCATTATTACCCTGTGTGGGTGGAAAGGAACTGTCTGCTTTCAGGGTAGGCTAAGGGCTTGGCTACGCTTGCGAGTTACAGCGCAATAAAGGAGCCCTGGATCCACTAGCTAACTACCCATCCACACTGGCAATGCACGGAGAGTACTCTGATTCTACATCTACAGCACTAATGTTATTCCATTCGCCGAGGTGGAGTACCAGTTGCTGCGCCCCCACTGGAGCGCCGTAGCACCAGTATGAACGAGGTGTTGCTTTACTGCACTCTGATCAGCCTCTGGAAACGTCCCATAATCCCCTTAAGTCAAGTGGCCAATCTTCTTATTGTTTTTGAATCATTGTAGGAATGTGGAAATGCCCTTTGAAAGCTCCGTTTCTGACAGCTGGCTGCTTATCTGCTCAGAAACAAAGCAAGCCATTAGTGTGGAATGCTGAGAGAGAGGCAGGGGGATGAGGGGGTCTGCTGCTGTCTGAACTTACAAGACTGCATGCTGATATGCTCTCAGCCCCTCAAAACCCACTCTCTCTACCCCACATACACACAACACACTCCCTGTCACACTCCACCCCATCCCATCCCAATTTGAAAAGCATATTGCAGTCACTTGCATGCTGGGACAGCTGCCCATAATGCACTGCTCCCAATGCTGCTGCAAGTGCCGCAAATGTGGCCACGCCAGTGCACTTGAAGCTGTCAGTGTGGACAGACTGCAGCGCTTTCCCTACTGGGCTCTACAAAAGCTGGTTTAACACAAAGCTCTCTACATCTGCGAGTGTAGCCATGCCCTAAGAGACATGGGTGCAGGTGTCACCTGTCTGTCTCGGGCTTGGTCCCCATATCAATGGAGCATTTCCAGAGTAGCAAATCCAGTTGCCAGGACATTGCCAACTAGCAACCAATGACCCAGAGGGATTTGGATTTCCCCACTCTCAGCAGGGAGACTGAGCAGCATTCCCCAGTGGAGAAGAAAGGACTAGACTGCGTGAGATGGGGGATAAGAGAAGGCTGCTGGAAGAAGTAAGGGCTCTCACCTGGAGTCTAACAAAGGAAGTCAGATGGAGAGACAGACAGAGCTTGAACCAAGGGGTTCACTACAGCATGGCTGGGCTCTGGGCTAACCAGAATGGGCCATGCTTTGTATGGTCCATTCTCTATATTACCCTAAGGACTTCCTATGCTGTGTTCCAGTGAACTAACAAACCAACTGTTTTGACAGTGCTGTGCGGTGTACTGCAAACGCTTGGTTAGTGCATTAACCCCTGAAGGGTGTATAATTCTCCATCAGGAGTCTGTCTCAGTTGAACTTGCTGGACGAAGCCCTTGGTGTGAAGCAGGAGTGCTGAAGGTCCAGAGGTCCAGTCTAAGGAGATAGATAAGCCCCAGGGCTTACCATCAAGGAAGAGTGAGACCCGTAGCGGGTCAGGGACACTGGAGGGGTTCCTTCTAGAGACTATTCCAAAGCTGGGTCTCTACCACCGATCCTGTGTATCCATGACACCATACTACTATAATTGTGGGAATTCAAAGGGTGTGTTTGAAAGAGATGCAGCATGAGTGCAAGAATGTTAATTGAAGGCCCGATGACTTGTAACTTGCTAGGGTTAGAAGAGAGAAGCTTTTTATACCATGGCAATATCAGTTTACAAATGGTATACAGAATTGGTCTCTATTCCTGTTGTTTCATGTGATACAGTATTAGACCTTCAGAATGATCACTGCTCCTTTGGTGTAGCAGCACTGCTTTTATACTGGTCTTGAACTGAATATACATATGTTGAAAGTTACACTGGTCTAAGGTCTAGTATAACTTTCGGTTCCTTATTAAGCAACTACAAATTCCATTTTTTAATTTAAAAAAAACTCTAGGGAAGTTAGGAAGAGGAGGGAAGGATGAATATAGGTGATTTGGACAGCTGGAGATGGTATTTCTAGGCTCGCCTAAATATTTGTTTAAAAAAACCAAAAAAGTTAAATTAAATTTAATCTTCTTTGTCAAGGAAAGCCTTTGGTGTTTTGTCGTCAATAAATCCAGAGATTAAACCTGTCCGAAAGACAGAGATTTGTTTGTCTTTGAGTTGTGGCTGTTGACAACTTGATAAGCTGCATGTGTGTGTGATATCCTTAGGAAATATGGACTACGCAGTGTCATCCTTTCAGAGCCATCAGCTTATAGGGTGGAATGAGTTATAAATACTGAATGTGGCGTACAGTACACTGAGGAGTTGCAGATGCCACAATATGTTCTTAAAACTCTGGTCAACATCCGTGTGCTATGGGAAATACACACCGCTGTTGAATAACCAGATATAGTCTATGGACATATGATTGACATACCAGCAAGCAAAGTTTATTCTCTGCCTGCTTTTTATTTAAGGAACAGTTTCTTATGGCACTTCTTACTTGAGTATATGAAGATCAGTAACAAGTATAAACACCAAATCTAAACAAGGTATTAGGGCTCTGCGCTGCCCCCAAACATTCTGTGTCCTGCCACAAATTAGGTACTGAGCCTGAGAGAACACCATTTCACCCATGCCTATCTCCTGACTGAAGCCCTGCAATAAACAGCAGGAGGAAAGAGTCTGAGAAAAGCAATAGCTCTGTTTCTCTTTCTAGGCATGTCTTGCACAAAATGAAGCACTGAATTGTTTAAGATGGTAGTTTGTGTCTCGTCTATTTTCCTGCAAGCAGCTTGCAATCTTATCCTGTGAAACAGACAGTGAAGCTGACTCACAGTGGTGAATTACTGACTTAGATGCTCTTTTGTTTTTCTGCACCTATATAACTTGCATGTTCGTTTTATCTTTCTCTAAAATATGGTAGCTGGAAACTTCGTAATGTTGTGCACACATGCACATACACTGCGCTTTGATTTTTATTGCAATTTGTCTTTCAAACTTAAACAGGTGACTTCCGGCATTCCATGGTTAGCTAGTCCCCCAAATGGCAGATGAGCTGTTAAGTCTGTTATAATTACATTGAGGCTAAGCACCAGAATGTTGGGGGGGTTTTCCCCCTCCTTTTGTCGCTTATGGAAATTCTGGTTCTGCACTTCTCATGCTCACCAATCTATTGCTATGCTGAATGTGTGAGGGATAATATATTGTGCTGGATTTAATGAACATCTGATGAATACTAATAGTGTTGATGCTGATTATGGACAATAAGTCTGTCCTGGCTTTGATGGGCTCCTTTGCACAATGTAGTGCAGAACTGGAGTTTCTTTCTGCCTTCTTTCAGATTTGCAATTTAGGCAAGTGCTTGTAAAGTTTCATGGAGGTCTGAAGGTGAAACTAGTGGCTACTACTGGAGGAGCTATGGTGGTGAAGAGGGAGAAAAATACTCGAGAGTAGTGGAGGAGAGGACAACTTTAACATATGTCAGGCAATATACTCCCTAAGGTTTCATTTGTATAGAACAGTGCAGCCGGTATCATTCACAAGGTAGTATGATGGATCTGCTAAGCAGACTCTCATCAGCTCCCTCCCCCACTGGATATCCCCTTCCTCTTGGCCAGGAAAGGGGAAAGCTCTTGAATCTGGAAGTGGCTGCCTACCACGCTCTGTTGGGGAGCAGCATGGCTAGCCAGGAACTGCAGAGAAGCTGGATGCAGAGAGGAATCCCCGGGAACCGTACACAGAGCCACCTGTGGAACAGGCCTCTGAGGGTGCTGGATTCTACAGCCAGGTGTAGGTCTGCATGGGACCAGCAGTGACTGGTCAGGGAGCCAATGCAGAGGAGTCCCAAGGAGAGACACCTAGCCTGACCTGGAACCCTGCAAGCTCCTATATGCTAGAATAGAGACTGGACTGGAGAGGGCATCCCAGGCACTAGGCCTGAAGAGCCCTGGCTCTTGATTGGTCTACCCCTGGGGCCCAACAAACATTTGACACTATTGCTCACTTTGAAATGTAACCGTTTAAGGCTCTGTGCCTCCTGTATCTGCAACCTTGCCCTTTCCTGCTAGCCCTAGGAAAATACCCTTTCCCCTAGCCATGCATCTGAGCGGTTACTGGGACTCATCCGGGCTAGTACCTAGAAGGCCTAGCTGCTGAAGCACTGATAGTGCTTGCCTCCAAGTAGCAGTACACTTGGTACACTACTTGGATCTTAGGTGTTATGTACTCCAGCACTGAGCGGCCAAAGTAATTACAGCAGATCACAACCTGACAGACCACAAGTAGTACAACTCCTATGGTTAATAACTATCCCAGAGCAACTAGCAGCAGAAAGCATGGTGGTACAAAGATGCTGCTTATTGCTACGTTAAAATGTTAAATCTCTAGATCTGACCCAGGGAGCTAATGGCAGAACCACACATGGGGGCCAGAGTTTCAGCCTGGTTGGAGAACAGTGCACTCTGCTTTGAGGGGTGGTGGTGAACTCAGTCACTCCAGTGACCTCTGGTGAATGGATGTTGCCTGACTGGAGAGCAGCTTCCTAATGGAGGGAAGGTCACCGCAATATGGCCCTTTGAGGGATATGGGAGCACAGAGTATTCTTGGGCAACTTGACAGTGCCAGTGGCTAGAAATATAAAGAATATAAAAAAAGAAGAGGGGAGGGAAAAAAGTAACTATCAGGAAGATGATGTTGAGGGCTGTGCATGGTAAAGTCTTAACAGCCTTAAAGACTTACACCTAACCCACATCTTTTACATTCTCCTCACTAATACTGTGCATTGATATACTTGGCTAAATTGAACCGCTTAATATCACCACCATTTTATAGCACATTTTCCTCACTAATTAATCTCTGAATCCAAGAGATTTAAAATGACAGGGCCTTCCCTATAAGTGACACTTAAAGGGATAATGTCAGATCAAATTTGACTCGATATTTAGATTTGGTAAAAATATTTTTTTACAAAAAACATAAACAAATTCATTTTAAAAAATTCCAGTGAACAGGTTTGGTTACCCAAACTAACATCCCCCTGAAGGTCTGCAATCCAAAAATTGAAGGAAAATGTTAGAGTGTGAGAACCAGAATTTGAAATTGATTACAAATAGACAAACAAAACTGAAAGTGACTTTTTCTTTTTTGTCCCAGCTGAGAGAAATGCAAAACATAAATGGTATGAGAGATTAAAAGTAAGGTAGACTGTTACAATTATTTATTTTAATAATCTAAAATGAAGTTTATAGCAAATGTTTATTTTAGAGAGTTTGAGAGCTTGTCTACAGAGGAGACGAAGAGGGTTGATGCTAACTTTTGGAGGGGGGTTCGAATTAAAATACCCTGTGTCCACATGACAAAATTCTTACTCCAAATTAACTGGCCACTTCTTGCAAATTGGGTAACCCACCTTCAAAGTGGATTAAGTTCATTTCAGGATGAATCTGTATGGAAGAAGTTTTGTATGGATGCATTTGTATTTCAGATTAACTTTGCTGTTGCTAGCAATTCTTTTGCATTGCTTGGCATCTCGATTGATCTGCCTGTTTACCTGTGTGCCCTCTACTGCTCTGGGGTCATGTTGATTTGATGTCACTTCCCCCATTTAAGTGATGGCACACAGCTAGGAGTTCCCCCATTTGTGTTGATACACTCATAGAGTTGCATGCCCTTCTCAGCATTATAGCAGCCATGCTTCGTATATCTGTGTGGATCCATGCAGAGCTTATAGATTTCCTTGAGATCTGGGGAGAGGAGTCGATCCAGTCCTTCCTTAACAGCAGCCTCAAGAATGCCAAGATATATGACTGTATAGCTAAGCAACTTAATGGAGAGGACAAGTCTCAGTGCCACAACAGAGCAAAGATGCTCCAGCAGAGTTATTGAAAAAAGGCCTGGACAGCAACTGGACCTCTGGCAATGCTCCAGATATCCCTCTGCGATCAGGAGTTGGGCTGGATGCTTGCCAAGGAAGTCACTACTGAACTAGTTTGTTGTGGACTGTAATTCTCATGTGGGGTTCTGATAAGCTTATCAAAGCTCTTTGGCTTTGTTTTTATGGTTTGCTTCATTAGGACCCCATTAGCATTAATCTTGTACTGTGTGTGCATTCAGTCCGGTATATCGTTTTTCCACAGAGACTATATAAATGTCTGTGTTGAATGGGCTGAGCGAGGGGGAAGAGGTGTTTAGGACATGATTCCTTCCTTTAAGCTTTCATTCAGCAGACCGTCCCTATTCAACAAAGCATTAGGCGTGTGCTTATGTCTTATTGAAGTCAATGGGACTTAATGTGCTTGCCGTTAAGCATATGCTTAAGTACTTTGCTGTTTAAGGATGGATTTAAGCATGTGCTTAAATACTTTGCTGAATTAGTCTTTAATCTATAAAGATTTGCTAGGATTTGCATTTGATATGTTCAGAAGCATGTAATTATTTTCTTTAATCATGTTTATATTTGTATGTGCCTTCCAGTATCTAAAATGTTCATGTTGTAACATAATGAAAATATCCAGCCTCTACTTTAAAATAGTGGAGCAGGGATGGAAACACCAATGACAAGGACTGTGAAAAGAAAAGACAGCGGGTGTTTTCTGTCTTAGTCTTCCTTGAGGGGCCTCAGTAATGGCACTAGAAAGAGGCAGTTCCAAGCATCAGAAGATTACTCTGTGCTATCATTGTACATCTGTTCCACGGAGTTGTTTTATTATATTTCAAGCAAAGAAGGATATCAGATGAAGGCAGGAGAAAGATGAACTTTTTTTAAAATAGCTTGAAGTCTGAAAAATACATAAACAGCCTGTGATGACAAAATTGTTTTGTGCCATAAACCATTCCACAAGCCATGTATTATTTGAATGCGGGAGTTACATCTGATTCCTACAAGGGAACAATACAATCATGTGCTGCCTCTAAGTATAGCTGGGCAAATAAGTTATGGGCAGGGGGAAGGTGAGGCCAGGTTCCAATTTTACTGTTTAGACAAACAGGTGATGTGTGGCTAACAGCTGGTTTGAAGTATGTGTTCTTGGTTGTCATGGATTTAAGCATAGTAGGGACACTGTCTGCCTACCAGATTTAATAATAAATGTCTTAACTGCCAGTTGGAAGCAAGCATCCATACCCACAAACACAATCTGAAGCTGACTGGCTGACTGCTCTGGTTTTAATTCAGGTAGCTGCATGCTACTGTACAACTTCTTCACATATAGCTATTAGACTGTAATTTACATGCACACTGGTGTTTTATGTGTTGGATCAGTATTCAGAAAGCACTACCTACTTCAGGGTTCTATATTGTGCTTCACAAACTAATGATGCTGAAGGCACCTTATCTCTCTAATTACCCATTTTTGTTTGCAGATCTGGAATATGCCCTTTGATATTTCCAGTCTGAGAGTTCTTTTCCTTAGACATTTGTTTATACATATTAAAGCTAAAAAATTTCATGAAATTAGTAATGAAAATCCCCACAAGAAATATATTTTTGCATATCATTTGTAACTAAAATGCTCCTATTTTTGTTTTCAGTTGACTTTAAAAGTGGTGACTAGACCATACAACAATACATTTTCTCAAATTTAATGGAATATTTTATGTGTAAACCTCAATATGAAGAACTTAATTTTACCAAGATTTCCAGTGATTTGTCTTCAGAATGCCGGTTGAAATAGCCTGAAACTGATTTTTGTCACACAAAAATTACCATTTACTGTTATACTTTGTATTATGTTGGTGCCTAGAGGCCCAACTGAGATCAAAGTCTGAATTTCTCTTCTATGTGAATCTTTCTTTAAGAGTACTGTATTTAATTAATGTATTTTGATTCCCTGTAGAAGAATCTTATTTCACCAGATCTACAATTACAGTATGGCTTCACTTCACGATTAGCTTGGGTGATCAGCACCTGGATTTGAGCACCCAGTTTAGCCTACCCCAGCTGTGAGCAGCCGCTCTGCCAACTCCTATCCAAGTTACTTTATTCTTACTGGTGCTGCACTCACTCTGAGTGCAAAGATCAGACCTACAGTAGGTGGTGGTGTGACATTCCCTACTGGTGTTATCCAGAACAGTGATCTGCTAGGTCACTGATCCTTGACTCTGGGAGCCAGCCTTACCCTGCTCTGTTGTGAGAACCCCCACTCCTACGCTGTTCACGCACAGCCTCTGGCATGTAAGCTGCTCCTTGCATTGTGCAACCTAATGACATTAGCCAATATCTCCAGTCCCAAACACAACCCTAGGAACCTCCGTCTTGCAGTGTCCAGTTATCCGCTGCAAGCTTATATGAGTTCATCAATTTAATAAATAAATTGATATGTACCAGGCTTGTTATCCCAAGGGAAGTCTCTGACACACTTCAAACTAAACCCACTGCTTCAGGTAGAATAAACAAACAGATTTATTATCTACAAAGATATATTTTAAGTGATTATAAGTCAAAGTATATCAAGTCAGATGTTGTTTTCCCTCTAAATCACTGTTTTATGAAATAAAAACAAAATGCATTCTAAGCTGCTCTTAACACTTTCAATGCTCTTACAAATTTAGATGCTTCTCACCACAGGCTGGCGGGTTGCTCCCAGGCTCTCCCCTTTGATCAGCACTTCAGTTGCTTGGTATGGTGTCTGTAGATGAAGGTGGAAAAAGAGAGGAAAAGCATGGCAAATGTCTCTCCTTTTTATCATGTCCTTTCTTCCCTCTTGGCTTTGCCTTCCCCCCTTCAGAGTCAGGTAAGTATTACCTCATCGCAGTCCCATACTGACCAAAGGAAGGGTGGTGACTCATTTGAACAGATTCTTTTGTTGCTGCCTAGGTCAGTGTCCTTTGTTCCTGTGAGGCTGAGCTGGGTTTGTCCCATCCTTGCCCTGATGAGGTGTGAACTGCCTCTCTGCTCTTGGAGAGTTTTTGCCTGGTCTTATTTTAAGCAATTTAGGATACATTTTCAGCTTCATAACTATATACATGGAATTATAGCCTATAACATTACTGTAACAATTACTATAACAGTGCTCAGTGCATCATGAGCCTTATGAAGACACCCAACATGACAAAATTGGCATTGGATACCACACAATCATTTTACAAGGATGAATATGGCAGTGCTGGGTGTTCCCCCAAGGTTCAGAGCGTCACAGTTGTGTATTCTAGCAGTTTGTTTTATCAATGACAGTTTTTCTAATATTCATTAGAAGATTGTATTAGTTTTGTTTCCTTTTCATATTTTTAACCAGAACCACATTTTAACCCCAGAAAATATTAATATTATTCTAAGTGACATATTACAGATCTTGTTAATTGCTGAATAGAATTCTAGTAAGAGAGAATAGCATATTTCAAAACATAATGTTTAAACAATTAATGGAGAACTGGACAGCTAAGGTGAGCAGTAATGGAAGATGTTTCCGCTCTAAATCACTGTTTCTATTCCAGACTTGATCACTAGTGTTCAAAAGCCATCCTATCTGATAGATGTTTGCTGATATAGATGAAATGAATTTATGGTCTCAGTCTCTTTCCTTGTGGACATATGACCACATAACTAAAATCCCCATCACAGTTTGCACTAGTTGACATCCTTGTTGCAAGGCTAAAGTCCAAGGATAGAGGTGCACAAACTACCATGTTGAATGAGACCAATGGTCCATGTAGCCCGTAATCCAGTCTCTGATGCGGCCAGTACCAGATGATGCTGAGGAATGTGCAAGATAAGCCAAATACACTTCTTATTACAGAAGTCTCTAGGGACAAACCGAGAACTGGGCCCCATTGTGCTTTGGCACTGTACAAATATCAAATAAAAGATCGTTCTTACTCAAAAGAGATCACAGTCTAAAAGAGACGACAGACAAAGTGTAGGGGAATAAGATATAACATTCATGCAGAGTGAACAACGTGATGTCTTGCAAACATCATGTTAGTGACACCAACTTGCTTTTGTTAAGCCTTTTGGGTAGGGTTTATGTAGGAGGGGATTAGTTAGAAACACAAAGGAAGATGGGGAGTAAGGAGAGCAGGGAGAAAAAGGAGGGAAGCAAGGAAGGGAGCATGTAGGGAAGGTGGAGTGAGGCTGAGGTTAAAAGATTGTGTGGGTAGGAGTTGGAGGGGAATGGAACAACTAGGTAATATTGTGCTTATGGAGGAGTTTTTCCTGAGTCATTGATTTCCATCTAGAAATGGATTGGGATGACACATTCTGCAGTAGCTGAAGTTTCAGCTGTAGTCCCAAATAGAGTAATCTATCTGGATATGATAAAGGCATGGATAACTTTGGTGAGATCTACGACTGAACGGAAGTTGATGTAATCTGCTGACAGCTAAAAGGTGGTCATCTGCACTTTATGTGTTGAACATATTATACTCAGTACATGTACTTCAATACATTTCCCACATCTTTAGCCTTCTGTGACCAATTACAGCTAACTAGATATACTAAGTGCTGTTCTGGTTTCAAAAGTGTAAGGGCCAGACAGGCCTGATATATTGACAGCATCTGGAAATGTGTAATAACTCATAAAGGTCAACTTTCAACTCCTGTCTTAGCATCTCAGTTAGATACAGTATGATTACAGTGGGTGGAAAAAGGATGGGAAGGATATTTGCAAAAGCATTTGTTTGTTTTTCATTGTAAGTTTGCTTTTGTCAAGATTTTCTGACCAGTTCTTGGTATGATTATGGTGAGAATAAAAGGTGCTGGCTTATGTAAGGAAAACTTTACTTTCACTTCATATTAACAGTGTTTAACCCTTCCTTAAGGCAAAGACAGGTTTCTGCAATGTGCCTTGTCTGTCTTTAGTTTATGTTCCGCAGTTATTTTCTTCAAAACCAACATTCTAAATAAAGTCTCTCTTCAAAACCAGAAGCATAATAGGCATTCTGACATAGAGCTGCAGCTATTGGCATGGCTGCATTCAGAATTCTACATTGTTACTCTTCATTTTAATTTTGGGCACTTCCACACTTACTGTAATAGTGACTACCACTTCTACTTGGCAGAGGAAGGGAATGGTCTTCAGGTGAGGAATTTTTGTTGTAAGGAAAAGGAAAGGCGTGAAGATGGTGCCTTCTTCCAAATGAAGAATGAATGCCACTTTTGTTTTCTCACTAGCCTGCTAATTAATTCCAGCAGCTGTTAATGCTTAAGGAAGGGTGACCAGAGTCATACTTTAAATCTAGGGAAGTCCACTAGACCTAAAATTAGAACCAGCAGCTGTGTTTTGGTTTGCATGTGTCTCCAGATTGCAACATCCCTCTCCTACCCATCTGCTTTCTTTCTACATGTGAATAGACATGGGCATTGAAGTTCAGAAGGAGAGGATTTTTGTTAATTTCAGTTCTTTGCTCACGCTCAAGAGTGGAGCAGACAGGCTAACAGTGGACTGTACAGAGCCAGCGCCTTCAGTTGTTTGGCAGATTGCACAGTAGAGACATTTGGAATTTGATCATTGTTATTTTGGGAGGAGGATAAACTTTTCAGGAGCAGGAAGACAGTTATTTTTAATTGTGTCTATATTTTTAAGATGGGTTACATTTGTGGGACTGTCATGCTTGACAATGACATTTTCAAATAAAGTTTCCCCCCTCTGAGAAATGAATGGTACATCTAATTGTGTCATCTTTTCTTCAACTTCCCCCAGCTACTAAATCCATATGATGACATCACTCGACAGTTGAAATTGAGCAAAGATGGATTGTATTAGTTCAAGTGCCATTCTCCTGACTTTCTCTGTTCTGTTTTGATGAGGAAAAATTCAAGTAAACTGTGCTGAGACAAAGAAAAGGAGTACTTGTGGCACCTTAGAAACTAACAAATTTATTAGAGCATAAGCTTTCGTGAGCTATAGCTCACTTCATCGGATGCATTTGGATTTTCCACCAAATGCATCCGATGAAGTGAGCTGTAGCTCACGAAAGCTTATGCTCTAATAAATTTGTTAGTCTCTAAGGTGCCACAAGTACTCCTTTTCTTTTTGCGAATACAGACTAACACGGCTGCTACTCTGAAACCTGTGCTGAGACAGCAAACCTAAAAGACTACAAGACACCAGAATTGAGGAGAAGTGCAGTAAGCAGTGAGCTAAAGGGGCCAGAAACGGACACCTTTTTCTTACTGTAGCCTTTATCCACAACTGTAGATCTCTTTTGAAACTAATGTGTTTTGTGTCCATTCCACAATGTAAAAGAGGCACAATAAAGTTTGACAATATGAAATCAAACAGAAAAATTAATCGTAGAATAAGATTCTGATTGATTGATTAATTTGACCTCTCTCGCTCCTAGGTCCTGCAGATGAAGGGTCTGTTCCTGAGAGATGCTGAGCGCTCGCAACTGCTGTTGAAGTCACAGTGGGTCGTATGCACTCAGCACCTCTCAGGTACAAGCTTCTTGCCAGGGCTTGGGAAGAACTGGCGCAGAATTAAGTCACTCTCTCATCTCTAACAAACAGGCGGACATGAATAAACAGGGAAATAAACTAGCAGTTACTGTTGTACCTCTGTCTTCGTCATTGTAAATGATCAACTTTAAGTGTTCCATACATAAGACCTCCTATATCCATTAGTTTGCATTTGGCCCAAATTAAATCTCAGTGGATATGAGATGCATCAAGCTTTTATTTCTCTTGACCAGTTTATGGCAGTAATTCCTTTTCTCCTGAGCAACAAATGTTCTGCCCATGACTTTTTAGATACAAAAAATGATCTCATTTAGGGTTATATTTTTTTTTAAAGCAGTGTATACTGTTTTGCTTTCCAATGATAGCTAACAACCACACACACTTTCAAAATGTACCCCTTCCTCCTTCTTTTACATTTATTTTTAGTAATGGATTTCCTCTGTATCAGCCCAGAAATGAGGGATTCTGATCATTTAACAACTGGTGGTTTGTGGTGCTTTTAATATAAATAGATAGTTCTCAAAAAGAAAAGGAGTACTTGTGGCACCTTAGAGACTAACAAATTTATTAGAGCATAAGCTTTCGTGAGCTACAGCTCACTTCATCGGATGCATTTGGTGGAAAATCCAAATGCATCTGATGAAGTGAGCTGTAGCTCACGAAAGCTTATGCTCTAATAAATTTGTTAATCTCTAAGGTGCCACAAGTACTCCTTTTCTTTTTGCGAATACAGACTAACATGGCTGCTACTCTGAAACCAGATATTTCTCGGGCATCTTTCTCTTTTCATCCGTTTGGAAACTGAGTGTCTTGCATATTTCAGTGCATATTGGTTTCAATTGATTATAATTCAAAGCCTAGTTGAAAGTTTCTCCTTACAGGTGCTGGAATACAATTCTGTCTGGATCCTATAAAGCTAAAGCACAATGCCTTTTTGTTAGTTATTGCTATTCTTTGTGTGTGTCTTTAAAAAATCTAAATAGTTTTACTCAGCGCTCTCTGGCATTTCTCTGCTTGTCTGTCTGTAATGTGATAACTTTCAAAGGCTGCATTTAATCAATTCAAAATTTCAGGTAATGTTCTAAGTATCAATTGGAAGAACTCTGTTGATTTTGATGACAATCAGAAAGTTGGAAAAGCCTGATTTCCACTAAAATCAGGTATTTGTCTGATTTACCTCTTAGGTCACAATCACATTAGGGAGGCGGGGCAAGACTAGCTGATTTTCCTCTTATGTCACAATCCCACTGAGAAGCTTCTGTATGCTGAGGAGGGAGCAATGGGAGGCATGCAGAGCCTTTGGAGTGGTGAGGGACACATAGTTAAGGGTAGAATGGCTGGAAATTTTCCGATGGAATGTTTTCCATGGGACAGATCTGATTGGTCAGAATCTCAATGTTCCACATGAGCATGTCATGAAGTGTTCCGCGTGAACGTGTCAATTTAGACAAAATTTTCATTGAAAGCCAGGCAGGCAGGCCAGCTGGCTGGCTTGCTTGTCTGATTTCCTGACAGCCAGCCCACCAGGCGCCCCTGGTGTGTGCAGTGAACTCAGCAACAGGAGCAATGAAATTGTGACCTTGTAGTTATTAATAAATACCCATCTGTGTATATTGTTTTAAATTCTTGCTGAACTTAGATTACGAATGTTTTTCCCCATGAAAAAGGCTACCTCAAAATGAGGGCCAGATCTAATATCTGGTTT
Source organism: Dermochelys coriacea (assembly GCF_009764565.3). Lineage (NCBI taxonomy): Eukaryota > Metazoa > Chordata > Testudines > Dermochelyidae > Dermochelys > Dermochelys coriacea. The sequence goes on from NC_050068.2 coordinate 152,201,647, forward strand.
CTATGTTGAGGAAGTCTTGGGGTGTCCACAGATGTTCTTCCATGGTATGGAAAGGGGACACTAGTATTTACATTGAATATGGCCTTGTGACTTGTCTTATACTAGAAATCCAGAATAAAAATCCATTAATAATGATAAGCCCAGTGAAACAACACTCAAGAAAACAATTTGCTAATGGAGTTCCTTTGGATCCTGAAAGAGACTATTCAGTGATTCTATGGTACTTTTGGATACTGGATTGTTTAAGAGGTAGAGACTTTCTATGCTATACTGCTGCAGAAACAAAGGCTTTTAATATTTGTGTGATTGTCTCTGTTCCATAGATCTCAACCTGGGGCTTGTGAAGGGATGTCAGGGGATTGCAACTATCCTGCCCTTCCCATATAGCTATATGGGAAGAGTCCTAGATAGGTCCCAGCTACATGGGAGGGGTGAGTTACAGGCTGGTTAAGCACCGCTGATGCATTTGGTTACACAATTTTCTTTCTATGAAATAGTTTATTCAGGTGCTGTCTGTAATAGCGACTACCACAGAACGTTGGACAAATCTCATTAACTCTGCATTTTGTGATGCATTGGGGGGTTTTCTGGTGGGAAGCAGGTTAGAGAGGGAAGCAATTGCTTTTCAATTTAAAACCATCTAACAGATTCCTTCAAAAGGCATCAAGTTTATTTTATTTATGATGAAATTTTAGGTATGGAGAAACTTTCTCACTTTAGATTTTCATGCAGTTTATGTGTTTTAATGGATTGTTGGTGAAAGCGATGCCAATTTTCACAGATTGTTGATTAAGGGAGTGGGGGGCCTCCCACACTTTTAATGAAGCCTGGCACAGTCCTTGAAGTCTAAATTTTCACACATGGAGCTCTGGGCAAAAAAAGACAGGCCGAGGGCACAGCAGGAATAATGGAGTGTATCAGCCCACAAAGGAGTGTGAGATAAGAACTTCAATGAGCAGGCCAGCAAAGGGGTCAGTGCTTGAAGCAACATGTTATGTTGGCAGGCAAAAAGCAGCAGCCTTGGGAGAGCTGCAGCCCAGGGTCTCAATATGTAAGCACCGTGTGACCCATGTATCCAAAATGGTTTATGACTACCCTTGTGTTAAAGCAAGATTGAAGGAATGATTGTTACTGGGCAGCTGCCAAAAAAAAAGTGTATAAAAACAAACTACCTTCTCTTGCTGCAATGCTTTTTGTGGGAATTAGTGGTCTTTTCCCTTATTTTTAATAGATCTTTAATGCCTTTTCTTCTTTCTCTTCTGTTAATTAGCATCAATGGTTACCTTTTCTGAGGAGGAGGAAGTATTTGGGCTTCACAGTTATTAGTGTGGAACACAGCATCACAAAGATAGCAGCTCATAGGCTTTCACTCTGTGTATATCTCAATAGGTTTGATATCTTCCCTACTGAGCAATTATTTAAAATAAACTGTTACGACTGCTTCGAAAAATCTTCACCTAGCATGAAGATGAAAAACGCTTTTATGGTCCCAATGTTTCATTGGCTGCTGCTGTAGTTTGAGCTGCCACAGATTTCATGCCCAAGAGAAGATAGTGTAGGTTGTTTTAGGTAAGAGTTAACCTTTATCTCTGGTTTTATTCAAGCTCTTAATGCTTGTTTTACAAGCATCTTTCACAGCAGCTACATTTAAGGGCAGGGGGGTAAATAGAGTGTTGTACATTTAAGAGGCCAAATAAAGCGCCTCTTCCTGGAAATACATCCAGAAAGCCTATTCATCAAAACAGATTACATGGAACTCTGTGTGGTGAGAGCAGGGCAATTTTCAAGCATTGGAAAGAGCTTGGAACAAACAAACAATTAGCACTGAAAAAAAAAATCCTATCACTTCTGAAAGGTTGGCTATATAAACTAGCCTAGCTCTGAACACAGATGAATCAGACTTCCTCTGACACGTTGTGAAAGTTACAACAGTAACGACACAGATTATATTTTTCTCGCATATATTGGGTATAAACATGGTTTCTGTCTAATTCTTATTCCTCTATTAAGATAGGAGATCGTTGTGGCAGGTACAAATAGTTTTATTCTGTAACAATCACAGTACTAATTCAGGACCAAGTGGAATTTCAGTATTTATCTTAGGTTTCAGAGTAGCAGCTGTGTTAATCTGTATATGCAAAAAGAAAAGGAGTACTTGTGGCACCTAGGAGACTAACAAATTTATTTGAGCATAGGCTTTCGCGAGCTACAGCTCACTTCATCGGCTGCATGTAGTGGAAAATACAGTGGGGAGATTTTATATACACCGAGAACATGAAACAATGGGTGTTACCATACACACTGTAACAAGAGTGATCACTTAAGGTGAGCTATTACCAGCAGTTGGGGGCGGGGGGGACGACGACCTTTTGTAGTGATAATCAAGGTGAGCCATTTCCAGCAGTTGACAAGAACGTGATAGGAACAGTGGGGGGGAATAAACATGGGGAAATAGTTTAACTTTCTGTAATGACACATCCACTCCCAGTCTTTATTCAAGCCTAAGTTAATTGTATCCAGTTTGCAAATTAATTCCAATTCAGCAGTCTCTCCTTGGAGTCTGTTTTTGAAGTTTTTTTGTTGAATTGCCGCTTTTAGGTCTGTAATCGATTGACCAAAGAAATTGAAGTGTTCTCCGAATGGTTTTTGAATGTTATAATTCTGGACGTCTGATTTGTGTCCATTTATTTTTTTATGTAGAGACTGTCCAGTTTGGCCAATGTACATGGCAGAGGGGCATGGCTGGCACATGATGGCATATATCACATCGGTAGATGTGCAGGTGAACGAGCCTCTGAAAGTGTGACTGATGTGATTAGGCCCTATGATGATGTCTCCTGAATAGATATGTGGACACAGTTGGCAACGGGCTTTGTTGTAAGGATAGGTTCCTGGGTTAGTGTTTTTGTTATGTGGTATGTGGTTGCTGGTGAGTATTCGCTTCAGGTTGGGGGGCTTTCTGTAAGCAAGGACTGGCCTGTCTCCCAAGATCTGTGAGAGTGATGGGTCGTCCTTCAGGATAGGTTGTAGATTCTTGATGATGCGTTGGAGAGGTTTTAGTTGGGGGCTGAAGGTGATGGCTAATGGCGTTCTCTTATTTTCTTTGTTGGGCCTGTCCTGTAGTAGGTGACTTCTGGGTACTCTTCTGACTCTGTCAATCTGTTTCTTCACTTCAGCAGGTGGGTATTGTAGTTGTAAGAATGCTTGATAGAGATCTTGTAGGTGTTTGTCTCTATCTGAGGGGTTGGAGCAAATGCAGTTGTATCATAGAGCTTGGCTGTAGACAGTGGATCATGTGGTGTGGTCTGGATGAAAGCTGGAGGCATGTAGGTAGGCATACCAGTCAGTAGGTTTTCAGTATAGGGTGGTGGTTATGTGACCATCACTTATTAGCACCATAGTGTCCAGGAAGTGGATCTTTTGTGAGGACTTGTCCAGGCTGAGGGTGATGGTGGGGTGGAAATTGTTGAAATCATGGTGGAATTCCTCAAGGGCTTCTTTTCCATGGGTCCAGATGATGATGATGATGATGTCATCAATGTAGCACAAGTAGAGTAGGGGCATTAGGGGATGAGAGCTGAGGAAGCGTTATTCTAAGTCAGCCATAAAAATGTTGGCATACTGTGGGGCCATGCGGGCACCCATAGCAGTGCCACTGATTTATCTCAGCCAGCTTGCTGCTGCCAGTGAATCAAATACACAGCTGCCCAAGAACTCTCGTAATTTTTCAGGTCCACCATCTTCTGAGGGGGAGAACAGTTGTTCATCCCAGGGTAATTCTTCACAGCAATCAACCTACAGGATGTGTGTATTCAACCTTCTGGTAAAATTAACATGCAATAAAGTTCTTTGCTTTGCTGTGACGTCTATTCACTGCTAATACGTTGCACTATCCTGTTGCCTAGCATCAGCCTCAGAGGTCTTTAGAAAGGTGTTGGTAATGTTAATGGTTCATATTTGTCAGCAGGAAGTAGGTTTACGCTACTGTTCACACAACAGATTTGTTAGAGTGGTGTGTGAGGAGATGGCAAAACAGAACTGGAAACTGATCGTGGTCTAGATGGAAATATGTGGTAGGGAGTGAACCAAAAAACACACTTCGCTTGGGAGCATGGACTTTGTAGCTCATGTCAGAGTACCCTGAAACAGAAGGCATGAGTGACTAAGATTTGGCCAGGTTTCCCCAGTAGTTGTATACATGCCACTCATGAGGAGGGTACGAATGGACTTCATTAGGCATTATAAGTTATTGCATAGTAAATGGATGTCCGGATCAATGTTACACGTCCACATTTCAGAAAGTTGATGCTAGCTGCATGGAAGAAGGGTCAACGGGGCTGGATTATGCTGGTCCTGATCTCTACAAAAGTTAAACCATTATCCTCCTTTAAATCTCTCCTTAAAACTCTCTGTGACCCTGAAGCCTACAAAAAACTTGACAGCAGTTAGGCTGTTGGTATGCTGGGACGTTATTATGCTGCCCAGTATTGTCTCATTGTTGTACTCCCTCATCGGTCGGTCTGTCTATCCAGCTGTTGTCTCTTGCCTAGAACATAAGCTATCTGGTGCAAGGACTGTCTTTTTATTCTTTGTTTGTACAGCACCTAGTACAATAGGGTCCTGGTCCATGACTTGGGCTCCTAGGCGCTATAATAATACAAATAGATAATAATAATATAGGAATGCTGTGGTTCTCGCAACAGCAAACTGTAGTTTACCCCTGAACTTAACAGGCTGATTGAACATCTGCATGAATGCTCAGGTGCTTTGTGGGGAATCGCAGTACTACAGGGAAAACGGTCTGCTCAAATGAAACTTGGCTATCAGTCAATTTCTAGGTTTCAGAGTAACAGCCGTGTTAATCTGTAGATGCAAAAAGAAAAGGAGTACTTGTGGCACCTAGGAGACTAACGAATTTATTTGAGCATAAGCTTTTGTGAGCTACAGCTCACTTCATCGGTTGCATTCAGTACAAGTACTCCTTTTCTTGACACTAATGCGGTTTTCTTGGTACTGTGGAGTATACAGGATTCGTTGAGAGAAAAAGAAGCTTTCATTCATTGTGATGTGTGAGCAGTGACCAGGAGGGAGAACCAAAGGATCAAATGGAGGAATTGTAACTTCCAGTGTTCCAGGGCAGAACTTTCTTCCCAAATCATTTCTGTGGAGGGTGACCATAGACATGTGGAAGAGGATAGGTGAATACCTAGTTTGTTCTACTTATGCAGTTAATAGTGTTTTGTATTTTCTAAACTACCCCTTTCCTCTCATGTTAATTGACATTGTCTTTTTCTCTTCGCTTTGATGAACTGTGCTCTGAAAGGTTGTGCTTTCACTGGTCAACCAGAAATGTGTATTGACATCAGTAGCTGTTGTTGATGTAATAAGGATTCTAGGGCATCTGTAGCACTCTAATGAGCAGACGTGATCCCTAGAGTGCTATAAATCCAAGCTATCTCTGCCATAAAAGATATGGGTTTCCATATTGCTTTAGGAATTGCTATATGTATGTGGCTGGCCTAGTTAAAGTTATCTGATGTGGGGTATTCTCCCTGCTTTCCTCTTGAAAACTTCCAATTGTGGTTTATAAGATCCAGCTAATCTCAGTACTTGGCTGAATATTTCTAAGTCTTAAAATTGCCCTCTACAATAGTTTGAATTTCTCAAGTGGTTCTTAATTCTGAAAACTTTAACTATGAATACCTCTTTCTAGTTCTGACATGTTAGAATTTTGCCAAAAGAAAATGAAAGTATAGTCATAAATAATGAGCAAAATTTCCTTCAAGAGCCACGCTTTATGTATACATCCTCCCCCACTCATCCTCATATATACAGTCTTTTAAAAATATGCTTCTCATCTGAGTCATGACTTGGATAAGCTAAACCTGTATTTCCATTGCTCTATAGTCTGAAGATTAATTATGCATTTTCTCACTTCGTTCTTAGATCAAAAGAAATGAAACTTCAGAGTCTGGAGTAATTTTTTTCCCCATGTAGTTGCAGTGTTCCCAGAGCTCTAGTCATTAGCATAAGGAAATTCCTCATCTTACTGGTCAAACAGTGATCAGAGCTTCTTTCCAAAACTGAAGGCAACACTTTACGTATGTCAAGTTAGGGGTTCTCAGACTCTTTATTAGTGTGGACTACATTTTAACAGAAAGATTGCCCTGTGGATTTTTCCTCTCCCATTCGTTATTACATGAACTATCTCCTCTTCCTTTGACTGTATTTGTTTTACTGTAGCACCGAGGACCCCTTGTCATTGACCAAGACCCCCGTTGTGCTAGGCGCTGTACAAACAGCTAACAAAAGACACTGCGTGCCCTAAAGAGCTTACAGTCTCTGACAATAACAGCAATTGCTTACATGGAAAAGTAATTTTAGGAAAATTATTAAAATGTACTTTTAACTTTATACTGTGACTTAGCAACTGGAAACAAGGGTTAGCACCATTGGCCTAATTCAAAACTCAATGAAGTCAGAGGGAATCCTTGCATTTACTTCAGTGGGCTGTTGATCAGGTCTATTGGACCAGCTAGCGCTCTGCAGACTACCCACAAATGGTCCAGGGACCACTTTCCCTGTTGTCCCTTTTTAAAAGGCAGTCTCAAGCAAACTCTTGTTTTCTGAATAATTTCAGGCCCTCAAATAGAGGGCAAGACAGGATCTTTCCTTTACTGCTGTTTCTTCTGCAGCCATTCAAAATCGTGGATTTGTTTGTGTTCTGAAGGCAGGGGTGATGGATGATGCTTTATTTGTTTAAGCAAAGCTGCCACAGTAAATACTAACTGACAGAAGTTTTTTTTTATTCTGGCCACCTGAATTCTTTATTACATGGATGAAAGGCAAAGACCTGGTTTTTATCATCCTCCTGCTAATTACGTCACGTTATTAATACTGGCACTGTAGTCATCATGCTGTCTCCAGGGCAAATCTTAAAACTCTTAGCAGGCCCGTGAGGAAGCCAAGTTATGCTTTTAGTAGTTAGCTGATAAAGTGAGTGTAGCTTTGTTGCTCTGTGTATATAGACTCTTTAAAGATGTTTAAATATAACTATTTGGGGAAGCAGATCTTGGCTCAGCTTGAAAGTTGGTAGGAGGTGGATTCTAAAACCTGAAAGGTTAGTACTACTTGCCCTGTATCTGTCCTAACACATCAGTCCTAAAACATTTGTCTCTGTGATGGGGGCACACTAGCCCTTAATGCCTCCCCTCGTTGCCATTATCCTCTGCTCCGGCACCTCCTGATGGCCATCTGCCTTTTGCTGGCTCTTCTGTGGGTCAGCCCTCTGGCCAGGTCACAAAGCCCAAATCCCTTCTGGGATAATGAAATGTCCAGCTGTAAGTCCAACCCAAAGAGATCCAAATAATATCTGCTTCTGCCCCTCTTGGGACAAACTAATAGCTTTTTCTCAAGCAGCATTCTCCATATTGCCTCCCTTCGCCCAGGACGCTAGCAGCTTACCTCTGGGGTCTCCCTACTCTCATTTCTCAATACCACCTCCCCCACCCCACCGGAACCTAATCTGCTCCCTGTGAGTTTTTTTCCCAGTCTGCTGTAGGCTCTAATTTACAACTCCCCCAGTTATCACTACGCCCTAACTCAGGGCTCCCCCTCTATAGGAGTCTGCACTGATTTGCGTGGGTTCCCCCAGGGAGAGAACTCTTCTCCTTCCTCTCATGTGGAATCTCTCCTTCAATGATCTTCACCTTCCTGCTCCCTTCTCAGGAGCCAGTTTCAAAACTGTAGGACTCTCTGGTCTGGAGGCCTCTGTCAGCTCTCTTCCCCATGCCTAATTGCAGGTGCTACCCATTGTCTCCCTTCCCCGAGGACCCTGCCAACTCTTTGGGGCTCTTACTGTCAACTGCAAGTACTTGTTCAGGGCTTGCCCCCACAGAGGCCTACTGTACATCTGGTGGGTTCCTCCCAGCCTGCAACAATTGCAGACCATCTCCAGAGAGCCTTCCCTTTCTCTTCCTTCCGCTACCCAACTTCCTTCTTTGTACTGTTCTATCTCAGCTGCTCCATTACTGTGAGCTAACGGGTACCACCTGGAACACCTGATTGCTCCCAGGTGTAGCCCATAGGGTCGTCATGGGGCCAGTTAGGCCTTGATCCTTCCTGAAAGGTCACTGGCCCCATGACAGCCTCGAATGGAAGACATATTGATCAGATTTATACCTCTGCCACTGTTTATCATGATGATTGACTTGATCATGACCTGAGCTACTCCGGGAGAAGAATATACAGAGGAAGGATGGGTGTCTCAAGTGCCCAGATGTACTTGCTCCCCTCATGAACTATGTTTGTTTATTTTTAAATGTAAAGTATAGCTACTCATAGCCCCTCCTTTCGTAATGAGCAAAAACCCTGCAAAGTTCACAGATAGCTGTGAACACACTTCAACCTTTCAGCGCATCAAGGAGTGAAGAGATGAGTCAATAAGCGCTTGTGTTTGATTATCAGATAATTTTTAAATTATTTTACTGCATAAAATAGCAGAGGGTTTGAAATTTAAAGAATGTTATGTCACAGTAAGAGTTGCTTGTATTTGTTGAGGATAAACAGAAGATCCTTAATGTTCTGGTAGCTTTTGAATGACAGGAGAGAAGAATTCTACTTGTACAGGACCTTTCAGCTGAGGATTTCAAAGCATTTACAGACATGTAAGCCAAACAAAACCCCTGTCAGGTAGATGGTGTTATCCAGGAACCAGGCACAGGGAGGTTAACCAATTTGCCCAAACGTAAGAGACAATATCGACAGGAACTCATTGTCCCCTGTAGCACAACATAGGTTTTCTGTAGCTGTACCATTCACAGGGCTGGCATTGAGATTCTTCTTTAAAGCCTGTCTAATTGCACAGTCTGTCCTTCTCTCTCTGTTGATCTGCAAACCAGGGAGACCCAGGTTCCAGGGCAGGCTGTGGGCTACAAAGGAATGCGCAGATAAATTTCAAACACATTTTCTAATCTGTGATTCACAGCCCCCCAACAGTGAAGGTTTGCTTGGAGCTCCCATAATATCAGCTAGTGCCCAATAGAGAAAAGCAAGAAAGAGGGGACATGAATTGCACGATTTACGGATATTAATAAAAGAATTTCAACAATTTAGATTATGTCCTAATGTACATATTTGTGCTGTTTCCTCTCTGAGGTCACTTTTAAATGCCCTAATGTTTCTAAGGCTCTTGTATGCTATAACTATAGTAGTAAAGAATGAGGTCAGTGACACTTGTTGTGAAAGCTATACTTGCACCCCCGATCTCAGAAAACATCCTGACTGTGCCTTTCAATTATTTATACAGTGCCATACGGTAGGTGTGCATGGCATTTTACAAATAGATGAAAAGACAGACCATTGCTTTAAGACGCTTATTGTATAGCCTTTTGTATTAATGTTTATGGCAAAGCCCAGGGACTGCATTCAGGCTCATATCATTGTTGTACACCATTATAGACATGGCCCCTCCTCGAAGGAACTTGTAGTCTAAGAAAGCCCTTATGATGAAATTACCTTTTTATTACTAACGCTATCATGCTGGCAGAATCTGGATGGCAAAGATGAGGTTTTCTCATGAAAAAATGGAATGAACTGAACAAAGCAGACCACCTTGAACTGCACTGCTCTCACTTTAAAATTGAAATACACAAAGGAGACATCTGTCCTTTAAAATTATTGCAAAGTGGTATTGCATTCAGATCAGCTAATCTCTTGTTAAGTAGCTTTGCTAACCTAGATTAATTCACTACGGGGCAACTCTGCTTCTAAAACTAAAGCAACAGAATCAGAGTTGTGGGCTATATTCTGCCAGACTTAGCATCCACCTACCTCACCCCCTGGAAAAGATTCAGGAAATTGGTAGGAGGTAAACTCACATGGTTCATATAAAATTGCTTCATACTAAGTCTTGATTAAGGTATATTTATCCTCTGATGTTACCCTGAAGTTTACTGAGAAGGTCTTGGATTAAGCAGAATGCCAATAGTAAGGCAGGGGTCACAGACCTGGGAAAAACCAAAGGGCCAGACTAACATAACAGATTATGTATTTTTAACAAAATGTTTATTTTTCAGCCTTTAGGGATGGACACACATCACCGTGTTCTAGTCTATTGAGCCTGACACATAGGTCAATCTGGATATAGAATTAGGCTGACGCGGCAGTTTCAGATCAGATGAGAGAACTGCTTCATTAATCAGGTCGACGTCTGTGGTGCCATGCCTCTTTCTGACCCTGCTGGGAGGAGGAAATGTGGAGAGGAAGGTGTAGGACAATACACATCTGCCTGGCTAAGTGCAGTGTGTAAATATAATGAAGATGGAAAGTACAGACATCTTGCATGCATGATTACAATCAATAGCAAGGTCCATCAGCATTGTTGCATTTCAAGCCAGAAGCTCAGCAATGTCCTGATCCCCCTGCATCCCCCTTTCCTCAAAAAAGAGAAAAAAGACATTTGGACCTAATTACAGGATGGAACGTTACAAGCTGTAACAGAGGGCTAGAAATAAGAATAAACCTTGAGATTGCTTGTGGGTAGAATTAGGAGTTGGTCATACTTTCACTCCTGTTCAATTGAATATTGATCATTGAAGTATCTGCAGAGAGAGCTTCCTTCTTTTGCCCTTAATAGTTTATAATTTACTCCTAATGATGAAACTCCAGATATACCATGGGCACATTGGTGTGGAACGTCCTTCGCTCTTTCCCTCTCAGTGTGAAATTGATAATGGTGGTTTGTAGGATTCTATGTCTCCCTGCCTGTTCTGGGGTGTGTTTTTGAAACCCATGTCAAGCAATATTTTACTAATAAGTAATAAGCAGAACAAAGCATTAGTAATCATCATGGCTCTTTTGTTTCTAACTCTGAATATACTGTAATGTAGTAAGCCCTAATGTAGCATGCCTCTCTAAGGTATAAACAGACTTAGACTATAAATGAGCTGTACTAAAGGGCTGGTAATTGTCTTCAAATAGCTGAATAAAAATGTAGTTAAAACTTCTATGTATTATAAGTCTCGTGGTCTCTCTCAAACAGGAAGCATCCTTGGTAGGGAGGCCCAATCCTGCTCCTCTTAAGGAAATGGCAACACTCCCATTTACATCAGTGGGAGCAAGAACAGTCCTGTTGCCTAGCTGGATGGCAGAGTCCATTCTTTCAGTTTCCATGCTCCCCAACCCTTTTCTGGCATTTAACTTCTTAATTTGAGCCGACTGGAAAAAAACCTGTGGACAAAAGTGGGGGGAGAGATTTTTTTCTTCCCTAGAAATGGGTGGAAAAATAGGTGAGGGAGGGGAGAAACTTAAATTGTTGTTAGTCGTCTGCAGTAATTTACACCGCCAGATGGTAATTGTTTGACGTTAAATTGTCGATTGATCTGGTACAAGATTATATAATCGATACTTTTTTAACGATCCATGTGAAAGATGAACAGAAGTGTGCTTTTATCTTCAGAGTGGGCGGGAGTGGGTACATCTCTGCTGATATCTGTCTTTGAAAGGGATAAGAGACATTTCAAAACCCATGGTTGCAGTTCAGAAGAGAGATTTGGGTGGGGATCAAGAAAAACAAGAGGAGATTGATGTGTCTCCTTGACACTGATGAGCTCTAGTGTAGAAGCAGATTGGAGGAGTTTCTGTGAAGCAAATTTTGTAGCCCCAGCTAGGTAATAATGGCAAAGACCTATGCGTGCAAGGTAATCAGGGGCCATTGTAGGCAAAAGGCAGCTACAGAGATACTTCTGAATGGCTAATGCCTGTGGATTTTTTTGCAGCAGAAGTTTGAAAGTCGTATAGTTATTTCATATTTATATTATAGTAGCAACTAGAGGTTCCAGTCAGAAGCTGGGGTGCATTTGTGCTAGATGCTGTTCCAACACATACAAAGACAGGCTTTCCCCACACAGTTTACCATCTTCCAAATGTTGCATGTGTGTGATTTAGCCAGTACCCGTTGTTCCTGTACACTGTGGGCTTGCAGCAGTGGATTCTGCCAGGTCCAGTTTCCATCGAATGATTGAGTCAGGTTTGTGGCATGTAAAGGAGAAAGTTGGGTTATTTGGTGAGGTAGATTGAGGGGGAGCAAGGGAAGCTGTAACAAAAGGTGGAGTGTGCTTAGCTGCCTAGTGGGAACCAGCAGCAGAGCCCAGATACAGGCACTAGCACATGGAATCTCTCTGGGTGGGCAGAGACAGTGTTTCCAAATGTTTGAGGCATGGGCAGCAGGTGAAGCTTCCCCTGGGGGGAGGCTAACTCCCTGTCCTGCCTCTTCTGCCTGTGGCCCTACCCACACTCCATCCCCACACCCTTCCACGCTCAGCCCCTCCACCGCACCTCCTTAAGGGAAGGGGGATATGTAGAATTAACCAGATGGGCACAGACAAGCCCTCCTTGTTCTTCAGAATCACAGCTTTCACTGGAAAAGGAAAAAAGCAGATCCCTCGCTGTTGTGGTCAGAAAGCAAACCCTCCAACCATGAAGCACATGCAACAAATGCAAAGGCACCTGCCTGAGATGGCAGCCAGCCTGAAACAAAAACTGTGAAGTGTGACCTTGCCCTGGTAATTTCAGTGGGTGCTGAGTTGGATGTCTATGAGGATACTTTCAATGTCAACATGGTTAACAACTGACTTACTCAAAATGTGTAAGACAGGAGAGGAGGTGTTTATTTCCCAAAGTGTGCGTTGGTGCAAAGGCGTAGCTGCTGGAGAGAGGAAGGGGCATGGGAGATGTTTACATTAAGATGGGTAGGTCTTTAATAGTATACAGCACAGTGGGGAATGGGGAAACACCATTGTTTTCATTTTCCTAAAGAGGCTCAGCTGTCAAATGTTTGTGAAACACTGGGTAACAGGAAGGGAGTGGAAAGAGAGATGCCAAGAGGAGGAAGGTTTGAAATGGGATTGCTCTGTGACATACCAGAGGTGCTCAGGATGCTTTGTTTGTTTTATCTCTGCCACCACCTTTCCTCCCTCTTATTTTTGTTTCTCTGTTTTATTTTTGTTGTCTCCTGTTTTTCCTGTGGTTTTTCCTCCATCACCCTTTGTCTCTTCCCCCTCTTCTATTTTTTTTCCTTTCCCCTTACGCTCCAAACAGTTTGTACAGTCCTTCCCACTGATGTTCCCCAGATGTGCTTCTTATTACTGAACAGCTTTACCTAGCATAGCTCCACCTCCAGGACAGGAAGTGCTGTATCTGGATTGCTTCCTGATTCTGGATTGCTACATCTTTGCTTCCTCAGCTGCAGGTAGAACCAAAGAACACTTCTTTGTCCTGCTGCTACACTGTAGTAGGACTAGCAAAACGACTGGGACAGGAAATGAGAATAATGTGCCCTGTGCGTTCTGCTTTCAATCTGTGTAAATGACACATCAAGAAGCTGCCTCCCTTTTCCCTTCAGTAGTGCCCCGTCACATGGTAGTGGGGAGGGATCTCTCTCAAAATGGCTGACTTGTTTTTGGTGCAGCAAAAAAATGAATGGAGGTCTCTTTGGGGAAAGAGGGCATGACTGTGCTGGCCTAAAAGCTTCAAAGCAAATGCCAGAGTAACCTAACAAATCTTCTGAGAGAGAGAACACTGAAGGGGGAAGAGGGAGAACCTGATTCCAGAACCTTCTTAATATCCGCCCCAGTCTCTGTGCTAACTTTCCTAGTCCCTATAGATGGTGTCTAGAGTGGTGAAAGCTGAAAGGGTTGGATCCTCACACAGAGGTTTAGGGAATGCTAGAGTAACTCTGGTAGATTTAGAGAAAGGGTTTACAGAGCTAAAGCCCACATGGCAGGTTCTCAGTCTGCCCTTGAGCCACACGGTTAAGATGATGACATACATGCAGACTTCAAGCATTGTGATATCAGTTCTGATGTACATTGTATGTTCGCATTAAGCTAATATTTGAGTGATTCGTATAAAATGCAGATAATAGATGTGTCTGATTTAATGCCTTTTTTCCCCAGTTTTCTGAAAAAGTGATGTTTGCCTTATTTATAAAACAAACTCATTGCCTTATGTGTTTGTGATTCAGTTTAGTCCACTCAGAAAAGAAAAACTGTGTGTTGAAGTTGAGGGGGAAGGGTGTAGAAAGCCATCAATTTTCCTTACTGTCCACTAGATGTCAGCAGAGAACATGCAATATCTGCCTCCTGCTTCTAGCATCCATTTCAGTATCAGAAATATTAGGACAGGTTTCAGAGTAGCAGCCGTGTTAGTCTGTATTCGCAAAAAGAAAAGCAGTACTTGTGGCACCTAAGAGACTAACAAATTTATTAGAGCATAAGCTTTCGTGAGCTACAGCTCACTTCATCCGATGAAAGCTTATGCTCTAATAAATTTGTTAATCTCTAAGGTGCCACAAGTACTGCTTTTCTTTTTGAGAAATATTATGTAATGTGATGATTCTGAAACTATGTCAAGATCATGATGGGTGGGAAGTTTCCAAATGCAGGTGGTGGGTGAAGAGTTGTGTGTCCAATTGTTGTCAAACTGTTTACTTCATCTAACATAGAGCACAGTGGCAAAGTTTCTTGAATAGGAAAGATTACCTGATTTTCTTCTCCCTAACCCTCAACACTTCCTCTAAAGTGACATCATGTCTCTGAGGCTGGGAAAACTAATATCGAAAGGTGTATATCCACATAGTGAGGCAAAAAATAGCTGATTTCAGTTGTTCAAAGAACTTTGTACACAAAGCATGTAGTACGTTCAGTAGAAATGGTTCATGTTGATTTCTGGGGGCAGTGCTGTTTCACCTTCTCCTTCAGGCACGTTTTGGAATATATTGTACATTTCAAATGGCTGAGCTTTCGACTAAGGCCTTGTAGATGTGATGTATTCTTTGCTTGTGACAATGGTCAGAATGATGGTGCTTAGTCCTTTGACCTGCAATGGTGGCTTAATGGAACATATCCAGACACTAAAAAATAATTGTCACTGTGGAAAGTCAGTCAGTTCACAATTGCCATGCACTGATCCTGGGTGTCTTTTCCAATAGGCTCTGACTATATTTCTCCTCTTGTTTTGCAGATCACAGGCGTTATTCTTCTCGCCGTTGGAGTCTGGGGGAAGCTCACTTTAGGCACATATATCTCTCTCATTGCCGAAAACTCTACCAATGCCCCCTATGTGCTTATTGGGACTGGTACCACAATTATTGTCTTTGGCCTGTTTGGCTGTTTCGCCACTTGTCGTGGCAGCCCATGGATGCTGAAACTGGTAAGTAAATCAAAAGAACTGTCATGTGGCATATGTGGAAATTGCTTAATCAATGTGCTTTTATTAAGCTTAAACAGATGTTAACTGTAACAGAGGCAAACAGAAAGGTTGTAATGACCTTAATGTTCACTAAGTGTCTCTCGTGCTTTTAAAAAAAAAAATTCTTCACTGAAACCAGTCAATGAATCACACTGACTTCTCTGCAGTATACAGGACTCTGTGATGACAATAGTGCTACCAGGGAACCAGATGTATCATTACAGACTTATTAACATCAAAAATGGCACAGCTCTGTAGCTAATTTGAAACAGATTTTTCCCGGGGTGCTTTTTAATAATACAACATGGAATGTAGGGAATACCTCGATGGTAGCATTTAGTCTAATGCACATTAACTTTTCATTTCTGGCATCCTTTATTCACCTCTATAAAAATAGGTAGACACCAGAAAAGTAAACTCCCAGCAGTATGTCTGTCCATATTTCAAAAGCAGTACAGGGATTTCCTCACTCCAATAAGCTTTCCAGTGCATCTCAAAATGTAAAGGAATTGTAGGTGGAGGGAAAAAATGCACAGGTGAGTTAAACATTAAGTTTATATAAGAGCATTCAGGGACAAAATATAATATGTGGTAATTTGGGGGGGGAATAGTAACAGTTGGGTTAATATTTGGTGAAAGTGAAGTGGGGCAGGGGGAATAACAGGACGGTGTCTTTTACTACAGTTTTTCCCTAAAGGTATGTCCTCTGACTGTTAGGGCTAACTGTGGCATTCACCGTTTTGAACATGAAGCTTTATTTTGAACACCTATATAAAAGTTTTTAAACCATCTTTCTCCCCTCAAAAGAAAACGGGTAAATATTTGAGTTCTGCATTGTTTGTAGGACCAATCTTGCTATTCCTAGCTGCTTTGCCCTCCATTAAAAACAGTTCTCCCTTCTTCCTCCCCTCACCCCAAGCATTGAACAACTTTTCAAACTTTTCTACATGACAATTGAGATGAGATGTTTGGAAGATTAAGATGAAATTTCCTGTTAGAACAGCCTGTTTTGCATTGTTTGTCTTCTCAGTTATTTATTCATGTGTAGAAAAAAATCAGACCTAAACTGAAACCTCTCTTTTGCTCCCTCACTTTTGTAAAGTTTGGTTCTAAATCCAGACTTCAGCCCTGATTCACTTGGTACCTATGATTATTGCCAGTGAAGTCAATGGGACTACTCATGCACTTATGTACCTTACTGAATCAGGCCATATACACCGATCCTGCAGTGAAATGTATGCAAGTGAACCCTGACACCTTTGCAGAGTCCTGTTGACTTCACCGGAGTTCCACACAAATACAGAGTCTGCCTGCATTCATCTCATTGCAGTATCAGGGCCTTAACAACATGGGAACCACCTCTTTGCAGTGTGAATGTATGTTTAAATAAATATATATGTATATATGTGCAACAGTCAAGAAATGTTGTTTTGTGCACATCAAACAACCCCTAATAATGGGAGAGTGTCCTGCAGTTATTAGTAGTTACACCACATGCAAGGCGTCCTATATCTCGCCTTCTAAATACATTATTTTTTTCCTGTCTTTAGAGGAAATCTGAAGGCAGAAGCTTAAACTCGGAATTGTTTGTATAAGAACTAAAAGGTTCAGACACAACTCTGCCCTTCACTCTGACTTGTGTTTTGTCTTGTTTCTTTGCTTTCAGTATGCCATGTTCTTGTCCCTGGTGTTTCTGGCAGAGCTAGTGGCTGGCATTTCAGGATTTGTATTTCGCCATGAGGTGAGTGGAAATGAATTTAGGTTATAAATGGCGCTCTCTCTAAGCAGGATTTGCTGAAGCCTCTCAGAACATGTACAATATACTGGTTGTTGACTTCAGCAATTCCATATGCATCATGAGTGATGTAGCTATTTTTCAGCAGTAATATGTACAGCCTTCTAAAAACTGATATGATTCCAAAGGAAGGGATTTAGCTAAAGCTTTGAGTCTTAGTTGTCTGATATTTACTCTGGAGCTATCTTTCTTTATATGTCCATCTTTTAAGATCTTCTTTACCCTGTTACATATGCTGAGGACTGCAAAATAGGTTAAATACTTAGCTTAGATACAGCTACTTCAGCCAGGGAGGCATTTGGTTCTGTAATGCAGAGAATTTCCGAGACTGCAAAGCCAAACCAAACTAGTTTCCTTGATGTTGTGTAAAACGTTTTTTTTTCTTTTCCAGTGTGCCACTGTCCTGAGAGTAGTGAGGCTAGAAATAGCTAGAGATAGGAAACTAGTTAGAAAGATGCCTTGTGAGAACAATACAGTCTGAATTTGTGGTAGCATTGTTACTTTGTCCATTTTACCTAGAACTGTCTTTGTTTTAAGCCCAGGATCTCATGCATCTTTTAAACTGAACCAGGACAGTAACTTTGTAGTATCTCTTCCTCACTTCTTACTCATAGGGGAATTCTGAGCCAAAAAATTAAAAATTCTGCACCAAAAAAATTAATATTCTATGCACAATATTTTAAAATTCTGCACATTTTATTTGTCAAAATATCACACTATAATCACACCAGTTTCATTTAATTTGATAATTTATTTCAAAATACCTGTCAGCAAGTATGTCCATAACAATGCAGACAACAAAAAAGATCCAGGAAATGTTTGTTGACAAATAGATTCCTTACTAGGCATATTAATACAGAACTTTGAGTAATAATTCATTTAAACTACAATACCCAAACATATTTCCAGCACCCCTCAAAAGCAGTGCAAAGGCTTGGGATAATGAAGGAGCTGAGGGAGAGGGAAGTAATTGCTGGGAAGGAGCCTGGGAGTGAACCTGGAGGGTTGTTGGGTCCTGCACCCCCCCTTCCCCGCACTCCTGGGGTCCCAGCTGCTGGACACACGCCCTCAGGTCTGCGCAGGGCAGCAGCAGAGCCCCAGGCATGGGGCCAGCAATGGGATCCCGGGTGCGCAGAGCCTAATGGTTAAATGTTTAACCAGTACGATTTTAATAATTTAAACGTTTACTTTTTTAAAACATTATTTGAATCCCTAGACTCAATGTTATCACCCCACTAGCTCCTGTGACCCCCCCCCAGAAGCAGTGTGCCCCGCTCTGTCTTTGTCCCCCCACCCCATATCCCTTGCCTCCTCATCTGGCCCCACAGGCTGTGAGGAAGGCAGCCTCTGTCCCCTTCCTCTCCATGGCTGGCTGTTCCAGCCCATGAGCCAGCTGCCCTCTCTTCTGGTGCCATATCAGCACCTGGTGGGTGAAAGGTATAATTACAATTTCCCTTCGCCACCCTGTCAGAATCAATTATTCGGGGGCAAGTGGGATGAAATCTGTGGGGGACATTAATTCTGCGCTTGCACAGTGGTGCAGAATTCCCCCAGGAGTAATTTCTGTCCTTCTGACTCTTTTCCCTTTGCCATATATAGTCCTCTAGTACCCTGTTCTGCTGGAAGAGTGTCCTTTTTGGTTGTGATATTTCCCCCGTATGTTTTGTGTCTACCTTCACCAGTTGTAGATGGTTCCCGATTTGATTTTGAAATGCCTGTTCTTTTTTGCTGGGAAGGATGGGCAATCTTTTGTCAAGATCAAAAAAAGGCAACCTCCTGAATCTGCCACCAGGCTCTGCTTGCCTCCCAGTTCACATGTTCTCTGTGACATTCCTGAGCTTCTCTAGCCTGGGGAGCACTAGTTCCTTATCCAGAGGGCTCCAGTGCAGCAATGAATCAGTGCTGCTGCCAAGCAATGGGATTGGCATTGCCTTTTAATGCCCCCTACTTCTGCACAAAGCTCACCTCCCTCATATTGCCGACACACAAAAGGCAAATTGAAGGGGGAATTCCTCTTCTCTCTAGCAATTTTTATCTAATAGAGAACTGGCAGATTATACTTCACCTTCCCTCCTGTGCATTGGCACAAATCGCTCCTTTAGGTTTTCAGACCATGGGCCCTTACTCCTTAGAGTATCCCCTTGCAAACCTAAACATGTAATGAATTTGGGAATATTGAAAGCTAGTTAATACTCTGTACTCTCCCTGTTTCCACTTCCATTTTTGCTTTTGCTTCTCATATCACATTTCCAGCTGTTTGACGCGTTCCTCTGTTTAGCAGATGAACTCATTTTCACAGTGTGATCTTCTCCTGGTTGCAGAGCTAGCTGCACCTCTATCCTCTCACTGGTTCTATGAATGCATCCCTGCAGCTGTCAGGCCTCATGCCTTTATCTATCCCAGATGGAATTCTGCAATTCTCCCACTCTTAGACTTCTCCCTGGGCTACAGTACATATGTATCAACCATGCTTATTAACAGATCCAACCATGATCCAACTGCAGTTCTTCCCTCTAGGGAGTTGGTGACCAGTGGTGTACAGTGATCAGACAGCCTTCTGAAAGCAAAGTATTGCTTATTTTAGCAGAAGGAACAAGGCTTTTGGAAGGACAGGATTTTAAAATAACAAGGAGTACACACATATATATACATCATACCTAAAGTCTCCCCATCCTCTGATGATAACCTAAGTAAGCCTAGCTTCTCCCAGCAGCTCCCTGAGTTTTCCTCCTCTCCTCTTTGAACAACTCTCCTCCCTCCCTGCCCCCACACCCCATCCATGCTGCTTAGAAGAGAATGTCCCTTTTAAAATCTGCTATAGTTCTTTTGTTCTTCTGTATTCCGAGCTTTGATCCTTCCTGCTCCAAACTGGTTTTGTGGGCAGGGGCGTCATTTCAGATTGGGGAGGGGGGGGGAGGCAACTTTAACTATGATCCCAGGGGCTACTTAGGCACCTGAAAACTGTAGGGTTTTTTGCAGACAGTAATTTAGAAATTAGCTGACAGGAACACTAATTTCTATATAAAAAAGAAAAATAAATATTAGACCCAGTTAGCACTAATACTAACATGTTCTGACATCTTGTGTCAAGTCACTTAAGGGACATTAGTTAGGTTTAAAATTTTAAAATATA
Organism: Dermochelys coriacea; assembly: GCF_009764565.3. Taxonomy (NCBI): domain Eukaryota; kingdom Metazoa; phylum Chordata; order Testudines; family Dermochelyidae; genus Dermochelys; species Dermochelys coriacea. The sequence goes on from NC_050068.2 coordinate 152,221,824, forward strand.
TTCTTACTCTTGACTATAACAATTGAAACAATTGTAGAAAAATCTAGATTACTTTATATCATTTAGGCTACTTACTTTTTGCTATTCACCAAACTTGGAATAGATCATTTAACTTTTGGAAACATTCTACTAGGACAAGTCCCATGAGTTTATACAGCACCTACATGAGACTCTAGGAGTGTTATCATACTACAAATAATAGACTAGAAACTGACTTTAAACAGGAATGAAACCAATGCTTTTAAGTCATTCACATTATTGCTAACCCCAAATGTTAAAATATCATGAGTCAGGCTCACCACAAATCATGAGACTGGCTTAAAAATCACCAGATTATGTAAAAATAATTTTTTTTTAATTTGCCTTCTGCTTTTTGAGCCTTTAGGGTGCACTGGGGTCACATTTTGAAGCTTTCTCCACAGCCATGAGGGCTAGAAACTTACTTTTTCTTTAAGAATGAAGGTTGAAATCATCACATGTCCACTTGACTTCAGGAGCTGGGGCTTTAAGGAAAACAATAATCATCATAAAAAGAAAAGGAGTACTTGTGGCACCTTAGAGACTAACAAATTTGTTAGTCTCTAAGGTGCCACAAGTACTGCTTTTCTTTTTGTGAATACAGACTAACACGGCTGCTACTCTGAAACCAAAAATTATCATGGTACTTATGACAAAATCATGAGTTGGCAACACTGTTTTCACTTTGTTTAAAAACTAGTTACTTTCCAGAAGGCTCTTAAGAACAACACTACAGTGATTTGAGTTGCAGTTCTCACAGGAGAGTGCTTAAAACCAAACACCAAGTAAATTCCACATTTTAAAGATGAGAAAAAAATTGAGTCTTCTGAGGTATATCAGGACACTGCAAACAGGAAAGGAAAGTAAACAGGCACAGGAGCTCTGGGCAGCTCTTTCTCTTGAAAAAGAAGTTGGAGGGTCAAATCTTCTAGTCCTTAATCAGGTAATACTTCTAATTCACTCATATATAATATGTGCTCAATAATTATACACTTCATACATAAATATCTGAGCCATCTTATCCAGGGTTACACATTTTATATGCATTGGCTCAGGAACTTTACTTTCTGGTGTATTCTGAACAATGCTGAGCACACAGATGGTGTCAGTGAATAAGAACATAAGAAGGGCCATACTGGGTCAGACCAATGGTCCATCTAACCCAGTATTCTGTCTTCCAACAGTGGCCAATGCCAGGTGCCCCAGAGGGAATGAACAAAACAAGTAATAATCAAGTGACCCATCCCCGGTCGCCCATTTCCAGCTTCTGGCAAACAGAGGCTAGGGACTCAATAATACAATATCATGGACAATACAAATCATGACAATAATCATCGACTTTATGGACGCACTTACTGTTCTTTGTTCTGGAATTGACCTGAATACAGCTGAAACCCTAAGAATTTGATGTATAATCACATCTGATATTTATACGATGCTTTCCAAACTCAGAAAAAAAAAACAGAACAAAATGGTTTTCAGTTACAATATAAAATTGCTCAGCAGTTGTTGCTCTACAGCCCAGCATGGGGCAGAACCTGCCACTCCTTTGTGGTTAAGTGATCTCTAATCTGAGTCTCATTCTCTCTCTTCATCCTTCCTGACCTCTATGCTGCTTTTCATGCTGTCAACATGACATCCTTCCCAATTGCCTGGGACCGTTTCCTGGAGTCTCAGAGAACTGGCTGCCTTGGTTTTGCTCCCAGCTATCAGTCCTCCTTTCCCCCCTACCCTCCATCCTCAGCATGCAGCAAAGAGAGCGGCTGGTCCAGTGAATAGCGTGTTGGCCCTTAGAGACCTGGGTTCTACTCCCCCCATGGACTTCCTGTATGATTTCAGGCCCCTGCCTTAGGGACAGAGTTTCAAAGGTTTTAGGCACCCAAAGATGCAGCGAGGCAGCTAGTGGGGTTTACAAAGAACCTAAACTTTTAGGTGCTTTTGAAAATCCCAGTAGGTGCCTAAATACCTTTGAAAATCTGGCCTTTAGTCTATGTGCCTCAGTGCCCCATCTGTACAATGGGGATAACAGCACTGCTCTACCTCACAGAGGGGTTGTGAGGAGAAATATTCAACATTGTGGGGTGCTCAGATACTACAGTGATGGGGCCACATAAGTACCACAAGTAGAGGGGAAACTTCTCTATTCCACTGCTATCCCTTCCCTGGGTTTTGGCCCCTTCTTTTCACTCCTCCCCCTCACATCTCCCTCTTTTCTGATGCGACTTTGGCCTAGAGGGCTTGGCTGTATTTCTTTCAGTCCTAAGTTCCCTCTAAGCTGCACAGCTGACTATTAAGCCCTGATGCCTCTCCCCTGGACCTGCTGCTCCCCTCCGGGCCCAGCATGGACCTGCCCTGGACTTGCTGCAGCCAGGGGAGAGGAGTCCCTCCCTTGGCTTGGCCTGGCCTGGCCTGGTCTGGCCCAGGTCCACCGGAGCTGCCGGAGAGATGAGCCCCTCCCCTGGCCCGAGCTGCTGTAGTGAGAGTGGGCTGGGGGGAGTCCTCTCACTGCATCGCAGCCCCAGGGCAGCCTGCATCCCAAATCCCTTGTCCCCAGCCCCACCCCAAAGCCCATACCTGCACCCCCACCCTCTGCCCCCTCTGCACTCTGAACCCCTCATCCTCAGCCCCACCCCAGAGCCTGCACCCCCAGCCAGAGCCCTCATCCCCCCACACCCCAACCCTCTGCCCCAGCCTAGAGCCCCCTCCCACACCCCGAACCCCTCATCCCCGGCCCCACCACAGAGCCCTCACCTTCCCCCCCACACCTCTACCCTCTGCTCCAGCCCTGAGCCCCCCCCACTCCAAACCCCTTGGCCCCCCCACATGAATTTTGTTATGTGCACCAATATGAAGGTCATGTGACACACATCATCTCCATATTGGTGCACATAACAAAATTCATTCTACACATGGACATAAAAAATTAGAAGGAACAGTGTCTGAGTCCCCTGCGTTCTCTCTTCAATACCCTCCTTCTCCCCTGGCCCCCTTCCCCTAAAGGAATCTCTGTTTTACCCACTTATCTAAGGACTTCCAGATCTGTAATTTAATTACCAGCCCTTTCTTATCTTAAAATCACCTTGCCTCTGTTTGTAAACAAAATACTGACTCCCTGCTCCTGGGCAGGAGCTGAGACCAGCCCTTCTCCCCCCCTGAACTCACATTGCACACTCAGGCTGCAGGGCAGTTAAGAGCTCTGCCTGGCGCTAGGACATGAACCAGGAGCAAAGCTCCTTTATGAAGCTCCCCTCTGCCCCTCCTAAATGGTGCCCCTGTTTGCAGGTTGGCTCAAGACAGATGAAATCATCAGAGCTAATAGTTTTGACATTGTCCCTTAACAACTCAAGTTTTTCCTGAAAGGTGGCTGTCTTGCGCTGTGCTTTTCCTTCCTGCTTGTTTTTCAAGTCATCCTTGTGACTGAGCTAAACTAATATATTCATACAGTAAACACCCCAATAGCCAGACTATCATATAATATTCATAAATTGTCACAGGGCAGTTCCCAATCCACCCCAGCTGTTTTCAAAGATATAGCAATTTGGTGATCTATTTAAAGAGTCCATGGTTGCAAGTGGCAATCTTAAAATGCTATCAAAAGGACTTGTGAATGTTAAAGGAGAGCTTTTTAGACTCTGAATATACACTCCAGAAAGAGTGGCAAAAGGAACATACACTCGCTCTGATTTGGCTATCCTGCTAAGGTTGGAAATGGGTAAATTTCTTGGAAAGACTCAGACTGAAAGCTTGTGTATTTTAAATGCCCATTCCATATTCTGGTCACTTATAAAATATCACATTCTCTGGCTTTTTCTTCTTAGATCAAGGACACTTTCCTTAGGACATACACTGAAGCTATCCAGAATTACAACGGCAATGATGAGCGAAGCCGCGCAGTGGATGATGTACAACAGAGTGTAAGTTTAAAATAGCTATTTGTAAAAAGATGTAAACAGAATCTATTCTTGTTTGATCACAAAACATGAAATGCCAATGGCTCAAACATCTGTGGTAGTAAGTTATGTTTTAGGGGCTAAACTGATTACATCGGGTTTCAGCCTGCATTCCTTCCACACCCACAGCTGCTACTGATTAACCCTTCGGGGTGTTGGTTCCAGTATTCAATACCTAGAATGGAGAGACAGGATTCTGAACACCTGGGGTGAAATGCTGGCTCCAAGTGGGTGGGAGTTTTGCCGATGACCTCAATGGTGCCTGGATCGCCTCTTTGGTGTTTGCTAGCCACAGAATAGCCAGTCTATCCAAGGGTGCTCTGTTCTTGTTTGGGACACCATACTGTCAATATCCTGGATGAAAGAACCACCACCAGAAGACAGTATTTCACACATTATATTGCCATGGCATCTAGCAGGCATCTGCTGACAACTGCTACTTTGTAAAACCAGTTTAGTTCACCCTGAATCTTGGGCTTGGTCAGTATTAGAAAACTTACAGCCTTGTGGCATAATCAATTTAAAATCAATCTAGTTATCCTGGGGCAAACCCTTAATATGGACTCATTTAAGCTGGTCTAAATCACACTTAAGATGATCTAGTTTAATGTAGAAACTTCATTTTACATGTATTTAGTTAAACCAATGCAAGTTTATAATGCAGATAAGCCCTTGTGCTAGTCTTTAGTTGTTTGGTGTTTAGTTGGGATCATAGAGTGAGAGCAGTTCTTATTCTAAAGGGGCTCTGCCAGTAGCATTATAAAGACTTACAAATTCAAACATGATTTGGTAATCTAACATCCTGTTTAGCTGATAACCTACAGCAGTTCTCTTTACAAAGACAATGAAAGGCTGGAAAATAAAACCTATCAAGAAAGGTTAAGAGAACTGGGCATGTTCCATTGGGAGAAAAGACGGTTGAAGGACAGACATGACTGCCTACAGTTGCTCCACGAGATGTTTTCAAACAGGTTATTGTCCTTCCATAACAAAGATGGAATAAACAATAGTGGAGGAAAAGATACAGTAGTTTTAAAAACGGAAGTGAGGCTTTAATTATAAGAAGAATTTGGCAGTGGAACAAGATTACCAAAAGGACGGTGCTGTTTTCCCTCACTTGAGATATTTGGGTCTAGACGAGACACCCAGGAATAATGAAATCCATTCTGTCACAATGCAGGAGGATGTACTACATGGTCCACAGAAGGTTCTGTGGCAGTTAAGTGGGAGACTGCCACAGGCTTCCAGCCAGAGTGCTCTGCATGAGGAAACATCACAATAGGGCAAGATAAACAATTGAAACCAATACTGGATACCACATAAATGCAGCCTAATCAAGTGACCAGAATGCAGAGTTATACTGTTTAAATGTTACTTCTGGTCCTACCCATTATTGACTAACCTAAATACTTTTGTCATCAGTCATTTCTTCCATCATGGCAAAATGTTCATTCCATCTGTAGCACTGGTCCTGGTAGTGATCCACAGGGCACCCCACTTATAATCTCTTGCCACGCTGAGAATTTGTCAATTATTCCTCATCTTTGACAAGCTTCACCAGTTTTTAAACTAGAATAGGACACACCACCCACCCTTCCAAAAACATTTTGAAAATCTAAACGCACCAGTTCTGCTTTTATTTGCTATTTTGTTAACTCTTTTAAAGAAGTCTTATGAGTTAGAGAGGCTTGATTCATCCTTTTAAACCTGTACTGCTTTGTCGCTATTTGTGGTCCCCCTACGTGCTTTATAACTCTCTCATTTTTCTCAGACGTTTTTCCTGTTACCAAGAGAAGGCTTTTCAATTTAGATGTCTCAGGATCATGCTTAGCACCTTTTTTAAAAGATAGGTACATTGTTGGCCTTCTCCCCGTCCTTCGGTATAGTAGTGATTGCTGATGGTAACTTACCTATTTTTGTCAGTAGTTCAGCTACTCCATTCTTCAGTATAAGCAGAGAGCCCCATCCTGTTCCCACTGAAGTAAGTGGGAATTAAGCTACTGACTTCTGTGTTAGCAGAATCAAACCCAGGCTTATTTGGAAAATAAGTCTCTGTGAGTAGCCTTGGTCTGACGTCACACTCCGAGAGGTAAGATCTGAAGCTATTCCTATGCTTGTTTTAACACTGGCTTCTTTTATTATCTGCTTTTTCTTTGTAGCTGAGATGCTGTGGCATTCAGAACTACACCAACTGGAGCACGAGCCCTTACTTCTTTGAACACGGTATTCCCCCAAGCTGCTGCATGAACGCCAGTGACTGCAATCCCCAGGATCTGCGCAATATGACTGTTGCTGCCACTAAAGTGAACCAGAAGGTATAGGCCACTGTGTGCCAAAGGCAACTGAGATGCAACCATCCGGTGAATTAGTTCACACTTTACTACATATAGTGTCATTGAAGTGCGGTTTCTGCCTAGCAATATGAAGAGTGTTGAAACTGGGAATGGAGAGGTGGATAAGGTTGCCCACTGCTTGCCACCAAACGCTTAAATTGACATTTCTGAAACAAGCAGACACAGAAACCCAACCGGTGAGATGTGAACTCACTTCCCATTCCCATCACATTTGGTCAGGTACAGCATCTTGCACAGAGGCAAAACTGTTTAAATACACAGAAGTGGTGCAGCTGACCTTGATACTTATGCCAATCAGTGGTACTCATTCTCACTGACTCTCCCCCCCCCCCAACTTGTGTTCTGTCAGAAATTTCAGGCATTGGATGCTAACAGTTAGCCCAAACAGAGAAAATAGGGATGATTGACATGAAGCGTTGTGGGGTAGTGAGATATGTTTGCTGTGCCCCTTCTAATCTCATTGGATTTATACTGCTGCAGGCAGAACAGAGCTAACATTGACCCCTCCTCACCTTCAAAAAGAAGATTGGGAGAGTAGTATCGAGAGAGAGTGAGTGAGAAAGCAAAACAAATAAATTAATAATAGAATAAAAATGCAGAAAATGTGAAGAAAAGAGGAGGAAAAAGGCGGAAACAATGCAACATATAGAAAATACACCCCTATTACTGTGTTGTGCAAGGAGACATTCATTGCTGGCACAGAATTTCTTTCCTGTTGACTTTTTGCATAAGATTTTCAAGAGATGTAATAAATTGTTCATAAAGGGAATAATCCTGATGCAAAATTAAATCTTGATATAACCCCATTGACTTTGGTGGTTACAGCAGAGATGAATTCGCCCCAGTGCGTTTCGTGATTTATTTCTCTTGTCATTTCTCATGTATTTCCAGTGTAACTGTTAACACAAGAAATTATTGGTATGTAAGAGAAAAATGCAGAAATGGTTAGTTGTGTTCTATTTTAATCCTTTTCGGCTGGTACTGTAACTCAGCTGCATGTCCGTCAGGGACTTGGAGATGGGGACTGAGGTCACATTTACGACTCTGCCTTTGTAAAATAGTCAAATAGAGTGTTTTTCCAGTCCATACCAAGAAGAAGGATAATACTGGCTTAGCTTCCACTAACCTGTCCTTCAGTCATAATAGCCTAATGTGAGCCAATCAGTGCTAATGGATTTGGAACAGGGATGATGTCAGTCTATTGTGAAACTTGAAATAATTGTCATCAATGTAATGGTGCTGTGTTGGCTGAGTTTAAAGGATTTGCAAAGACATTAATTTACACTCATTAATTAGTGCCAGATTCTGTGTTTTGTAGACAGGGAGGAGGGGAAGGTGCAGTGGGGCTGAGCTGCACCAAGAGGAATTCTGACTGGGACCTAGTCTACACTACATAATTACTTGGGTATAACTACATCGCTCAGGGGTATGAAAACTCCTCCCCCTGAGCGACATAGTTATATCGACCTAACCTGCCCCCCATGTAGACCAGCATTCACTCTCACTTCACAGAGGGCCAGTCTTTGTTTTATCTTTAATTTTATTATTTTCTACCAGCCCTTACCCATAGAGTGTCTATTTCTGAAGTAGCTGACTTGATTATTTTGACAGAATTGTCCACTGATAGTTTGAAGGTCTTGCCCACATTTGAGAAATCGGTTTCAGTTGCCATTTAAATCACAGACTTAAAGAACTCTCTGCGTGGGAGCTGTCCCAGATCTTTGAGTTGCTCAAAGAAACTTGAACAAGGTGGGCTATTTCTGAGAGGTGGTAGGGGAACAGGAACAAAAGCAAAGCAAAAGGAACTATGACTGGTCTAGTGCTGTAGCTTACACAGAAGGAACAGCCTTGATAGTCTCTGAACAGACAGGTTGCGGGCTTCATGAATTTTTGGTTATTGCTTGTGACCTGACATTTACTAAAAATAACCGTGATAAAATCTTAATCTTATTTATGATACTTGCCTTTGTATATTTTTTGCAGGATTGGGGACATACAGGTCCCTTTGTCGCAGAGGTCACACACACACACTCTCTCTCTCTCTCTCTCTCTCTCTCTCTCTCTCCATTTGAAATGCAGTCTTTTCCCTCGTCTCCAAAAAACAGTAATAGGAACAGGCTTCAAAAAAAGTTTAAGTAAAATAAGTTACTAAAAGATCACAAAGAGTACAAATGAATTACCAGTGGAGGCTTATTCTAGTGGTCTGACCACACGACTGGAAGTCAGAAACTCCTGGACTGTGTTTCCCAACTCTGCTACTGATTAGCTAAGTGACTTTGGGAAGTCATTTAGGGCTAGAGTCACAAAAGGACCTAGGCATGTAACTGTCGCTTTAAGTGCCTAGATTCCAGAATCAGACTCTGTTGGAATTCACAAAGCCCCCATCCAGCTGTTTAAAAACTGTGTGTAGGTGCCTAAACTCTCTCAGTGCCTGACTTTTTCCAGGAAAAGTTCTTTAGATGCTTATTTTACTCCATCCGAACACATAGGTGCTACCTCACTGTAGGTGTCCGGATGTTGAAGTCACAGACGATTCATGAAAAGAAGATATGTCTTCCTCAGCCTGATTGGCCTGTGGGGCCCGATCTGTTAAGTGTGCGCAGAGCTCGCTTGCTGGATTGGGCCCTGTATGCTGACATGCACAGAACAGCCAGGGGAAGGGAGAGGACAACCTCCCTCACAACTGTTAGCCCAGGGGTTTAGAGTACCTACCTGAGGTTGGGGAGACCCCCGGTTCAATTGCTACCTCCACCTCAGAGGGGAAGAAGGCATTTGAACAGGGATCTGCCATTTGTCAGGTGAGTGCCCTCGCCATTGGGATATAGGCTCTCTAGATGTTGGTCTCCCTCAATCTCCCCTGTCTCCTGTTCAATTGTGAATAAATCATTAAAAAATTCATTGGAGCAGGGGGACAGGATCCTGGGTCTCCCACCACCCAGGTGAGTGCTCTGCCAGGCTACAGCATCATTCTCATGTGTGCTTTCTTGTGCGCTCTCTCTCTCTCTCTCTCTCTCTCACCCAAATGACTTCTTCAGGATTTATTCACAGTGGAACAGCTGAAGGAGCCCCACCTTAGAATATCGTGTAGCCCAGTGGCCAGGATACTCACCTGAGAGGCGGCAGATCCTTGCTTCCCCTGAGGTAAAGGAGGGACTTGAACCAGGGGTCTCCCACATCTCAGGTGACTACCCTTATCACTGGGCTAAAAGTTATGAGGGAGGTTTCCACCCCCACCCCCCAGCTTCTTGTGTATGTATAAAAAAAAAAAGGCATGGGCATCTGATGCCAAGAAAGGCAGCTGTGAATCCGAAACAGAGGGAGGTGCCTCCCTGCAATCTGATTTAAACGCTAAACTTCCTAAGAAGGGCGGGGCTTGGGATACCTCTCTTCCATTGGCTAATTTAGGCTGCTCCTCACCTAGCACGCTGGCTTTTGTAATACCATTCTGAGACACGTATCTCTCCCCATTCATTTTATAGGGAACCTGCATGCCTAACCCAGGCTTTGGAATCCCAGTTGTTTTTTTCTAGGCACCTCAAAGTTAGGTGTGGGTGATGCCGAATGAATTTAGCCCTAAATCTCTCTGTGTCTGGTTCCTCATCTATTAAATGAGGCTAATATCGAACTCTGAGATGTCATTAGGATTCGCTAACCAAAGTGCATTACAAACAAATGCTAAGCATTATTTTTCTCTAAAATAAAGGAACAGGAATAGGGATGCAAATGAAGTGATAGTTCCTAAATAGGATTCCCCTGTGCCCCCCCATCCCCTCCACACAATAGCTGCGTGGTTATGATATACCAAATTTTTCAGGTTTGTTTGGTAATGTCTGCACCAATCTTGAGGGGGCACCAGTTCTGAGTGTGAACAACAAGGACTGAGCACTTAAATCATAATCATACAATACATTGCCAGAAACAGTAAAGTATGATCTGGAAAACCATTCTACAAACGAGGAGAGTGAGTAAAGATATCTTACTAGCATGATATTTTTAACAAGTAAGACTTAAAGTCTCTCTCAAATTACCATAACTGTTAGCTGTTACATCTTGTGCAGGCTATTGAACAGAACAGATTTGTGAACCTTTGGGAAAGGCTGGAAAAATATGAAGCCACATTTGGCAGAATGAAAGAATTGTTTGAAATATCTAGCCTCGTTTCATAACATTTAGGACATACAACCATAGTTGCTTGATATATTAAACAAATAAGCTTGAAATAATGTATAGTATAATGTTGCAAGATGTAATTGGGGATTAATATGTGTGTTGAAACATCTCGCAACTGATTTATGGCTGCCCAGCTCTTGAGTTACTCTTAACTTTATCTACCACTTCATTACTCTGAGGATTAAAAAAAATGTATTTCATATTACAAAAGAGGTTCAAGAAATCATGTAATCTAGGTCATGAATGGCCTACATTTAACAAAGGGCATTTTCTTCTTCTGACCACTAGTGTGCAGTATAAGGCCCTGATATCCTCTAAGAACATGCTTAGGAGTTTGCAGGGTTGGAGCCTGTGTGTGCACTTGCATCTGTATGATGAATAGACTCATCGTGCTGCACAGGCACTGACTTTTTATTTTTTTTTCCCGGTGGGTGCTCCACCCTTGCTCTGCCCCGCCCCCTCCCCCGAGGTCCACCCACCCAGGTCCTCTCTGCTCTCAAGGCCCCTCCCGAGCACCTCCTGCCCGCTCCTCTGATCCTTGGCCAGCCCCAGGGGCCCGCTGCCCAACAGCTGATCAGCAGCCAGACCCCGAGCTGGAGCCACTGTGGCCGGTGGGTGCTAAGCACCCCCTATTTTTTTTCCTGTGAGTGCTTGAGCTAAGGAGCACCCACAGAGTCTGTGCCTATGTCACACTGGCAGTGCTGGAGTCAAGACTGAGAAAGGGGAGCCAAGTAAAATTCCACTCTTTTCTCAGCTTCCTGTAGAACTGACACAGATATAACATCTACACTAAAATACCCCTTCAAGTGGCCTCAGTCTGAGAATAAGTTCTTGCTGAGTTTGGGGAGAAAAGATGGGTTATTTTGTGTGTCGCTTGGTGGGGTTTGTATCAGGGGGGAAAAGACGGACTCTTTGTTCCTGTGGTTTTCAGTCAGTGACTTGGATTCCTTTAAACACCTGAAACTGGAAGAGCTAATTGCAAGCACATTTTGGAAAAAAATAATTTAAGAAAATATATGTATTGAGAAAGAGAGACAGATCTCAAAAGCATGTCCAGAAGAAAGACAGCCTATGCATGCAAATTCTCTGCCTCCTACCCCCACTTCTAAAGGCCATGTATTCAGGTGGGGGGAGAGTGGGTCTGATGGGATCGAGGTCTGGACTGTAGACCAGGAATGTGTATTTGAAGGGGGAAGGGGCTTGTTTGTTCTTTTCCTCTCAAAAAAACAAACAAACAAACAAAAAAAAAAAACCCTCAAGGAAACAGTCGAACTGCCCCCCCCACAAAAAAAAACAACCAAACCTTCAGTACTGTCATATTAAAAGTAATAAACCATTCCAGACCATGCCTGGTACCTTTAGAGGGACACTGCCAGGCAGGACACCTCCCTACACATCCAAGCCATGCTTATGTTAAACAGCAGCACGTTCCGAAATAGGCTAGTGTTACAGATGCTAAAGTGCCCCCTCCTGGCCAGGCACTAGAACTGCAATGAGCGGAATCAAGGCCTCCTTTGCTCTGGATCCCATAGGTGTTTCAAGCTTCTGGAGCCTCATCAGGCTGCAGCACCAGTTTCTCCCTTGGCCTCTCTGGCACATTTCCTAGCCCTAACTCGGTCTGTCATCCCTTTCCCAGATATGGGGCTCTTTGGCCCACCTGCCCTTGGCCCTCAGCACCAGCGCTGACCCCCCAGGATGCCCCAGTTACTTAAACACACCCTTCTCCCAGGACTCCCCTCAAAGATGTGAAGCTTCTGGTTACTGTGTAACTCTCGGGCATGCAGCGGTTGTGGAGTAGTTAGCACAGAGAGGCACTCTCTGCAGAGAATCTAACACATGTATGCTTTTACTTAATCATGTAAAAGCAGAGGAGAGAACAGCTCATACTAAACAATAAGCATCTTAAACTGCAATTTCCCTCACTAGCTCACCCTTCTCTTGAGTGAGTCCTTGGGGGACCATGTGGGTCCAGGCAGGCAGGGAGTCAACTGCTTCAGGAGGTGGTATGTGCTGGGTTGCTTCTCCCTTCTGAACTGAAGAAAATGCCCCTTCCCTGCCCAGAAGACCATCTCCTGCCCTTTGGAAACCTTTGGCCCAGGTGATACCCATGCCAGCTTTCCCCTGTGGACACAAATCCCTACCAGGTGATTTCATTGCCAAGGTGACTTTCCCCTACTAAACCAGTTCTGCTGTGTAGGGATAGTCTGTTGTCTAGAAGAGTGAATAGATTTCCAGCAGTTTAGGGTCTTAGAGTCAACTATCCTCTATTGTTCTTTTGCCACCAGCCTTTGGCATCTTAACCCAATGTGGAGACGAATAGACCAAAGCGAAGGCAAAAGGCTGGGCATTCAGAATGGAGTTTGCAGCCTGACACAGACACATAGAGTACGTCTACAGTGCAATATTGTTAAAAACCTGCAGTGCCAAATGTCAGAACCTGGGTCAATTGACTTGGGCTTGCGGAACTTGGGCTGCGAGGCTAAAAATAGCAGTGTAGATGTTCCTGGGCTTGAGCCCAGGCTCAGAGACTCACCCCCCTTGCAGCTTTTTGGAGCCTAGACTCCAGCTGGAGCCCAAATATCTACACTGCCGTTTTTAGCCCTGCAACCCAAGCCCTGTGAACCCAGGTCAGCTGGCACGGGCCAACTATGGGCATGCCGTGGGTCTTTGATTGCAGTATAGATGTACTCATAAGGGTTCGTAATATCTCACACAATTCATAAATTGTACAGATATATTCCCAAATTGTCACAGCAATCATGATTCATTTTTATTGCCTGTACCTTGTCAGGTTCTGCTTTGTTTTCAGATCGACTCTATTGAGGCCTTTTTTTTTTTTTTTTAGTATCAAAAAGATTTTCCTTAATACAGCAGTGTCTTCTTTATTACAGCATTACATTAGGCTTCTTTCCCATTCGAGAAAATTTGTTTCTAAAATGTACTGCTTCTGTCTTCACGATTATTGGGTACACTCATCACTTAACAGGAATTATTAAATAAAATAAGTTAAAAATGTTGTTGGAAGTCATGATAAAAATACCCAATTTCTGACTGAAGCCACATGAAATGGGGGAAGGGGCACACATGCTTAAAGGCTGATTATGTTTGTCTTTGTTTTACAGGGCTGTTATGATCTGGTGACCAGTTTTATGGAGACAAATATGGGAATCATAGCTGGAGTGGCTTTTGGAATTGCATTCTCACAGGTATACAATTATACTACATGAACTAGGTGGGTTTTTTCTCTCTTTTCTTCTTTCCCTGACTTCAGGGAAGGATTATAATAAGGGACAGAGCTCAGAATGCTCATTAGTCCTTTGATCATCTGTTCATTGATTTTCTTTTTTCAACTTAAATGCAGTTTCTCCTTGGGAATATGCAGTTATGATTCAACTAATGACTAGCTCAAGGAAAATCACTTGTCCCTCTGTTGGGTCAAACAGAGGTTAACCCAATAAAGCATTGTTTTAAATGGAGCATAAAAACCTCAAAAGCTAAATAGCTGATCCTTATGTTAGATAGGCTTTTCACTCTTCAGGCTGTCTTTTTTAAAGATCTTGTTATAAAATTCAAAGATTTTTAAAATAAGAACATAGTTTTTGAATGAGCCAGGCTAAATTTGTTTGTTTTGGTTTGGTTTTTATGTGGTGACCCAAACTATTTGCTTATTTCAGCTTCACTGTAAAAAGAAAAAAGTTCAGGGTGGGAGAGAACTAATTGTCAAATTTGTTAGTCTCTAAGGTTCCACAAGTACTACTTTTCTTTTTGTTAAAACTCTGTTCATTCTGCTAACTTTTCTAAAAAAACAAAAACAAAACCTTTTGATTTTTGTGAGGAGAGGCCTCTTAAATCAATGTAGGAGTTCAGTTTCCCTAGCTACAAACAACAGCACAGCTGTAAGGAGAAAGATGCCAAAACCACAGTCTAAAAGCCACACTTTTCATGATACGTTTTGGCATGCAAAGGATTCAGGGAACACTAGAAAGCTGGCTATGGCTCCCTGACTTTCAAACTGCCCTGGCCCTGACATCAGTTAAAGAAGCCTAATGACAGTTTTAACTTATTGTTGTGAGCTGGGTGAAATTTTGGGTTGAATTAAAACCCCAGTGAGATTGCTAGGTGTGAATTTACCCTTCATTTAACATAACTGTAAGCATAAGCTCCAATGTAAAACGAAAGGTACGTGTGAACCTGCCCTGGAGTTTTTGACTGAATATTGTTTTGTGTAGGGTATTTGCATGTAGAGATCGCACAGAAAGAGAGGACAAAAGTACAGAGAGGGAGGGAGAGGCAAGAAAGCCAAGCAGTGTCCTCTAAGTACATTGTGACCCTGGAAAAAGGTGGAGAGCTTTTGAGTCTGATGTTGACGAGAGGGTTGGAGGGCTGTAAGCTAAGGGTCTGGCTACACTTGCGAGTTACAGTGCATTAAAGCAGCCCTGGGCACACTAGCTCACTACCTATCCACGGTGGCAAGGCACATAGAGGGCTCTGACTCTGCGGCTAGAGCACTCCTGGTACTCCACGTTGGCAAGTGGAATAACATTTGATGCGCCTCGGCTGCAACGCCCTGGCGTCAGTGTGAACGAGATGTTCCTTTACTGCGCTCTGATCGGCCTCCGGAAACATCCCATAATCCCCTTAAGTCAAGTGGCCACTCTTGTCATTGTTTTGGAATCGCTGCAGGAATGCAGATATGCCCTTTCATAGCTCCGTTTCTGACAGCCGGCTGCTTATCTGCTCCAAGACAAAGCAAGCCATTAGTGTGGAATCCTGTGTGTGAGAGAGAGAGGCTGGGGGAAGGGGAGTCTGCTGCTGTCTGAACTTACAAGACAGCATGCTGACATGCTCTTAGCCCCCCCCAAAACCCACTCTCTCTCCCCCCACATACACACAACACACTCCCTGTCACACTCCACCCCACCCCCAACCCCCATTTGAAAAGCACGTTGCAGTCACTTGCATGCTGGGATAGCTGCCCATAATGCACCGCTCCCAATGCTGCTGCAAGTGCCGCAAATGTGGCCATGCCAGTGCATTTGAAGCTGTCAGTGTGGACAGACTGCAGCGCTTTCCGTACTGCACTCTACGAAGACTGGTTTAACTCAAAGCGCTCTACATCTGCAAGAGTAGCTATGCCCTAAAAAATTGCTCATTTTGTTCTCAGTTCCTTCTGCACTCAGAGAAGCAGGATTTTGTGCATTCCTTGTAAATAAACAAGATTCCATCAAAGAAAATACCAGACTCCATCAGTTTCTACTTTCAGCTGGAACATCCCCAGAGCCCAAACTCTGACCAGCTATTTGGGTCGAAAAGGAGCAAAGACTAGTTAAAAGAAGCCTAAGGACTGCTCTAAATTATGAAAGCTGCTTATGGTCCTTACACCAGTAAAAACCAGAAATACTACCTGCATCTTCCACAAAATCTTGACCCTTCTTTGTAGTAGTCACTTGCCTTGGAATGGTGAGAATCCCCTCAAAATGTGCAGAAATAGGAGAAAGAAAACCACATTTAGAAGCCCAGTGCCAAACCATTTCCAAAACAGGAAAGTGAGGTGCATGTACATTCATGGAATTAAACTACTTCCATCTGAGCGAGTATTTGCCTTCTGTCTTCTAGACCCGGAACAGGTTGACTGTAAACACTACACTTGAAAGTTATCATTACACCTGGCATTTGCTTTGGTCATTTAATATGAAAAATCCAGCATCAGGCTTTTTAGAAGTGTAAACCTTTTTGATGGCATGAGGCACCACATTTTAAAATATTTGTGCAGTGGTTTGAAAATGGGAAGTGCCATATGAGTTTATTCTGCTTTGCCTTAAAATACATGAATTCAGTCAATGTGCTGCTGGTGAAGACCGTGCTCTCATCTGCTAAGAGACCAGCAACACTCTTCTCTTTTTACTGTAGTTTACTGCAGTATCGCCCCTTTCTCTTTTCTTTGCTTGATTTGCACATCCTGTCATTCTGTGGCAAATTGTAACAGGGAGTATGACTGTCCATTATAGAGGTTCAACAGTGTGAACAGACTTTGTTAAAATTGGGGGAGTGAAGTTAGGAATGACTTACGCATGGCTACATGTTTTGGTTCAAGAAAAAGAATTCTCTGTACTGTGCCACGGTTGTAAGCTTCAGTATTTTTGAGCATTATTTAGTTTAGAATATTGTTATATTGGGCAATGTTTCTATGATTTCATTTTAGTCAAATCCCTATTAACAAGTTTCACTGCTTTGCTGAATCGAGCCTATCTCTAAATTCTTCAGTATAACTGCTTCCAAGTACTGAGGAAATCTATTAGCAGATCCATTCTCCACAGAAACCCAGGCTCAGGTAGCCTGAAGTGGGTCGGTTGCATTAAGACTTCTGACTGACTACTCTCTGGGATGTTTCTGTTTGTTCTTTGTCACCAGAAGACCATGATGTCTTTGCTAAAGAACCACACTAACATTTTCTTGTCTGAGTCTTGGTTGTGAGGAAACTTCATGCTTTGGTTCTGCATTCTGTGCTGATGGTCAGTTGTACCTGAACCATCTCAAAGCATTGACTCGTCCTTCATACAGACATACAGCAAACCCTTTGGAAGCCAGAAGCTGTGATAACACTAGCTTGTTACTACTGTATTTCACTTCTTGACAACCAGTAGTAGTCAACTTGTTCTTGTTCCTAACTTTGATGGCCATTATACCATTATAAAGTGCTCTCTGTACTCTGTCTGAATCTGGTTTTAGGTAGTCAGAATTTTGTTCAGTGCCGATATCTTTAAAAAATCCATCCAAAAGAGTTTGAGGACTTGGGAGGTAACATGTTGGATTATTCAGCCCTACAGGATTGAGCAAATTGCAGGATATTTCATAGATGATCTGGACCAAATATAAATCGCCAAATTTGCTTTAGCCTAGTCACATCTTTAATGAATATATAGTGCATGCTGTATTTTTACGGGTAGCATTTTAACTTGGCTGGAAGTTGTTTGCAGCTAGGAGGACAATATAGAAAGAAGCCAAACTGGGATTGTTTGTCAGAATTTTGACCTGTCTGGATATTTACTATAGGCAATCCATAATTTATGGGCTAAATTCTATCTTTGATGGAATCGGACAGGGCAGCAAAGAAGAACAGAGATGCAGACCAATGCATCCTCTGCAATGAGAATCGTGCTGGCACTGGCTGGATTTATCATGGCAGGCTGCAGGCAACACAATGTGAAATGCACTTTGCTGCTGCTCCAAGCAAGTGTAAAGTGCACCCTGATGTGTTGCTGGCCAGTATTTTGATGCTGATGTCTACACTCCAGCCAACTGGGGAGCTAGACATTCTTCACTTCCAGCATGCCGTCACCCCTACACCATTAAGGAGGTGGGGGCATGACTCTCAGGCAGGCATACTTCCCAGCCCACACTTGTGCACTGTAGAAAGATTCTATCTGGCCTGTTTGTGTGTGTGAAGTGACTCCCTACCTCACTTAGCCCCTACCCTTGGTGGAGCAGACAGCTGAATGTAGCCTAATATGTGAAGAATACAATAAAGTTGGTTACCGTTTACTTATTAATCTGTCTTGCTTGATCTACATAAGAATGGAATCCTTGGACTGATTTCAGATTAAGAAGGGCTAACAGTAACGTAGCAAGCAGAGATACAGCTTTAGGTGAGGTTTCACTGTTTCTATTTAGAATAGTTTTAATCACGTAAAAGGCAAGTTGCACTTATTTGCTCTTCTGCAGTAGAGCATGTTGTGCTGGCCTTTCCCTTGCATAATTTGTTAGGTGTTGACTAGTACAAGGAATGTACCAGTTCTCAGAAATAGAAAAAGTTGATGTAATGGTATGATGTGTCTTATTGCTCTGGCATGATTTCTCAATCACAATTAGTATCTGAAAAGCTGCTTTGGGACCGATGATATCTGCACAATTGGGAAGCCCAGACTTTGCTTGTTGAGGTTTAAATAATAATTTTTAAAAAAGCAAATGGTTTTTGGAATCAAAGTCTGACATTGATTTTCAGCTGGAATAACTTGTGTTTAGCAGGTGTTCTTCATGAAAATGATCCCCATACACTGGACAACATAAAATAAAAACTGTCCAAGTCGCCTTTAAGAGGAGTGATTTTTGCCTGTGGAAAACTACAGTGCATATGTTGGTTTAAAGGACATGGGATAGCCTTTTCAGGTTGGAATTACCACTGAGTTACTCATTAAGTAAGAGGGGATTGTAGTGCAGCTTTAGAGCCATATTGTTCCAGCATCTCTGCAGGATGCAGAGACAGCGTACAGTCCACGTACTAAAAATCAATCCTTCAGATTGCACAATACTGATTCATTTAGGGGTGTGGGGTTGAATTCCCTCTAGTCCAGTGCAGCATCCACTTTGTGCGTATATTTTAGCACTTGCAATTTAATGTCTAGCAGAAAGTTGAGTAGTTGCACCTGACTGGGAGCACAATTCAGGTGGAGGCATAACACTTCAGATCTGTGCCCATAGCTCACGTTTGGGACAGAAGTTGCACCCACCGACAAGAAAGCTGGGCCACAGCCTGGCTGAAAATACATTAAGGAGAATAAGAAATGTTTGAAATGTCAATTTGCTCAGTGCCAATGTGGCAGACTCAAAGCAGAGTTTCTGTTGGATTTGAAAATATTGAAAAAATATTCCTAAATGCTCTAAAAAGTACATTTATAAAAATACCCCTTATAAAGGGACAATCTGTAAAAGCTATTACCCTGATTCTGATTTGAGTGTACAGCTTCCTCTGTCTGAGAAGAACAGAATGGCTGAGCAGAAACAGCTATGAATGGACACTGGTCAGGAAGAGGAACAGGTTTTTTGGCAGAAACACTCCAGGACATGAAAACTTCATAGACATTCTTAGATGAAGCCAGTGAAATCAGAAGAACTATGATTGGTAAACTCGGTCCTTTCCAGAAGAGCAGGGAGAGCTGTGTGCCCAGAACACTGAGGATTGAGAACACAGCAAGAGAAATCAAGGAGCTAAAAGGTGAAGTGTCACTCCAGTTTTCTCCATGTGGAATATCATCTCCAGCAGCTGAGTCCCTGGCTAGTCAAACACAGGACTGAATTTGTACTTATGGCCTTAAATAGGGACACATTGTGAGGCTGAAACAGCACAAAGGACCTAGAGACCCAACCTGCAAGTAGAGGTGAAATCATTGTTCCGTTTCTGTACTTTGTAATAACAGGGAACACTTACAGGCTATAGCATTTTACATCTTCAAATCACTTTATGACCATTAATCCTTACAACACTCCTGTGAGCTAGTTTGTAAGACAAGCCATTGTGTATTCCTTGTAAACAAGACTGTTAGGAAGTTGCTACACTTGGGCTTGAATGGTCAGGTTATATATAGATTTGGACATGAGACTAGAAACCACATGGCAGAGATGTGAACACACCACACATTGAATTGCACGTTCAGATGATTTTTTGACCACTAGAATGATCGTTCTTCATCATGAAGGATTTAAATTTTTCAGTGTTTTCCAACAATGTGGAAACTTTTTCAGATTATCCTTGGCCAGACCAGAGGTTTATCCCAGGCAAATGTTTGGCGCTGCCAGGAGATCATCTGGAGAAAAGGAGATAAAGAACAGGATAAAATTCAAATTCAGATGAGAGCCTGGGACTTGCACATTTATGTGGTGTTTGAACGTTCTTATTCAAAATGCTGAATGCCATAGAACTGGGAGTATAAAAAGAAGTAATAAATAAGTAAGTAAGAAGTAGATAAGAGCTACAGCATATTACTATGGAGAAGATGGGAAACAGTGGGAGCTAAGGCCTGGTCTACACTACAGCTGCTGGTCAATCTAAGCGACACAATTTGAGTTACGTTAGTAGCATAAATCAAGTTTATGTAGCTTAGATCTACTTACTGTGGTGACCACACTATATTATGTCGATGGGAGACGCTCTCCCGCCGACATTGCTTCCGCCTCTCGTTGAGGTGGAGTAAAGAAATCAATAGGAGAGCACTCTCCCATCAATTGCGTGTGTATTCACTAGACCGGCTAAATCAATGCCGCTACATCGATGGCAGCAGCGCAGATTTAGCTCCGTAGTGAAGACAAGCCCTAAGGTGGATAAATGCGACTGTTCCTTGTGGAGGAAAGGGTTTGTTTGGAGATGCAATGAGAAGGGGAAGGTTTTTTTGTGGTGGGTGGTTTTTTGTTTGCTGTTTGAGTTACTTTATTATTTGTTGTACTGTGGGTAAAGAGTGCAAGTAGACTGTAAAGATGTGGAGGTTTATAAAGATTTTTTGACCAGCTGGTTTATGATAACCAAATGGCACAACTATGATTGACCAAGTAAGTGACAATTAAATCTTTCTAGCATCCCATACCAGCACATATGTTCTTTATACTGTTTACTCAAAATCCTTAATTCTTTTTTTCTAGTTTCTCTCTGTTTTTTCCTGCCCTCTCCTCATTAAGTACACTGGTTATCATGGAAAAAGTGGAGCCATTTGTATGGGCAAATCTTAGTAATATCCAGAAACACTGTACAAAGTCTATTTATATAATGGCTTTCCCCTTTTATGCTATGCTCTGAAATACATGAGTTTATGTGATGGTAACATGACCCCTCAAAGGTATGAAACAGCATTTAGGCAGTGCCAAAGAGAAATAAATAGCCTGAAGGTCAGAAGATGCACACACTTGTAATCTGAATTTCAGTGGAAAGCCAACCTGTTGCTTTGTGGAGGATGGATTTGAGTAAATTTGTCTCTTTAAATGTTCATCTCATATAAACACATTACCATATCCTGGGAAATATTGTAAAGCTGAATGTTGTCATTACTGGAAGTGCATATGCCATCTCTGAAACACAACAACTTCATCAGTGACCTGGAGATGTCTACTATGTTTAATGGCATATTATTTGTCAGAGTTCTGCTTTAAAATGACATCTCCTCCTCCTGCCCTCCCCTTCATCCCAGAAATCTAATGCAGGAAGAAGGTTATGGTGGGGGGTGATTACAATAGTGATCTGTGGCCCAAATTCAGTATCAGACAGGTTTTTAAATAGAGATTATATACTACCTACTCTCCCTGTTCAGCTAGAACTCTCATGATTATGGCTTGGGGGTTCCTGGCCAATCAGCAGCATTCTGGAGTAGGTACCAATATACCACCATCGCCTGGGGGAGGAAGATAGCTCAGTGGTTTGAGGATTGGCCTGCTAAACGTAGGGTTGTGAGTTCAATCTTTCAGGGGGCCATTTAGGGATCTGGGCCAAAAATTGGGGATTGGTCCTGCTTTGAGCAGGGGGTTGAACTAGATGACCTTCTGAGGTCCCTTTCAACCCTGATAGTCTATGACTGCCTACAGGAAAAATGGTCTGTTGGTGACTTTGTGACATCTGTGTATTTCCACTGCCATTCAATAAAACAAAGAAGATCTGAAGAATAGCTCTGTGGAGCTGAAAAGCTTGTCTTTTCCACCAACAGAAGTTGGTTCGATGAACGATATTACACCTCACCAATCTTCCCTCATTCAATAAAGGGGCTCTCCTGTTTTTGATGATATGCACAAGTCTGGTATAAAATCTACTAGTGTCAGCTCCTTGAGGCAGAAACTGTCTACCACCCTGCATGTACAGTGCCACACACAGTGGAGGCCTGTTCTTCATTGATCCCGAGGCATACGCCATAGCAAATATAATAGCAAATATCAAACCTACTCAGCAACTTGACATGGGGTTTGTGACTCTGGAAGACCAGGTGCCAGCACTCATGCCAAGGTCCCTTTGTCTCAACTGAACACTGACAAACACATAGTTGCAATCAGTCTGGCTCACCTGAATGTTTAGTATTGTTAAAATTGGCATTAAGATGATATAAGAATGTGTTGTGTGTTTACACTTTACTGAATGCTTGTGAGTTGCTGCATGCATTAAATTCACTTATAGCACCTGTATCCCATATTGTAAGGTGATATTTAAGTATTTGTATTGTGCGCCTTTGTGACTGTGCAAATCACCAAACAGCAGAGAGAGATTAACTAGTGTACAGTGTTGGTCTCCGACAGAATGTGTTACATCCTAGCCAACAAGGAAGGCCCATTGACACCACATGGACTATTGTGGAACATTAAAGAGAACAAAGAACTTTGTTGTTCTGGTCTTCCCCACCATGAAGGAGTCATGCAAGTGAATTCCTCCCACCAGTTAAGTTCACAGCTCAGAGCACACAGAAGGGAAGGGAAGGGTAGGGGGGGTGGAACCTTACAAGGAGGGTTGGACTGCTGCTTGGACTCTGGGGGCAAGGTTTTCTAAGCATAAGCAAGGGATTCCCAGCTGCTTTGCTTGGAGTATCCCTAAAGGACATGTAGAGCTTGCTAATTATAGAACCTTCTATTACCTTTTGAAACCTAAGATTGTAACTCATTAGTATTTGTATGTTTATCTGCTTTAACATTGTAAATAAATCTTGTTTCATTTTTAATAAATCTGTATATAGCTTATAATAGGATTGGCTACAAGCATTGTGTTTGTTGTGAGATCTGAGGTGCAATCGACTGGTCCTTTGGGATTGGGAGTAACCTGAATATTGCTGTGCTTCTTGGTCTAAAGGACCATCTATCTCAAAGGTAGGCTCACCTGGGTGGTGAGATAGATCAGCGTATTCAAGGGGACTGTCTGTGACTCCATGTTAAGGCTATTCTGGTGCCTGAGGACTTTACACTTAATAATTAATTGGTGAAAACTAAGTATAGGACATCCCTGCTTCTTAAGAGTCCGCCCTGAGGTTGGTACTCTCACTCTTGAGCTACTGCAGGACAGCTTTTGTGATAGATGGTCCCTTATGCCAAGAATCACAGCAATATTCAGGTTTCAGAGTAGCAACCGTGTTAGTCTGTATTCGCAAAAAGAAAAGGAGTACTTGTGGCACCTTAGAGACTAACAAATTTATTAGAGCATAAGCTTTCGTGAGTTACAGCTCACTTCATCGGATGCATTTGGTGGAAAATACAGGGGGGAGATGGCTATACACACACAGAGAACGTGAAACAATGGGTTTTATCATACACACTGTAAGGAGAGTGATCACTTAAGATAAGCCATCACCAGCAGCAGGGGGGGGGGAAAGGAGGAAAACCTATCATGGTGACAAGCAAGGTAGGCTATTTCCAGCAGTTAACAAGAATATCTGAGGAACAGTGGGGGGTGGGATGTGGGGGGAGAAATAACATGGGGAAATAGTTTTACTTTGTGTAATGACTCATCCATTCCCAGTCTCTATTCAAGCCTAAGTTAATTGTATCCAGTTTGCAAATTAATTCCAATTCAGCAGTCTCTCGTTGGAGTCTGGTTTTGAAACTTTTTTGTTGAAGGATAGCCACTCTCAGGTCTGTAATCGAGTGACCGGAGAGATTGAAGTGTTCTCCAACTGGTTTTTGAATGTTATAATTCTTGACGTCTGATTTGTGTCCATTCATTCTTTTACGTAGAGACTGTCCAGTTTGACCAATGTACATGGCAGAGGGGCATTGCTGGCACATGATGGCATATATCACATTGGTAGATGTGCAGGTGAATGAGCCTCTGATAGTGTGGCTGATGTGATTAGGCGCTATGATGGTGTCCCCTGAATAGATATGTGGACAGAGTTGGCAACAGGCTTTCTTGCAAGGATAAGTTCCTGGGTTAGTGGTTCCCCAAGCTCTACGATATAACCGCATTTGCTCCAACCCCTCAGACAGAGACAAACACCTACAAGATCTCTATCATGCATTCCTACAACTACAATACCCACCTGCTGAAGTGAAGAAACAGATTGACAGAGCCAGAAGAGTACCCAGAAGTCACCTACTACAGGACAGGCCCAACAAAGAAAAGAACAGAACGCCACTAGCCATCACCTTCAGCCCCCAACTAAAACCTCTCCAACGCATCATCAAGGATCTACAACCTATCCTGAAGGATGACCCATCACTCTCACAGATCTTGGGAGACAGGCCAGTCCTTGCTTACAGACAGCCCCCCAATCTGAAGCAAATACTCACCAGCAACCACACACCACACAATATTTCCAACACACCTCTGACCAACATATTAACCCACAGAGACCTTCCTGCCAACACTACAAAAAGAAGGATTCGGGGTGGACTCCTCCTGAAGGTCGAAACAGCAGCCTGGATTTCTACATAGAGTGCTTCCGCCGACTTGCACGAGCTGAAATTGTGGAAAAGCAGCATCGCTTACCCCATAACCTCAGCCATGCAGAACACAGTGCCATCCACAGCCTCAGAAACAACTCTGACATCATAATCAAAAAAGCTGACAAAGGAGGTGCTGTCGTCATCATGAATAGGTCGGAGTATGAACAAGAGGCTACTAGGCAGCTCTCCAACACCACTTTCTACAAGCCATTACCCTCTGATCCCACTGAGAGTTACCAAAAGAAACTACAGCATTTGCTCAAGAAACTCCCTGAAAAAGCACAAGAACAAATCCGCACAGACACACCCCTGGAGCCCCGACCTGGGGTATTCTATCTGCTACCCAAGATCCATAAACCTGGAAATCCTGGACGCCCCATCATCTCAGGCATTGGCACCCTGACAGCAGGATTGTCTGGCTATGTAGACTCCCTCCTCAGGCCCTTCGTTACCAGCACTCCCAGCTATCTTCGAGACACCACTGACTTCCTGAGGAAACTACAGTCCATTGGTGATCTTCCTAAAAACACCATCCTAGCCACTATGGATGTAGAAGCCCTCTACACCAACATTCCACACAAAGATGGACTACAAGCCGTCAGGAACAGTATCCCCGATACTGTCACGGCTAACCTGGTGGCTGAACTTTGTGACTTTGTCCTCACCCATAACTATTTCACATTTGGGGACAATGTATACCTTCAAATCAGCGGCACTGCGATGGGTACCCGTATGGCCCCACAGTATGCCAACATTTTTATGGCTGACTTAGAACAACGCTTCCTCAGCTCTCGTCTCCTAATGCCCCTACTCTACTTGCGCTACATTGATGACATCTTCATCATCTGGACCCATGGAAAAGAAGCTCTTGAGGAATTATGATAAAACCCATTGTTTCACGTTCTCTGTGTGTGTATATCAATCTCCCCCCTGTATTTTCCACCAAATGCATCCGATGAAGTGAGCTGTAACTCACAAAAGCTTATGCTCTAATAAATTTGTTAGTCTCTAAGGTGCCACAAGCAATATTTAGGTTACTCCCAGTCCCAAAGGACCAGTCACTTACCCCAGATCAATTGCACCCTAGATCTCACACCAAAGACAATGCTTGTAGCCAATCCTATAACAAACTATCTAAAGATTTATTACCTAGGAAAAGGAAATAAGTTATTTACAAGGTTAACGCAGATACACCCCCCCCCCACTGAGTTACCGTCTTAAGTTTCAAAAATAAGACAATAATAAGTTTAAAAAATAAGCGCTAACCCAAGCTAAACCCTGGTGATCTCCTGCTTATGCCTAGAAAACTTTGCTCTTGAATCCAAGCAGCATACAGCATAGTGATGTAGTTTCGTCGTCTTAAGGGTTTTTATCCCATTTCAATTCTCTGAGCTGCCAGTTCAGCTGATGGGAGGAACTCCTCTGCATTGCGGGAGGAGAGCAATCAACAAAGTCTTTTGTCCTCTGATGATCCATAATAGTGCATCTAGTGGTGATGGACCGTATCTGTTGGGAAGAAGGTAACACCTCCTGTTGGAGACTAGTATTTCACACTGGTTAATGCTTTTATCATCTGCATCATCTCACTGGTTAATACTCCTCCCCTGTCTGGTGATTTACAGTTACAGAGCATACACTTAAATATTACATGATAACATGGGATGCAGATGATATACGTGCGATTAATGCATCCAGCCACTTACAAGCATTTCATAAAGTCTAAACACATTCTTATAATTCTAATAACTATTTTAGCAATACGAACACACAGGTGAGGGAGGCTGATCCCAGCTATGCATTTGTCAGCGTTCATTTGAGACGTAAGCATAAGCATACGCTGGCAGCTTGGCATAAGCTGGCAGCTGGTGTGCTAGAGTCACACTGACAATTGCAGGATCTCAGTGGTAGTCTAAGACCTTATAAAAGCATTTGATGAATATGTGTAATTTAACGATTTCTCAAAGAGCAACTCTTGTTTACTCTGGACACAGCTAACTCTGGGGGGGGGAAAATGACATCCATCTCATGGTACCAAGAAAATATAGCAAAATTGGATGTGCACTCAAAATTAGCTATTAAAAGATCAGTGAGGAGCTGATTAGGGTCTGGGGAGGAATTAGTTTAGTGAAAATAAATAGGTCTGAACACACAATCAGAGTTACTTAGTGTTATTACAGTGAAAAAGATAATAAAGCACAGAAGGAACTAGTGTGTCAACTGAGGAAAAAGAAATAAACACAGAAATACCACAGGCATTAAAAAGTAATGGGAGGGACAACCATGACCCAGAGCCCACTGGGAACATTTTGTTCTGTTCTTTATGTCAAAGATTCTATAACCCTGAGGGAAACACATGTACAACTCCCAAAAATTGAGATTGAGTTAAAACAAAAATCACAGCAGGAAATAGTAATGGCCACCTTCAGCAGCCCTTGGACTGGTAAAGCTGCAGCACGTGATAGGCTCCCAATAGAATTTTACAAACTGCCATGTTGATAATATCACCCCTATAGCGACTGGAGTATTGAGCTACAATGCACAGCCAGATAATATCAACCTCGCTATTTGCCCAAAGGAAGGAAGGTTCCTGACTGAGTGGTCAAGCTACAGCCTAAACTCCCTCTTTTAACACGGACCTAAAAATATTAGTTAATACTTATGGCATCAGTAAGGTGAGTTGTTGATGTAGGGTGGGATTTCCAAAGCTGAGTAGGGGATTTGGATGGCCAAGTCCTATTAATTTTCAAAATCCCACCTGAAAAGATCAAGTACTGGAGGTTGTATCAGGACCATGTTGGGTGTGTTATCCATGACCTGCACTCAGTCTAGTTTATACCTGAGCTAAGATTGATACTGTCACTTAATGCTAAAAATGCATTATCCTAGTTGGAGTTCATGGGAGTTAAGGCCATTTTATAAACCGAATCCCGACAATGTGAGGCACCCCTTGAGCAGCACTGCTGATTGCTGGATCTTGCCCAAACGTCTTTCTGCTTAATAAGAGAGCACATGTTTGTGACACAACCTGTCCTAATCAGCATTTCCTTAGAGCCCTGATAGGATATGATTCAGACATCTACAGCACTTAAATAGGAAAAGGTGGTGATGGTGGGAATCTCATCTAGCCATGTGTACAGATTGATGTGCTTCTGTTTTTCGCCAACCCAAATGTGCTCATGCCAATAGTATGAAATGGTGTGGCAACTAGAACAGTATTACTGGACTGAAAGCTGATATTGCTACGTTTTACATTCCAAATTAGCAGACATCACTATGAAGTAAGTGTTGCGTTGCTGAGTTGTCCTTTTTACAGTGACGTCCCAAGATTTTCAACATTTAGGGTGGGGTAGTGCTCTTAAGCATATGTGTATACATTCATTCTCGGGGATTAGAAATACTCACTGTGGGAAGTAACACAGGTTTGGGGTAGTGTAGGGATTAAACAATCAGCTTGGTGGGAAAGATTAATGTTGTTACAATGATCACTATACAGGGAGTATTAATTATGTAGTAAACTAACTAACAATCCTGAGTGTAAGTTTTTAAACAGAATAATGAGCTAGTTTGGAAGGGTAACCAGCCAGGGGATAGCTGGGTGCACTCCATGTGGTTCAAGGAAGAAGGGAAGGCTTTCATTGCTAATAAGTTTTGTCCACGTTCTGAAATCCATTACATTGATATCCTTCACATGCAGTAGGTAGAAATGTGCAAAGAGAACTGCATGAAGCCCCTAACTTACAGGATACCCCAATGGGCACAAATGAATGAGTGATCAGTTTTGACACACTACTCTTTGGCAAAAGTGTGTCTGTAATTATTGGAAACAAAGTAAAAAGGTTGATGTTTCAGCAGAGGCAGTTATGTCTCTTTTTGCCTCTGTAGGTGGTTATGAACTGTAACAATCTTTATATGCTCAGAGTTGATTGACCACCACCATAGCTGTGAAAAGTATGGTTATTAATGTGATTGGTGTGATTGCAGGAAAATACTCCTATTCAAGGGATCCATTTCCAATAATCTCCTACTAATTTGTTACTCTCACTGTTGCGTTGAATAAAGTCTGAGTGGCTGAAGAACTACATGGCAATGAGAACCACCAAGATCTTCAGCTCTTCCTTTCCAAATGTCTTAACATTTATTTTTTGAAATTGTATAACTTTTGTAAACACAGGTTTCAGAGTAGCAGCCGTGTTAGTCTGTATTCGCAAAAAGAAAAGGAGTACTTGTGGCACCTTAGAGACTAACAAATTTATTAGAGCATAAGCTTTCGATGAAGTGAGCTGTAGCTCACGAAAGCTTATGCTCTAATAAATTTGTTAGTCTCTAAGGTGCCACAAGTACCCCTTAACTTTTGTAAAGAAAGGGAAATGTTGGTTTGGGCATTAGATGGACCACACTTCAACGCACATTTAACTCTGACTCTTATTTAATAAAGATGTGTGTTTAAGAATGTGTGTTTAATTAAAATGTGTCAGCTGTACATACTCGCTGTGAGATCTAGAAGTCAAGTTACTTGCTGTCCCGGTTACTCAGAATCATCAGTAATAAAGATACTGCCATCCAAATTCTGCCTTTCATTATCCCTATGCCAGTCCCCCATATCTTTCAGTGGTGTTGCTTATTAGCAGTAACAAGCACAGGGATCTGTTCTGGGTCCGATGTTATTTATCATCTGGACGTAGGTATAGGGAGCATAACTGATCAAGTCTGCAGATGACACAAAGCTGTAGGGTAAGATGGGGGGAGGGGGTTGCAAACACTTTAGGGGATAGAACTTAAATTCAAAAGGATCTTGATAAATTGAAGAACTGGCCTATAGACAACAAAATGAAAATCAACAAAGACAAACGTAAGGTGCTGTACCCAGGGAAGAAGAACCAAATGCGCAAATAGAGAATGGGGGATAACTGGCTTGTCAGCAGCACTGCTGAGAAGGATCTGGGAGTTGTGGTGGTTGACAACTTCAACATACATCAACAATGTGATGCTGTTGCAAAAAAGCACATCATGCAAGTCACGGGAGCAGATAGTACTGCTCTACTCGGTGCTAGTTAGGCCTCAGCTGGAGTGCTGTGTCCAGTACTCCAGTCACCAATGTATAGAAAGGATGTAGAGAAACTGGAAAGGATCCAGAGACAAGTGAAAAAGATGATCCAAGGGATGGAACTCAAGCCATATGAGCAAAGGCTGAAGGAACTGGGTATGTTTCATTTGGAAAAGAGGAGATGAAGGGGAGGGGGATATGATAGCTTCAACAACTTGAAAGGCTGCCATAAAATAGATGGAGAAAAGTTGTTCTCTCTTGCCACAGAGCGCAGGACAAGAAACAATGAATTCAAACTACAGTATAGCAGATTTAGATTAAATTTTAGGAATAGCTTCCTAACTGTAAGAACAGTAGGACAATGGAACAGACTGCTTTTGGAGCTTGTGGAATCTCTGTCACTGGTGGTTTTCAAAAGGATGCTGACAGCCATCTGTCTTGGATGATTAGACACCACAAATCCTGCACCTTGGCAGGAGGTTAGACAAGATGACCCTTGTGGTCCTTTCTAACCTATGGTTCTATGATTCTCACCAAGTGAGACCCTGACATTAGAGTTCAGTCAATAACTTGACGCATGTGCTAGAATAAGATTCAGCTCACTCTCCCTCAGCTTTGCTGGCCAGGGAGTGAAAATAGGAGTAAAAGGTAGTGAAAACATACTTAGTTGCCAAAGTAAGCAGATAGGACTCTGATTACAAACAGGAGGAAGATCTGATGAAGATGGAGGTGCCATTTTTACACCACTTTTCAGATTAGAACTGCACTTAAAATGTGGTAGTAATTCTGGGAGCTCATAATAGCTCAGGAATGTGAACATTTGCTTTCCTATAATGTAACAGCACATTTCAGTTTTCTAAAGAAGTTACCAAAGATTCCATTTGGCAAAGTCACTATGTATCACAATGACTCTTAACTCCTTGTCTGTTTTTTTTCTTCCCTTGAATAGTTGATTGGAATGCTGCTGGCATGCTGTCTGTCCCGATTTATCACTGCCAATCAGTATGAAATGGTGTAACAAGGTGAGCCTTGATCTCTTTGTATAGAGTGTGGTGTCCACAAGGTATTTCAGTAGCCATGCGCTACTGTACATTTGTTCATTATAGTAGATTTTGGATATATTATGTTTTTATCAAGAACGGGGCCTATAGTTGTGGGTTATGCCTTCCTCCGCCCCGATATTATGCCAGGTGGAAAGAGGGCAATTGCAGCATCACTTGAACATATAATGTATGAATATTTTGTTACCTCTAAATATATTTTTTTAAAAAGAGAAAGTTCTGTTGTGAAGCTTGTTAGCAGCTAAAACAATTCATTTCTCTTTCTCTCTCCTTCCCTAGTCTTTCAGAGATGTGAAATACAGAGCCTGTCTCAAAATCAGGAACTGCAGAAATCTAGGAAGACTTTAAAGAATGTTAGAGCACACTCTCTCACTCACACGCGCGTGCGCACACACATACACAAACACCCTCTTCTAAGCTCCGTACCATGTGTAGTGTACCATTCCGTGAAGTACTATTGCACCACCAAGAGTTGCTTGACTCATTCAGCATCCAGTACTGAACACTCCATCTTTAAAGGCTCTGCATATGATGGCACTATATGTATGTTCTTGGTCATACAGTAGTTGCATTGTAAGTGAACAATGGTAATCCATTAACAGCATTGATCAGGCTGTGCATGTAGTGACTGGAGGGCAAAATTAGCCTTTCACCATGGTTAATAAGTGTTGCACACGTTCATTTAAACCAGTATATGAAATATATATTCTTTTGCTTTACTAAATCTTAGTTTCTTGTTTTGTTTACTGCTTTACTAAGGTTTTCATCTTCTCGCCACAAATGCCCACTACCCTGAAAACACAAGAAATCAGTAACATAACATAAAGATACTTGAAAAATAATGTTATAATGTTGTGCTTGAAGGGAACTGTTATTTCTGATGTTCTACTACATCTTTGATTCTTATTCAATGTTGTATGCCTAGTGCGTATGCCAGTAGACTTTGTCTAGTGCATTTTGCCTCTGAACCTGAACCTGTGTAATACTGTTATTAAGCTGTGGTGTTGCTTACTGTGAAGGCAGTAATTTTGCTTCTTTTATTTTTTATTAGATAACTATGAACTAATCAAATTGTGCTGTAATGCGGCCTTCATCCTTTTTTTTATTCTTTCTTTTTTTTCCCATTGACGTTACAGCCACCAAATATATTGTCAAATCTATCAAAACAAAACAAAAACAACCATACAGAATATTTGGGGGGGGGAAGCAAAAGTGTAAAACCTTTTTAAAAAAATGGGAATTTTTTAATAATGCCTCTGTCTAGCATGCCAACAAGAATGCATTGATATTGTATTTGTGAAATATGTATTAATAAATGGAACTATTACAGATTTCTATCTGCTTCACTTTTGTTCTTCAGTTCTAACACAACTCTCAGGGAGAAGTGTAAGTGAAACACAAAGTGCATCATTATTTAGAATTATGCATATTTTAATTTGTGACTTGCTTATGAGGCAAAAATAATATTGCCTTGGAAGAGAGGTAGTTGCTGGAATTGTTTCAAACTCTTGGTGAAACAAATTGTGGAATAAGTGGAAGGTTTTTCTATGGTCCGAATACATACCCTCTGCTTTACAATTACCCCTTTTGTGGCTGGTAACAAAATCTACAGTGTTCAGTTATCCTGGTCCTTTGTATTGCACACTATTATGATGTCAGGAATTCCCTTACATCTGTTTTTGCATAGCACTGACTCTGCAGCATTTGTGGAAAGATATCCACTTGTCTCTCGGCCTTTGAAGGGTCTCTCTCCATGTGAATATGTCAATGGTAGTTTTCCATTGACTACAATGGGCTTTGGATTGGGCACTAAACCCCCTTAATCTAAAACCTATTGAAATCAATAGGAAGACTCCCATTCACTTCACTAGGCTTTTGTTCAGGCCCTAAGTCAGTAATTTACCTGCAAGTTGAGAAGAGAATTTAGCCCCCTTTGTTATTTAGATAAAAAAAGAAAAATGAAGGAGGAAAGCTATAGAACAGGAGTGGGCAAACTTTTTGGCCCGAGGGACACATCTGGGTATGGAAATTGTATGGAGGGGGCCATCTATGCTCACAAAACTGGAGGTTGGGGTGCAGGAGGGGGGAGAAGGCTCTGACTTGGAGTGCGGGCTCTGGGGTGGGGCCAGAAATGAGGAGTTCAGGGTGTGGGAAGGGGCTCCAGGCTGGGGCAGGGGGTTGGGGTGTGCAGGGGGGTGGGCTCTGGCTGGGGGTGCAGGCTTTGGGGTGGGGATGAGCGGTTGGGGGTGCAGGAGGGTGCTCCAGGCTGGGACCGAAGGGTTCAGAGGGCAGAAAAAGAATCAGGGCTGGGGCAGGGGGTAGGGGCTTGGGAGGAGGTCATGGGTGCAGGCTCCGGGCAGCATTTACCTCAAGCAGCTCCCCGAAGCAGTGGCATGTCCCACTCCATCTCCTACATGGAGGCACGGCCAGGTGGCTCTGTGTGCTGCCCTGTCCCCAGGTGCCAACCCTGCAGCTCCCATTGGCCATGGATCCTGGCCAATGGGAGCTGTGGGGGCGGCACTTGGGGTGGGGCAGCATGCAGAGCCCCCTGGCTGCCCCTATGTGTAGGAGCTGGAGGGGTGATATGCCGCTGCTTCCGGGAGCTGTGTGGAGCCACAGCACGTGCAGGGCGGGGGCAAGCCCCCAACCCTGCTCTCCAGCTGGAGCTCTGGAGTGGGGCAAGCCCCGGACCCCACTCCCTGGCGGAAGCTTGAGGACAGATTAAAACATCTGAAGGGCCAGATGCGGCCCCCGGGCCATAATTTGCCCACCCCTGCTGTAGAATATGTGGGCATAAACTTTCAAACCTTTCTGAAAAGTACAATCAAAGACAAGAAGTAATTGTACAGTGCCTCAACCCTACATTGTATACCTGGCAATAAACAGCAGTCTCTTTAAACTATAAAGGCCTGTCTTTCTGTAAAGCTTAATAACTGCAGAGCCATTCAGTATTGTGTATGCATACACAGTCCCCCATAATTACATGTGCCTTTGCTGTCTACACCTTGCATATGTACCCAGGTATGGAAACACTTTTGCTCTGACTAAATTCCAGTTCGATAAAACACCACTGAGTGACTTGCAGGTAGTGCAAAAATGTAGCTGGTTATTGTCTCAAAGCTGCTATGCAGACCGGTTAAGGGCTGAGTTTGAACCTAGATGACACATATTTGGCTTTACTCAAACAAGTTGCAAAATGCCACAAACTGATGTCCATGTGCAGAGTATTATTTTTGGTTTTCACGTCCCCTCAGCTGAAAGAATAAGGAAACATCTGGACAGATCTTAGATTAAATAGACATATGTGTAAAACGTATGCTCCGACTGCACTTTCACAAAAGCACTGGTGCTGCTATAAACACAACCACCAGGACTTCTTGGAGAATACAGACCCTCCTTCTGCCTCTTGCTTGTGTTTTCTTTCCCCTTAGCATCAGGAACACTAGACTCTCTAATTAGTATGGAATACACCATTCGAAGCAGGTTTTAAGTGAGATCTCCAGGAGAATCCTGTAGACTCCCGCTCATTACGCTGCCTACCCTGGTGCCTGCCCTGGGGATCAAACTTTGATACCAGGTTCTAAGCCAGTGGTGACAGAGGAGCCCAAAGATGGTTTGGGTGTGTGCATGCATACATGGTCTCTGGCAGCATGCGCTGCTTTTCAGCATTCGCTGCCAATAAATCCATTGAGTGGTATTGATGCTGGCTGCAGTGATCCCTGCTCTCTCATCCAAAATTAAAGGCAACAGAAGTAGTAGTGATGCTGACGAATGAACAGGCCTGCAGGAATACATAAAGGAAACAAAATCTGAAAAGACCTTAAACGCTTACTGGCACCTTCAGCTTTATTGGGGTGGGATCTTGCACTTTGTGGCAGGGTGGGGGCAGAACTTGGTGTCAATCTCCAGCCACAGATCATTATTTTGGCTGATGCGATCCATTGCTGAGAATAAAGCTGATCTTCACTCTCTCCCTCCTGCTGTATTTGACTGATGCATGTAACTCCAATAGCTACACCTTGGCCTTGAGTCTCAATCTGCACTTTCTGGTGGCAGAGTCTGTTGTGCTCAGCTGTAGCCCTGCTTTATTTGACACCTCTCACTAAACAATAGAATTTCTAAGTTAAGATTTATTTGTCACCAGCTGATGTTATGTGCCGCTTTCCCTAGTAACAGCAGCTTTCCCAGCTACTGCTCGGTTCTGGTCTTCTTCTTCTTTTTTTTTTAAAGATAGGTGGAACTGTGTGTGTGTGAGAGAGAGAGTTGAGATGGGGGTAGTGGTTATTACAAGGGTCCACCATAGCTATGATTACATTTAGACTTTCAATATAACCCTCTGTTTTCATATGCTCAGACCTTTCGGAGAAATTCCCCGGACCCTTTCTATGCGTAATCTCAGTCCAATCGCTGATTGTATTTATGTTGTTTTGGTTTGGTTTTCATTTTAATTCCTTCAGCCATATTTAAACTGTGAAAGGGTGAAATCCCCTCTACCTCCCCCCATTTTATGAAAACGTAAAGATGCTTTAGCTCACAAGGAGCTGAACTTCCGCATCTGACAATGTCAGATTGACTGTCGTTTCTCAGAAGAGCTGAAAATTTGCTTTAGTCGTGGGGGACACAGTTATAAGCATTTTCACATTCATCAATGTGCATGGACATTAGTAACCTTAGCTAATGTTGGAGGCTATAAAACTAAGTACTATGCTAAGGACTAAATCCTGCTTGGCTCATTCACACAGGTAGTTCCATTCACTTTCCTAGCTGGCAAATTGTTGCATCTTTAGAGCCAGGAAAGAGCTTCCAGAATGGGGGTTTTCTGGCTTCCAACCCCCAAAAACAGAAAAGTAAATACAAATCTGATGTATTCTTGATGTTCTGTACTGTGGTATTTAAAATGTGTGTATATAATATTGAGAGAGAAGAAACCTGTATATTTAAACAGGTTAACCATTAACATTTGTCCTGCAGTGAAGTTGCCTTCTGCTCAGTTTTGCTGGGTGTCTGTGGTCCGTGCTGGTTCAGGAGAAAGGGCCTATGCATTGTTCTCCTCCAGAACAATACGTGGATTCTGTGCTTTGCAGCTTCACAATCCATCAGGCAGGCCTGGCCATAGCTGTAGGAAATCAAACATTGGAAATGACTGACTGTACATTTGGGCAAATTGAGGGCAATCAATTAAAAGCTGGATTTTGCATAAAGACTGGAACAGCAAGCAGACCAACTTTTCTTTGTTATGGATGTCTTCTTTTCCTTGTACACTCCACAGTGCATAGAAGATGAATTGGTGTCCTCGTTTTTGTTTGGGCCCTGTCACTAGACTGCTGTATATTTGCTGTCTCATTTGTTTCCCTGTATTGATTTTTCTATTATAAATGCTATGTGCTCCAAGTTCAAACCTGGAACAGTTCAGCGCAAGATCCAAACGTTGCAGCTTGGCCCCATCTTTGATTGGTATGCCTTTTTTTTTTTTTTTACAAAAACACCTTTTATTTATATTGCCCATGCAGTTCTGTATTGACAAACCTCCAGCTAAAAGGGCAAATGAACAGCTGCCTTCAGAGAATAGGTCATTCTTCGGCTCAGCCTGTGGAGAGCTGTCTCTCTCTGTCAGGAACAGTAGTTTCCTTGCTGGAGCGTCCCCTTGGCTTTTGACAGCTCTGAGTTTGGCACATTGAAGTCTGCTCCTTTTATGCCAACTCAGCCCACTGCTTCTCTGCTTTGCTATGCAGCAGAACAATGTTCACGGTTTAATTAATGTGAAGAATGCCAATACAATTTCAGCATAAATGCTGGGCAGCTTTCATGTAACTCCTGTAGGGAGAATTTTTTTTCAGACTATGGAAATGCTGTTTACAAGCACAGTTTCCTCTATTCCCCCCCTTCTCTCTGCCCCAGTAGTGTATGCTTGATTTGTTTCCAATTTGCAGTAAGCCTGGTGTTATATTAGTGGCTTTGCTTCATGTATGTAGTAGAATGTGCACTTTTTACCTTGTCTATCAACCATATGATTTGTGGGGACAGCTCCTGCATACCTCATCCCTTTTAAAATTCAATGGGACTTTTGGTAGACAGAGGATTAGAGAATCAGGCCAGACCCTGCCGTTTTTATTCTAGGAAAACTCCCATGGAAGTCAGGACAGCAGCTGTAAGAAGGTAAGTACTACAAGCTCTTCTTCAGACAGCTCTGATAATATATGCTGTCTCTCTACAACACCCCTCCCCCACTCAATTGAGTATTTTAATCAAGCAGGAAATTTGAACCAACGAAGAATCACATCAGGTGGCCTTTCAAGTTCATTTCAAGTCGTGTCTTGCTCTCTCGCTCTGATTGAAGGGTATGCTGAATCCAGGGTCATCTCTGCCTGGCACAGCAGCTTGCAGTGAAGGAATCCCAGAGGGGATTTGGCCCCCCAGCAGTCCCAGTCTCTCCCAACCACTCCCTCCACACTAGGATTCGTCTGCCCAGAGAAGAAGGGGGAGGTTGGGCTGCAAACATCTTCCCTGTGATTCACCTGCTTAGGGGAGGAAGTGGGTCTCGCCAGCCTCCTCTCAAATCTACCAATCAAGGGCTGTTGGGCCACGATGCTGAAGCTGAGTGATGGGGTTCCAGGCCACCAAACTGGATCTGAATTCTGGTCCCAGTTCAGCAAGGCATTCGCTTAACTTTAACCGTGTGCGTAATCCCATCCCTGGCTAACTGCACACTTCAAATAAGCGCTTAAGCTCTTTGCTAAGTCAGGGCTTTTTTTCTGAAGAGGAAGAGGGAGCTGCTGGGCTACCATCAGCCTCTCCAGAGATCCTGCTTGTCTGGGTGAGGGGGTGTCAGACTGGGCTGTCTATGGTCTCCTTGGGGGAACCTGTTACTGGCGGTGGGCGGAGTTCTTTCAGCATATATCTTCTATTTCCAAAATCTGATACTGGGCTTATTCTACATGCTGCTCCAGCCTCTAACCTTTTCACAGATGAGCAAAGTGCAGGAAACAGAGAAATAATCAATTTCTGATTAATGTAAAAGTAAAACCAAATGATTTTGTAAATGTAGGTCCCTCCCAGGCTACAATAATCTCGCTGTAGTTTAACATAGCAGCAAAGTCTGGGGAAACGAAGGGGCCATTAATAATTTTGCAAGCGGAGCAACTATGATAAAAATAGCTGTGCCATTTTCAGATGGATCAAGGAGATAATGAGAAGCTGTTCCCTCCTAATAACAGACTAAAGCAAATCTAATCTGATTTGAGGCAGGAATCCACCGATCCTACGTGCTGCTCTTTGGGTGTGAAATGCACGCCTGTGCAAAGGGCCAATACAAGCCCTATGCACCACTTGCACCCTACTTTGAGAGATCCCGTGGGCCTTAAATAGTGCATGGACCTTGCTCTGGCCTTCTGCACAGGGGAGAATTTCACCTCAAGGGAAAGCCTTGGAGTATTTTACAGAGGTTAATATTAGTGTAAACATTTTCAGATACAGAAAAGCAGCTGATCTTAACAGTTACAGTCACTGTAGGCAGTGAGATACTGTCTGGGAGCTGGGGTGAGTGCTGGACTATGCAGATGAACACAGCCTGTATGTATAGGTTTTGCCAGTGGCATTGCTTAACATTTGATCCAATCCTGCAGGCCGTATTCAGGCAAAGCTCCCATTGCAATCAGGCCTGCCTGGCTCTGGAGTGCAGGATCAGGCCCACAACGTCTAGCCAGAAAGAATTAGTTCTCCGCACCGTTTAGCCCACCATTTCTTCACACCAGAGTCAAAGTGGAGCTCTATCATCAGGGCAGGGAGGAAGCCTGGATGGAACCTGTTTGCAGCCCATTAGTACTGTGGTTCTCAAGCAGAGGTATGTGTACCCCTGGGAGTACGCAGAGATCTTCCAGGGGGTGCATCAGCTCATCTAGATATTTGCCTAGTTTTACAACAGGTTACATAAAAAACACTGCAACATCAGTACAAACTAAAATTTCATACAATGACTTGTTTATGCTGCTCTATATACCATACACTGAACTGTAAGTACAATATTTATATTCCAGTTGATTTATTTTATAATTATATGGTAAAATGAAAAAGGAAGCAATTTTTCAGTAATAGTGCACTGTAGCACTTCTGTATTTTTATGTGTGATTTTGTAAGCAAGTCATTTTTAAGTGAGGTGAATTGAAACTGAAAGGGGTACAGTAGTCTGGATGGATTGAGAGCCACTGTTCTAGGGGACAAGACTTTGGACTGGGAACCAGCAACAGGGGTTCTACTTCTGGCTTGGTCACTAACCAGCTGTGACACCTTGGGCAAGTCACTTCACTTCTGTGTCTCTGTTTCCCCTGACCCAGTGTCTGTTTACACTGTAGCTTTTCAGGGCAGACATGGTCACACTATGCATATCTCCTGTGCCTAGCACAATGGGGTGATACAACAGTATGCTAATGAGCTGTAGCAAGGCTTCCCAACCTCTGTGTCTAGTCTCTGCCAGCTGCGGGGGAAGGATGGTGAGATCTGCCAGTGAGTCAAAGTCCACCTGCCTTTCTTTGGGGGTCAATGTCCCAAGATCGCTAAGCTGGAGAGTCAGTAATATTTGACAAAAACAACGAGGAGTCCTTATGGCACCTTAGAGACTAACAACTGTATTTGGGCATAAGCTTTCGTGGGCTAAAACCCACTGCATCTGATGAAGTGGGCTTTAGCCCACGAAAGCTTATGACCAAATAAATTTGTTAGTCTCTAAGGTGCCACAAGGACTCCTTGTTGTTTTTGCTGATACAGACTGACACGGCTACCACTCTGAGTAATGTTCGAATTATTGGCATTAACAATTCTCAGCATCAGCATTTGCCACTTCTGAGTGTTTGTGTTCTGCAGCAGGTGGATAATTTTCTCTATTTCAGCCAGTTACTCCTAAAATGAGAAATCCATAATTATACTGGGTGTGATTTTGACACTGATTGTGCTGGCTTATTACCCAATTAAAATAATTGAAAGACAGCAAATCACGGTACCATGCACACACAGTTGTGTAATACGTAGTCAGTGCTGTGATAAATAAATGACATCACATTTGAAGTTCTGGATTCATCTGGACATTGTAATCATACCATCACTGATTTAGAGTTATTGCAATATGGAAATATATCATAAAAATTAAATCTTGATGCGTGGATGTATAGATTACAACGCTGCCTTTTGCAGAGAGAACGTGCTTCCTCCTATAGATGTGCAGTATCCGGTGAAATCTCTGCAGGCTCTTCCTACCTGATGGACTAAATTTGGAAGAAAAATAAGTTGGCTTCTCCTTTGGCACATCACATTGCACTGATTTTTGTCACAAACAGCCAATGTGTTATGGTGATCAGCTTTCATTGTCCTATTGTAGTTTTAGATGTTTGGTTCCTGCAAACTGATTCAATATGTGCCTTGACAAGGTAGGAATTGTGGAAAAGCTTTAAGCTTTGGGTTCTGCTCTGCATTAGCAGCAGTACAGCTGTTGTTCTGCTCTCAACCACAGCTATTTATACACCTAAATGACATTGAACACTTCTTGCTATTTTGGAGCTCTTGGATGTGTATATGTCGACATATATGTAAAGAGCATAAGAAGATAAGAATGGCCATACTAGGTCAAACCAAAGGTCCATCTAGCATACTTTGTACAAAATGTATCATAATCCTGTAACAGGGTGAACATACGGATATAGACAGTCACTGGCTGTTACAGTGAAAAGCTAATCCCAAAAACTACCCCAGCTCAGCTAGAGTGAAAATCAGCATTGTGCGCGGGGGGCGGGACAGCACAAGACCTTTGCACCACTTACGGTCACCTAACCCATACAGTCTTGCTGTTTTCCACTGTTCAAGGTCCTACCACAGATGTTCATAATGCTTTGATTGAACTGGCCATTGTATGCCATTGTTCGTTTTGTAATCCAATTTGTAAATAAATCATCATCTGATCAGGAAAACTGATTTGTGCTCTCATTGATTATTAGTATTTCTAGGCCCACAGTTCTTTGTGAAACTTTTTTTTTTAATTGTAGTCAAACTTACTCTTTAAATGCTCCATATAGTATATATTGAATCCACCAGTATGTCATCTCAGCTGTGAGTCCTGACTTCATCACATCCTTCTCAATTTACCTGGATACAACTTTCAGCAACGACAGGGCCAAACCCATCTTCCATCACTCACCTGGGGTCAAAGTCACCTCTGTGCAGGGAGTCAATATAAGCCCTATAAGCCCTATAAACCACTTAAGTCCTAGTTGCATGGAGTTCCACTGAAGTCAATGAATAACTGGCATGAATAGATACAGCAGGATTTGGCCCATTTATATTTGAGGCAACTTGAAGGGATGTGATTTTGAAAGTCAAGTCTAGCACCAGATCTAGATCTAACCCTCTTTCCTAAGAAGATTTGTTTAGCCTCCTTGACTTTCCCCCGTTTGTGATTTGTTCCTGTTGCTAAACTGAATCACCTAGATATTCCCTTTCTTGTTCTAAGAATTACAGACATTACAGCATGAAAAGGAAATCAAAAATAGCTTTACGGGACCAATTCAGTAAAAAAAAAAAAAAAAAAAAAAAAAATTATTGGCTATTAGCACAGATTTTTTTTAAAAAAATGTAATTAGCCCTCTTGCCCTGAGAATGAATGAATACTTTTCATTGCACCTAAGGGATTGTCAACCCACTAATAATCCATTTGAGATTAATGTGATTCTAAAACTACATTGTGAAAATGCAGGCTCCAAAATGATCACAAACAGGCAATCTTGCAGCAATGAACATGGGCAGAAATTGCTTCCAGAATGAAGGGCCATTAATAATTTCAGATGGGTTAAGTGTAATAAAAGGAACTGTTCATTCATTAAGTTTGAATTCAAAAGTGGGTGGAGTAAAACGCACACAAAAAATCGTAAAGCCTAATTCATCCCTGATGTCAGTGAATGTAATAGCCATGAAGTCAGTACAGTTGCACGTGTTCTCACCTGTGAAATGTGTATGGTAAACCATGCCTGTGAGGCGACTAACTCCCAGACATGTCAATTTCCCCTGACTTGGGTGTGTTCAGCTGCCATGGTCAAGGGGGTTCTATATAACACATGGGAATCCCTGAAAACCCCTCAGAGCACTCAGCTCATTTAAATGACAGGAAAGCAACAGGAGACAATGGGGTTTTCCGCATCATATGTTGCCTGACATTTTTTATTATATGTAAGTACATACAAAAATCACATCCTCTAATTTACAGCACAGTTCCTATAAAGGTTTCTCTCCAGCAAAATTCTATTTTCATGGGGCTGAGAAGGGGGTTGGGAAACAGCCTCAGGAAGATACTCCACACGTGCTGAGAGTCGTTATGTATGGTGAAAGTTCTGTATGCTCTGACAACCCATTCATGTTTAGCATGATTGTCGTCTTTCTCCTTGGCAGTGTAAGACGCAGGATAAACAAGTGTTCCTTGTCAGAGTAAAGCTCTAGAAGAGAGAGAACAGATCAAAAGCATTTCTCTCCCAGAGTGCATTCCCTCCCACCCAATGACATTCATAGTCAGCCTCTGTTACATACACACAGGCCTGCTCCAGGAGTCATGACTCAGCCAAAGCTCCAAGTCCTCTGCGTGGGGCGCTGAAGGTTAAGTTAAACCCTTGCTGTTGTTGATGGTGGCTTGGTGCCATTTTTTAAAAATTTGTTTTGTTTTTCATTAGGAATCAGTGAGCTAGACTAAAGCACCGAATAGTCACTGCCACCACCT
This sequence comes from Dermochelys coriacea, assembly GCF_009764565.3. Classification (NCBI taxonomy): domain Eukaryota; kingdom Metazoa; phylum Chordata; order Testudines; family Dermochelyidae; genus Dermochelys; species Dermochelys coriacea. Next base: position 152,264,342 of record NC_050068.2, read on the forward strand.
CCCAAAGCGACATCCAGCAAAATAAATCAGCCAAACAAGTGATAAATATTATTACTTCACTTGGATTGCAATAGTGCCTAGAGGTGATGTACAACTAGGCCTCAGGCACCATCCTGATAGATACTGTACACACATGTAATTAAAAGATACTTTCTGCCCCAAAGACTGTGCGGTATAAATATAAGATGGGGGACAACAGGTAGGCACAAGAAAGAAAGGGGAAGAGTGCTAAGTAGTAGCAAGACGACTGTAATTCATGTAAAAAACACCAATCGTGACAATATAAAACATCTGTAGCCCCCTGGAAAATGATATCCCCCAGACTGGAAATTAAAATACAAGTACAAAACAGAACTCGTGACTGTGTGCTTTCTCCAGTGTTTACTATGAAGTGCTCCACATTATGGCAGAAACTGACCCGGAGGAGGAGAGTGAGGGACACAGTAGCAGTGTTTCTATTTTGGAGACTGAGGAGAAGAATGCGCCAGCACATAGGGATGTGAACAGGAAGCATGAGCGTGGGGGAACAGTACCTTTCCTATTCCTTTCAGAAACTAATCCACTGTGCTGCAGAGCCTGAATCATTATGAATGACAAGCATTTGAAGGTGTGGATATTTAAAGTGAAGGCTCCACAACCTGCCTATCACCCACCTAACAGAGAGGGATATACTTATATTCTATTAAGAAAAGGAGTACTTGTGGTACTTGTGGCACCTTAGAGACTAACAAATTTATTTGAGCATATGCATCCGATGAAGTAAGCTCATGAAAGCTTATGCTCAAATAAATTTGTTAGTCTCTAAGGTGCCACGAGTCCTCCTGTTGTTTTTGCGAATACAGACTAACACGGCTGCTACTCTGAAACCTGTCATTATGTTCTATTACAGTCGGAAAATTTTGAAATAAATGACAACAGCTGAAAACATAATTTATTCTACAGATGGTGTGACCATTTCCTGGTGTGGGATATAGGTAAGAATTCCAAATAGGACAGCCTGTATTTAACAGGGAAGACATCCCAAACTGGTGGTTATTCTATCATTAGAGTTTACCAAGCCAGTAACAAGAGTGAGCTTCTGTATCACCATACTGGTTAACAAAGAGCTAAAACCACAGTCCCCTTAGGCAGTCCAGCCCTTGGCTCACCACTCAGACAACTGGACTTATTATGAGAGATTACTGAAAACCAGATTAATCAGCTATTTGGGTCTTCCAATCCCAAGGGATCAGACCTTTAACCAGGTCAATATATAACTTAGCTCTTACCCAAAAATCATGCTGGTAGCCAATCCTTTAATAACTCAAAGCTAAAGGTTTATTAATGTAAAAAGGAAAGGAAAGATGAGAGTAAACAAGTGGTTGAAGAATCATATACATTACAACTGATTTTCAGAGATTGCAGGGCAGGATCATAGCAGGGACGGTAAATCTGCTATCTTGTAAAAAGTCTCTCTCTAGATCACCTAAACTGGTTGGGGGCCATTCAGTCCTTTTGTTCAAAGCTTCCTTGTTAGAAATCCAGTCCAGAGATGTGAAGCAGGAAATGAACCCAAAGAAATTATGTCCCAGGCTCCCATTTATACCTTCAGCCCAGGTGCATGGAAAATTACTGGCAAAGATGGAGCCTTAGATCACGTGACATGAGTCGCTGGGCAGCCATTTCCTCAGTGTTTTCTGGAATGTCTCCAGGAAAGGGTCATTGGGTGTGTTTTAGTCTCTTCAATGGCCCACTGTGAGAATTGCGTATACTTAATGGGCCATCACACGTAGTTGGCCAGTCCTGATGTAAATCTGTCTGAAGCGGTATCACCCAGGCATCACAACACATGTTTGAGATACAAGTACATAGCCAATATCCATAACTTCAGATACAAAGATGATTCATGCATACAAACCATGCAGTTCCTCACACATCATTGCCCAGCTGGTCAGAAGGCTGAGGGAAGAGAGAATGGCAGTAGATTGTCATGTGTTTTCAATAGCAGAGGACACTGACTGACTTTAGGCAACTGATGAGACTCCCCTGCTCCAGAACAGTGCTGCCTGGTGGATATTTATCAGAGTGCATCCAGCTTCTAAAGGGCCGTATGTACATCAGGAAATGGTATTGTGTTTAAACGGGGTTTTACCTTCGAGTCAACGAGTGACGGTTAAACCCTACTTAGAGCAGGTTTTAACCATACCTGTCTGACACCCCGGGCTACCCTGACTACAAAGTTGTGGTCAGCACCATGAGAGCTAGCAGGAGTATTAAAAATCATGCTTGAACACAATCCCAGTGTAGACAATGCCTGTTAGAAATGTATCCCCGGAGCAGGCGTGTCAATCACTGCACTGCTGAGAGCTGCACTCAGACGACTTTTATGCACATGCAGGTGTTATGCCTAGCTGCTCCGATAGCCCAGTGGAGCAGCTGTCTGCCTTCGCAGCGTGGGTGTGACTGCTGATAAGCAATTCGCTTAATGCTTCCTCTGCTCCCCCTGGCTTAATTTGAATTGCTCTATCAGCATCTCTAAGGGCCTTGACAGCAAGGACCAGAGGCGCAGGCAGGAGGCTGCCTTTGTTCTTTTTGCCAGATGCTGTTAACGGCTACCAGCATATCTTTAGGCAAATCATGTAATCTCCATGTGCCTCAGTTTGCCCACCAGAAGAAGGCAAGGGGGAGGGACCGTACATAGCACAAGGCTGCATAAAAAGGTAGGAACTGCTCTGAAATTCAAACCCAGCTGCCAGCAGCAACAGGAGCTGCTCTCTGCTTCTCAAAAGATGCCAGAATAACTCCAGGATCCTGAGCTGTAGCTCGGATTTTATTTATTTACTGTGCTGGTCCTCTGCTGGGTTGACTGAAGTTTGTTTAAATAATGGAGCATGCAGCTCTCTCTGGAACAATGCCATGCTTAATAACAACCCTTCTCTGGGCTAAGGTGTGTTGCTATAAATGTACTGCAATTTCAGCCCCAGCAAGCACCAGCATCGGCTGTAGCAACAGGGCTGCTGACACAGGGCTTTGGTCACCATCCCCAAAGCAAATAGCTGCTGCTGTCACTGTGTGCAACCTGTTGTTGTGGTACTCAGAACGGTCGTTTAAAACTCTGGCTGATGGGAACCACATTTAATTCTTTCTCTTGGACTAAACTAAGATAGCAGCATGGCCATTCCTCTGCAATAAACCCCAAACTAGGCTAGTCCAGCAAGTAGTTGAGCTTAGACTTGTCAAAGTGATTAGAAATACCTTAAGCTTGCATCATGCCATCTACACACATCAACCATCCCAGGAGCCTTCCAAAGGTTGGGCATGATGGGTAGCTGCAATAGCTGCAAAAAAGTCTTTAGCTCAGATTCAGATGAAACTGTACATTTTGCACTGGCCTATCCCCAGTGTGGACAGGTGATGACTGCAGCTGTCACTTTGTTTCCCCGGCTCCATCTCCTAACACAGTCCCTTCCTCTTTGGGAATAACCAGGAGCCCCTATTCCTGAGATCATTGCTAGACAAGGGATAAGTGCTTCCAGTGCCTGAAAATCCTCCGACTAGGGGGGCAAGGCATGTTGTGCCTACACATTTCAGAAGAGTCAGGCAAACCCAATATTGGCTGGGGGGAAACTCTAATCTAACCCACTCTCAGGACAAGTAATGCAAGAAACCTAGGCGGAGCTACTATAAGATGGGTGCAGAACTGACTGGAAAACCGTTCTGAGAGAATAGTTATCAGTGGTTCACAGTCATGCTGGAAGGGCATAACGAGTGGGGTCCCGCAGGGATCAGTTCTGGGTCTGGTTCTGTTCAATATCTTCATCAATGATTTAGATACTGGCACAGAGAGGACACTTATAAAGTCTGCGGTTGATACCAAGCTGGGCGAGATTGCAAGTGATTTGGAGGACAAGATTACAATTCAAAATGATGTGGACAAACTGGAGAAATGGTCTGAAGTAAACAGGATGAAATTCAATAAGGACAAATGCAAAGTACTCCATTTAGGAAGGAACAATCAGTTGTACACATATAAAATGGGAAATGACAGGAGTACTGTGGAAAGGGCCGTGAGGGTCATAGTGGACCACAAGCTAAATATGAGTCAACAGTGTAACACTGTTGCAAAAAAAGTGAACATCATTCTGGGATGTATTAGCAGGAGTGTTCTAAGCAAGACACGAGAAGTAATTCTTCCACTCTACTCTGTGCTGATTAGGCCGCATCTGGAGTATTGTGTCAAGTTCTGGGCGCCTCATTTCAGGAAAGATGTGGACACATTGGCAAAAGTCCAGAGAATAGTAACAAAAATGATGAAAGGTCTAGAAAACATGACCTCTAAGAAGATTGAAAAAATTGGGTTTGTTTAGTCTGGAAAAGAGAAGTCTGAGGGGACAAGAGAACAGTTTTCAAATACATAAAAGGTTGTTAGAAGGAGGAGGGAGAAAAATTGTTGTTCTTAACATCTGAGGATAGGACAAGAAGCAATGGGCTTAAATTGCAGCAAGGGAGGTTTAGGCTGGACATTAGGAAAAACTTCCTAACTGTCAGGGTGGTTAACCACTGACATAAATTGTCCAGGGAGGTTGTGGAATCCCCATCACTGGAGATTTTAAAGAGCAGCTTAGACAAACACCTGTCAGGGATGGTCTAGATAATACTCAGTGCTGCCATGAGTGCAGGGGACTGGACTAAAGGACCTCTTGAGGTACCCTCCAATCCTATGATTTCACACAACCCATATCCCTATTGCAGTTTTCTTGTGTAGTCTAGGCCAGCCCTGACTGTCTGAGTGTGCCAAAGAGCCCAGCTATATTCTGAGGTTTGATATGAGTTCCAGCCTGAATCTGTCTGGTGTTACTGACCCTATGCACTGTCCTGCAGCTGGCTATGGAGAAATGACTACAGTACCCTCCCTCTCTTTCTAGCCATGATTTGCCTCCACTTCCCAAGTAAATAAGTAGGCTTCTGTAAGTGGATTTTTGGGTTGTTACTTTGTTAATATAGAGGTTTTGCTGTGTGGTTGACAATGTGAAGCATGCACAACAATAATTAATTAAAGGCTTTCAATTTCAGCCCTTCCATAAGCAGACCACAGAAGCTGTGCCTTCTTGTGCCACGGTGGAATCTGGCCTCGTGAGTGGTAGCAGGAAAGTGCTCCCCTTCTCAACTAATACCTAGAACAGTGTAAGTGGGAGCACTGATTCCAAAATGACTGAGTCCTGTGGTGCTGGTCAAATGGCAGAGGGCCTTATTCTGTCCCCCTGGCTTTACACTGTGTAATTCCATTGACTTAAATAGAATTTCTCTGATTTATACCAGTTAGAGGAGAATTGGGCCCTGAGAGCCTAAATGCAGCTACTGGTTGACTAGAATGTTCTTCAGAGCTATGGCAAGACCCATTTAGCCCCATGTTCATATGCACAATGAAATTCCAAATGCTCAGGCCCCAATTTTTTTCCAGTTAACATTCAAAACATTTTGATTCCTTAATAAGAGCCAAACATTGGGCCATCCGGGAAGTATATTATTTGGGTTACACATCTCTGCTTCTAATGCACACTCCCCAGCCAGCACAACAGCTTACAGGTGCTTGACAAACCTGAATATATTAGTAACAGCTTAATGAACTGGCCTGTAAAGTCTTTAAAGCAGAAGATGCATAAGACACAAGAGCCCCTCATGTGGCTCGTATCTTTTCTCTTTTGAGTGGATTGGTGGAACTATCCTGATTTCCCAACAAGTCAATACTCTGTATATTATATTTTATTTTTACCACGTGTACTTCAATAAGAGAAATAAAATTCTATGCTTTGATTAAACTATGCTTATGTGACATTTTATATATTGGATGTTCTGTATTGCTAGGAAAAGTGTGTGTGTGTGTGTGTTAATGTATCATGTGTCATCACAATACTTAGGTGGCACCACACACACCTTTACATGTTATGCTCTGTGTTTGATGGAGGTTCAATTCATATTACTTCAATGCTTTGCTCTGTGTGATGAATGTAGTCTAACCTTCAGAGCTTAAGGTCGAAGTCACAGGTGAAACATTAGATAAAGTGTTTCTGAGAGGCACTCACCCACAGAGGAAGGCAGCAGGAGTAATGGGAGATATGTGTCAAGTGTATTTTTACTTGTTTTGGGGTCCCACTCACACAAGCGACTCCATGGTGGATCACGGCCCCATTGCGCTAGGCACTCCCAAATATATTCCCTGTCACAATGACCATCTTCTTATCTTGCCAACTCCCTGCTTGTGAGCAAGTGGGATAGTGAGCTATATAAGAGTTCTGAACTCAAGAGCAGGGTGTCTGTCAGTTTCAATGGCACTATGAGATGTAAGGATGGAGCCATCAGGCAGAGCTGAGGCACAATGTGGTGTTGCATTAGGTGCTCGCCCACACACAAGACTGTTAGATCTAATTTCAGGTCTGTTAGCTTTGATAGTGTCCCTTTCAACACCATTATAATTACGTCTGTTAGAACACCACCTCTTTATCCCACTTAATGTATCGTGGTACTCACAATGGTGTTATAATGAGAGCTGACAGATCCCCTGTCTTCACAGATATATTTCTGTTTGTTGCAGGTGTTGCTAATCTGATAATGTTGTTGCCTTTGTTGCACACACTTTTGTCTCTGCTAAGTGACAAGTAGTGGCATGTACTTTGCTTTCTGGCACTTCCCTTTCAAGCTTCTCAGTTGTACTTGCAGTTTCACCTCCTGAGTTTATCAAAGTTGTTCTCGCTCCCTTGTGCTGCAGTGGCAGCTCAATCACATGGAAGGATGTGCAGTGGCATTCACAGGTGGTGATTGGCATCAGTCATACCTCATTATTCTGTCATGGAGTCAGCCCTGAAATCGATGGGAAACAAGTGCAATCACCTGAAATTGATCCCACTTTGGTTCCTGTTGATTAGTTTGCCAAATCTGTGACAGAAAACAAGTTGTACTAGATGCTAAACATTTGTGGGTATACTCCTCTCATCTAAATGGCACCTGTAGAGAGTAAAGTCCATGGGGGGAACAGAGCATTCCCTCTTGCTGTAACTGGCATCTGTATAAATCTTGTTCTGACTAATGAGCCTATGTGTAAATAAGTCATGATCAAATGCATATGGAGATACTGTACTCATCAGTGAGGATTCAACCCTGAGACTTCAGCACCAAAACCACAGGTTTCTATAGCTTGAGCTAAAGAAGAATTCTCAGCAGCTAGGAATGAGCACATGCTCTAGCCCAGTGTATTGGATCTTCTTTCTGTTAGACAAGCACATCCCAAGTGTCTGAAGTCCACAGCAGCATAAGTCCCACCCAGTGACCATGACAGGTTTCAGAGTAGCAGCCGTGTTAGTCTGTATTCGCAAAAAGAAAAGGAGTACTTGTGGCACCTTAGAGACTAACAAATTTATTAGAGCATAAGCTTTCGTGAGCTACAGCTCACTTCATCGGATGCATTGCTGTTTGAAAGTGTATTGCATCCCCAGTTCATTAAAAGGGCACTGCCTATCAGACTTGAACTCCTGTGTGTACCTCAGATACCTGGGACGAAATTGTCTAAGGGTACGTCTACAGTATGAAATTATTTTGAAATTATTCTATTCAAATTTTCGGAAGCTATTTTATACATTCAGTCTTCTGTGACCCCACTAAAGCACGTGAATTCGACGGATTGCATCCACAGTACTAAGGCTAGCATCTAATGTCGGAGCGGTGCACTGTGGGTAGCTATCCCACAGTTCCCGCAGTCTCCGCCGCCCATTGGAATACTGGGTTAAGCTCCCAGTCCATGATGGGGCAAAAACATTCTCGTGGGTGTTTCTGGGCGTGTGTCGTCAGAAAGCTATGGCAGACAATAGTTTCGTGCCTTTTTGGCGTGCAGACGCCATACTGCTTTCAGCAGACTGTGCACCGCTGCTCTCCTGCTACTATGAATCAACCTCTCCATCTCAACTCTGCTTGGCCATCGTGAAATGAGCAGCACAGCTTCCACCGCCAACTCTGGTCTCCTGCTATTGCCATGCTTCTGAGCTTCTCCATGTTGTCTGTCCTGGACTCCCTCCTCCATCAAAGCCACAGAAGACAACCGTTTTCCACTGTTGTTCGGCTACTGTGAACTGAACAGCACAGCTTCCACTGCCACTCTGCTCTCCTACATTTCGCGCCCTTTTTCCAGGATTACGCATGCAGGTGCCATAGCCATGGAGCCCGATCAAATCTCTGCTGCAGTTTTGACCATTGTAAATACCTCGTGCATTATCCAGCAGTATGTGCAGTACCTGCAAAACTAGGTGAGGAAGTGACGACAGCGCGATTACTATACTGATGAGGACATGGACACAGACGGCACGGCATGTGGCGATTGGGAGATCATGATGCTGTTGGGCCAGGTTCATGTTGTGGAACGCTGATTCTGGGCCCAGGAAACAAGCACAGACTGGTGGGACTGCATAGAGTTACAGGTATGGGATAATTCCCAGTGGCTGAGAAACTTTCGTATGCGTAGGGCCACTTTCATGGAACTTTGTGACTTGCTGTCCCCTGACCTGAAGCGCAAAGACACCAAAATGAGAGCAGCCCTCACAATTGAGAAGAAAGTGGCCATAGCCCTGTGGAAGCTTGCAACACCCGACAGCTACCGGTCAGTCAGGAATCAGTTTGGAGTGGGGAAATCTACTGTGGGGGGCTGCTGTGCTGCAAGTAGCCAACGCAATCATTGACCAGCTGCTATCAAGGGTAGTGACTTTGGGAAATGTGCAGACCATTGTGGATGGCTTCAATGTGCTGGGGTTCCCTAACTATGGCGGAGCGATAGACGGAACGCATATCCCTATCTTGGCTCCGGAACACCGGGGCGGCTAGTACATAAACCACAAAAGGTACTTTTCTGTGGTGCTGCAAACACTGGTGGATCACAAGGGACATTTCACTGACATCAACGTGGGATGGCCCGGAAAGGTGCATGACACTCGCATCTTCAGGAACTCTGATCTGTTTGAACAGCTGGAGGAAGGAACTTACTTCCCAGACCAGAAAATTACTGTTGGGATGTTGAAATGCCTATAGTTATCCTCGGGGACCCAGCCGACCCCTTAATGCCATGGCTCATGAAGCCGTACACAGGCACCCTGGACAGTAGTAAGGAGCAGTTCAACTATAGGTTGAGCAAGTGCAGAATGGTGGTAGAATGTCCGTCTGGATGTTTGAAAACGCGCTGGCGTAGTTTACTGACTCGGTTAGACCTCAGCACAACCAATATTCCAATTGTAATTGCTGCTTGTTGTGTGTTCCACAATATCTGTGAGAGTAAGGGGGAGACATTTATGGCTGGGTGGGAGGTTGAGGCAACTTGTCTGGCTGCCAGTTTCACACAGCCAGACAACAGGGCAATGAGAAGATCGCAGCAGGGTGTGCTGCACATCAGAGAAGCTTTGAAAGACAGTTTCATGACTGGCCAGGGTACAGTGTGAGAGTTGTGTTTGTTTGTCTTAAAGTTACCCGCCCCCTATATATATATGAAAGGAAATAAAGTCACAATTGTTTAAAAACTGTTCTTTATTATTTGTTGCACAAAACATTGAGAGAAATCAGAAGCTAGATGGGGGAGGGGGATATTGGGTTGGGGGGTGGAGGAGGAGGGAAGGACAAGTACAGAAACCAAATAAAAATTTAGGATATACCAGCTTTCTGCTGCTTGTGTAATCCTCTGGGGTTGACTGTGTGGGTTCCCGTAGCCTCCCCTTCCTCCCCCCCCCCACGTATTCTTGGGCATCTGGGTGAGGAGGCTATGGAACTTGGGGAGGAGGGAGTGTGGTTATTCAGGGGCTGCAGCGGCAGTCTGTGGTCTTGCTGCCTTTCCCGCATTAGATCCACCATACAGCGGAGCATGTCAGTTTGCTCCCCCATGAGCTTGACCATAGCATCCTGCCTGCTCTCATTGCGCATGTCCCTCCTCTCTTCGTATTCATGTAATGCTTTACGTGACTCCGCAATTATTTGCCTCCATGCATTCAACTGGGCCCTATCAGTGCAGGAGGACTGCATGAGCTTGGCAAACATGTCTTCCCAAGTTCATTTTTTCTGCCTTCTAATCTGGACCAGCCTCTGGGATGGAGTAGATGGGGTCACGTTGAAACATTTGCACCTGCTGCAGGAGGAGAAAAATGGAGGGTATTATTTTAAAAGATGCATTTTAGAGAACAAAGGGGACACTGTTTCTCAGTGAAACAGGCAATTTGTAGTACACAGCACATGTTCTTTCTGTACAAGGTCTCATTTTGCCTCTTATACTGAAGTGCCTGCCACTTTGGTGTGAGTAAGCCATTACATGCAGCCAGACAACAGAATTCAGCTTGCAGGCAGCCTGCAGACTCTCTGGGATGATCACTTCACACAACACCCTCCCTCTCCCCCTCACCTACCCACCGCGGGGCTCCAATGAGGCTCTGAGCAGAGATGAGCCCTGTAAACTAAATGTGAACAGCCCAGCATGGCTCCGATGAGGCTCTGAGAAGGGATGAGCCCTTTAAACTAAATGCGAACAGCCCAGCACAGCTGGGTTTCCCCCCACGCCCCACCGCGTGGCTCCGATCAAGCTCTCACTCACCAGAAGTGCCTTCTCCAGGGTCATGTCCAGGAGCATGCTTTGGGAGTAGGGGGAGGCTATTGGCTCCAGTGTTAAGAATAGTTTCTGGCTAGGGGGAAAAACATTCCCCACTAGTCACCTGTGCACTGTCCTCCTCCTCCTCTTCGTCCTCCAAAAACTCCTCCTCCTCACTCCGTGCTACTCCCCCCTTGCAGGTGTCCACAGACAGTGGTGAGGTAGTGGTGTCGTTATGCCCCATAATTGCATGCAGCTCATGGTAGAAGCAGCATGTATGGGGCTGGGACCCAGAGCGCCTGTTCGCCTCCCTGGCTTTTTGGTACGCTTGCCTGAGCTCCTTGATTTTTGTATGACGCTGTTCTGTGTCCCTGGAGTAGCCTCTTTCTGTCATGGCCCTGGAGACTTTAGCATACGTATTTGCATTCCTTTTTTTGAAACGTAGTTCTGCCATAACGCGTTCGTCTCCCCAACATGCAATGAGATCCAGTACCTCCCGTTTGGACCATGCTGGAGCTCATCTGCGAATCCGGGACTGCGTGGTCTCTTGAGATGGTGGACTCTGCTTGGTTGCCTGTGATGGTGGACTGTGCTGATGGTCACATGTGCTGATGGTGACCAAACAGGAAATTCAAAAGTTCCCGGGGCTTTTACTGCCTACCTGGCTAGTGCATCGGAGTTTAGAGTGTGGTCCAGAGTGGTCACAAGGGAGCATACTGGGATAGCTCCCGGAGGCCAATATCGTCGAGTTGCATCCACAGTACCTGTAACCTGGAACTGCGACCTCAATTTGAGCGCTACTCCACTTGCCGAGGTGGAGTACAGAAATCGGAGTAAAGAGCCCTTTAAATCGAAAAAACTGGTTTGGTTGTGTAGACGGAACCAGTTTTATTTCGAGGTAACTCGGCTAATTCTGAAATAATTGCGTACTGTAGACCAGGCCTAACATAGGGAGCATGGAATTGGCTTAGTGTGTGATATGAACCCCCCTTGAATGGTTGGTACTGACAATAATACAGTTTCCTACTTTGGCACTTTGAAGAATGTCTCCTTTAGCTCAAGTTGTAGAAGCCTATATTTATAGTTCTGAAGATTGTGAGTTCATTACCTGCTGAGGAAGATGGCTGGTTATAAAGGGTTAAAATTTAGCAGTATATTTAAAGTTGCCACATCCCCCGCAGGATATTACAGAGTGCCACACTTCCTGTAGACTCAGATCCTCTCTCACACAGATACAGGAAGTAGTTGCAAAGAAGAGAGAGAATTAGCCAGGTTAGATTACAGCAGCAACCAGGGCCAGCTCTAGGATTTTTGCCGCCCCAAGCAAAAAAATTTTTGGCCACCGCTGCTTTTTTTTGTGCCCTCCCCTGCCCCCGGCTCTGCCCCTTCCAAACCCCTTCCCCAAATCCCTGGCCCCACCTCTTCCCCCAGGAGTGCCACATTCCAACCCCCATTGCTTCCTGCGGCTCCCCTCCCCCCGCAGCTCCCCGCCCTAGCTCACCTCCGCTCCACCTGCTCCCCTGAACATGCTGCCACTCCGTTTCTCCCCCCTCCCTCTCAGGCGAGGGACAGGCAGCGCATTCAGGGGAACAGGCGGAGCGGAAGGGAGTGGGGGGGAGCACAGGAAGTAACGGGTTGGGGTAGAGGAACCGCTCCCCATCCCAGCTCACCTCCGCTCCACCACCGCCACCTCCCCTGAGTGCGCTGCCTCGTGGCTTCTCCTCCCTCCCTCCCAGGCTGGCCGTGCCAAACAGCTGTTTGGCGCGCGGCAAGCCTGGGAGGGATGGGGGAAAAGGGGAGCGGCAGCGGCGCGCCCAGGGGAGCAAGTGGAGGCAGAGCTGAGGCGGCGGGGTGGGGGCACATTTCTAGGGGCGGTATGGCTGGCGCCGGAATGCTGCCCCTAGAACTGTGCCGCCCAAAGCACCTGCTTGTTTTGCTGGGGCCTAGAGCCAGCCCTGGCAGCAACAGTGCTCCATTTACATTAGAAGTTATTTGTTGTTAGTTAAGTGAACGACTTATTCTAAAGCTTGTCTTCAGCATCATCGAAATATAACTTGGTTCCAGGAATGCGAGGCACAGATTGCTGGTGAATCTGGGAAAAGACTGCAAATGTCTGATGAAAGGGATACTGACCACAGCAAGGTGACAGGGTGAATGAAAAATGGCTGCCGCAAAACCCCTGGAACGACAACACACAAATTCTCCACCTGCCTTAAAAATCAAAGGAAATGCTGAAGAGACTGGGGAAAGACTTAGACAGCAAGCTGAGGTGAATAGGAGAGCTAGTAAGATGAAAAACAACAAAATAAATGACTTTTTTTTTTACGGTGGCTGGGTGTCGAAATACTGCATTCCAGAGTGTGAATGATGATGAGGAAGGGAAGAAAGCTTTAAAGAAGTCATGAGAAGGTCTGAGGATCAATGTGTTCCTAAAGAAATTACCTACCTATTTTCTGGATAAGGACCTGGGAAAAATGGAGAAATAATTGAGGGTTTTTAATAGACTTAAAATTAAAAAGCTAGTCTTGTTAATTTGGAGTATTCAGGCTCCATCATTCAAGACTAAATAAGTTGGAGCTGCAAAAATAAAGAGGTCTAGGAAAGTCTACTCAGGGACAAGGTCCTGAAAAAAAGGAATATACCTATGCCAAGAAACAGAACAATCAGAAATGCAAATTAAGGCCCCAGTGAGATGCAGAGAGCACATAACTGTAAGCACCAAAGTTAAGCAAGTAAGGAAAAAGCACACTGAAAATCAAAACAGAAAAGGAACAAGGGATAATGTCAGCAATCTGGCAGCTGGCGTGCATATAGAAAATGTCCACCATTTAGTCATAGTAAGCACAGCTACTTTGCAACAATGTGCAGACATTAAAGATAGAACGTGAAGATTCCTAAAATGAAAGGGATGAACCAGTTATAAACACAAAGAAGAAAGAAGCTGCAAACTTTTCCAATATGGCTAATGAAGATATGCACAAATAGTCTTTGTGTGATGTAGGACTAGAGTGACACAGGAGCACAAGTGAATGTAATAGTGCAAAACAGGAGGTTTGGTTCAAAGTATAAAACTTGAAGAGTCAACAGTGGGGGACAATTCCAGCCATGGCTAAGTCTGAACTGTCACTGAACTATAAAGGCAAACCAGTACAAGAGGAGGAGTTGTGGTGCACACAGGAAAGCAAGCAGTCTTGGGCTTACACATGATGATGAAATTCAATAAGGACAAATGCAAAGTACTCCATTTAGGAAGGAACAATTAGTTGCACACATATAAAATGGGAAATGACTGCCTAGGAAGCAGTACTGTGGAAAGGGATCCGGGGGTCATTGTGGACCACAAGCTAAATATGAGTCAACAGTGTAACACTGTTGCAAAAAAAGTGAACATCATTCTGGGATGTATTAGCAGGAGTGTTGTAAGCAAGACACAAGAAGTAATTCTTCCACTCTACTCTGTGCTGATTAGGCCTCAACTGGAGTATTGTGTCCCGTTCTCGGCACCATATTTCAGGAAAGATGTGGACACATTGGAGAAAGTCCAGAGAAGAGCAACACAAATGATGAAAGGTCTAGAAAACATGACCTATGAGGGAAGATTGAAAAAATTGGGTTTGTTTATTCTGGAAAAGAGAAGTCTGAGAGGAGATGTGATAACAGTTTTCAAGTACATCAAAGTTATTAGAAGGAGAAGAGGGAAAAACTGTTTTTCGTAACCTCTGAAGACAGGACAAGAAGCAATGGGCTTAAATTGCCGCAAAGGCGGTTTAGGTTGGACATTAGGAAAAACTTCCTAACCGTCAGAGTGGTTAAGCACTAGAATAAATTGCCTAGGGAGGTTGTGGATTCTGCATCATTGGGGAATTTTAAGAGCAGGTTGGACAAACACCTGTCAGGGATGGTCTAGATAATACTTAGTCCTGCCATGAGTGCAGGGGACTAGACTAGATCACCTCTCAAGGCCCCTTCCAGTTCTATGGTTCTATGATTCTGTGAGGTGCTTGACCATTAAGAGTCAGAATAATAAGTGGTGACAAGCCAGTGACAGACACAAGTGGACTAACTGTATCTTTTTGAAGTCTTGTTTACAGGAAAGAGGTGTCCCCTAGTGAAATACAAGATACAGTTACAAGAGGACACAGCACCCATTCTATGTGCTACCTGAAATGTTCCACAAGCCTTAAAAAAATAGACCAAAGAGAGAGGTGCAAAATGTGAAAACAGATGGCATTGTCCATAGACTTTAAGAGCCAAAAGGCGGGGTTCATGCCTTAGAACTGTAGGGGAAAAAAAGGAATCATATCTTGCATTGACCCCCAGGAGTGTCACAAAAACATTACAAGGGAACATTTCCACTTGGCTGTAAGTAATGAAATGTTTGCTAAAAAGGCAGAGGTCATATTCTTCAGGAAATTAGGTGCATTGACAGGCACTTGGCATGTTCCTTTGGTCAGAGAAAACTCCCAGGTGTGCACTTTCTGTACACCACGTGGCTCTTTAAGATTCCCTTTCAGCATATATGTCAGCCCTAAAAATATTTCATGGCACAATGTCCCTGGTGCAAGTAGGTCTCACAGGATTTGAAAGTACACACTGATGACATAATACACAGGCACAGCACTGCTATTGAACATCACAAACTATGGAGAGCATGGCACATGCAAGAGGACATAATCTTATACTAAGCAGAGTCAAATGTCAATTCCAAACAACTTAAATAGTCAGAGAAGAGAGAAAGTGACCACAGAGGGAATAATGCCTGATGCGTCTAAGATTACAGCAATACTGAACATGCAGAGACCCAAAAAGGTGAACAAAGGAATCTAGAGATTGCAAGGCATGTTGAAATAGGTCAATAAGTTCACACCCAACTATGCAGCTCAAACAACGCACCTAAGAAAGTCCCTTGACACAGATATGTAACAGGCACGCAAACCTGAGCATGAGAGCACATACAAGGATTTGAAGCATGTATTGACATCAGGGCCAGAGCAGCAATTCTTTAATGCGTTGAAAGAGATCAAGTTTTCCACAGATGGAACACAAGGAGGGTTGGGAGCCATATTGCTATAAAGATAAGTATTGAATGGCTGCCTGTAATGTATGCTGTGAGGGTGACAACAATGATAGAGAATGTATTTTTGCTAATTGAGAAAGAGATGCTAGGCCATGCATGTGGCTGCAGAAAGTTTCTTGATTTTCTCTTAAAGTCATAGCTACAAAGCTGAAACCGACCATAAATCACTGATTGCAATAAACAAGAAAGGTAGCACAGAGTAGCACCACCGGGGATACAGTGATTGCTTTCGAAAGCACAGTAGCATGAAATAACTCTGGAGTTCCAGCTAGGCTGTCCCCCAGTAATTGCAGATGCCCTGTCAAAATTGTATGTTTGGCTTGATGAGACACAATCAGATGATTTGGAACAGGCAAAAGAAGCACATGTGAACTTGATAAAGCATCATGTGCTTTATCACCAGCAATATGGGCTGAGCTGGGAAGAGAAACAGACAAAGAAGCACCCCTCATCCCCAGTGGAGCTGGAACAATGTTTACAGTGGTGATGCTGAATGCCAGTGGTCCCCACCCCAAACTTTTTACCTCATCCACCCGACTCCTGTCTGTGCCCCCCTGTCCTCCCAGAGCTGGGGCCAGGAGTGGGACTGACTCTGGGGGGGAATGTGGACATGGGTAAGAGGGCCAAGGCTGGGACCCAGCATGCAGGGCCAGGAGCAGAGCCCCCAGTGCGGGGCCAGCAGTAGCCAGGACCCTGCATGCGGACTCCAGGTGCGGGGCCATGAACACAGCTCTGGGCATGGGGCCAGTGACAGCCAGGAGCTAAGCCCCAAGGTGTGGGGCCAGGAACAGAGTCCTGGGCACAGGGTTGGCGGATGCTGGGATCCTATGTGCAGAGCCCCAGGGTGCGGGGCTGGTGGCAGCTGGGACCCAGTGTTTGGGGCCGGGAGCAGAGCCTTGGACGTGGGTCCAGCGGCAGCCAGGACCCTGTGTGTGGCACTGGGAACAGAGCCCCAGCTGCAGATCCTGCAGCCGGGAATCGGGACCCTGGGTGCGGGTCCAGGAGTGGAGCCCTGGGCAGCACTGGGACCCTGGGAGCGGGGTGGTGGGCGGGACCCCACACAAAAACTAGGGGTGCAGCACCCACCCTCCTGCAACCTTAGTTCCTGTACCTATGCTCTTTCTCCCCACCCACCCATCAGAGGTGAATCTTTGAGTGTCAGAAAGCTGACACAGTCGGGATCAAGTGCAGGTAGACCACAGGATGCTCCACCAGCTCCTTGGCTGGCTCACCACCCCTGAGGGCACTGCAGTTGGTTTAACTTGGAGCAGTCCTTAGTGGGGTAGCAAGGGCCCGGCCCAAGATTACTCAGACAGATTTGGGGTAATTTAGGGAGACTGGTGTTGGTATATAGTGTGTGCGGGGAGGGGGGGTTGTAACTTTTATTGTTTCTTTATAGATGCAGTGAAGGCTAAAGCTGTGTGTAATCTGGTGGGCCTGTCAACCAGCTTGGGGAGGAAATAGGCAGCCACACCCAACTCTGTTTTGGCCTGCAGTGCAGGCTCTGTTATTCCTCTGCTGCACAGTCACAAGATACGCGGGAAAGTAACCATCTTGACCTAGACTGCAGGTTCCCCCACCCCACAGTAGCTCAAAGGTCACAGCCCCTCCTTTAGCCTCAGGGGAACTACAGGCGCTACCTGCCCTGTTGCAGCCTTCCCTCCTGCTTCTCAGAAAGGTGTTTCTTTGTCCTGCTCCTCCCTCTCTTACAGAGCTGGGTCCTTACTTACATCTTCCAGCTGGGAATCAGAGCCAGCCATTAGCTGCTGCTTAGCTGGATCAGTTGGTTCTCAACACATACCTGCTGGGCTTCTCCTTATGCCAGAGCTTGCTGGTCCCTGGGTCCTCAGGCCTTAAAGGGACAGACCACCCTGCTACGATGTGCCACTATTTTCTCCCTTTAATGTTTTTATAGGTTGCTTTCAAATTTTGGCCTCTATACAAGCTCACCCACTCTTCGCTATTCACATGATAAGATCTATCTTTAAGGTCTTAACTATATTTGGAAGCAGACAGTGTTTTTCCCAGGAATTGAAATTGGTAGGGGTGTGGGGGGCATCAGGGCTGATGAGGGGTGAGATCGCGAGGGTGAAGGTGGGCTGTATGGCACCATAGGAAAAACTGAAAAATGTTTCATGACCATTTTATTAGATTTAACAAATGTTTTAAAATCATCACACAAATTAAAGTTGGCTACTCAAGTCTTCTATGAAGCACTACATCTACATCCTTCTTGGTTTCTTGTTATAATTTTGCACAACTCTGTTAATGAACTTCTTGAACGCAAATGCGTTCATCTTTGGTGGCTTCTCCTGTGTCCGGTACTTCCATTCCTTCAATTGATATACTCATTAGTTCATTCACTTGATCGGGCAGAAGGCGATTTCTTTC
The DNA here is from genome assembly GCF_009764565.3 of Dermochelys coriacea. Lineage (NCBI taxonomy): Eukaryota > Metazoa > Chordata > Testudines > Dermochelyidae > Dermochelys > Dermochelys coriacea. The sequence goes on from NC_050068.2 coordinate 152,282,392, forward strand.
AAAACACAAAATTCTATTCAATGATGAAAAAGAATGCTCAGCTGTGGCTGTTGTGACTGGGAGTAGCAAGAGATGAATTCCTATTTCTTTCAGCCCAGGAAGCATAGCATAAAGATTGGGTCAAGGCACTAGTGATGATAAAAAAGAAGTTGAAGTCAAATCTTCATTTATTGTATGATATTCCACTCTGTGTTCAAATTCTCTATTCTGTCCTGAGCACATGGTAGCCCCATTGCTGGTAGTGCCTCATTCCAATCAACTGTCGGTGTTTTATAGGACAGGGATCTATAAAAGCTACATAGAGGTTGAGTAGAATCTAGAAATCGCTGTTGTAGATTTTTAAGAATCAAGTCTGTGTACTTTTTCAGTTGTCTTAACAAACACTTCTTGTCCTCTTCACTGAAGGATTCAATATAAATGCATTCATTAGTCAAATTCTGGACTGAAGTCTTTGCTTCTTCCAGGACTTTTTCAATGGATAGCTCTCTGATAGATCCAAATGTAGCTTCTATTGCTGGACAAAGATCTACTACTGTTGTAGCAGATGCCTGGATGGCATTGTTTAATGACCCAAGTGGTTTCAATAGTAGACTTACAAGAGCGAGAATGGTAATATTCTTTTCTGAACGTAGTAGCAAAAGTAATCCACCAGCCTCACTACTTAGATCCATCCCATCTTGGCAGAGACTTTCCAAAGCCAGTAATAACAGCTGGAGTAATTTTAAGACAACAGCCAAGTATCACTCATGAGAAAGCCAGAGGCTTTTCCCAGGTTGGACTAATTTAAACTTCAGTCCCAGTGTATCTTCTATATTTCCAAGATATTCCGTCTTTTTGGACTCTTGCTGAAAAAAGAAGATAATGAAGACATTAAATTTATAGCTTTTTTAATGTCTTTTGAAGAGTCTGCAGCTCCTACTAGCTGGAGTAGTGGCCTCTGCAGCGTGTATAGGAGATTAGGGTTACACTTTTCTCTGAGCAAAGCTTGTTCTCCACCATGTCTTCCAGAGAAGTTTGCAACTCCATCAAATGCACAAGCAGCCATCTGTCTGGGGTCCAATTGACAAGCATTTAACTCTTCTAAGATGTGGGTTGTCACAGATGCAGCCAATGTGTCGTCTATAACTTGAACATCTAGAAATGCATCTACTGGCCTACCATTGACATCAAGATAATGTACACAATGACTTAATACTTGATGCCCATTTGCATCGGTGCAGTCATCAGCCATGTATGCAAATTTTTTGAATGTCGTGAGAAAGTTCTTTACTTTTTCAACTGTTGAGCCTTTCACGGTTGCACCACATGCTTCTAGCCAATCAATTGAGTTTCTTGCAGAAAGATAGTGAGCATTTGCTGGTCTTGTTCGGAACTAGTGTTCAACTTCAGGATGAACAACTGACAATGCACTTAACACTGGCCTCCAGTTTGTAGTGTGCGGTATCTCTTGCTTAAATGGAAAGTATGATGCCACAGCCATGTTTGTTCTCATGAACTGTGTTGTGTCTCCAGCATTCTTAACAGCCTCATTAACACTCACCAGTGTTGTCCTTGGTCAGTGGAGACTCAGAGTTCAGAGGTGCTTTCACGAGTTCACCTCCCATGTGGGGGGTAAGAAGGCACCTTGCTCGTTCCTCCAGCTGTTCACTGTTCGCTCTGGCCACTGTTGTTTGTTGTGCCACTGTTCACTCCATTGCTCTGTTGCCAATGGTCCTGCGCTGTCACCTTCTGCTGCCACCTGCCACTGTGACCTCTGTGAGTTGGTCTCTTGAAGTTCCACCCAGCTCTCAGTGATTTCAGCTGAGCTCTCAGTGACGGAACCTCGCTGCTAGTGCAGGCCGGGCCCTGTCTTCCACAGAAACACTGTCCCACAGCAAATCTAAGCACTTAGACCTGATTATCAGTGATTTCAGCTCTAGTGGTCACTTAACAAAACAAAAGACTATCTATGGAGCCTAATCAGCTCTGTCTTTAAACAGTGGAGAGGAGCAGGTCAAATAGTACTTGTGACTCAGGCAGACCATCAAGCAAAACGCCTGTCGCCACCCTCTCTCTTCATGCCCTTAATCAGCACAGGCTAAGTACAAAGAAAAGGAGGACTTGTGGTACCTTAGAGACTAACAAATTTATTAGAGCATAAGCTTTCGTGAGCTACAGCATCCGATGACGTGAGCTGTAGCTCACGAAAGCTTATGCTCAAATAAATTTGTTAGTCTCTAAGGTGCCACAAGTACTCCTTTTCTTTTTGCGAATACAGACTAACACGGCTGCTACTCTGAAATCTGTCATTAGGCTAAGTACAGTTCTACTGCCCTTTACTCATACAATAAGAATAACAACATTTCTATTACCCCCCCCCACACACACGCATTCAAGTGATTTGAACCCCAGCCAAAATCTATCACTTGGGCAACACAGCTCTGTTTGCTGGACACCTAGGTAGATTAGGTGTGAATGTAAATACAATCTGGTCCTGAAGCCTTTCGACCCAGCTCCTAGCTCATCACTAGCTGTCAAAGACAGCTCATTTAGACATTGCTTACAAATCATAATTTGAAATTATAGGTTGGCCAACATCATCTAAATGAGTGCACTGATGTCATAAAAAACAACAGCTGTATAAGGAAGCTAGTCTATGTTCATACTTTTCAAATCTATTATACTTTTTCAGATGCACATATTTTATCATACACTTTATATGCTTTTAAAGTGTGTATTAGTGTTTCAATTTCAATTCAAATTTCCAAACAATCACTAAATTGGCAACACTGCATGTAACTAGTTCACAAAATTCAGGGGGAGCAGGGGGAGTAGGGAAATCCCTGGAAGCAGAGACAATGCGTAACTGTTGATAGTCAGGGGGACGGGATGCACAATTTAAAGATTCTGGTGATATGCTGCGGGGTTCACGGCAAATCACATAAACCCTGGCAGAAATTTGGTGAGGCACGTGACACCATGTCACACACACATACATCCCTCCATGTGTTGCCATGATCTGTTTGGCTGCCCTGATGCTGACCCACACACTGGCCTTGTCAACAAGGCTGACACACCATGATGCTCAACCGATTACTGAACTGGTGCTATTTCCAAGTTAGACAAGGCCAAAACTGGAGTGTGGGAAATACATGGTTAATTGCCTGCAGCCCATCTCCTGCACAAGGTTGTGCAAGAAAATTGTGGGTGGCTATTCTTGCAGTTAATCTTGCCAAAAAATAAGTAAATAAAAGAGAATGAAATTTTTAGAAGCATTTTTTCTTTCCTAATCATGTTTCTCAAACTCAGCGTAGTTAGTCATTCTCTGTACATACTCACTGTCAGAATAATAATAATAAAAAATCCTGATGAGATACTGTATAGGGAAACTAATTAGTAAGTGTTACGGTGCTCCTTATACATGTTTACCATACTGCAGAGGAAATGCGCAGCTCTACATGCTGATGGCAGATGAGTAATGAATGGAGGCTTGACCTCCTTAAAACAGATAATGACCCAACAAATTTAGAATCTGTAATGATAAAAAATAAAGCAAAAGGCATGGTTCTTTCTCACTTTCTCTGTAGGCATGCTCTCACATGGGCCCATACCTAAACACTTGTATAAACATACATTTGAAAAGGTAACTGGTCCTGGCCTAAAAATCAGCAGAGCAGTAATTCCTTTAAAAGCATTCTGAGGGCAACTTTCTCTGCTTTTGAATGCCACAGTCAGGATTCAATGGCAGTTCAGAGTCTGGTTTTGATCACAAGACTGTGTTTTATGTGAGCTGCATCTTATAGAATCAATGTGATTGCACTTCACTGCACAGCTGATCAAACCAACTGCTGCATTTATGCACATATAGCACAACTGTGATCCCAATTCAGCTCCCTGCATTGCTAAAATAGCCAATGACAAGAGACCAGAGTTGGGGGTGCGTTAGCCGACACAGTGTTCGTAGGTTTTCTAGTCTAACCAAATCCTCTTGAATAAGATCTTTAAAAATGAAGTCCTTGCTTATCTGTGTGAATATTAAAGATACCATGGCATTTTCTGTAATAGTAGGAGCTTACCTGACAAAGGACATTCAGGAGCTCACTATTCCCTGTCCTCCACTGTTGTTTACCCATGCAGTTGCTGTTCTCCTATCCTAGAGGAGACTGCGTTTCAGTAACGCTGCAGGGATATAGCTGGCAATGCACACTGAGATCCTTGGATGAAAGGTGTTCTAAGTATGCAGAACTGCAGAGTGTGTATACTTTTAGCAAAGAACCTTGGGATCCTTTGAGATAAAAGCTGCTATGCAAAATGTTAACACATTATTAGCATTACTTTATTATTGGTATTATCCCCATAGTCATGCAGGTGTCAAAATATGCAGACAGCGTCACAAAGACATTACTCTTTCTGCTGCTGCATAATGGAGCTTAGAACCCTGAGCACTGCATTGCTCTAACCCTGTTTTTTTTCCCCTCAGTCACGAAACCATTAAGCCACTAAGTAAAGGTTATGATGCTGGATTGTAACTGAACTAACTAACTATGCTAACCCACTCTACTGTTCATGGTATTTACTCCTCTCGCTTCCCTACTGGGTGAGATTAGGTGGTGCAGCTGGTTTGAATACATTTCAGTATTTTTTTTAATCATCTTCTTCATTTTTCCTTGGTTATACCTCAGTACATTATTCAAGCCATAAACATTTTCTTTTTGCTTACTGTGCTGTATTTAAAACCGAGTTAAAATGGTAAGCAGTCACTATAAATTTCAGGAGTTTTCCTGGTTCTGCTTGTAGGCTAGGGTGCTCTGTAGGGAAGCATGCAATCTGAGTCTTTCAGTAGTCATTCTGCAAAGAGCCAGCCTAGAGTAAGTTGGGGTGAGTTGTACCTCTCTGCTCTAGGGAGCAGCCTGCTTTCTCTCTCTCTCTTTCTCTTTTCTGGTTCTTGTGTGTTAAGGTTCTGGATTTTAAGAAATAAAGTACTGTTACATTGCAATCTTCCAGAAAGAGAATTTTATATTTGTTAATTGAAATTCTCTCTTTGTATGCCATAAACATAACACTTGCCCAATTATCTTCTATCTTAAGCCTTTTCTGCACTTATCTTATGCTTGTGTATTTTATTCTGAATGACAACAACCCCAATACCACAACTATACCCATGCAGGCAGATTCTTGTGCACTGCTCATGCTGAACCCCAGTGACTTCAGTAAGACTCTGCAGGGTGTGCATGGATGTAACTGAAGAGTCAAGGCCTGCATATGTCGCCAAAAATTGCTTGCAGAGCTAATCTGGCTGGATGCCAGGTCAGAGATTTCCACTAACCTAGTAAATGGGGTTCCAAATCCAAATCTGTCTCCTTTTTTTCTGTTAATTTCAGTTTGCATATCACAAGACTTCTTAACTCTGCAAATGGATTTCTGAATGGTGTAGTCAAATTCACTTGTCTCCTCCCTTTCTGCTTCTGAGATTGCATAAGTAGGGAAGGGTGAATTTGGGGTGGGGTGATAATCAAATATTCATTCCTATTTTGTAACAAATTAGCTTTGGATGTGCCCACACCCCTGGTTCCAGGGTATATTTGCTATCCAGATATATTCTAGCAAACAAATGTTATAGCCCAAATGGCTGTGGAAATGGCAAATTCTAAGTGAATACTGGAGAATATTTCTGGAAAGTGAATTGTGAATTCATAAAATTGATTGTTCACAAAGAGAAACTGACTACAGGGTTATACTCATTCACTTGAAGAAGAGAATTAGTGCCATGTGATCTACGCATTGAATCCAAACTAGCCAATCTACTTTGAATCTGGAATATCAGATACAGTAAATAAATTGCTCATTCACAATCTAGAGACCAAGAGTGATTCAGTGACATTATTCAGTGAATAATTTAGAATAATGAATAAATATGAGAAAACCATGATCTGCCCAGAGACAATTGCCAAGGAGGGAAAAAAAAGTCAAAACTGATCAAATATGTTACTCACTGTCACTGAAAATTATTCACCTAGCTTTACTCCCAAGACAATATTTAAGTGATGTTGTCATTCACAAAGAGGAGACTTATTTGCCAACCATGTTGAGTGGAAGCAATGGTGCTAAGCTAATGGCTACTGCTCCATCACAATTTTAGCACTAAATCAGACCACCTCCTATTTCTGAGTGACACTAAATATCTACTTTTTGGAGATAGCTAATCAGCTAGAGAAAGGTTTTGAAATGAACTACAGATGGCTTGTGTCCACTGCTGATTTACTCCCTCCCCATCACTATTGACAAGTAGAAAATACAGCTCCTTTGAGTAGAGTTTTCCAGCCATTATGATACCTGGGGTGCTGGAACAATTTTTATAGTGGGAGTGCTGAGAGCCATTGAACCAAACTCAAAACTCTGTATATGATAGAAACCACTTCAAGCCAGGGGGTGTGGCCGCATCTCCAACACCCCTAGTTCCAGTACCTATGCCTGATACATAAAATTTGAAGAAAATTAATGTAAAAAAGATGAAGACCCTATAATCCTTGCTATATTATAAAACTCCTTGATTTCTTTTAAACCTTAATCATTAAAAATGAGTAGTAGGTAGTAGTTGGGAATTTCTGGTCTTAGAACAGATTGGCCTGATAGCGGTACACATTGGTTAACTAACTGTAATATGAGCCTACAACACTAGATGGCAAACTAGTATTATTTTTCACATCTATGTCTGAACTTGATCTATTTCAGGAATCTAGTTTATGCTTTACAAATACATGAGGCCATAAAACACAGTTTTTTATATATATATGAAGTCTTAATTTTGCTAAAATGATCTTTTCCAGCTGTCTGTTTTCTCCAGGTATTGTAATGCTCACCTCTTCAACTGCCATCCCTTTTACTTCCCATATATCAGATGGATTCTGCTGGACCAGTAACACCTAGGTATAGAGTGTTAGTCATAGAGTTTAAGGCCAGAAGGGACCACCATATCATCTAGTCTGACCTCCTGTAAATCACAGGGCACCAACACCATCCAGCACCACCAGCATGCTAAACCCAACAACCGAAATGAGACCAAGTAAATGAGATCTACAGGAGACTAGACATTATGTGCCACGGGCAGAAAAGAGGAGGGACTGAGGTGCACCAGTGATGAAATGGCTGTAATGGCAGAGAAATGATTACATGTGTTAATTCGAGATTGGTCCAAGCTGCAGAGTTCAGATCCAAAGTTCTCTTGTGATTACACAACTCAGATGAGAAAACAATGAAGCTGAATATGTAGGTATACATAGATAATATTATTATGTATTTGTACTATGGTAGCACCTAGCAGCCCCAGTCATGGATCAGTGCCCGACGGTGCTAGAGTCCTGTACAAACATGGAACAAAAAGACAGTCTGTGCCCTAAAGAGTTTACAATGCCTGTATATAAAGACATGCCTTTTCTTCTTCCCTCACATAAAGAAGAGATTTTGGTTTGGTACTTGTGAAATTCCTTAGAATCATAAAATCACAGAATATCAGGGTTGGAAGGGACCTTAGGAGGTCATTTAGTCCAACCTCCTGCTCAAAGCAACTAAACTAAACTAAACTAACACCAACTAAATCATCCCAGACAGGGCTTTGTCAAGCCTGACCTTAAAAACTTCTAAGGAAGGAGATTCCACCACCTCCTTAGGTAACGCATTCCAGTGCTTCACCACCCTCCTAGTGAAAAAGTTTTTCCTAATATCCAACCTAAACCTCCCCCACTGCAACTTGAGACCATTACTCCTTGTTCTGTCATCTGCTACCACTGAAAACAGTCTAGATCCATCCTCTTTGGAACCCCCTTTCAGATAGTTGAAAGCAGCTCTCAAATCCCCCCTCATTCTTCTCTTCCGCAGACTAAACAATCCCAGTTCCCTCAGCCTCTCCTCATAAGTCATGTGTTCCAGTCCCCTAATCATTTTTGTTGTCCTCCATTGGATGTTTTCCAATTTTTCCACATCCTTCTTGTAGTGTTGGGCCCAAAACTGGACACAGTACTCCAGATGAGGCCTCACCAATGTCGAATAGAGGGGAACGATCACATCCCTTGATATGCTGGCAATGCCCCTACTTATACATCCCAAAATGCCATTGGCCTTCTTGGCAACAAGGGCACACTGTTGACTCATATTCAGCTTCTCGTCCACTGTAACCCCTAGGTCCTTTTCTGCAGAACTGCTGCCTAACCATTCAGTCCCTAGTCTGTAGTGGTGCATGGGATTCTTCCATCCTAAGTGCAGGACTCTGCACTTGTCCTTGTTGAACCTCATCAGATTTCTTTTGGCCCAATCCTCTAATTTGTCTAGGTCCCTCTGTATCCTCTCCCTACCCTCCAGCGTATTTACCTCTCCTCCCAGTTTTGTGTCATCTGCAAACTTGCTGAGGGTGCAATCCACACCATCCTCCAGGTCATTTATGAAGATATTGAACAAAACCAGCCCGAGGACCGACCCTTGGGGCACTCTGCTTGATACCGGCTGCCAACTAGACATGGAGCCATTGATCACTACCTGTTGAGCCCGACAATCTAGCCAACTTTCTATCCACCTTATAATCCATTCATCCAGCCCATACTTCTTTAACTTGCTAGCAAGAATACTGTGGAAGAATGTGTCAAAAGCTTTGCTAAAGTCAAGGAACAGCATGTTCACTTCTCTTTTTCTTTTACATCTGTCGATGTGTTTGTTTAGTGTGTGAGAGAAGATATCAGCTATAGAGCCAAGTAGTTAGGAATTTCTTTTAGGAGCCTGTTCCCCTCTTTCCTATGTGCACAAAATGACCCTTTCCACTAATAGGAGTTACACATGTAGAAAACTGAGTCTGTGAGACCTCATCCTGAATAAACTAGACAAAGTCTAAATTAGAACAAGTCTAACAAGGAAAACTCTAGCCTGTGAAGAGCCAATACCTTACCCTATCCGTTCCTTAGAAGGGAGTTGGCGGGCTGTTTGGGTCAAGGTTAGAAGAGTACATACCAATAAGCTTCTACTCACTGCTTGGCATTCCAGTATGCCTAGTTCTTGGGACAGTCTATGTCCCTACTTCATCTGCAGTTGTGGTGCCTGAGAACGTCCTCTGTTCAGGTTCAGATGAGGAGACAGAAAAATTCCAGTTCAGTCTTTAAAATGAGCTGTTCTTGGAAAGATAGCATGATCATTTTTAAATAGTCTAGGCTCAGAGTCAGGATGTGTGGGAAGGGCTCCCCTTCCCACGCCTCCAATTACAAGAGCATTTTGGAGGGCTCTGGCCTCTAATGGCCATCAAGTTGCTTCCTTTGGTGACTAATAAGAAGTCTGCTTCCTTGAAAGCAGGTGAGCTGCTGGCACCATCTGTACCTTCAAAACACAGATTTTAGCCAGGGAGATTCCCAATCCCTTCAGATGGTGGCTCCTTTAAATTTTTTCCTAGTTATATACTAGTCAATCCTTTTCCTCCCACTACTCTGCACTATGACATTGCTTAGCATGTCCCTACGTGCCATTCCTGGAGCTCAGTGTGATGGTATATATGATGATCAGGCTGGCAGAATCACAAACCTTGTCCCCTGGTAATAGAGAGGCTGCGGAAAGCCTGACTAGGCAGTGCACATTCACTAAAGAAGAGAGACTTCCTCTTCAGAGCAAGGAGTAACCTTAGCAGATGCAAAGTCCAGAGCATTCAGATTGCTTTTGTGGGCTAGCAGGCACACAGATGCTGCTTTCAGCTGTTTTGGGGCCCTTAGTAAGTACAATATATTATGTGTATACTCTGCTATTTAATAATACTATTTTCTTCTGTATAAACCAACTTATAGCACCAATGAAAAAATAGCCATGGACCAAGTGGGAATTTTTATCACTAATATTGTGGGTAAGCCCAATAACTCTGTATGAGTTATGAAAGGCTTCCTCTGCTCAAGGTAGATGTGCCTATGTGTTTAATCTCCTTTTAGCTGTCACATTTTAGTTCAGTCTAATAATGGAAGGAGTGGAGAGCTAAACACTTTAAAACAAAAAATCTTACATTGCACTTTTTTAAAAAAAAATTCAGGCATGTGAAATGCAGAAAGGTGTGCTGGCTATAGGAGGTGCGCTAATGATGTAGTGCAGGAGCCTTTAAAAACATGGGTTCAAATCATGCTTAAATAAGAGACAAGCAAATTGGAGCTATTGATTTCAATCAAGTCCCTATTTGGCTACATTAAAACCACCACATAACAATGCTTTAGCACTTAAAGAGAGAGACCATCAACTTTATTACATTATTTAGAAACAAAATACAAAGTAAAGCATAACTATGAAAAAATTAATAGTAATCCAGATACCAAACTAGCATGGACTTCAGGGCAATTATTTTTCATTTGTACTAGGCAAAAAACACAGAGAGCAAAGCGTATTCAGTTTAGTTTGAATGTGGTTACATAATAATAGATCTATTAAGCTATTTCTACCTATAGATTTATTTTGTTTCATTTTATTTTTGAGGAGCTCTCTTTTGTTTTCCAAATTTATATGCTCAAGAAAAAAGTGTTGTTACCCCTGAACTGAGAGTAACCAACACTTTCACTAAAAATAAATTCAGAACAAAATGTTGCAGCATTATCTGTAACTGTGTACTGTGTCCATCAGAATGGAGCTCAATCTGTCTAGCCTCCAAGCACTAACCCAGTGGAAGTGTTTGATAACACCACACTTTCTTCTCTCAGAGGGAAACATATCGCAAGGTACTATACAGGACAGACAGCAAAAAGTATGATCTAATGGCTTTTCATTAACCACATTCCAAAGCTACTATGCTTTTGGAAGACAGTCAGCTCATGGGCTAGCAGGATGTCTCATGACATCCTTTTAGTTCATGACCTGCTCAGGATGTAGGTACATTTCAACAGCTTCCAGCAGACAACAACCCCATCTGTAATTTTAATAAAATCTGTTTAAACATTTACTGCTGCTGGGAACTCTAGTATACTGTACAACATCCTTCTGTCTGGCTGGCTACCAGAGAGCCAATGCAGGTCACAAATACCACGGTATGAGTGATATAAATACATAGGCAAATAAAGAGTGATCTGGTGATTCTCAAAGAAAAACAAGATAGCACCTAACTAGTTTTGTTATGCTGATTTTTATTATGGAAAAATTTAAGGGGAAACATTTACCTTACTGTAAATACCCCTGCTTTCCTCTCCTCCCTCCCATTGTATTTTATGTGTCTTGGTTTTCAACAGTTCTGTTGTCAAATCTCTCAGAAAATGCTTTAAGTGTCATTTTTACCAATAACAACTAAGATTACTAGAACTGAAAGACATTAGAAAGTACATTTACTTTCCCCTATTTTTTCAGTTAGTTTACTTTGTGTATTTTGGTAGTGCTTTCTGCATGGTCAGTTTTGCTATTTCCCCCTTTCCATTCAGTTGCTGATGCACCAATCTTGCAGTTTCACACTTTTAATTTTAAGCAATTGAATAGGACTGGTTGGAAAAACTCAGACAAAAGAGTTTTTTCATTGGAATTAGTGGATTTGTCAAAATCAAAAAGTTTTGTGGAGACAGTTTGATTTCAGAGAAGTTCCTCTGGAAGCCAGAAGGATTCTGAGGGAATCTTGCTGTCTGGGTGGGCCTCAAAACCTGTCTGGTTTCCTGCCAGCTGGCCTGTGTGGCTCCTCAGCAACATGCCTGGCAGGGTATTGGGGAGCCAGAGCTTCTAATGTCCACAGCTCTGGGACTGCCTGCACACAGATTGTTCCGGGGCCGGGGACCCCAGTACTTCCAGGGTCCATGGCTCTGGGACACCTCACCATGTGGACTACCATGGCTTCATCCTCTTTCAAGGAGAATTTCAAAAATCTGGGGTTTGTTCTTATTTGGAACTAAACCAAATTTTGAACTAGCAAAATCCTCTGTACCGTGGAATTACCTGTCTCTAGCCAGCTCTCCACATGAGTAATCTTACTGATTTCCATCGGACTACTCACATGCTTAAACAGGGTGACCATATGTTCTGTTTTGGCCAGGACAGTCCCTTTTTTAAGCCCTGTCCTGGCCGTCCTGACTTTTTTTGGCAAAAGTGGACATTTGTCAAAAAAGTGGGATGTAGAGGAACATGCGGGGGCGGGGGGGAAGGGAAGGGTGAGGCGGAGGCGAGCGGCATTGCCAGCCCAGTGTGGCGGGGTGGAGGGCAAGAGGCAGGCTCTGGCAGGGGGCAGGCAGGGCTTGCTTGAGCGAGGAGTGATGCCAGTCCCAGCCTTGCACGGGGAGCCAGGCAGGGCTCGGGTGAGCTGCAAGTCCAGTCCCAGCCTTTGGGAAATATGGTCACCCTATCTAATATGTGTGTCACTGCTCACCCGAACCCTGCCTGCCCCCCGCGCGGGGAGGTGGGCTCCAGAGAGCTGCTTGGGCCAGCCCGTGTGGGAGGAGGGCTCCAATGAGTGGCTCAGGCCAACCCCACAGTGGGGGGGGGGGAGGACTCAGGCCAGCCCCACACGGTATCCCATTTTTCCTTTGGGAAATATGGTCACCCTATGCTTAAAGTTAAATGTACGTGTGGTCACAGGAGATTGGTGCCTGAGTCATTTTCTCTGATTTTTGTATGGGGCTTTCACACAGCAACAAGGAAGAGTGAAGTATTTCTTCAAGCATGAAAAATTAGATTGTAAAACTGCAAGAATTCCCAGGAGGACTCAGGGCCAGGTGTAGTACCTGAAACTCCTTTGTAACTGAGTTTTGAAACGTGACTAGACTTCACATGGACAGTATCGCTTTAACATTTTCAAAGCACTGTTCAAACCTAGGCCCTGCAAGAAGCTCCCTGTGGGCAACTGAAGCCAGTGGGGTTCTATATGGGAGCTTCTTGCTTGCAGGATCAGGGTTTAACTAATCAAGCCTCTCCCACACCCACCGTATTATTGTCTCCATGGGTCTGATTCTGGGAGCACCCACAACTCACCCTCGAAGCTGCAAGATCAGACCTTAAGATACCTGTTTTCAAAAGAGCTCAGGGGCATATTGTCACGTGCTCAGCACCCACAATTGGAGCAGGATTTCTAAAAGAAGTCATTTTAGACACCTCAATGAGAGCTAGATTTCCAAAGCACTCAGCACCCAACAAGTGGAGCTCTTTTGAAAACCTAGCCCCCCGTTGGGGTTGCTGAACTCCTGAAAATCTGGTCCAAACTGACTTGTACAAGGCCCCAGTAGGAGTTGGTGGCAGAGCTGGGATTAGAACTCCTGCGTTCCAAACTCCCAGCCTTCTCTTGGAGCCTTTAGATGCGCCCATGCCTCTTGCTCACTTTCCATGTTGTGTGTCCTGCTATTTGTAGGCACAAGAGGGTAAGCGACAGGCTCCCTGGCTGTGAGTTTCCATACACTGGTGGATTTATGTCAGACATTTCATGTTACTAAATGTCACTGTGAGTGATTTTATGGTTCTAGGTTAATAAGCTGTTCAGCGTCATGGAAGTACTGAACCGTGTGTTGCTCCAGTTGCTAGGGTGAGCACTCATTTTTTTATTTAAAACCGTACATGTAAAGAGCACAGTTCCCAGGCAGCTCTACCTTATGAATTCACTTTTTAATTTTTTAAAAAATTTATTTCCTCTTTTTCTAAATAAATATGTGTCTCATTCCAACCAGTGTGGTTTGATTCATGCTAACCCCATTTCCTTTATGCCTTGCATGTCTCAAGAGCCCATAACTATGAAGCTCCACCCATACATCAGGGAGGAAAGTATGAGAGACTAGAAAAGGAGCATAATTTACACTGGACAAGTGCTCTGGGCAATTATTTTTATTAAATTACACGGGAAAATCTCATCAATTCAGTCTCTTTGCGATGACACAGACTCAAAGTTCTCCAACAACTATGACGTTCAACACTCATTTATTTTCAGTCAAGAAATAGCTTCAGAACTGAAGCTATTTCTGTCTTCAGCTTAGAAATGAGAATGGTCCAAAACCCCACTGAGCCTTGGGATAATTTGGATCAGGACCAGAAATTCACAGTTTGGACAGTCACCAGTGGAACGTAAACAAGGATTTAAAAGTGTAGATTTATAATATATAATCAGAAAATGATTTTAAAAATACAATTAAAAAAAATCCCAGATTTTGGTTTCCCCAATACTTTGAGAACTCAGATGTTTCTTGTTGAAAACATTCCTTCAGAAGCATCTACTTCAGTGCCAGTGGTGGTGGTGGGTAATGTACTTTCAGATTTTCCCTGACTGCCCTGGCTTTGGAACAATAACTTACACACACACAAAGGAATGGGGGGAAAGAAGAGCTCCACTGGAACACCCTGCTGAAGGACTCCCATGTAATCTCTCAACATTTTTCTATCTGCCCCACTTTTTACCAGTAGGTACCACATTGTATTCCTCACTGGTTGTCAGGAATCAGGGCCTGCAGCAGATCTAGTCTCCAGACAGTCTCATCAGTACAGCTGGCCTGCAGGAGGTTGCCTGACTGGCCACGCAACTTGACTGGCTGGAGGGGTCAACAGGCCAGCTCTCCTGCGTTACCATGTTCCTGCTGCTCCTGCCTTGCACCCAGCCTTGCCTCTGTCCTGAGCCTGCCTTGAACCCTTCCTTGACAGCTATGCTGCTTGCTCCAGTTCCTGACCTCCAGCTTGACCTGTGACTGATTCCTGACTCCAGCTTGACACTCAGTTCTGGTATCCAGTTCCTGCCCTCCGGTTTGTCCCTTGGCTCCAGCATCTGACTACCAACTCCGGCTTGTCCGTTGGCTCTGGTATCCAGTTTCTGCCCTCCATTGTGACCCTTGGCATCAGCTTTGACTACTGACTCTGGCTCTGATCCTAGTCCTTGGTTCCAACGCTTGGTTCACTACACCTGCTCTGCCCACTAGGCTAGACCACCCTTGTCCTCATTGCTTGACACTAGCTTGTCCACAATTTCCAGAAATATTCAATACATCAACAGTTAAAAGGAAAGAGTAGATCTGGGTAGCAGGTGTTTATCATCTGCACATCTCTAGAGAAGAATAACCCTCACTGTATTTCCATGCCCACTTGAAATGGAGAATGGCCATGACCCTGTAAGTGGCTCTGTTTGAGTCACTCCCTACATCATATTTTATTCCTAATATTCTTATTGCTTGCCTACATCAGTTTTACCACATATGTAGATTTTTGTCATGCAGGCAAATAAGGAGGCTAAGCTTTAAATAATATGGCATATGTTTTATATTTGCCACGTAGAACGAGAGTTCTTCATCTGATTTATGCACCACCTGGACAAAATTATTTTTATTGTGGGTTTATTTCATTTGCTCCAGCATCCCCAACTGAAAAAAACACTTGTAAACTGCCAGTGATGACGGACAAAGAAATCAGCTTTGAAAGACAAATTTACTGAAAATTCAGAGACTCTTTACACATGCAAATGAAAATGCTGTTGTAATAATTTTTAACTAGCAAATGCAAGGTAATCCTGGAGAGAGTAGTCTTCAGTCTCTTGCATCATTCCCTTACAGAATGCTGGGACTGTAGGATAAATTCACTAACAGCGATAAAACATTGCAGCAGAACAAATGCATACATTTGGCTGGAATGCATGCATAGTTTAGCTCTTTTTAGAACACCATCAAGAAACACTATCAGGTTAATAAGCTACCTTTATGACAGCCTTGCAAAATTGTCATGATATTTTACCAGATGAATCACTAAATCTCCTCGATTTCTACCCTTTACAATTATCATAATCATAGAAAACTAAATATTTCACTCATCATCAAAACAAATAATTTACCCTGGTGATTTGGGAATAGAGTTCTGTAAGGCATGTTTATGGTATTCACCATGAAAAGTGCACACATCAGGCATGTATGACATATATTATGTTGTGGCTGTTATATAAATCCCACTAATAATGCAGGAGAGCCCATATCTGGAATAGACTGAATGGTATTATGAGTTTAAATCTGCCATCCAAAGAAATGATACTCTTTATCTAATCAGATTTTTAAAAAGAAAGCTGCATAACATACAGCTCCTAGGACAAGGGGGCCTTTGGGTGTTACTGTGATGCCACTAAATAATAGTAATACAAATCTATAAAAGTCATAGTAGCTAGGAGGTTTCGGTTCTCTTTCTACCTGTACTAGTCCTTTGCTGTGCAAAATCCACCTACAAAAATACAATGTAATAAGAATATGTAAAGCTAAATTCTGTCCCCTGTGTCAATGCTGCATTGTAGGGCTGGGCACGAAGGAGGATTCTATGGGGAGTTCCTCCCCCTTCCACACCCTACAGAACAGCAGTGGACAGGATTTTTTGCTGGGAAATTCCTCCCACTTCCAGGCCCATTTCACAGCTCCTTTTGAGGCTCCCAGATTGCATAAATCCCAGCTGAACTAGCATCCCCATTGTAGATGGCAGTGGCCAGAAGATCTGTTGTTGTGTGGAACTGGCTCAGGAGGGTGCGCTGCCTTGCCTGCCCTGCTCTCAAAGCTTGTTGTGCAGGCTGGCTCAGTGGCTTTCAATGAATCTGGGCTGTGTGGTGCGCAAAGGGTGCTGACTTCTTGATTGGGATGCTGTCCCTCCTCTTGTTCTGCTGTCCACTCTAGCTGCTGAGGAGGGAGTAGAACTTGCCATTAGAAAACTGGCAGATCTAAGAAGCTCTTCCCACCAAAACTGATTTTAAATTGACAAATACAGTTCATTCTATATACAGCATGGGTGCATGTTGCATTTGCTTCTCTATCATAAGCGCATGTGGCCTTTGAAATGGATACAGACTTCGTGATTTGCTGAGAACACCTTAGACCCAATCCACACTCCTATCATAAACATGTAGTCTCGAAATAAAGGGAAGACAGTATAATATAGTTACAGTAGATGGTGCTAGACAAGTACAAAAGACAGTAGGCAGTCATTTAAGGATACCTGCAAGATATAAGCTAAGCTGTTCAAAAAATGTGCAATTTAGATTTATCAGTTCAGGAGGGAGAGTCAGATGAAAACAGTTGAGCTGGGAAGATTATTAAATACAAAACCCTGTGTGTAAACAATGCTCAGGTTATTACACAAAATGACGAAAGGGAGGGGTGCAAATGCTGTCCCTGGTGGCATCCACATAATGTCAATGAAATCAAATGAGTGGAAGAGGAGGGGGTAGGTGGGAGCAGGACTGAGGGCAGCATGTGGTTCAGGCACTTAAAAGCTGCGGCTGACATTCCATTCTTATCATGCTTTTAGACAGAGGGAGAGAAGACACAATGATATACGAGTTAGCATCAGAGTGGGAGGCTCAGCTCTAAGTTCCGGATGTCTATGGGTTTGTATCAAACTGTTAATAATATATAAATACAGTCGTTTGCATTTATTTTTATATGAAGGAAAAATTCTGTGGTGTAAACTGTGTTTGGATTACCATTTTAGTGTGGAGTTACACACTATTCAAGACTGCATGCTAGTTCCTCTCTTAGAGCCACAGTATTGCATTTGAATGTGTGAGAACTTGATAGATCTGCCCACTAAAAAATCATCGTCAGGGCATTAGTTTGTATATGTGCATATTAAATAGCATTATGGAAATACACAGGTCTATTGGGGATTATTCTATTATGCCAATAACGTTCCTTATTATGCCAA
Organism: Dermochelys coriacea; assembly: GCF_009764565.3. Classification (NCBI taxonomy): domain Eukaryota; kingdom Metazoa; phylum Chordata; order Testudines; family Dermochelyidae; genus Dermochelys; species Dermochelys coriacea. The sequence goes on from NC_050068.2 coordinate 152,299,978, forward strand.
TAACGTTCCTTATCAAGTCAAATGTATAGCTTTTTTGTTAGCGCGCCTACATTATTACAAATATAAGTCTGCATAGGTGGTAATACAGAGTTCTACATGACACCACCTGTTTCATATGTTTGCGTGAGTACAATGTGCAGTTCTGACTCAAATGTATATTATTATCTATACTGGAAATAATAAAGATATTAAAATAATGTTATGGAAAATGCTTCCAGAAAATGCATAATAGCCAATATGCAAATATTAATCACTGGCAGGCAGGCTGGCCTGCAGACTCAGCATTGCTTTGCCATGCAGCATCAGTGCACAGTCATGTAAGAAACGCTGGTCTGAGGCTAACTTTGGGCTCTCACTTACTGGCATCTGCCAGGCAGGACAGGGATCACAGTGGAGGTGACACTCTGAGTCTCTAAAGGAGAAAATTGCATGATGTATCATCACTCATGAGCATCCACTAGAGAGCTGTTTAGAGTGAGATTACAGTCTCAGTGGAGACTCTCATCCCTTTCGGTCATAGGGTTATTATGATGATGCCGTTGCCGCTTGCGTGGAGGATGGTAGGAGGGGATTTAAATGATGGCCAGAAGGAAAGGCTGGATGAAATCTCCACAAACCCTGTTCAGATTAACTCAGATTCCTGAATCCCTGCTTTGGGAGACTTGAAAACAGCCAAATTGATTTTTTTTTCCTTCTTCAAAAAAATGCCTTAAACCTTGATCTACAAGTTTGCAAGCCATGTTTTGGTCCAGAATGAAACAAATCCCTGAAAATAAGGGTTTTGCTAATTAAAAACAAGGGGCTTTGTTCTCTCCCCAGCTCTAATTTTATACTAGTGAAATAACATTGACATTGTGGATTTACTCCTGATTTATGCTGGTGTAACTAAGAGTAGATCATGCTCAATACTGGGGTCTGTTCTTCCCAAGGGATTTTTTGTTTGTAAACTCCGATTAGTATGAAAAGGAGAAAAATCTCTGAGCAATTCTGTGCTCTCTGGCTCAATCCATACTATTAATTATCATGCTTATTATGGCAGTGCCTAAGGGCAATCTGAGAACTAAGCCCCATGGTGCCAGGTACTGTACAAATATAGAATAAGACCCAATCCCTGCCCCAAAGAGCAGTCTAAATAAACAAGACACAAAGTGGAGGAAGGGCTATAACACACAAACAGTGAACAATATGATGGGAGCAAATGGCATGTTGGTTCTGCAATATCTTTATTATTATTTTTATTTTTTTGTCCTAGTAATGCTGGTTGAACACTGTTTAAGATTGATTCCAGTACCTGAAAATAAATGATAATTAACTAAAGGCTATTTGGGATAAAAACAGAAGGAGATTTTGCCTCCACCCCACAAAGTTGGCTTCCTCTGTAGGAGGAGATGCTACAAAAATGCTCTCACTTGCTGATTGCACATCCAAAATGACGATAATACGTCACTATCTTAATGTTAAGGCGCCCTTGCAAGATTTAATTTGAGAATTCCTCAAGGAATGCAAAAATCAAGTGACTCTCAGCCTATGCTTTATTAGACCAAAAGGGAATGCTCGTCATACAAACCTTTTGCAATTTAACTAAATATTTTTATTTTTATTGGTGCTCATTACAGTTGTATTCAATGGAGAAGGGACATCATGGAGCTGATGTTAATTCTTCTCCTAGCAGCATGCATTCCTGTTGAGATTTGGAAGGGGGACATGTCACAAAGAATAGCTGTTCCCTTTCCCAATTCTCTTCTGAGCTACGGAGCCCCAGCCTGCTCAGAATCTTACATGGAGGTTTCCATCAGCTTGGGAGGATCATTCTTCAGAGTCACTTCTCCCCCTGCATCCACACTCTGCATTCTGTTATCTTTAGCTTCTGTTCCTCTCCACCAACACAAGTGAAATGTTGCTTACTGACCCATACTTTCGAGGCCACTCCCACGCCCCCACCTCCTTGGGTTGTGTGCATACCTAATGCTGCTTCTAACTCCAAGGACATTCTAGTTCAGTGAGACTTTTTTATTATTTTTGCCTGAGGAAAACACTGTAGTATTGTTATTTAATTGTGCTTTGTTGCTAAATTATTGTTGTTTGTTTTCTCTGCATTAATTTTATGTTACAGAAGCATTGCAATATTCTCACTTTTTTCTTCCAAATTTGGGCATAATACTATAAGGCCTTGGCATACAGACTAGTCCCCTTACAAAGAGCTTGGAGGATTAGGCATAAAAAACAGTTATGTGAAAACTAGAAGAGATGTAGGTGAATCTCTGTAGAACAGATACAAATTATCCCCTGGATTTCAGCAGGACTCAGACAAATTGGTCCACAAATTTCTTTCACATTTTAAACTGATTTCTACTGACCTTGGTCATCGGTGCCTGAAGCTACAGTATTGATGATCTGAAACTCACCAAGAGACATCATTTATAATGTTAAATTTCCTTACGGCCATTTTGGATTTGAAGCAACAAACTTTCTTGGGTCCGAGTTTAGTATACCTTGACAACAGGTTACAAAGAGACGGGCATGTTAACCGTCTACCTTTGCATTACCACCCTAAGTGAAGTAATCATTCCACAACTGTACACAGAGAGCAAAAATATAGATTAAATAGGAACAGAATGAAACTTAGTAGCCCCTCACCTGCACCAACTGACTATACTCAGGGCCAGCCCTAGATCAAATGGTACTCCAAGTGAGAAAAGATTTTTCCCCACCCCCTCGCCCCCCATTTGTTGAACTTTTGAATATCTTATTTTTATGGCATTTGTAGCCCATTTCATGACTTTGATGCATGATCTGCATGCATGATTTATCACAAGACACGAAGAAAGCTCTTGGATTCAGCACAAGGATCCTTGCCTGGATGCCGCTATTTCTTCCCTTCATGTTCGCACCGTTGTTGTAGTCTGGGCCATGGCACTCCTGAACTTTATTTTATTCTCATTCAAAATGTTCTTAAACAGTTCTGTTAGGTCTTTTCCTGTAGAATTGTCCACAGACTGGAAACAGATAAAACGTTCCTTTATTTGGATACAGCCATCCTAATAGTCAACGAATCTTACTGTAAATGATATCTTCTCACTGTGACTAATGTTGGAAGTGCAGTCCATTATTATGGCATAGTAATTCTCTTTGCCAAGCCACATTAACATCTTATTGAATACCTTCCTTGCTATAAGGTCAATCAATTAGTTTTGAATTGTTTTGCTGCAGTAATGGTCCATAGCTTCTTTACAAATTACTCAACATAAGTGCTCACACATGATGTCACTGTATTTCCCTAGAAGTTCTACCAAACCAAGGAAATTATTGTTATGTTCAGTGAACAACTTATCCAACAAGCACCGGAAAGCCAAATTATTCTTTGCAAGGAAGAGGGTAGTTGAGATCAGATGCTCGAGCACGTTCCTCCAGTGCTGGGTTTCTACATTAAAGCATTTATTCAGCTTGAGCCTGGATTCAACGTCCATCCATTTGGAATAGGCCGTAAAATGGCTGGGTGACTTTTCATGTTGCTTCAGAGTGTCAGCTAAGTTATGCCAGTAATTGTACCTGGAAAGCGCAGGCAATGATTTGACATTCTTATAAAATATTTTGAACCAAAACCAGAACACTTTGTCAGTTGATTTTGAGGAAACTAGCCAATGCTGATTCAGTTTCTCACCATTCTCGAGCACTCTTTCACAGTGTGACTTTGAAAAGTGTCACTTCTGATCTGATTATTTACTGGAAATGTCATCGCCTCGATTCTGCCCAGCCCGTTCAAAACTGTACAATGAATATCGGCAGAATTTAGGATTGCAGGCCATAAAGTGGGATCTGATGTATCGATTTGTGGTGTGCAATTTTCTCACTGCTGTTTCTGTCATCGTATGATGCTGATTCTTCTTTATTGCTTCTCTCCTTTTCATGTGAACCAGATTTTTCTTTATCATCACTCTCTTTTACGCCGCCAGGAAAACTGGATGATTCTCCATCATTTTCCTCGCATTTCCGTTCCTTATCTTCAGGTAAACCTGCTAATTCCTTAGTAACAGGACTTCTATCATTTATGCTTTGCTCCTCAATTTCTTCTGCACTGGGACAATTGCTACTGCCTAAGGCCCGGTCTATGTTGTTCTGTTTCAGATATTTTCCCATCAAATTTGCCCCTTGCTAGATTGCAACTGAGCTTTTCGCTTCCCATACTGAGCTCCTGAAGGCTTCTTCAGGGGCATCTTTTATCTTCTACAGGGGGAAAAACAGACAATATAAGGAAGAGCAAAAGTCTATGTTCCGCAGTCTTAGAAAGTCATCAAACATTACATGTTAAGCATGGCAAAAGAAGTAACAGTATTGCTTTTATATTGTTGCATAGATAGGGGATCGATATCTCTGGTGACTCATTAAATATGTCTTTTATTGTCACTACGTACACTCTTCAAGTCTTAAAACACAAGTACCCTTTTACAATTATACAATAAAACAAGGTTCACAGTATTGCAGCTGGGCTCTCACTTCGTTCTTATATCTCACTGACTGAGTGACGATGCCCCACCACTGATATACCCATGAGGGCATGGCTGACAACATTGTAGGAGATTCAAGGAAAACGTAGTTTTCAGAAAGTCTGGAAGGTTCCATGAGATTCTACAAAGGTCCAGAACTTTCTAGGAAGTTCGTGAAAAATAAATTCCGATACAGAATACCAGAAACATTTTACTTCAAACATTCTATTTTCCCTTTTGTTGCTAACAACGAAAACAACACCCCAAGCCTGGCACTCTCCACTTCCAGCATCTAGGCAGTTGCCTGGGTCACCTGCCCCTAAATCTGATCCTGGCTATATTGAACTATAATCCATAACATATACAACAGATTACAAGAAAAGTCAATTGCCTAATCCATATGAGATATTGCTATTGAAGAACCTATCCAAGCGGTACTCCCAGGGCTAAAAATATAACACTTGAATACAGTATATGCACATATTTAATCACTTTTCTCCCACAAAACCTCAGGTTATTTTACAAACATTGTGCAGCAGAACTACTTCATGACTGATGAAGTGTAGCCATTGATGGGTTGGAATGGGCCAATAACTGCTATTTTGTGCCAGCATGCATATGGCAAAACTGTTAATGAAGATTGTTTCTTTGATTACCATTGAAGAGGGAATTAAGACTTGCCTTAGTGTACGGTCTATACTGAAATTCAAGCAAGATACCAAGCTTGTCAGCCTATTATTGAAAAATATTATGTAACTATTAATGTCACGAGAGCAGAGGACATCAGAAGCATGTCTCTTATAGTTATCTTTAGCACTATGCATATCACCACCTCCAGTAGATCCTGCTGTTTCTTAGAGGTCTTCCATGAAAGGCCCTGATCCTGCAAGGTACTGAGCCCCTCACCTCCCATTGACTTCACTGGGAATTAAGAGACTTTCTTGGCACCTTACATGGGATGCTGTGCAACTTGTAGTACTAACAAACCGGACTAAGCTTAACTTCAGAATTTTTTTTAGCTCAGAGTACAAGGTGATATGACCAAGACATTGAATTTATTCTGTCTTCTGGCATCCTTTGCTCTTCATGGAGTTTTGAGATACCTTCATTTTAATCCCCACCATCAAGACCTTGTATTACAGGAATTCTCCTAGTTGAGGAGGTTTGGACAGGATTTCCTTTGCACCCTCCCTGTCAGTATGTTCCTTATCTATCCAAGAGTCTTTGCTGTACAGCGATGTTAGGCACACCTGCACCACCAGATACTGGATGCATGAGCTTCCTCATTGCTCACAGCCCTTGCTGGACTGAGGAGTCAGATAAGGACAGGAACAAGCTGGGTTTCCCATATTTCAATGCAGCGCATAGCTATCACACTGGTCTCACCCTAAAGAATAAATATTTAAAACAAATGATACTGAGGATTAAACTTTGTGCCACAAATGCATGTGATCACCTTCTGCCAACAGCAGGAAAGAAGGAATTGCACACACATATAATATCTATACCTATAGCTACTTCATAATTGCTTGGTTTCAAAGTAGCAGCCGTGTTAGTCTGTATTCGCAAAAAGAAAAGGAGTACTTGTGGCACCTTAGAGACTAACAAATTTATTAGAGCATAAGCTTTCGTGAGCTACAGCTCACTTCATCGGATGCATTTGGTGGAAAAAACAGAGGAGAGACACACACACAGAGAACATGAAACAATGGGTTTATCATACACACTGTAAGGAGAGTGATCACTTAAGATAAGCCATCACCAGCAGCAGGGGGGGGAAAGGAGGAAAACCTTTCATGGTGACAAGCAAGGTAGGCTAATTCCAGCAGTTAACAAGAATATCAGAGGAACAGTGGGGGGTGGGGTGGGAGGGAGAAATACCATGGGGAAATAGTTTTACTTTGTGTAATGACTCATCCATTCCCAGTCTCTATTCAAGCCTAAGTTAATTGTATCCAGTTTGTAAATTAATTCCAATTCAGCAGTCTCTCGTTGGAGTCTGTTTTTGAAGCTTTTTTGTTGAAGTATAGCCACTCTTAGGTCTGTGATCGAGTGACCAGAGAGATTGAAGTGTTCTCCAACTGGTTTTTGAATGTTATAATTCTTGACGTCTGATTTGTGTCCATTCATTCTTTTACGTAGAGACTGTCCAGTTTGGCCAATGTACATGGCAGAGGGGCATTGCTGGCACATGATGGCATATATCACATTGGTAGATGCGCAGGTGAACGAGCCTCTGATAGTGTGGCTGATGTGATTAGGCCCTATGATGGTATCCCCTGAATAGATATGTGGACAGAGTTGGCAACGGGCTTTGTTGCAAGGATAGGTTCCTGGGTTAGTGGTTCTGTTGTGTGGTGTGTGGTTGCTGGTGAGTATTTGCTTCAGATTGGGGGGCTGTCTGTAAGCAAGGACTGGTCTGTCTCCCAAGATCTGTGAGAGTGATGGGTCGTCCTTCAGGATAGGTTGTAGATCCTTGATGATGCGTTGGAGAGGTTTTAGTTGGGGGCTGAAGGTGATGGCTAGTGGCGTTCTGTTGTTTTCTTTGTTGGGCCTGTCCTGTAGTAGGTGACTTCTGGGTACTCTTCTGGCTCTGTCAATCTGTTTCTTCACTTCAGCAGGTGGGTATTGTAGTTGTAGGAATGCATGATAGAGATCTTGTAGGTGTTTGTCTCTGTCTGAGGGGTTGGAGCAAATGCGGTTATATCGTAGCGCTTGGCTGTAGACAATGGATCGAGTGGTATGATCTGGATGAAAGCTGTTAAAGTCATAAACATATGCCTCCTTATTTCATTCTGATGCAGGAGTGCTGCAATAATCAAATGATAGCATATCTGCAAGAGGCTGTTTATACTGTTTATTAAATTGATCAGAATATAAGGAAGTAGAAAAAAAAAATGAAGCACTGTTTCTTTTACCCAGTGAAGTCTGGCCTCTTTATAGATTTATCCAAAGTCAAGGACTTGGACATATGCCTACACATTCTGAAGAAATATAAAATTAGCTAACCATATTTAAGTTTCAGGCAGACTATACAAGATATATATAAATGCATTATGTTGCATTTCATCTTCCATTTTGTTACCCAGTCACCCAATTTTGTGAGATCCCTCTGTAACTCTTTGCAGTCAGCTTTGGACTTAACTATCTTGAATTGTATATCATCTACAAACTTTGCCACTTCACTGTTCACTCCCTTTTCCAGATCATTAATGAATATGTTGAACAGTAGTATTTACCTCTCTCTATTGTGAAAACTGACCATTTATTTAAAACAAACAAGAGGAAGTACTTTTTCACCCAGTGCACAATTAACCTCTGGAACTCATTGCTATGGGATGTTGTGATGTCCATAAGTATAATTGGGTTCAAAAAGAAGTAGATAACTTCATGGAGGATAGGTTTCAGAGTAGCAGTGGCTATTAGCCAGGATGGTCAGGGATGCAACCCCATGCTTGGGGGTGACCCTAACCCGCTGACTGCCAAAAGCTAGGAGGGGGAGACAAAGGTGGATCACTCTAACTGCCCTGTTTTGTACACTGTCAGAAGAAAGGATACTGGACTAGATGGATAATTAGTCAGACTCAGTATGGAAGTTCTGAGGCAGGCAACCTCCAGCAGCACAGGGAATAGCAGCAGGTTCAGCTGGAATGATGGGTGTCGGTGCCTTGCTGCTACTCATGCTGATCAGATATATTTCATTGTATTGTTGAAATCATGTTCTTTCTGACTGACTGGTTTTTCTGTCTCTCCCATCATCTTCACTCCCAAATCCCAAATGTATATATGCAAATGTAGGTTGAATTTCAGTCTCTCCTCTGTCTCACAGGTTGCACAGTCATTCTACCCTGAGTTTGCACTGTGCTTTGTGTCTCTCTATTTTCACTATAGGCTATGGTCACTCATTCTGTATTTGATAACTCTGCCTTACCTTTGTGCATTTCACAGTGGCGTACGGTAAACTGCTAGTATGGCGGAATGCTAGCTTGTCGTTTTTCATCTGTTCTTCCCAGTAACTTGTATATGAAAGTTACAAGGCCTGGGCTCATGTCCAGAAAAATTATTTTTGACTTGCTAGTTTTAGTTTTTGACTCGTATGCTAGCTTGTCGTTTTTCATCTGTTCTTCCCAATAACTTGAGTTTGAATATTACAAGGCGTGGGCTCACATCCAGAAAAATTAGTTTTTGACTTGCTAGTGCTTCCTGGCAGTGGACAGATCGTTTGTTCCTGCGGTGGAGAGGGCACCGGAAAGTTCATGGTGGCTTTTGTACGTTGGCTACGAGTCAGAGAGGAAAATGTCTTAGTTTAATTTGGCAGCTGCTTTTCTGGGCGTGCGTTCTCCGCAAGTGCTTTAGTTAGCCGTGTGTCTTTTCTGCCTGTGGCCAGGTGGGCATTAGCGGCGTGTGGGCCTTAGGAGTGATCCTGTGCCCGCTATCTGTGCATGCATTAGGCGTGCTCCTGACTTTGCAGAAATGTAGGGGGAGGTCTGCAGTACAAGGATGGGACCAAAGTCTCCTTGGGAGCCAAGGCACTGAACTCTCCCAGGGCGGGGCGACTGTGACACAGCGGCTGAGGCGTTACCACCTGTCTGCGCGGGGCAGCGATGGACGGCCCCCGCCCCGTGTTGTGGTTGATCAGTTGTCAAGGTAACGCTCCACGGCACTCTCCCCCCCCCCCTCACGTGTCCCTTCAGCGGCCGCCTCTGTTACCAGGGTCGCCAGAGGGAGAGAGGGAGGGCTGTTGTTTCTGATTGGCTGCCGCCGAACCTTGCTTATTAGCATACGGCGGCGGAGCCTGGCTAGTGGAACGCGAGCCGATTGGCTGAGGTTGGAGGTGAGGCTGTGGGGTGATCCCGGGCCCGGCGCAGCCCGCCAACTCGCCGGGCGCGGGCAGAGGGACAGAGAGGGCGGGGTCGAGTGCGCGCCTGTTGCCCGCCCCCTCCTTCCGCGCGTTCTGGTTTTGCCTCCTTCCGGGAGGGAGGGTTGGGCGGCGCGTCGCGCGCCTGGCCTAAGGTGGCCTTCGGCCGGCGGCGCCTGCTGCCGCCCGGCTGGGGGAAGGGCGGTGCACGTGCTCGCGGTGCAGCCTGCTCCGGTTGCTGCCCAGCTGGGAGAAGACAACGCGAAGGAAGCCGGGCTGTTGCTGGACAGATTGGCTGCAAATGCGCAGCGCTGCTGCTACCGCACGGGGCTTGATGGGGGAAGGGAGGCGGGAGGCGGGCAATGTGCCGTGGCAGGCGGGAGGGAACGCCTTGTCTCGGCGTGCACAGCGGCGCTTTGTAATGCTCTGCCCTCGCTGCTGTGGGCAGTAACCAGCATGCCCGTGTCAGCCAGTCCGCTCAGGGCGCAAAGCTGGGCAGAGCGGAGCGCCTCCCATCGCCTCTGTTGGGCGAAGGGCGACAGCAGGTCGAGAGAGACCGGTTTAACAAGGACTGCATTCCTGGATCCCAATAGGATGAGTAAACCGTGTCCTCCCCGGCTAATTACCCCCTCCGTATGCCGGGGTCAGAGCGCCGGCTGCGCATCAGCACCGGAGAGGAGCTGGTGTGTGCAGTCCGTGGGGCTACTGATTCCATCTCCCTCCTCTTTACAGGGCAATATGAGGAATCGCATTCGCTGTAAAGTCCCTTCAAAGGCAGCAGCATGCGGGACCGGCGTGTCACTTAGGGGGCGTGCCTGGCTATGCAGCTAGGGCGTGCGAAACCACCGATTTGCTCGCTACCATGTATGAGACCGACCTGTTGCGATCCCCCTCCCCCACAATGCAGCAGAGCCGAGCCACATCACCACCCGTGCCAAATACATTCCCACCCGGCATGTTACAACCTGCTGCTACAGACACATACATACAAACATACATATTGGGCAGTAGGGAAAGAGGTTTAAAACTGGGTGTGTTCCAGACTCCCTGTTTTTGGATTACGGTCCGCGGAGCGAAAGGCAGTTTAAAGCGGGGTGTTTTACAGTCTCCTTTTCTCTGAGATTTAGGAAACCGGTTTAAAGCTGGGTGTAACAGTCTCTCTCTCTCTCTCTCTGGGCACGGGAAGGATTTGCGTGTATTACACAATCCAGTTCTTTCTTGGACCAAGGCACCCAGGTATCGCTGAAGCACGGTAGCAGGGGCTCTCTGTCCATCCACACGGCATGTATAACGTGCTTATCTGCAGAGTAGCTAAGTGGTGTACGTAAAAAAAGATGGGTGGGTTACTCTCTCTCTGGAGTTGGGGGGCGGGAATTTGAAGATTGGGGTGGGTGGATTTTGCTTCAGGGCTCTGGGGAGGAGAAGTAAGATGGATTTGTGTTAGAGCGGGAGGATTAGGGTGGTTTGGGGAATGCTGTGTTCCCGTTGTCTAGGCGTGGAATTCCAGGCTGACTGTGTTAGGGGGTTTCCTCCTGTGGGCTGGGTGCAGCTGGCGTGAGGTGTGTTGTACTCGAGCCCTCTGTGTGAGCGAGGAGGAGGATTGTGGTCTACTAACTTGGTTCCCCCTGGGAACCAGAGGGAGTTTTCTTTTGCGAATGCCCAGATCTATCCTGCTGGGATGCTTGGGGTACTTGCTGGAACTGCCTCTCTGACAGTTGCCCGAGGTATCTGTCTCCTGGGCTCACATTGCCACTGTTTGCATGGCTTATCCGGCCGAGATGGAACTGTGATTCAGCGCGAGAGTCACCATTCCACTGCGCGCTGTGCCCTGCTCTGCCCACTGACTCCTACGGGACTGAGTCAGGGAGCGGCTGGTCCCTATACATAGGCATGGATGGATGGGGCTATGGATAGCAAACCAATCCAATCCGGAGGAAACAGGACCAAATTCGGCCTTGATGCAAACGGGGTTGCGCACCGCCGTGTAGCTGGCTCCTTTCCCGTCGCCGGCCCGGGTGCAGAGTGATGGGTGGGATGCGCTGTAGCAGGAGCTGGTACCTCGCCCACCCGGCTTCCCTCCCGCGGCCACTAGCTTTGGCAGGCTCTGCCTCCGGGTGCGCGCTGCGCCCTCCCCTTATGGGTGTCAGGCGAGAGGCGGAGCCGCCATCCAGTCCCTTGTAGCAGGAGCCGGTATTACTCGCGGTCACTCAGAGCCGCCTTTATCTTGCTCCAATGCAAGGGGGTGGCACTTGGGAACACCTTATTTTACCATACACGCTATAAATACACCACCTGGAATGGGAGCAGGGCTACCGGCCGCAGCGGGACACAGCGACGCACGGACACCCGGACACCAGCAGCCAGACCCGAGGAACCGGCAGTGAGGCTCGACTCTACAGGACATTTGGTGGGTGTGGGCTGCCCGCGGCGTCCCCCTGATCTGAGCGGGTGATGGGGTGAATGGCAGTGGGAGCTCCCAAGGCGGCTTGCATGGCTCTGTGGCTGTGTCACGCTCACAGGGGGCTCTTTTAATTTATTCCCCCCGCAAGGCGTTGTGTTTCTGCCATCAGAGGTGCTCCCTTTGCGTCCCCATCCCCCAGTGAGCCGTGGGGCGTGGACTGGAAGAAGTTGATCTTGCATCTTCTGAATGAGAAATCGAAACGCAGCTCGGTTTCCTCCGTTAGCTGCTGGCTTTGGTGATGATGCGCTGACAAAGGATGCCGCGAGATATTGGGCAGGGGGCCACCGGGAGAGGGTTGAGGTCAGAGGAGATTTGCACAGAGAGGTAGGAGCTATGGGGCGGGGGAACGGAGGGCTCGGCCTTGGAAGGTGCACGGATAGAGGAGTTCGGAGGAAAGATCGGAGGCAAAGCCCTGAGCGGGGTTGGGGTTAAAATGGGGAGCTGAAGGGGACGGGGGCGAAGAAGGAGTTTGCTGAGGGATAGGGGGAGAAAAAGGTGAAGCTCTGGGAGAGGGTTATGGGTAGGAAGGCGAAGTACTGATAACTGGGGGTTGGCGCATGGCGCAAAATGCCCTCCATCTAAACAGCATCTATCCTTCTCTATTCCAGCAAACCGCCCTTCAGCGTTGCAGCGAGCAAGCGGGGGGAAGGCGTTGGAGATACAAGGCCTGGCTTCTGGTGGCCCTTGCAAGGAGATTTGGGGGGGCAGAAGAAGGAACCGGCTGCTGTGTCCGTGCTCCCCAGGCACCCGGTGATCGCTGGCATTGCACCCCACCCATCTGCCAACATGATGCAGATCTGCGACTCCTACAGCCAGAAACACTCCCTCTTTAACGCCATGAACCGCTTCATCGGGGCCGTCAACAACATGGACCAGACGGTGATGGTGCCCAGCCTGCTGCGGGACGTGCCGCTGCTGCTGGAGGAGCTGGACTCGGGGGGCGGCTGCGGGGAGGGGGATCCCCAGCTGTCGCCGGGGGACGCCGGCGCCTTCTTCTCCCGCCGGGACATGTACAGCCATTACCTGCTGCTCAAGTCCATCCGCAACGACATCGAGTGGGGGGTGCTGCAGCAGGGCGCCGAGGAGGCCAGCCGGAAGAAGGACAAGCTGAGCGGGGACATTGGCCGGGGCCTGCCGGAGTCCGCGGTGGAGGAGGAGGATCTGGAGAAGCAGTTCCACTATCACCTGAGCGGACTCCACACGGTGCTCTCCAAACTCACCCGCAAGGCCAACGTGCTCACCAACAGATACAAGCAGGAGATCGGCTTCAGCAACTGGGGGCACTGAGCCGGGGCAGGGCTTGGCATGGGGTGGGGGGCGCTTCCGAGCAAGGGATCCCTATCTGGCGGGGGGGCGGGGGGGAAGGGTGGTAGGGAGGGCTCAGGGGACGAGGAGCATGTGTGTGTGGCGCGCGTGCAAATGGAGGGGGATGAGCATGGGATGGGCACGGAGGGGGAGCGAGTGTGTGACGAGGGAAGCGGGTGGGGGGGCGCGTGCCAGAGGGGGAATGAATGAATGACTGCGCCCGTGGAGCAGGGGGGCAGGGAGAGAGGGGCAGGGGTGTGTGTGTGTGTGGCGTGCATGCATGTGGCGGCAGGGGCGGGTGGACGTGAGGCATGGCGGGCACATCCTGCCCGGGTGTGCGAGCAGCTGTGCGCTGCAGGGCGGCGGGGATCTTTGCCTGCGCAGGAGCGGCAGCAGAACGGCGGGGGTGTATCAAGTTTCCTAGCCTGGGAGCTTAGAATGAATGACGGAGGGTGACCGAGGCCAGTAGTTACTGAGAGCATGTGGTGACGGAGGCGGCCGTCCTCCTAGTGGAGACTGCATCACTTCTTTCTTTCCTGTTTTGCACTACTTTTATAACAATAAAAGACGTGTATATAATGTGTAAGATTTCTTTGCATGCTCGTAGAATTGCAGGCCTCTTGTTTTTTACCAACGCACAAACAGAGAAAGGTGTACATTCATCAATATTCGTTTATTCGATTTTTTGTTCTGTCCAGGGTGAGCAGTTCTTGTTCTCCTCTATGTAAGGAGACTGATGACTTGTACATGTATTAGCTGGCTGATATGAGGCTGAAAATAAGCCAGTGAAAATAATACAATTGTTGTAAAAATTCCATTTATTACCCAGGACAGAGCCAGTTTACTAAACTACATCCCTGTATCACTGGATGGATGATGGGTTCCATTACTGTACATGTACTGAAGCTTATTTAAAACTTTTTTTTATCCAGATGCAGAGTATATTCTAAAATAAAGAAGCAAATGTATTGACTAAGATTGGCTTAACTTTTTTTGTTATACTCCCTCTTCTCTACTTGCATTAAATACTAATTATTCACATACACAACCTAAATATGTTAATTACATCTCTAAATTAACGTAAAATTGTATTTCCAGTGATATGTTACAAGGCACTGGATATAAAGGGGTAATTTGTTAGTGAGGACTAGCTAACATGCAAAACTGCTAAAAATGGGTCTAGTAAATATACCGTACACAATATGTTTTTAGTTACTTCAACTGTTAAACATAGTGAGACTAGTCTGTCAGGATGTATGTATACCAATATAAAGGTCAATCCCTGTTTAAACTAAAGTATTTGACAATATACGTTAATGGTTACTAGCAACCGGCTCTATGTTACCAGAATGGTATAGATTTTATTCTCTGTGCATTTTTTCCCATTTGCTGAAGTAATAGGCCCTGTAATTAGTTCTCTCTTTCTCTCTACATATATATGTAACATTAGATGGTGTAGCACATAGTACATTTTATTGTTTGGTAAAGGCTTGCCCTTGAATAAGTCCTAAGTAACATTACAGTATACTTACGAATACAATATATGTGTGCATATGACAAACAGATAGGGTTAACAGCTTTGCTTTTCACGTCATGAAATACTTATGTTCGGTGATAAAATACACTTAATCTTCAGACACTATCACTTTCAAATTTTTCATGCTCAGAAAGGCTAATAGTTTGTATATATCTTAATGTACTTAAAAGGACACTGCCATGCAGCATGTGCACAAACAAACAAAAACCACCTTTGCTTAGATTTAAAAATTCCCCAACACTCTTTTCAGCGTCTCACTGTGACATTGTACTAGTGCATGAGAAGCAGACACTGATACTAGCAGGTCAGTTTTCATTGTCCAAGTTGAGTAAAGTGAAGAAAGTAAACAGTTTAAATGTTGAAATGTATTTTAAAGTTCATCAATGCTTCCAGTGCTAATTTAAACTGGAAATTAGAAGAAGGTTTCTAACCATCAAAGGAGTGAGATTCTTGAACAGCCTTCCAATAGGAGCAGTTGGGGACCAGGGCAGACAACCCAATTTGTTTGAAAGATGGAGTTTGATCAGTTTATGAACAAGCTTATATGACTGGTATAGCAGGGAACAAGAAGGTCCCTTCCAGTCCTATATTCCTAATAAATCGAAGTATTTATTAATGACATAACTGAGGAGACGTTGAAAAACATATCTGACTTTTTAACCTAACTCTTTAGTAGTAACATTGCTAATCAGTCTGTTTTACTAGTCTAGTGTATCCCCTTCCCAATAAGGTGATGCATGGAAAAATACATGGGGTAATGAGAAGTACTACAAGGGATTCCTAACTTCTCAGGTGGTAAGGCTCTCTATTAGTGAACAAAGACCGGTAAAAATGAGGTTTACCTTGATGCCTTGCCTTGGGACTGTTTTAAATTTTGTACTCCTGGAAGTTTTGCAGGAAGAACTTGTTCTGCTTTATTATTTAGTTTTGTATGAGAGTCTTGCCAGATAAACCATCTTAAGACTACAACACTATCTGTGTTTAAAATTGCTTATTAAAAAGACAGGCCCTGTTATTTTAAGTTTAACTATTTAATTCTGAATTAGTTGTAATCTCTCCCAGTAAAGATTTAGTGTATACTCAATTTATAGTGCTGATCAAAACCACAAATATGCTAGTAGAAAATATCCATTAGTAAATTGATAGTATATTCTCATCTTGAATATTACATTTGATTTTGGACACATCTAAAAAATACAACAGAAATAGAAAAGATTCAGAGGGAGAACAATGAAAATTATTAGAGGTATTTGGGAGTGGAAACAGAGTTTCCGTATGAGAAAACCTTAAAGCTTAAGGTGATATATGTGTATATAATATAAAGGACTGTAGAGAAGCCATTCAAGTTCTTCTGTTTTACTTAAATCATATGAATAAGTAAAGAGCACCCTTGATGAAATAAAACGTCTTTGAATTTAAAATAGATAAAAATGAATATTTTTCCAATGCAAAGTCCAAAGTATGGAATTCATTGCTGCCATGTTATTGAAGAAAACAACTTAGCTTAAAAATATGTTTTAAAATGACATATAAATCATAACATCTGAAATTTCAGTAGCAAGGATACAATACAAAGTCCACCACTCTGAGTCTTCATGCCATAAACTGACTGGGAAGAAATCTCCCTTAATGGTATAGTGTTGCACAATTAGCTGTATTACTGGGCATTGTATCGCCCTTTGAAGCATTAAGCATTTGTAAGTGCTGGAAATTAGATACTGGACTAAATAAACCATTAGTTTGGGCCAATAAAGCAGTTCTGATTTCAGATTAAATCATGCTTACAGATAGGATCTGCCTTTAAAAAGTTTCTCCCTCAAAGCTGCAGTCTAACAACGTAGTGAATGGAGTGTTCTCCAAGGATATGACTTACAAGAAAAGGCAAGTTTTTTTTTTTAAAAAAACCTACAACATTTTTATATAAACCAGAAGAGGTACAAATTGTGAAGTAGTAGTATTTTTTAACTCACCTCTGATGATAAGAAAATAAACCAAGTAAACTGTATTTCAGATATTGGTAGAGTAATAATTAAGTCTCAAAACCCTTTGCATACTTTACAAACTGGTTACAACTCTCTATATATGCTGTCTACCAACTACTACAAGGCATTATTCATGGAATAGTCAGTTGTATGAAAGCACATACAATACACCACTGTGGTTTAAGTGCTGAATCATACCTTTCTGCATATAAAGCCACAAAAGGGCAAAAGTTAGGTGGAGAAATCATGGCTTCATCTTAGCAGGGGGATGGTTTAACATCCTATGGAGGATACTGGGGATATGGTGGCCAAAGGGCATTATGGCCATGGGCTGCAGTCCTGGATGGATGAAGGGTTGTGTTGGATTAAATGTACATTTCATAAAGCATATTGTATAGTTCTGTCAAGTGTGTACAATGAGCCCCTGGCTGGTAAAGTGTTGGGATGGCAAAGGTGCATGCCAGTCTGCACACAGGAAAGTAATTGGGAATGGAAGAGTGTAGGACCCATATAAGACTCTCATAAAATGCTGAATGCAAGTACTTTGGTTAATACAATGTTAAGAGCAAACCTATGCTTCCTGGGAGGCAGAGGTACACTGGAGGAGGCAGTACACTACCCAAGTGATGGTGGCTGGTGGCATTATATGCCTTTACCAGCAGTGGTGGGAACATTTTGAGAACTGTTTTTTTCTGTGCCTTTGAAAAACTGCTCCACTGTTATGTCCTGCCCCATGCAGACGAATCTCTCTGTAAAGCCATTAGCTCTGCCTGCGTTGCTAGCTGGTCCCTGCCTCTCATTTCCCTGTACTTATATAATGGCTACCTTCTTTGTTGGGTGTGCATGGGGAAAAGGGCTTCTTGGGCCCTCTCCCCGATCTGGTGCACCTGCACAACATAGTCATAATTTGGGCCTAAGGTTGCAAATGCAACAACACAGAAGTCAAGAAGTAGCCCAGTTAAGGTTCTTACAGTATCAGCTACTACATACATATTACTTTTGATTATTACTTTGGATGTGAGGTGTTTACCTTCCCATATAATATGTGCGATGTGAAAGAGTTGATGTTGTTATGGGAGATTTAACTTTTTCTGTGTTTACATTTGCAGCATTCATTTTACATTAGCATAGGTTTTTTGCAGTTAATTTCCATCTCATTTTTCTCCCTACTTTTAAAGATACAGGCAAAATCTAAATAACACTTATGTTCATGACATCTCTGGGTCAATTGTATTTCCGTAACCATTGAATAAACTATGTATTTATTTCACAGCTTTGTCGGCACTCTGCCCACCACTCCATTTCCACTGGGACTACTTCTAACATCCCCAACTCCAGAGAAGCCTTCGACAGCTGCCTATCTTTATAAGAAGAACATGGTACAATAAGATTTTCTTCTTCCCTCCCAAATACTGATCGAGGAAAGAAGGGCCTAAACATTATACTTTCTATGTCCAGTTCTGGCATAGATTAATGATATGAAACCAATATCTTGACACTAACCTTGATTAGAAACAGTGAGGCATCCCACAGGAAAATCTGACATCCATTGGGCCATATGTGGCTCTCCCCATTCCTGTGTCGAATGAAGGGCTCATCTCAATGACACACTCATACCTTCCAAACACTGCAGAGGGTGCTCCATGGTATACAAGGTTCATGCAGGGTCAAAGGATGGAGATTAAGTAGAGCTGGGCAGGAGTATCATTGACTCATCTCCTTCCCAATAGACCTAGCTTGTGAAAGCAAATATAGCTTGAGGTGGTATTACCTTTTCTACATAGGCCCCACTCCAGGGGCTGCTGCAGCCAGGTGAATCCCTGGTAGCTTGGCTTCAATGGAAGCTGGATTTCCACCATGGGCCAGAGCTGGTGCCAAGACACAAGGCTTCCATTGAAATGGGCCTGGCCACTCAAGTGGGGATCTGGTAGGTTGAGGAAGGGCTCTGCACCCTGTTCCATAGGAAAAGAGGGACAGTAAAAACCTATCTTCCTCCCCATTGATGAGATAATTGGGGCTAGTGGGAAATGATTCTGTGAGAAGATCCTTGCAGAGATTTCCTCCCATAGAGCCCTTTCCTACAGATTTTAACATTACATCATTTATATTTGGCCAGCAACATGGTTGGTGCTCTAAAGCTTAGCGGCTTAGCCAAAGCGTACAGCCCGTGTCGCAAAGGGCTTATTTATCTAAGAAGATAACATATAGACAAAAAATAGGAGGTGAGATATAACAGACCATACATCTGGGCAAAGTGCAAGTAAAGAAGTCATTATGGCAAAATTAAGTACAATTGGTCACATGGATTTTTGTGGGGTTTTTTGGTCATTTGTTTGTCACTTTGAAAAATTACAAATGTCCAAACATACTAGTGTCAAATTTGAAAAGTAATTCATTTTCGGACTGAGGCCTGGCATGCCAAGTTTAAGTCCAAATTAATTGCATTAATCAAGTTACAAACACCTTTAGAAAAGGCATTTGCAAAAATGACTTTGCTGCAATTACTCAGTTTGTTGTTACTACCTGTCTGCGAAAATCCATGCTCTTTAAAAAGAAAGTCCCCCCTCACACAAGTTCATACTTATCTGCCCAAGTTTAATGGAGTGAGAAAAACACCTTTTAGTTCTGGGCTTTTGTGTAGTGCAGGAATAGATGGTATATAAAACCACAGGAATAGATGGTATATAAAAACCTTGAGAGATTAGAGAAAAAGCAGGTGGTGCCTCTGTATTAAAATCACAAGCCATTAAATGAGCTTGTCTAGTGAAGTCTGTAGGATCTGTCATAGTATTAATTAAACAGTGTTGGATCTTTTTATTAGGATTATCTACATACAAATAATTCTAAAATAATTCTTCCATTCCGCCCCCCCACCCCCTCTGTAATTGCTCAGGGCTCTTTTGCAGTAGCATCTTCATGTTAAAAGCTGGGTATATTGAACACTGCTTATGCCCTACAGTCCTAGAACTGGTACCTGTGACTATTTGAGCAGACCAGCCTGTTTATTAAAAGTTTCCCACTTGTAAACTGTATTTAGGTTGAGAAAACAGGCAATGTATCTAATGTAATAATTCACAATAATCCACAGTTTTGCATGTCATCAGGTCCACCCCTCTTGCTGACATACCTGCTGGCTGCAGGGGAGGGAGTCTGTGAGGAGGAATGCTGTGTGAAGATTTCCTCCTTGAATTTCTTCCACATCATTCTGTGGGGAGAAGGGTGGATAGGGAGGAATTTAACCCTTCCCCCAGCCTTTGCCCTGGAATGCTGAGTTCTGCCCCAGGACTCATAGGAGGCTGGGGCTGTCTATGCAGAGGCCCTAGCTCCTCCCCTGGCACTGCTGTTTAAGGATGCTCCTTAAAGCGGGAATTCCCAAGGGTGGAGGGGTCCAGCAGAAAAAGTAATACAGGTTAGGGCTTGTCCCCACCCAGTCATAGAATGTCCATTGCTGGCCAGGCCTGCCCAGTTCCTGCCACCCTAATCCCAGCCTTGAAAAGAATCTTAACTAGGGTCCAAGAAATGAAGAGAGAAGGTGATATGACAGTGCACAACCTCCTCTCCCTTTCATCCCCCATGCATGAAAGATCCCCACATTACTCAGATATGGAAGAAACACTCTTGGCCCGAGTTGTTGGAATGCCACTGATTGCTGTTTTAGCTAAGTGTCTGGAGAATGATAAGACTTGCCAAATCTGCTGCTTTTGCTGGGCACTGCACTGGTGGGGACTGTGTGAAAACAAAGATTAGATACCTTAGATAAAGTACTACATTTTAGCCCTTCTTTCTGATCTAGGGGGAAACCTGACCAGTCTACTGCTTTTGTTGGTTCTTGGCTCAGTGGGGAAGAGGGGGAGCTATTATTTGAAAGCTGAGAGTGGTTTTTGCATGTGCAGAACTAGAGCTCTGGCTCTAAAATATTTAAAAGTAATCTTCTGTTCCCCTTGCTTCTCTCATAATGTAGATTATCCAAATCCAGATTCCCAAGAGACTCTAACAAGGCATTTATTCTAAGAAAACATTTTCTTTTTTCTAATTTTAATATCCATGTTTCTCAGATTTCCTATTTCATCCTAGTCAAGTTTGAAACTGGCCTCTTAAGACTTGTCTTCATGAAAAGGGGAATAGAAATATTATTGAAAATGTATTTATTTCCTCAACTTGCATGTATGGTATCTAGGATAAGCAATCTAGATACCCCCAAAATGCATGTAGTTATCTCCCCACACTGGCACCGTATTATAGTATAACTTTAAAATGGGAATGCACATGCTTATAGTGGGTTCTGCCTGAATTTATGCAAATATATGAACAATTAAGAAAATGGACAATCTACTGCTTTTTTGTTGGAGGATGTTGGCAGGTACAATATCATTCTGGGCTTTTCACATGTTAATAACAAAAGTGGATGTTTAGAATGCTCTAGCTAAAAAAGGCCAACAAAGGCACTTACACACCACCAAATCCTACAGCTATATACAATCTACACAGGGTGAGACTAATACCATTGACTTTATTTAGATCAAACTTCAATTGGCTTCAATGAGAGTTTTGCCTGAGTAATAATCATAGGATCACATACAAGGTGGTTCATACCACCTGCCTCAACAGCTGCCTTCCCACTTGCACTGCCATGATTTCCCTTAATGTTCTCCCTCTTCACCTCCATGAGGCCATTTTTCCCATGGACTGTTTCCTTCCCAGTTCACTCCCCTTTCTCTACAAACCCATTCGCACCACCCCTCCTCCCTCAAAACTCCAGACCAGCTCTTGGCCTGATTTCATTATCTGGGCATGTTTGAGTTTTTAATTGAATGGATAATGATGTTATGTGATGTGATTCCATGGTGCTTTCTTGTTTGAATACTACTACTTTTATTAACTTACTATTTGTATATGGATGGGCTGATTTTTAATTTAAAAATGATAGCTGATCACCAATCAATACTTTGAAAAATGTCAGAGTGTATAATTAGTCCTGCTGAAAGCAGAGCCATCAATGCAGGAAGCTAGTGTATGATGTACATTATAAAGTACATTATATTCTTCTTTTGATGTGCCATCTAATTGCTGTTGGCATTAAGGGGAGTGTTTCGCTCTCTCTCTCAAACATCTCCCCTCACACACACACACTGAAAGGAAAATATACCAGTAGTGAGCATGTATGGGGAGGAGGAGGAACAAGGTGGTTGTTAGAATGCTCTGCATGCATTTACAAAAAGCTAGAAAATTGCATTTGAGTGCAGAATACTGAAAACAAATGTGAATTTGAAAACAGTAAGAAATCAGGTTTTAACAAAGAAGAATGTGTAGACTTTTCAGCTCTCACTAGCATCATTAGTACAATATTTAATAATGTATAAAAGGCTCTCTCAAATGTTTCCATAATGTGGACCACACCTTAGTAGAGGGGCTAAAAATTTCAGAAGTCCCTAAGAGACATAGGTGCCTACGTCTCAGTATCAAAACTGAGTTAGGAATTCAGAGTAAAAGATTTTTAAATGCCTAAGGGACTTAGGAACCCAAGTCCCATTTTTCAAAAGTTACCTGCTCCTAGGAGCACAAGTTCCATTGAAATCAATGGGAGTTAGGTATCTAAATACCCTTGAGTATCTGGGCCTAATTAATTTTTGAAAATGGGACTTAGGCCCCTAAGTCACTTAGGTGCTCTTGAAAATTCTTCCCAGTGTCTTTTGGATACTCCCCTCTCCTTTGTATTCACATAACAATTGTTAATGTACAAAAGTAGTATGAAGGAATTCTTTATTTTCAGCTTCTTCTAATATAATTTAGCAGCTGAAAACAAGGAAGAGAAACCAGCACCATATGACCAACCAGCTGTCCAGGGACTGCCAGTACCCTGTTCTGTAGGTAGACCACTTTGATTACCTTTGATGTTGGATAATTTAGTGCCTATGTGTGAAAATTCTGTGTTAACATATATCTTGTGCAATTCCTTTGGCTTCAGTGAGATTGAATGGGGTAGTCTGATCAGGGCAGAATTTGGTGTAGCTATGTTTAAAGAGTAAGAATAAATGCAATAAGAGACCTACCCCAGCAATGCAAGATGTCTTTTGCTTTATAGAGACATGGTGATGCAGTAGTATCTTTTATTGGACCAATTTCTGTTGGTGAGAGAGACAAGCCTCTGAGCTTACACAGAGCTTTTCGTTTTACTTGTCTTCTATTTATGCACATAAGGCCTTATTTCCTCTTTCCTTTACAACCCTCTTTTGGGTGGTGTTATAAGGAGCAAGAGTGGACTGACTACCTTTGCCCAGGCCTCAAGGTAATAAAGATAGATGGTCATGAGCAACAGTGCCAAAGAAGGCACAGCAAAGTTAATGCAGATGTAATACACTGAGAGGAATGCCCCAACTCCTCATTTTTCATGGCTTCAATCCACTTTTAGTTTTCCTTGGAAAAGAAATAAAAATGCACTTTTGAAGTCTTTCCCATTATTTGTGAGTGATTAGGACACATGAGACTGTAAACACCCCTGTGTTTCCACCGACAGAATCTACATGTTCTTTTGGAAGGGAGAGGGTGTCTTCCAAGACTATGTGCAGGGCCTATCACTTATTCTGGGGTCCCTTCAGTTCACTGCACTATTAGCATTCAGTGTCCTTCAGCACATGGGCATGCACTATTTTTTAGCTGCCCTCCTTGTCACTCAGTGGATTATCAAATAGATGGTGTTCTTAGAGAAAGATGGCTCTCATCCCTCATTGGACCAAGTTAATCATGTCTGAGCTACAGCTGTTCTTCACTATTCTCTGAAGTGAGAGTCTTGAGGTTTCCTCAAATGTATATCACAGGTTTCAGAGTAGCAGCCGTGTTAGTCTGTATTCGCAAAAAGAAAAGGAGTACTTGTGGCACCTTAGAGACTAACAAATTTATTAGAGCATAAGCTTTCGTGAGCTGTAGCTCACGAAAGCTTATGCTCTAATAAATTTGTTAGTCTCTAAGGTGCCACAAGTACTCCTTTTCAAATGTATATGACAGCATAGTACCTTGCCACCTCACCATCAGACACGCTTGTCTTAGGTACTCTGAAATACAAGAATTTTGCAAAAATGTTACATTTGATTTAATAAGTGGCAAAAAGAACTTGATCTGCTTTGCTGCTTTGTAACCTTCTAGTTTGTTAGGCTACTGATTCTGTTTCTGAGATGAGACTATATGTTCACATATACAGTGGAATTAAGTACTCAAACTATAGTTCAATATAGTATGATGATCTTTATTGTTTTATACCAATAATATGCTCATTTTGTATGTCTGTTCTTCCTTCTCCCAGATGATGGTATTTCTCCTCTTGCTTCATATACACTCTAATCTTTTCTCTTCTTCTGCATGTTAACATGATTAGCTTTCTATCCAACCTGTAAATCACTGCTTTTGAAATCTGGCAATTTTTACACACGTTTCAAGCTATTATCATTGGGTTATATTTAATTTGAAAGGACACAGTGTTATTGTCTTTTCCTCCCTGCAGATGTTTCTTTAAAATTATAACATATTCAGTGCAATACCCCACTATGTTATTATTACAGGCTGACATTTTAATCACACACAAGTCAAAAAATTCAACGCTGTGGTTTCCACAGCAATCATAATTTGGCATCTATGCACATGTGTATTTTCTGTCCTTGCAATGTTGTTACAAGGATTGGTTTAAAGCCATATCCTAAGACCCCCCTTCTATGGGAACAAGGAGATAATATACCTATGAGGGTTTATACAAGTCTGACAAGTCCTGAGAATGATCAGACCACTGGGGACCACATATTATGCCTGAGAATGGTCATGGAGGGAGTTGCAGTGAGCTCTATGCCTACTCCTCCACCAAAATATTCAGTGGGCCAAGGAAATAACATAATACAATTTAGCTCACCAGACATTCACCCCCCAAACCCTCTGTGGTTTTTTTTCCTCCTCACCCCCAGTACATGATATATGGAGGTTACATCAGCCCCATAAAGCTGCTGGCAGTGTACGGAGAAGTAATAGTACAGGTCCCTGACAGAAGCAATGTGTGGTGGAATATTGGGGATCATCCCCCCCTTCCCCCTCAATTTGCTACTTGTAACACTGCCAAAGCCCTCACTCTGCTATCAGCAGGTACGGGTCGTCTCTGGCCCCCGAACAGGACAATTCCCCTGATATTGGTATTCTAAGGGTCTGAGACTAGGCCGTTGAATTGTTGTCACACTGTATGTGCTGCAAAGTCTTAACACCAAGGGAGAGTGACTAAGCAGCCAAAAAAGGAGTTGAGAGTTATGAATGTTCAGGAGAGGGGAAATGGTGGGTGGCATTAAAGTAGAGTTTTACCACTCCCCCCCCCCCCCATGTTTTCCTAGCAGAGGGAAAGGAAGAGAAAATGAAACCTACAGGAACTCTAATTCTGATTACAGGAGCATCATGGCAAGTACAGATTATTTACTGCTGGTGGGTTGAAAAAACATGGTGACTAAATACAACAAGACTCAGGGAGTTTTAACTTACTACTCCATGTTATTTATTTAAAGGGGCATTATTGATTTGAATTTGGCAAAATGAAAAGATTGAAAGATTTAATTTGCAAAGTCTTGCCTGAATACAAGGGTTTTGTACATAGCCTTTGGTGGTGCAACAAGTACTCCTGAGCAATGTTCCCTCCCCCAAAGGAAGTGAGGTGCCTCCTAACCCTGTGGGAAGCTCGGCTGCCTCCCACCCTGCCCTGGCCAGGTTCTCACTGTTTCCCCCATCCAGGCCCCACTTCAAGTACTTCTCATCTCCCAGCCCTATGGAAAGGTTTGGAAGAGGACCTCAACCCCAGGGACAAGACTGCTCCTCTCCTCATCTTCTAGCTCTGTGGAAGGGTTGGGAGAAGTCCATGGCGCTACACCAACTGCCCTCACCTCACTGATTTCTATTGCTTCTCCCTCTAAATCCTGTGGAAAGATCAGGGGAGACCCTCAGAATGTGTTCCTTCCTATCCACTTCTTCTGTCTTTGTGGAAGCTTTGGGGAGGATTCATCCATCAGGCCCCTCCCTGGACTAATGGCTCCTTTTGGGGCCTGTGAATGGAGGCATCTTCCAGGGTTTGGGCTAGATGAGGCAGAATCCTCAGGTTTGCACCTCCTGTTTTCCTGCCTAGTGCAGGTGTTTGGGAGAAGCAGCAGATGAGAGCTGAGGGAGGACGAAGATGAGACCACAAATGGTGAATCCTCCTTCTCCCTATTCCCTGGGTCAGTTTCTACCCACAAGCTTTTGGTAGCTGGTCCATTATTCTGGAGAAATGTAGCTTTCCTGGGAGGACTTGATTGCAGAGAGAGAGAGGTGATCTTGCAGGGAGTGTGGTCTTCTTTTAATCTCTCTTTTTTCTCTGTATTCTCCCCATGCTCACTTATGAACCTTTCCCCACATCTGTATCTCTCTTCTTATGTCCTCTTTCAACCTCTCTCTCCTCTGAAGGTTCTGATCCAGCTCCCAGTGAGATCAATTGTAATCTTCACATTGACTTTAACACAGACAACTCATGTCCTCTCCCAAATGAGAGAGATTATGGGATTCACTCCTGCAAAAAAGAATGAGCATTGACCTCACTGCTTTTCGAAACTCGTGTTCTTGGCTTTTCATTCCTACAAGAATTACTGGGAAAGGGAGAGGAAGGACACTACACTCAAAAACAAAGCACATATTTCTAGGAGAGAGAGAGAGAGAGACACACACACACACTAATCTTTTGTTTCAATTAAAACTTGTAAGGTGTCCAGATACAACAGTAGTGGGTGTGGAATAAAAGACTAGATTGCTAGGATAGCCAGCTAAAATACAGAGGAGGCAGACTGTTTGGCTAGAGGCTTACATGAAAAGGCCTGGGATGAGAGAGAAATGGGGGAGATTGAAATGGAGCAGGGAGAGGAATGAGAAAGAAAAAGTGAAAGCAGGACCTAGGGAGGAGAAAATTTGAAAGAGGGTATGAGCAGGAAAGAATCAGAGAAACTTAAACAGGAGTTCGTGAGGCTATAGAGGGAAAGTGAGAGGGGTTGAAAGAGAATATAGGGTTGTCAAGGTTCCTTCCCCACTCTGAACTCTAGGGTACAGATGTGGGGACCTGCATGAAAAACCCCCTAAGCTTATTTTTACCAGCTTAGGTTAAAACTTCCCCAAGGTACAAACTATTTTACCTTTTGCCCTTGGACTTTATTGCTGCCACCACCAAGCGTCTAACAAATATATAACCGGGAAAGAGCCCGTTTGGAAACGCCCGTCTTTCCCCCCCAAAATCCTCCCCAAACCCTACACCCCCTTTCCTGGGGAAGGCTTGCTAAAAATCCTCACCAATTTGCATAGGTGAACACAGACCCAAACCCTTGGATCTTAAGAACAATGAAAAAGCAATCAGGTTCTTAAAAGAAGAATTTTAATTAAAGGAAAAGTAAAAGAATCACCTCTGTAAAATCAGGATGGTAAATACCTTACAGGGTAATCAGATTCAAAACACAGAGAATCCCTCTAGGCAAAACCTTAAGTTACAAAAATACACAAAAACAGGAATATACATTCCATTCAGCACAGCGTATTTTATCAGCCATTTAAACAAAACAGAATCTAACGCATATCTAGCTAGATTACTTACTAAGTTCTAAGACTCCATTCCTTTTCTGTTCCTGGCAAAAACAACACACAGACAGAGAGAACCTTTGTTTCTCCCCCCCTCCAGCTTTGAAAGTATCTTGTCTCCTCATTGGTCATTTTGGTCAGGTGCCAGCGAGGTTATTCTAGCTTTTTAACTCTTTACAGGTGAAAGGGTTTTTCCTCTGGCCAGGAGGGATTTTAAAGGTGTTTACCCTTCCCTTTATATTTATGACAAGGGTAAAGTGGTGGGAGGTTGAAAGACATCCAACTTCCATTCAGGTTAATGGAAACGTTCTTGTTGACTTCACTGGGAATTGGGTCAGACCCATGGGGAGAAGAGAACAGGGAGAAGTAGGACATGGGGAGGAGAAAACAGGGAGCAGTTGAACTGGGACATGGGAAGGAAAGAGGGAGAAACTGAAAAAGGACTTAGGGAAAAGAAAAAGAAAGGGGAAGAGGAAGACATTGAAAGTGGATATGGAGAAGAGAGAGTGAGACAGAGAGAAGAAAATTAACCTGGGGGAACAGGGAAGAAAGGAGACTCAAGAAGCTTGGCTTGTTTAGTCTAACTAAAAGAAGGTTGAGGGGAGATATGATTGCTCTCTATAAATATATCAGAGGGATAAATACCGGAGAGGGAGAGGAATTATTTAAGCTCAGTACCAATGTGGACACAAGAACAAATGGGTATAAACTGGCCACCAGGAAGTTTAGACTTGAAATTAGACGAAGGTTTCTAACCATCAAAGGAGTGAAGTTTTGGAATAGCCTTCCAAGGGAAGCAGTGGGAGCAAAAGACCTATCTGGCTTTAAGAATAAACTCGATAAGTTTATGGAGGAGATGGTATGATGGGATAATGTGATTTTGGTAAATAATTGATCTTTAAATATTCAGGGTAAATAGGCCTAATCCCCTGAGATAGGATATTAGATGGATGGGATCTGAGTTACCCAGGAAAGAATTTTTCTGTAGTATCTGGCTGGTGAATCTTGCCCATATGCTCAGGGTTTAGCTGATCGCCATATTTGGGGTCGGGAAGGAATTTTCCTCCGGGGCAGATTGGAAGAGGCCCTGGAGGTTTTTCGCCTTCCTCTGTAGCATGGGGCACGGATCACTTGAGGGAGGATTCTCTGCTCCTTGAAGTCTTTAAACCATGATGTGAGGACTTCAATAGCTCAGACATAGGTGAGGTTTTTCGTAGGAGTGGGTGGGTGAGATTTTGTGGCCTGCGTTGTGCAGGAGGTCAGACTAGATGATCAATGGTGATGATCAGAATGGTCCCTTCTGACTTAGTATCTATGAATCTATGAATCTATGAGTTCTAACAGAGCAGAGTCAGCTTTGAAAAAGGGAAGGGAGATTACAATCAGAGCAAAGTAACATCCAACAGGAGAGAGAAAATGACAAAAAAATAGAGAGCTAGATAGAGAGCGGGACTGAAAGAGAAAAAAAAAATCTCCTGGAGGAAGGAGATGAATGGAGTGTGGTCGGAGAGAAAAAGCACAATATTAAAAAAAAATCATTAAACACTGAAAAATTAGACTCAGGCAATGCCAACAATGACAGAGCCAGAGCACAAGGGGCACCAAGGTATACAGAAGAAGGAGAGAAAAATCTGGCGGGAAGGAAGGAAAAAGGAAAAGAGAAAAAGTTTCTAAAAGTGTATTACTTTATGGGAAGGTTGAGGCCTTTATTATGCTGTAAAATACCACATATTTATGATTTCATCTTATATGAGACATAAGGTGCCTGACTGTGGAGAAGGGGTTTTGGAAAACCCTGTGGTGTATGAGAAAAGGCCACATAAGATTACTGTTCTTATACATGGGAGAAGAAAATAAGTTTCTTTTCCAAGACACAGAATAAGATGTTTTTACCTATGTTTTTCTTGTGGTGTTGCTGGAATTTTGCATGCTTTTCTATGTAATTTTGCAACATTAGTACTGGGGGATTTGATTGTTTTTAAATTCTTTTTTCATGTTGTGTCCAGCTTCCATGGCAGCGGGGATGGTTCTTGTAGCTTCTCACTCCAAGATCTTTTTGTTCAACACAGAGTTTAAACAGAACACTAACATACCCAACATGGAAAACGAGGCTCTCACAAAAGCACAATCCAAACCTTTAACAGGTTTAGTAAGTCTGTGACTAGATTCTGAAGAAAAAAATACAAGCAGATGAAATATTCCACAATATATGCTTCCTAAGAACTTGGTATACTGCTGAAATCATCTCTGAGCACACTCTGTGACTCCAGAATTTTCTGTTCCTTCGTTTGCAAACTTCCCGCAGCAGAGTCTCTCTCTCTCTCTTTTTTTTTTAATATATAGCTCCACCCCTAGCAGGGTGCACACCTGGGCTTTCCAACTACATCCCACAAGAGGCAGCAAACAGCCATTCTGGCTTTTAGAGACTCAATCCCAGTCATGTAGGGCAAATGCAACTTGAGGTAAAATTTTTGGAAAAGTTCCTAAAATGTCTAAAAGTAGAGAGTGTGTGTCATGTAATTGCTTGCTAGGAAGTGTATGAGTATTTGAGGTCCTGTGATTCTGGTGAACTAATTGAATTCAGCCCCCTGCCTTTGTGTATACACCACAAATTGTACTGGTCCCCCCCACTCTTTTTGTTTGTTGTTCTTCAGTCTCCTTACTGATGTCATAGTTGGTCCATGACACTGAATGTCTCACATTTTGGACTATATCCCTGGTGCACTAGCCTGCATTTCCCTCTCATTTTATTCCCTGCCTATATTTCTAACTTCTAAGAACAAAACCTTTCCAGGCGGCGCCCTGCTGATTTAGTGGCTTGCATCCATTTCAGCATGAAGATAGTCGGTTCCAGTCCCTAGCAAGGGATTTGCTCTCTCTTCTTGCTACATCTGGTACTGGTCTGGGCACATAGAGTGGAGTCCATGAAGCTACTTAAGCACCTAAACATAGATTTAGGTGCCTAAATTCCCCACTTTGAGCCATTGAACTCCTGCCAAACACTGTAGGTGCCAGTCAGTCAATGCCTATGTGTTTTTTTTCTTCTTCTTGTAAAGGGGCTAGGCCGGGGCTCGACCCTCTCTGGGGCAGCGTGAAGTCATACCAGCTCGCTACAGCCAGTTGACTTTGGGCAAATTTGTCCGGCCACCGGAGTCTCCCTCGGCAGCCCTTGCGGTAACTGGAATGAGCACCCTAGGCCCGGGCCCTGGGTCAGGGCGGGGCCCCAAACAGTCAGTAGCTCAGGCCCTCGGGCAGAGGCTGAGCAACACAGCGTGTGTGAATTAGCCCAGACCTCCAAGGACCTGGAAGGGGGGAGACTGTCACCCACAAGCTGGGTGGCAGGGGGGGACGCTGGCCTACCCACTCCACTGCGTCCCAGCCCGGGGCCCTAGCAGCAGCAAACAACCACGGCTGGGTCAGTGGGGATCCTGAGCGCAACACACTGACATGGGTTCTGGCAGAGTTACAGCCAGACTAGGGTCAGCTGTCCCCAGGCTGCTTCCTACCTCCCCTCCTTCTGGTACCTGGGTCACGGCGCTGTTCCCCGGGGGGTCCAGCACCATGGGTTCCTCGGGGCAGTGGACAAGCGGCAGGCCTGGTAACTCCCCCGGATAGCTGGCGCAGGGCAGGTCCGGCCCGTCTTGGCGTGGACCTGGGGCCGCAGGGTTTTCCCAGTCGCGGGCTAGGGGGGCTACGTCTGGCCCCCCCGGCGGCTGGTCCTCTAGTGAGCTCTGAGGCCCCGCCTTTCTACTTCCAGGTCGCCGCCTTTCCCTCTGGGGGGCAGGCTCAGAGCTTCCTGGCTCCGCCCACTCTGGTGTCTGGAGGGGCTCCATCCCCTCGGGGGCGGCGGGGAGCTACACCGCCTTGCTACACTTCTTCAAAGTAAAAGTTTCTCAGGAGCCTAAGTTTTAGAACCTAGGGCATGTGTGCTGCTGCCTGACTCTAGGCATCTGGGTGCCTGTCTCCTGCCTAAGCCCCAGGGTGATGCGTGAACCAGGGGACGATAAGTGTTCTGCTGCCTAACTCTCTCAAGGGGCCTGCTGAGCATGCTTACCAGGTTGGGCTACTTTCAAATGCCAGCTGGTGGTAGTAGTGCCTACCTCTTAGCCCAGTGGTTAGCCCACTTGCCCAGGATGTTGGAGACCCAGGTTCAAGCCTTCCTAGCACAGGGGGAGAAAGGAGAGAACAGGGGGCTCGGAAGCAACTACAGAGCACTGAAGAATGTTGTGAATTGCTAGCAGAGTAAAGTGCTTCTCTAAAGCCTGGCCTGTCTCTGAGAAAGGGCAGGGTGGGAGAATTAGCACATCAGCATCTCCTCTGGGCTAGCCTAAGCAGCAGCTCCCTGGCATGCTGGCTTCTGTGGATAGCATTCAAAGGCACCTATCTCTTCACATTCATTGTACAGGGAGCCTCGGTTCCCAGTTTGCCTTGTGGTCATAGTGTTGTTCCCTATTTCCAAGTCTCTGTCCCAGGCCATACTGGAATGAATGAAGGTTACATCATGTACAAAAGACTGGAGATAGGTTTTAATACAAACTTCCCATGTGAACACCCTTCAATTTTGGGAAGGTTCCGATCCAGATTAGAAAGTCATTATTAGCTCCTTTCTCTATAATAAGTTATGTGAAGCCCCCCCAGCTGGGTCTGAACACCCCCTCCCACCCCTCCATATTACTGTCCAGCTTCTGGAAGCAGTCAGATAGGGATCCAGGTGCAGTTCTGAAGGTAGATCCCTCCACAGTGGTGGAGTAAATTATATGCAACTCCCCCCAGAAGTGAAGTTGTTGTTGGATGGACAAACATATTCCAGTCTTCCAAATTGTCATTAAAATATAGGTGACCAGAGCATAACATCTACTTGCTTGTCCCTTACCTTGATGATAATGATAAAACTGATGATATTTTATTTGTTCATCAAACAAAAAATACCCATGGCAAGTAGAATTTTGCAGGTCTGGTTTATTCATACACTTCTGACATTGGAAAGGTTGAAAAACCGATAACATCTACTGACATTGAACTTCCCTGGCAGACAGGTACCGTGAATTCAACACGTACTTATTTTCCTACTTCTAGAGTCCTCTGCAAGTCTTATTGACATGCTATTATCCCTAGCTGGCTAATGGAAATGTTACCTGGATTGTTCCAGCAGCAATCACTGTGGTTCACACACACCCCCCCCCGCCGCTGCCCCATAAACAACTCAATGCTTTGGTGCTAACCATTAACTATTTATTTATCATCCTTCAGCCACTTTTAAATCCAGATAGCAACTCCCAGCTAATCTGAAGTTTTCAAGTACTATGGGCCCAATGCTGCTCCCACTGAAGTCAGGGCAAAACTTGCCATATGGGTGTTTCCTGTGTGAGGGCTCTGGTGGGAGGGGCCTTGTGTGTCCTCTCTCACTTGTGCAGACCACCTATCATTTCGCCTGACCCATGTAATATTAAATGTAGTTAATTTGTTTTACCAGTACCTTGTCAGGCACTATTTCCTCCTCACTGCTGTTCACTATCAAAGTATGCATGTATAAATAGAAGTAATTGGAGGGGAGTTCCTCCCTGAGGACATAATTCATTGCCAGAGATAACATAATTCAGGGTTTGGGAAGTGATCACACTGGATTAAGATGCCACTATATAAACAAGACAGGAAGAATGAGGTGCTGTAAATGAAGCAGTTTCTATGTACCCAGCAGTATCTTGAGTCAACTGTGATGAAAAAGAAATATGGAAAAGTTTCATAAGAGTTAGGAGAGGCTTATGGGCGGCGGGTGAAGCTTCCCCTGAGGGAGGCTCGCTCCCTGTCCTGCTTCTTCTGCCTGCGGCCCTACCCATGCTCCACCCACGCTCCTCCCCAGGCCCCGCTCCCTCCCCTGCAACCTCCTCCGGCCGCCACATCCCTTCTTTCTTCCACCCCTCCTCCCCCGTGAGTCTGCTCCCTCCTCACCATGTCTCTCCTCTCCTCCACCCCGCTCCCCACAAGACACCCCCCCACCCGCCGCTCACTGTGTCCCTCCTCGCCGCTTGCCATGTCCTGTCCGTGGGGTGGGGGTGAGGAGGTGAGTAGCAAGTTTGGGTGGAGGGAGGTCTTGTGGGAAGGGGGGAGAGGGAGAGGAGGGACACTGCGAGCAGCAGAGACCTCAGGATGCGGGGGGGGGGGTGGAGTGAGGAGAAGAGGCACTCACTCACCAGGCAGCGGTAAGCAGTGGAGTCCTCGGGAAAGGGGTAGAGCAGGGAAGGGATGAGGCAGAGCACAGGCAGGGCCACCATGGCCCAGGCATCTGGCAGCGGGTTGGCTGTGGGCAGCTGTGCGAGGGGAGGCTTAGCCTCCCCTGGCCTCTTATACCTATTCCCCATGGAGAGGCTCAATAAAAAATATACAGTATGTTTTAAAGTTTGCTTGAGTATGATCAGTGGTCTCAAAAACATAAGAATATGCTGATTGACCTGGGGTTGCCCATACCCCACCTACACAGATTACTCATGTCAGGAGCACCTGCAATCCCTGCAGGTGCAGCTGTAGAGAGGATTGGGTCTATGTGCTGACATGCGTGGTTCATACTATTCATTCCCAGACTCTGGCCTGGAATGAGCTGTTCACTGTTCATTCTGCAGATGACCTGTGGAATATAAGGGTTTAGGGTACCAAAGTTACATCCTATTTGGTGCCGCCCCTTTTCAGCATATGTGTATACATAAGAGCTGGTTTATTGACCTTTAATGGAATTTATTAAACAAAGTTAGCTATTTGTTCCATGCTGATCTAAAATAGTGAGATTTCTTAAAGGGTGTCTGGTATCCAAATTTAACTGCACCCAAATGGAATTTAATGTTTCCAAAATTTAAAAAACTGAATATAAAAATAGCTTAAAAACAGCTATGCAAAGTCACTACTGGAGTAAGGAGTATTGAGGTGGAGATGTTAACTGATTTAGACCAAGCCTTTGGATTGCACATCAAACAAGGATGTGAAATGCTTTTTTTATCTATTGACCTAAGGCACAGTTTAGGCATGAAACAAAATATAGGCGTGTCAACCACTGCAATTCGTTAACTCTTTACTTCAATCAGTCTAAATTACTATGGGGTGATTCAGCTTCCCTTTAAACTAAGTTGTAACTTGCTTCATGTGTAGTTCATGAGTAATACTTGTAAAGAAAGTTATTACTCAATGGAAGAGTAATAGAATTGGTCCCCAGAGTATTTTTCTCAGACACCTCAGTCACTTTTTTTTTCTGGCTTTGCCTCTTAAACTAGCTCAACTACTTCATGAACAGCACTGCTAAAAGTGGATGTTCTGTCCAAAATCCATAGGCTGAGTGAGAAAACATTTACAAGCTAAAAGCTTTGGCAATGGTGCTGAAATTGCAACAGCTGAGTTTTCTTCAGTGTGTGCATAAGCTCAAAATGAGAAACTTCTAAGAATACAGTTGGCCAACATACTTCTTCAGTAGGGAAGTTCCTGTTCGGTATTAGTCTTCTTTGTGATGTTTGTTGGGGGAATTTATGAAGAAAGGAGAAACTTTTGTACTGTAATCTGGATATGTGTGGACTAGAAAGGAAAATGGTAGTATATTGCTAGAGACAAGGTGGGTGAGGTAATACCTTTTATTGGCCCAACTTCTAAAATAAAAGATATTACCTCACCCACTTTGTCTCTCTCATATTCTGAGACCTACATGGCTACACACTGCAAACAAGTATATTGTTTCCCAGTTTAAAAAGATAGCCTCGTAAAAGGTCTGTATCAAAACTGCAAAATCTTTTGTTAACCTACCTGTCAAGGGCTGTTAGGGGAAAAACATGTGGAGCAGGAATTTGGATGGAATTTGATCCTTGCTGTGCTACTGTCAACTTTTGAATGACATTAGAAGTAGTGGTGCCATGGA
The DNA here is from genome assembly GCF_009764565.3 of Dermochelys coriacea. Classification (NCBI taxonomy): domain Eukaryota; kingdom Metazoa; phylum Chordata; order Testudines; family Dermochelyidae; genus Dermochelys; species Dermochelys coriacea. The sequence goes on from NC_050068.2 coordinate 152,335,104, forward strand.
ATTACAGGTTTTTCTGAGTAACCAGAGTTCTTTTGTTACTACAACCTTGAGTAGCATAGCTACAAATGTATTAGGTATATACAAGAACATGAAAAACATAACCCTCATGCTCTCAGTGGAGATGGAGAGTGAAAAGTTTTGTATTAGGCAGGAGACAAAACAGTTAGACCTGTGGGTCCAAATTCAAGCTTGATGTAAATAGATGCAACTCCATAACCAATGCACGTTCACACACTTATACCAGGTCTGAATTTTGTCCAAGGAAGTGAACTTTGAAAAAACATGAAACACTGGAAAACTTTGAGGAAAAAATCTATTTAGCAACAATTGAACTTATACAGCATGCTAGGTATTTCTATATTACTCTCCACTTATTAAGTAATATAAGGAACATTTGCAAAAAAACCCAACCTCTGCTGCTTAATATGTGGTTCTACCCTGAAAATGTCTGTAATAATGGCACTTTTGTACTCAATTGGTTGACTCACTGAATGTGTTCAGAGTCAGATCACCTGGCTTTAGTGACATAAATAAGTTTTTGTTACTTTTTCATTCTTTTCCTGAACCAGAACCAACACTGCTTTCTGACTATTGAGCTGGATAGTTTTCTGGCTTTTGCATCATCAGCAGAATTATTAACTGAGTTCCAGTTGCAGAACCGCACTGGGGGGAGGGGTGGAGTTTGCAAGTGCTTTGGAGGATAGGATTAAAATTCAAAATGATCTGGACAAACTGGGGAAATGGTCTGAAGTAAATAGGATGAAATTCAATAAGGACAAGTGCAAAGTACTCCACTTAGGAAGGCACAATCAGTTGCACACACATAAAATGGGAAATGACTGCTTAGGAAGGAATACTGCAGAAAGGGATTTGGGGGTCATAGTGGGTCACAAGCTAAATATGAGTCAACAGTGTAATGCTGTTACAAAAAAAGCAAATGTCATTCTGGGATGTGTTAGCAGGAGTGTTGTAAGCAAGACACGAGAAGTAATTCTTCCGCTCTACTCCACGCTGATTAGGCCTCAGCTGGAGTATTGTGTCCAGTTCTGGGTGCCACATTTCAGGAAAGATGTGGACAAATTGGAGAAAGTCCAGAGAAGAGCAACAAAAATGATTAAAGGTCTAGAAAACATGACCTATGAGGGAACATTGAAAAAATCGGGTTTGTTTAGTCTGTAGTAGAGAAGACTGAGAGGGGACATGATAACAGTTTTCAAGTACATCAAAGGTTGTTACAAGGAGGAGGGAGAAAAATTGTTCTCCTTAACCACTGAGGATAGGACAAGAAGCAATGGGCTTAAATTACAGAAAGGATGGGTTAGGTTGGACATTAGGAAAAACTTCTTAACTGTCAGGATGGTTAAAACTGGAATAAATTGCTTAGGGAGGTGCGGAATCTTCATCACTGGAGATTTTTAAGAGCAGGTTAGACAAACATTTGTCAGGGATGGTATTCTAGATAATACTTAGTCCTGCCATGAGTGCAGGGGACTGGGCTAGATGACCTCTTGAGGACCCTTCCAGTCCTATGATTCTATGGAACTTTATTATTGGATATATGTTAGCCAGAACTAACCCCTCTTGACTCTTAGATCCAATAGTAGATTTGCAGGGCTGACAGATATGGGAGGCGGGGGAAGCCTTTCTTTTTAAATTGAGCTAATAGCCTCTTGAAATCATTGTTGGAGAATAAACACAGAGTCCCATTTGTTACTTTCAGAATAAAACTGCATTTTAAACATTCAGCCTCTCCTTCTGCCCACTTTCCACCCAAAGTTGTATTTCTCAGTTTGTGTTTGTGGTTTGTTGTTGTTTCAACAGCAAACAGTTGTACTGCCACAAGTGAAAGATGATGACTTCAAGGGGAGGCAGACCCATTGCAAAAGGGTGCTTTCGTTCCTTCAAGCATCTTCCAGAAAAACAGTGTATTGCACTGATTTCTATATATTCCGGCACAAATTGCCAGAAACATGTGCCTTCTCATAAGTTATGCTGTAGCATAGTAGGTTGTGCTTATTTTCCTCTAGATGAAGTAGTGCTTTAAAATAGTTTTCACATGGCGGAGGGACTTTTAAATTCATCAGTATCAGAGAAAAATCCATCCTGAATATTTTTGCTTGCAAATCAGTCTTCGGGATGTACAGCAATTTGTTTCTCAGGGCATGTGTGGAAACGAAACACAAGTAGCTCTTGTAACTTGTGAATCAAATCAGATTTTTTGACTCTGGTCATGCTGCAGTTAAATAGTCTTGTGAGTTACTGTATGGCATTGCCCCCACAGGACATCTTTTTGAAAGGACTGGTTCTGTTAACATAAGACTCCTTTTCTCAATGGGAATGTCAGAGTTATTCCCAGCAGTGACATCATGGTCTTCTACATTCCCACACTCACAAGGGCATTTATTGATGGGCATGACATTTTCCTTTTAATGCTTTCATTGTTTCCAGCACTTCATTTTCATCTTTGTTTGAACCCAAAACTAGAGGCAAACTATATTATGAAAGAGCAAGAGAGAGAAAATGCAAAATATGTAGCAAGAAAGTAGAGTCCAAGACCTCTAGTTATTTACAGGGACATAATTTTCTGCGGGGGTCCTCCCAAGTGGTTTATGATGATGTCACCTTCACAAGGCTCTGGTATGTGCTCATTATCATAACTCACTGCACCTTGATGGCTGATTATGTAATGTTACCAGGATCCAGTGCAGGTTTTTATTATATACAACAATGGCTCTTTTTAACAAAGGTAGGGGACTTGCTATCATGCCTGCCTGTAAGAGCAAACTTGAGGGATACTGGGGCCCACAGAAAATTCTCCCCCTCAGCACTGGGGCTCTGCAGGATTCCAAGATGTCTGTGTTTGGCATGGAAAAGGGAGGAGCTGGGGAGAAGCTACTGTCTGCAGCATGCTCCTTTTACAAATGGCAAGACCAAAGTGCTTATCTTTGTTCCTTGCTCATGTTCCTTACCACCACCACCCTTGGGAGGAGTACTGAGCGGCAGGGGTGTGTCTGTGTGAGGAGTGGGGGTGTTTGAGGGCAATGGGGGTCTGGCTCCTCAATGAGCTGTACTGCTATGGGGAGGGGGAGAAATGACCAGAATAGTAGTGGGAAGTGAGCAGAGGTTCTTCATCCCATTGAGTGGGAGTGTCCTTGAAAAATAAGATCCTCAGGGTTTGGGGGCTGTGCCCCTGCGTGGTGGGAAAAATCTTTCCAACACACGAGGAACACAGATCAGGAACTCTGCAGGTGAATGGTGTGGAGATTCCTGAATCCTCTGTACTCTTCCTGTTGTTTTATTGCCCTATATGTGGTATAGCCCTTCCTCTATAGGGGATTGAATATTTCTGAGCAATACCTGTAACTCTGCCAGGGAAGTCTTGACTTCCAGAAAGCTACGTTATTTACAAAAAAATCTCTATTACACATCTTATTAAATAGATCCTAACAAACACATTGCATTTAATGGAATATGCAGACATTTGTGTCCCCCTTTTAAGACTTCATTTGGCTGGCAGTAGTGGCAGATTAACGCATAGGCCCATGAGGCCCGTGACCAGGGTCCCTGGCCAATTTGGGGGCCCTCAGAAGGAGAGCTGGAACCTGGGTAGAAGGGGTAGGCATGAGGCCCTGCCACTCTCACTGGCCTCGCCCCTGCTTCTCCTCTTTTCCTGAGGCCCCGCACCTTGGCAAGGTTGGAAGCTAGATAGGCCCCAAGCTATTCTGGCAAAAATTTGAAGTGCAGATCTGGCTTTACTCTGATGCAACTCCATTGACTTCAGTTGAGTTATTCCTGATTTGCACCTGAGTAAATGAGATCAGAATGAGGCCCATAACTTACAAATAATTTAAGGTGTTACAAAGTTTCTCTTTAAATTTTCCAGGAATTAAGATACTTAGAACCAAATGTTGTAAGATCCTGGGTGCTGCCTGTTAGGTGCAAAGCACTCCAGCTCCCACTGATGTAAACGAAAAGAAAGGAAGGTGCTGAACATCTTTCAGGATTGGGCTCATAGTCCTCAAAAAAGTTGTTGGAATGGATCCAGAATTTAATCTAGCTAGGGAAAAAGGAATAAATACAAAATAAACACTGTCAAATACTTTCCTATCGTTTTATTTACTTAAAAAAAATCTTTCCATTGACGTTAATGATCCAGCTTTGTGGAAGTCTGCAATGATGGCCAGAATATTCCAACCTGGGTACCCAAAGGACACGTTTAGGCACCTAGATATAAGTGATCTGATATTTTTTTCTTTAAGAGCTGCTAAGCATCCACATTTGAGAGCTCTGAGTAGTATTTCTTTCCTAATTAGTGTTAATCACGTATGTTTGACCAACATCTTTTCCCTAGTAAAGAGCTGAAATATCAATGGAACTGAAATGAACATGACTTTTTTGTTGTTGTTTTTGCTTCTGTTTTGGATTCTGCTTTGTATGTAGGTGGCATTGAGCATATCACCAAAAGGTCACCTCAGATCTGTAAATAAGGATTATTAATTAGTTTGAGCTTGCTTTGTGTGGTTGATAGGCTCTGAAGCAGCAGAGATCAAATCACTGTACACAATCCTACACGAACAGTGTGTATTTGTTAATTTTTATTTATTTCTTGGTGGTGGAATGGTAACCCGTTTAAAAGAGAGATTTGTAATGTGAAGGGCATTCCCCATCAGAGTATCAATTTTCAGGTAGGTCTGATTTTGGGGCCTACAGATAGTTATTGTACTTTACATTGACAATTTAATTGATGAGAACTATATTTTTTGTATAAAGGGAATGAATAAAGTGCTTAATTTTACTTTGTCTCTAATAAACATACATAATCCATGTGAATGGTTTAGTATAGATGTGTATATTACAGCAGACAGATAACAGGCATGCAACAAATCTGCTTTTTCTGGATTTGTCGGGTGGACAGATAACGTGGATCAGGATGCATGGATACTGAGTACAAGAGCAGGCTGCTGAGAGGAATGGTTGGGAAGGAGATCATGGGAGCACTATGCTGGGAGGAGGGATGATAGTAAGGAAGATGTGACAGCAGCCATTTTAAATATTAGTTTTCCATACTTAAAAAAAAGATTGCATTTGTACAAATACGAATCCATTGAAGTGGTCAGATTCTATTACAAATGGATTCTGGTTCAGGGAATTATCACATCCCTAACAAACAATGAAGACAGCAGGTGCTGTTAGACCACACACCTTTTCTCCAACTAGAGGAAGGAAAGAAAGCTTCCCCGTCTTTCCAGAGTATATCCTCTATGGCAGTGGTTCCCAAACTTGCTCTGCCGCTTGTGCAGGGAAAGCCCCTGGCGGGCCGGGCCGCTTTGTTTACCTGCCACGTCTGCAGGTTCGGCCAATCGCAGCTCCCAGTGGCCACAGTTCGCTGTTCCAGGCCACGTACTGGCCGCCGCTTCCAGAAGCTCCTATTGGCCTGGAGCAGCGAACCGTGGCCACTGGGAGCCACGATTGGCCGAACCTGCAGACGCGGCAGGTAAACAAACCGGCCTGGCCCGCCAGGGGCTTTCCCTGCACAAGCGCCGGAACAAGTTTGGGAACTACTGCTCTATGGGTCAGTGTGAGTAAGCATTTATTGGACTGAGCTCTTTATAAAGCTTTTAGCAGTAGGTTGGGCTTTTAATACTGAAGTTACACGTGTGTTCTGTCTCTGCTCTGACTCTCTCTCTCTGGACTTGAGCAAGTCATTTTTTTTATTAGCTATCTGTACAATGCCTTACACATTTGGTGTGGCATTTAGAGACATATGCAGACACAGTTCTTGCTGGACAGGGAGACAGCATGACCTAATGGAAAGAGCACTGGGCTGGGACTCAGGTAATCTAGGTTTGTTCCCAGTTCTACCATTGAATTGCTGGGTGACCTTGGGCAAATCATGTCACTACTGCGTGCGTCAGTTCCCCATCTTGGGATAATGATATTGACCTCCTGCATAAAGCACTTTAAGACCTACTGATAAAAAGTGTTATATAAGAGCTGGGTGGTATTATTCAATATATCAGGAACTTACAGTCCAAAGTTACCTCTCTGCTTCTGTTTCCCTGCAGGTGAAAATGAGGCTTTTGGCAATTACCACCTTACAGAGGCTTTGTGAAAATTAGTAATTTTTTGAAAAGCACTTCGAAAAGAAAAAAATAAAAGTGCTAAGTATTATTTATTAGTATTTCATGCTTGGAAAGCCAGGCTAGCTATTTATGCATGTTAGGAGAAAACATATTTTACTTTATTCATTTGATCCTGACATCTGGGGCAGTATTTTAATTTATCTGTAAATTCAAGAAAAAGTTGTACAAGGTAATATACAGTACCTGCTTAAACATAATTTTTACTACACATATCCAGTCTCATTTCATGCTGAACTTGTCAAGACCAAACATCTGGCTTTTGCTTTGCCATGTGATGCCTATAGAATTGCCAACACACTACCAATAGAAATGCTTTCAAAGAAGTGAGCTGGGTGGAGGAAGGGAAAGGAAATCAAATCTGTTTCCTGTCATTTCATTATCTGTAGCAAGAAGGTCAAAAGTGTTTCACATTAATAAGCCATTATTGTATGGGAATGTCCCCATGAAGCTTTCAGAATTAGAACATAAAAGTAGCCTTACTAGGTCAGACCATTGGTCTATCTAGCCCACTATCCTGGTGCCAGATGCTTCAGAGAGAATGAACAGAATGAGGCAATTATCAAGTGATCCATCCCTTGTTGTCTAGTCCCAGATTTTGGCAGTTGAAGTTTTAGGGATGCCTGGAGCAAGAAGATTGTATCCCTGACTATCTTGGCTAATACCCATCAATGGACCCCTCCTCCATGAACTTACCTAAAATCTTTTTTGAACCCAGTTATACCTTTAGCCTTCTCAACATCCCCTAGCAGCAAGTTCTGCTGGTGGACTGTATGTCGTGTGATGAGGAACTCCCTTAATATATGAGAGCCCTCCAAATCATGGAAATTTAGGGCTGGAAGGGATCTCTAAGGATCTCCATAGAAGTCATCTAGTCCATTCACTGGCATTGAGGCAGGACCAAGTACACCTAGACCATTCTTTACAGATGTTTGCCTAACCCATTCTTAAATATAACCAATGACAGGGGTTCTCTGACCACCCTAGGTACCTGTTCCAGTGCTTTACTATCACTGTAGAGAATTTTTGTAATATCTAATCTAAATCTCCCTTGCTGCAAACTAAGCTGATTACGTCTTGTCCTACCTTCAGTGGACACGGAGAAGAATTTGTCACAGTTCTTTTTATAACTACCTTTTATGTATTTGAAGACTTATTGTGCCTCCCTCACCCCCCCACCCCATCCTTCTCTTCTCAAAACTAAGCCCAAATCTCTCAACCTTTCCTCACAGGTTGTTTTCTGAACCTCTGCTTGTTTTTGTTCTCCTCTGGACTCTCTCCAATTTGTTTACGACGTTCTCAAAGTGTGGTGCCCAAACTGGACCCAGCACTCCAGCTGAGGCCTCACCAGTGCCAAGCAGAATGGAACAGCTACCTCTTGTGTCTTACATATGACTCCTGTAAATTCACACTGATAATTCACCTCAGAAAGATGCTGGCCTCTTTCACGGCAGCATCACACTGTTGGCTCATTCAGTTTGTGATCCACTATAACCTCTGGATCCATTTCAGCAGCACTACTGCCTAGCCAGATATTCCTCATTTTGTAGTTGTGCGTTTGATTTCCCCCCCTTTCTTAAGTGTAGTATTTTGCGCTTGTCTTTATTGAATTTCGTCTTATTGATCTCAGACCAATTCTCCAATTTATGTATATGGGGAACACAAATAGGCTAGAGATTTCTGGATAAATTAATTTGTACTGCATGGATTTGCTGATGGTTTAATGGACTGTATGGCTGCTGTTCCTTAAACAGCTGAAATGGTGGGGAAAGGGTCTCTGTGGCTTCAGTGATGCAAGGCACTTCATTCCCCTCCATCCTCGAGAGAACTGATCCTGGGCCTCCCGCACAGGAATGTGGAGGATTACCTGTGAGATGGCCCTAGAAATAGCATTACATGGTTGTTTTCTCCCAAGAACAATATTGGGTGTATTTATATCTTGATTTACACTCGTTATTACTGCTGCTTGCAGTTTCCAAAAAGTGCTTAGCATTTTTTTATGCTATAGGTAGATTAAAACACACAATACACATTTTTACCACAGTTGGCAAATTCAAAATAGTTTCCAAAATCTAAATGCTAACTTGGTGACGCCTTACATATTAGCAAGCCTTATGACATTGCTGTTTCTCTGGAACCACCAAAAGCTTGGCAATTACCAAGAACTTTGAGCAGAAATAGTAGCTGTCACATGAGAGGCAACAATTCCCTGTTGTGTTACTATTGAACTTGGAACAGAGTAGCTGCATTTCTCTGCTAGCATTGCAGAAACACTTATTATCAAATGTCTTCAGTAGATCCCAGCCCCGCCTGGCCTAGAGGGCTGCCAGCTGGTCTCCGGCTCCGGCCGTGTCTGTAAATGTAGTTTTGTGTTACCAGGTCACAGTCTAAAATACAGTGCTCAGGCTCATGGAATTAAACTGCTGATCACACCTTTTTGAATGCTACTCAGTTCAATGCAGGAGCACCACTAGTGCCTGTTGAGGGGGACGGAGCACAAGCTACATGCCAAGCTCTATTTGTTTCTTCCTTTTGCTTCTTTTCTTTGGACTTAGATCAGACAGTAAATGTTTCTTGCATTCTCATGGAACAGAATCCGAGTAAGAGAAATACATTGCTGTGTTCTAGATCTAATTTCCAAGCATCATGGTTTCCCCTAGAGAAGGGGGCTGTACCAATACCCCAGGCACATCTCTTTTGAAAAGTGTGGATCCAGATCTGGACTCTGTGTCCAGCACCTATTGCCAACATGGCACATAAACTCAAAGCCCAGTTGAGAAAAATTGGGTCTGGTTTTGACTCAGATCCATCTCACATTTCTGTTCAGGTTTTTACTTTATGGGATGTCTAGTTGACAAAGTGGAAAATATTTCATTCATGGCCAAGTTAATGTTTTAACTTGTCAGTGTTGCTTAAGAAAAACAAAATCCCATTTGTGCACATCTCCTCCCCCTTCTGATTTTTCAAACTCGGAACCTTTGAGTCTGCTCCCGCCCTGACCCTTGGGAGCCTCTTCAGTAATAGACATTTGCTGGAGCTGTAGAAGGGTCCTCTCTCGTAACTGAAATGATAGGAAAAAGGGAAAAGAATTGATCTCTTGCACTTAATTCCTTAGAGTAAGTTCTCACGACACTTGTAGGAGTAACATGAAGTGGAGGGGGCAATATACATTTTAGGAGGCCAGAGGGGAGATTGCTGCATCAAGATGGGAAATGTTGAGGGTTAGGATGAAAGTTTTGGCAGCTGTGATGGAGGAGAAGAGTATAGATCTTAGAGAGATTGAGGTGGAAGATGTGGCAGGATATGGACATGACCCAAATGTGTGAGGTGAGAGGGAGAGAGGAGTTAAAGATAACCCCAAAGTCAGATTTTACAAATGTCCAGGAAGCTTTGTGAGTTCTGCCCCATCGAAGTGCAATAAAGGCCATCTTGGCCAATACACCAAAGATTGGATTGGGGATTTCCAATGGTAAAAATATGGTCTCTGCAGTTTGAGCTAAAGAACCAGGCTTTAAAGGTAGTGGCAGTAACAGACTCATGTCCTACATGAACTAGGCAAATAGGGCCCCACATAACACACACACAGTGACCAGTCGGTTATAGAAGCACCTGGCCTGGATCTGCACTTGTTCTCTGTATTTTTATCAATAGTAGAGTTCTTTAATACACAATCACGTCATAGACTGTTGCTAACCTTGCATATCTTGTTACAAAAAAAAAGAAGGTGGATTTTTGGACATTGCACCTGATGTGAAATGGTCCTACATGACCTCTCCTGACTTGCCCTGTGTGAGGCAATTTGTCCTAGCTTATTTCTTTCAGAAAATTGATTCAACAAATATAGGTGAAAGTTGCTGCTTTGCATGAAGTCAACGAGTGCAGTTCAACACATTTTCCCTTTCCCCCTAGTTCTGGTCTTTTGCAAGTGTTGCATCATTCCTCAGCCAGTCATCAATCTGTCTCTGAAGGGCTATGGGTGAAATTGTCCATTTCTGTCTACTGAGTAGCTTTTCCCCCCAAAACTTTAAACATATACTCATTAAGGAAAAATCCTAATGAAAAGTAAATTGATTTTACATCTAGAAGATCCCAGCTGTTTTAGCTTTGATATTACTGAGGAGATGAACATTTGGCCTATTTTCTCCAACTCTCAACAAAATAATAAAAAATGCACTTAGATTAGAATTTCCAAATTTGGATTGTTGACATTAACCCCCCATCTAGGTCACTAAATATGAATCACCTAATTTTCCAAGGTGCTGTGATGAGCACTTACAGCTTCCATTAACTTCAAGGGGATTTGTGGGTATATTGCACTTCTGAAATCCAATAAATCAGGCCACTTAGGTCCTAAGTGTGGGACTAAGGTAGAAGGTATAACTCATAGTACTTCTATCATAGCCATAACCCCCTCCACCAATTGTGATTAAAAATAAGCACCTCTAGATTGGGCTTCTTTTTCCTGCTTTCCTTTCTGAATTGGATAGATAATCTACTATCATCAGTTTTTTCAGAGGAAAGTCTACCCTGATTTGCACCCAGGGAATCCCAATGAATTTGTAAGCTGAACAGTTTGGGAGGAGTGGTTGTAATGAGTCCAACTCACATCCATGTCATAAGCATCTGTCTATGGTACTTCCTTTTTCTACATCAATTTATTTCATGACGTTTTCTCTTGGGCTTCTCAAGCCCTTACTCATGACTCCTCATTAAAGTACGCAGAAAAAGAATTCCCAGTGCAGCATTTCTAGTAGCTGCAGGAGGAACTGACTGCATCTGTTTTGCAGTAATATCTAATATTCTGCTGTAGCTGGCTGTTAGATAGACCCAAAGAAAAGATGATCCAGAGAGGTTCTGTTACTGGGGGTTGGGAGACTAAAGATCAATTCCATGCTCCACCACAGACTTTTATGGGAATTTAGACAAGTTGCTTTTAGAGCTTGTCTACACTTGAAACACTGCAGCGCTTCAGCGTAGCCACTCCATATGCCAACGGGAAGGGTTCTCCAGTCAGCATAGTTAATCAGCTTCCATGAGAATGGTAGCTAGATTGACAGAAGAATTATTCCATCAACTAGTGTGGTCTACACCAGAGGTTAGGTTGGCTTAACTACATCACTGAAGGGTGTGTATTTTTCACACCACTGAGCGTGTAGCTGGGTCGACCCAACTCTTTAGTGTAGACTAGGCCTTGGTCTCTCTGTGCCTCAATTCCCCATCTGTGAAATGGGGATAACAGCACTTCTCTGCCTTCAGGGGAGTTGGAATAAATACATTCAAAATTGTGAGGTGCTCAGATACTACAGTAGTACGGGCCATATAAGTACCATAAATAGATAACAAAACGTTTCTTATTTATCCTGAGTATGGGGAGATCAAGGTGTGAAAAGGACTCCATGTTTCAGGAATTGAAAAATCAGGTTTCTAAATCTTGGTAATTTTTTCCCATGTTGTGTAATTTGGTGTTTGAAATTTTTGCATGCCCTTATTAGTTGGAGGGAAAATAAAATGAAAAATAGTTCTACAATAGAAATGTTTTTTTCAAGTATTTTTTGTAAACTTTTTTTAAACAAACTATAAATATGTGACTACATTGGATTAATATTGAGGAATGCTAGAAGTAAATGGTTACAATTAGAAAATGAAATATTTTAGTGTTCTTGTTTGTATTACAACTACAAATATGCATACCGCCCCAGCCCAGAACGCAGAGTTCTTGCATGATGTGGTGGTTAGCTTTTTATATAAGTAATTGTTCTTCTGTTGTCTTCCCTCACACCAGGGTATTTTGAAACATGCATAGAATGAAACGTTCTTTAGGGTTCTAATAAATAGTACTAAATTTTACTTATAAAATGAAGAATAAAATAGAATGTTAAAATGAAGATTATTCCGATTGTAGCTCTTACCTAGTTCACATATGTAACTACCTCTTTTTTGTTTTAGTTTTGTACAGAGATGGGAGCAGCCGAGGCTGCCACTTCTCTTTTTCAGGGGTCCTGGATAACTGATGCAAGGGTGGAGTTGGATTGTGGCCTCACAGATGGGATGCTGTAAGCTTGAGTTGCTGCTCAGGTCTACTGAAACTGACAAGGCAGACTGCTCTAAATTGCAAGAGATATCTGATTTAAGAACAAAGGAGAAAAGCAATTGCTCAGGCAAAGAATGAAAAGAAGAAGAATAAGAATAAAGCAATAGGGAAAAACATATAGAAAGCAGATAAGAAAAAGTATGAGTTTGAACATGTAATCCAAAGACAGAGTTCAAGAACACAAAAGTGAGGATGAGAGGGGAAGCAAATATCTGATTATTAGTAATGCAGCATTGCCAACCACAAACATTCAAAAATTGTGAGTAAGGCCTCCAAATCATGAGATTTAAAAAATAATTAGTTGGGGGGGGCAGGTATGTTCCTGGGCCTTCTCATGTTGGAGCCTTTATGGTGTATTTAGATCATGTTGTCAAGCTTTTCTTTACCACTGAAGGCTTGAAACTTTTTTTGAAAGCTGAACTGCTTCTTCAGTCACGTCTCTGGGAGCTGGGGCTTTAAATAAAACACCAAACAACAAAAGACTTGTGATTTAATATCATCAGAGATTGTGACATTGCGCTTCCACCGGGCAAATCCTAATCTTCCCACTGCTCCAGGGAGGGAATGATCTGTGACAGATCTGACTCCATACCCAGCATAGAGTATGTTCCCTGGCATATTGATTCAGCTATGCTGGCTGGGATGTTTGAGGGAGGGGTTGGAACTAAAGCTACTCCCACTCCCTTCAGGCCCCTGATGCCCAGCTGCACAAGAGAGTGATGTAATTGCTCTGCAGTGTCTGCTTGCTCACCAACACTGCTGTCCAAGATTCAGGCACTGCATTGACAGCCTTGGAGATAGACATTCTCTTATGTAACCTCATAGCTGGTAGATCAGAAGCAGCAAAACTTCCCCCACGTTGCTTTGCCATTGTGCCTCAAACTTGCCCTGAAGGGGCTACCTCTAGTGAGTGGGAGTGGGAGTGTAGATTAGTTTCCATTCTCATTAAATCCTTGGTCTATCTATTGAGGCAGTTAGTATCAATTGGGACGCTGACTTTTGTGATGTGGATGCTTGTCCACAACCAAATCCTCCCACATAGACGAGTGAACAGCTCTTTGATGGAATAGTCATGTCATTATACAATCAGGATGCTGGCACCACAGGTAAAGTTGCAAAAGATCTTGTTAAAAGCCTCCTTCAGTGGGAGCAGGATCAGACCTTGAGGGGCCGTACTTTGAGAGGAAAACAACACATTTCGCTCAGCTGGGGAACTGACTCCAAGGGCAAGTGTTAAAATAAAAATCTAGGCACTCCATGAACTGTCCTGCAGCCACCGAGAGCATGAACAGAGGCAGCGCTGCATTCCAGAGGTCAATTTTTTATGCTGTAGGCCTGTGAGAGTTTTCAGTTCTTGGGAGGAATGAGAGGGTGAGCATCCATCCTCCTTTGAAGATTTTTCTGTCTTTTCAGAGTGGGAGGATTATGCATTTAAACAGTACCATCTTCCTGGTGCTATGCTATTTCCTCTTCCTTATGTGCCTAGACACAGGAAAGGCCAGGCAGGCTCAAACACAGGAGGCAAGGGAGCAGGAGTGTTTAAAAGCAGACAGGTGAAGACCTTCCCAGAGGCTCCTGAGAAGGAGACTGTGTAATTCACCATGCTAAGAGCTTTCACTAATCTGTATATGGCTGTGTTTATTTTTTTTTAAAGGGGGGTGTAATTGTAATGCCCACAATGAACTCACCATTAGTTGGACTGATAAACTGTATGAATGAAGCATTAAACCATTGCCTTGGGCAGGTAAACTACTTCAGCTTTGGGATGAATAACAGTGTGCATGCTGGATTTCCAGCATTCTGTATGGGACAGTATGAATTGGGAGTCTTCCTTGAATTTTCTGAAAGGCATATTTGGACTGATGGAGGCTTCCTGATTTTTATCAATTCCATTTTTAATTACTTTAGACTTTACCAGATTAAATCCAGTGATTACTGGCTGATTTAAAAAAAAATCTTTCCTGTTGGTAAACAGAACACTAATTTTTGCAACTACAAGTTTAGCAAGTAGCTTTATATCCATGATAGAGATGGTGAAACTGAAGTCCAAAAAGGTCTATTTATTTGACTAAGGCCATCAAGCAAGTCAGTGGTAGACATGAGGATAGAACCTAGGGCCCTAACTTCCTGTTGTCTCTACTAGCTATTTAACAACAGGGAGTGGAGCAGAGACTGTCTAATGGTTAGATCCAAGGACAGTGAATCCAATCAAATGGGTTCTGTTCCCAGTTCTATTACTGACTTGCTGCATAGCTTTGGATCAAGTCAGCTAATTCTGGTGCCTCAGTTTTCCAGTCTCTCTATATAATACTGCTTATTTAACTACCCCCCAAGAGTGATGGGAGAAGTAATTAATGTTCCTAAAGTGGCTTGAGATCTTGGATGACGAATGGTATATAAGTGGACAGCATTTATTTTATTTGATTATATTAAGACAGGAAAAATAGCTAGGAAAGCTGGCACACTTAAAACGCTGAGAAAATCCAACAGAGTTAATGATCAACATGTTGAAAACCAAAATAAGGCAAAGCTATCCTTCTTCTTGGGGGAGCTGGATTTGAGTGTGGTGTGTTTTTGTTTGTTTGTGTGAGGGGTTTTTTTTTGGTAAGGCTTCCCGAGTTGTTAATATAAATGTATATTTAAAAAAAAAACAAACCAGAAAGAAACTACCCCATTCACGCAGAAGATGATTATAGGATTCTTGACCCTATAGGGTGACATTCACCCCTGAACAGAGGGCCAGTACAAGACATAACCACCACATAAATCCTACTTAAACCCACTGAAGTCAGAGGCTCTACAGTATTAACGGTCCATATATACAGATTCAATTACAGGATTGGGCCTTAGTTTTCATGCTGTTCTCACTCAAACTTTTTTGTTAATATTGACCATTTATTAACTCTTTTTGTATTATTTTCTGGGAATGTAAAACTCAGGATAACTTGTATTAATGCAATGCTTATGTAACCTATTTTTATTGGACATTTAACCCATTATTTATATGACTTAATGTGAAAATGCAACAAAGATTTAAACACACCCTGGGAAGTTTGTGTCTAAGTGTTGTTTACTCCCCCTCCCCTTTAAGGAAAGTTCCTCAAGGTGCAAGATTGTTGATTTCAGGAAGCAGTCTGGAAGCAGTCAGCAATCAAGCTTCAAACTCTTTTTCTAACATTGTCCTCAGAGCTAAGCAGTGTATTGGACTAACTGAGTACTGATCTCACATGTCAGACTAAATCTTAGGCTTTGTCTACACTGGCAGTTGAATGACAAAACTTTTAAAAACACCCTCCTGAAAGACAAAAGTTTTGCTGACGACAAGTGCTGGTGTGAACCGTGCTTTGTCGGCAGAAGCGCTCTCTTGCTGACAAAACTAACCCTCCTTGTTGGGCGTGGAAGTTTTTTGTCAGCCGGAGAGCCAACAAACAGCGGCTACACTATGTGACTTTTAGTTGCACGGCTGTAGTGACACAGCCGTGCATTGAAGCCCATGTCTACTCTCATTCTCTCCTTGGCATTTCGCATGTAGGTGGAACATGATGCAGAGGGGAATGGAAGTGAGCCATGTGGGAGCCCACAGGTGACACACATTGAGACAGAGATGCACTTGCCCATTGCATCTCTCTGGGATCCAGCTGAGAGGCAAGATGGAGTCAACTTAGTGCAGTTCCACCCACTCCTGCTAAGTCACTCGGACAAATCACCTCCTGATCTATAGTGACAAACCTGCTTTCAGGCTGCGTAGAAGAGACTGCCCAGTGGGGCGATTAGCAACATCTCTATGCTGCAACCAGGCCTAAAGCCAGAATGTGAGGAGCCCAGCATTACCTGCTGAATTCTTTCAAGGTGGCCTGTAATAAAGTCAGTCTTTTTAAGGCTCAAACAGAAAAGAAAAGTACCCATGGAACTTGGCTGAGGAATTGTTCAAGAAAGTGCATTGACCTATGTTTAGGTTTCCCATTCATTCCTCTCAAGACTTGATTATTTCATTTCAAAAGATTGGTGGTATTTAGAAAAATATACTTTGTATTTTAGTAATGATTTCTCAGGGACTTCATTTAACAATGGCCTTTCTGTGCACAAAACAGCTGCATTCCAAATTTGCAACACTAGTACAGTACAAAGCTGATAATGTAATCCTAATATATTTTCTTTTCCTTCTCTGCTAGGTCCTCCTCACGTAGTCAGTGGTCAATGCACTGAATGAGAAAAGTGTTAATGGATCCCCTGAAATAGCTCACGGCTCCAGGGACATTTAGAGAGGCCAAAAGAGAACAAACACAAATCCCCTTAGCAAATTGAAGAAGGTAATGTCAAGGGTTGAAATATTCCCGCCAGGAGAGGAGGAGGGAGTCATAGTTGCTGCTGTCATGAGGAAGAGAGACACAAAAGAGGTGGCAGGGGCAGTTGCAAGAGAGATTAGAGCTGGGGGGAGAAACTGAAGCTTCATATGCAGAAAGAGAACCAGAGACATGACATAAAGTATGAGATGGACATGGATAGCCAAGCTTAGTTTATCAGGCAGATCATGCATGAGATCTTTCATCCTGCCATTAAAAAATGGATGCCTGGGACATTGACAAGGACAGTGACTTAGCATTACCTTCCATCAGCAACTGACAAGCTCTTTCTAACAACTCTAAGTCTAACAACTAACTGACGCTTTTCACACCCTCCAGGCTGTCCTAATCTCAGCAACCGTCCCTTGTACCTTTTTCCCCTCTCCTCTTCCAAGCAGCTATGGTACTCTGACAACCCACATCTGACCGATTTTGGGGATATCAGAATATGGTAGACTCTTTTCTTCCTGAGTCCCAGTTGGTGTTTTGCATGATTGTTAACTAAATCACTTGTTCTTAAACATGAGCCAACTTATTGATTGATGCTCTAAAGGAAACTGCATCATGTTTTAAATGAATCCAACAGAAGTACAACCCAATAAATTATGATAATTGTAGTGTCATAAAAGCATTCCCATGCCCACACCCCTTCCACACCTAACTATGGAGCAATGATCAAGCATAATCAGGAAGCTGATGACTAAAATAAGTGACAGGTTTCAGAGTAGCAGCCGTGTTAGTCTGTATTCGCAAAAAGAAAAGGAGGACTTGTGGCACCTTAGAGACTAACAAATTTATTCAAGCATAAGCTTTCGTGAACTACAGCTCACTTCATCGGATGCATTCGTGAATGCATATAAGTGAATACACTTCATAACTGGCTGCCCACGGCAGCTGTTATAGACAGTGGATGCCAGAAAGTATGTTCTACCCCCTTGGTGGTGTGACAAAGCTCTGTCCTTGCATCTGTGGGTCCCACGTTTCCTGGCAGATTTCGCTAGCCTCAGAGGCTCACTGTGACCCTCCACATAACCCTTCTTTCTCTAGAGACAAGGGTCACAGTCTACTGAGCCATTTTCATCATAAACTAGCAAGGGAGGTGAGAAGAAGTTATCCTTCCTTGCACAGTCTCTGTTGTCTCCCAGTCTCAGTGATTAATCAGGGGGCAAAGGTGGGGGGGGGGAGCCTGGGCCCACCCTCTACTCCGGGCTCCAGCCCAGGGACCTTAATAGTATCAGCTATGGTAGCTGACCTTTTAGAAACATGACAAGTACAATTCCTTGGGCTACTTCCCCCACAGCAGCCCTCACTTCCTCAAGCTCCACTTCACCCTTACCTCAGGGCCTCCTTCCTTGTGCCTGATATGGTGTGTACTACTCAGCCTCTCCAACTGCGCAACTTCTTCCCACAGCTCCTGACATGCACACCCACCTGACTGACTGGGAGGCTTTTAACTAGTTTCAACCAGCCCTTGATTGGCTTCAGTGTCCCAATCAACCTAGCCTTTTCCCTGCCTTCTGGAAAGTTCTTAATTGGCCCCAGGTGTCTTAATTGACCTGGAGCAGCTGCCATTTCACTTATCCTGGTACCAGGGATTTGTTTAGCCTGGAGCTAATATATCTATCTCCCACTACTCTTCCATAGCCATCTGGCCTTGCCCCATCACATATTCTTCCCCTTCCCCCCCCCCGCTCAACACCATAGAGTTGGGCAATTTGGGACGCCAGGCAGTATGCTCGTGACAGACCATCAGTGTTGCCATGGTGGCATCCATCCCTGTGCCGTATGAGGAACTGGAATGGTTGGAGGGATAAGAACCACCTGGTGACCCTTGCATTCTTTTCCTTCTTTCACTGGAGGGGTGCATGGGCCGTCACAAGAGTAAATCGCCAGCCTAAGAGGTAATAACGCAGTGTCTCCATAGCCCATTTGACACCAAGGCATTCTCTCTCGACTACTGCATATTTCTGTTCTCTTGGGAGAAGCTTTCTGCTTAGGTAGAGGATTGGTTGTTCCTCTTCTCCCACCATTTGCGACAGAACTGCTCTCAACCCCACCTCGGAAATGTCTGTTTGTAAAACAAATTCCCGGTTAAAGTCCGGGGCTATGAATACGGGGTCATTACAGAGGGCCGTCCGAAGGTCTGTAAATGCCCCCTTTGCTGCGTCGGTCCACTTTACCATCGGGCCTTCACCAGGTCCATTAGTGGACTTGCCCTAGTGGCGAAGTGGGGAATAAACTGTCGATAGTAGCCTACCAAGCCTAGGAGCGCATGGACCTGCTTCTTTCGGGTCGGCCAGGGCCAGTTTTGAATTGCCTCTAGGTTATTCGTTTGGGGCTTCACTATGCCCCTTCCCACAATATATCCCAGGTACCTAGCCTCTGGCACATTTAGCGGGATTAGCAGTGAGGCCAACCCACCTTAAGGTGTGCAGTACTGCCTCAGCTTTCTCCAAGTGGGTTCCCCAGTCTGGCGTATGGATGATGATATCATCTAGGTATGAAGCTGCATAACTAGTATGGGGGCGCAGCAGCTTATCCATGAGGCGCTGGAATGTGGCTGGGGCCCCATGTAGCCCAAAAGGGAGGACGGTGTACTGGAATAGCCCATCTGGGGTGGAGAATGCTGTCTTTTCTTTAGCTTCTTTGGTCAGAGGAATCTGTCAGTACCCTTTTTGTCAGATCCAGTGTAGTCAAGAATCGGGCATTACCCAGTCGGTCAACCAGTTCGCCAATGCGTGGTATGGGATGTGCATCAAACTGGGATATTTCATTCAGTCGGCGAAAGTCATTACAGAATCTCATGGTACCATCAGATTTAGGCACGAGAACAATTAGACTGGACCACTGACTGTAAGATTCTTCAATAACCCCTAATTCTAACATTTTCTTTACTTCGGCCTTGATTTCCTCTCTTTTGGCTGCTGGGATTCGGTAGGGTCTCAATGTTACCTTGGCTCCGGGGATCGTGCGGATATGGTGATAGGTCTCAGTCGTCCGCCCTGATTTTGTAGAGAACACATCTCTGTTGCGATTAATCATGTCGGCTGCCTCGATCTTTTGGATCAGCGTCAAGTCGGATGATATCCTCACTTGCTTGTGTAAGTTATCCTCCTGGGGAAGGGTCTCCTGCATGACTAAGCATGCCTCTCGATCATGCCAAGATTTTAGAAGATTGATGTGGTAAATTTGCTCCGATTTCCGGCGACCTGGCTGCCGCACCTTATAGTTCACCTCTCCCATGGCTTCGATTATTTCGTAGGGTCCCTGCCACTGGGCCAACAGTTTACTTTCTGCTGTGGGCACCAGTACCATCACCCGATCCCCTGGTTGGGCTTCGCTTGGTGGTTATAATGTGTTCCATTGGGTCTCCTGTGCTCTCTCCCAGTGTTCCCGTACAATGGGCGTAACTCGGGCTATCTGATCTCTCATCTGCAGTACATGCTCAACTATGTTCCTTCTGCGATTTGGCTCCTCTTCCCAGGCTTCTCTGGCTATATCCAATATGCCCCAAGGGTAGCGCCCATATAGTAGTTCGAATGGAGAGAAACCCGTGGAGACTTGCGAAACCTCCGAGATGGTGAACATGAGGTAAGGCAATAGGTTATTCATAACTTTCCCATCCTGGCTCACCACTTTCCTGATCATGGCCTTGAGGGTCCTATTGAACCTTTCCACAAGGCCATCTGTTTGCAGGTGGTATACGGAGGTCTGTAGGGCTTGTACATGGAGCAAAGAACAGAGATCTTTCATCAACTTGGACATGTAAGGTGTCCCTTGATCAGTGAATATCTCCTTGGGTAGCCCAACCCAGGCAAAGCTCCTGTACTAGCTCCTCAGCTATTGTCTTTGAAGCTGTGTTGCACAGGGGAACAGCTTCCGGATACTGGGTTGCATAGTCCAGTACAACAAGCACATGTTGGTGGCCCTGAGCTGTCTTCTCTAGGGGCCCTACCAGATCCATGGCTATCCATTCAAAATGAACCTCTATTAGTGGAAGAGGTATCAAAGGAGCCCGCAAGTGCGGGCAAGGGCTATATAACTGACACTCCGGACAAGAGGTCTGCAGTATCGCCGGACATCTTCATGTACTCCTGGCCAGAAGAACCTCCACAGGATCCGTGCCTGGGTTTTCTCTACCCCAGGTGTCCTCCAAACAGGTGACTGTGGGCGAGACTCAATATGGCTTTTTGATGTTTTTGTGGCACCAGAAGTTGTTGTATCTCTTGCTCCTGCATTTGCACCACGTGGTACAGGAGATCTTTCTTCACTATAAAGTAAGGTCTGGGACTCCGGACCTTCCCATCCACGGGTTTCCCATCAATCTCGGCCACCTCTTTCCTGGCGTTATCATATCTGGGGTCCTCCGCCTGGTCCCGCCCAAAAGTCTCTCTCTCAGGACTAACTTGCCCAAGCTCCCAGGGGCCGGCTTCTGCTTCTTCCAACGGCTCACCACCATCATGGCTGGGGGCAGCTTCTGGCTCACCTTCTGTGGTGGAAGTTTCTCTGTTGGCTGCTCGTGTCCATCTGCCTACTAGGGAGGTCTTCTGGTCCTGGGTCAGGATCTGGGTTCCCAAGGCCTTCGCGGCCTTCCTCTCCTTTTTTGTCTTCCGGGTCTTTCGGGGGGCTGAGAACAGATCCTGAGAAATCTCAGCGAACATCGGGGGTTGACATTCCCCCGGGGACGAGTCGCTGTCCTCAGGATCCCCACCTCCCTACAGCCTCTCTGTGGGGAGTAAATTATCAAATCCTGGATAGTCCCTCCCAATGTCTACAGGATATGGGAATTTAGGAACTACACCCACGGTCACCTCAATGGGGTTTCCCTGAACCTCTATCTCCACTGGGATGGTGGGGTAATGGCTCACTGCCCCATGCACAGACGTCACTGCTACGCATTTGGCTTGTAGCAGCTGACTATTTTTTACCAGCTTACCCGATATGAGGGTGATAGCATTCCCAGAGTCCACAAGCACTGTAGTCTCTGCTCCATTTATCCTCACTGGCCTGGTGTAATTATGTGGGGCTAATGTGACCCCCACGAGGTGGATAAGGGAGCATGGGACCTCCCAATCCCGCAAGTTACATTGCATAGGCTCCTTGGTGCTGAGACACTGTGCTGCTATGTGTCCCCACGCCCCACATGCATAACATCTATAATTGCTTTTAATCACTCCCCTATCCCGGGGGTTTAGTCCTGGGGCTCCCCCCACTCAGGCCAATCCCTTCCTTCTGGGATCCCCGCTGGTTTTTCTTCCCTCTCCCTTCTTCCACTTAGGACTCCCCAGAGGTTTGGCTGCCCAACCTTCCAGGGTTGGGGTCGGGTACTTGCTTCGAAAGGGGCCTTCCTTGGGTAGTCGGGTTAGTCCCCTGGCTGTCATCTGTCTTTCTACCAGTGTTATCATCTCATCGTACGTGGACGGATTGTTCTGGACTACCCATTTGCAGAGATCTGGTGGCAGTCCCCGCATGAAATGGTCTATGACCAGGGTTTCCAAAATCTCCTCCGGCCTGCACACCTTGGGCTGTAACCACTTCCGTGCGAGGTGTATGAGTTGAATAGCTGGGACCTTGGGGGTTTGTTCTCCTGGTATTTCCACTCATGGAACCTCTGGGCCCTTACCGCTGCCATTACCCCTGCTCGTGCTAGGATCTCTGCCTTCAGACGGGTATAGTCAGTGGCATCTGTGTCAGGCAAGTCAAAGTCTCCACACAAAAAAGGGGCGAGGATGCTGGCCCAATGCCCCTGGGGCCACGCCTCACGCTGAGCAGTCCTTTCGAATGAGAGGAGATATGCCTCTACGTCATCTCTTGACGTCATCTTTTGCAGACAACCAGTGGCCCTCAGAGTTTGCGTCCCATCAGACCCCGGGCCTGGGTCGTGAGGATCTTCAGCTGACTCCTGTTGTGCCATTGCCTGAACCCAGGTGGCCTCCTGCTGGGATGCCGTGGCTTGTACCAGAGCTCTTACCACCTCCTCCATTGTGGTACAAAGCAAACAAAGAAAAACTAAAACAAAAAAAAATCCAAACCCCCAGTGCACTTTTTTTAAACCTCTTTCTTCCGCCACGCTGTGAACGAAATCCCACTTCTAACACCAGTTATAACAAAGCTCTGTCCTTGCCTCCATGGGTCCCATGTTTCCTGGTGGATTTCGCTAGCCTCAGAGGCTCACTGTGACTCTCCATGTAACCCTTTTTTCTCTAGAGACAAGGGTCACGCTCCACTGAGCCATTTTCATCATAAGCCAGCGAGGGAGGTGAGGAGAAGTTATCCTTCCTTGCACAGTCTCTCTTGTCTCCCAGTCTCAGTGATTAATCAGGGGGCAAAGGTGGGGGGCGGAGCCCAGGCCCACCCTCTATTCCGGGCTCCAGCCCAGGGACCTTAATAGTATCAGCTATGGTAGCTGACCTTTTAGAAACATGACATGTACAATTCCATGGGCTACTTCCCCCACAGCAGCCCTCACTTCCTCAAGCTCCACTTCACCCTTACCTCAGGGCCTCCTTCCTTGTGCCTGATATGGTGTGTGCTACTCAGTGTCTCCAACTGCGCAACTTCTTCCCACAGCTCCTGACATGCACACCCACCTGACTGACTGGGAGGCTTTTAACTAGTTTCAGCCAGCCACTGATTGGCTTCAGTGTCCCAATCAACATAGCCTTCTCCCTGCCTTCTGGAAAGTTCTTAATTGGCCCCAGGTGTCTTAATTGACCTGGAGCAGCGGCCATTTCACTTATCCTGGTACCAGGGATTTGTTTAGCCTGGAGCTTACATATCTATCTCCCACTACTCTTCCATAGCCATCTGGCCTTGCCCCGTCACAGTGGCTACAGGAAGCATTCTTGACACTTCCAGCTGCATTGGACTCTTGGTTTCCAGCTGCTAAAACACAGTATTCCATTCCTCTGGGCAATCTCTCCTCCCTGGAGAGCAAGCACAACCAGTGTAGACACTGGTAACGTCATTATGATTGAGCTACCAGAGGACTTCTTCACCTCACCTTTTACCTCTCATAGGTGTGATTTAGCCATCATTGGACCCTGGCTAAAACTGGAACAGAAGCAATGCCTTTCTCTATTGGTGTAAATTGGATTAGATTTCATTAGCCAATGGATCAAAGAGTAGGAAAGATCACCAACGATCGTCATAGCTACAGAGACATGGGTATTATGGTGTATGTTGGGAAAGAATGTCCTTACTTTACAGGTCAGAGTTCTGAAAAATTCTATGCATCAGGCTCTTAATGTGGCCACTTGATGTAAATAACCAGTAAATGGCCTCTGTGAAGAACCAGGTTTTGCAACACAATCGAGTAGTTGTCTGGTTGGCATATGCCTGTGTCTCTTGTCATGGGCAAGGGTTTTTCACTTCCACTTGCACTCACATTTTCCTATGACTTAAGGGACACTTTTCATAGCAATCACATGTGCTGATAGAGCTTTGTTTTTGTTGTACATTTTTCTCACACAATGGCCCTGGCTGCAGACTTGCCTATCGCAAATGTGTGCCAGCAAATGGCTCTCTTTGCACCCAGCCTCCACAAAGTAATATCAACTTTTAATAGCTATGGGCACTGAAGAGGTCACCCTGTGACAGAATGGACTCTTGCATTCATTCCTTGCACAGCATTATAATAATTGTTGTACAAGTATGCCTTGTGAGGTATCATTTGAAAATTCATAATTCAGTGGTCATTATTGTCCTAGAAAATGTGTATCAACATTGTATGTAAAGTCTAAGATTCCACTGAATGGTGTTACTAAAATCTGTTCCATGTCCGGGGCGTGGCCAAACCAGTTCCTCAGAGATAAAAGGCAAGCTGATGCCTCAGCCAGGTGTAAACAAGGCCAATGGGCCATCACCTGCTAAATGGCCGTTCTTTGGCAGGAAAGGGGGCATGGGCAAAACTTCTAGATTTTAGCAAAGAAACAGCATAAATTCCCATCCACACAGATTTATTGTCTCCTGAATGTCAACTGAAAGTGTTTTGCAAGGGAGGGACTGACACTTTAAAAAGGGGGACAAACACCCCCAAGGTACCCCACTCTACCTCCTCTATCACTCCAGTCAATTCACTGCATGAAAAGGAACAAAGGAAGCAGCCATTGCATGGAAGAAGAGTTCCTGGCCTAGAAACTTGGCCAGTAAGAATATTGAGAGCGTGTGGTGAGAAAAATTCTGATTTGAATTTAGCATCATTTGTTAAATTAGGCGTCTTATCTTTATTTTGCTTGTAACCATTTCTGACTTTTATGCCTCATTACTTATATTCAGTTAAACTCTATCTCTTTGTAATTAATGAAGTTGTTTTATCTAAACCAGTATGTTTGAATTGAAGTGTTTGGGCAACCCTGTTTGGGATAACAGGATTTGTGCATATCATGTCTGTTAATAAAATTATGGGTTACAGAGTAGCAGCCATGTTAGTCTGTATTCGCAAAAAATAAAAGGAGTACTTGTGGCACCTTAGAGACTAACAAATTTATTTATGCATAAGCTTTCACCTACAAGATCTCTATCATGCATTCTTATAACTACAATACCCACCTACTGAAGTGAAGAAACAGATTGACAGAGCCAGAAGAGTACCCAGAAGTCACCTACTACAGGACAGGCCCAACAAAGAAAATAACAGAACGCCACTAGCCATCACCTTCAGCCCTCAACTAAACCTCTCCAACGCATCATCAAGGATCTACAACCTATCCTGAAGGACGACCTATCACTCTCACAGATCTTGGGAGACAGGCCAGTCCTTGCTTACAAACAACCTCCCAACCTGAAGCAGATACTCACCAGAACCACACACCACACAACAGAAACACTAACCCAGGAACTTATCCTTGCAACAAAGCCCGTTGCCAACTGTGTCCACATATATATTCAGGGGACACCATCATAGGGCCTAATCACATCAGCCACACTATCAGAGGCTCGTTCACCTGCGCATCTACCAATGTGATATATGCCATCATGTGCCAGCAATGCCCCTCTGCCATGTACATTGGTCAAACTGGACAGTCTCTACGTAAAGGAATAAATGGACACAAATCAGACGTCAAGAATTATAATATTCAAAAACCAGTTGGAGAACACTTCTGTCTCTCCGGTCACACGATTACAGACCTGAGAGTGGCTATTCTTCAACAAAAAAACTTCAAAACCAGACTCCAATGAGAGAGAGACTGCTGAATTGGAATTAATTTGCAAACTGGATATAATTAACTTAGGCTTGAATAGAGACTGCGAGTGGATGAGTCATTACATAAAGTAAAACTATTTTCCCATGTTATTTCTCCCCCCACCCCACCCCTCCCTGTTCCTCAGACGTTCTTGTTAATTGCTGGAAATGGCCCACCTTGATTATCACTACAAAAGGTTTTCGTCCTTCCCCCTCTCCATCCTGCTGGTAATAGCTGATCTTAAATGATCACTCTCCTTACAGTGTGTATGATAAAACCCATTGTTTCATATTCTCTGTGTGTGTATATCAATCTCCCCACTGTATTTTCCACCGAATGCATCCGATGAAGTGAGCTGTAGCTCACGAAAGCTTATGCTCAAATAAATTTGTTAGTCACTAAGGTGCCACAAGTACTCATTTTTTTTAATAAAATTATGGACTGTATATGAGTTTGTATTGTCCAGGAGAGGGCTGGGCAGTACAAAACCTACATTTCTGGCAAAAAATTTGGGACGCGGAATGTGTTGGGGTCACACTGCAGTACAATTAAGGCTGGTAAAAGCCTGGGTGAGACTAGCAGGACTGGGAGTGACTTACATGCTGGAAGCTGTTTGTGAGCAGTCCAGGAGTCGAGGCAAGAACAGCAAATCAATGTAAAGGGCACCCTAGGTTACAGGGCAAGGGTAACACAGATACTCATGAGTCTAGATTGTAACCTGGGTATGTGTCACACCTGCTTCCTGATTAAGCTTGATTATTGGACCCCATTTGGATGCGGAGGGGGTAGAGGCATCAGAATGCTTTTAAGACACTATAATTCTTATATACTGCAATGTTGGGCCCACTTCCAGGCAGAGATAATAAATGGTGTCCTATCCCATTGGGAATTCTTTAGTGGCTTACTGTCTATGCTGGAAAGTTGGGCCAGTAGAGCTATGTTGGTTAGGGGTGTGATTTTTTTTCCTTAACCAATATAGTTATACTAGTACAAGCCCTAGTGTGGTTTCTTATACCAATATAGTTATTTCCCCTTCCATCTGGGAATAGCTATACCTGCTTAAAGCACCTTTATACCAGCATAACTGCATCCACGCTACATTGGTTGTATTGTTGTAACTATACCGGTATAGTTAAAGCAGTGCAACTTACTAGTTTTCTTACATAGTGTACATGCACCCTCCTGGTCTGGGATATGGTGAGGAGAGCAAGTCTGCACTGCCGATTTTTGTGGTTCTGTCAAGTTGATACATTTCCTGAGCACTGAATTCTTTAATAAAGAATAAACAGGTGTTGTGAGGCAGCTCACATACGTAAGGAAAATTATCCATGGGAAATGAAAACACACAATCAAGAATCCTCACTTTAGAATCCTCTGTTCTGGTCTGGAGTAACCATGAAGCCTTCAGATGCCATAATTCAGCTGGGTTGTAATGTGGTTAGATCAGGAATCCCGAACCCTGTCAACAATAATTCAAATGAACATACAAATAGTAACAGTTTGCTGCCTTATGGAATGGGCTGCATGTTTCACAGAGACATTCAGGGTATCAATTACATGACCTTCCTAACGCTACACGTTATGCAGTGAAATCCAAATGACTCAGTGCAGAGCCTTTGTAGCCCAGCTGGAAATGAAGGAGGAGAATTTGTCTGCTTCTTCACACTCTGAAAGAGTCTTTTCCTCACCCAGCCCATATAGTCTGTTCTAGCAGTGTGCAGAGGCTGGGAGAAGTGACACAAGGGGCTGGTGGAGAATGCCTTCTGAGCAGGCACAGTGGAGGGCTGTCACAATCAGACCTCTGTTGCTCCCTCGCGATGGAGGGGACAAGCCTGGAGCAGGACTGACCTCTCTGTAGCAGTAGCTGCTATGGGGATTCTGGGCTGGGGAGCATATGTGGGCAGGAGCTGCTTTTATGCCAGGGTTCACAATGGTTCCATGCACAAAGTGGCTGAAAGCCCTCTTTGACGCCTGCCCCCTGAGCTGTGCTTTCATTTCTGTCCTTTCCAGAGGCAAAGCTCAAAAATCCATCCCGCTTCACTCTTAACCTTAGGGACCACCACCAACCTAATTTACCTTAGTGTGATCTTTTTTTAACAGGTTGTCACTAAGATTGTTCAAAGCTTTGCTGTTCTGAGCAGTCTCGGTAGTCCGGATATTGTCAATACATTCCATCAATAAATCTTCATTAGTCTTCTTTGCCTTTGTACAACTTTCACTGAGAATCGAGGGGCTACTTGTACAGAGAGAGGCCATTGTGGTCTGGATTATATCAAGCAATGTATCAAAATCCTGCAGATTATTTTCAAACAGATCTAACCCTCATTCTAGCCTGGTGTTGCTGATTACTTCCACTGTTTTCTCATGATGCTAATGGCCTACCTTCATCTCACCATTGTGATGATGTATTCCGCTGGAAAGAAAGGTTTGGTTTACTGGCTTATGTAGTGAAAACCTCTTCTTGATTTATGGCTGGTTTGCCGAATGTTTTTCATTGGTTGCGCTGTCACCTGCTGCTAAGGGCAAGAATTGTTCCTCTAGGGATTCTTCTGTTACAGAATAAGGTGAAAACACTGCTTGAAACTGCATGAGGGACCCTGTGCAGACAGGACTGCTAAGATTGGTTGGGACAAAAACAGGTTTATTATTATTTATTTATAATGTGACAGAACCCCAGAAATGTCATATGCTTTCCACAAAGAGGAAGATGTGGTCTAAGCTCTGCAGAGCTACTCTCCATTCTTTGGGCATCCAAAAGCCACCCCAGTACGCGTTTAGGATGCTTGAAGAATGAGATCCTAGGTGCTACCGCTGTCAGTGGGAATTGCTAATGAGCAGTTAAACATGACATGGTAAATAATAGCAGATCACTAATTGCATTTTCCCTATAGTGACTTTGCAGTTAGAAATAGAAAAAGAAAATCATAATTAAGCACCATGTCATAGCTTTTAACATACCTGCTTTGTTTATTTGGAATCCTCTCTTTTCCCGGCTAATCCCTTCCGCAGTATATTGCTCTCTGGCTCTGCATGCTACTGTATTATATTTGTGATGCCCTGTTGTACACATCATGTCTGCAAGCTGTCTTCTTCAGACATGAACCTATTTAGACAAGTTGTCAGGCTGAATGGGAAAAATCTTAAATCAATGTATTTCAGCATGCAATCAGATAGGCTAATTTATCCACTGCCCTCTTCAGCCTGACAGTTTAAAATGAGGATCTTCAGGCATGGTGACTGAAAGTTGTCTGATTAGCAGAGCAGTTTTTATTGGTTGGATGACATCACAATTGTTTTATGGCAATTGTTATTGTCTGGGCCTGTGTATATGCAAACTGGGAAGATTAAAGCAAAAGAAAGGTAAAGATGATGAATATGCTGCACACAATCAAGATGGCAGAATGACAGAAATGTTTAGGATATTAATGTTCTTGGCTGATGCTAAGGCCAGGAGGTGGTTGTGTAACTTTAAATTCTAGCTCCTTTTGTTACATGGCCTGGACTAAATGTCTATTAGTGAGGTAGTGGCTAAGACCCAAGCATGGGATTCCGTGGAGTTGGGTTCTAGTTCAAACTCTGCCCCTCATTTGCTCTGTAACCCTGGGCAATTCTCCTAATTTCTGAGATTCATTTTCTGCACCTGTAAAATGGTGATAATGATACTTACCTGCCTTTGTAAAGTGCTTTGTGATCTATGGATGAAGAGCACTATAAGCATTTGCCTTAATAATTTATCAGTTTATGACTTTTTAAGGTGGAATTTAAAAAAAGGGGAATTAGACGCCTACTTGACAGTCAATGGGAGTTTGGCACTTAATCCACCTCCCCTACCTTGGATGGGCTGTTGTTTTTTTTACTCCTCCAAAACTGTCATGGGGCCCTGGTATAAAATATTAAAAAACATTAAAATATTCACCTTTGGCAAAAATGCCACTTTTTGTTTTTTTTGTTTCTCTGTCTTGTCTGGTGTCCTTGTTTGGCACCTCGCCTTCCCCACTCTCTCCAGAGGTGCTCTTGTCAGAGTTAATGATGTCTCTGGAAGAGAGGTTGGACAAGAGGGTGGATGTGGCACAACAAAAGAGTGGCACCATTAGAGAGTGTCTGTACAAATAAGGAAATCTGACATGTTGGGATTTCCAGCTGTTTCTAAAGGCACAGCACCTTTTTAAATATATACACTGCTTTAAATGTATTTTAATTATTCTTTAACTTTTAAAAAATTGCATTTCTTCCCTGTTGCCTGGCTCATTGTGCTGCACAAGTAAGAGGGGAGGTAGAGGAAGAAAAGTGGAAGCTTTGATTCCTTGTTCACAACTTCAAATGCTGCCCCTAGTGACCCAGAGATGAAACTTCAGGGGAATAGCTAGCTTCCTTCCTGAAGCTCCACTAATGTATGACCATGGTCTGAAAATTGAAGGGAGAGTGTAAGGTCCATATGGGTGCTGCTCTCCTCTCCCTCCAAATCTCTCATATAGAAACATTGGCAGCCTTTATGCTTAATGATTATTAGAGATCACTTCCCCAAGTACATGGGAAATATGGCTTTGTATTCTCCCTGTCTCTCACTGGAGTCCTGAATATGGAATTCTGCTTCTCATTCTGAATATGTGAGTTATGAGTAAAGAGTTTGCTCAGGTCTCCCTAGAGCTGTGCAAGGTCTCAGGGATAGAAAAACTACCTTGGTGATCCATATAGCCAGTACATAGAGGAGTATGGGGAAAAGGAAGAGGATAAATCTTGTGGATGGGGGGGGGAAAGCGGTAGATGTGGTATATCTTGACTTTACTAAGGCTTTTGATACTATCTCGCATGACCTTCTCATAAACAAACTAGGGAAATATAGCCTAGATGGAGCTACTATAAGGTGAGTGCATAACTGGTTGGAAAACCATTCCCAGAGAGTACTTATCAGCGGCTGACGGTCATGCTGGAAGGGCATATCAAATGTGGTCCCACAGGGTCTGGTTCTGTTCAATATCTTAATCAATGATTTAGATAATGGTATAGAGAGCACACTTACAAAATCTGCAGATGATACTAAGCTGGGAGGGGTTGCAAGTGCTTTGGAGGGCCGGATTAAAATTCAAAATGATCTGGGCAAACAGGAAAAATGATTTGAAGTAAATAGGATGAAATTCAATAAGGACAAATGCAAAGTACTCCACTTAGGAAAGAACAATCAATTGCACACATACAAAATGGGAAATGAGTGCCTAGGAAGGAGTACTGCAGAAAAGGGATCTGGGAGTCATAGTGGATCACATGCTAAATATGAGTCAACAGTGTAACACTGTTGCAAAAAAAGTTAACATCATTCTGGGATGTAGTAGTGGAAGTGTTGTAAGCAAGACACAAGAAATAATTCTTCTATTCTACTCCACACTGATTAGGCCTCAAATGTGGGCACCACATTTCAGGAAAAGTGTGAACAAATTGGAGAAAGTCCAGAGAAGAGCAACAAAAATGATTAAAGGTCTAGAAAACATTACCTATGAGGGAACATTGAAAAAACTGGGTTTGTTTAGTCTGGAGAAGAGAAGACTTAGGGGAGACTTGACAGTTTTCAAGTACATGAAAGGTTGTTACAAGGAAGAGGGTGAAAAAATATTCTTGTTAGTCTCTGAGGATATGACAAGAAGCAATGGGCTTAAATTGCAGCAAGGGCAGTTTAGGTTGGCCATTAGGAAAAACTTCCTGTCAGAGTGGTTAAGCACTGGTATAAATTGCCTAGGAGTTTGTGGAATCTCTGTCTCTGGAGGTTTTTAATAACAAGTTAGACAGTCACCTGTCAGGGATGGTCTACATCAGTGGTTCTCAACCAGGGTTCTGGGCGTCCCTGGGGCTGCCATGAGCAGGTTTCAGGGGGTCCACCAAGCAGGGCTGGCATTAGACTTGTTGGGGCCAAAGGCAGAAAGCTGAAGCCCCATTGCATGGGGCTGAAGTTCGGTGACCCCAGCCCCACCACCCGGGGCTGAAGCTGAAGCCTGAGCAACTTAGCTTCTTGGGGTCCCCTATGGCATGGGGCCATTGGCAACTGCACTGCTTTCTACTCCCTAATGCTGGCCCTTGCTCTTATACACAGAAAAACAATGTTGGCTGTGGAGTTTTTATAGCATGTTGGTGGGGGTGCTCAGAAAGAAAAGGATTGAGAACCCCTGGTCTAGATATTACTTATCCCTGCTTTAAATGCAGGGGACTGGACTAGATCAGTGGTTTTCAAGCTCTTTTTATGGTGACCCAGTTGAACAAAATTGTTGATGCCCATGACCCAACAGAGCTGAGGATGAGAGATTTGGGGTGTAGGAGGGGCTCAGGGCTGGGGCAGAGGGTTGGGGTGCAGGGGTGAGGGCTGCAGGGTGGGGCTGAGGATAAGGAGTTCAGGGTATGGGAGGGGACTCTGGGCTGGGGCAGGAAGTGGGGTGTGGGAGGGCGTCAGGGCTCTGGGCTGGGGGTGCAGGTTCTGGGGTGGGGAAGGGGATGAGGGGTTTGAGCTGCAGGAGGGGGCTCCAGATTTGGGGGGGCTCAGGGCTGGGGCGGGGGATTGGGGCATGGGGTTGAGGCACAGGCTTACTTTTGGTGGCTCCCGGTCAGCGACACAGCTGGGATGCAGAGGCAGGCTTCCTCCCTGTCCTGGCACTGCGGACCACGCTGTGCCCCGGAAGCAGCCAGCAGTAGGTCCGGCTCCTAGGCGAAGGTGCACAAGCAGCTCTATGCAGCTCTTGTCTGCAGCCACCATGCACCTTCAGTTCCCGGCCAATGGGAGTGCGGAGCCGGTGCTTGGGGCGGGGGCAGCATGTGGAGCCCCGTGGCCCCCTACCCCCCCCACCTAGGAGCCAGACCTGCTGGTGGTGTTGGAACAGGTTGGGATTAACCTAACTTAGCCAGGCAGCACCACTGTTGGGCCTTTTAATGGCCCGGTCAGCGGTGCTGACCAGAGCCGCTGCAACCCAGTGCTGTATTGAAACATCTTTCTTTTTTTTTAATGGGCCCAGCTTATCAAGAGACTCAGATGACTCTGTCCTGACCTCATAATTATTTATATGTATAAAGCTGGTCCTCTCCTTGAAACTTTGGGACTGAGGCAAGAGCTAATTTTGTGTCTGATGCTTGTAAACCTGGGAGAAACCTGTTCAGACTTGCTCACTGCTATCACAGCACACCCATTCTTGTTCTTTGCTCTAAAAATGAAAAAATAAAAACATTAATTTGAGTACAAAATTGCCTTTGATTTTATTTTGTTTCCAGAACTATTGACATTTCCGCATTACTTCCCCTGACAAATAGCCATGATAAAAACATAGATGTATTTATACAATCAATTCCTTTTTAAGGAATGTTAACTGAATGTGTGTGGGTTCTGAAGGGGAACAGATACTGTGGACAGCAGGAGACATTTCATCCTATAAAACAGATGCTGTAACCGCAACAGCAGAGCAAGCTGCCCCATGCCATGTATCAGCTGCCGGGATCACTGATAGTAGTGAGGTGGCAGTTCAGTTCATCTCCATTCAATCAGTGGCCTCTCAGATGAGTCTACAGACAAGATTAAAAAAAGTACTACAAAAACAAAGACCCCCAACATCACAACTGGAAAACCTGTTTGTTAGGAACTAGACTGAGAAAGAGAGATCACATCTCATTTTAATAAGAACTGCCATCAGATGGTAATGACTTTCCATGACTAATAAGCTGGGTCATATTTGAATTGTTGACCTAGAGATGAGAGGTTTCATATTCCATTTCCAAATCTCTGAGCCATCCGGTCCTAATAACTTCTTTCAAAACAAATAGAATGGAACTTCTGAATTGTGCAACACATTTTGACATCCTCCCTTTGATGGAAAATAAATGTTGCTTCACATTCGCAAACGTGATCAATGCACATGTCAAGTATCCACGTACCCCTCTCAAATATTTCTCATTATGCACTGAGGAGAAAAAATGTCTCCATGTACACTCAAATTGGTGTTGTCTCTTACAGGGGAATCGAGACACGAAACTATAAAATAATGTCACTGTGAACTAATTATTAATTACTATTAGTAGTAGTAACAATATTGCGGTAGTGCTGTATACACTGTGCTAGTTACTGTCTGTATGCCCACAACAAAACTATGGCCTTGCTTCAAAGAGCTTACAATTTAGGAAAACTAATAACCAAACTTTATTTTAAAATGTGTTTTTTATTCAAAACCTTCTGCTTTGGCTTTTTTCCTCTCACATGTATTTCAGGTTGTCCTAACTTAGGTCTACAGTACTTTCCATCAATGTTTTAGGTGTCTTTGGTTTCTGAGTAGTTTTCTCCATAGACAGATCATTCTCTGCCACAGCAAGAGGTAGCACAGATGCAAAAGGAGACGTATGTATTCAAGCCATGTCTTTTTCAATTAGTTCTCACTGTCTCTGTAATATTGGGGGGGAGGGGAGGAGAAACAAAGGAGAGAACATAAAATAGGAATGTTTATTGTAATTGAATAGGCTTATATGATACACCTGAATTAGTGTATCATAATATTCATTAATGAGACACTACCTGGAGTTATGTATGCTTATTATAAGATGCAGTATTTATTGGATAGTGTAGCATTCTCTAATGATGTGTTTACCTATGATTAAATACATAGCTATGTCCTTTACAGTATGCGTTGTTTATACACCTTACTTCTGTTACATGTGTGATAATTATGTGTTGCATACTGTATTATTCACTTATGATATGCTACTTGTAATTGTATATGCTTATGGGATATGCCTTATTCATTGCATACTGCACTAACGGTACCCCTATGAAGATGGATCCTGGTGTTACGCTTTCTCATTTTTACTTATTTAATTTCCTTTTATTATTTAACCATCCCTTTTTTGCTTTGGGTGCTCTGCCACAGATTTCTACAAACACAGAAGCTTTATTACGCACCTAATTCATATCATATGTGAAATTCTGGCCTCATTGAAGTCAATCGCAAAGCTCCCATTGACTTCAGTGGACACAGGATTTTGTCCAATGTGATTTGCATTATGTGATATCTTGTATTTATTTGTGCTTATCTGACATGGCTTATTTACTATGCGTGAAATTCCTCACGTCCACATAGAGACCCATTATTTGGGATCTGTGCAGTTGGGAGTACAAGGCAGCTGCAGTGAACCCCACCCCCAAATGCAGAGCTAGGGCGAGGGGCTGCCAGGAAACCCATGAACTGTACACGGCCCCTCTGTGTCACTTGTACAGGATATTGGGACTTGCGAATCTGCAAAAAACATGGATCTACCGCCCCTCCATTGGTCCATTCCCAACTGTCTATTAAAGTGTTAATCTCTTTGTAATCTGTAATTTAGATCTGATTGAATGCAGAATTTATTCAATTTAAAAATACATCTGTAGATGCCCACCCAGTGCTCTGGGTGCCTATCCCATAAATTAAAAACACATCAGAAATGCAGACAAAAGACTGCCCCTAAATATCTTCCCCTCCATTCACACCCTCCTCAACATCCTAAACAAAGATGTGTTTTGCAGTGTGCTGAGACACGCATAAAATCTCGGCTCTGGTGGACCAAGAAGGGGAGTGAGTTTCAAAATTGAGATCCACTCGCAGAGTCCATCTTGCTAGTAGTTCCCTTCTGTTAACACTGAGGGAGATCCAGCTCCAGCGCCTCTGCTGATCTCACCTGTGACCGTATGTTATGGGGAGTGAGATGATTCTCTCAGGTAAACGGGTCGCAAACCATGTAGGGCTTCCCAGGTTAAACCCAAGGTCTTGAATTCCATCTCAAAGCTTATTGGGGGCCTGTGCAGGTCCCAGAATACTGATCTAATGCACTCCTAATGTGCAACTCCACTTGACAAGTGGGCTGCAGCATTCTGCACTAGCTGCAGCTTTCAAACTGTCCCAAGGTGAAGAGAGCATGACCGCAATCTAGGCACAGATCATTGTGGTGAGGTTTGCATTGGAGAGAAAAGCTTGCGCTTCTTTTGTCGGGCACAGATGGAAAAAGTGCTTTTGGCGACAGCCCCCACCTGGGTGTGCAGGAGCAGCCCAGGATCTAACACCTGTGAAAAACATACCTGTCTTCGAAAAGACAGTCACCCTCCATCAGAAGGACACTGATATGAGTTCATCCAACTCTTCCAGCTCCTTCCCCAAGCCCACTATAATTATCTGTCTTGTCTGGATTGAGTCACCCACAGCTAGCTCTCATGAAAGTCCCAGGTTCAGCTTGGGATTGAGTGGTTTGCTCTGACTGGGCCAAATGTGAAGAAGAGATGGAGCTGAGTGTCATCAGTGTACTCAGCGCACTGCAGGCCATACCGCCTCACCAAAGTCTTCTAGCAGCTTCAGACATTGAACAAAAAAGAGGCAACAGTATTGACCCCGGCAGCGCCCCCCAAAGAGAGCCATTGGGGCAGAGGAACAGTTCTTCACAGCTGCTCTTCAAGTTCCCTCTGAAAGATAAGAATGAAGCTAGACAAGAGCAGTTCCAGCCATCCCTGCTAGTCCTCAAGTGAACCAACAAAATCCCATGGCCAGCTGTATGGAAGACTGCTGAAAAAGCAGTGGAAACAAAGAACTATTGTTTCTAGCTTTTGCAAATGTTTCAGAGAGTTTTAGATCTAGCTGAAAGGATGATGTCATTCCTGCTTCCACTTGGCAGGAGCATATGTAAGGTCCATCCTTTGCGATACACTTTTACTCTTGACCAGTCACAACTCATAGAGCTATGAGTGGAAGACTAGAACCTTCTAGCAATACTCCCTTTACAGTCCATAAGACTAAAACCATCAGTTTGCAAGGATGTTTTGCTTTAATATAAGGCAGAACACTAAATGACTAACTGATGTTATATGCATTTCATCACAGTGTAAGAATATTTAAGAACTTTTGACCTAAATGTTCCAAAGTGACTCATGATTTAATTTGGCTTAATTTTTGGGTTCCCAACTTGAGACAACTTAAAGGGCCTGATTGTCAGGCTCCTTTAAGGTGCTTCAAGTTGTGCATCCAAAATCACTCGTCACTTCTGAAAAATGTCAGCCTTTCTGTTTAAGAGTAAAAGGGAATGGCAGGTAGGGGGAAAGAGCCTCTTCAGAAAGAATCTGGAGCAAAACAAGTTTTTGGCTTTAAATTCCATTAAGGAAATTGTTAGCTCTTTAGGGCAAGGACAGTCTTTTTATTCTGTTTGTACAGTGTCTAGCATGGTGTGGTCCCTGGTACATGTCTGGAGTGCATAGGTGCTATGATAATTCAAATAATCTTACTGTGGTAAGAGGCATCCGATGTTGTTGTTGTTTTGTAGTGATTTCCTCCGGAATAGAACAAGTGAGTCACGCTGCCAGTCAGTAATAAAGGACAAGCTAGTACCTTTTGCACCATGCCCTATGGGGCAGTGGGGAATCACACAGCCCCAGGAGGAAAAACAGAGCATGACCCTGCTTTAACTGCAGTCAATGGCAAAATCCCCATTGGCTTCAGTGGTGCAGGATTAAGGCTGAGGGGTCCCTTAGAAGGCACTTTCTCTCCTGGGGCTGGTCAGTGCACACAGGTGGTAGCAATCTGCCCTACCCATTAGGAAAATGCTGTATAGAGCTCTGGCCTCATGGCTCCTGTTTTAATAATTTAGATGGAATAAATGGGACAAAGGTGTTAATGTAACCCAATCAAAGTCTAACATTAAACAGTATTAAACAAGGTCTGGGGCTTGGCATACAGAGACCTCAACCTGCTTAGTACCATGTAAAAAACACCATTAAGAACCCTTTTAACCTTTTATTAAAGATGCAGAAAAGAAGGAAAACCAGTTAAAGCACTGGAAATGTAAAATAAGGCTTTTGTTTTAACAACATTTCTTATTGTCTTTCCTTTAGCTGGAGAAAGTCTTACAAGGGGAAAAAAAAACCCTTGTCTGACAGTACTTTAGCTGGTGTTAGAGATGGTAATAACTGTCCTTTTGGGAAAGAGAAAGTTAGTTGAGACAAGCTGGAGCTGTTGTTGTTGAAGTCTGATTCATCTCAGGTGGAGTGTGGGATTCCGCTGGAGCTTGGAGGGGTGGTGATGTCACCGGAATCCCTCTCTCTGGCCTGAGCTGGTCAGAATGTCCTCAGAATTAGGACAAAGAAGGTCTGGGTCCCAGGAGATGGTGGGGTTTGCAGTCATGATGGTGAAGCTCGCTCCTGTAGCCTTCCTCTGTTCTTCTATTTGTTCTTTCCCCTCCAAAGTATCTTTCTTTAGGTACCCAAAAGGGGAGTGATGAGTGGAATTGCCCATCCCCTCATTATTTGTTCACCGATTAGGTCTAATATCTGACTATGACATATCAGGGCACAATCCAGACTAATGAGAAGCTGGGTCACCCCAGCCCTGTAGCCTGGGTTGCCCTTTACAATGCTTTGTTGCTGTAACCTCTAGCCTGGACTGCTCACAAACAGCCTCCAGCATGTAAGTCACTCCCAGCTATGTCTGTGTGTGTGCTGCAGCCAGCCAACCACACCTTGGCTCTTACCAGCCTTGGTTATGCTGCAGGAGGACCCCAGCACTCTCCCAGTCTTAGATTTCCCCCCAGAAATGTATGTAGTGTGCAGCCCAGCCCTCTCCTGGACAATACAAGTTTATACAAAGTTCATTATTGCTTTAATAGAAATAATATGCGCATAATTTGCCACCCCTAATGGAGTTTCCCAGACACTTCACACTGGATTAGATAAAACAAGATGATTAACTATAAAGAGGGAGATTTTAAGAAAGTACAAGTAAAGAGGCATAAAAGTCAGAAATGGTTACGGAAAAAAAAGATAAAACACAACTGGTGTCTAACTTAACAAACTGTTAAATTCAAGCAAAGTTTTCTCACCACATTCTTTCAGCAGTTTTACTGACCAGATTTCTTTGATCAGGACCCCTTCTCCAGTTCAACAAACACTTCCTTTGTTGCTTCTGGTGCCATCAATGCGATGGGCAGGGAGAGAGATGGGGGGGTGACTTGGGGTGTTTGTCCTTCCTTTTTATAGTGTCAGTCCCCCTCTTGAAAAAAATTTCCAACTGAGATTCAGGGTACAAAGAGTGTATAGGGAAGGCTGCTCCCTGCTGCTTTTTCCTCACCTGTTTGAGCACCCTTTGTTTCCCCTCCTGCTAGATTACTCTGTTTACTGCTTAAAAGTAAATTAAGCTGTTTACACATTCCTTTGTTTGAGACAGATCAATTTACCAACCTCAGTTTGAAACATGAGTTAATAACACCATACTGTTGAATCATATAACTTCACATACAATGTTGCCACACACATTTTATCAGGACAATACTGACCAGCAAATTATGGTTTTCAAATGACACCTCACAAGGCATACTTTGTACAAAGATTATTACAACAGCCATTATTACAATAGTGAACACAGAGGCACATACTGTCACACTGACAGACCAATTTTAGTTCATTAATTTCCCATTCTATATCTTCTGTTTTTACCAAGCATGATTTTAACAGTCCTTGAATTATATCAGTGTAGCCAGGTATGTCTGGACTAATTTAGTCTCTTTGGCTGGTGTTCTTGCACCTGTTTATAACATTCTTTATTGAAAATAACTTGACCTACTTTCCATGCTAAATTCCTAAGCAGGCAAAAGTTACAGGCCCATCTTCACAACACTCCCCATCCCTTTTCAGGTGATTTGTTCCCTGGGGTGGGCATGGGAGCAGAAGGCAAGCAGTTCTTGAACACAGGGTTTGCTGGTGTGCTCAGCTCTTGCCGTCACAGGCAGGAATGCTCCTTGCATGCCTCTCCCCTGTGCAACACCACTTCACAGTATAGCCCACTGCATATAGGCTAGAATCCACAATGGCATGTAGGATCGTAACTTCCTTTGAAATCAGTGAATGTTAGGAGCCTAAATACCTTTGAGATCTGGGTCATAGGATCTGGGCCTTTTGAAGTCAATGAGAAAACTCTCTCTGATTTCACTGTACTTAGAATTCTATTCATAGTGCCTTTCAACAAAGGATCTCCAAGCTGTTTACATCATTGGGCCTATCACTTTAATGGGTGCTTTGCCCAATTATGGGTTGCAGGATGTGCCGATTTATTCATTAAGACTTACTACACCATTGTCAAACTCACACTGATTTCAGGGAGTGCAGGCTTGGACCCTAACAGAGATTCATTTAAACTCCATCAAACTCATTGGAGAATGCTGTTTTCTCTCGGTGTTAAGAATATTTTCAAACTGGTGGATGAGGAGCTGTGTGTCATTGGCATTAATCTGAGTTTATGCATAGGGCCCAATCCAAACCCCACTGAAGTCAGAAGAAAGATTCCCACTAACTTCAATGAACGTTCCCTTTCACCTATAAATTCCTGCAAAATGTTGCCTTGGAATGGTCAATAAATAAGACCAGATGCTGGAGAAGTTAGTCGGAAACTACAGTGGCAGGTGATTCTATAGATAGATAAATGCTATGATATATGCAGTGTCCCTAGGGGCTAAGATGTCTTCAACACATTGTGGTATAGCCTCTCTCACTGCACACGAATGAATGTAAATGAAAATTACACGTGTTCATCAGCAGAACAATAGGCCCCTTGGAATGAACAATTCATATTAAAAATAGTTCCTTTCAGAGTAGAAAGCGCTTTTTGTCTAGTTTTTAGAAATACAGCAGGAAAACTCGATTTATTTATGCTTGCTTTCTTTTAACAATGGTTTCTTTGTTCCCCTCTTCCTTTGCCTTCTCTGTGCTAGTTAGCAATAATGTCTGATGATGGCAGGCTAGGGAGAGAAAGAAGAGACAGAATAATTGTCAGGCGGAAGAAATAATTATGCACCCTTCAGAAAATAAAATTCAAGCAACATTTTTAAACAAACAAACCAAGGAAATGTGTTTCAGCCAGACAGTCAGGACTTTCCCTTAAATACACATTTACATTCCCCAATCATTCTGAGTTGCTGTTTCCCATTACTGTTCTGGAGCTGGTCTCCATATTGGAAGAGAAGATTGAAGGTCTGGAGCAACAGGTAACGACCCTGCGTTGTATACGAGAGACTGAGGATTTTCTGGACCAAACTCAGGATAGCCTTCTAGGGGCACAAAGCTCTAAAGATATAGAGCAGGTTGCACAGAGGAGCCAAGAGGCCAGTGAAGAAGCTTGGCAACATGTGACCTCCAGAAGAGGTAAGCGGAATGTCCGGGTTCCAGTAACAGAGACACAGGTAACTAACCGCTTTCATGTTCTCTCCACAGGTACCAATGCGGAGAGTGGACCAGATGATATGTCTGGGGGGAGAAAGCAGAAGGAGACCCCGCTGGTTGGGAGGCATGAGATGCGATGTCCTGAGGTTGGGGGTTCCACGACCACCACTCCCAAGAGGAGAAGGCGGGTGGTGGTGGTCGGGGACTCTCTCCTCCGGGGGACTGAGTCATCTATCTGCCGCCCTGACCGGGAAAACCGAGAAGTCTGCTGCTTGCCAGGGGCTAAGATTCGTGATGTGACGGAGAGACTGCCGAGACTCATCAAGCCCTCGGATCGCTACCCCTTCCTGCTTCTCCACGTGGGCACCAATGACACTGCCAAGAATGACCTTGAGCGGATCACTGCGGACTACGTGGCTCTGGGAAGAAGGATAAAGGAGTTGGAGGCGCAAGTGGTGTTCTCGTCCATCCTCCCCGTGGAAGGAAAAGGCCTGGGTAGGGACCGTCGAATCGTGGAGGTCAACGAATGGCTACGCAGGTGGTGTCGGAGAGAAGGCTTTGGATTCTTTGACCATGGGATGGTGTTCCATGAAGGAGGAGTGCTGGGCAGAGACGGGCTCCATCTTACGAAGAGAGGGAAGAACATCTTTGCCAGCAGGCTGGCTAACCTAGTGAGGAGGGCTTTAAACTAGGTTCACCGGGGGAAGGAGACCAAAGCCCTGAGGTAAGTGGGAAAGCGGGATACCGGGAGGAAGCACAGGCAGGAATGTCTGAGAGGGGAGGGCTCCTGCCTCATACTGGGAATGAGGGGCGATCAACAGGTTATCTCAAGTGCTTATATACAAATGCACAAAGCCTTGGAAACAAGCAGGGAGAACTGGAGGTCCTGGTGATGTCAAGGAATTATGACGTGATTGGAATAACAGAGACTTGGTGGGATAACTCACATGACTGGAGTACAGTCATGGATGGTTATAAACTGTTCAGGAAGGACAGGCAGGGCAGAAAAGGTGGGGGAGTAGCACTGTATGTAAGGGAGCAGTATGACTGCTCAGAGCTCCGGTATGAAACTGTGGAAAAACCTGAGTGTCTCTGGATTAAGTTTAGAAGTGTGTGCAACAAGAGTGATGTCATGGTGGGAGTCTGCTATAGACCACCGGACCAGGGGGATGAGGTGGATGAGGCTTTCTTCCGGCAACTCACGGAAGCTACTAGATCGCATGCCCTGATTCTCATGGGTGACTTTAATTTTCCTGATATCTGCTGGGAGAGCAATACAGCGGTGCATAGACAATCCAGGAAGTTTTTGGAAAGCGTAGGGGACAATTTCCTGGTGCAAGTGCTAGGGGAGCCAACTAGGGGGAGCGCTTTTCTTGACCTGCTGCTCACAAACCGGGTAGAATTAGTGGGGGAAGCAAAAGTGGATGGGAATCTGGGAGGCAGTGACCATGAGTTGGTTGAGTTCAGGATCCTGACGCAGGGAAGAAAGGTAAGCAGCAGGATACGGACCCTGGACTTCAGGAAAGCAGACTTTGACTCCCTCAGGGAACAGATGGCCAGGATCCCCTGGGGGACTAACATGAAAGGGAAGGGAGTCCAGGAGAGCTGGCTGTATTTCAAGGAATCCCTGTTGAGGTTACAGGGACAAACCATCCCGATGAGTCGAAAGAATAGTAAATATGGCAGGCGACCAGCTTGGCTTAATGGTGAAATCCTAGCGGATCTTAAACATAAAAAAGAAGCTTACAAGAAGTGGAAGGTTGGACATATGACCAGGGAAGAGTATAAAAATATTGCTCGGGCATGTAGGAAAGATATCAGGAGGGCCAAATCGCACCTGGAGCTGCAGCTAGCAAGAGATGTCAAGAGTAACAAGAAGGGTTTCTTCAGGTATGTTGGCAACAAGAAGAAAGCCAAGGAAAGTGTGGGCCCCTTACTGAATGAGGGAGGCAAGCTAGTGACAGAGGATGTGGAAAAAGCTAATGTACTCAATGCTTTTTTTGCCTCTGTTTTCACTAACAAGGTCAGCTCCCAGACTGCTGTGCTGGGCAACACAAAATGGGGAAGAGATGGCCAGCCCTCTGTAGAGATAGAGGTGGTTAGGGACTATTTAGAAAAGCTGGACGTGCACAAGTCCATGGGGCCGGACGAATTGCATCCGAGAGTGCTGAAGGAATTGGCGGCTGTGATTGCAGAGCCCTTGGCCATTATCTTTGAAAACTCGTGGCGAACGGGGGAAGTCCCGGATGACTGGAAAAAGGCTAATGTAGTGCCCATCTTTAAAAAAGGGAAGAAGGAGGATCCTGGGAACTACAGGCCGGTCAGCCTCACCTCAGTCCCTGGAAAAATCATGGAGCAGGTCCTCAAAGAATCAATCCTGAAGCACTTAGAGGAGAGGAAAGTGATCAGGAACAGTCAGCATGGATTCACCAAGGGAAGGTCATGCCTGACTAATCTAATCGCCTTTTATGATGAGATTACTGGTTCTGTGGATGAAGGGAAAGCAGTGGATGTATTGTTTCTTGACTTTAGCAAAGCTTTTGACACGGTCTCCCACTGCATTCTTGTCAGCAAGTTAAGGAAGTATGGGCTGGATGAATGCACTATAAGGTGGGTAGAAAGCTGGCTAGATTGTCGGGCTCAACGGGTAGTGATCAATGGCTCCATGTCTAGTTGGCAGCCGGTGTCAAGTGGAGTGCCCCAGGGGTCGGTCCTGGGGCCCGTTTTGTTCAATATCTTCATAAATGATCTGGAAGATGGTGTGGATTGCACTCTCAGCAAATTTGCGGATGATACTAAACTGGGAGGAGTGGTAGATACGCTGGAGGGGAGGGATAGGATACAGAAGGACCTAGACAAATTGGAGGATTGGGCCAAAAGAAATCTAATGAGGTTCAATAAGGATAAGTGCAGGGTCCTGCACTTAGGATGGAAGAATCCAATGCACCGCTACAGACTAGGGACCGAATGGCTCGGCAGCAGTTCCGCGGAAAAGGACCTAGGGGTGACAGTGGACGAGAAGCTGGATATGAGTCAGCAGTGTGCCCTTGTTGCCAAGAAGGCCAATGGCATTTTGGGATGTATAAGTAGGGGCATAGCGAGCAGATCGAGGGACGTGATCGTTCCCCTCTATTCGACACTGGTGAGGCCTCATCTGGAGTACTGTGTCCAGTTTTGGGCCCCACACTACAGGAAGGATGTGGATAAATTGGAAAGAGTACAACGAAGGGCAACGAAAATGATTAGGGGTCTAGAGCACATGACTTATGAGGAGAGGCTGAGGGAGCTGGGATTGTTTAGTCTGCAGAAGAGAAGAATGAGGGGGGATTTGATAGCTGCTTTCAACTACCTGAAAGGGGGTTTCAAAGAGGATGGCTCTAGACTGTTCTCAATGGTAGCAGATGACAGAACGAGGAGTAATGGTCTCAAGTTGCAATGGGGGAGGTTTAGATTGGATATTAGGAAAAACTTTTTCACTAAGAGGGTGGTGAAACACTGGAATGCGTTACCTAGGGAGGTGGTAGAATCTCCTTCCTTAGAGGTTTTTAAGGTCAGGCTTGAC
This sequence comes from Dermochelys coriacea, assembly GCF_009764565.3. NCBI lineage: Eukaryota > Metazoa > Chordata > Testudines > Dermochelyidae > Dermochelys > Dermochelys coriacea. The sequence continues at coordinate 152,379,606 of NC_050068.2, forward strand.
AAAGCCCTGGCTGGGATGATTTAACTGGGACTTGGTCCTGCTTTGAGCAGGGGGTTGGACTAGATGACCTTCTGGGGTCCCTTCCAACCCTGATATTCTATGATTCTATGATTCTATGATTCTCATTTCTCCCTCCCAGCAGTGCCCACAAAGCCAGGGGGATCATCAGTATGTTAACGCACCCCGGTCAGGCAGGTGCCTTCCAAAAGCATGATTATTGCTGCTTTATAGATATTGCATGGTTGGGGATGACAGGGATAGTCAAATAACTCCTAACTTTACATTTAACATCTTTGTAAAACCGTGATGCTTTAGGGTTCAACCTAGACCAGTTAGGGGTTGTGTCACTGTCTGCCTGTAACCCCGGGTGATCCGTGCTGTGTAGCCTTGGTTCAGAGCCCTGACAGCAGTATCATGCTCAGACCACAACAGCCTCCCACTGGCTTCCATCAGCCTTGGTTACTCCTTGCAGGGTGACCCTAACACCCTCCACGTCCTGAATTGCCCCCAAACTGTCTGCAGTGTAGTATCCAGCCCCCTGGCTGAACTCTTGCAGAAGTTAAGATTGCTGCTCCTTTAAAGAAACAGTACCCAGAAGCTTATTACCCTAACTGGGGTTAGCAAAGCCTCTATTTTAATCAAAGCATTGAATTGGTTTATAGTAAAAATAAAACAAGTTTAATAAACAAAAAGCCATAGGTTTAAGAGATACCACATATAAGGACTAAAGATGGAAAGGGTTACAAGGAAACAAAAGTAAAAATACGCTTCTAAGACTAAAACCTGATTTAACAAACTAGAGCCTTTTGTTGAAAAGAAGCGTTTCTCACCTAGTCTCTTTTCTAGCATGGATGACCAGACTCATCCATCATAGAACTCAGAGCTCTCAATTTCTCTGTCTCTTTACGTGAAGGATGCCAAAATGGCCTTTTCTCTCTCCTTATATCTTCCCAAAGTTTATTAAGTCCGCTTCAAGAGGCAGGAAGGCTTCCTTGGGTGAAGTCTCCCTCCTCTGTTGAGATTGTAAAGTGGCCATCTTCCCCCACTTGCTTGCCTGATGGCTCTCTGTACCTTGCTTTTCTTTGTCTTTGGTATCATCTTCCTTAATTTACGTTGGAGACTCAGTCAAGCAGGCGGAATCACATTCTTTGTGGCTTAGGCACTGCTTGCCAAATACATTTTCTAAACACATTTCCAGCACATATTATACTGTCCTTTGTGGGTTTACTGTATGTACAGCATGCAAGAATATTCATGATCAGTGAGTTATTAGTTTTCCAACGATATCACGTCACCTTTTGGGTATCTATCATAACAACAGTGTGCCAACTGGCATTGGGGTGCTCTTCAGGCCACAATAACATATAGCCATAACCCACTGATCTCCATCAATTTCTGTCTTAATGTTGCTCTTTGCCTGCCTCCTGCTCCTACATGAAAACACATTGTGCACCTATCACCTATAAACTCTGTTTTCCACCACTTTATGCCTTGTGATACATGGGAATGTGAGTGTAAAACACCTGAGCCCTGTCTACACCGGTCCTTATGCCATTGCTACAGCTGCCATTTGCAAGTGGCTGCAATAGGGATGCTAATTTTTCTTGTGTAAGACAAGGCCTGTCTGAGTTCACTAGAATTTATACTGTATACAGGGCATACACTTGTTCTAGCTGATCTTTTGGGTGGTGGTCTTTTAAAGCTAATACATAGCACAGGTTTTCTTTTAGCTAGGAAAAAAGGGAGTATTTTATAAGTTACAGGGAAAGAAGGCTAACTGAGACTAGTTTTGTGAGCCCCCAAAGTAGTCTGCATGGCTTGTTGCAATCCCTTGAACTCCATAGGTTCATCTATCATTTTGGGGCATATGTATGCATTGCACATGTTCCATTTGTTTGTTCAACTGGTAAATTTCAGATTAATTTTTTATTCATTTTCAACACATAGCATGTGTCCCTTTCTGTATGTGGTCTGGGAGGAAAATCTAATAATGTCAGGTTTCAGAGTAGCAGCCGTGTTAGTCTGTATTCGCAAAAAGAAAAGGAGTACTTGTGGCACCTTAGAGACTAACAAATTTATTTGAGCATAAGCTTTCGTGAGCTACAGCTCACTTCATTGGATGCATTCGGTGGAAAATACAGTGGGGAGATTTATATACACACACAGAGAACATGAATCAATGGGTTTTATCATACACACTGTAAGGAGAGTGATCACTTAAGATGAGCTATTATCAGCAGGAAGTGGGGAGGGGGGAAAGGAGGAAAACCTTTTATGGTGACAAGCAAGGTAGGCTATTTCCAGCAGTTAACAAGAACATCTGAGGAACAGTGGGGGGTGGGGGGAGAAATAACATGGGGAAATAGTTTTACTTTGTGTAATGACCCATCCACTCCCAGTCTCTATTCAAGCCTAAGTTAATTGTATCCAGTTTGCAAATTAATTCCAATTCAGCAGTCTCTCGTTGGAGACTGTTTTTGAAGTTTTTTTGTTAAAGGATAGCCACCCTCAGGTCTGTAATCGAGTGACCGGAGAGATTGAAGTGTTCTCCAACTGGTTTTTGAGTGTTATAATTCTTGACGTCTGATTTGTGTCCATTTATTCTTTTACGTAGAGACTGTCCAGTTTGACCAATGTACATGGCAGAGGGGCATTGCTGGCACATGATGGCATATATCACATTGGTAGATGCACAGGTGAATGAGCCTCTGATAGTGTGGCTGATGTGATTAGGCCCTATGATGGTGTCCCCTGAATAGATATGTGGACAGAGTTGGCAACGGGCTTTGTTGCAAGGATAGATTCCTGGGTTAGTGGTTCTGTTGTGTGGTGTGTGGTTGCTGGTGAGTATTCGCTTCAGGTTGGGGGGCTGTCTGTAAGCAAGGACTGGCCTGTCTCCCAAGACCTGTGAGAGTGATGGGTCGTCCTTCAGGATAGGTTCTAGATCCTTGATGATGTGTTGGAGAGATTTTAGTTGGGGGCTGAAGGTGATGGCTAGTGGCGTTCTGTTATTTTCTTTGTTGGGCCTGTCCTGTAGTAGGTGACTTCTGGGTACTCTTCTGGCTCTGTCAATCTGTTTCTTCACTTCAGCAGGTGGGTATTGTAGTTGTAAGAGTGCATGATAGAGATCTTGTAGGTGTTTGTCTCTGTCTGAGGGGTTGGAGCAAATGCGGTTATATCGTAGAGCTTGGCTGTAGACAATGGATTGTGTGGTATGATCTGGATGAAAGCTAGGCATGCAGGTAGGAATAGCGGTCAGTAGGTTTCTGATATAGGGTGGTGTTTATGTGACCATCGCAGTGGTCCAGGAAGTGGATCTCTTGTGTGGACTGGTCCAGGCTGAGGTTGATGGTGGGATGGAAATTGTGAAATCCTGGTGGAATTCCTCAAGGGCTTCTTTTCTATGGGTCCAGATGATGAAGATGTCATCAATGTAGCGCAAGTAGAGTAGGGGCATTAGGGGACGAGAGCTGAGGAAGCGTTGTTCTAAGTCAGTCATAAAAATGTTGGCATACTGTGGGGCCATGCGGGTACCCATCACAGTGCCACTGATTTGAAGGTATACATTGTCCCCAAATGTGAAATAGTTATGGGTGAGGACAAAGTCACAAAGTTCAGCCACCAGGTTAGCCGTGACATTATCGGGGATACTGTTCCTGATGGCTTGTAGTCCATCTTTGTGTGGAATGTTGGTGTAGAGGGCTTCTACATCCATAGTGGCTAGGATGGTGTTTTTGATAATGTCAGAATCACTTGTATTAAAAAATTATCTACCTTGCCTCCAGCAAGATATTTATCCCAAGAGCTTTATTTATAAATATTCAAACAGATAAGTTGCCTCTTTCTAAGCATTACTTTCAGACTTTAGATGTGTCTAGGAGTTGAAACTACTGGACAGGCAGAATGGGGAAGAATGGAGTGCGTCTGTGTATTGAATGCTTTGTACAAGAAATCCACAAAAGGGCAGGGAGAATCATCTTAAGTAGATGGATGGGCTAGGGTGAAGGTATCTATAGCAATGGAATACATTATAGAAGGCATTAGAGAAAAATGGACAAACACTGACTTGTTAAATAAGGTTTCAGTAAGGAAGTTTCTAAGATGGCTTTATGCAAATAAAAAGAGCATTTTATTGTATAGAAAAGACAGGAACAAGAATAGGAGCATGGAGGGGATGCTATAGTTTTCAAATATGTAATTCACTGACGATTCAAAGGGACAATAGGCACAAATAAAGAATGATGGTGATGCACAAATCAATTTGGGTAAATACTGAAGGATAGAGACTGTTTAGAAGAGATCAGAGAGGAAAGAAGATAATTGCCATTTTATACAGCAGGCAAAGGAATATTTACAGGTAATTGAGATATGAGACTTTAGAAGAATTGCAGGCTGTGTTGAATCCTGCTGCCTCAAATTAAAGGCAGATGCCTGCTCTCAGATCCTTGTGGTGGATCTCTCTTGTGAATTTTGAAACTGAACCCACTGTGGAGCTTCCTTTGACATCAGTGGGAGTTCTGTGTGGCAATTAGGCCTATCTCTCATTTGCTACTGCAAAACTCTGTTTTTATGCCTGTGTAATTCCACTAAAGTCAATGGAATTACACTGATGTAAAACTAAAGTAGTGCAGTGTTGAATCTAGGCTCTTAATAAGCCATAAAGTTCTATAGCCTCACTAAGAACTTGTCTACACTGCCCCACCTTTTGGACTATGTGGGGGGGTGAACAGTAGTATGCACAAAGTGCTGCAGTGTAACTCCCCTGTGTGGATGCTGTTGGTGTGAACTGAAAGGTTCCTAGTGCTTACTAACATAGTCCTCTTCAAACAGGTCTACCATCATGCAAGCTAGGAATCTTTTAGTTCGTGCCAGCAAGGTCCACCTGGGTGAGTTACAGCACGGTGCTTTGGTGCACACTAATATTCACATCCCTTTAGTCGGACAGCAGGGCAGTGCAGACATGCCCTAAGATCTGAAGTATGGATCTAAGAGTAGGATTTTGGCCCTAAATCAAGAAACTAATCTGAATAACTTAAATTGTTGTTCAGCTTATTCATCTATGTAACTCAAATGTCATTACCATGAATTGGTTCTTTTTAGCACACATTTTTATTTCAATGAACTTTCTGTGGTACTGATCTGACACCACAGTATCTCATAACACCCCTAGTTTGTTAGGGCAGTGTTATTATCCCCATTTTACAGGTAGGGAACTGATGCACAGACTTGCCCATGGTTACACAAAGAGCATGTGGTACAGTAGAAATTGGAACCCACATCTTTGAAGTCTCAGGCTAGCACCATAGCCACTGGGAAATCCTTCCTTTCCTTTAATTCTGCTTCATTTTGTTCCTTCCCATCAGTTAATGTTCAATTAACTTCTACTTTCATTTGACATCTCCAGGAAACTTCAAAAACAGACTCCAACGAGAGACTTCTGAATTGGAATTAATTTGCAAACTGGATACAATTAACTTAGGCTTGAATAGAGACTGGGAGTGGATGGGTCATTACACAAAGTAAAACTATTTCCCCATGTTTATCCACCCCACCCCCCCATTCCTCAGACGTTTTTGTCAACTGCTGGAAATGGCCCACCTTGATTATCACTAAAAAAGGCTTCCCTTCCCCCCCACTCTCCTGCTGGCAATAGCTCACCTTAAGTGATCACTCTGGTTACAGTGTGTATGGTAACACCCATTGTTTCATGTTCTCTATGTATATAAATCTCCCCATTGTATTTTCCACTGAATGCATCCAATGAAGTGAGCTGTAGCTCACGAAAGCTTATGCTCAAATAAATTTGTTAGTCTCTAAAGTGCCACAAGTACTTCTTTTCTTTTTGCAAATACAGACTAACACGGCTGCTACTCTGAAACATCTCCAGGAAAGGACTTTATGATTTGTATTTTGTGGAAGGAAAGAAGCTGCATGCTAACCTTGACTTCAGCGGGAGTTGGCACAGGTTCAAACTGATGCCCAGAGGCGTTCTGCATTTGGAGCAAGGGAACACTGTGGTCCAGGTCTGAAGACGAAGAGGTGAGTAGTCACGGTTTTGCTAAGCCCTGATTTAAGAGAAACACAATTCCCAAATGTTGAGAAATAAAGATGTTGAATTCCTAGTGCCACAGTTTAGAAGAATGAAAGAAGTGTTGGGTGAATTTGAATGACATAAAGCAGGGGGAGAAAAGACATAAGGTGGGCTGGGAGGAGTTGGGAAGTGTTGACAGATAAATCATTGTCTATCCAAGGGTTATATATGCCACTTAGCAATAAATACCCTACTAGTTAAAGTAGGGCAACGTGGATGAGCATGGAAAAGCAGAAAGTAATCAAGGACAAGAAAGAGATATATGCAAGGTATAAAATGTCAGGCACTGTGAAGGACTAGGGAGATTACAGAATGGAGTTAAAGGAATGTAAAAAAGAAGCAAAAGTAAAGAATGAAAGAAATATTGTGCAAGAGGTTAAGATAAATAATAAGAAATTCTTCAGATATGCAAGGGACAAGAGATCAGTGGAGGAGACATTAAGAGTTCTAAAGAGATGAAAGGATAATTTATTGACAGAAGGGTTGGACATTGCTAAAAGAAAATGTAATTAATTATTTGCTTTAGTGCTCACAAAGGAGGATAACAGAAGAAAGGCTAGGAGACAGAAGACATAAATTTATGAAGAAAAATATTGAAGGAAACCAGGGGAAAGTGTGATCAGAATAGAGAACATTTAAATAATGACAAAACTGCAGGTCCCATGAGTTCAGAGAGGAAAGCCCAGAATTCTGAGGAAAGTAACAGGAAAAGGAGGGAGTGAGGAATGGAAGGGAAGTGGGGAGACAGAGTGACTCCTTTAGCCAATCTATTAAAAACCTTCTTGGGCAACGGGAGAGGTACATGCCAGAAAGAAGCTCAAGAGGGATTTGAGAAAGATTAAGGATGTCACAGAATTGTACATAAACAAGAACATAAAACTGTACTAGAAAACCAATGGGGAAAAACTCTTAGAGAGTGGGAATACTTAGATAATTACAACTGATTAAAACTAGTTTAGATGGACCCACTTTTTGGTGAAGCTAACCCATCAAATTTGGTATAACTTTTGCAGACAGGGTAAAATGTTGCCAGCAGGAAGTTTCAGACTTAATGTAACTGGAGTTCAGGCGAGTTTTTGATTCAATACTACATACAAGGGTACAGTGTTATCTACACTATTGAGGCCTTGCCATGACTAGGAAAAGTGATCATTCTTAGTTTGCATGCACCAGTAAACCCAATTTAAACTCAGCCTTTTTCCTGAGTGCAAAAGCAGGATGATACCTTTAGGTTCCTGCTTAGACTTTAACCTGACCAGCTGAAATGAAACTAAATGTGTTACTCTGCATCAACATTAGGGAATTGGTCAAGTTTAGTTTGGGTTTAATAGCATGAGCTAGCTAAATATGAACTAAACTCAACCACTTTCGCTAGTCAAGACAAGACATAGATGTGAATGAGACATTTGAGACCATAAAGGATTGGCATAAAAACATAGGAAACCTAATACGAGTGAAAGATGTTAGAGCATGAATAGCTGGGCTCATTTACTCTTCATCTATTGCAGGAGGCAGCTGCATTTATTTATTTATTTTTCTTAAACTTTGTTTTTCTCAAGGTGTATTTTACCGGTTGTGAAAGGTATTGGACTGATAGTGATGGAAATTGAAGCCATCTGCTTGGGCAAGGAATAGGTGCAGCATTGCCAAAGTAATACAAGCTATCTCACTCTCCTCCAATAACATTCTTCAACCCTGTTCTGAAGGGACCACTTTTGGGGCTAGATGGTATTTCAGTCTTTAGCTTCTTGACTGGGTGTGCCAATAAGGTACCAGCTGCTGCGGTGGGTTTTATGATGCAAATGGAACTGGGCAATTATTTTCAACTGAAACTTTTTTCCAGCAAAAAATGAAGAGTCAGGTCAACTGTCACATTTCACAAATTCATGTTGATTTTGGCAAATTGTGTTTAGTTCAAAAAACGTGAAACATTTTGTTCTGATATTTTCAAAATGAAATGTTTTGACCTTTTGATTCAAAATGACTTTGTTTCAAAACTACCTTTAATTTTATTTAATTTTTTTTTAAGAAGGGCAGAAGCTCAAAATGAATTTTTGTTTGGCTTTTCAGTTGGCCAAAAATTCAAAATAATTTGGGCTTTGGTTGACCTTAGACTTTTTTTTTCCTGAATTGCTAGAAAACTAAAAAATTCATTATACACACATTGGCAAATGCAAATAAGTCCTCACTAGGGTGTGGATTGGACAGATGGTTACAACCATCTACCTATCTTAGGAACTCACGTGGCCCTCAATACTATAGTATCTGAGTACCTCACAATCTTTAATGTATTTATCCACCCAACACCCCTGTGAGATAAGAAAGTACTGTTATTGGAAACTGAGACACAGAGAGATTAAGAGCCAGATTTTTAAAGGTATTTAGGCAATTAAGTGCTATTGACAATCCTGCTAGGCATCTATGTGCATCTTTAGGTCCCTAAGTACCTTTAAAAATCTGGCCCTAACTCACATAGAGAGTCTGTAGCACAGCAGAGCATTGAACTCAAGTCTCCTAATTCTCAGGTTACTACCCCATCCACCGAACAACTCTTGATATGATCTGTGTGGCTTTTATTAGTGACTTAATGGTTTTGGAGTACCTTGAGAGCTCCCTGTAGAATAGATACTACCTTAAAACAACTGGTTAGTTTCATCAGGATTCCCTGGCTCAGCTGGCCTGTTGAGGATACTCCTGCACTGGCAATTCCTTAGGTGGCATAGAGCATAAGTAACAAATCCTATTTCTACCTACAGCAGGTCCAAACTTGGAAATTTTGACATTCCAAAACTTGTGTTCTGAATTGGAACAAAACCAAAAAATTCCTACATTTCCCATGAATTGAAATTTTCAAAAAGATTTAATTTTGTGTTCCATTTTGATAAAATCAAAACATTTCATTCCAATGTCAATTTTTTATTTTACTGACTGTTCTATTATGATTTATAATACAAAATAAAATTTCTAAAGGAAAAGCATTTTGAAATGAAAAATTGAATGTCGAGCTCTGATAAGACTGAAATGCTTTGTTTCAATATTTTTTAAACAATATTTAATGGAAATTTAGATGAAACAGCATTTTCTGATGGAAAAATGTTCTGTTGGAAATTTTTCAGCCCTACTCCAATCTCTAAAGGCTCCCTAATATAGGGTATGGGACAAGGGGGCATAGCTGCATCATCCCTGCATCCACTTGATCCCCAGCTGCCTTAATGCCCCTTTGGGGCCATGGTTAGCCAGCAGAAGTAAGGCTGCTCGAACTAGCACCAGCAACCAGGATTGGGGCAACATAAAAGTTGGTTGAAAACTATCTTTGGCTACTTCCTCAGTCTTGTACCAAATGCAGCTCAGCCAGACTGGAGAAATGTGGGCAAGTGAGAGTGTGCGCATATGTACTTATGTATGCATGTGCATATACCATTTATAAATTTTAATAATTGGTAGCATTTCTGTTTTTACCAACAAAAGGTTTCATGGAATCCCAGAACAGGAGATCTAGTCAGAGTGACAGGCATGGTGAGATTACTTAAGTAAATGGAGTCAAGCGGCCAATAGATGGATAGCTGAGACAAGTTTAGCTAAATGAAAGTGTCCCGAGTTTGGATGAATTGATTTGGAATGACAATAACCACATTACATGCGGGGCTTAAGAATTAATGGGATCCAATATATGTGGGCTTCGGGACTGATTTGATGAACCAGTTTGTCAGGCGAACTTAACCTTATGCTCAAATCAGTGCTATCAGCCTGTCAGCATTGGCATGCTTCTTCCCCTCCCCCATTTTGCTTGTTTAAGCTCCAAAGGTTTGGTTGCTGCAGAAGAATTATACTCAGGAAACTGTTAAATGTACAGGCTGTAAAAAGCAGATTCTCCGTCAGTTACGAGGAAGAGTTTGAATTTTCAACTGTATTTGTGGCTTGACGCATGGAATGTTTACTTTTAAAAGAAAACATACACCACTAAAACCCGTCACTGAATGATTACCTTGCCCAAGCCTCCCAGCCATAGACTCATAGACCAGCGGTTCTCAAACTTTAACAACCTGAGGACTCCCATTTTGATTTAAAATTTTTCACAGACCCCCAAGCCTCCTGCTCAGCCCCAGGCCCCAACCCCACTCCACCCCATCACCCAAGGCCCCACCCCACCTCTTCCTGCCCCTGCTCCACCGCTGCCCCTCCTCTTCCCCGCCTCTTTTTGCCCCCTCCCCTGAGCACACCTTGCCCCTGCTCCTCCCTCCTATCACCTCCTGCATGCTGCCGAACAGCTGTGCCCTGGGGTACAGGAGGCAGTGGGGGGGAGTGGGAGGAGTTGATCAGTGGGGCTAGTGGCTCCAGACACGATTCTGCCCGTCCCCAGAGTGTTCCCCATCCCCGCTCCTCCCCCTCCCTCCCAGTGCCTCCTGTACTCTGCGGAATAGCTGTTTCCCAGCATGCAGGAGGCACTGAGAAGGGTGAGGAGAAGTTGGGGGAGGGAGGGGGAGGAGCTGATCAGCAGGGCCCGTGGACCCCCTGGAACCCCAGTTTGAGAAATGCTGTCATAGACTTTAAGGTCAGAAGAGACCACTATGATCACCTAGTCTGACCTCCTGCATGTTGCAGCCCACAGAACCTCGCCCACCCACTCATGTAATAGACCCATCACCTCTGGCTGAGTTACTGAAGTCCTCAAATCATGGTTTGAAGATTTCAAGTTACAGAGAATACACCATTTACACTAATTTAAACCTGCAAGTGACTCGTGCCCCCCCTCCCCCCGCTGCAGAGGAAGGTGGAACACTCCCCTTCCCCCCAAGGTCTCTGCCAATCTGACCGGAGGTAAAATTCGTTCCCAACCCGAAATATGGTGATCAATTAATCCCTGGGCACGTGGGCAAGACCCACCAGCTAGATACCTGGGAAAGAATTCTCTAGAACAACTCAGAGACCTCCCCATCTAGTGTCCCATCACCAGCCATTGGAGATATTTGCTGCTAGCAGTCGCAGATTGGCCAAAGGCAATCTTGTCAAACCATCCCCTCCATAAACTTATCAAGCTCAATCTTGAACCCAGTTACGTTTTTTTCCCCCAGAGCCAAGGGGACCTAGACAGGGGCATCATGTTTCCCATGTCCCCTAGCACACATCAGCACAATACCACCATGGTATTACACCCTCTCCAGCCTTGTGGAAGTGGAGCTTCAAAGCTCCCAGTTGCTCTGTGGGCAGCAGTGACAGCAATGGTATGGCAGCAGATCCCCTGTTGTTTGTTGGGGGTAGGGAGCCTCTGACATCCCACCATGGTGGAGAGAAACATTTTTAAAATAAGAAAAGTTTTTGTGAAACTGCGCAGTCTGGAAGTGGGCCTCAGGGACAAGTGTGGTATACAAAGTTTTAGCTCTTCACCTACCAGCCCACACTGCAGAGTCTGTCTCTAGTTAGCTGTTCTCACCTCCTGTATAGCCTGCCCTGCATTCATGAGTCTCCTGTCTCATCATGACTCAGCAGAACCCTTTCCCAGCTGTTCAGTGCCTGCTCAGGCAAATCAGGACATTTCACTCACTGGTATATTAGAAAGGCTAGCATGATGGAACATTTCCTGTAGAAATAACTAGAGAACGAGATCCTATCAGTTTATTTTTAACCATCGGAACATAATAGAGAATGATATCCCTGCTATAGTATGCCATAGGAGAGTTCCAAAATACTGTCATTCTCCAGTAAACCCTGTAAGGTCTCGGAAGTAATTTCTAGAGAACCCTGTTAAATCTCTTAAAAACCTGTAGGTTTCATTCCTGTTAAATTGAATTGAACTTTTCTGTAAGGTTTCAGAGTAGCAGCCGTGTTAGTCTGTATTCGCAAAAAGAAAAGGAGTACTTGTGGCACCTTAGAGACTAACAAATTTATTAGAGCATAAGCTTTCGAGAGCTACAGCTCACTTCATCGAATGCATCCGATGAAGTGAGCTGTAGCTCACGAAAGCTTATGCTCTAATAAATGTGTTAGTCTCTAAGGTGCCACAAGTACTCCTTTTCTTTCTGTAAGGGTAATTCACTTTTTTCTTATGTATGAAATTATCAGTTTTAACTATGTAGGCTGGGATAGAGTGTTTTGTTTTGTTTTGTTTTGTTTTTTGCCTTTCCCCTCAGCGATGAGTGAGGCTTCACACTGCTGTGTGTCTCGTATAAACATATATTCTAGTGCACCTTTGTGTTGGAGGACAGGACCAAGCTCTCTAGGCCAGTGGTTCTCAACCAATGGATATGTAGAGGTCTTCCTGGGGGTACATCAACTTATACAGATATTTGCCTAGTTTTACAACGGCTACATAAAAAGCACAAGTGAAGTCAGTGCAAACTAAAATTTCATACACAGAATGGCTTGTTTACACTGCTCTACATACTCTACACTGACATATAAGTACAATATGTATATTCCAGTTGATGTATTTTATAATTATATGGTTAAAAATGAGAAAGTAAGCAATTTTTCAGTAACAGTGCACTGTGACATTTTTGTGTTTTATGTCTGATTTTGTAAGCAAGTGAGGTAAAACTTGGGGGTACGCAAGACAAATCAGCCTCCTGAAAGGAATACAGTAGTCTGAAAAGGTTGAGAGCCACAGCTCTGGGCCACATACTGCCCTTCAACCACACACACCACTCCCATTGGTGGTAATGGGTGTTATACATGTGGATGGAGGGTGGCATATAGTCCTACGTGTTTAGTTATGCTCCTAATTAGAACTGATGGCAGTGGAAAGTGCCACAGCTCATTTTATCAATTACTAGTGAACATGGGGGGCCAGTGACCTGGCCATTGTGGGAGGCTATCCCCCAGCCCCTCCCTTTGTGCCAAAGGCACCGCCCCTCCTCATCTGTCTCCCCTCCCCCGCAGGAGCCCAGAGCACCCCCACCACAATCCACAACCCCAGCGCCGGGTGGCCAGGGGACGAGGCCCCAGCCCCAGTGCTCTGAGTGGCGTGGCCAGCCCCGGTGCGCCAGGTGCTCTGGGCGGCGCAGCCAGCCCCAGTGTGCCGGGCAGTGCAGCCAGCCCCAGCATGCCGGGCGGTGCAGCCCCAGCCCCCCTGACTCCCTGCGGGAGGCAGGCCAGCCAGCCCCATCCAGCCTGGGCCAGCCAAGGTAGAGCACTGGGAACTGCAGGAGGGGACCTGGCTTGTGGGCAGGGCCACGGTAGGCTGTTTGGAAAGGCACAGCCTACCCCTGCCTATGATACCCACCACCCATGCCAGTGAACTCTTCGTGTTCACCTCTCTCATGGTAACAGACTTCCCCTTCCAGGGTCTTAGAGGTCTTCAGGCTTTAGAAGACATAAAACAGGAAACTGCTATCAGTGAAAATATGGTTAGGATCTCACAATCTGCAGACCATTCTGCATGACCATATGGTTAGAAGCATAAGAAACTCTAAGGTAGAAGAAAGTACTTAGAAGAAGGAATGGGACTTGATTTTTTCCCCCTGTACGAGGTTGGAAATATATGTGCACTGAATAATATGCTTCCTCTAAATCAAAAGCAGGGTGACATCAAAGGAATCCAGTTCTGTTTTAGTGTCTTTTTCTTAGAAGGATGCAGGGATTTAAGATTATTGTGCCACAGTGGTTTGCTGCTCAGAAAATGACATCAAGTACAAATACTAAAATTGGTTGAAAAGGGTCACTGCAGCAATAAAAGCAGGGATAACTTTCATGTCCCAAATGAAATTAGTGTAATTGTGTCAATTCAGTCCGCTGAGGACTGAGTTGCCACTGGGAGGTCTGTTTTGTTTTTCTTAGACAGATGATGTGGTTTTGGAATAATTCTCCCAGTCCCAGTCATCATTTCCCCTTAATCATATCTTCATTTCTCAGGCAAAAGCAGCTGCAAACAACTGAATTATTGGCAGTCACTTGCATGCATGATCCCGGCAACCAATGAAACTGAGAGTGTAATCATTATTTTCTGACTGCACTGTTCTTTTCCTTCACATTCATTTGTAATGCTTGCATGATAGGATCTTCTTGAGACACCAGGGACTAAGGGGCAGGCTTCAGATAGCAACTGTAATTGCAAGGGAGCCACCACAGTATTGCACCCACTCCAACGCTAAAATATTTTTCAATGGTACAGTGATCAGCAGTGCACACAGAATTTCAGGTGGCACCTTACAAGTGCCCTGTAAAGTAACAGTTCCCCTTTTTATTATCATTTGGCATCTCAGTCTTCCATTAATACAATGCATTGCCCTGACTGCCTCAACAGACACAGCTAATAATAGTCATTTAATTTCACAAGCACTAAACAAGCACTGTACATGTATAAACTTGGGTGCCGTAGCCTGCAAAGCTATTAGCTGTTTGCTTTTGTTCTGCATTCTACTATTTGAGAGATTACTTTAATTTTTGCTGTATTACTAAGTGAGAAATATTTAACGTTTATTTAATTAGTTTAGCTACAATGTAGACATTTAATGAATATAAAGCAAAGTAAGTAAAAGACTAATGTGAATGGTTACTCTTCTGTACATTGAAAATTAAAAATTAGTTACACTATGATTATGGGATGGTTTCTGGATGGTTTCTTTTGAATAATTACATTCAGAAACTATCAAATCTCACTGTATTGCTAGTATTCCAACTGCAGGTGTATAGACTGTATAAACCAAATGTCCTATGAAATAATGATTCTTTTGTAAGAATGAAATGCTGATTGTTTATTATCTGATTTTAATTTATCATAGTTAAGTCTGAGTGGTTTGATTTAGTGCTGCCTTTTGAATAAATTTTAAAAATATCTGAAGTTATAAATATATGTAGTAATTTATGTGCAGAATAACGTGTCCAAATTCAACTCTCTTAATCCATTTAAGTCATTGAGTTTAATTCACCCCTCCTGGTGAAATGCACCTCCCTGGTCTGCTGTGCACCATTTACCCAAGGGAAAGTCAGTGATGGTGGTACCACAGTCCATGAGATGTTGGTGGCTGAATTAATCTATCCATAATAGCCCTGCCAGTGTGGGCTGGATCAATGCACCCAAGCCACACCCGGCCCCCTGTTAGTGCCACACACTTTGGGGCTTTGCTGTCTGGTTGTGTGGTGAATGCCTTGCTCCACCACAGCCCCCTAGCAGATTTTGCACTGTCTGGGACCCTCCTCTAGAGTCTGAGCTGGCTGAGGCTGGCACAGACTGTGAGTGTATTTAGCCAACAATGGAACTACTCCAGATTTACGTTGGTACACCGGAAAGCAGAATTAGGCCCATCTGAGTGTGCCTAAAATCTGAGGTCTTCTGTTCCATTTGATATGCTTTTAGGCAGATACTATATTGTGCTTGGCACAATAATTCTAGTTTGAGGTTTATGAATATTACTCCTTTCTTGGTCATGCTTGCATATGGGCATCAAGCAGAACTAACTAACTTTACATATGAAAACCTTTTGTGAAGACCCTGCATCTAAGAGCTGGTTGACATATCCCTGCAATTACAGTATATTGTGGAACCAAACACTTGGGGAAAAGCCATTTGTAAAAGCGAGTTTCAAACTGTTGGTTGAACCTGAAAAGTAAAAGCAGTAAGGATGAAATTATGGCCAATCCTATACACAGGGAGACGCTCTGTGTAGGAGGCAGATGTCAGATGTGACCTGTGCTCCTTGAGTGCTGGGGTGGAGGAGTATTGAGGGTCACATTACTGCTGCTGAATGGTCCAGAGGGACGAGGGGGGTGGTAGCCTCTCCTCTTGCATATAACAGAAAGCCCAGGAAGAGACACGGGGAAGATTGCATGCCTGTTTTTAATGTGCTCACTCTCTCTCTCTGCAGCATCCCTAGAGCCATTGGTGCCTGTTCCTGCAGTGAGGTCTTGTGAATAAGGCACTTGTCTGGGACTCAGAAGACCTGGGATCTTAGCTTTGCCAAAAGAAAAAACCTTCCCCCAAACACTTCGCTGAGCAACTGTCTCCCTCTGGGAGAGGTGAGAGGTGCAATATAATAACAAACATGTGATAGCTGTGAGCACACTGCTTTGTGGAGCATGCTCAGATATGGTGGAGATGAACACAGGTGGCATAAGAACCTATATTGAACAGAATAGCAGGTTATTCTGTGTGATCTTGTGCAAAGTCACTTCACCTTTCTGTCTCCCCTTCTAACCTTTTTCCATCTTGTCTGTATAGAGGGTAAGCCTTTTGGAGCACAGACTCACTCTCTTTATGTGTACAGCACCTAGTGCAATGGGTCCCCAGTCTTGATTTAGGTGTGACTGTAATACCAATAATAATAATAATACAAAGTCATTATATCATGAGTAGGGCCCTACTAATTTCGTGGCCATGAAAAACGAGTCAGAGACCATGAAATAAACCCTTCCCCATGAAATTTGATCTCCCTCTTGCTGCGGGGAGTGCCCCAGCCAGGGGGCTTCCAGCTGCAAGTCCCTCTGGGACTGGGGAGGGACAGGATTTGTCCTTCCCACGCACAGCTACTCTCAGGGGTAGATGTCAGATCCACCTCTGGGTGCCTCCCCCTGTTGCAGGAAGCTCTGGGGCTTGGCAGTAGCTCTGGAAGTTCCTGCAGCCAGAGGAAGCTTCCAGAGGTGGAGATGAGTCCGATCTCCCACTGCTGCTAGGAGCAGCCCGGGGCTCCTAGCTGTGAGTCCGGCCAGGCTGGGGAGGGACAGGACTTGTCCTTCCCCTGCACAGCTGCTCAGGGGCAATCAAACCCATCTCCAAGTGCCTCCCCCTGCTGCAGGAAAAGCTCTGGGGCTGGGCAGGAGGTTGCTGTAGCCAGAGGAGGCTTGTGGAGGTGGGTCCAATCTCTCCCGTGCTGCTGGGAGTGCCCCAACCCGGGGCGCCTAGCTGTGAGTCTGGCTGGGCTGGGGGAGGGACAGGACTTGTCCTTCCCCTGCATGGCTGCTCAGGTCGGGGGTAGATCAGACCCACCTCCAAGTACCTTTTGGGTTGGGACCCCCACAGTTACAACATCGTGAAAGTTCAGATGTAAACATCTTAAAACGTGAAATTGATCAATATAAAAACCCTCTTGCTGTGAAATTTATTAAAATGGACTGTGAATTTGGTAGGGCCCTACTCATGAACTAGCACTGCTTGGGTAGTGAACCTCTTTCACACCACCAGCTCTGCCTCTAGGAGTCTTTATTTGGGGTCTTAGTTTTTAATTTGTGGCCACCTGCTTGCGCTGTGTTTTTTCCAAGAATATGATCTGCTGCTTAAACATTCTTTGGGGGAATTGACTTGAAGGAAGAACAGCTGGGTGTCTTTGGTATAGATTCTTAAGACTGATATAAGATCACTTCTTTACATATCATACAACTACAGGGCCCACAGATTTTAAAGTAAAGACATTGGGTTACTGGTGTAAAATTTTGGAATGAGCTTAGCTGAATATTATTTTATTATAGCACTTGTATGCCCAAACTGTGTTTATCAAGATATTGCTGGGCGTTCAATGTTACAAAAACATCTTTAAATTATCTGTCCTACCAAAGTAGACAAACCCAATTCTGCTGTCTGATACCTGGAGGCAATTCCCAATGGAGTCAATGAAAGCTTTGCCTATTGGGCTGAAGATAGAATTGGTAAAGTTTCAAAGTTCTCCACTTTCAGTTACAATTTATGGGCAGTCATAGGGGCCTTTTGTCTATTGCAAAATGACCCCTTCACAGTGCTGTGGTGGCCATAAAGGGGGTGAACACAGCCCAAATGGAGCACCCTCAATATTAAGGAAATAACCTGGGTGGCCAAAAAGCTACCACAGTGGCCTGACACCTCCTCCCCACTGCAACCCATGTGCTGGAGTAGGAAGGTGCCGTGGCCAGAGCGTGTTGCAGTGGAACAATTCTGGGCTGATGGGTGGCCTAGAGAGGGCCATTGCAATCAGAGTATAAATTAGAGCAGCCCTAAGGCTGCTCTAAGTTATACCAGGAACCAAGTAGGTGCCTAGACAGTGCTAAGGTGTTTTAAGCCACCTTTGATTCCCCACCTCCTTCTCAGGAGAGAGTGACGCAATGGAGAATTGGTCCTCTCTCTCCCAAGCGTTGTTACAATAGCAGCTGTAAGATTCAGGGGATCTATGGCCCATGCTGAAGAATACAGTCTAGTGGTCAATTCATATCATTATGGTTGTGTATGTAGAGCTAAATGGTTAGGAGTTAGGACCCTGAAAGAAAGAAGACCCAGAAAGTGGAGGAAAAGTCTCTTCAGGATTTCTTCATTGTATGTAGACATGGGTGGCAGGTATCATAGGCCGGGGGAGGTCTCTCCACCCCCTGACCCTCTCCTGCCAGTTCCCCTTTTCCTGTGTTGTGGTCTGAGCTTGAGGTGGGGCTAGGACTGCACCGCCCACCCGGCCGAGCAGTACCGGATTTACCATGGCGCCAGGCCCACAGTCCAAAGGGGCCCCGGCCTGGCCTGCTCTTCTCTGCCCCCTGCTCTCTCCTGTGGGAGCAGAAGCTTGATGCCCCAGCCCACATCCCCAGCCCCCTGCCCTGACTCCTGCACTCCCCACACTCTCAGCCCCCTGCCCCAACTCCTGCACCCCCCTCACACACTCCCAGCCCTCTGCCCTGACTTCTGCACCCCCCTCACACCTCCCCAGCCTCCTGTCCTGACTCCTGCACTCCCCACACATACCCACCCACCCCTCACACCCCATACCCTGACTCCTGCACCCCGCCACATCCCCACTCCCACCCTGAGCACCAAATGGAAGCTCCTGCACACCTCCCACATTCCCACCTGCACCCCTTGCACTAAACAGGAGCTTCCCCAGGTAAGCACTCCACACTCCAACCCCCTACCCCAGCCCTGAGCCCCCTCCTGCACCCTAACTCCTGGCCAGACTCCCAACCCCAGTGTCTTTTTACATTTTTTTTATAAAGTGCTCTTATCCAAAGCGCTTTATAATTGTTAGCTAATGGTACAAACAATATTTGGAAAGATCATTAAGTGATCCGCCGAGACCCTCCCCGATTTTCAAGTGGTCTGTGGAAAAATAAGTTAGACTACAAGAACAATCAAGGTACCTCACTTTATTTTCATTTACTTCCTATTACTTATAGGAGGAGGATGAAGAAAAAAAGAATGAAAAACGGGGGCGGGAGAGACAGAAGACAGAATGTTCTTTTTCTTGGCTGGGTCCCAGGGAGGGACCCCAAAATGAAGCTGAGCACAGGGCCGGGGGCCCACACTAACTCTAAATCCACCACTGGCTGTCACGTCACCTGGGCTGGGGATCCTGTGTCGACTGATCCCCCCCAGTCTCCAACCTACCTGGGTAGCAGTACAGCAGACATGGCCCTGCCCATTAGCTCCTCTCCACTCCCTAACCCACCCATCACTTGCTTCCCCCTCCTGCTTAAAAATGATTGCTTGCCCCCACATTCCCCCCCCCCCCAGCTTTTTTGGCAGCCCTGTTGCCAGATGTCCAGTTTTAGATTGGAAACTCCAGTAGAAAACAGGACCTGAGTGTCTGGTTAGCAGTGCTGACTGGAAACTAAAAGTCCGGTTATAGGAGTAACCACATTAGCCTCTGCTCCTCCCACTCCCAACACCCACCCCAGAGAGCTGGAAGAGAACCTGTCCTGCTGCTGCGGGAGGAGGGGAAGCACAGGGCAGAGAGAGATGAAGAGAATGGGCTAGAACCAGGTAGGTACCCGCTCTTTGTGGGCGGGGGGGGGATCCTGTTTACCCCCTCCCCAGCCCTGCTGCGCTTGCAGTTAACCCATGGCCCCTCCCTTGCTCCAGGGACCAACCCTAGCTCCCGCCCTACTGGGATTTTGCCCCCGGCCCCTTTTACAATCGTTCCCCAGGTTTGGCGCGGGGCCCACAAATACGTTTGGCGCCGGGGCCCACAAAAAGTTAATCCGGCCCTTGCTCTGAGGCTGGGGTGTCTGGGGCCATGCACTCTGGGGCCGGGGGCACTAGCATGGGGCTGGGGCCGACTGCCGCAGTGGGGGGGGCTAGCTCTGGGCTCTGGTGGGGATGAAGGGTGTGGAAGGGGCAGGGCCTCAGGCAAAGAGGCAGGGCGGGGGCTAGTCTCCCCCAGCCAGCAGTTCACACACCGCCCATGTATGTAGACAGAGGGTTACTGTATTATACTGCCAGGCTTCATAAATAACCTTGGTCTTCTCTGACCAGTTGACTACTCTGATATCATTTCATCTAAAAATAGTTCAGTCTCACATGCAGCTGCTAGCTCAGTCAGTGCTGACATGGCGCAGATTTCGTAAGGGAGAAGGAACATGGTCTCGCGCTCTTCTGTTGTGGTTGTTTGTATTATTACACGGTATGTGATTAAAGCACAGGACTGAGAGTAAGATGATCTGGGTTCAGTTCTTGGCTCTTCTACAAGCTTGCTGTGTGACCTCCAGCCAGTTACTTAACATCTTTCTGCCTCAGTGTACCCACTGGTAAAATGGGGATGTTGCTTGCCTCACAAGAGGTTTGTGTGGCTCAAGTCATTACAATCTGGAAGGGGTAGTGCCTCAGGATACCACTCCAGAAATTCAGATATGATGGAGAGACTGGGACAGAGAAGGAATAAAGGGGATAGGGAAAGAAAAATACGAAAGGTCAAAGTCACTGCTTTGCTCTGGCTCATTTGTGCTGCTCAAAGCAGCCATACACTCCACTTAACGCAGCTGGAGCTTCTTTATGCCCAACTGTGGCTGAGGGAACAGCTCCCTTGGGGCCAATGGCAGCCAGTGTAAATTAGAACAACCTTTCAGCTATTCTAATATATGCTGGGAGACCAGACTGGTGCCTGGAACAGAGGAGCACAGAGGTAGCTTAAAGCCACCTATTCACCCTCCATCCTTAGCTGCTCTGAGCACTTGTTGGCCACAATCCCTGTCTATGCAGTGGACCCTGGCAGGCAGCTAGTGCTATTGAAAACCATGCCTAGAGGAGTCCCCTTTGAGTAGAGAGTGCTCTTGAAGATCTTCCATGGAATGGTCTCCGCAAGCTGTCTACAACCTCTGAAGATGAGATGGAGAGAAATTTCTTGTAGAGGAGCCAGTATTGCTCTGTATCATTTACCGTCGGGCAAAACATGTCAGGCAACTAGCTAGTTCATCCATTAGTGTGACCAGCATCACAATTTTTGAGCTTTCCTTATGGCATTTATCATTCATTCTATGTTAAAGAGGAAGTGCAGGAATTATGACAGCCTTGTCAACATTCTTGTATTCTATTAGCCTTTGGTACATTGGATGTTTTGCTCCTCTTGTGTATATCAGACAGTAGCTAGTATGATATTTTTGACAAAGATCTGACTCATTTCTAGAGTAAAATCCTCTCACATTTCATATCTGGTTTCATTTCACTTCTATTCAGTTTGCTTAGTTCCACAGCATTGCTGTTATAATCAGATCTTTTATTTTATATGGACAGTACACAAATGGCCTTTTATTTTATTTTATTTTATTTTAACCTGCTCCTATTGTTTATACTGAAAATCATAAGGAAAATGACCTGTAAGATTATTTTAAACATACGTGTAATTTGCAGATATATGTGTAGTTTGCAAGGCCTTGTAGGCCCCAATCTTAAAGTCCTTACTCAGTTAAGAAAATGGCAGATTTGCTTGAGTAATGACTGTTCAAAACTCAGTAAGTATTTCAGGACCTGAGTAAGGACCCTTAATTAATAATAATAATAAATAATAATAATAATAATAATGTATACTTATAAGTAGGGCTGTTGATTAATCGCAGTTAACTCACATGATTAACTCAAAATAAAGCGATTAACTCAAAATATTAATCATGATTAAAAAAAATTAATTGCGATTAATCACAGTTTTAATCACATTGTTAAACAATAGAATACCAATTGAAATTTATTAACTATTTTTGGATGTTTTTTTACATTTTCAAATATATTGACTTAAATTACAACACAGAATACAAAGTGTAGTGCTCACTTTATATTATTATTTTTATTACAGATATTTGCACTGCAAAAATGATAAACAAAAGAAATTGTATTTTTCAATTCATCTTATACAAGTACCATAATGCAATCTCTTTATTGTAAAAGTAGACTTACAAATGTCGATTTTTTTGTTTCATAACTGCACTCAAAAACAAAACAATGTAAAACTTTACAGCCTACATGTCCACTCAGTCCTACTTCTTATTCAGCCAGTCGCTAAGACAAACAAGTTTGTTTACATTTACGGGAGATAATGCTGCCAGCTTCTTATTTACAGTGTCACCTGAAAGTGAGAACAGGCGTTCGAATGGCACTTTTGTAGCCAGCATTTCAAGGTATTTACGTGCCATATATGCTAAACATTCATATGCCCCTTCATGCTTCAGCCACCATTCCAGAGGACATGCTTCCATGATGATGATGCTTGTTAAGAAAATAATGCATTAATTAAATTTGGGACTGAACTCTTTGAGGGAGAAGTGTATGTCTCCTGCTCTGTTTTACCCCCATTCTGCCATATATTTCATATTATAGCAGTCTTGAATGATGACCTAGCATGTTGTTTGTTTTAAGAACACTTTCGTGGCAGATTTGACAAAATGTAAAGAAGATATCAATGTGAGCTTTCTAAAGATAGCTACAGCACCTGACCCAAGATTTAAGAAACTGAAGTGCCTTCCAAAATCGGAGAGGGACAAGCTGTGGAATTTACTTTCAGAAGTCTTAAAAAAGCAACTCTCTGATGTGGAAACTACAGAACTCAAACTACCAGAAAGGAAAATCAACCTTCTGCTGGTGGCATCTCAGATAATGAAAATGAACATGTGTTGGTCCGCACTGTTTTGGATTGTTATCAAGCAGAATCCGTCATGGACGCATGTCCCCTGGAATGGTGGTTGAAGCATCAAGGAACATATGCATCTTTAGTGCATCTGGCACATAAATATCTTGCGACGCCGGCTACAATAGTGCCATATGTATGCCTGTTCTCACTTTCAGGTGATGCTGTAAACAAGAAATGGGCAGCATTATCTCCTGCAAATGTAAACAAACTTGTTTGTGCGTGTGATTGGCTGAACAAGAAGTAGGACTGAGTGGACTTGTAGGCTCTAAAGTTTTACATTGTTTTATTTTTGAATGCAGTTACTTTTTGTACATAATTCTACATTTGTAAGTTCAACTTTCAGGAGAAAGAGATTGCACTACAGTACTTGTATTAGGTGAATTTAAAAATACTATTTATTTTCTTTTTACAGCACAAATATTTGTAATAAAAAATAAATATAAGGTGAGCACTGTACACTTTGTGTTCTGTGTTGTAATTGAAATCAATATATTTGAAAATGTAGAAAACATCCAAAAATATTTAAATAAATGGTATTATATTATTGTTTAACAGTGCGATTAATCCAGCTTAATTTTTTTAATCGCCTGACAGCCCTACTTATAAGGCATGCAAACCGGAGTCTGTTCCTGGCTCTGCCAGACCTTAGGAAAGTTGCTGAGGGCTCAAATGTGAACCCCTTCCTCACACTAATGAGCAGTTACTCATGCCATTATCTTCTCCACATGAGTAGTGAGAAGCTAAATTAATGAAGGTTATAAAGTGCTTTGAGATCCTCAGATGGAAGATGCTACAAAAGTGTGAAACTCCATTATGTGGGTTGCTATTTGGATGTGGGACTGATGTATATAACGATGAAGAGGAAGAACAGCAGGCTTGATTTAGAAGATAGTAGTAGTGCTGAGACCACAGAGGTGTTGCATGTTTCCCTGTCAGTGGTCCACTGGAACCAAGCAATTCACATGATTTGGTGAAGCAGAAGCTTTCCAGGTGCCTCCTTTTCTCCTCCTTATCTTTGGGAGCTTCTATATTGTCTAAAGGTCCTGCTGAATTAGCACCTTTAAAACACACTCCTGTGTTGCTTACTATAATTGAGAGGGGGGAGGCGGGAGTTTGGAGGGAGAGGCATAGAAGGATGTTTTGTAGATTTTTAATGTATCAGAGGCCTAATGGTAGATTGGTTAGGAAATTTCCTATTCCTTCAACTCTATGCCTGTCATAGGCTGAACCCTGCTGCCTTCTGCCTCTGGAAGGTCATGCTTTCTGGAGTGGTATTTTAGTATTACAAGTATCAGTTGGACAAATGGCATTGAATTGCCATTTGTCCAGATTACTTATGGATGTGGTCAGTAATATATTTTGGCCTGTTGTAAGCACTTACACTTGAAATTTCCATTTCAACTATGGAATTAAATTTTGACCTGATCAGCACAATTGACTCAAGGAGCAAAAGACTGAAAAGTACGGCCAAGCTTACTAACCTTTTAATTAATGTACTGCTCTACAGTTTTGTTTCAAGTAATTTCACAAACCTTTTTCTTCAGCCAGTTCTAGGTGCCTGATTAAACAAACTTCAGACATTGCTTTTAATTAACCACCCTTCTATCCAGTTTGAATGTGCTAAGCATGTTCAAAGGTTTTCCGCACCACTTGTGGCACCAGTATATGCTGTGCTGATATCTCAGACCAAACGCATCTTATTGACACTAACGCTGGGGTCCAACAGCACAAAGAGTTCCATTGTACCTGGCTGCAGAAGTGTTTGACTTTCACATTTCTTTTTACATTCCTAGGTAAGAGCGCTAATTTATCAGCATAAAAAACATCAACCCCAGCTTTTTCTCTTCCTCTTGCATTCTTTCATGCCTCCTTCTGTTTCTTTTTCTCATTGCCATTTCACTAAATATTTCTTAATAGGATTTACAAGTGTCATTGCTGGCTCTGCTGCTTTGCTTCTGAGCACCTCACGTCCTGTAATTATTTTATCTTCACAACACCCCTGAGAGCAAGAAAATATTCTTGTGAGGTAGGAAGGTGATAAATGGAGTGACTAAGGGTATGTCTACACTTCAAGCTAGTGGTGTGATTTCCACTAGTTTAGATTGAGCTTGCATGCTAAAAATAGAACACAGCTGCAGCAGCATGAGTGGCAGAAGGGGCCAGCTGCCCTGAGCCCTAACCACCCAAGCATCTACATACATACTCAGAGTGGCCAGCCCTCCTGTTTTTAGCAAGTTAACTCAATCAGCACTAGTGCAAGCATGTCTTCTTGAGTGGGAATTGCACCCCAGCTCCAAGTGTAGACATACCCTAAATGACTTGATCGAGCTCATACAGGAAGTCAGTAGCACAGCCAGGAGGTTAGAGCCGAGATCACCTGAGTTCCAGTCCAGTGCCTTAACTGCAAGGCCAACCTTCTCTATAGCTCTCACAGCAGATCTGCCTCACTCCCTTTGGGCTTAAGGCATACTGTGTGGATAGCAATATGTCATATTGCCTAGTGTTGGATTATGGAATGAAGGATCAGATTGTGATGCATAAATGCAAAGACAGAGTTAAGATTACTCTGAGAACCATAGCTTAGAATCTACTGTTATTTTGTCCACACTTCAGAGGCTTGCAGTGGGATTCAGAGGAACACACATATTTTTGAACTGGTGGAGACTGCTGCTAGGCAACAGTTTGACTTGACCAGTAATAATAGAGTAAGGTTTGGCTTGAGCTAGGCCAGGTGTTTACAAACCAGGAGTGGTTTGGCTTGAATTGGGTTTGTGTGTGCAAATTGTCCACAGAAGCTTTTTACAAATGTTTTTGTGGATACCCACATATGTTTTCAGACTACAGTTTGTGTGTATTTCAACTTTGAACCTGATTCATCACAATATGTCACATCAGGAAAATTGCATGGTATTTCTCCTACATTCCTGACTGGTTGAGCCTACCCCCATATGAAAAAGAGTGTCAGGACAACTCAGATGAAACCATCTTCAGCTAGTTTCTCAGAGACAGCAGCTGCATTTCAGTTCACCTCTCTGATCCACCTGGAAAGGTCAAGAAAAATATTCCCATCTAGTCCTAGCCCCTGGGTCTATGACTTTGGCTAGCATTTATTACCTTCTGTAATGTCTCTGGGAACTGTCTTGATTTTATTTTATATTTGAATGGGCACAAGTACCTCGTAATTTCACACAAGGCAATGTATTAGCTTCATCATTCATATCCAAGTTCTTGTACGGTCATCAGCCTGAGGCCTACAGTGAATATAGGATTTTTGCAATGGGGGTGGATGGGAGTGGTAAGCAAATAAGCAAACTATGCTCACAAGTGGCAGGAAAATTAACTGATTCTTTATGAGCAGCAGTGAAAAATATCTAATGCTTTATGCAAATAATAATCCTCCAGGTTCTGGCTCTCCTAAACCAATCATATGTTTTGAGTTTGTTGGTGTCTTGGTCCAATTCTCAATGAATAAACAGAAAAGTTAATTCATTGAGATGGTCCTCAAACACTGTGATGCACTGACAGTTTTTCAGGTGTGCCTCTCCCCTGAGGTGTGGCCCAAGCCTCTTACCTCGTGCTTGCTCCTTGGAGTGACTTCTCCCCTCTCCTCATATGGGTTGGATCCGGGTGCCTCCAACTGAGGTGACTCCTCACTATGCCCTGGAACACAGGGTGCTGTCCCTTGGGAACCTGAACAAGGCTACCACTGCTAGGAAGGAGCATAGAACCCAGTACCCAGGAAACAAAGTACAACAGCATGCACAAACCCCAGCAAAGAAATGACACACCCAAAATTACCAATATAGCAATAGGGGGACTTTCCTGGGAGCAGAAAAACAGGGTCTGATGAAGGTAAGGGTTAGGGTTAACTAACAAGTACTAAAACATCAATTCTCCACTTCCCAACACTCCTTACTTTTCCCAACCCAGAGCTCACTCCCTGGCACCTTCCCAGGCAGGCGATATGCTGAGGATGAGTCTGGAGATGAGGGCTGCAGCAGCATTGTGAATGTTGGATGCCTTAAACAAACTAAAGGAAAGGGTTTCTCTTTCTGGGCATTTGTCCCATTTGCTCTTGCCGACTGATCACCAGCTGGCAAGAGCAAACGTTACAAATGCCCAGTTTTGCTAAAAAAGGAGCTGTGGGGGGGTAAGCAGTGGGGCTCAGGCCAGCCCTGCATGTGGGTAGACATGGGTTTCAGTGAGTGGCTCAAGCCAGGCCTGTACAGGGGAGAGGAGAGGGCCAGCTCTGCAAGGGGGAAAGGGAGAAGGGCTGGGACCAGCTCCACACCTGGGAGGGGAGGGAGAGAGAGGAGCTCATGAGCGAGCTCTGTGCTGTGCTGTGAGAGCAAGTGCGGGGCTTGGTCCAGCATGGGGGGTGAGTGCTCGGGCCAGCTCCATGCTGAGTGGGGTAGTGGGGCCCTCTTGGTCCGGCGAGGTGCAGGGCAGTGGGTGGGGGGGGGGTTGGGTGAGCCAGCAGCTCAGCCAGCTCTGCCTGGGTGTGGGGGAAATATTGCTGCTCATCTGGTGCTTCCACAGGCTTCTGGCTGGGCTGGAGACAGGGCCTCAGCGGGAAGAGGAGGAGGTGAGGGAGAGGAGGAGCAGGGTGGCATGGCCAGAGTTCCAACTTCTTCTGCGGGGACCCTCAAATTGGTTGGGACCTTTGGGCACAGCCCACTTCGGCCTGTGTGGTAATCTGCCCCGGTCTTGACTGGCTCTCAGTAGTTGGTGCCAGGTCAGATCTCTACTAGTCTCTACCAGATCTCTCCTGAGGGCTGGAACTGCCTGACCCAGGTACTAGATCCCACAGCGGTTCAAAGACACCCTTTGTGGGAAAGGAGTTAATCAGAGACCCCCCTGAACTGTTCTGTTTCCCCCTCAGCTCCCAAACTCAAGGCTCAAAACTGAAACTAACCCTAGTCTTCCTTTGGCTCTGATTCAGGCTATCCCTCAGCAGCACTGGCTCATCCTTGGCCCAGCAAACTGCTTGTCTATATCACACCATGTAAAAGCCACCCTATTGGCTTCAGCAGGGAATTATAATCCATTCTGTCCCCACCTCTGACACCAAGCATGCTGGGAAATGGTGTTAAGAAGTTCTGGTAGCCTTTTTTATTGTAGTCCATAGGGAAGGGCCGTTAGAGGCTCAGTCCTGAGCTCCAGGAGCTGGCAAACTGCAAATAGGGATTGTACAAGTAACCAAGAGTGGGGAAGAACAAGAATGTTCCCCTGTAGCCACAGTCACAGAGAAAAGAGCAAATAACTTTCGCAATGTGACATATTGTAAAAGAATTTGGGTCACATTGAGCATGAATTTCAGTATAGTATTGGATACAGCCTCTTTTTCTCATCGGTAACTCAACAGAGATGGGTCTTCGGAATGATCTGACACAGCACTGGAGGTAGCCTCACAGATAGGTCTGGGGAAAGCATTCCTTCTGCATTGCTTGCTCAACTTACAGTAGTTTACTTTGGAACTTAGGTTCCACATGGTAGTAAAAAAAATGGGAAGGACTAAAAAAATATATGGGATTCACAGTTAACGTTTTCTCTGTCATCCAAACTGGAGTAACTTGCAGTGAAGGTGGCCACCAAGAGCGAAAAACCACAGACCTCTGTTGGGATATCTTGTGGGGGAAGACACACTGCTATTTACATGGCTGCATATGTAGCAGGGAGGCATGGTGCTCAGATCCATGGAGTGAGCTTTCCAGAGCCCTTTGAAGACTGAGCTGAAATCTGCTCATGCAACCTCACCACCATTTGCACATGGCTGTCTGTAAATGTAGGCATTGACTGCGATGCTTACAGACTCCCACACTGCCAATAGTAAGCTATTGCTGCTTACAGCTATGACAGTTTAGTATTTCTGGGCCAGATCCTCCGCTGGTGTAAATCAACATACCTCTATTGAAGACAACATAAATGCATGAGAGTCCAGTTGAAATCAATTGAGCTATGCTGATTACATCAGCTGAGAGGTTGGCCTAGTGTCTTTACTGGAGTTGTTTTTCCAAGGCTTTATGCAATGTAATTTGACTGTTTCCTGACTCTTCCCACGTTATAAGTAGTCATCCCACACATCCACATTTTGGATCAAATCATTTTATCAATATTTAAAACATCTCCCTATTAGCATTAATGAAGAATTCTGTTTAAAGTTCAGTGGCCTGATATGACTCATTATAGGATCTTGCAGATGAGAACCTTTTTGTATTACAAGCCTGAATGACATTAGATCTAGTCAGAGATTTTTTGGCTTGTACTCAGGACTGGAGGAAGTTTCAGCAGGATGTTGCTATGTTTGTCAGTGCATAAGCCCTGGGAATATATTGCACTTTGTTTCTTCCAATTTTCCTTCTGCATTTCAGTTCCACTGACTAGCTGCCAATTACTACTGTACTTCTGGCCTGCTGGTTGGAAAGGCCAGCAATAGATGCCTCCAGTTTTCCTTTCAGAGACTGAGCTGCCCACTACCTCCCTGACGTACTGTGCTTCTTTTAGCTCCAGGCCTGGGAATCTGAGTCTGTTGCTAAAGTTTGCTTTGATCCTAGAAGTGTACGATCATGCCTGTGTAATCAAGCAACTGAAAAAAACAGGAGCTAAGTAGAGATTGGAGATCAATATTTTAGTCCGCAGACATCTTAAAAACTTGACCTGAATGGCTAGGCTTAAAATAAATAACCAGATTTAAACTGTGTTTTGTTTGTGACATATAAACCACTGGCAATAAGGGGGCTAGTTAGCAAATCTTTCAAAGTCATGAGTTGCAATGAAATTATCTTGTGGTGCAGAAACTGCCATTTAAAACTATTTCTGTTAACAAAGTGACCTTTTTTCATTTACATGGCATACAAGCAGCCTTGTTTTGCTGGTGATAGTCCAGATGGCTATGAAACTGTTTCCACAAGATGAGGAAAACCAGCCCAATTCAAGGCCTATTGAAATCAGTGAAGTCTTTTAATTGACTTTGGTGGACTTTGGATCAGGCCAGAAACATAGCTAGTGATAAAATTGTCCACGGGCTTAAATAATTTGCTAAAATCCCTTTGGACAAATGACATTAATTCCAATGTTGGAATTATGCCAGGCCATGATGACCCCTCCTGGCTAAGCCTCAGTAGTTCAAGAAGGCATCCTTGTAAATCTCCTGTCTCAGCAAAAGTGGGTCTCTTTTAATTTTAGCATCTAAATCTCAGCAGTATTTAGTTCACAGCTAATACTCTTTTTTTCCTTCCATGTGATGCTACATTCCACTGCTCTCTTATTCTCTGCAGAGTGTCTCTTTACTGTTCAGCTGTGATTTTTGTTGCTTACTCTTAAACCACACTAAAAATAATGAGGGGTCCTTGTGGCATCTTAGAGACTAACAAATTTATTTGGGCATAAGCTTTCGTGGGCTAAAACCCACTTCATCAGATGCATGGAGTGAAAAATACAGTAAGTAGTATACATATACAGCACTTTAGTCTCTAAGGTGCCACAAGAACTCCTCATTGTTTTTGCTGATACAGACTAACATGGCTACCACTCTGAAACCTTAAACCACACTGGTTCACAAGGTGCAGGATTTTAAAGCATTTGAGAACATCTTGACACCTTGATTGTCAACAATGCAATGTGATGAAGTCTCTCCTGTTTGCAATGTGATGAAGTCTCACTTATTATTGTGCATTATCACAATGCATGATAAATTCAGCCACATCTCTGGAGTTCTGAAAAGAGCACCCTGTGCTGAAAATCTTCCACATCAATGTTACTGAGAGGAAATTTCCAGAGCTGTTGAAGATTAAGGGTCATTCTATTTTTTTTTTCATGTTATGTAGCGTCTGAGTTTTGGGAAAGTGCCTTCTGAAGGCTTTTTCATGTCAATGATGGTTGTTGTAAATCTGAAAAAACAAATTCTCTCAAATTCAGCCCTTATGTTGCATCAACATCTTTTCCTTTGTTCTATCAGTCTCATATATTATGGGGAGCGTTCCCTCCTTTCATGTGCTTTTTGATTTGTAGGTGACAGCTCAGATAGTTTCTGTATATATTCAGCAAAAACAATGAGGAGTTCTTGCAGCACCTTAGAGACTAACAAATTTATTTGAGCATAAGCTTTCGTGGGCTAGAACCCACTTCATCGGATACATGCAGTGGAAAATACAGTAGGAAGATATATATAGATACACAGAGAACATGAAAAAATGGGTGTTGCCATACCCACTATAATGAGAGTGATCAATTAAGGTGAGCTATTATCAGCAGGAGAAAAAAAACTTTTGTAGTGGTAATCAGGATGGCCCATTTCCAGCAGTTGACAAGAAGGTGAGAGTAACGGGGTGTGGGGGGGAATAAGCATGGGGAAATAGTTTTACTTTGTGTAATGACCCATCCACTCCCAGTCTTTATTCAAGCCTAATTTAATGGTGTCCAGTTTGCAAATTAATTCCAATTCAGCTGTCTCTCCTTGGAGTCTGTTTTTGAAGTTTTTTTGTTATAATGTTGCGACTTTTAGGTCTATATTCAGTATGTGTGCCCAGACTCCAATAGATTTTTTTAAAATGTAATTTATGGATAACCTCTTAAAAATCCAGCAAGTCCACCCTTTGGTTGATTTCTATATCACCTTTGTTGTATGGAGGTAATGGAAATCTTTGGCCGATCCTTGTCTACGTATTTATATAGCCTCCATCACTCTAGTATCTGAGCATGTCACAAACATTGCTGTGTTTATCCTCACAACACCTTTGTGTGATAGTGTAAGTAGTATCATCCTGAATTTAACAATGCTTCTGCTCCTACTGAAGTCAATAGGATGTTTTCCATTGACTTCAATGGGAACAGAATCAAACTTTAAGGCCTTGTCTACACTGGCAAGTTTCTGCGCAGAAAAGCAGCTTTCTGTGCTGTAACTCCCGAGGTGTACACACTGCCAAGCCACATAGTGTGCAGAAACAGCACAGTTGCAGTGCTATAAAAAAAAAGCCCCCGAGAGGCGTACAGCTCTCTGTGCCGGGGGTACAATGCTGAGGTGCCAGTGTAGAAACCCTGGTCGATTACAGCACTGTGATTGGCCTCCAGGAGGTGTCCTATAGTGGCTGTTCTTGCCTCTCTGGTCATCAGTTTGAACTCTACTGCCCTGCCCTCAGGTGACCAACTGTGAGCCCCATCTCTTAAATTCCTGGGAATTTTGAAAGTCCCCTTCCTGTTTGCTCGGTGATGCGTGCAGTGGTCTCAGCGCATCTTTCCAGGGGTCCATGCCTGCTCCACGCACCAGGCAATCGCCCGCTTGGAGCAATTCTAAGCTCTTGGCCCTCATCAGCATTTGGGGAGAGGAGGCTGTCCAGTCCCAGCTGCACTCCATCTGTAGGAATTATGATACCTATGGACAGATTTCACGATGCATGACAGAAAGGGACCATGACCAGGACACACTGCAGTGCAGGGTCAAAGTGAAGCAGCTGTGGAACTTCTACCACAAGGTGCGGGAGGCAAACCACCACTGTGGTGCTGTGCCCATGAGCTGCCAGTTCGACAAAGAGCTGGACGTGGTTCTTGGTGGTGACCCCACTTCCACTGTGAAGGCCACTGTGGATACTTCGGTGGCTCGCATGCCAGTCAAAAGTGGACCAAGCCAGGAGGAGGGAATCTTGGATGAGGACGTGGAAAGGGAGGGGGACCCAGAGGCAGAGGATGACTTGGAGGCCAGACATTCATGCAGCCAGTAGCTCTTCTCCACCCCAGAGGAGGCTAGCCAGTCACAATGTTGGAGCTTGGTGATGCGCAAACAGGAGAGGAGGCCACTGGTAAGTGGCTTTGATTTTGGGAATTGCTGAAGTGAGTTGTTGGGGGTGGGAGGATTGCAGAAAGCAGGTTTGTGTCTCTATGGTGTGCTACCACCACATGCCTAGTCTGAGTGGCAGAACAGGGTGTTGGTTGACTCCCTCACTTCACGGAAATCTGCCTCAGAGATCTCCAGGAAACTCTCATGGAGATAAGGACAATCCACTGCCAGAGGTTCTCTGGCAGAACTGCTTTGTTTCTTGCCCCATTAAAGGTAACTTTCCCATGCCACACTGCTGCCACTGGGGCGGGAGTGGGTGGGGGGACCATTGCTGCACACAAGTGATCTGCATAAGGGCCAAGGTGGAAGCCACAGTCTTGGAAAAGACCCTCCCTTGATTCCCTGCTCATCCTCAGAAGCGAGATATCATCCATAATGAACATAGCCTGTGGAAAATGTGGGGACAGTAATGATTATAAGGCTCCCCTACAGTGCTGGCTCTCCCCAACAGCCATGTATCCAGTGTACTCTATGGTCCTGGAACACTGATTTCCCCTGTCCCTGTGGTTACTCACCATTCTGGGGATCTTGTGGCTCATGTGTGCTTGCCTGGGGTCAGCCAGTTAGTGACAGGTATGTGAAGAGTGGCTGTGTTCTAAGTCACTGAATCAGTGGTCTGTGTGTTGCAAACAATACTGCTTATATAAAATGTTGCATTTTGGCTTCACAGATATGACCTTGGGAGCCCAGCCTCTCTCTTTGTTATTGCCGGCTGAATGGCTGCACAGAATTAGAAAGCGACCAGGAAGAACTAAAGAAGACTTTCTGTGTGATGTCATGATGCACTCTGCGGCCGAAAAACAAGAATTGAAGGAGTGGCAGGACAGCGAGAAGAGGGACCGAAAGGAGAAAAAGGCGCTCCAGGGTGAAGCCACAGAGCAGCTCTTAAATGTTATGGAGTGCCAAGCAGACATGCTCCAAGCGCTACTAGCATTGTAACCGAGCAGCTCTGCGCCCACCCTCCTCTGCAGCCGCTGTCACAAAACTCTTTCCCATACACCCCCCAGACACCGTCAACAGACTCTTAATAACATCCTGGCTCCACTCTGTACCTGCTGCATTCCACTCCTCCCCCATCACAGTCCAGCCCTGCGGACTCCCAGTACCCACTGCACTCAACACCCGTCCCTCTGCAGTTTAGCCCTGCTGAAGTACAGTAGCCACTGTACTGTACTCTAAAGGAGAAGGTTGCTTATGATACCTGGACATACACAAATCTTTAATTGTCCCTGGACCCCACCTCCTCCTGGGACGCTCCCTTTTCCCATCCCCCACAGTGCGGATGTGTTTTTTTGTTTGGCCTCTCTCTTCCGGTTGCTGTTTTTTAATAAAAGAATTGTGTTGGTTTGAAAACAATCCTTATTCCATTACTTGAAAGCAAACAGAGCCCTGCAAAGCAACAGGCTATTTTCTTAAATCTTCATAGTGCATCGTCTGCACCAATCACAATCACCTCCTAGCATTACAAGCACTGCACTCCCAAGTATAGCAACAAATATTAGTGGCTTTCAGCTTCATATTGCTGCCTGAAGGCACCCCTGATCCTTATGGCCCCACGTTGCACCCCTTTGATAGCCCTGGCTGTTCAAATTCAGCCTCCAGGCGCTGAGTCTCAGCGGTCCAGCCCTGAGTGAAGCTTTCATCCTTCTTTCGCAAATATTTTGGAGTGTAGAGCATGCGGCTATAAGCATAGGAATATTGTCATCGGCCAAGTCCAACCTCCCATATAGGCAGCGCCAGCTGGCCTTTAAACGGCCAAAAGCACACTCAACAGTCATGCTGCACTTGCTCAGCCTGTTGTTGAACCTCTCCTTGCTGTTGTCAAGGTGCCCCGTGTATAGCTTCATAAGCCATGGCATTAAGAGGTAAGCGGGGGTCTCCCAGGATCACAATGGCCATTTCGACTTCCTCTACGGTGATCTTCTGATCTGGGAAGAAAGTCCCTGCTTGTAGCTTCCTGAACAGGCCAGTGTTCCAAAAGATGCGTGCGTCATGCACCATTCCGGACCAGCCTGCGCTAATGTCCGTGAAACGCCCACAGTGATCCATAAGCACCTGGAGAACCATAGAGAAATACCCCTTCTGATTCATCTTCTCGGTGGCTAGGTGGTCTGGTGCCAGAATTGGAATATGCGTGCCATCCATCGCCCCTCCGCAGTTAGGGAAGCCCATTTGTGCAAAGCCATCCACAACATCACACATGTTGCCCAGAGTCATGGTCTTTCGGAGCAGGATGCACTTAATGGCCCTGCATACTTCCATCAACACGAGTCCAACGGTCGACTTTCCCACTCCGAACTGGTTAGCGACTGATCAGTAGCATTCTGGAGTAGCCAGCTTCTACAGTGCAATCGGCATGCGCTTCTCCAACGGCAGGGTGGCTCTCTTTCTCGTGTCCTTGCACTGCAGGGCTGGGTTGAGCTCATTACACGGTCCCATGAATGTGGCTTTCCTTATCCGAAAGTTCTTCAGCCACTGCTCATCATCCCAGATGTGCATGACTTTGTGATCCCACCACTTAGTGCTTATTTCCTGAGCCCAAAAGTGGTGTTCCACTGTGGTCAGCACCTCCGTGAATGCCACAAGCAATGTCGTGTCGTAGCTACTACACGAGGTGAGACCAATGTCAAACTCCTCTTGCCTTTGTAGTTTAAGGAATAACTCCACTGCCGCTCGTGACGTGTTGGTCAGAGTGAGCAGCATACTGGTCAGCAGTGTGGGATCCATTCCTGCAGACTGAAGATTCAGAGCACGCAGTACACAAACAGTTGAAAGATTGAGCCAAATGCAGATGGTAGCACAGGGATTGCTGTAATGTGAAGCAATGCATCATGGGGCATTGGGACAGGACCCAGGATGCCCTGCGACCCCCTCCACATTCCCACAACTCTTAGCGGTGGAAGAGGAAGAGATGCTCTGTGGGGTAGCTGCCCAGAGTGCACCGCTCCGAATACCGCTGCAAGTGCCGCAAGTGTGAACACGCTATTGCGCAGGCAGCTGTCAGTGTGAACACACAACAGCGGTTTTCCTTCTGCGCTCTCGGAGCGGTGCTGTAACTGCCGCCACTGTAACTCTGCCAGCGTAGACTTTCCCTAAGTGACATCACACAGGAAGCATTTGCAAGAGCCAGGACCTGAACCTAAGGTCTTCCATACACTAGTACAGTGCCTTCCCGACAGGACAGTCCTTTTACCTCCCACTTTGTATCAAAACAAGAGAGGATGCCTATAAGCTGTTGTCTACACTCGGAGAAGATTTCCTTCTTTCTTTGTAGATTTATTTAAATGAGAAGGCACGTCTGGGTTCTTTGGTTTATTCAATAAGGTATTTAAAACAAAATTCCCCTGATCTAGCAGTGTCCACATGGCGAGTTAGTGGGCAGCAGGCTGGTCCACTCTAGATTTACACCCTGGCTTGCCATACACTAATTTGCTGTTTAGACGAGCCATAAGACACAGCAGTATGCTTAGATACTGTAGCTGCCTAAAATCACCCTGTGCCCTGATTTGGAGGGGATAGACCCAGAATCTTGTTTCTTGTTATCTGGGCCTGAGCAAAGATTGCCCTTATTTGAAACTACTGCTGCTCTGATAAAGCCAGAATGCAATATGTCTGTGACACTAAGCACCCCGTATTCACATCTAACACACTATTGTAATAATCTTTGTACAAAATATGCCTTGTGAAGTATCATTTGAAAACTAATAGCTCACTGATCATTAATATTCTAGCATGATGTATGCACAGTGCTCAGACAGTTAT
The DNA here is from genome assembly GCF_009764565.3 of Dermochelys coriacea. Taxonomy (NCBI): domain Eukaryota; kingdom Metazoa; phylum Chordata; order Testudines; family Dermochelyidae; genus Dermochelys; species Dermochelys coriacea. The sequence continues at coordinate 152,416,066 of NC_050068.2, forward strand.
GAATACGCTAGAATTATAATTCTTAAAATTGTGTTTGCCAGCCAAGCAGGATTTACCTCATCCTAGACAAAAGAATGTTGTTTCCTCCCTGGGGGAGTTACTTCCAAAGTACTTTGAAAGACAATGAGAATATATTTACATATTGTGTGTAAACAGACCCATCAAGCTAACAAGGGGTGGAAGCAAATCTCATACTAACAAGTGAGGGAAGAGACAGCGTGGGTCTGCACTGTGCAGGAGAGAGAAGCTTTTGGTCTTGGTTTTACTTTTCAAAGAATACATTGCAAAGGTTTGCTGGGCTATAAAGCAAGTGCATCTGAACCTAGAATGATAAGCAATTAAATCAACTGATTATATTACAAAAGTGTATAGAGTGAAGTCTGAAAGCCTGTGACATGCTGTTGATTTGTATCATTGTGAAATGTATGCTAGGAATTATGGATATTCATTGATATTAGGCTGTATGGTCTTCCAAGATGGGAGGGAATGTCAAAGCCATCTATCGAACCCTGCACAGATAAATTTATACCCGCGGATGCGGATATCCACATATATAAATCCATATCCGTGGAACTGCAGGGCTCTCCTGGGAACCGCAGCGGCAAAAGGAGCAGAACATGGGGCTGCTGCTCCCAGGAGCCAGCACCCCGCACCGGCAGCTCCTCCGGCGCGGCTGTACCACCCCGGCCTCGCCCACTGACAGGAGATGCAGACAGCTGTATGGAAGGGACGGGCAAGGCTGAGGCAGGCTGGGGGCAGTATAGCCATGCCAGAGGAGCTGCCGGTGCGGGGCGCTGGCTCCTGGGAGCGGCAGCCCCATGTTCTGCTCCTTTTGCCGCTGCAGTCCCCGGAAGAGCCCTGCAGTTCCATGGATATGGATTTATATCTGTGGATATCCGCACCCGTGGGTCTAAATTTGTACCCACTCAGGGCTCTAGCCATCTACCTGTCTCCTATGTAAATTAAGCATGGTGGAATCAGAAACAATGGAAGCCCCATTTACAGAGAAATCATACATGGGGGTGGGAAGCCCACGGGATTAGTTTTCACTAATTCTTCCACAGGAAGATGGCAGGTGACAACTGAGCCAGCTCTCTTAAGAGAATGTATGTGAGGAAGCCATTCTTCCCTTTACAGAGATGTACAAGAGAGCACAGCAGACAGTCTAGTGGTTAGTGCACTGGAGTGGGATGCAGGATACCTAGAGTCCATTCCTGAGTCTGTGACTGGTTTTCTAGGTGATCCTGGGAAAATCACTTTACTTCCTGCTGCCTCAGTTTCCCCACATGTAAAATGAAGATAATGATAGTGACCTCCTTTGTAAAGCCCTTTCAGCTCTACAGATGATGAATGCTGTATAAAAGCTAGGTATTAGTGTTATTATTAGAAAGGTTACTTCAGATTCATGATATTTTTGACCTTATGTTTGAGATAACGTGTCCCAAGCCACAGACAAAAGGGCAGAGCTCCACTGTTTAGTAAATATAGATATGGCAGGAGAAAAATAAGTGATTTCAACACAACTAATCCATTGAAAAACTCAGACTCTTTATTCCCTCAGAGGATTCTTGACTAGGTAAGACCATTTTTAAGCACAATTTTAAGCACATTTTTAAGCTTGAAAATTTGGTGAAACAAATTTGGGAAGAAGGGGATTTTGTTTTGTGGGGACTATTGATTTATTTTGTTTTTCCTTCCATTTCAGAAAGGAAGATGTTTTGGAATAGTGGAATTCCCCATTAAATGGAAAATCCAGTTCCCCTCCCATTTATACCTAAAGGAGCTCTTTTCCTCCTTCTGCCCATAAGGCTGCCATTCCATGGCTACAATGAACTGTGAAAAAAAGAAAGGGAGAAGTTTTGCCTTGAAATTTATAAGCCGGTTTGATTGCATTTAGATAAAATCAAAACATTTCATTCCAAGTTTGACCTTTTCTAACTTTTTCAAGTGTTTTTATATTTTAAAAAAGTGTTTTGTTTGAAAAGTCAAAACAATTTCAAAACAAAATTTCAAAACAAAAAATCAAACTGTTCCTGTCAAAAAATGTCTAAACAGGATGCTTCCATGTTAAAATGCTTCATTTCATTTTTTTCCAAAATAACATTTCACTAAAATCAAGACATTTCAATTTTGATGAAAATGGCATTTTTCATCAAAAAATTGTTTTGATAAAATATTTCCAACCAGGTCTCCTTCAGGTCATTTATAATGCTGCATTTTGGGATTGCTATAGCACACTGACAGTTGTCTACATGGGAAGATTAATACATTTTAACTAAAGGTGTGAATTTGAAATGGATTAGTTAAATTGTAATAAAATCTTGAACCCCCTCATTCAGAATTACAAAGGTCTTAATTCGATTGAGCTTAATTCACTTCCAAAGTGACACCTGTGCAAACTGAGTGTAAAACACTAATTACCTGATATGCACTCCTTTTGCACAAATGACAATGATTAACAGTACAAAGATGGAAGGCAGTGAAGAATCAGGCCCCACTTATTTTAAAGGAAAATTAAATTTTCTTACTGAGGCCTTGATTCAATATACCTATTCAGGATTCAAGTCTATGGGTCTTAAACATATGCTTAAAATTAAACATGTACTTAAGTACTTTGCTGAATTGGGGCCTTATGTTAAAAATAACACCTTAGATAATTTAACAGAATTTTAAACAACTCATTTTTTTTTCAGTGTATTAATTCTGTTTGCCCCCAGTCCCCTCTCTTAGTTTGGATAAGGAAAGATTATCCGGTTTCACTTTTGTAGTCCTGAATCTTGTCAGTTTCACCTTAGAGTCCTGATGTATTGGGATAAGGCCACATGTAGCAGGGGAAATATTCATTTGTTAATTATTTTAAAAAACAAACAAACAAAAAACTATTTCACTGGTTTTTTCAAAAAGCAAAATGCTTTACATGGAAAAATTTCTTGTCGTTTTAGATTCCGTAAAATCTTATTTTTACACAAACTGAAGGTGGTAATAAATTTGACAAGAATTAGGAATAGTCATCTGTCCAAAGATGTGGAAGAGTTCCCATTCAGAGTGGCCATCGCTGATCTAGTCCATCTCCTTCTCCCCCACCCTCACCTCATGGAGAGAGTGCAGCATTTCCTCTGCTCCTTTTAAAAATCACTCTCCAAAGAACCAAGGGATGAGAGGATGGGTGGTTGGGGTGGGGACAAAGTTGTCAATGGAGAGTGCATAAAGTTTGGATAGCATGTAAGGGTCCAGACACCTGTCAATACAGCATTTCCCTCCCTGTTTGCTTCCCTGGGAGAGCTACAAGACACTTAGCCAACCAAAGAGTGGGAAAGACCATCTCTGTCTCATGCTCCCCTTCATCAAGTGGAGAGTGATGCTGTGATTCCTGCTCTGCAGAGCAGGGAGAGGAGTGCAGTACAGTACAAACATTTGGCAATTTTAGGGCTGCTGATTTCCATGGGCCCTTAGGCAGCAAAATGGAATTTTTGCAGGGAAACATCAGGAGCCACATGCAATGTGTACATCATGCACATTTAGAGTGTGTATGGGAAGAGTGCATCCACTTGGGTCTACTATAAGCCAGAGGTAGAGAAGCTACTGATTTTTCTCCAGTAATCAGGAAATGCCACTCGCATTGTGCTGAGGGAGAAAAAAGTGCCTTCTCTTTGGTAAGGAACTTGACCATTTCAGGCAGCATAAATTGAACAACGTGCATTGGCAGGGAGAGTGTCTGAATGACCACATGGTTCATTTCCATCTCTTCTCTGATTCAGTGATATTGAACATTCTTATGTGTTGTTACCAGGCTTAATTCACCCCTCCAAGCAGTGTATTATTAATTGATAAAGAAAACAGGACCTGCCATGCTGCTGTTTGCTTGCTCCCTCTCTCCTGATCACCATCTCTCCCTGAACGCTGTATTTGTTCTTCTTTTTTTTCAAGGAGCCTGAATTGTTGTGTGTTTTCCATTTTAGACTGTAAGCTCCTCAGGGCAGGGACATTGTCTGCTCTGTGTTCTGTATAGCACCAAGCACATTATCCATGATCATAAATCATCATTGTAATCACTAGCAATTAATGATTTAATGGAGAGTCTCTGGGGACTAAACCATCAAGGAAATTCCAGTGGCACTTATGATCTGTTGTTCCTGAACTCTTTTCATGTGTCTGTTATTTGTGTTCCTCTCCCTTGCTCCTCACCACTGACGTCAGCGTGCCACTGCTCCAGGAAGAGCTGTGAAAGGAGTGACTTTCCTCTGAGTCTATGGCTACACTACAGCTTAAGTTGACATACATTATGTCACTCAGGGAGGTGTGAATTAGCCACCCCCTGAGTGACATAATTTATGCTGATTTAAGCGCTGGTGTGGACAGTGCCATGTTGGCGGGAGACCTTCTCTTGCCAATATAGCTACTGCTGCTCGCAGGGGCTGGAGTAATTAAGCCGATGGAGAGCTCTCTCCTGTTGGCTTAGAGCACCTTCACTAGACAGTTTACAGTGGCACAGCTACATCATAATCCCACCATTCAGGAGGTAGAGAGAGAAAGAAGGGAGGGAAACTGGAGAAGAGGAAGCAAAGGGATGGATGGAGGAGAAATGAAGAGAGGAATTTGGGAGAAGAGAATCACATCGGGAGTGTTAGTAGATTTTGTAATAGCTTAAGTAGAACTGCATCGTGCCATCCCTATTGCCACTACTTTAGCATGTAGACTCATGGCTTTGTCCTCCAGAGTGTAGGAACTGAGTGCATAAGCACAAGGCAAAAAGTAATGAGCAGGACAGGGAGCACTGAAACTCAATTCTGCATTACTGAGCGCTCTCTTGTGTAGCCACCTAGTTACTTCTGCTTTGAAGAAGGAGGAAAGTCTAAGAGGAACACATAGCTAAGTGTCGCATTTACATGCTGAGGATCTCAACCATCCCCATTCTCCATCCATGCTTACCAGTAAGCACATGCTTAAAATTAAACATGTGCTTAAGTGCTTTGCTGAGTCAGGGCAATAGTGCTTATGTCTATGGGTAGCCTCTGCTCATACTTGCATGGGAACACAACAGCCTTGCTCTCCTCCGCACTGCACAAGGACTTGCAAGATCAAGGCCTCAGTAGGTGAAGACCTCTTCCACAGGAGGTGCCTTATTTAATGTTTCATCCTGGAGACCAGAAAGAGTTCATAGAGAGAGTCGCGACTCTTTGTGGATGTCACAGTGGGCACTGGATGAAATATTTTGGCAAGTCTGTTAGGCCTACGTCCACAAAGGGACTGAGGCACCTTGAAAATCACTGGAATCCACAAAGCCTGGATTAGACACCTACGCTCCCTGTACAAAGCATGGGGGGAGAGAGGCACCAAAAAATGGGGAGCTGCCTAAGTCAGCCAGTGGGAGATGCTGAGGAGAGGGGTTTGTGTCCTATGTCCCCTCCTCACATGGCCTTAGGTGTATATTTCTGCTAGCGATCTACGGCTAGGAACCATTTCCTGAAGACAGGGGCCTTAGGGGCTTATTTTTGTAAGAAACATCAGAAGAGGAGGTGGTGGGTGGCATTGTTCCAGTGTGGATCAATAAAGTCCATTTCTACACTGTGAGCTCAGGGGGTAATTCCCTGGCCGGTGCTATCTCTCATTGAGCTAGAGGGAGTTTAAATAGCAGAGAAGTCACAGTAGCATGGATAGCAGCAGTGAGCTTAACTATGCCGAGCACTGATTTGCCTGAAACCAGAGGGTACCATTGCTGTAACAAGCGGCCTCATAACATGTTGGCTGCAATTTAAAATCCACAAACTGATCAAAGCACCCTTGAGATCTATTACTAAGAGAGAAAAGATCTCTTTCACTTTATTGGCTGATTCAGCTTCTGTACGTTCCCTGTAGTTGTATCGATCTGTGTATTGACCTGACTGTACCATCTTTAGTCCATAGTCCAGATCACTATATGATGGGGATAAATTGCATCAGGACAGCCAGAAAGTGCACCCTTCCTCCATGAATGATAATAATACCTCGTTCTTGTAAACCAGTGGCAGAGGCAGAAATAGAATCCAAGTCTCTTGAGACCCAGGCCGGTGCTCTGTCCACTGGGCCACACTACCTCTCTCATGAACAGTGTAAGTTGTTAGGTTGTCAGAAAATAAGAATCTATTTTACCTCCAAAGTAAGATAAGACTTGAAGAGGAAAATATAAAAATGATGAGAGTTTATGTATTTAGGATTTTTTGATCAAGGCAATAGCACTTGACTAAGGACTAGGTTTGCAGTGGTCACATAAGCTGATGAACTTTAGGCAGAATAGACAAAAAATTTTTTGACCTTTTCTTTAAAATTCTTTTGGGGTTTTTGATCAGCCTTCAGCTTACACAAGCACAACCTGACTACAAACCCAGCATATTTTGTTTCAGGCAAACATTAACATGCTTTTCTGCTAGTTGTTGACAGGTATGTGTAGCGAGTCACTCCAGTACTGTCTCAGGTACAGATTCAGTTTGTCACCTCAACAATGCATGAAGTTGTCATTAGAGTAGGGTCATACTAAGGATCTCAGTTTGTAATCTGGCCCAAGTCTTCAATCTTTACCACAATACAGTAAGTGTTATCAGATCCCTCCTTCACTTTGCACTCTACCCACCCACGTGCTCGGGATGTGTCCATTTTACAGCTTTTCAAAGGGAGGCATATTGGGTACAGTGATCTAGAATTCCAGATTCCGTGAATTATTTTTCAAACTGTAATCACCCCTTTGGTGTTTTAAAATACTGAGCACACTGCCACCCCCTGAGATCAACCAAATTTTAACTAGGCAACAGTAATTGTAGCTGACCATTTATGAGCACAGTTTTGAAGAGGAAAACCAATGAAAACCAACTATTAACAATATTATATTGCCTGATAATGAAGAGGAACGGTTTCAGTTGCTCACAATGTAGGACTGTTGTATAGCTAAAAATGCATCATTTGTACATTTTCCCCTATTTATTCCCTGAACGCTGATTGCTTGTGGCTGTCCCAGTCACATGGGCACTATGAGTCTGATTCACGTCTACTCTAAGGTCCGTTTACACCACTCTGGCAATACAAAGGAGCCCTAGGTATGTGTACATAGTAAAGGCTGTGCATAGGCTAGCCATCCAAACCAGCTTGAATCCAGCTAGCATAGTGACGCAGTGAAGAGAGTGTAACACAGCACAGGCTACAAAATGGCCTAGCAAGCCAAGTGTATACCCAGGGCCCATACTGGGCTTGTCTTCACTGCTATTGCTACCCATGCTAGCTGGACTCAAGCTAACTTAGGTAGGCTAGCTCAAGCATAGCTTTTCCTCTGTAGCCATACACTAGTGGATGGCTTTAGAACCCCTTAGAGTTCCAGAGAGATGTAAAGGAGCCTTTGTGTTAATGAGTTTCAGGTTCTGTATGGCTATTTTCCAGTAACTATAAACTAGGGATTTGGCAGGCCCCTCGGTATCACTTACTTCCTCCTTAGGCACTATGGGGAACATGGGGAGAGGCAGATGATCAGGAATTACAAATGATGGCAATAATCACAGTGAATAGTTTGCAAGGAATACATGTGTTCAGATGAACAATTCAAAACAGCCAAATAAATAAAAATCAGACTGTTTGTGGATAATCCCTGAACAGAAAATAGGGCTGAATTTGACAGATAAATTGTTTGCTGTGAATATTTTGCTCAACTCTTGTCAGGATTTTGACTTTGCAGAGCCTTGAAGGGCATCTTTCTGAAAGGTAGCACCTCCAGTAGCACAGGGCCTCTTGGCCCCAGACAGGGACATTGCCTGAGTTCTGACGCAGAGAGAAGAGTGCTATCTGATGAGTCATAAGCACCACTTCCTGCTATAGCTAGGTGTTTCTTGGACGTATCCCATCCAAGTATTAATGAGGCCTGATCCTTCTTAACTTCACCCAGGGCGTGGCTACACGTGCGAGTTAGAGTGCATTAAAGCAACCCCGAGCTCTCTAACTCATGACACGTCCACACTGGCAAGGCACAAAGAGCACCCGGACTCCACGGCTGGAGCGCTCCTGGTACTCCAGCTCGGCAAGAAACATAATGCTTGCGGCGCCCCAGCTGGAGCACTGTGACGCCAGTGTGGACGCCCTGGTCTATTAATGCGCTGTAATCAGCCTCCAGAAGTGTACCACAATGCCTGTTCTAGCCACTCTGGTCATCACTTTGAACTCTACTGTCCTGCCCTCAGGTGACCAACCATCACACCCGCCCTTTAAATTCTCTGGGAATTTTGAAAATCCCCTTCCCGTTTGCTCAGCCAGGTGTGGCGTGCTCTCAGCAAATCTTTCCAGGTGACCATGTCTCCATGCACCAGGCAATCCCCTGTATGGAGCAATGCGAGGTGCTGGACTTCATCAGTGTTTGTGGGGGAGGAAGCTGTCCAGTCCCAGCTGCGCTCCAGCCGTAGCAATTACAATACCTTCGGGCAGATATCAAGGACATGATGGAAAGGGGCCATGACCAGGACGCTCTGCAGTGCAGGGTTAAAGTGAAGGAGCTGCGGAATGCCTACTGCAAAGACCACGAGGCAAACAGCTGCTCCAGTGCTGCCCCTACTACCTGCCATTTCTACAAAGAGCTGGACGCAATACTTGGAGGTGACCCCACCTCCACTCCAAGTACCACCATGGACACTTCAGAGCCCAGTGCAACAAGGCAGGAGGAGGAGGAGGAAAGTGGGAGCGAGGGTGCTGAGGAGGAGGGAGACAGCCCGGCATCCCTAGATGCATGCAGCCAGGAGCTATTCTCAAGCCAGGAGGAATGTAGCCAGTCGCAGCAGATGGAAGAATAAACACCAGAGGAGGTTCCAGGTAAGCAGCTTTTTTTTTCGGAAGGAAGTTGTTCGGTGCGGGCTCTTGGGGTGAGGAGGGTTAGGGCTGCATGCATGCCTAGATGCGGAATAGGGCACTGATGTGCTCTCTCACATCGCGTTAATCAGCCTCAGTGATCTCTTCAAAGGTCTCATGCAGAAGCTGGGCAATCCACTTGCACAGATTCCTTGGCAGAGCTACTGTGCTCCTTGTGCCAGTAAGGCTAACATGTCCATGCCACTGTGCTATGACAGGCGGGGGACCATTGCTGCACACAGGCAAGCTGCATATGGGCCAGGGCAGAAGCCACATTATAGTAGAAGACCCTCCCTTGCTTCCCAGATCACCCTCAGCAGCGAGATATCTTCCAGGACGAACTCCTGTGGAAAATGTGGGGACAGTGTTCAGTACAGGGGCCCCCTGCAGCTGTTGGCTCTCCCCAAGGCACAGAACCCCAGAGGACAGTACAGCCATGAAACAATCAGTCCCCCTTGCCTCTATGTTTACCCACCACTTTGGGGCTCCTGTGGGTTATGTGTGCTCACTTTGGGACAGGCAATTTCTGCTATTGTGTAGACTGTGCTTGCCCTTAAGTATGGGGGAATCATTGCTCTGTCTGGTGTGAACAATGCTGCTTCTGTTAAGTGTTGCATTTTGGCTTTACAAATGCAACCTTGAGATCCCAGCTGTCCTTGTTATCAACGGCTGATATACTCCAAAGAATCAGGAAGCGGTCACGTAGAAGCAAAGAGGACATGCTGCATGAAGTAATGCAGCAGTCCCTTAAAATCAAAAAGTGCAGGAGTGGCGGGAGAGTGAAAGGAGGGTCTGTCAGCAGAATGCTGATCACCAGCACCAAAGCACGGAGCGGCCGCTAAGCATCATGGAGTGCCAAGTGGACTCAATCCAGGTGCTTGTAGCAATGCAGGCAGAGCAGATCTGTTCCCCTCCCCCACTGCAGCCCTTGTCCCAGAACTCTTTCCCTGGTGCCCCCATGTCACCTCCAACCCACTTTCCCCAACATCCATGTTGTTATCGCCACCAGCTGTCTCCAACACCTGTAGCTTCACCACCAAGCCCTGAAAACTACAACCCTTACCCACTGCACTCAACCCCAACACCATGCATTTTAGCCAGACTGAAGTGCAGCACTCATTGCACAGCACTCCAGACAGGAAGGCTGAGTATGATAACAGGACATATGCAAATCTGTGATTGTACTGTTCCCCACCCCACTCCCTTGCCCTTTCTGTTTCCCAAGCAGTTGTGTTTCTTTTCCATAAATTAATTTTCTTTTCAATAAATGGATTTTTTGGCTTTGAAAACATTCTTTATTATTGCATAACGTAAAAGATACCTTAGCCCAGGAAAGCAACAGGCAAGTTGCAAGGCCTGCAGGCAACACTGCAAGTCAGTGGATCATACATAGCAAACACTGGTTCCTACTAACACTGGAACCGTTGCACTTCACTCCCGTGCAGTGCACCAGACATTACTGGTGGCTTTCAGCCTCAAATTGCTCCCTCAGGGCATCCCTAATCCTTGCAGCCCCACACTGGACCCCTCTAATCATAAGCACCAACTTCTCCTTGCACTGGTAAGTGCTCAATCCACCCCACCCCCGGCCCCCCCCGACTCCAGCCCTGCCCCACCCTTATTCCAACCTCTTCCCAAAGTCCCTGCCCCGACTCTGCCCCTTCCCTGCCCCCACTGGACCCCATTCCCAAATCCCTGCCCCAGTCCTGCCAGTTCCCTGCCTCCTCCCCTGAGCATGCCACATTCCTGCTCCTCCCCACTCCCTCCCACAGCTTATTCTGCCACGAAACAGCTGTTTTGTGGCATCAAGCACTGGGAGGAGAAGCGAGGATGCCACACACTCAGGGGAGGAGGCAGAAGCGGAGGTGAGCTGGGGTGGGGGGTGTGGGCCATTGCTGGTGGGTGCAGAGCACCCACCAATTTTTCCCCATGGGTGCTCTAGCCTCGGAGCACCCATGGAGTCGGCACTATGCCTCTTATAGCTCTGCTCTCTGGCTGTTCAAATTCAGCCTTCAGGTGTTGAATCTCCGAGGTTCATGTCTGAGTGAATCTTTCACTCTTCCCTTCACAAATGTTATGGAGGGTACAGCATGCGGATATAACCATGGGGATGTTGCCATTGGCCAGGTGCAGCTTCCCATACAGACAGCACCAGCGGCCCTTTAAACAGCCAAAAGTACACTCCACAGTCATTCTGTACCGACTCAGCCTGTTTTTGAACCGCTCCTTGCTGCTGTCAAGGCTCCCTGTGTAGGGTTTCATGAGCCACAGGATTAAAGGGTAAGCGGGGTCTCCAAGGATCACAGTGGGCATTTTGACTTCCCTTATGGTGATCTTCTGGTCTGGGAAGAAAGTCCTGGCTTGCAGCATCCTGAACAGGCCAGTGTTCCGAAAAATGTTTGCATCATGCACCTTTCCGGACCAGCCTGTGTTAATGTCAGTAAAACGCCCACGGTGATCCACAAGCGCCTGGAGAACCATAGAGAAATACCCCTTCTGATTTATGTACTCGGAGGCTAAGTGGTCTAGTGCCAGAATTGGAATATGCTTCTATCTATTGCTCCTCTGCAGTTAGCGAAACCCATTTGTGGAAAGCCAGTCACAATGTCACACACGTTACCCAGAGTCACGGTTCTTTTGAGCAGGATGCGATTAATGGCCCTGCAAACTTGCATCAACATGATTCCACGGTTGACTTTTCCACTCCAAATTTGTTAGTGACCGATCGGTAGCTGTCTGGAGTTACCAGCTTCCAGATTGCAATAGCCATCCGCTTCTCCACCGGCAGGGCAGCTCTCAATCTCATGTCCTTGCACCACAGGGTGGGGGCGAGCTCAGCACATAGTCCCATGAAAGTGGGTTTTCTCATGTGAATGTTCCGCAGCCCCTGCTCATCATCCCAGACTTGCATAACGATGTGATCCCACCACTCAGTGCTTGTTTTCCAAGCCCAATAGCGGCGTTCCACTGTGGTGACCATGTCCTTGAATGCCACAAGCAATCTTGTGTCATATGTGTTATGTGAGTTGACCTAATTGTTGGAGCCCTCACTGTCACTTTGTAGCTTAAGGAGTAACTCGACTGCCATTCATGACATGCTGGCGAGACCCATCAGCATATTCCTCAGCAGTTCGGGATCCATTCCCACAGACCAAAAGAGAAGACAGAGCGAACAGTACAAAAAACATTGAAAGATGGAGCCAAATGTGGATGGAAGCACAGGGATTGCTGGGATGCAAAGCAGTGCATAACAGGGCGTTGGTACAGGACCCAGAATGGCCCGCTCCCTCCCGCCCCCTTCCCACAAGCCACAGCACCAAAATGGGAAGAGGTGTTCTGTGGGATAGCTGCCCATAATGCACCGCTCCCAATGCTGCTGCAAGTGTCGCAAATGTGGCCACGGCAGTGCACGTGCAGCTGTCAGTGTGAACAGACGGCAGCGCTTTCCCTACTATACTCTCCGAGGGCTGGTTTAACTCACAGTGCTCTACATCTGCAAGTGTAGCCATGCCCCAGTCACAATCCGAAGCTGTATGGCTGGAGGTTCCAATTTCAGAAAATTTAGTCCATAAAATGTAAGAGATAGAAGATGGTTGAGGTAATACCTTTTTCTGGACCAGCTTCTGTTGGGTGAGAGAGACAAGCCTTCCAGCATACATGAAATTTATGTAATTCTAGAGCATGTAATAGATAATATTAACACCTATGAAGGAATGACTTGATAAGTCATTGCTAATACTTGCATCTTTTTACCCTCTCTGTTTGTCTGCATAGTACATATTTTGCTTATAGAATATAAAACAGGGTGGGAATAGAGATGTCATCAAGCTGCATTTACTTGATGTATTTGTTTTTTGCAACATTGTTATGCTACCAGTGATCTGGTTGTTTGGGGATCAAAATGCTATAGTTGAGGTATGAATAGGATTTTTGATTTCCCTCCTCCAATCATTTAAGATACAGAAATTGGATCAGTATTGTCAGTGTTGGGAAAGGGAATGAAGTGTACTATGTAAACTATACTACTTTACACTAGTAATTTACTACATAGAAAATGACGTCCTAATTTTGTGTGTGACTTAGCACTGTACCATGTGTTGTAACATTATTTAATATCTCTCGGGTAGCTGCAGAGGCAAATAAGTTGCAATAAGTATAATTAGTAAGTTACAGAAGCAAGAAACTAGTGAGCATTCAAACGTTACCAGATACTATAGTATATACTATACTATCAGTGAAAACTTCTTTCTGCTTGTTACATTTTGGCACATAGGATTTACCATTCCAGATAAGACAGCTGGTTCATTCATTCTGGTGTTCTCACCTGGCACTGGACAATACACGATGCTTTAGAGGAAGGCAATCAGTGTTACCTATAGGTTTCAGAGTAGCAGCCATGTTAGTCTGTATTCGCAAAAAGAAAAGGAGTACTTGTCGCACCTTAAAGACTAACAAATTTATTAGAGCATAAGCTTTCGTGAACTACAGCTCACTTCATCGGATGCATTCAGTGGAAAATACAGTGGGGAGATTTATATACACACACACAGAGAACATGAAACAATGGGTTTTATCATACACACTGTAAGGAGAGTGATCACTTAAGATGAGCTATTATCAGCAGGAAGGGGGGAGGGGGGAAAGGAGGAAAACCTTTTGTGGTGATAATCAAGATGGGCCATTTCCAGCAGTTAACAAGAACGTCTGAGGAACAGTGGGGAGTGGGGTGGGAGGGAGAAATAACATGGGGAAATAGTTTTACTTTGTGTAATGACCCATCCACTCCCAGTCTCTATTCAAGCCTAAGTTAATTGTATCCAGTTTGCAAATTAATTCCAATTCAGCAGTCTCTCATTGGAGTCTGTTTCTGAAGTTATTTTGTTGAAGAATAGCCACCCTCAGGTCTGTAATCGAGTGACCGGAGAGATTGAAGTGTTCTCCGACTGGTTTTTGAATGTTATAATTCTTGACGTCTGATTTGTGTCCATTTATTCTTTTACGTAAAGACTGTCCAGTTTGACCAATGTACATGGCAGAGGGGCATTGCTGGCACATGATGGCATATATCACATTGGAAGATGCGCAGGTGAAATGAACCTCTGATAGTGTGGCTGATGTGATTAGGCCCTATGATGGTGTCCCCTGAATAGATATGTGGACAGAGTTGGCAATGGGCTTTGTTGCAAGGATAGGTTGCTGGGTTAGTGGTTCTGTTGTGTGGTGTGTGGTTGCTGGTGAGTATTTGCTTCAGGTTGGGGGGCTGTCTGTAAGCAAGGACTGGCCTGTCTCCCAAGATCTCTGAGAGTGATGGGTCATCCTTCAGGATAGGTTGTAGATCCTTGATGATGTGGCGGAGAGGTTTTAGTTGGGGGCTGAAGGTGATGGCTAATGGCGTTCTGTTATTTTCTTTGTTGGGCCTGTCCTGTAGTAGGTGACTTCTGGGTACTCTTCTGGCTCTGTCAATCTGTTTCTTCACTTCAGCAGGTGGGTATTGTAGTTGTAGGAATACATGATAGAGATCTTGTACATGTTTGTCTCTGTCTGAGGGGTTGGAGCAAATGCGGTTATATCATAGACCTTGGCTGTAGACATTGGATCATGTGGTGTGATCTGGATGAAAGCTAGAGGCATGTAGGTAGGAATAGCGGTCAGTAGGTTTCCGGTATAGGGTGGTGTTTATGTGACCATCGCTTATTAGCACCGTAGTGTCCAGGAAGTGGATCTCTTGTGTGGACTGGTCCAGGCTGAGGTTGATGGTGGGATGGAAATTGTTGAAATCATGGTGGAATTCCTCAAGGGCTTCTTTTCCATGGGTCCAGATGATGAAGATGTCATCAATGTAGCGCAAGTAGAGTAGGGGCATTAGGGGACGAGAGCTGAGGATGCGTTGTTCTAAGTCAGTTATAAAAATGTTGGCATACGGGTACCCATTGCAATGCCGCTGATTTGAAGGTATACATTGTCCCCAAATGTGAAATAGTTATGGGTGAGGACAAAGTTTTTTTGATTATGGGATTCTGTGCACATAGATGGGGATGGGATCAGATGAAGGCAAGCCAGGGTCCTAGGAACAGCCTGCTATGGAGGCCTCCATGTTGTGACCTTCCCCACACTTGCTGTGGCAGTGGTAGGGGAGTCCCTCTTCCCCTCTCAGATGAAGGGGCAGTGATATGAGGCACCCTTCTTCTCCACAAGAGTGGTAGCAGTCTCCTCACCCCAGTAACTATGCTAGCAGCTGGGGTATATTTACTTGAGTGGCTGTGCTGGACTCACTGCATTCTTCTCTTCCTGCCACTGCCCTCTGCTGTGATGGCATGGGTGAGGACTCTCCAGAGCAATGGGTCTTTGAGTTAGCACCCCATTTAGATGAATAGGGCAGGACCTCTCCCCCAATCAGAGATATTGCTTCAGACTGTCACTACATTCTGGCTTTGTCCACACACAAACTTGCACTGGTTTAGTTAAACCAATCCACACACCTGTGTGGACACTCTTTCTTTGGCTTGAGAAAGATTTACTTTGGTTTAACTTAAACTGGTTCCTAAGGGCTTGGCTACACTTGCAGATGTAGAGTGCTGTGAGTTAAACCAGCCTTCGGAGACCGAAGCAGGGAAAACGCTGCCATGTGTTTACACTGTCAGCTGCAAGTGCAGTGGAGTGGCCACATTAGCAGCTCTTGCAATGCCACAGAGAGCAGTGCATTGTGGTAGCTATTCCGGTGTGCAAGTGGCTGCAGCCTGCTTTTCAAATGGGGAGTGGAGTTTGACAGGGAGTGTGTTGTATGTATGTGTGGGGAGAGACAGTGTGTTTTGGGGGCAGAGAGTGTGTCAGCATGCTGTCTTGTAAGTTCAGCCTTGGCAGCAGCAGCATTCCACAGTAATGGTTTGCTTTGCTCCAGAGCAGATAAGCAGCCGGCTATCAGACACAGAGCTTTGAAAGGGGATATCCGCATGCCTGCAGCCGAGTTCAAAACAATGACAAGAGTGGCCACTTGACTTCAGGAGAGTATGGGATGCTTCCGGAGGCCAATCACAGCACAGTAATGCAACACGTCATCCACAATGACACCCGGGCATTTCAGCAGGGGGTGCAGCAAGCTTTATGCTTCTCATGGAGGTGGATTACCAGGGGCGCTCCAGCTGCAGAGTCCAGGTGCTCTAAGTGCCTTGCCAGTGTGGACACCTCAGGAGTTTGGGCACCCGGAGTTGATTTAATGTGCTCTAACTTGCAAGTGTAGCCAAGCCCTAAGTGACTTAATCTAAAAGCCTGATTTAAACCAAAATAAGTGTCCACACAGCTTTCGGCATTGGTTTAACTAAATCCATGTAAAATCATGCCTTAGGTTAAATTGGTGCAACTCTACATTTAGACAAACCCTAAGGCAGATGCCACTGAATCTGTTACTCTCAGGACATATTTTCAAGGTTAACTCCCTCAATCTCTTTGTTTTAATGAAACCTGGGATTCTGGTGTGATCACGACTTGAGGAACTGGGGTCCTGGGAATACACCTGTGGTGCCTATGCCTTAATCTGGCTCTGGGTAGGAAATCTCTTCTGGCCCCTGAAGGCAATCATTTTCTACTCTGGAGCATGAGGTTTTATTACCTGTAGGATGGTGAACAAGTATATTCTCCCCTTGATGTGTGTGCTTTGTCCCTATTAGCATTAGAAAAATATACCACCACTTGTTAAGAAGTGTACAAATTAAGGTCAAAAAGTTGTTTTTTTTTTTAAAAAAAAAACAAAAAACCTTTTTTGTTTGGCTTTCAGAGCAATATGTGAAAATCCACTCCTGGCAGGACTAAAGCTGTGTGGGTAGCATAACGCCAGTGATCGACATCGACAAACAGATAATTGCAGGCCCAAAGTACATTTGCATTCACAAATGGGTAGCAGCATATGCAAAAATGTCTTTGCATGTCCAAGAAATTAATTGTGTGTGCCAATGGGTATTTGTACGTGCAAACAGATGATTGCATGAATAAACAGATGATTTCCCTGTTTTGCAGTTATTACAGACACCAGGAGGTCTTTGCTTGGATTTTTAAAAATCTTTGTTGTAAATCTATACAGTTCTCTATACGTTTAAAATGAATAGCAATGAGGGACAGGGCCCTCAGGAATAGTTGCTGTCATAGAATCATTGAATCATAGACATGTAGAACTGGAAGGGACCTCAAGAGGTCATGTAGTCCAGTCCCCTGCACTCAAGGCAGGACTACATAATAAATAGATCACACTAACAAGTGTTTGTCTAACCTGCCCTTAAAAAGTCTCCAATGATGGAGATTCCATCACCTCTCTAAGCAATTTATTCCAGTGCTTAACTACTGAGACCTGGGGAGAAATCTCATGGATTTGGGTTTTTTGTGTGAAGGGCTCTCCAAGGCTACTCTGCCACTCCCTCAGGAATTATATAGTCATGGCATCCTTGACTCCCATGATCTAAATCTAGAGCTGGTCAGAAGTTTTGGGACAGAACCTCTTTCACTAGAAAATGCTGATTCATCAAAATGAAAACCTTCTGAGGGAATGTGATGATTTTTGTCAAAATTCCAGTGGAAACCAGGCAGATTTGACAACAGGGCTGTGCCTGCTGCTGGAATCCTGCTTCATTTCATGCCAGCTCTCTAGCCCAGCTCCTCCTCAGCAGTCCAGCCTGCCAGTCTCGCAGTTCTGGGCCAGCCTGAGAGGCAGGCTGCTTCAGACCTAGGATTCCCCCAAGCTGTCCAGCTCCCCGCATGTTGGACTACCAGGCTTCCCAGGCAGCTCACAGAGCCTCATCGATATTTCTAAAAGGTCAAAACCAAATGGTGGCATTCCTGTTCCGTGGGAAATTTCAAAATTCCATTCTTCATTTTGTTTTGGAACTAACTTTTTTTTTTTTGGAAATTTCACCGAATAAGAATTCCATTTTCTAGCCAGTTCTGTCGAAATCCTTCTCCCACAAGGGAGTTTGATGATAACTTTGCAGATGTATATTAAGTTGGTGCCAGAGGGAAATGACTCCTTTGGGGATACCAGATGGGCAGGCAGGGGGCGCACAGTAGGTAGGTAGGTATTTTGATTCTGACACCTCCTTAATTACAAGGATCCATATTTATGCCAAGAGAAGCTTAAAAAAAAGAAATGCTGCAGTATCAGCCATGGTGCTAAATATAACCACTTAATCGGTTCCATAGCTTTTTAAAAAAGTGACTTGCAACACTTGCAAAAGTGAGGAGCAATGATGAGAATCGCAGCAGTTCTCGAACTGTGGGTCGTGACCCCAGAGTGGGTCACGACTCCATTTTGATGGGATCACCAGGGCAGAAAGCAGGCAGGAGCTCCGCAGGTGGCAGGGGACTGAAGCCCGAGCTGGGAGTCCCATGGACAGCAGGGGCTGAAGCCTGGAGCCCTGACTGGGGCTGGAGCCCAGTGCCTTGCGGGGCTGAAAGTAGGGGTTTGCCATTTTTCTTAGTAGGGGAGTCATTTTTTTTTAAGTCTGAATGGAGTCGCCACCACAAAGAGTTTGAGAAACACTGGAATAGAGAATAACTTGCCACTAGGCCAGAGCGGGAGAGTCCTCAGTAATTCCGTGGATAATACACCACTGACTGATTTAGTCCTGAGGGACCATTGACTTTCTTCTGTCTCCTTGTGACATAATAAACTTATTACATTTTCCCCTCTACAAAAGCCACCTTTAAAATAATAATGATCTATATCATCTGAAGGAGAGATAGAGACTGTGCTATGGACGGTGGGTGAAAGAGATTTTGGTCCTCATAGGGTTAAGACCACCAACTGCCATTATCAGCAATATCAGTCACTAATAGTAACCTTGTGTAGCAGCATGCCTTAAGGTGGTACTGGATGATAAGGCTGGAGAGCAAAGCAATCTATTAGTCATGCTGCAGCAGAAAATAGTGTGTCAGTGCTACGCAGGGTAAACTTCATTCCCTTCCTGGCTCTTTCTTTGAAAATGGAAATGGGGGGAAGGGAGGTGAAATCTGATTTCCTGCTGCTAGGCGAATGGGTGCCACTTGTGATCAGGCTGGGGGAAAGGAGAGGGGGAGGAGAATTTCAAGGTCAGAGTGGTGATGGTGATGGAAAGATTAATAGACAGCAGGTGAATGCATTATTTAGTTGGCTACAGGTTGCGGAGCAAGGGATCGTTCTCCTGTCTGGCAGGCTGTCTCCTAGGAGGACACCCCCAGTTTTTGTTTCCCACAAGTGTACATAAAAACCTGGTTGTCTAGGTGACAGTTGGGAAGAGGCTGCAGGCTAAGGAATAGAATAGCCTTGGCTAGTTACATATGCTATTATGTAACTAGAGGGTTCATGGCAATATTGCTCTTAAGGACACATCCATTCCATTTTTAGGTCCTTCCCCTTTTGTTCATGAAAGTATCTGCTATTTGAGATACAAAATAATTCTGGGAAATATTTTGAATTATTTTCTTTAATTGCCCTGCAATATACATTACGTTCAAGAGAATAAAAAAAACTGGGACTCTGGTATCCTTTATAAAACTCTTATGACAGTAGGTGGTGTCCAGAGGCAATGTAGTCTTATGGTTAGATTCTCTCAGTCAAAGCCATGGAGCAGAAGTCCAGGCTTTGCGCGGTATTTCCACTTGTCCCAGTGACTCACAGTGCAACCTTGGACAAGCCACTGAACTCCATTGTGCCTCATGTCACTCATCTGTAAAATGGAGATAATAATACCCATCCCACCTCAGAGGAGTTGATTAAGTTGTTAATCAATCAGTATTTGTAGTGGTCTTTAAGATTATGGGGTGGAAGGTACTACAAAAAGGACATTATTAAGGGGCAAACACACATGGAGTTAATTCAGGGTTAGCAGTAATCGCTCTTGTAAAAGGATTGCTTGAGTGAGTGATTGCTCACTAAGGTGAGCAAGGATTGCACAACCTAGCCCATAATGAATACTCAAGTGTTTACTCAGTCCTTATGCCATTGAAACTTCCATTGTTGCCAATCAGCTTTTCGCCAGGCAAAATTTCCCTTAATCCTCAGGATTTGGTGAGACAAAGACAGAAACATGTATCCTAACCCCTCCAAACAACAGGGGGTTGGAAACATTGGGACTTGGATCCAATCTATTGTTTATTTTCCCAGCATCTCCTCCTCCTCAGGCAGATTCCCTCCTGCTCTTCAGATGCCTACAATTGAGGTCATGCAGCCAGGTTTTCCTGATTATGCCAACACCCAGTTATTCAAAGTTCCCCACAATACCTTCAGCTAATCAAGGATCTTATGTAGTTAGAGCAGGAAGGAGGTGGGTAAAATCTGGGGCTGGGATGCAGGAGATCTGGGTTTAATTGCTGGCTCTCACACAGACTTCCTGCATGAAGAACCTGC
This sequence comes from Dermochelys coriacea, assembly GCF_009764565.3. NCBI lineage: Eukaryota > Metazoa > Chordata > Testudines > Dermochelyidae > Dermochelys > Dermochelys coriacea. The sequence continues at coordinate 152,436,287 of NC_050068.2, forward strand.
AAATCGTTTCATCTCTCTGAGCTTCTGTTCCCCATCTCTGTTAAAGGGAATTATGACACTGCCCTTCTTCTGCCTTTTGTCCTTTTCCTCTAAATTCTTTTTGATTGTAAGCTCTTTGGGGTAAGGGCTTGTCTCACAAGGTACATCCATGCATGAACGGGAGGTGTAATTGCCAGCTCAGGTTGACATACCCACGCTATCGTGGTCAAAATAGAAGTGTAGCTGCGGTGCCACAAGCCGCAGGAGGGCCTAGTTACAGGGTTGCCATGATTTTGTCGTGAGTCTGATGATAATTCTTGTTTTCCTTCAAGTCCTGGAGTCAAGTGGAGATGTGATGATTTCAGCTTTCATTCTTAAAGAAAAAGTAAATTTCTAGCCCTCGTGGCTGTGGAGAAAGCTTCAAAATGTGACCCCAGTGCACCCTAAAGGCTCCAAAAGCAGAAGGCAAATCCAAAGAACACCAAATCTATTATTTTTACATAATCTCATGAGTTTAAAGCCAATCTCATGATTTTTGGTGAGCCTGATTCATGATTTTTGAACATTTCGGGCTGGCTGTACTGTAGTTAGGTACTGTAGTTAGCACCTATGCAGCTAGCCCATCCTGCACCCCATGCAGCTGTGGTTACGCTGCTTTTTTTAGGCCCCAGCTCGGGTATGTATACTCAAGCTGGAAATTACACTTTCAAGTGCCAGTGTAAACATACCCTTACTTTGTGTGTATACAGATCCTGGCACAATGGGGCCCTGGTCTTTGGCTGGGGCTTCTACACCCTACAACAGATATAAATATATGTCCATAGTTATAAGTCTACTAAATGTTTCAAAAGCCCCATAATGCATGTGTCTCTTTTGGGGAAATAAAGGTGTCTACTGTGTCTCTGTCCTCAGTTTTTATTGCCCCTTGTTGTGAAATTGACAAGGAATCCAAAGTCAGACCTCAAGTGGTTGGGTTGTCTGTTAATCTGTAGCTTTAAAGAAAAGGGGAAGAAAAGCATGCTTTGGCGGTCAGCTAATCCCTGGCTATTTTTCAGCAGACGGTGGATTGAATATGAAAGTAAATTGTTTATTCTTCATGAGTAATGTGTGGTGCAGAGTGTTTTAAGAACTGTGGTGGTGACTGTGTCTCATTACTGCACCTCAAAGGCCCAGGGTATTCTATGTGGTAGATTTGTCTGGAAGCATCTGTAGCTGGAGTTGGAAGCAAACTGAATGTCAGAATGAAGCAAGGCTGGATGTGGCTGTAAGCAAAGGCCCCTTTCACCAAGGGTGTGTCTACACAGCAGCTGGGAGCTGTGATTGCCAGTTCATGTAGATATATATGCACTAACTTTGCTCAAGCTAGTGCACTAAAAATAGTAGTGTGGCCATGGCAGCATGGATGACTCAGGCTAGCCACCCAAGTACAAATCCCACCTGACCCCTTGGCTTCTGGACTTTATAAACATAAACACAGCAGTGTTTACATTTTATATCAGTCTCATTAGACACTACCTCAAGGATCCAGCATGCAAACCACATTCTTTGTGTAGCTGGTGTATTGGAGCAAATTTTTTACAACTATTTTGAACACCCCTTCCTCCACTTCAGGGGAAATCTTTGCTGGAGCACAGGCCAAAGTTTTGTCTTTTCAGGACTATTTAGGCAGCATTATACGGAGTTAAATCCAGGTCATCACACATAAAGCCTAAAATTTGGACTTAATAGCTGCCAGACACAGCCAAAGAGAAAGACATACCACACAATGACTTTCAGTGCAAACAATGCATTTTAAATAGATCTTGTAATACTTTTTAAAAAAACTTTTTAACGAAAGCTATCAGATGGAACCCTTCCTGTGCAGAGTTTACCCTCTTTCTGCTCATCAACGGCTAACACTCTCTTGTCTAGGTCAGTGGTTCTCAACCAGGGGTCCAGGGCCTCCTGGGGGGGGGCATGCACAAGTTTCAGTGGGTCCGCCAAGCATGGCCAGCATTAGACTCGCTAGGGCCCAGAGCAAAAAGCCAAAGTCCCATTGCACAGGACTGCAGCCTGGGGCTCCAAGCCCCATCATCCATGGCTGAAGCTGAAGCCTGAGCAACTCAGGGTATGTCTACGCTGGCAGAGTTACAGCGCCGGCAGCTACATTGCTGATTAGAGAGCACTGAAGGGAAACCACTGTTGTGTGTTCACACTGTCAGCTGCCTGCACAATAGCATGTTCACACTTGGGGCACTTGCAGTGGCATTCAGAGCGGTGCACTCTCGGCAGCTACCCCACAGAGCATCTCTTCTTCTTCTGCTGCCGCTAAGAGTTGTGGGAAGGCGGAGGGGGTCTCGGGGCATCCTGGGTCCTGTCCCAATGCCCCGTGATGCATTGCTTTGCATCCCAGCAATCCCTGTGCTTCCGTCCGCATTTAGCGCCATCTTTCAATGGTTTGTCTACTGCGCACTCTGCTCTGCTTTGCCTCTTCGGTCTGCAGGAATGTACCCCGCACTGCTGACCAGTATGCTGCTTGCTCTGACTAACACATCACAAGTGGCAGTGGAGTTATTCCTTAAACTACAAAGGCAAGAGGAGTTCGACATTGATCTTGCCATGTGTAGTAACTATGACATGAGATTGCTTGTGGCATTCACGGAGGTGCTGATCACAGTGGAATGCCGCTTTTGGACTCGGGAAACAAGCACCGAGTGGTGGGATCGCAGCGTCATGCATGTCAGGGATGACTAGCAGTAGCTGCAGAACTTTCGCATAAGGAAAGCCACATTCATGGGACTGTGTGATGAGCTAGCCCCAGCCCTGTGGCACAAGGACACGAGAATGAGAGCTGCCCTGCCATTGGAGAAGCGCGTGGCAATTGCACTGTGGAAGCTGGCTACTCCAGACTGCTACCGATCAGTCGCTAACCAGTTCCGAGTGGGAAAGTCAACCATTGGACTCGTGTGGATGGAAGTATGCAGGGCCATTAAGTGCATCCTGCTCCGAAAGACCGTGACTCTGGGCAACATGTGTGATGTTGTGGATGGCTTTGCACAAATGGGCTTCCCTAACTGCGGAGGGGCAATAGATGGCACACACATTCCAATTCTGGCACCAGACCACCTAGCCACCGAGAAGATGAATCAGAAGGGGTATTTCTCTATGGTTCTCCAGGTGCTTATGGATCACTGTGGGCGTTTCACGGACATTAACGCAGGCTGGCCAGGAAAGGTGCATGACGCACGCATCTTTTGGAACACTGGCCTGTTCAGGAAGCTGCAAGCAGGGACTTTCTTCCCAGATCAGAAGATCGCCGTAGAGGAAGTCGAAATGGCCATTGTGATCCTGGGAGACCCCGCTTACCCCTTAATGCCATGGCTTATGAAGCTATACACGGGGCACCTTGACAACAGCAAGGAGAGGTTCAACAACAGGCTGAGCAAGTGCAGCATGACTGTTGAGTGTGCTTTTGGCCATTTAAAGGCCAGCTGGCGCTGCCTATATGGGAGGCTGGACCTGGCCAATGACAATATTCCTATGCTTATAGCCGCATGCTCTACACTCCAAAATATTTGTGAAGGGAAGGGTGAAAGCTTCACTCAGGGCTGGACCGCTGAGACTCAGCGCCTGGAGGCTGAATTTGAACAGCCAGATCCAGGGCTATTAAAGGGGCCATAAGGATCAGAGATGCCTTTAGGCAGCAATTTGAAGCTGAAAGCCACTAATATTTGTTGCTATGCTTGGGAGTGCAGTGCTTGTAATGCTAGGAGGTGATTGTGATTGGTGCAGACGATGCACTGTGAAAGTTTAAGAAAATTGCCTGTTGTTTTGCAGGGCTCTGTTTGCTTTCAAGTAATGGAATAAAGATTGCTTTTAAACTAACACAATTCTTTTATTAAAAAACAACAACCAGAGGAGAGAGGCAAACAAAAAAACACATCCACACTGTGGGGGATGGGAAAAGGGAGCGTCCCAGGAGGAGGTGGGGTCCAGGGACAATTAAAGATTTGTGTATGTTCAGGTATCGCATGCAACCTTCTCCTTTAGAGTACAGTGCAGAGGCTACTGTACTTCAGCAGGGCTAAACTGCAGAGGGATGGGTGTTGAGTGCAGTGGGTACTGGGAGTCCGCAGGGCTGGACTGTGATGGGGGAGGAGTGGAATGCAGCGGGTACACACTGGAGCCAGGAGATTGATAAAGAATCTGTTGACGGTGTCAGGGGGGTGCATGGGAAAGAGTTTTGTGACAGCGGCTGCAGGGGAGGGCGGGTGCAGAGCTGCTCGGTTTGCAATGCTAGTAGCACCTGGAATCTGTTTGGTGCTCCATAATGTTCAAGAGTCACTCCGTGTTTTCGTCCTGGCATGCCGCGTTCTCCTTTTGGTCTCTCTTCTCACTGTCCCGCCACTCCTTCAGTTCTTGTTTGTCAGCTGCGGAGTGCATCATGACATCACGCAGAAAGTCTTCTTTAGTTCTTCCTGGTCGCTTTTTAATTCTGTGCAGCCGTTCAGCTGGTGATAACAAAGAGGGAGGCTGGACTCCCAAGGTCATATCTGTGAATCCAAAATTCAACATTTTACAGAAGCAATATTGTTTGCAACACACAGACCACTGATTCAGTGACTTAGAACACAGCCACTCTTCACATACCTGTCACTAACTGGCTGACCCCAGGCAAGCACACATGAGCCACAAGATCCCCAGAATGGTGAGTAACCGCGGGCAGGGGAAATCCAGGACCATACTGTACACTGGGCACATGGCTCTTGGGGAGAGCCAGCACTGTAGGGGGATCTTATAATCATTACTGTCCCCACATTTTCTACAGGCTGGGTTCAGTAAGAAAGATATCTCGCTGCTGAGAGGGAGCAGGGAATCAAGGGAAGGTCTTCTCCAAGACTGTGGCTTCCGCCCTGGCCCTTATGTGCCCTGTGTGCAGCAATGGTCTCCCCCACCCACTATGACTGCAGAGTGGCGTGGGAAAGTTACCTTTAATGGGACAAGAAACAAAGCAGCTCTGCCAAAGAACCTGTGGCAGCAGATTGCCCAGTATCTCCATGAGAGTTTCGTGGAGATCTCTGAGGCAGCTTCCCGTGAAGTGAAGGAGTCAATCAACACCTCATTCCACCACTCAGACTAGTCATGTGGTGGCAGCGCAACATACAGACACAAGCCTCCTTTATGCAACCCTCCTGTCCCCAACAATTCGCTTCAACAATTCCCAAAAATCAAAGCCATTTACCGGGGCCTCCTCTCCTGTTTGCGCATCCCCAAAATCCGACAGCTCCAGCCTCCTCTGGGGTAGAGAAGAGCTCCTGGCTGCATGCATCTCTGACCTCTGAGTTATACTATGCCTCTGGGTCCCCCTCCCCTTCCTCATCTAAGATTTCTGCCTCCAGGCTATGCCCACTCTCAACTGGCACATGAGCCACCGAAGTATCCACAGTGGAGGTGGGGTTGCCACTGAGTATCGTGTCCAGCTCTTTGTAGAACCGGCAGCTCGTGGGCGCAGCATCGGAGCAGTGGCTGGCCTCCCGCACCTTGTGGTAGACGTTCCGCAGCTATTTCACTTTGACTCTGTACTACAGTGTGTCCCAGTCATGGCCCCTTTCTGTCATGCATTGTGAAATCTGTCCCTAGGTATCATAATTCCTACAACTGGAGCGCAGCTGGGACTGGACAGTCTCCTCTCCCCAAATGCTGATGAGGGCCAGCAGCTCAGCATTGCTCCATATTAGGGATCTCTTGGTGCGTGGAGCAGGCATGGTCACCTGGAAAGATGTGCTGAGACCACTGCACACGTCACCCAGCAAACAGGAAGTTGACTTTCAAAGTTCCAAAGGAATGTATGGGGTGGGGCTGATGGTTGGTCTCCTGAGGGCAGGGCAGTAGAGTTCAAACCGATGACTAGAGAAGCGAGAACAGGCATTGTGGGACACCTCCTGGAGGCCAATCGCAGCGCTGTAATCACACAGGGAGTCTACACTGGCACCGTAGCCTCAGCGCAGACAGCTGTATGCCGCTCGTTGGGGGTTTTTTTTTATAGCACTGCAACTGTGCAGTTTCTGTGCACTAAGTGGCTTGGCAGTGTGTACACCTCAGGAGTTACAGTGCAGAAAGCTGCTTTACTGCACAGAAACTTGCCAGTGCAGACAAGGCCTTAGCTTCACCGTGCCCCCTGTGATGTGTGGCCCTGGGCAATTGTCATGCTTGCTACCCTTTAATGCCAGTCCTGGCTTTTACATGCAGAAAAACAGCTGTTGTTGCACAGCTGGGCCATGGAGTTCTTATAGCATGTTGCGGGGGCCTCAGAAAGAAAAAGGTTGAGAACCCGTGGTCTAGATTGTTTTAAAACATTGGGCACTTGTAACCATTCCCTGCTCTGTTCTCAGCCACATGCAGAAATGAAATAAGGATAACAGCTAGGGTACAGGACTAGCACTCAGGAGACCTTGGTTGACTTCCTGGCTCAGCCATAAACTTCCTGTGGACCGTAGGCAAATCACTTAATCTATCTAGAGTCTTAATTATTAATTATCTTAATGATTATCTTAATCATTGTAATTCTTCCCTACCTCATAGGGGTGTTTGAGGATAAAATCCATTTATGATTGAGGCACTCAAAGGTGATGACGACTGTACAAGTACTAGACAGAAACATGGCTGATTCAAACAGCATGTCCTATTCTAAGAATGCAGGATCCCACGGTTGTCCCAAATACCTGTAGTCTGTACAGGATGGTCCCAACCCCTCAGCTACCTGCCTGCATCCTCTTCGGGGTCACCTCTTCTGACATAGCTCCAGCCAGTACTGCTTTTGCCATTTCTTTTACTGCTGCCACTGGCCTCCAACTGCTGCTGCTGCCAGATGTTTCGCTGGAGCTGGGCTGCTTCATCAGCTCTGGACTGCCCCAAGTGTGAGACCAGCAGCTGACACACTCAGGGATAGCTCGAGTTTTTGATTCCTGAAACAAAGCGCTGGGTAAGAGGCAAAGATGTAGAAATGACTCTTGGAACAGGGCTTCTAAGGGTCTGTCTACACTGCAGCTGGCAGGGTGCTTCCCAGTGTGGGTGGACAGACAAGCACTAGCTCTGCTCAAGCTAGCATGCTAAACATAGCTGTGTGGACACTGTGGCAAAGGCAGCACCATGGACCAGCCCCCTAGAACAGACCAGGGAGTTGGGGAGGATTGGACATGGGTGGCTAACCTGTGCCACCAGCTGTGTTGCAGCATCCACACAAAGCTGGTGCGTGTCTGTCTACCCGGGATGTGAGGTGGGGTCAGTCCCAATTGCAGTGTAGACAGACCTTAACAATCCCAGCTGCTGACAACTGGGAATGTGAAAGAGGCAGGCTGGAAGAGGAAGATGAGCCCCCAGTCAGCACCAGATTTGGACTCATCCTATTTCAATTTACACTGTGTTATGTCTTCCAAAATCCAATTGGAAAATTGCACCTTTAAATTTAACTACAATAGGACAGGGGGAGGGGAGGGAAAATGCCATGAGCAGCCCAGTGTTTATCACTGGATCTGTTAAAGCCCAGAAGGAAAGGAGCCAGGAAAGGGGAAGTGGGAGGAGAAGTGAGGTTCCAGGAATTGTTAGCTGCACTTACAGGAAAAATATAATGATCCTCCATTTCTGGAACAGAGAGACAGGCAGTGTTGCGGTAATGGAGATGTTTTATTGTAAAACCCGTACACATCTTTTCCTCCTGAACCTCTGCTAGCATACCTCACTGTGCAGATGTTACTCTTGTATCTCTGGCAAAGGCAGAGGGGCAAGTCTCTGCATTCTGGAACATCTACTGCACAGCAAAGTCGTGCTGTGGTGTAAATGATTAATAAAACAACAACAAAACCCAAACCTTTGTAGAGTCCTGGAGTCTGAGCTGGTTCCAGGTTCTTTAGGAGGGACAGAGAGTGTAAAGAATCCTAGCTCTGAGTTAGCAAGTATATGGCAAAGATGAGAGATGGTTCAGTTTCACTGGGATACATCTCATAAATATGGAAAGCTTTTGAGGTGTACTTCCTTTTAAATGTTCAAAAGGAGCAGTTCCTGAGATTTTGAGAGACAGGAAAGTGAAGGCCTCGGACTACCTGTAGGAGTGAGAAGGCTGTTTTTTATATTTTAGTAATAGGATTTTCTAGGTTGGGAATTAAGAACAGGGGGATTCATTCTTCCCAGGTCATCTCGTCATGTCCTCCTACTGCTTCCTGCCACATCCATGCATGTGCTAGTGCGCCCCGCTGTGCACATGATCATTGTGCTCTGCCAGGTCACTGGAGGAGCATTCACACTCAAGCAGCTGGCGTTGCAGGGAGATGCTTCATATTTTGAGGCTGTCTGCTGCAGCCACAGATATTGGGGCCATGATGTAGCCCCACCTGTTCATCACATCTCTAAACTGACCAACTGCAGTGCGGAGTTGATTCAGGCAATGCTACGTAGTCCAGGGTTGATCAGCAATGGGTGGTTGGTGCTTGACTGGTAGGAGCTGGAGCTACTCTTTTTTGCCATAACTGAACCCTTGTCTTCCCAGACTAGCTGTGCACAGAATCTAAATGGATCCTTGGATCCTTAGTTAACAAACTGATTGTAACCTTCACCATTGCAGTCCGAGTCATCCTTTATTTATAGCTGTAATATCACTGCAATTTGTGGTTTAAGTTTGCCCAGTTTCAAACTGAAAAGGAAAATGACAATGAGTGTCTAATCTTGCAGCCTTTATGAGGAAGCCATAGGACAGTACTTCTCGACTTGTCATCAGTCTTCATCTTATTTTCTCCAGAATTACTGGAAAGATCTAAAAATGCATCATACTTATCACACATCTGTTGGCTATCATAGAGCAAATTCAGCCCAGGTGTAATTGAGTGTAACTCGACTTACTGAGGTGGCACCCACCTACATTAGGTCTGAATTTGATCCTATTTGCTAAATAAAGGTGTTATTAATATGAACAAAAGTATGGTCAATGTTAGGCCTCAAACTTCCAGAAGCTTCAAAGAGCAAGTTTTGTAGAATTAAACTGAAACTTGTGGTCAGGATGAGCTGCAACCAGATAACACTTTAGGCTAACTCATATGTATTGAGATAATCTATGCACCTGGGCATAGCTTACTCGATACATATTGACCACATTTGAGATAATTGGCTACATGGAGATAAGCTATGCACCCGCGCATAGCTTATAATATTAAAGTAACCACACTAAGAATTTGGCCCACCCTGATTGGTTGGTCTGTTTTAAAACACGGCTGACAGATAAGATAAAAAGTATGAAGGCACAGGACTCTGTGTGTGTGTGTGTGTGTGTGTGTGTGTGTGTTTCGGTCATAAGGAAAACCTAACCCACATCCCCTGAACCGAAGGGACATGCACTTCTCGACTGTCTGTACCTGGCCAGTGCGGAAAACAGCCGACTGAAGGGCAACATATTTTCGGACAAATGCAGGGTAAGATTATGGAGTAAAGAAGTATGGTTGCTCAAGCTGAATTGATCTTAGTTGTATCGATACCGTAGTATAAAACCAGTGGCTGCATGTAAGGTTATTGTTCTTTAGCTCCTTGATGAGTGGTAACTTTACATGTAGTTGTGCTTGTCTTCAGTACAACCTGCCATTTATACTAATTCTTATACAATGAATAAGAAGGCTAGCCCTATAGAAAAAGGGGAAGAGTCAAGGGAGACTACACCAAATATGAGCCCCAGGAGGATACAGGATGGGTTGAAGAAGATTGTAAGGGAAAATAGGAATGGAAAGAACTTGCAGCCAGAGAGAACAGGGGAGACACTGGAGAATAGCACTGTCACCAGGAAAAGGCAGGTCTATGTGATCGGGGACTCTTTATTGAGAAGAATAGACAGGCCTGTAACTAGAGCTGATCCTGAGAATAGAAGGGTGTGCTGTCTTCCGGGTGCTAAGATACGGGATGTAGACCTGAGGTTGAAAAGGATCCTAAAGGGAGCGGGAAAGAATCCCCTAATTATCCTTCATGTGGGAACAAATGATACGGCTAGATTCTCGCTGGAAAGTATTAAGGGAGATTATGCTAGGCTGGGGAAGACACTTAAGGAAATTGAGGCTCAGGTGATCTTTAGCGGGATCCTTCCTGTTCCTAGAGAAGGGCAACAAAGGTCTGACAAGATTATGACTGTCAACAGATGGCTTAGGCAGTGGTGCTATAAGGAGGGCTTTGGGATGTATGACCACTGGGAGGCATTCATGGACAGAGGTCAGTTCTCTCGGGATGGACTTCATCTCAGTAGGGAAGGAAATAGACTTCTAGGATCGAGGCTGGCACAACTGATAAAGAGAGCTTTAAACTAGGAATTGGGGGGAGATGGATGGGAGATGTCCAGAAAATCTCCACGCCAGATTTTAGCATTGAGAGGGAAGAAGATGAAGTAAGAATGGATACAGCCGTGGGTAGGAGAATGTATATAAGGAGTGAGGGCGGTGTGGATACTAGTCTAATAGGTTATACTGGATGTAGAATGACTGTGCCTAATAGGGTACAAAATGTGAGCGAGGCCAAACAGGAAAAATTAAGATGTTTGTACACCAATGCGAGGAGTCTGGGTAACAAAATGGAGGAACTAGAGCTACTGGTGCAGGAAGTGAAACCAGATATTATAGGGATAACAGAAACATGGTGGAATAGTAGTCATGATTGGACTACAGGTATTGAAGGGTATGTGCTCTTTAGGAAAGACAGAAACAAAGGTAAAGGGGGTGGAGTAGCATTGTATATCAATGATGAGGTAGAATGTAAAGAAATAAGAAGCGATGCAATGGATAAGACAGAGTCTGTCTGGGCAAAAATTACATTGGGGAAGAAAACTAGTAAAGCCTCTCCTACGATAGTGCTTGGGGTGTGCTATAGACCTCCGGGATCTAATTTGGATATGGATACAGCCCTTTTTAATGTCTTTAATAAAGTAAATACTAATGGAAACTGTGTGATCATGGGAGACTTTAACTTCCCAGATATAGACTGGAGGACCAGTGCTAGTAATAATAATAGGGCTCAGATTTTCCTAGATGCGATAGCTGATGGATTCCTTCATCAAGTAGTTGCTGAACCGACTAGAGGGGATGCCATTTTAGATTTAATTTTGGTGAGTAGCGAGGACCTCATAGAAGAAATGGTTGTAGGGGACAATCTTGGCTCAAGTGATCATGAGCTAATTCAGTTCAAACTAAATGGAAGGATTAACAAAAATAAATCTGCAACTAGGGTTTTTGATTTCAAAAGGGCTGACTTTCAAAAATTAAGGAAATTAGTTAGGGAAGTGGATTGAACTGAAGAACTTATGGATCTAAAGGTAGAGGAGGCCTGGGATTACTTTAAATCAAAACTGCAGAAGCTATCGGAAGCCTGTATCCCAAGAAAGGGGAAAAAATTCATAGGAAGGAGTTGTAGACCAAGCTGGATGAGCAAGCATCTTAGAGAGGTGATTAAGAAGAAGCAGAAAGCATACAGGGAGTGGAAGATGGGAGGGATCAGCAAGGAAAGCTACCTTACTGAGGTCAGAACATGTAGGGATCAAGTGAGACAGGCTAAAAGTCGAGTAGAGTTGGACCTTGCAAAGGGAATTAAAACCAATAGTAAAAGGTTCTATAGCCATATAAATAAGAAGAAAACTAAAAAGGAAGAAGTGGGGCCGCTTAACACTGAGAATGGAGTGGAGGTTAAAGATAATCTAGGCATGGCCCAATATCTAAACAAATACTTCGCCTCAGTCTTTAATAAGGCTAAAGAGGATCTTGGGGATAATGGTAGCATGACAAATGGGAAGGAGGATATAGAGGTAGATATAACCATATCAGAGGTAGAAGCGAAACTGAAACAGCTTAATGGGACTAAATCAGGGGGCCCAGATAATCTTCATCCAAGAATATTAAAGGAATTGGCACCTGAAATTGCAAGCCCATTAGCAAGAATTTTTAATGAATCTGTAAACTCAGGAATAGTACCGAATGATTGGAGAATTGCTAATATAGTTCCTATTTTTAAGAAAGGAAAAAAAAGTGATCCGGGTAACTACAGGCCAGTTAGTTTGACATCTGTAGTATGCAAGGTCCTGGAAAAAATTTTGAAGGAGAAATTAGTTAAGGACATTGAAGTCAATGGTAAATGGGACAAAATACAACATGGTTTTACAAAAGGTAGATCGTGCCAAACCAACCTAATCTCCTTTTTTGAAAAAGTAACAGATTTTTTAGATAAAGGAAATGCAGTGGATCTAATTTACCTAGATTTCAGTAAGGCATTTGATACCGTGCCACATGGGGAATTATTAGTTAAATTGGAGAAGATGGGGATCAATATGAACATCAAAAGGTGGATAAGGAATTGGTTAAAGGGGAGACTGCAACGGGTCCTACTGAAAGGCGAACTGTCAGGTTGGAGGGAGGTTACCAGTGGAGTTCCTCAGGGATCGGTTTTGGGACCAATCTTATTTAATCTTTTTAATACTGACCTTGGCACAAAAAGTGGGAGTGTGCTAATAAAGTTTGCAGATGATACAAAGCTGGGAGGTATTGCCAATTCGGAGAAGGATCGGGATATTATACAGGAGGATCTGGATGACCTTGTAAACTGGAGTAATAGTAATAGGATGAAATTTAATAGTGAGAAGTGTAGGGTTATGCATTTAGGGATTAATAACAAGAATTTTAGCTATAAGTTGGGGACGCATCAATTAGAAGTAACGGAAGAGGAGAAGGACCTTGGAGTATTGGTTGATCATAGGATGACTATGAGCTGCCGATGTGATATGGCTGTGAAAAAAGCTTATGCGGTTTTGGGATGCATCAGGAGAGGCATTTCCAGTAGGGATAAGGAGGTTTTAGTACCGTTATACAAGGCACTGGTGAGACCTCACCTAGAATACTGTGTGCAGTTCTGGTCTCCCATGTTTAAAAAGGATGAATTCAAACTGGAGCAGGTACAGAGAAGGGCTACTAGGATGATCCGAGGAATGGAAAACTTGTCTTATGAAAGGAGACTTAAAGAGCTTGGCTTGTTCAGCCTAACTAAAAGAAGGTTGAGGGGAGATATGATTGCTCTCTATAAATATATCAGAGGGATAAATACAGGAGAGGGAGAGGAATTATTTAACCTCAGCACCAATGTGGACACAAGAACAAATGGGTATAAACTGGCCACCAGGAAGTTTAGACTTGAAATCAGACGAAGGTTTTTAACCATCAGAGGAGTGAAGTTTTGGAATAGCCTTCCAAGGGCAGCAGTGGGGGCAAAAGATCTATCTGGCTTTAAGATTCTACTCGATAAGTTTATGGAGGAGATGGTATGATGGGATAATGGGATTTTGGTAAGTAATAGATCTTTAAATATTCAGGGTAAATAGGCCAAATCCCCTGAGATGGGATATTAGATGGATGGGATCTGAGTTACTATAGAAAATTCTTTCCTGGGTATCTGGCTGGTGAATCTTGCCCATATGCTCAGGGTTTAGCTGATTGCCATATTTGGGGTCGGGAAGGAATTTTCCTCCAGGGCAGATTGGAGAGGCCCTGGACGTTTTTTCGCCTTCCTCTGTAGCATGGGGCATGGTTGACTTGAGGGAGGCTTCTCTGCTCCTTGAAGTCTTTGAACCATGATTTAAGGACTTCAATAGCTCAGACATGGGTGAGGTTTTTCATAGGAGTGGGTGGGTGAGATTCTGTGGCCTGCGCTGTGCAGGAGGTTGGACTAGATGATCAGAATGGTCCCTTCTGACCTTAGTATCTATGAATCTATGAATCTATGATTGTCTTTACTTTTTCTTTTCTTATTTTGTCTGTGTTGCTTTTATAGCTGAAAATCATTAAAAACCTTTTTTGAGGCATAATTAGTCGTTTTAATTTGTTTTATACGGGCACTACTCAACCTCATTACATCTTTGTTGGGTGGTGGGAAGTAGCGATCACCCAGGGCTGAATTAGGGCCTTGAAGCATGTCTCCTTCTTCCTTCATCTCCACAAAAGGAAAACTGGATTTGTATTGATCTCTCTTTACTGTGAGATGTGGACAATGTGGTGTTCACGGCTAGATTCTCGCTGGAAAGTATTAAGGGAGACTATGCTAGGCTGGGGAAGACGCTTAAGAAAATCGAGGCTCAGGTGATCTTTAGTGGGATTCTGCCTGTTCCTAGAGAAGGGCATCAAAGGTGTGACAAGATTATGACTGTCAACAGATGGCCTAGGCAGTGGTGCTATAAGGATGGCTTTGGGATGTATGGCCACTGGGAGATATTCATGGACAGAGGACAGTTCTCTTGGGATGGACTTCATCTGAGTAGGGAAGGAAATAGACTTCAAGGATGGATGCTGGCACAACTGATAAAGAGAGCTTTAAACTAGGAATTTGGGGGAGATGGTTGAGAGATGTCCAGGTAATCTCCACGCCAGATTTCAGCATTGAGAGGGAAGAAGACGAAGTAAGAAAGGATACAGCAGTGGGTAGGAGAATGTATATAAGGAGCAAGGGCAGTGTGGATACCAGTCTAATAGGTTATACTGGATGTAGAATGACTGTGCCTAATAGGGTACAAAATGTGAGTGAGACCAAACAGGAAAAATTAAGATGTTTATACACCAATGCGAGGAGCCTAGGTAACAAAATGGAGGAACTAGAGCTACTGGTGCAGGAAGAGAAACCAGATATTATAGGGATAACAGAAACATGGTGGAATAGTAGTCATGACTGGACTACAGGTATTGAAGGGTATGTGCTGTTTAGGAAAGACAGAAATAAAGGTAAAGGTGGTGGAGTAGCATTGTATATCAATGATGAGGTAGAATGTAAAGAAATAAGAAGCGATGCAATGGATAAGACAGAGTCCGTCTGGGCAAAAATTACATTGGGGAAGATAACTAGTAGAGCCTCTCCTACGATAGTGCTTGGGGTGTGCTATAGACCGCCGGGATCTAATTCGGCTATGGATAGAGCCCTTTTTAATGTTTTTAATAAAGTAAATACTAATGGAAACTGCGTGATCATGGGAGACTTTAACTTCCCAGATATAGACTGGAGGACCAGTGCTAGTAATAATAATAGGGCTCAGATTTTCCTAGATGGGATAGTTGATGGATTCCTTCATCAAGTAGTTGCTGAACCGACTAGAGGGGATGCCATTTTAGATTTGGTTTTGGTGAGTAGCGAGGACCTCATAGAAGAAATGGTTGTAGGGGACAATTTTGGTTTAAGTGTTCATGAGCTAATTCAGTTCAAACTGAATGGAAGGATTAACAAAAATAAATCTGCAACTAGGGTTTTTGATTTCAAAAAGGCTGACTTTCAAAAATTAAGGAAATTAGTTAGGGAAGTGGATTGAACTGAAGAATTTATGGATCTAAAGGTAGAGGAGGCCTGGGATTACTTTAAATCAAAGCTGCAGAAGCTATCGGAAGCCTGTATCCCAAGAAAGGGGAAAAAATTCATAGGAAGGAGTTGTAGACCAAGCTGGATGAGCAAGCATCTTAGAGAGGTGATTAAGAAGAAGCAGAAAGCATACAGGGAGTGGAAGATGGGAGGGATCAGCAAGGAAAGCTACCTTACTGAGGTCAGAACATGTAGGGATCAAGTGAGACAGGCTAAAAGTCGAGTAGAGTTGGACCTTGCAAAGGGAATTAAAACCAATAGTAAAAGGTTCTATAGCCATATAAATAAGAAGAAAACAAAGAAAGAAGAAGTGGGGCTGCTAAACACTGAGGTTGGAGTGGAGGTTAAAGATAATCTAGGCATGGCCCAATATCTAAACAATACTTTGCCTCAGTCTTTAATAAGGCTAAAGAGGATCTTAGGGATAATGGTAGCATGACAAATGGGAATGAGGATATGGAGGTAGATATTACCATATCTGAGGTAGAAGCGAAACTCAAACAACTTAATGGGACTAAATCGGGGGGCCCAGATAATCTTCATACAAGAATATTAAAGGAATTGGGACCTGAAATTGCAAGCCCATTAGCAAGAATTTTTAATGAATCTGTAAACTCAGGAGTTGTACCGAATGATTGGAGAATTGCTAATATAGTTCCTATTTTTAAGAAAGGGAAAAAAAGTGATCCGGGTAACTACAGGCCAGTTAGTTTGACATCTGTAGTATGCAAGGTCCTGGAAAAAATTTTGAAGGAGAAATTAGTTAAGGACATTGAAGTCAATGGTAAATGGGACAAAATACAACATGGTTTTACAAAAGGTAGATCGTGCCAAACCAACCTGATCTCCTTCTTTGAGAAAGTAACAGATTTTTTAGACAAAGGAAACGCAGTGGATCTAATTTACCTAGATTTCAGTAAGGCGTTTGATACCGTGCCACATGGGAAATTATTAGTTAAATTGGAAAAGAGGGGGATCAATATGAACATCAAAAGGTGGATAAGGAATTGGTTAAAGAGGAGACTACAACGGGTCCTACTGAAATGCGAACTGTCAGGTTGGAGGGAGGTTACCAGTGGAGTTCCTCAGGGATCAGTTTTGGGACCAATCTTATTTAATCTTTTTATTACTGACCTCGGCACAAAAAGTGGGGTTGTGCTAATAAACTTTGCAGATGATACAAAGCTGGGAGGTATTGCCAATTCAGAGAAGGATCGGGATATTGTACAGGAGGATCTGGATGACCTTGTAAACTGGAATAATAGTAATAGGATGAAATTTAATAGTGAGAAGTATAAGGTTATGCATTTAGGGATTAATAAGAAGAATTTTAGTTATAAGCTGGGAACGCATCAATTAGAAGTAACGGAAGAGGAGAAGGACCTTGGAGTATTGGTTGATCATAGGATGACTACGAGCTGCCAATGTGATATGGCTGTGAAAAAAGCTAATGCGGTTTTGGGATGCATCAGGAGAGGTATTTCCAGTAGGGATAAGGAGGTTTTAGTACCATTATACAAGGCACTAGTGAGACCTCACCTGGAATACTGTGTGCAGTTCTGGTCTCCCATGTTTAAAAAGGATGAATTCAAACTGGAGCAGGTACAGAGAAGGGCTACTAGGATGATCCGAGGAATGGAAAACTTGTCTTATGAAAGGAGACTTAAGGAGCTTGGCTTGTTTAGTCTAACTAAAAGAAGGCTGAGGGGAGATATGATTGCTATCTATAAATATATCAGAGGGATAAATACAGGAGAGGGAGAGGAATTATTTAACCTCAGCACCAATGTGGACACAAGAACAAATGGGTATAAACTGGCCACCAGGAAGTTTAGACTTGAAATTAGACGAAGGTTTCTAACCATCAGAGGAGTGAAGTTTTGGAATAGCCTTCCAAGGGAAGCAGTGGGAGCAAAAGATCTATCTGGCTTTAAGATTCTACTCAATAAGTTTATGGAGGAGATGGTATGATGGGATAATGTGATTTTGGTAATTAATTGATCTTTAAATATTCAGGGTAAATGGGCTGAATCCCCTGAGATGGGATATTAGATGGATGGGATCTGAGTTACCCAGGAAAGAATTTTCTGTAGTATCTCGCTTGTGAATCTTGCCCATATGCTCAGGGTTTAGCTGATCGCCATATTTGGGGTCAGGAAGGAATTTTCCTCCAGGGCAGATTGGAAGAGGCCCTGGAGGTTTTTTGCCTTCCTCTCTAGCATGGGGCACGGGTCACTTGGGGGAGGATTCTCTGCTCCTTGAAGTCTTTAAACCATGATTTGAGGACTTCAATAGCTAAGACATAGGTGAGGTTTTTCGTAGGAGTGGGTGGGTGAGATTCTGTGGCCTGCGTTGTGCAGGAGGTCGTACTAGATGATCAGAATGGTCCCTTCTGACCTTAGTATCTATGAACCTATGTTGTCTTTTAGTGCATATGCAAGAGACCTCTAAGAAACTCAGCCGTTTTGTTTTGCTTTGCGGTTCATGGGTCTGACTCAAAGCACACTGAAATCAATGGGAAGGTTCCCTTAGCTTCAAAGACATTTAGATCAAGAGCCGCGTGAACATTTTCTTTGGTTACAGTCTTCATCTATCACCTCCCATGAGTTTTCGGTCTGAACAAAGCCAAGTTCTCCAAATGAAACTCCATTTTACCTGGCTGAAATGTCAAAAGCCACAACCACAAATACAGCATAATTCCATATAGTAATCCTGGACCATGGAAACCTGAGAGCAAGTCCCTGCTCTGCCATAGATTCCCTGTGTGACTTGGGCTAGTCACTTAGGTCCATATTCTGAAAGATATTTAGGTGCCTAATTCCCATTGATTTCAATGGAAGTTTGGAGCCTAAATACCTTTGAGGATCTAGGCTTTAGCCTCTCTGTGCCTCAGTTCCCTCTCTGTAAAAGAGGGTAGAAGCTCCTCCCTACCACACAGGGGTGGTGTGTGGATAAACATTAAACATTATGAGAGGCTCAGATATAATGGTGAAGGAGTTATATAAGTACCTTAAATGGCTAGTGAGATACATAGATTTCAGTGGGAAACCATAAATCTGATTGTGATGCAGAGTCAAAAACTGACCCAGGATCTCTCAAAACTGGGATCAGGTTTCTTTTACATCTGTGAATGATAGCAAACCGTATGATGTTTGTGCTTCGAGATTCAAGTGTGAGATTAAACCTGAAAAAGTGAGCGTGGGATGATTTTGGAACTCAGTGTGAACAGTTAGCAAAACTCTAGTATTCCATTTGTCTTTGTCTCTTGATGAGATTCTCCACTGCATGATTTGAAAGCTTCAGAGCAGGGAAACAGCTTGGCTGCACTGCATGCTATTGTGATCGTTTGATCATTTTAATTGCCATGTTCAACAGCAGCTTGAGCTATTTAAAAAAAATAAATTCATGTTTTTTAAGGTAAGAAAATTATTAGAGTGATGTCTGCTCTATTAAAATACTACAATATTTCATTTGCTTCATCATATGTTTTATGGTCCAGCCATTGTGAGATGCTGCCTAGTTTGGAAAATGTGTGATAAAGACAACTTTTTGGAAGCTGATTAAGCTGTTTAGTTAAACATAAGCTTTGCTTTGTCTTTTGTATAATGCATAGTAGTAAGATCTGGCTTTCTCCTGCACTGGGAGGGCAAGCTGCCTGTGTAGACAATGGTAGTTCATCCACTTATCTATCTGCCTCCTGCACAGGTTGGCTGACTACTTGCTCCCCATTTGGCTGCGGATTATGACACTGTATTTAAACTAGGGTCTCTTGCATAGCAGCACCTCTAGAACATGTTACATAGTAGGCTTCCTGCCTTTGCTCCCTAATCTTATCATAGTAATTTGAATACGAAACAAGGCTGCAGGCCTCTGATTATTATCTAATCACTAATCTCTCTTTATATGTGTGTGTATGGGTGTTTTTGGGAAAGATCACATTTGCCTATTGGTTGGGAAACCGTTCTCCTCTACTGAAGAGGGCTTGCCAGCTGTGCAATTTTGACAATATTATATTGGGTATTATCAAATGTCACTCATTCAGTGTCTTCTTCCAGTAAATGTGACCATTGTTTAGATAAATAGGTTTTGCTCTTTATCTAAACTCTGCTATGCAGTAACAAGGAAGAACAAGTGATAAGCAAAACCTCAGGTGTCTATGGTTTTACAAAACATAGTCAAATTTGTCTGAACCTGTGGACCACCCCAACAAGTGCCACAACCCTCCTCCTGCCAAAACAGGCCCAAACTTCTTGCTGCTTTGGGTGGGTTTTGCTTGAGATGTAGCGTGAGGTCCACTGGCTTGCTAAGCCCTACAGTCTTCACTTTCTTTGTCATGCTGCCGGTAGTGTCTCACTCCCCATCTGAGGGACCTGGTTCTCTTGGGCTTGGCCTGGCAATTTCTTTCCCCTGCACTCCAATCAGTATTCACTAAAGGGGGATGACTGAATGGCTTGCTCTGATGCTTCAGTACCCCTGATGGCTCTTGTTGATATGACACTTTTGAATGTAAAAGGCTCACTGCAGCAAGGGGAACATCTCAAGCATGTGAGATCCCTTTCTCTCTCAATTTCCCTCCTACTTTGATTTAAAACCCAACAGCCTTCTACTCAGTAGCTACCCCGCACACTGTAGTGGCGCTGTTGCCAGGTGCTGGTGGAGGAATAGTGTGGCAATTTTGCATAAGGATAGCTTAATGGTTCTAGAGTAGCAGCCGTGTTAGTCTGTATTCGCAAAAAGAAAAGGAGTACTTGTGGCACCTTAGAGACTAACAAATTTATTAGAGCATAAGCTTTCGTGAGCTACAGCTCACTTCTGTCATGGTGGGAGGGATTTGAATGCAACTCCCAGAAGTTAATTCTGAAAGTGAGTGAAGGGAACTGGCTACTCAGTCATACTCTGAGGATAAACTGAAGACTAAGTGGTATGGTCGTCCCCTAGACCTACCCCTTTCCCTTTTCCCCCCCAAGAAGATTTGCCTCTGCAGGTAAGAAGAAGAGCAAAGATATGGTTGGAGGATGTAGGTCTATCTTGAGACCTCTTTGGATGGGGTGACCTTAGCCAAACTTTCCTGAAGATCCAAATATTGTTTTTGTGTTAAAGGCTGGATAAACATACCTGTGTGTGTGGGTTCTGTAGTGTCCCTTGCAATAGATGAGAGAAAGGACTCAGATGTGGTTTCTCCACTTGGGACATTGGAGGCATGGAAGTTATTATTAATTATTTCTATTACAGTAGAATCTAGAGGTCCCAGGCAGGATCCGGGCCCTGCTGTGCTGGGTTTTGTACCAACATAAAATGACAGTCAGGCCTTACCGCAAAGAACATGTGCAGTCTAAGGCTCTGATCCTATGAACTACCCAGGGAGGGATGGGCTGCTTTCAGAGGGACTCTGTGCTGGCTCAGGGAACAACAGAAGAATGGCCATACTGGGTCAGACCAATGGTCTGTTTAGCCCAGTACCCTGTCTTCCGACAGTGGCTGAGGCCAGATGCTTCAGAAGGAATGAACAGAACAGAGCAATTTATTGAGTGTTCCAACCCCCGTCATCCAGTCCCCACATCTGACAATCAGAGGCTTAGGGACACCCAGAGCATGGGGGTTGCATCCCTGACTATCCTGGCTAATAGCCATTGATGGACCTATTCTCCATGAACGTATCTAGTTCTTTTTTGAACCCAGTTATACTTTTGGCCATCACAGCATCTCCTTGTATCCATCAGCATGGAACAGCTTGCAAGATCAGGGTCTAAGCTCCCCAGCTCTCTAGCTTGCAGACTGAGAACAAAGTTTGGGTTTTATATTGTCACTACCAAGATCTACCTAAGGATATATCTACACTGCAGTCAGGAGGTGCATGCAGCACATGCAGGCACACCTGAGCTACCTTGTTAAAAATCACTACATAGCATGGTGGCCTGAACTAGCCCTTCAAGGACGTACCCAGGGCGGCATTGTATTTAGGCAGCCAGCCTGTGCCCTGTGGCTACACTGCTATTTTTAGAGAGCTAGCTAGATCCAAGCTAGCTGGGGGGTGCCTACCTGTGCTGCAGTCATGCCTCCTGATTGCGCGGTAGGCGGCGTACCCAAAGGCATAGCCTACATCAAACAGTCATGGAACAGATTGCTGACTACATTATGGCTTCTTGGTGTACTTTCTTGAACCCAGTTATGAACTTAGTTGTGATTTGTCCATGTGAGAAGAGTTTTCAGCATTGTGACTTGCCTCAGGTTTTTTCACCAATTTGTCGGAAACAAAACAATTAGCCTTTCCATGTGACAGGCAGGAGAGGTGGTTAAGATGGGCCAGTGCTTATGAAGCAGTAGGGGCTCCATTTTAATTCAGAGCTCCTTAGTGGCTGAAACCAAGGAAATTTCTGTCATCAACTTCAACGGTAGCTGTATCCAGCCCATAATTAAGTGGTGGTGGGAAACAGAGGAATCAAACCACCTTATCCAAGAGAGTGGGGCTGGAAGGGAAGGCTAAAAACAGTGACACTTTTTACATACAAAAAATTAACAGTCTGGAGAGAACCCATATTTCTTCATTACAGTGAAATCCTGTGGAGTCTGTATTTTTTCGTTATCACCAAATCCAAGGGCCTGCTCCTGCATTTGCTGTGCACCAAAAATTTTGCAGAGTCAATTGCTCTGCTTCTGCAAATGTTCTTTGTTACGCTACCACTGCTTCACAGCCACCTTCTCCCGCTCTTCTGGTGGTGTGCTTTATTTCCCCTCTCCTGGATGAAGTGCCAATTTTCTGGGACAGCCACATGCACAGCACCTCTGCACTCAGCTGCTTGTAAAATGCTCCCCAAGCAGCACAGGGAAAATCTGTATTTGTTTTTCAGGGGAAGAGTTTGCTCTTTGCTGCAATAAATTGGACAAATGATGTTTTCGCACCCACCCTCCTCCTCACATCACTCTTGTGCTCTTCTGGAGCCTGAAAACAAATCCTCCCCAGCAGCAACTCTAAATGGAATCATAGAATATCAGGGTTAGACGGGACCTCAGGAGGTCATCTAGTCTAATCCCCTGCTCAAAAGCAGGACCAATACCCAATTTTTGCCCCAGATCCTTAAATGGCCCCCTCAAGGATTGAACTCACAACCGAGGGTTTAGCAGGCCAATGCTCAAACCACAGTTATCCCTCCCCAGACTGAGTGTCTGATTTGTGTGGATGTCCTAATGCTGTTTCGCACACCTGATCAGGAGTGCGTTTCTGCAGTGTTGTGTTGCAGGCAAGATTAATGCTGAATCAAGTGACTAGTATTCAGTTTGACCCAAGAAGCATCTGAACTCAGGCACTGGTCAGCAACTGAGGGGTAGAAAAAGCCCCAAACCATCATATTCAAACTGGTTGCTTCAAGTAATTATTTAATGGGTCAGATCTTTAGTAGCAGGCATAAGTCAATGGTCTGCAAAAGTTGCTATGCCATTTGGCACCAGCTGATGATCTGGCTCTGTATATTTATTGATAGTAATTGCTTGATGTTTTTTCCCCTCAGCAGTTGCATGCAGTATCACCAGTATGGAACTGTACAGGACACAAACACTTTCTCATAGCCAGTAATTTTGACTTCTGCCAGCCCCCCGCCCATAGATTCACCATGTTGGCCTTGTCTGTATGCTGCATTGTGATTAATTTTATTACTTTTGTGGCTTTTGCTGAAAAATTGAAATCTTATTTCTGAGTGATTAAGCAAACTATAAAATGGAAACCATTCCTTCATCTCTAAAGATGTAAACACAGAAGAACCCTGATGTTCAAACACACACACACACACACACACGCCCTTTTAAGATATAGGGCTGGGAATCATCTATCATTATCTGTTTATTCTCTGTAGCTCTCTATGTTCAAATACCATACCATCCCCACAGCAGCTGTGCGTCTGTGAAAATGCTATATTGACAGCCCTGGAAACTGAAATCCTCTCAAATATATCAACAGAACAGCTTTGCAAGCTTCTGGTTGCAGTTTTGAAAGCTTCTCAGGTTATGTGACTCAAACTTGACCTCTACGGATAACCACTAGTGGTGAGAAGGTAGTTCATTCTCTATGCTGATTTTAATTGTCCTTTCTGATGAGATTCTCAATCAGTGACAACTGGGCCATGGAAACCTGTCCACTAGGAACTAGACACCACCAGATTATTTCAGATATAGTAGGTCACCAGACAGCTGTCTTCTACTAAGAATCTGGGCTGGATTTGAACTGGTGCCCCAAAGGCAGAAGCCTCTTCATTCCCTAACATTGCCTCAAGCCATCCGGTCTCCCAAAGGAACTCTTCGAACCTCGAAATAACGTCATGTTACAGAGACTGCTAAAGACGTTAGATTACATCTAGAAATCGCACAGGGGTAAAACACTCCCCTTGCTTTTAAAACTAAATTGCTTCATTATAATTTCCAGAAAGAGAGCATGTGATTCTTCATGTGCATTGTTGTCTCTCTCAATTAATGCTTTCCACAGGAGTTCAAGTTTAAGCATCTCCCTTTCTCTTCCCAGGCTCTCCACATTTCCCAGACTGTTTTCCAGAGCTACAGATCATTCTGTTTCTGAGATGCTGCATTTCTCACCTGCTGATTGCAATTAGCAACTGCCAGCTGGGACCTGGTGTGCTGCTGAAGAGCTAACAAGAAGTGGAGAGCAGCATGAGGCCTAGACAGTACGTATGCTTTGAATATATAAAAATGCTGCTTTGTGTTTATGAGAACACACCATTGCAAACAAGATTTCCATGCTCCTACATGAATGTAGCTTACTTTCCTTGGTGCCATAGTTTATGTATTACTTTTTCCACACAATACAATCATGGGTTTACTAGTAAGGCAACATGTGGGGGAATAAAGAATAGCATAGGTAAAAGCGAAGCCAACAGCGACCTTGTTAAGCAAACCTTTCAAATAGTACTAGCCTCAGGCAGTGTCAGTCATGATGGGGCCAAGTTACCTCTGTGTGTGTCAAAAGAAGCTCATTAAACTGACAGCTAAAACTCCAGAGGCTGAGAGGATCTGTCCATAGGCGTAGCTGAAATTACAGTGCTGTAGCATTCAGGAGACCTGAGCTTGTGGGTATCATGCTCTCTGGGGTCGGACTGTACCTGCCAACTGCCAGAGGAAAAAGAGCACAAGGAATCTCCCTGCTTCATGACACACAGGAGCTAACTATGATTAAAATCCTGGCCCTTATCTGAAAGCAAGCTCTCTGCTAGTGCTTCCATGGGCACTAGCCTCTCCAAAAGGATGGAGGGGCACTTTAAGGGGCAAAGCAATAGCCATGCTGTCCCTGGACTGTGGGAACTCTGGAAGGCATTGCGCTTCTCTGAGGCACAGTGCCCACTGGTCCTCCCAATGGGGCAGAGAGGTCCCTCAGCACTGCCAATGCTAGGAGGTGCTTATCAGGCACAACGAAGGCCCACGGTGGCACATTCTAGAAGCACGCTCAGTAGCCAGTGGGGGAGGGTGGGTATCCTCTCACAAAATTTCCCCAGCAAGATGACTGGGCTCATCTGAAATGCCGAGCTGAGATGGGCCCGAGGGGATGTGCACAGACAGGCAGAGTGGGGAATATAAAAATATAATCTCCTTTTGCTCCAGCCACATGGGGCATACAAAGGCCTAGTCAGTCTCTGAGTGGGAGAGGCAGCTGGTGCTTTGCAGCTGCTGGCTGTGTTATCCTGTGTTCTCTGCTTCCCTTGATATGGGATGGCCCTGCAGCATTGCAATGCCCGTGTCACTCGTGCTTGGCACTTCATCATCTCCTTGTGTGTGGTCGTGGGGTGTATGGTATTCTGCAGGTACTGTAATGCAACAAACCCAGGACTTTGCAGGACAGAGGCTCTATGGGGTATTGGTCTGAATACTCAGCTCAAGCTCTGCAGGGGGCTCAGTACTGAAACCGCCTCTTGCCCCTGCATGGGTGCTGTGGTAGTATGGCCGGTGTACCATGAGTTCAAAGGCAAGAGCTGTAGATGATCCAAAGGCTACATCTTGTGGGCTCTCTAGCACCCATTTCCCAGTAACTTTCCCTTAATTCTCCTGCTGCTTGTCAAGAAATTTGGATTAAGGCCAACGGAAAGGGTAAATATGCTTAGCATAGCGCAGAAGTCCTGAAGGACAGTTCTGTAGGAGGATACAAAGATAATTCTGCCCCTTGGCCACTTCACCAATGGAGCCCCTTTCAGTTTGCTTCTTGCTTGGTGTCTTTGCTCCTGAGTCTTTGCTCCTTAGGTCTTGCAAGTCTGGTTTGACTCTGCTCCCAGTGTCCTGATCTTATTTAATATTCCTGTTGGAGACTGACTTCTCTACAGTCAGTCTTGTTGATGATCCCATTGTGACGGGTTCCCCCCGGGGTGCCACTTAGAACTGAGATACCACTGAGCCCACCTGTCCCACCAGCCTGGTTTCCCCTTACTATGTGCTGCTGTGATAGGCTCTCAAGCTCCCTTCGAGCACTTACACAGGTAGAGACACACCCAGCTGCAGCTTTATTCACACAGTTGCTGATATTGGCTCTGCATGGGAGAGCTCAACTAAGAATTTGCCCAGCATGCAAGTGCACACCCCCCTCTGGAGGATACACCCCAAATTGTATCGTCTTGCGCTGCACAGAGAACTATACAGCATAAGCTCATAAAATTCTCCCTCAATGTAGAGAGATATGCAACAGCTTTCTGCCCCAAGTCTGAGTTCCACACTGGTTTTAGAGAAAAAACAAACCAAATAGATTAACTACAAAAGATAGATTTTAAGTGATTATAAGGGATAGCAAAGAGATCAAAGCAGATTGCCTTAGTAAATAAACAAAAAACGCACACTGAGCTTAACATACTAGATAGGTAGGATATAAATTAGCAAATTCTCACCCTGAGTGATAAACAGGATGGCAGATTGTTAAGGCACAAGGTGCCTTGGGTTTCCCAGGTTTTCGTACACAGGCTAAAGATCCTTCTAGCCTGGCACCATCACTTCCCCCTTCCCACAGTTCAGTCTTTGTTCCTCAGGTGTGTTGTTGCAGGGAAAGTGAAGTGCCCCTATGATGCCATTTTACCCCTTTTATATCTTCTCCCCAATTGCTGGAAAATTCTTTTGCTGTGACTTAGCACTAAAACAATGGGAACTGTTTGACCCATCTGTAAGCGGTTTCTATTGTACACAGTTCCTGCGGTAATCTTTGTGCTTGTGTGCATTTCCTATTCCCCATTAACATTGTTTGGCCTTTTTACTCTCGTACCCTGAAAGGCTGCTTGTGGGTGTTTCCAACCTCAGGTCATGTTTCAGCAACACATACATAGCCAAACTTCATAACTTCACATATGATGACAACACATGCAATCCAATGAGATATTACTGTCTAGCAGATCAAGACTTAGAATGACATCTCACAAGGCATACTTTGTATACAACATATCCTAATTACATGACAATGGTGAATATTGGGGTGTCAGGGTGTCACACCCATCTCTTCTTGATGGCCTCTACCTGTAGGTGACAGACTACAAGTCCTGAAGTAGTTATTGGAAAGCATCTTCCACTACCAAATTTCCTGTGTAGCTCATTCCAGCTTCATGTCCAGACACCTAATTCACCGACACTCGTTTACTGTTTGCTTCCCGAGTAAGTCAGGACCCCTCTGAAAAAGGGATAACTCTTTAAGGTTTTTAACTGGTTTTGAGACTGTAGCACACTTGACGAGTGGCTAAGGCATCTCCCCTTTAGAGCCTACCACATAGTGTAATCATGCTAACCTTTTCCCAGGTTATTACCTCCCTAAGCATGATACAGCCTCAAGGATTTGAGGTACTATCTTTTGAAGTCTGCCCTGGCAGGCTATTCCTTCTTAGGTTTCAAGGGCTCTCTGTCTGCAGATGGAGGGCTGCCCGGGAGGGAGGGGGGGAAAAGTGGGGCAATTTGCCCCGGCCCAGCAGACAGGGTGGGGGCAATTTTGGCGGCAGGTCTTTCAGTCCCTCTCTTCCACTTAGGCGGCAACTCAATTGCTCTGCTTCAGTCTTCTGCAGCAATTTGGCGGCGGGTCCTCCTGTCCTCTTCTTTTTTCGGCGGCACGACTAGGGTTTTCCTTTTTTTTTTTTTCCTTCGCCACTTGGCATGGCAAAACTAATTTTTTTTATGGAAAGGGCCCCCGAAATTGCTTTGGTCCAGGCCCCCTGAATCCTCTGGGCAGCACTGTGCAGATGTTTGGCTTCCCATTCAGCCAGGAAGAAGAGGGCTGAGTTTTTTGGACACAATGGCCTTTTCTACTCCAAGAACAAATCACTTCAGGTCCCAGACCAGATCTTCCTGCACATTATTTCTCCATGCTAGAAACTGTCTGCTGGTTCTTTTCTTTTCCACAGGACTCTCTGAGCTGCATTTAAGCAGAGGGATGTAAGGAATTTTCTGCTGGTTTACTACCCATCTAGCTCCATTAGTGCTAACAACAGTGAGAGCAGCAGTGTAAACCAATAGGTATTATTACTACCATGTAAGCCTCCAGTTCTTTCATAGTGACTAGCATCGTTTTTGGGAAATGATTCTAAAAATCTCTCTGATGCAGTGACTGTCTCTTTATACTTGTTTCTGCAGAGCACTGCACAATGGGGCCCTGATCCTTGATTCCTTAGGCACCTACTGTGTTACTACTACCAATAATAATGGCAGTAGAGAAGCTGATCAAGAAGGAAGCAAGCAGAGGCACAGTTTCATCAGAAATCTTCAGCAAGTAAACCCTGGTGATCCAGTCTGTGGCCATGAGAGTGGTCAGCAGGGCTATTCATTGCATCTGAAGATTTTTTTTAAAAGGGGTGGCGATGGAAGGGAATGGTCTGACAAAGAGGAATGGAGAATAGCAGTGGAAGAGAGGGTAAGCAATGGGGAATTTTGGGGTGAGGATAGAATAAAGGAGAAATGTAGAACTGGAGAAGAAATAAAAAGATGGAAAAATCTTGGGGAATGTGTGGTGTATTGAGAGCTATTTTGGATTTGCACATTATTACTTTAAGCGTGGTGGGGTTTCCTGATCCTGCTTGCAGGCTAGGGGGCTCTGTAGCAAAGCATGCAATCAGAGTCAGTCTTGGAAAAATCGGCTTTAAGCAACATGGGGTTCAGTGGAGCCTCCCTGTCTTCAGGAGCAGCCGGTTTTCTCTCTCTGTGTATTTGGGTTCTGGTGTGTTATTGTTTTGCATTCTAAGAAATAAAAGTGTTACGTTACAACCTTCCAGCAAGAGTATGTATGTTTTTATCTACTTTCTGTGTGTATGCTGTGAACATAACAAAACAAGGAACAGACAAAGAAGGGGGAGACACAGAAATAGCTAACCCAGTGAAAGGGGAGTGGGAGAACCCAGTAGAATGAAAAGAATATGCTAAAAGGAGTGCATGAAAGTAGGAAATCAAAGCGAAAATGAAACAGAGGGATGGAATAAGGGAAAGAAAGAGCAAGAAGAAAGGAACACTTTCCATTTGGATTGAACAACAGTTGAATTGACAGGTTTCAGAGTGGTAGCCGTGTTAGTCTGTATCAGCAAAAACAACGAGGAGTCCTTGTGGCACCTTAGAGACTAAAATGTATTTGGGCATAAGCTTTCGTGGGCTAAAACCCACTTCATCAGATGCATGGAGTAGAAAATACAGGAGCAGGTATAAATACATGAAAAGATGGAAGTTGCCTTACCAAGTGTAAGGTCAGTCTAACGAGACAATTCAATTAACAGTAGGATACCAAGGGAGGAAAAATGTCTCGTTAGACTGACCTCACACTTGGTAAGGCAACTTCCATCTTTTCATGTATTTATACCAGCTCCTGTATTTTCCACACCATGCATCTGATGAAGTGGGTTCTAGCCCACAAAAGCTTATGCCCAAATACATTTGTTAGTCTCTAAGGTGCCACAAGGACTCCTAATTGTATTTGTGAAGCCATACACTTCTCCTACATGTCTAATAAGATTTCCAAATCCATAGCAGATTCCTATCCATCTGAGGTAAGCACTGTAATGCATTACTCACTCAGCTTCATGTTTCTACATTTCAGTCAGGTGGTGCCTGCCCCTACGCAAGAGGAAGGAGAGGGTGCAAGGATCCCTTTCTCTCCTGCCCCCTTAGGTACAGTTCTTGCTCTCTCTGAATGCAAGGACATTGCAGTCTGTGGGTGGCCCTGGATTCTCCTAAACGGGCAGGGAGTGGTGGGGCCTTGACCCACCCCCATGCATTAGTTAGCAGAGCAGGTCTTGCAAGATGAGAACACAGACAGCACACTCCCCCTGCATGACAAGAGGCTACACATCTGCCTTAGGTTCAATACCTCTAGAGTTCCCACTGTAGCCAAAGAATTGTGGGGTTTCTGGTGAAAGCATGAAATCTGCCAGAGACCTAGGGCATGGCCTAATAAAGATCTTCAGATCTGGGGCTATTGCCAATCCATGCCAAGTTGGCTGTGGCAGCTATTTTAAATTCTGTATGCATTTTTTTCTACTGTTTATCATCTTAGACCATCCCAGAGCGTTTTTATTTTTGTACATTAGTATTCCTATTGTCTTGGCTTGAGATTATACAAAAATATTAAGAATTAACATGCTCTGCAGTGTATCACCAGGGAGCGTTTACTAAAATATTAATTATATAGAAAAACACCACAATATGTTTGCAAGGTTCTGTTCATGACCAGAAAGCTACATTTCTCTTTGCTAATAATGATATTTCAGATTGATCTATGCATACCATGTTATTGCGGTGTCTCAGAAAGACTGAAAAGACAGCTTACAGAAACATGAAGCTTAAAAATGAATTAAGAAACAAAGTCTTTCGCAGTCTTCAGTATTTTGAAACATTGCATTCCCCATCATTTTTGAAGGAGGAAAGCTGCAGCTTGGTCTTGGAGATCTCCTTTGCTTGATAGGCCCTGTTAGTGGCTTGGTTTTATCTTACAAATTTTGATTAGGTTATGCTTTAAGACTGTGGCATATGTCATGCTTTTATCATAAACCCCACAATTCCATCATATTTTTGTACAAATCTGATCAGCTAGTGGGTGACATACCTGCACATCACCCCCAGGGCAACTTTTGCCTTTCCAGCCACATTTGGCTCCTTATTGTTTTTCAGTGGCAGAAAAATTGGATCTGAAAAGAGAATTTTGTTTCCAGTTACTGAAAAGCCATTGTCTGTTTATGACAGATCCAGCACCTATTTCAATCCTCCTTCAAACCCTGCAAGCACCTGTCAGAGCCTATTGGTGTGGTCCTTAAAGGAGCCCCAGCTTCTCCTGACTACTGGCCCGCCTTACCTTGTCTTCAGTTTGGTCAATATGTGAGCCTAATTAAGGCTAGCAATCTCTTAATTTTAGGGCTTGCAGTCTGCTTCAGTCTCTGGTTGCTGTCTCCCCTTTGCTGTCCCGAGCCTTTTTGCCTCCCTTTCCTTCTCTGTACTCTCCCCTTTATAGAAGGCCTTGTTTCCTCTATTGGCTGTAGCTGTGGGTGGCTGCCTCCATGTTTGGCAGCTCTGGCAGCTGCATGGGGATGTGGTCAAGCTGCTTGCTTGTAATCAGGGAAGACTCTCCTCCCTCCTCTGTCTAAACTCAGAATGGGGTTTGTAGGCCCCATTACGGCACCTCCTGGAAGCAGAAGCAGCAGCAGCAAGGTCTTTCAGAAGCCACTACGTTGAAATCCCCTCATTCTCTGGGATAAGTCTCATCCTTATTTTTTTTAGTAGTAAATATTTATACTCTGGAAGCACCCATATGTCCCAATCAAGATTATGCTCTAGGCTGTGCAAACAGTCTTTTCTCCTTGGCTTCTTTTTGCTTCTCCTAGTAATTTAGGGAAAAGACAAGAAAGGGAAGCCTGCCTTCTCACTCAAAAAATGACACATTTTCTTCCCCCAAATCATTTCTGAAAGAATCAGCGGATCTTTTGGAAATGTTCATGGCCCCGTCATAACCTAGAGAACACAATCACGGATGGACATGATCATCAGAGGTACTGCAAAAGGGACAACTGTGCATGTGGTGCATCTGGGCAGAATCGAGCTGTAAGTTCTTGTGGCACAACAAAAGCATTTTTCAAGCTTGTTAAGTCGGAAGGAATTCCCTGAAGGATCAAGCTAAGCTATTGTCCGCTAAAGGGCCGATAGGTGAAGGCCAGATGCTTTCATAATACTCTTGCAGTCTCTTCTTGTTGGTGTATGCAGAATGGGCTCACAGGTTTTTATTCTTAGGCTTGTTTCTTTTAGCCATTTGGTTTGATCCAGGAGGCCGCCACACGTCTTTACTTTTGTGGTTACAGACTATGTAATCTAGGAAAATGTAGCAATTTGCACAGCAATTTAAGGTCTTTACTAATTTTCCATTTTCAGGCCTGGCTCCCAGGAGAGTCACAAATTTGGATTTGGTTTGGATTTGTATCAGTTTCAAACACAGATGAAATAAAGGAAGAAAGAACCCTCTCTCCAAACTATTGAAGCAGTCTCCAAGCCCACAGAACGTGCTGTCGTATTGTTTGCCCTCAGAAACATTACAGTGCTAGCATCTATCTGCCTGGTTCATTGTTGAATGGCCTTTGCTCCTGAGGAGCGCATTACCAAAGGTGAGTAATAAAGAAATGTATTAATTTTAAATCTGTTTTGATTGGTAATTGTATTTGTAAGATGATATTTCTGCTCCCAGGGGTTCACTCTGATTTCCAAATCTAGAAGAGGTTCCTATTTGTCTGAGTGAAGTATTATAAGACATTAGTTGATTCTAACACGCATTGCTTCTTGAAAGTGAGATTATGATGAAAAGTATGAGTTTACTCAATATAGGTTTTTTCATTGTAGATTGTATTCTAAAAATACAATTTAATGGTATTACAATTAGAAGGATAGATGGAATAATCCATTATAACTATTGTATTACTTATTTATTATCTGCAGTGAGGTAACATCTAAAGGGCCCCAATCAAGCTGGGATCCCCAGTTCTAGGTACTATACTAATTTATAAAATATGGATCCTGCCCCCAAAGGATTTACAATGTTTAAAATAGCCCAAGACATACCAAAGGAAGGGGAAAGAGCTAGAAGGTCCAATCATTGTGGCCAGGTGGTGATAGACACACGTTTTATTTGTTCCACAGTGATGAAGATTATTGTTGTTTTGATACAAACACTCTTCAACTGTACTTGGCCATTGTTGGATTAGAAAAATATAGTAATCTCCACTCCCTTTTCCCAATTAGTGACTGTCCCCTAGGGTGCCCTAAATGAGACTTTCTTCTAACTCCAGGTCCCTTTTGCCCATCCCTCTCTGCGTTCAGCAGGAAAACACTCAGGGGAGAATTCTAAACTCCTGAAGAGAGTCTGTGGGGTCCCAATGGGGTGGGGGCAGGAGCCTTTGTGTCCTTCCTGTCCGACTCCAGTGTCCCAGGCAGCCTGCTGCCACCATGTTCTACAGCTAGGTCCTAATGGGGTTCATTGACACATTGTTTCAAGAGTAGGGAGATCACTCCTTGGCATGGCCTTCTGGAGGCCAGGTGGCAGGGTGATTGTTATTTGATCTGAACTTTATGTGCTGCACAGGCACTCTGTTGACATTTTCTTATGGCAAAATATTTTCTTTAATTGCATAATAAATTAATACATTTCACTTTTTGTCTGTAGAGCCTGGTGTTTGATGAAGGCTGGTATGGTGTATTATCCCTTTATATAGGTGGGAGTTACATGAAGCACAGAGACTTGCCAACAGTCACTGATAATTTAGGTCTCTTGCTTGCTAGACCCATGCTCACCCCACTAGAAAACAGAGCTACCCCTAAACCAAATAGTCAATATAATAATATAAATCTCACTGTGCAGTAGTGAAAGCAGCTAGACTGGAGAGCCTGAAATTCAGAAGTTGTTCCATAAGGGAACCACCAGGGACTATTCTCACTGACTTTTTCAATTATCGTCCTGGCTCCATGTCTGTCCTTGTTTTTACCATGTCTATTAAGCAGGAGAGCAGTGTCCAACCCACATCTTGCCAAGTTTGAAAAGCAGAAAATGTGGATACAAATTGCTTTTGGGAATTTTCTTCATGTTGGAATCATTTCACAGTCTCAAAAATAATCCCGGCTGACAGTGTAGGAGCCCTTAATAGTCTTTAAAATTCATTTTTTTAAAAAAATTGAATGAATGCTCAAAATAAAAGAAAGTAAGGAAGAATATTCACTCACACCAAGGTGGACCAATCTGTTCCTAGCACAGCAGTGCAGTGTCTCCCAGTAGCGTACTCTGGGTAGTCTACACATACACTCATATTCAGGAGGAAAGTTTAACCCCTGCATTTGCATTTGACAGTGTTCTTTTAAGTGTTGGGGTGTTTTAAATGGTACAGATGGTTGGGGACATCAGAGGAGTTTTGTAGTTCCCTACTATTTGTGACATTAAGGCAATTAGAACTCCACAGGGCAGATTCTTTGTTCTGACTGAGCTCTGCATGGAGAGGGACACAATGTGAGATGTGAAAGATGGCTATAACCATATTTGTTCTCTCCTATTCTGGGCTCAGCTGAAGGCCAGCCAGGCTCCTCACATAAGAGCAGCCCCATGTCTACTCTGCCTTACACTTGGCTGCCTATGGCCCCAAGGGGCTTTTCTGACTGCTGAGAATAGCTCTCTGGCCAAGTCCCCTATATGACTTTATTGTAGGGACCTGTAGTTCCCAGTGACCAGATTCACTGGGTTTGCAGCCCCTTTACTGCAGCAGAGCAGCAAAAGGGGCCATAATATAATGCAGAATCCAGCAAAATCCCCTCCTCGTCCTTATCAGAGAATGCTGATTCACCCAGCTGCTTTCTAGAGCAGGAAACACCCCAGGCTTTTGAACCTGTGAGTGATCTCGTCCTATGACTTTGCTTTATTTCCTCCATTCAGCTTCCAAGTCCACAGGACGAGCTTCCTTGCATGTAGCATTTCCAAGGTGAGATACAGCCATTAACCAGTCTGTTGTATTGTGATGGTTCTTTATGGCCCATCTGATTTTAGTAGTCCATCTGGATGGGAGGAGGGGATGTTTCCCATGCTTGGGTTCACAAGTACAAAGCAAACATTTTCAAAGTTATAAGCCAAAACTTACATATTTTCTTATAGCGTGGAATACAGACATTACAAGCGAGATTACTGCAAGCAGCAATTTACAAGTATTTCATAGTGTCTAAACGCTAAATACATTCTGATTCTATTCTGAGCAAAGCTAACATACAGGTGGACTGGTCTGCTCTCCAGCTATGAGTTTGTTAGTTCTTAGCTATGCCTGCAGCCTGGGCAAGAGCTGGCACCTGGTTTGCCAGCATCCCAGCCCCAAATTGAAGTGAATTTCCACTTCTCCCTCACCAACTACTTCTGTAATTGTTGGCCACATAGAATGGGAGTTCTCCATTTTTAACTGCATGTCCTCAGGGTAAAGTGAGCTGTAGTAAGGGATATGTAGGGCTTTATCCTACAGACTGCTGAACATCTCCTGCACGAGCATTCTCATCTCTCACCTACTTCAGTGGGCTTGGAGGGTATTCTGTGGAGTTGGGCCTATTTTTGGGACATAGTTAATTATATTTTCTTGCTTTAGGGGATGAGAGTTATGCCACTAGCATTACAGTGAATGACCAGTGACCTGAGAACTCAATTGGTAGGTTTTTCTCTCTCTGTGGCCTCGGGTATGAAACTTAATCACCCTGCCTCAGTTTCCCCATATGTAAAACAGTGATGACAAAACTTCACAGAAGAGTTGCAAATAGAGCTGAAGCCAAACCAGGAAGTTTAGATCCAGATCCAAAGCAAAACTTCTCCAAACTTTAAGAGAGGCTTGAATCCAACGTTCTGGTTTGACTCCACCTTACAGAAAATAGCCAGAATTACAAAGTTTGGGTCTCAATTTTCTTAAAGTTTGAAGGTCTGAGTCCAGTGTCCTGGCTCAGGCTCCCCATGCTAGTTGTGATGATTCATTGGTTAGTGTTTGTGAAGCTCTTCAGATGGAAAGTGCTACACAAGTGTCATTATTGGGAATAAAAAGAGACAGTCCTGTTCTGTCCCGCTGTTGGAAGGGTGGATAAATGTGATTAGTTAAGAAAGATCTTACCCCTGAGAACAGTAATACAGAAATTCAACATCATTCAAAATTTCCCCCCAAACTACTTAAAAAACACACTCCACCCTGTAAAAAGCCTTTTTTGTATTAAGGGGCATTGCTTCCCTTCCAGGGCACTCAGATACAGTACTATAGTGAGGAGAGTGGTATAAGAACCTGAATAGAGTCTTACATCAATCAGTCACATTCATCCTTTATAAATAGATCATTTTTGATAATTCTGGTTTTATCAGTTTGGGAAAAAATACAGAACTAATCTTATTTAAGAGAGAGAAATCCTCCTCCTAGGTCTTTTCACTGCTAGAGTTGTTGTCAGATGCCTCCTCACTCCTCTGAATGGAAGCAATAAGGAAAAGTACCTTACTATACATTTGCTTTCCTCTTGATAGTCAGGTGAAGCCGTGCAACGTAAGGGGAATAAAGACCAAGCAGATTCACAGTTAGACTGTACATACAGACTGTCTTCTGAACAAACACCAGTGAAAGTTCAGGGAGCAAGAGGTTAATATTTACCTGTGGCGGCCTCTGTAACAAGGTGCTGGAGAAGATTCCAAGCTGGTGTCTTCTGAATGCCAATGTAGCACAACAAAGTAAAGCAATATGAGGTGTAGCTCACTGTCACGGGTGATAGACTGAGCCCAGCTCCCGTGGACAGAGCAAATGAGCCCAATCCAGCTAATTCAAGAGGGCTGGGCTACAGCAAGGCCTATAAAGGGCTGGAGCAGGCTGAGCCTTGGGGAGGGAAAGCCACAGGAGTGCAGTGTGAGTGCCTGTGGTGGGTCCCTGGAGCAAGGGGCCAGAGGCTCAGGGAAGCAGCTATGTGGCTGGTACTCCAGGAAGGGGGCAGAGTTAGCTGAGACTAGGAGGCTGCCAAGAGCTGGAAAGCCAGGGATTCCCAGGAGGGGTGGCGCTGAAGCCTGGGGTCCCGACTGAGTTGACTGTGTTCTATTTGTTTGTTAATCTCCATTCTGAAAACAAACCTCCTTGACTGAGACTGAGCATGGCAGGGTGAGCTGAGGAGAAGTGATGCCTGTGGACCCTCCCCTCCTGATGGTTTGTTGCATCTGTTGGCAAAATGACTAACTGCAGGGAATAGCAACAGTGTCGATAGCCAACTATGAGATGTCACAAAATGGAAAAACAGCTGGTCACTCAGCACTGGCCCATTGAATAGAACAGCAGTTCTTTTTTTTACTGGGACTATTCATTTCACTTTTCCCACCTATACGTTTATAGACAGGAGTATGCAATGAGGCTGAGGGGAGGTGGCTTTGTATTTGTCCTAGAGGAGTGGTGCCAAATACTTGGTGGCTGGCGGACATGCACAAAGAAACTACTGTAAGTAAGCATATAGGTAGACTGAAAGTGTTCCAGGGATGAGGAGCAGTCAAAAAACTTGGGAAACTTTTGGGTTTTACAAGATTATAAAGCTCTGTTGAGCATTCTCATTGGCCTGAATAGTTACGTGTCTCCTATTATGTACTTCTCAACCAGGAACAAAGCCCCCTCTCTTCCCCCTAGAGATGGCTAAAATACCCAACACAATAAAGGAGAATGATTCAGTGAGAAAACTGAAACCAGCTAGGAAACGAGTCAAAAGAGCTCTCAGTCTCATTGGTAAAACTGAGAGCCGCAAAGTAGAGTGTTGTTCAGAAGATCAAAGCTTTGAGACTATGGTTATAAAGGCAACACTATTTCCATCATCCCACACCAGGTAAATACATGCAGGAGACAAAATCAATTTATCTGACAGTCAGTGCTATGCAAACACACCTTGGAGTGAGAGCGAGAATGGGGGGAAAGGTCTGCAGACTTGGAGAAAGGTGTTAAGGTGTGCTATGTTTAGTTTCCTGGGAAAGGAGATTGCTCTGTAATACTAATCCGTGTTCCTTGCTGGCTGCCAGAGGATCCATTTTGCCCCACCGGTTTTCTGCAAAATTTTTCCATTCTTCTGCAAAATGAGCAGAAATCACTCTTCCCTAATCTCTACAGCCCTTTAGTAGGGACATCTGAATTTATTTATTTTTTTTTTAGAACAGGCTGAAATTTTCCAAATTTTGATTTTTTTAAACATGAGATTTTCATAAAAATGTTGATTTCCCCCCACCCTGAAATCATAGATATGTTTACAATGACCCCTCTCCTGGGTTTCCAATCAGCTAGAGAGATGATTGGATTGTTTTGATTCTGAAAATGTCAACAAACCTTTAAAAGTTTGAAAAAATGGTAAAAAGAAGTATGATTTTTTTAACTAAAATTTGTCCCAGTTTTTCCAAACATCTCTAGCTGTTTTAGAACAGTATTTAGTGACAGTCACTTCTACTCTGGACAATATAGCTGACACCTCTTATGATGAATTCATATACAGTATTTTTTCAGTGATGTACTGCCTAGTGTTTTAACAAGGCGCTCCAACTAAAATGTCCTCAACAGCCTTTAATAAACCCCATTAACCCCATACATGTGCTGCACAGAAGACCAGCAGTGAGCAAAGAATGTATTCATTTCTTTATTCTTTTAAACAAAGGGGGAAAAAAAACCTTTCTGACAGTCATACCCAAGGAGGGAAATGACACCACCAAGGCAAATGCACTGATATTAAATGTTCTTACATTGTTCTTGAAAGCTATATTGAGTACATTGATAGTAGAACACAGTGTCCATCTTGTGTAATTTGAATAGAATTGGTAACCTTGTAGGGCCTCCCCTCTGGAAAATTATTGACATCTGTGAGAGAAAGGAAATGTTATTAGCCTTAGCCCATTTTACAGATGAGGAACTGAAGTACAGAGAAACTAAGTGACCCCTCTAAGGTCAGAAAGGAAACCTATCCAGAGCTAGGAATTGAACCTCCTGAATTCTAGTTCTGTGTATTAACCATAAAACCAGTCTTCCTCTTTTCTATCTTGTTGTAAACAGTATCCCTGAGGAAGAATCCTTGCTGACCACAATTGTATTCTTTTCTGGCCAGTCATTAACTGGCCCGCAGTTATCATGCAACATCATGACATCGTGTTGGAAATATCACATCATGATGTCATTGTCGTGCTGGATAAACTTTGAAAAGTAGCAACTCTTCAAGCTGCTCAGCTTTCAGGAAAGCCAGAAGAGGGCAAACTGTGTTGGTGCTTGCTGTGCTATTGAAATAGGTGAAATGTGGATGAAAATCTGACCTTCACTTTAGAGTGACTTCTGATTTATCATTGAGATGAATAGTTCTCAATCTACACTGCACTGTTTAAAGAGGTTTGCTCTGATCTGATACAGTTTGCATAGCTGCTGGCTGCACCAACAGGAGAACCTCTTCTCTAAACTATTTGCATTGGGTGTCTAGTGCTCATAATCCCAGATTTAATGTCAAATATTTTCTGCGAGGGGAATAAAAATGTCAATAGGAAGTGAAATGTGGTCTGATTAACAGTTAGACCTCTGCCTCATTTTTGACTGATGTGGTGTTTTACAAGAATAATATAGCTGATTCCTCTTTATGGATGGGCTCTGATGGAAATATAAATTAAGCAATTATTACGATTCTCTGAGGCTCATAAAAATAAACTGTGCTGAGAGATAGTCATATTTATTTTTGAATTGCTTTAAAAACAAGAAGTGTACATGGTAGTACTACTTTTTTTTTGAAGGAATGTCAAGATAAATATGACTTCTTAACATCCAAAATAAAATAGGGAAGCAAAGCAAACAAAAGTCTGTGTGTGGTGGGCAGTTCATGATCTCTGAGGCTGCATTTTGGCTTGGGAGTTCTGGAGTCCCTGATTTTCATGTGTTTTGTTAAAAATGAAACAAACAAAAAAAATACTGTCTATAACCTTTATAGTAGCACTGAGCGGTCTCATTCCATGGCAAAGGGCCTTTGGGCTACCCAAGCACTGTCCAAACACATAAGGAGGCACATGTAAGCGGGGGGAATAGTCCCGCTCTTGTGGGGAACTTTCCTGGCTTCTGCACTACCCCAGTGAAGTGGGCTAGCAAAAGGATCTGAGTCCTCGCTCCCACTTCCTTTACCCAGTGGCCTCCCTGCCCTTGAGGACTCCCCTTCCACTCTCCTGTCTGGCAGAGTCCTCATAACCTCAACAAGACTGGGCCCAGGATTCCTGGGGGGCTTGACCCCCAACCCTGCTTGGTCACCTAGGACGGGGGCTAGATGTCCCCCCTCCGGGGTACTCTCTCTGCACTGAGCACTTCTCTGACCCACTAACCGTTACATACAAGTTAAAACAAATGCAAGTTATTTAATCAACAATTAATTTTAAAAAGAATAAGGAAAAATGGGACAGATTAAAGGAAACACATCACCCCGCTCTGTGGCAGGGAACATCACAAACAGTGTCTCTGGAATGTCGGGGCAGGTCACAGTTTGCTCCTTGCAAGTCCCAGGCCTTCTTCTCAGGCCCTGGCTGTGATGCAGGGATGCTGTGGGTTGGACACTTGCTCTGGTGGTGGCCTCACGCTCTAGGTGGCAGGACCCTTCTTCCCAGTATCGCCCCCTCCCTGTCAGGGTTATGATCCAAGCCTGGCCTGCAGAGCCTCCTGGCTGACGCGTCTCCCTGTGCTGGGCCCACTGCCCAGGGTCCCCCTCAGTCTCCCCAGCTGCTCACCGCTACAGCTTCCTACTGCTACAGCCCCAGCTGCACCACTCTGTCTCTGCACTGCTGCTGCTGCTCTGCCTCCAGCTCCCTGGGCTGCTTCTTTGGCCCCTCTGGCTCTGGTTGCTGTAGCTCTGATCCCAGGACAGATCTGCTCTGCAGGCTGCTTCTGTAATTCTGCTCCCAGCACTGACCTGCTTCGTGGGCTGCTTTTCTGGCCCCTCTGGCTCTGGTTGCTGCAGCTCTACTCCCAGGGCAAGTCTGCTCTCTCTGGGCTGTGCCTCTGGCTTTGGGGCTGCAGCTCTGCTCCCAGGACTGGGGCTGCTTTCCCTGGGCTGCTTTTCTCGTCCCTCTGGATCTGGCCCAGCTCTGCTCCCCAGCTCAGCTTGGCCCCTGCTTTCTCCTTAGCTCGGCCCCACTCTGTCTGACCCAGCCAAATCCAGCTCACACAGAGGACGGGAAGCTCCCTAGCCTCCTGACTCCCTGATTAGCCTGCCCGCCCTGTCATTCAGGCTGACCTGGAGCATTGGCCTCTCCCCATTGTTCCTGGGGGCTGTCAGTCTCAGGGTCCTGATTCCCCATTGACCCTTCCCCCTTTTTAGATCTGGGAGCTAGCAACTAAAACACTCCCACTAATGTTAGTAAGGGGACAACAGTCGCCTTACACACAGTCCTTGTCATGAATTGCTCACAATCTCTTGACTCTTGATGTGTTTAAAGTTTTCTCCTGTGGGTGGTTGACTGCGATAGCGACACTGGCTCAGTGTTTATTGAGGACCTTGAGGCCTTCCAGCTTGAAACCTGGGTTGCATGGGAGGGACAGCAGAAACTCTCAGGATTAGTAGCACCTGTTGAGTGCTATGCAAAAGTATTTGCAAACATTTCTTCTAAGCCTGAGCTGCAGTTTTGGATCCCTTGATGTTTGCATGAACGGATTTTCTGCTTATACAAACGTTTGGAGAATGTCCAGTACTGCCAAGCCCTAGGGTTCCAAAGTCACGAGTCAAGCCCTAAAAAATAATAATCTTTCAGCGCTTTTTATTCACCTTCTGGTTTTCAACCCTTAAGATTTTACATTTACAAGCTTTCCTCTGCAGCCATGAAGGCTAGAAACTTACTTTTTTTTAATGAAAGCAGAGATTCTCATGTCACAATAGGTCCCCAGGAGCTGGGGCTTTAAGAAAAACACCAAATATAACAATGCTAACAATGAAATCGTGAGAGCTGGCAATGCTGAGTTTGTTCTTCATACAAAGGCACATACTCATGTGCAAAGAAACAAAGCTATTTTGTGCAAGAGGGTTCGCTATTCATGCTCACTATACATTGTTCTATTTAAAAAGTGGTGCCTTAAGTCAAGGCATTACTTCTGCTCTCCAATTCAATAACTAACTTTTTAGTAGCTAGTAGCACAGAAAATGAGTACTAAATAAGGGTAGTTGTGGCCATCTTGGTCTCAGGATATTTGAGAGACTAGGTGGGTAAGGTAATATCTTTTAACTTCTGTTGGTCCAATAAAATAAGTTATCTCACCCACCTTGTCTCTCAGATACTGAATAATGCAAGTTTGTAGTTCATGAAGAACCTCTAGTTAGAGATTTGTTCCCCAAAACTATTCTCTGAATAATTCTACATAGGGAATAGGCCCATGTAAATCTAAGCCTCTTCATGGATGATTCACAAGCAGAAAAAAGGCTTTAAAATATTTGTAGCAAATGTTCACAAAATCTGATTAATTAATCAAGGAAGCATGGCCTAGTGGATAGGGCATTAGATTAGGACTTGGGACTCCTGTATTCAATACCTGGATTTGCCTCAAACTTCTTGTGTGACCTTGGCAAGTCACAAAATGTACCTTGTACCTCGGCTTCCCTTCTTCACATGGGGTGTAGTGTGGCTAAAATCCATTCATGATTGTGAGGTGCTCAGATACTCTGGTGATGAGCGCTATATGTGGACCTAGACAAACAGAATTGAGCAAACTCTGTTATCAAGGTTAGTTTGTTGTGGGGACTGGAAATAGTTTCATGGATTCTCTGGCTTCTGGGAAAAGTCCTGGAGCTTATATAGCTGGTTTGAGACTTCTGCACAGTGGTGCTGCTGCTAAGATCTTTGCAGAAGCTGGGTCAGAAAAGCAGCTCTGAGGAAGTGGTAGCAGTATCTTTCTCACCTTCCTGTACCATTGCTGCTATGAGGCTGAGCTGGCCCTGGGATAGGAGTTTCAGTTATTATTATATAGCTTTCAGTTATTATTAATTCATTTTAAATACATTGCTTAAAAATACAGGATCTTTTGATTAAGTAATGTAACTTGTGACATCTGGCATGTTTATACTTTAAATTGTGACTTTTTTTCCTTTCTCTCTTTTATGGCCAGATCATGATAATTTGCATAATTTATTACAGGTTTCAGAGTAGCAGCCGTGTTAGTCTGTATCCGCAAAAAAGAAAAGGAGTACTTGTGGCACCTTAGAGACTCCTTTTCTTTTTACATAATTTATGTGACTACTCTTAGTAATAGCAAACCCCAGTTAATACTTACCAACTATTGTAACTAGTCTTGCAAACAACAGTGGAGATGTCTGCTAAACAGAGTAGGAGTTCATGGAGTCCATGTCTTTAGTTGTTGAAATGCACTGCTCTGCATCTGTTTCCTGGCAGTTGCCCCAGTTAA
The DNA here is from genome assembly GCF_009764565.3 of Dermochelys coriacea. NCBI lineage: Eukaryota > Metazoa > Chordata > Testudines > Dermochelyidae > Dermochelys > Dermochelys coriacea. The sequence continues at coordinate 152,479,012 of NC_050068.2, forward strand.
GTGGGTATGACCTTGAACTGGGTGCAGATGAAGTGGATTCTACCATTCTGAGGTTTCAGATATGGTGGGAGTGGGAAGCAACATTGTGTTAGCAAAAATTACAGTCATAGCGGGAGTCAGTTGATCTGGGTTCTGCCCTTTGCTTTGCCACAGGCTGTCTGGGTGACCTTAATTCAGCTACATTGTGCATATGCATTATGATGTAGTCTCTAATTACATGATCACATAGTATTTATTCCACAGGACACGTGCCTCATTTAGTGCACAGAATGGACAGTGCTCACTTAATGAGCAATTATGCCGTTTTTTTATCCTCATTGTTCAATGGGTGGCCACAAGCCCTATTTATTGGACACTATTCAACTCCTGTTGTGAAGACAGAATTATTAACTTTCTCATGGGCCTTTCTGTGGTGCTCATCCCTATAGTATCTTAGCGCTTCACAAACAGTAATGAATTTAGCTTCACAACACCATGATCAGGTGATGCAGTCCGAGTCTCTTCTTGAGCTCCTCCCTGGCTCCTTATCCCAGTGTCTCTGCCCAGCCAGTCCCAGCTATTTCAATGTACCCCAGCAGCACCTTGTAAGATCAGTCACCCTCGGTCCGCTACCCCTTTTCCCTCCACTGGTTCCTCATCCCAGTCTGCTTGTCCAGCCAGTCACAGTCTTCCACCCTCCCTCCAGCTCCTCATTCAATCTCAGTGTTCCAGTTTCTCTCCAACGAGAGACTGCTGAATTGGAATTAATTTGCAAACTGGATATAATTAGCTTAGGCTTGGATAGAGACTGGGAGTGGATGTGTCATTACACAAAGTAAAACTATTTCCCCATGTTATTTCTCCCTCCACCCCACACCCCACTGTTCCTCAGACGTTCTTGTTAGCTGCTGGAAATGGCCCACCTTGATTATCACTATAAAAGGTTTTCCTCCTTCTCCCCCCCCTTCCTGCTGGTAATAGCTCATCTTAAGTGATCACTCTCCTTACAGTGTGTATGACAAAACCCATTGTTTCATGTTCTCTGTGTGTGTATATAAATCTCCTCACTGTATTTTCCACCGAATGCATCTGATGAAGTGAGCTGTAGCTCACGAAAGCTTATGCTCAAATAAATTTATTAGTCTTTAAGGTGCCACAAGTCCTCCTTTTCTTTTTGCGAATACAGACTAACATGGCTGCTACTCTGAAACCAGTTTTTCTCACTGGCTCCCAGTCCCAGCCTTTCTGTCCAATCAGTCCCAGCCTCTCCTTGTCCTGACCAGTCTTACTTTCTGTCCCCCCTTTCCAGTCTCCTCACACCAGATTCCTTGCCCCAGTCTACTTCTTTGCCTCCCCCTGCTCTGGATTTTGTCCCCTCTGCATTCAGATCAGATGGTTTCCTCCTCCACACTGCCTGTGTGTCAGCAGGGGGGTCAATGGCTATGTTTACTCTGTAAAGAGACAAGGGGCTGGCCCAAGCCACTGACTCCGACTCCTGAGGCTCCAGCTAAGGGGCTGTTTAATTGCAGTGTAGACATTTAGGCTCCCGCTGCAGCTTAGACTCTGAGATCCACCAACCTCGCAGGGTCCTAGAGCCCAGGCATCACCCAGGCTTGAATATCTACACTGCAGTTTAACAGCCTCTTAGCCTGAGTCCCGCAAGCCCAAATTGGCTGGCACAGGCAGCCAGAGCTTTTAATTGAAGTGTAGACATACCCAATGAGAGCACAGGAGAGACAGGCTCCCTGCTCTCAGTCCCAGTGCCTGGTCCCACCTGAACTGGGATCAGTTGGGAGCGGCCATTGCAGGGAACTCTGCAGCAGCCCCAGTAGCCCTGGGCTGGAGTAGGCTCAGTCACTCAGTGGTGATGTCTGGTCAGCACTAGGAGCTGTCAGAGGCTCGACTGTACTCAGCCAGGAGGGAATGTTGGGAGATTTTAGCTGCTAAAGTCGAGGTCTCTGCTGAACTGTGCAAACTGTGATTTTTCAAAAGCTTAAAACTCGGCTGCATGTGGACAGATTTTCCCAGGGACAGAAAAAGGCACATCCCTGATATAAAGGTGATCCACTTGCCAAATTGCAACTCGCTGCTCCAAAACATGAGGGCACTGGAGCTGTTCAAAGGAAAGGTTGCCAGAATTTTTTAACGTGGGTGAAACAATGTATTTTCCCCCTATCCTTGGTCTCAGAAACAGCTGACCTATTTTGGCTGAAATTTAAAAACAAAATCAGCCTGAGACAGACTTGTGGAAAACTTGAACCCAAATGGTTTCAGTTTGGCAAAGTTAGAAACAATTAACACCAAGGTCGTATAATGGGAAGTGTCTTGCAATTTTAAACACAGGCAGTGCTAGCAGTCCTGGCTATAATATGAGTTCGGGCTGAGTATGCACCTCATCCTCTGGGGATCTGGCAGGGCCTATCCTACACCTCAAACAGGTAGGAAAAGGGCTTGCTTTTGGAAGTTCTTGGAGTTCTGAGAGTGACTCACCTTTCACACACATTCTCTCTCTCTGAAAATATTTTCCCATCACATCTGATTGTGAAACGACAAAAATTCCAAAGTCCACAGGTTAATTTTAGCTCCTACTGTGTCTAGAAACATAGGACAGCCCTGTTGCCAGGCTCAGCAGAAAGACACAGGACTAACTGGACATGGGGAGGCTACCTTCTCAGCTCTCCTTCCACGTCATGACTGAGGCACATTGGCAGCACTCACCTGCCTCAGCCATGCCAGTGCTCTCATCTGGCCCCAGTCAGCAGCACATCCAGTTGCTTTAAAATGCAGGGAGAGCATCAAAACAGTTTTGAGTGTCCACCTGAGACAAGGAAGTTCGAAGCATGATTACTGGTCACAATGATTGCACAGAAAAAAGGCCTGGGGAAGGAAGTGGTTTGGTAGCTTTCTTCTCTGGCTGCTTGCTGGCTCTGTAATGGGGGGGACTGTTAAATGATTCTGCACAGCCCTGCCAGTCTTTCTCAGCCAGATTACATAGAAGTTTTTACACAGTCCAGTGAAGTGTCCTGTAGCCTCATTGGGCAAATGGATTGGACAGTGGCAGTGACCCGGGGATCATGAGGCATCACTGGCTGTTACTGCGGTTCCATATGTTGTCTCCTGGAATCCTAATGCTGCTGCACTCTGGCACCATTCCTCCTCCTAGGGCTTGGCTACACGTGCAGCTGTAGAGCGCTGGGAGGTCAACCAGCCTTCGGAGACCGCAGCCGGGAAAGCGCTGCCGTGTGTTCACACTGTCAGCTGCACGCGCGCTGGTGTGGCCAGATTAGCAGCTCTTGCAACGTCATGGAGAGCAGTGCATTGTGGTAGCTATCCCAGCGTGTAAGTGGCTGCAGCCTGCTTTTCAAAGGGGAGGGCGGAGTGTGACAGGGATGTGTTGTGTGTGTGTGTGGGGAGAGACAGTGGGTTTGGGGGGGCTGAGAGTGTGTCAGCATGCTGTCTTGCAAGTTCAGACAGCAGCAGACCCCCCCCCCCACCTCTCTCTCTCACACACACTCACAGCGACAGCATTCCACACTAATGATTGCTTTGTCCTGGAGCAGATAAGCGTGCCGGCTTTGAAAGGGGGATATTCGCATTCCTAAAGCCGATTCCAAAACAATGACAAGAGTGGCCACTTGACTTCAGAGGATTATGGGACATTTCTGGAGGCCAATCACAGCACAGTAATGCAACACCTCGTTCACACTGACGCCCAGGCGTTTCAGCGGGGGTGCAGCAAGTTTTATGCATCTCGTGGGAGTGGATTACCAGGAGCGCTCCAGCTGCAGAGTCTGGGCGCTCTAAGTGCCTTGCCAGTGTGGACATTTTGGGAGTTAGGGCACCTGGGGCTGCTTTCATGTGCTGTAACTTGCAAGTGTAGTCAAGCCCTTAGACGGCCTGTCGTGGCAGCATTTTACAGAGAGAAGCTTGTCTCTTCTGCTGGGCATACTTGCCTCATGGTTTTTAAATGTTTGTTTCTAAACAAACCTGAAAACTGAGGTGAGAAGTGCAGCTCTCCTAGCTCCTGGGCTCTTACACTAGGGCTATGTCTACACTGCGCACTTTGAAGTGGCACAGCTATGCTGCCGCAGCTGTGCTGCTGTAAGGTATGCAGCGTAGCTGCTCTTTGTCAGCCGGAGAGAGCTCTTCAGCCAACAAAATAAAGCCACCCCCTACAAGTGGTGGTAGCTTTGTTGGTGGGAGAGCATCTCCCACATGGGCGCTTTTCATCAGTAAAACTTTTATGGGGGTTTTTCACACCCCTGACCGACAAAAGTTTTACCAACAGACGTGCAGTGTAGACATAGCCTAAGGTTACGACTCCCAAAGAATTGCAACTATCCTCCCTTTTTTGGGCTAAAGAGGAGAGGAGATGCCTTGAAATTCTTCTTTTGTGCTGTAAAGTGGGGTCAAAGATTAGAAAAGACTGAGAACCACGGTCCCAGCCAGCTGCTGGGTGGTTACCAGCTAATAGCTGGAGCCATAGCACTGCAAACTCTCAGTGGTCACCATTGCACCAGTGAAGTGTTCAAAGGAGGGCTGGGGTAACTTCCTTGCTACTGGTTGAATTCAGCACCTCTCTGGCTGCTGCTAAATAATCCCTGTCACAGCTGATTCCCAGAGACTATTAAACATGCTTCCAAATAGGGATGTAAAAGATTAACTGTTAACCTTAACTGTTAACCAAAGCAGCCCCAGCCGTACTGGCCCCAGCCTCACCAGCAGATTGGCCCCAGTCCCAGCAGCGCCAGCCAGTGGGATTGGCCTCAGCCACTTAATTGGTTAATTGTTTAAACGACATATTTTTAATAATTTAAACAGTGATGTTTTTAAACGGTATTTTCATCCCTACTTCCAAAGAGCACATTGCTTGCTTTGCAGCACATAAAATTTCATCAAACAGCAAACATTTAATATAACAAAGAAATCCCAGGGTAGGATATAACGGGCCTCGCTCTCCAAAGTCTCTAGCCCAGTGTTTCTCAAACTGGGAGTCCTGATCCAAAAACAGGTTGCAAGCCTATTGTAAGGGGGTCGTGGTATTGCCACCCTAAATCTGCACTGCCTTCAGAGCTGCGCATCCAGCCAGCAGCCTTCGCTCTCTGGCTGCCCAGCTCTGAAGGCAGTGCGGCCGCCAGCAGCAGAACAGAAATAAGGGTGGCATGGTATGGGAAGGAGGTCCTCACCGCCTGAAATATTTTCAAAGGGGGTCCCAGCAAAAAAATGTTTGGGAATCCCTGCTCTAGCCCTTCTACTTCCATTTCAAAATTACACATGCTGAATGCTGGGTTCCTCTCAATATTGTCAGTATGGGCCTGATCCAAGCCCACTGAAGCCAATAGAAGGTCTCTCATTGAGTTCAGAGGGCTTTGGATCAGGCCCTCTATTCTTCCAGAGCAAAGTGTGAATATTTCCAGGAAAATGCAGATGAAAATGCTTGATAAGTGCTGCTGCCTCCTTCCTTGGTTAGGAAGTAAGAATAGATATGTATATGTGGGAAAACAAATGAAAAAATTCCCTAGTTGCTACCCTCTTCTCTGCGTGAATTCATTGTGTACACACAGTTTGTCACATGGTTACAGGGCAAAATGTTTGTAGGATCCCCTTGTTTAAAATCGTGGCAGAATTTTGCTCCAATGTATTGTGCTTGCTGCGTGAAGAGAGGTTGAATGTGTTTGCCCTCCAGCATGGAGTGATTTCTGTTTTCATGTGAAATGAACATTTGCTAATTATTCCCACACTATTCAGAGACTAGCCCTTTTGCAGAGACATGGCTTGCCTTTCCTAGCTGTACAGTACTGACCTGAGAACATTGCGCCTCTTCAAAATATTTGCATTTGATGAATGGTGATTTCTTTCCCTCCCGGGTAGGGGTAAAGCAACTGGAAAATCATCTACAGAAATGCCTATGGTAGGTTTTCAAACACTGAACATGGGAAGTCTAATGACAGTCCCTTGAGAACAGAAAACGTGTGTAACATACTGCACCTTTATGGGTTAACCCAGACAACATGCAGTTTGTCTTGCTTGAGCTGGAAATGGCAGGATCCCAATGGGATTTACGGCTCCTCCTTAATGATAACTCATTATAGTGGCAGCAACCAGTACTGCTGAAATTCAGACTCTGTCAAGGTTTCTGCGGTGGAGTAGAGCGCTTGTTTCAGGCACTGGTGATGATGTAGCCATGATGCTCCAGCCATCTCTGATATTTGGCCAAGCTGCTCAGAGTTAGGCTAGGAAAGGTTGGGGTTGTAATTTTTTTTTATTCAGCTGAGAATAAATTGTGGAGGGATTTTTGTATTAAATGCCAGAGTTGAAAAATAGAATGAATTGAATTTAACGGGCTTATACTGCTTATTTGCTCTTCTGTTGCCATGGAATTCCACTGAGAGCCTGGAACTAACCAATCGGGGGTTAGGGAAGGGGATCTTCTTTTGGGGGGGGAGGGTAATTATATGGCATACATTTTCCAAAAGATTGTCTGTTGTATATCTCACAGGGTCTAAAACAATGAACTTAAAAATCCTTCATGATATACTCTGAGCTGCCAGCTACCCCACCTCCTGCCGTTCCCCAACAGGCTCCTGCGTGAGTGTTGTGGATAGGCTTTGTGGTGAGATATGCATTGCTAAACGCATCCACTTCTTATCAGAACTGTAAAATTGGAGAAGTACCACAGGAAAGCAATTAGCATCGATGCATCATGCATTCAAAACCAGTGCTGCCAAAACATCCTCCAGGAGGCTGAGTGATGTTAACCAAGAACATGGCAAAAAATGTACCACTTGGGTGAAACTAACCCCAAAGCAGTGACCCACACAAATGCTCCAATTAAGCCCAGAATCAAAGGGCAAATCCATGCCCCCGTTCCACAGCCACAGGGATCCCTGTGGCAGGGGAACCAGTGTGGTTGTACTGCACAAGGATGTGAGATATGAGCGGGCTGGCTTTGAGGGAGCTGTACAAGCAGTGCACACCCCTTAGATGCCCCTTGCCTGAAAACCATTATGTCCTGTCTACACTACTAGAGACAGGGCAGTTATGGGATTGGGAGAGGAAAATAAGAAGGGGGTCCTTTGCTTCCACAGCAGGGTTGCATTGGAGCAACAGAGGGCTACTTCAGTCATGACCCTGAAGTACCCTGTCTGGTTAAGAAGCTAAGATAACCTCGCTGGCACCTGACCAAAATGACCAATGAGGAGACAAGATACTTTCAAAGCTGGAGGGGAGGGAGAACAAAGGGTCGGTCTGTCTGTGTAATGCTTTTGCCAGGACCAGATCAGGAATGCTCTTCAGAACTTCTGTAAAAAGTTAGTAAGCAATCTAGCTAGAAATGCGTTAGATTTTCATTTGTTTAAATGGCTGGTAAAATACGCTGTGCTGAATGGAATGTATATTCCTGTTTTTGTGTCTTTTTGTAACTTAAGGTTTTGCCTAGAGGGATTCTTTATGTTTTGAATCTGATTACCCTGTAAGGTATTTACCATCCTGATTTTACAGAGGTGATTTTTTTACTTTTTCTTTAATTCAAATTCTTCTTTTAAAATCCTGATTGCTTTTTCATTGTTCTTAATATCCAAGGGTTTGGGTCTGTGTTCATCTATGCAAACTGGTGAGGATTTTTATCAAGCCTTCCCCAGGAAAGGGAGTATAGGGCTTGGGGGAATATTTTGGGGGGAAGATGTCTCCAAGTGGGCTCTTTCCCTGTTCTTTGTTTAACACGCTTGGTGGTGACAGCATAGGGTTCAAGGACAAGGCAAAGTTTATACCTTGAGGAAGTTTTTAACCTAAGCTGGTAAGAATAAGCTTAGGGGGTCTTTCATTAGGTCCCAAAATCTGTACCCTAGAGTTCAGAGTAGGGAAGGAACCTTGATAGGGCAGTTGTGGGACTGGGAGAGGGAAATAAGAAGGGAGTCATTTGCTTCCACAGCAGGGTTGCATTGGAGCAACAGAGAGCTACTTGAGTCATGACCCTGAAGTACCCTGTCTGGCATAGGCAGTGACTCCATAGGTACTCTGGAGCTGGAGCACCCACGGGGAAAAAATGGTGGGTGCTGAGCACCCACCGGCAGCCCCCCCATTAGCTCCCCTCCTGCCCTGCAGTGTTTGTCGCGCACCTGCAGGCTCTGCTGATCAGAACCTCCTCCTCCCTCCCCGCGCCTCCTGTCTGCCATGTTTAGCTGTTCCATGGCATGCAGAAGGTTTTGGGAGGGACAGGGAGGAATGAGGGCGCAGCACACTGCAGGGAGGGGGTGGGAATAGGCGAAGTGGTGTGGAGCAGTAGCAGAAAGAGGAGAGATGAGGCCTTGAACGAAGGGGTGCAGTGGGGGCAAGGCCTGGGGCAGAGCCAAGGGTCAAGCACCCCCCAGCAGATTGGAAAGTCAGCGCCTGTGCTCTCTGGAGCGGGTCTGCCGCTGCTGTTGCCTAAAGAAAGGCGAGAGGAGGGGAGGAAATTCCTTTTTCCTGTCCTCAGTGGGCATGGTGTTTGGTTGCTTATTAATGTGATTTTTGTCTGTTATTTATACTGTGTGGCCCCAGTCAATATCGAGCCCCATTGCACTATGCACTGTACTGTCATATTGTAAAAGATAGTCCTTGCCCCAAGCTTACAGCCTAAAGTTTGGAACCTGTGTCAGGATCTATTACCACTGACCCCTGCACCTGTACAAAGTCCCATTAGCTTCAGAGGAATCCCCACAGATGCAGGGGATCATGCTAATAGATCGCCAGGCAGAAGTAAGGCCTGAATCTGGATTTGGCCTTACGGACACAGGCTATGTGGACAGCCTGCTGCAGGTGTTCTGCACAGGGGTGGACTGACCCCTTGTGAGAACAGAAAGACACAGAAGCGGAAATGGACTCAGGAAGATATTGAGAGACAAGTTCTGGAGGTAAAATTTTGTGACCTGGTGCTCGGATCAGAGCCAAGCAAGACTGAAGCACTATGGGACCAGGCCTAGGGCCCTAGATCCTGGGGTTAAGTGATTACATCAGAATTGCAGCTTACTTTCTTTTTAATTAAATATTCTGGCTCAGATGGTTGCAAAGAAAAGCTTGAAAACATGAACTGAGTACGACTGATGCAGTGACACCTGCCTGAGTCTGCTGGTGGCCTGAAACAATAGATCAGAGACAGGGAACTGCCCCATCATTAGAATGGGGTGGTAAGGTCAAGACCGACTGCTCTGGAGGGGCCTCTCCAACATCATCCTAGCAGTGAACTCTGTGTGAGTGGGAAGGAAGAGTGCCATGGGCCCAGCACACCCACCCAACCAGATACACCCAACTGCTGGGCTAAGCATTGAGGTCTTCTTGCTACCACCCTGCCTGTTCAGGATGGGAGATGCTGGCTGCTACCCCTGCTGCTCCCAAATGAAGGGAGGACATTGCTGTGGCTCCTGGAGTCGCTTACCACCACTGGGTGGGGGTGAGACCATAGCATTAGAGAAGGAGCACAACTGTGGTGGATGTGTTGGGGAGAGGGCGGGCAGGTTGTGGTGTGTCTAGGCCCTCAAATTGTCTTCATCTGAGTGTGGACCCAAGGTCTTGAGGAAGTGGGCTGCATCAAGCAGAAACCATTTTGGATCCCAGCTCTTCTTGTCTGTGTCATCCTCCAGAAATCCCCAAATGCCTTACCTGTTCCTGGATGGGAAAGCAGATGCTCCTTCACTCTGCCAGCCAAGCTAAGCTGCCTTCTCTGCCCTCTTGAATTCCAGTGATGTGCTGTCAGTAAATCTTCCGCTAGAGTTTCCCACAGAAGAACTGAGGAAGAACAGAGATTTTCTTAATGTACTTTGGATGTCAAAAGCTTGCTGGATCCAGAAGACATTTTACAGCACAAAAATAAAGCTCAGTTGGTAAAAGCTTGAGTACCTACCTTCATGGCTCTAGGTTTCCATCCTTGCCTAAAAGTCAGAAGATTTGACTTCATAAACTGTGTACCCACTGCCTGGTGATAAAAGAGGCTGCGCAGGTCTGATAAGGTAGATATGCAGGTCTGATAAGGCAGATGTGCACATCAGCCTAGGCCACTGGAGGAAAGAAAAACTGAGTCAGAATGAAAAAGAAAAGATTAAAAAGGAGAATGAGAAAAAGATTTGGGGTGGGGAGAAGTCACCATATCTCATGCATGATGTTAGGTCTATGGAGTCTGTTTTGTAATGATTAATATAATGAACAAGGGGCTCACAAAAAGGCTGCTAATGCTCACAGATCAGAAGTAGAACGACCGGTGAGCTGCAGCTGTTTCAGTGGCTCTCTGAACAGCAGGCTCTTGTTGAATGAGCCCCATGGTTGTTTATCTTCATCATGGTTCTTTATTTCAAGTTACTTGTTGTCTTTCCTATATTTTGACTGTCTGTCTTTATGCGTAGAAATATCTGATGATGGATTTTTTTTTTGGAGTAGCCTCCTTTCCCTTCTGCTTCTACATCACAGTGTAGCCCAAATCACCACAATATGCAACTGCAAGGGGCTGCCAAAATTTTAACAAGTTTTCCCCCTATAGACTCATAAACACAGGGTCCCAGGGTGTGCTGCAGAGAAAAGGGCTGGGAGACTATTTATTTTCCCCATTTATACAGAAATGCTTTTTCATACTGATAATCAAGGAGAGAGGCAAACATATTAAACTATGTCCTTTGGACAATATGCTGAGTCTATAGATAGCACTGCACAGCATTCAACTTGTGTAATTTGAAATATGTGTGTAAGTGAAGACCTTATAGGGCTACAGAGTTTAGCCTTCGTTGGTGGTTTTTTTTTTTTAATATCTTGTCTTTGGGCCAATCTGGTCTATTTCCAAGGCAAAACTTCCAACTCACTTTTGGGAGGCAATAAGATCTGGAAGAACGTGCAGGGGGCAGGGAGCGAGAGAGGCCTGAGTTCTAGTCTTGGCTGGGCCAATGACTAGTTGTGTGACTCCTTGCAAATTGCAGTTTCCCCACTTGTGAGATCAAGATAGTATGGCTTATCTCACAGGGCTGTTGCATTGATTAGTTAGGCCATGTTTACGTCAGCAAGCTTCCAGCGGCATAGCTGTACTGATGCAGCTGTTCCACTGTAAGATCGCTCGTGTAGCCACTCTGTGCTGAGGGGAGGGAGCTTTCCTGTCAACAGCGCTGTGCACTTTACCACTTATGTCAGCAAAATTTACGTTGCTCGGGGTGTGGAAAAAACACCCCCCTGAGTGACATACGTTTTGCCGACATAAGTGGTAGTGTAGACATGACCTTTAGTTAATCCATTCACAATGCTTCAAACATGGAAAGTGCTGTATAAATTCTAGGTTGTATTTTTTTCTCATGAGTCCCAGCTGCCCAGTCTGGTGGCAGAATTTTGACAAGGGACTTCTTATCACATGCCCACTCAAGAGCCACTTCAGGTCACTGCTTTTCTGAAACCAACACAGCTTGTTCAACGGGCGCAAGAATGTTACACATGGAAATTCATCAGCTCAGATTGAAATACAGTCAAAGGGCCTGATCCTCAGCTGTTATAAATTGGCATAGTTCCATTGACTTCAGTTGAGCGAAGCTGATTTATGCCGGCTCAAAATAGGATCTGGCTCAAAATGTCCATATTTGTTAATATTTTAATATAACAGGACGCTTTTTGTATAGTTTTAATTTGCTTTAGCTGTTTGTTTGTTTGTTTTTTGTTTTAAAAAATGACACCCTGAGAAGCCTAAACATATCATCCCTCATTCCACCAATACCAATTTTTTTTTCTATTTGAGTTGTCATTTAGAACACTTCTTTGGTTGTCATTTTTATGCAGCGCCCAGATTAAAAGTGTGCATGATATTTCTCACAGGCCCTACAAGAAATGTTATTTTAAATTTTATGGGCAAGGTATCAAAAGCAATGAATGCTCTCCTTATAGCCATAGCTAAGCTATTAACTCTACAGGTTATGTTCCACTACTCATCCACCCACCTACCCACTCAGGATTTATAGTCACAAAGAGGGCCGTGTAAAGAGGGCGCAAACCTATGTACTCCACATTGCATGACTCACTCGGCACCTCTAAAAATAGGGGGTAAGTAGGCAGGAATATAAGCCCAAGTGTGCAAATGGCAGTCTCCTAAGGAGAATCTGTATGGGCAAATGCCATTTGAGTCGGGCAATACTAGATGACTGAAACCTAGAATTCATAAAAAAAGGTTGCCTAGAACCGAGGCCTCCCTTATGCCCTCTCTCAAAATAACACATGAAGGTGAACAAAATAATCACAACTCCTTGTGACTCTGGAAGTGTGGCCATTGTGCCATGTTCCTTCCAGTGCAGATAGGGATGTGGAGCAACTGTGGGAGGGTCAGAGCTCCATTGTGCTATGCACTGTATATATGAGTAATAAAGACAATCCCTGACCTGGAGAGCTCTCAGTCTAGAACCATGACAAGACGCAACAGTTGAATGAAGCAGACAAATGGAGGGAGCTAGGGTAACAGGATGAGGTAGCAGTAAAATGAGCATGTTGTAGTCTTGGCTCACGAGCTGTATATCTGCTGTCAGCTGGAGTGTTCTGGTGGCACAAGGAGGGACTTAAAGAAGGACTTCGTAGATTTCAGTGGGGAGTTTTCTCCAGACTCTTGGGGCAGCCTGGAAGAAAGTGTGACAATGCTTGTGGGAGAAATGGACTCATAAACGATAAAGATGGGCATTGCTGACAGAGTGAAGGTAGGGTCAAAGCACAATATGACTTAGATTGGATACATTGGGTGGGGTTAAATCATGAAAGGCCTTAAAGATGAAGACAAGAAACATATGGGTGATGGGGGGCCTAAGAAGGGGTTGATGTGATCAGAACAAGAAGTCAGGAAGATCCATGGTTTCAGAGTAGCAGCCGTGTTAGTCTGTATGCTGCATCCGATGAAGTGAGCTGTAGCTCACGAAAGCTTATGCTCTAATAAATTTGTTAGTCTCTAAGGTGCCACAAGTACTCCTTTTCTTTTTAGGAAGATCCATGTCATTCTGATTTCATCTGAGTCATTCAGTTACATTTATTAATGAGTGTACAGCTCTTTGGGTGCTATATACATTGGGCCATGTTCAGCTCCAGCATAAGTAGGTTCAACTCACACCAGGCCAGATTCCTATTTATACAACTGTTAATCCAAAGTAACCTCATGAAAGTTATTCTGGGTCTATTGCAATGTAATGTCTATTGCAATGTAATCTAATCCTACTAAATGGTAAATTGAAGGTGGCCAGCACCTTGCAGGGTCAAGTGTAAATGATCTCAGAACCCAGCCCAATGTGAGTTATGCCAGGGCTGAATTTGCATCTGTAAGTGCTAAATATTATTACTATTTTATTTATTATTGTTTTATGTTGGAGATTTTAGTTGCACACAATTGCATACATTCATATTCATTATAATTAACCAAATTACTTGCCCATAGCCTTTTTGTGCATCCAGCCTTTAAAACCCAGAAGGCATTTTTTGACCAGATTGTAACAATTTTAAACATTATAAATATTTTGTCTCAGAACAACTGACAGAGTCTCTGCTTTGGGTTATCAAAAGCCTGGTTTTAGCGGATTTTAGTACTTACATGGAAGTTTTCTAAAAGAAACCACCTTCTTTGAGCATTCAAATCAGTGCAGCATCTTTGCTCTCTGCCGTTCTGGTGAGACAGCACCGAATTTTGTTTTTCTTTGCAATTGTGCTGAAAGGGTGCTTGTGCTTACAAGACTTGTGTGCAGTGATAGATAAAAAACCATCTGCTACCAGTGACTTTTGAGACATGGTATATTTACAAACCTTGTTAGTTTCCATGAATGTGTCATGCCTGCTTTAGGCCCTTATGGACAAAGTAGGGCTGTAGGAAGGGTATTCTCCTTTCCTTTCCCCTAAGAAGAAAAGGCCTCTTTTTGTAAAAGGTAGCACATACATGTGAGAGTCCCAGGGGGTAGGAAGGAGCATCCGGTAATTCACCAAAAGTCAGTCTTAAAAGTGGTAATCATGGCCAGGATGCTATAAAGTCCTTCCCTATAGTCCAGCAACAGGCTGGAACTTGACAGACACATCAGTTTTGCTCTTTGTTTTTATACAGTGTCTTTTCCTACTCATAACGGGTAATGCTGGGGGAGCGTTGTTATGTAATTCCTGTGCTACTCCAGTGCATCATTAATTCATCACCGTATACTTGCGGGAAATAATCATTTCTTTTTCCAGAAGACACTACAATGCACAAAACCTTGATTGTTAAATAGAGCCCAATTGTTACAGAGCCCTGTCACTTGAAAAAGGATCTGAGGGATGATTCTGTGGCATTTCTAATCACAAGGTGTCTGCTAATGACATGAAAAAGTTGCATAGCAGTTTGAAAAGTGCTTTTATTACTTCTGAAAAGGTGGGTTATTCTTAAATGCCTTTCTTTTAGACTAAATGCAATATTTATAAAGGGATCATATTTCTTTCATGGTGTTTGGAACAATTTTCTTAAATTTTTTGGACTAACAAAATCAGCTAATAATACTTCAAAATTTCCAGCCAAATTTATAGTCTGTGTTTTACATTATGGTCCAACCCTGTTCCTCCATTGTTACTCAGTCCAGAGGACATCACAGAGAAGTAGGTAAGCCTCAGCATCTCTTCATGTGGTAGTTATTTTGGAATGAGTCTGTAGATTATCATTAAAGGTCCATGTAGGGTAGGCAGTAGCTAAACCTTATGTAATACCTCTTACTCAATTTAAATTGAACACTGGCTGTAAACATGATAAACATGCATATGTCAGTAGTCAGAGGGCTTGAATCCCTATTCCATGCCAGTGCCTGTTTCTGTAACAAGGGCTTTTACTAATCCTAATTCAATTACTTCAGTGATTGACTGAAGAACTAGATGTACTCACAACAAATTGATTATATTAAAAACATCCCCTATAAGGATTTGCTCAAGTTTGGGCCAGAGATATTACAGACAAACCTTTTGAAGTATAGGCATAGGTGCTAGAACTAAAGGTATAGGGGGTGCTACTGCACCCCCTGGCTTTGAGTGGTTTCCACTATATACAGGGTTTACAGTTTGGCTCAATGACTCTCAGCACCCCCACTAAACAACTTGTTCCAGCACCCCTGAGTGTAGGATTCACCCAAGAATATTATACATACTCTGTGTTTGTTTGTTTGTTTGTTTGTTGAGCTTCCACATCGAATACCAGGCCATATTCACTGGTTGTTTATGGCATATTTGTTTATGTTTCTTTAACATCTTTTCCATAAACAGTGCCCTCCCCATTAAGAAAACATACACTGTTGCTGTATTGTGTAATGCATATAGTATATACTATACACAACACTACAGTGTACTGCTAATAGAATGTATAAAGCTATCGGTGTGGAATTCTGCTGTATTTTTATAAGGGTTCCAAAAGTGCTACAGCAAATTCTTCTCCCACAGTGAACTTGTAGTGTAGATGGCTCAAGCCATCAGCTAGTGGCCCCAGGTCTCCTGTAGGAGCACTTTAGTGATAATTGGCTCATATTCTTTTCCTTGAATCATGGAGCTGATATCTGCTGGCTCTCTTGACATGTAAGTTCCTCTTGTTTGGCACCCGCAGTGAACGCCAAGAGATGCAACTGAACCACTTTACCATTTACAGCAGTGTTTCTCAAGCTATCTGATGTGGGGGACCGGCAAATTTTTTTTCCAATGTGCGCGCAGACCAGCAGCCAATGGCTTGCGGACCGGCACCAGTCCACGGACCACCACTTTGAGTAGCACTGATTTAGAGCATTTCTTTGACACCTCTACATGATATGTAACTTCTATGCCCATTTATGGTGCCACCGAATTTGGCCCTTGCTTGCTTTAGTTTCTCATCTTATGCTTGAACGCTAGGGTTTGTAAACACTCACATTCGCCAGGTGGGGAGCACGATGCCAAACTCTGTTGTGTCATCACCCTAGCTCCATGCTTGACAGAATATAGCACTGTACAACATGTGCAATATGTCAAACAGACTCCTATGCCCTTTGCATTCTAAAAGTGTGGTAGGTCTCATATAGTACACACACACACACACACACAAAAAAGTAAACCCAGAATGGTGGGAGTGTATTCCCATGAGGCACCAAGCACACTCAACTTCCATTGGCTCCCAGGGAGCTTTAACTACCCCACACTGCTGGGCCTTATAGCCGAAATGCTTCACCCAATAAGTTGTTTTTTAGAGCATTAGTGAAGTAGGGAAAGGACGGGGCTTAGTATACATTCAAGTGCAAACTGTTGCTGGTATATGGAATGGCCAGCCTGAAGGCCTGGAGCCTAGAATGGACAAAGGAGACAACGGTGTGGTCCAAGCGTTACCATCAGCAGGTGAAAGGCAGAGACATAAGTAGGGCTAGAGTTACTTGGCCTTTAGTGCAGTCAAAGAATGGAAGCCAATATACTGATTGAAATAATGGAGAAGCACTTGGAAGCTGTATAAACCAGTCTGTAATGTGGCTGATGCAGTCATGCAGCACTCTTTGATAGACACATTTAGGAAGCAACAGCATTAAATATATGTAAACAAGCTGTCTCAGCACTAAAATTTTGTTACAAACTAATTAAATTCTGTCATCAACTTTAACTGGCAGCCGTGGCTCACAGCCCTTCCATTCCTATTGTTTCATGAGAATAAAAACATGCCTCATACTATTTCCTTCTGAAGATTGATGGAAATCTCTTCCCTGTTCCTCTCACCCTCTAATGAGGCCGAAAGACACCTTCAATATCCTAGATAGCAGGGAGGCCAGTCACATTTACGTTCATCAATCTTGAGAGTTTTGGATTGCTGAAAGTTTGTTCATTTGCTTTGTGGGCCAAAGAGCAAGTGGGAGGTCCATAAAAACGTTTAATCTAAATGGATCAGAATGTGTATCAATATACAAGGTTGGTGTTGCCCCTTAGGGATCAGGGATCACGCCACTCCTCCTGGGGAGCAAGAGGTAATATTTCCTTAGCAAGCTGTTGTTTGGACTTCTGTGCATACCTACTTCTACTCGGGTGGGGTAGAAAGCATATAGAGCAGATGCCTGTACCTGCACTGATGCAGCCTTCATCTGAGTCATTCTGTTTTCTGCGAATATACTCCTACTCAGAACTACTGCTTCGACCCATCAAATTATAGACTGATCTTGTCCACTTGGTTTTCCTTACGTTTATTTCAGTAATGGACAACATCGGTCTACGACATCTCTCGTCTGTGGTGTGATCTGCGCTAATGTCATTTGTATAACTTTTATTTTCAGTCACTGTTCTTTCATGGAAATGTCGCTTTCATCTGAACACTCGTTGATTTGTAGTGGAGCATTCACTTTCTGTATGGCGGCTTTTCATTGCCAGTCATTCTCAATTGTCCACATGTCATGGCCTCCATTTTGGCTGATACTATGGGGACTGAACCAAAGATCTCCAGAGCGAAAAGCACAAGCTGCTGCAGCGTGAACTAAGGCTCCAAGCTGTCTAGCTGCGTTTAGTAACAACTCCTATCCTCTGCGGATCAAACTGGTAACACACTCGCCGCTGAGTTACCCAACGATGGGATTGTAGCGAAAAAAGCTCATCACCAGGAGTGCAGAAACAAAATGCAGCATCTAAAGCAAATCTTGATGAATACAATAGGCCAAGGTTTCATTTACACCAGTGTAAATCTGGGGTGCCTGTTGACTGAAGCCAGCATAAATGAGATTGGAATTTGTGCTGCTGCTCTTAAGATCATCTGCCACATCCAAATAAAAACTGAGTTTGAAATCTAGTCCTGGCCAGTGTTAGACCATAAGAGCGTGTCTCCCTCCTGAGTAATAAGTGTATGAATTAAAAAACAAACCTCACAGGAGCACGTCCGGGTGATTAAGAGGCATTGAATGCTCGGCTCAAGCAGGTCCTGCCTTTGACATATTATTTACTGTACATCAGGAAAATAAAATCGTGCCGTTTTTAAAGCTCCCATTTGCTCCAGCAGAGATGAGAAGGCTCCAGCTCATTATCAATCGAATGACTGCTGCTCCCTGGATAGCCCTTAACTGGCTCCATTCCCCTTTGCAGACTGCTCAAACCCAGCCACTTGTCAGCCGTTGTGGGAGTGTACCTCTGTTGGTGGCCTGTGCTTCCACAGCCATTATATTCCCTTTCTGCTGGAGATTTGCTTATGTAGGGCTCAGATGCAATGAAATTAAATGTCCCTGCATTGATGAGTGACTGGATTGTTGTTGTTTTTGTGGAATAAACGTGTGTGGGAGTAGTGTGCATTAAACATGGATGAGAGGGTTACTTTCTCCAGGGAGGATGCTGGCCAATAATTCCAAAGAATTCCACTCTCCCTCCCCCTTTGCCTTCTCTGCAAAAACAAAAGCGGGGGGGAGGGGGGAGGGAGAGAGAGAGAGAGAGAATAAATACACAGGGGTGCTTAAATACCCAGCTAACTGTTGTGCTCACTGTGCTGATTCAGACACTGAGCTTCCTCATGCAGCGGGAAGCAGCATGAAGCCAGGTTGTGAAGCCACGCTTTTAATCTTCCTTTCTTCTGCTTCCAGTGCCTGCTGTGCGGGGTGCAGAGAAAGCTGCAATAGAAAATGCTAATCAGCCTAGCAGCACTGAGCTCCAGTCTGCTCTCAGCTCCTTCCCTTCCCTCCTCCTCCTTGCCCTACACAGCTTTCCCTTCCCCTGCCTCCTAATGTGCTCTCATACACAGAGCTATGCAAAGCCAGCCCTTCTGTAGGCTGTCATGGCAGTATGTGTCCCTGGCTCTGTGTGTGCGTTTGTATGCACCCATGTGAGCTGCTTTGGTGCTCTGTAGCTTTGTTTACTCTCAGATTCCCACTGGTGTTACTACCAGTCCTGCTGAACTGGTGATAGCACCAGTAGGAGCCCTAGGGTAATGAAGAGCGGGTTTAATTAACACTGTGGTAAAAACACCAGAAGACACCCATAACCTTGTCTACACACCCAGCTCCCACCGGTGCTAAGACCAAGAATTGCACCGGTGGGAGTATTTTGTAAAATGCCATACTGTCAACATGGAGTAACATTTTCAAAAGCACCCCAATGAACTAGGAGCCTAGGTGTCACTGGAAGTCAGGGAGTTCGGCTTCAAAATGCCTAAGTCACTTTTGAAAAATGGGGCTTGGGCTCCTCAGTCACTTAGGCACTTTTGAAAAATTTCCCCACAGCCCACGTTGGTGTATATGTCTGGCTGTGAGATGGCCGCTGTCTTAGCCAACACCAGGAATGGAATGGGGGACCTCCATAGCTGAAAGCCCAATTTGAGCTAAAGAGGCAGCTTTGCAACTGGGCCTGTGATAGACACATCCTGTGTGGATCAGGCACAGAAGAGGAAGGACATGGAACACACAGCTACCCCTGGGTTATATGTGCCTATGTGAATAGACTTTCAGCCTCTGAGAAGCCTGCCAACATAAAGCAGGGCAGCCCAGAATTTGTCTCCTTTCAATCAGTGTATCAATGGAAGAGAGTTACCACAGGGACCAGCTAACAAAAGGAAATAAATGGTGGGTGGGAGGAGGAGAAATCTAACACTTTGTTTCTGCAATGTAAACACATTGGGCCAGATTCTCAGCAGAGGTAAATGGTTATTGGTCAGGCAAAGTCAACGTGGCCCTTGCTTCCCATTATGTGTGCCCCACTCCCTTCCTTCCCCAACAGCCCATACCATTTTCAGTGATCTTGGGCACAGCAGCACCTTCGTTTTTGTGACTGAACTGAATGCCTAAAAGACTTATGGGGTGTTTTATTGGCTCTGCCAACGCCACAGCACTACACTGGGCTACCTACAACAGATCTGAAAAATGTAATTATATTTCTTTACAGGTTGGGACCCCTTTGGGACTGTCACCTGACATGCTTAAGTTACCTCTGAGCCCATTTTCCCTGCCAGCTTGGGACTTCCAGAGCCCTGCCTTGTTGAGCCAGACACACTAGCCTGCTGCAACTCAGACCCAGGGTCTGGTCCACGCCCCCAGAGCTGCAGACTTTAACTAAAACAGCTCAGCAGGCTGCTTGCCTCCAGCACCCAGACACCCAGTTCCCAATGGGATCCAAACTCCAAATAAATCCGTTTTACTCTATATAAAGCTTATACAGGGTAAATTCGTAAATTGTTCGCCCTCTATATCACTGATAGAGAGAGATGCACAGCTGTTTGCTCCCCCAGGTATTAATCACTTACTCTGGGTTTATTAATAAAAAAAATTATTTTACTAAGTATTAAAAGTTGGATTTAAGTGGTTTCAGGTAATAATAGACAGAACAAAGTAAGTCATAAAGTAAAATAAAACAAAACACGCAAGTCTAAGCCTAATACTTTAAGAAACTGTTTACAGATAAAATTTCACCCTCAGAGATGTTCCAATAAGCTTCTTTCATAGACTTGACTCCTTCCCACTCTGGGCCCAACCCTTTTGCCGGTATAGTCCTTGTTAGTTCCAGCAGACATCTTAGGTGGTAAGCACGGGTTTTCTCATGACTGAGACCACTTTGTTCTTCTCCACACCCTTTTATAGCTTTGGCACAAGGTGGGAATCCTTTGTCTCTCTGGGTCCCACCCCTCCTTCTAAATGGAAAAGTACCAGGTTTAAGATGGATTTCATTATCATTTGACATGGTCACATGTCACTGTAAGACCTCATTCTTCATTACCCACCTCAGTACACCGGAAGGCTTGCAAGTAAATAAACCCATTCACAACCAATTGTTGTAGTCAATGGGCACCATCAAGATTCTAAGCCATCATTAATGGCCCACACTTTTCATAATTACAATAGGACTTCAGAGTTATACTTCATATTCCTAGTTTCAGATACAAGAATGATACATTCATACAAATAGGATGAACACACTCAGTAGATTATAAGATTTGTGATGATACCTTGCAAGAGATCTTTTGAATAAAGCATATTCCAGTTACCTTATAGTCACACTCATAAGCATATTTGCATAAAACATTATGGAGTGCAATGTCACAATAGGCACTTAAAGTGTTGTCTATACTCAATTCTATTTGATTTGGCTATGTCTGTCTGCTCTATAGAACTGTGAGAGAGACTCAGACTAAAGCTTCCAAAATGAGCACAGTGCAGAGCCATGTTTGAGATGGATAAGCAAGGTGAGAGGGAATAGGAAAGACAAGATAGTCACGGTATCCCTGGGTGGGGCAGAAAAGACAGTCGCCGTCCCAGGAACCCCCATGCCCTGAGGAGGACCTGACAAGGAGACTTTTTCCTATGAGAGTTGGTAGGGTCTTTAGACATGATAAAAAAGGATCAGTTAGCTATCAAATTCAATTTCTTTATGGCATAACTCTGATCTTACCCTGGTTTTAGGCTAGTGAAACTCCACTGACTTAATTGTTGTTACTCCTGATTTACACCGGTGCAAGTGAGATTGGTTAGCACAAAGCACCACTTGATTTAGGCCCTGGAAATAGGTCATAAGTGGTTTATAGGTCTTGTGCGGATCTCAGCACAGGGCTGAATTTCACCCTGAGTGTTTTAACTCTGTCTGTATCTGTTGGGCCTTTCTTAGAGCTTCGACAGTTGTATATTAGCATTATAAATGGCATTATACCAGTTGGAGAGAAACGAATCAGGCCAAATATGTCTCTTCTGTATTCCTGGCTGTTTGATAGGACAGGTGGCTACATCTGAGTTGTTTTCTGCTGTTGTTTTCCTTCCTCCCAAAGCTAGACAGAGTTTCTCTCCCTCCTGTTATAGTGAGAACAGTGGTAGTTAGGTCTCTCAGGTGGCTACTGCCAGCAACTCGGTCTGCACATGGATTATTCTTGCACACTTCCCCAGAAATGAATCCATTCTGGCCATCCATCATCACCACAGGCAATCTAATTACAGCCCTGTCTGAAAAGGAGAGGCTCATTTATAATAAAGACTACATTATGGAAGTGTAATACCTTGAACTACATTTTACTTTTTTTTTAAAAAAAAAAAAGGAAATTAATTAATTGTCTTGTGCATAGAAAAAACTCCTGAGGTTGCCACGGCTGCATCTCTCAATGCATTCCCTCCCCCTGAGTGCCTGCTGTGCAACAGTGAAATGCTAAAATTATTGTGGCCTGGAAACAGTCTCAAAGGCTGTTGTTTGTTTTCAACAACAGAGGAATATCTCAGAATGCAGCCTGCCCCTCTGCCCTGTGGGACTGTTCCTAATTGCATACAGCATGCTGTAAAAAAGCATTCAAAATGCACCGTATGGCAAGCAGAATTAAACATGAGGAAAAGAACATACGTACAGCACACCCCCAGCTTTAACGGAGCCAACCTGTTGTAAGAACACACCTTTCTGAGAACACAAAAGTTTATACTGGAATAATAGGACAAATCTCTTAAGAACATAAGAACGGCCATACTGGGTCAGACCAAAGGTCCATCTAGCCCAGTATCCTGTCTGCCCACAATGCCAGGTGCCCCAGAGGGAATGAACAGAACAGATAATCATCAAGTGATCCATCCCCGTTGCCCATTACCAGCTTCTGACAAACAGAGGCTAGGGACACCATCTCTGCCCATCCTGGCTAATAGCTATTGATGGACCTATCCTCCATGAATTTATCTAGTTCTTTTTTGAACCCTGTTATAGTCTTGGCCTTCACAACATCCTCTGGCAAGGAGTTCCACAACTCTCTTATTGGCATATGCCCAACAAAACGACAAGGGATTGGGGCCAGATCCTTGGCTGATGGAAATCGACAAAGCTCCACTGAAATCAGCTGATTTTCACCAGCTGAAAAACTGGCCCATTGTATCCAGCCTGACACATCCACCTTTTCTTATACTGATGCCCTCTGACTTGAGCGAGCAAGTCTGTTAATGGGGCTGCTCAGATATGAATAAGAGTTGCCCAATTGGAGTTGTTATCGCTATTGGAAATGGGTCAGTACTAAAACCATTCATCCAAATTGAACCAACAGCTGCAGAGAGGTGGTCTTAACACATGGCTCTGTTGATGTGTTCAGGGGGGTGCTGGGTAGTCATTTATCTCCCTTTCGTGCAGGGAGGTCAGGGAATGGAAAGGGACTAAGGCCCCAGTCTTCCAAAGAGGCCTGGATAGGTGGACCTTTGCACCCACAGAGAGTCCAACTGAAATGCAGCTGGATCCCTTTATAGGACAGGGGCCTAAATTTGGATGTGACAAAAATGGAAGTAATAAACAATTGAAAGACTGGGAATGGGAGAGGTAGAAGGACTGTAGTGATAAGATCACATACCAGCTAATGCATATCTATGTCTCAATACCACTATTTTTATTTGACTTGTTAATGGCACTCACTGCACATGGCTTTTACTACAGGCTCTCGAATGTAACTTTGCAATGTTCACCATGGCGTTTTGGATGCTTTTACGCACATTTTTGCAGATGGTGCTTGGTTTTGTGAATGGTCCTATATGTATTCTTGATGCTGGTTTACTGTGTAGCTCTCATATGAATTTTGCAATGTTAATACTGAGTTTTGCATGTTTGTTTCTATGTGTTTTGATTCCCTTGGTAGTCTTTAATGCAGGGCAAGATTCATTTAAAAGAGAAAAGGAAATTATTATTTCAGTAAGAGAGCCCCACATGAGCAGGAGAAATTGGAAAATGTAAATTTGGAAAATGTAAATCACTCCAATTTGGGAACAGATCCTCTGCTGGTGTAAATTCATGCATGGAGCTGATTTACACCAGCGCTGGCCCCAATTTCAAAGTCGACATTCGAATAACTCCTGGTTTTGTGTTTTGCAAAAGTAAAAGCTGACAGTGAGGTTCTGCAAATTCAGATGCCCTTTTGATTTGTAATTCACAACCCTGTAGTTCAGGTTATATCAGTACTTTAAAGGATACACTCTTTTGGCTTCATTCTGATCTCCCGTATTCTGGTGTGAATCTAGAGTAACTCCAATTAAATCAATATAGTTGAATTGGTATAAAACCTGTCTAAGCAAGTGGAGAATTAGGGCTTGTGTACATGGCGAGTCAGTGCACAGCAAGCTAGAGTGTGAATCTACAGTGCATTAGCATGCCAAATATCATGTGGGCCTACTACTGTTGATTGAAACAGGAGCTAGAATTAACAATGGCCAGGTGTCTTGGTCTCAGATTCGCCTCTCTTCCTGTATCTGTCTCAGGAGGTTTGTGTTCCCAGATATGACTCAGACAGGATAAAGGTACAACAAGATTTATTAATGGGGTGGCAAGGACTCCCCAGGTGTCATAAATATAAAGGGAAGGGTAAACACCTTTAAAATCCCTCCTGGCCAGAGGAAAAACTCTTTCACCTGTAAAGGGTTAAGAAGCTAGAATAACCTCGCTGGCACCTGACCACAATGACCAATGAGGAGACAAGATACTTTCAAAGCTGGGGGGAGGGAGAAACAAAAGGTCTGTCTGTGTGATGCTTTTGCTGGGGACAGAACAGGAATGGAGTCTTAGAATTTAGTAAGTAATCTAGCTAGATATGCGTTAGATTATGATTTCTTTAAAAGGCTGAGAAAATAAGCTGTGCTGACTAGAATGGATATTCCTGTTTTTGTGTCTTTTTGTAACTTAAGGTTTTGCCTAGAGGGATTCTCTGTGTTTTGAATCTAATTACCCTGTAAGGTATTTACCATCCTGATTTTACAGAGGTGATTCTTTTGATCTTTTCTTCTATTAAAATTCTTCTTTTAAGAAACTGAATGCTTTTTCATTGTTCTTAAGATCCAAGGGTTTGGGTCTGTGGTCACCTATGCAAATTGCTGAGGTTTTTTACCAAATGTTCCCCAGGAAAGGGGGTGCAAGGTTTTGGTGAAGATTTGGGGGGGAAAGATGTTTCCAAACAGCTCTTTCCTAATAAAAAAAACCTGGTTAAACTTTTGGTGATGGCAGCGAAAGTACAAGAGCAAAAGGTAAAATAGTTTGTACCTTGAGGAAGTTTTAACCTAAGCTGGTAAAAGTAAGCTTAGGAGGTTTTCATGCAGGTCCTCACATCTGTACCCTAGCATTCAGAGTGGGGAAGGAACCTTGACATGGAGGCAGAGTGGTGGGATTAACTTGAAATCATTTTGAGATCAATTTGAGATTTTCTGAACCAGAAGCACTGATTTGAAAAGGAATTTTTTTTTCCTTTGGGCTGCTGAAAAGCAGGGTTTTGGCTGAAAGCAGCTAGTTTTTTTTTCTGCTTTGTGGCCAGAGCAGAAACAAAAGGGAATTGTCTTTTGTGAGCTGGAGTTTTCCCTACCTAAAGGCAGGGTAGTTAACCTCCTGCAGGGAAATTCACCAGTCTTCACAGACCTGAAGAAGATTTTTTTTTTTAACCTAAGAGCAACAAGAGGGGTTTTTTGCCTATTTGCCTGGAGACAAAGGTGTTAGGGTGGTTGTTGTTTTTTTTTGTTTTGTTTTGTTTTTTAAATTTTGTTGTTGTTTTTTGGATTTTTCTGTAGGCTGACAATCACTATCAGAGAATATAGCTATCATATTATAGCACAGCAAAATTTTACAAGCCAAGTTTTTTTTTTGGTTTGTTTGTTTTTTATTTCTAACTTTTGGGTGTAAAGTTAGTTAAAAACAGAGAGGTAAAGATGACAGAAACCAAGATACAACACAAATTGGAGTTAGCCAGACTGGAGGCAGTGGAAGAGGCAGAAAAAGCCCTAGAAGCTGCCCACAGGAGAGAAATGGAGGTAAAGGACAAAGAAATGGAGGCAAGGGACAAAGAACTGGAGGAGAGGGAAAAAGAGAGAAGAATGTGGAGGAGGAGAAGGAAAAAGAGAGGAAGCATGCACTGGAGATGGAGAAGACAAAGGCTCAGCAGAATATACCTACAAACCCTAGCAATCCTTTTCCAGGTACCACTTCCCTTCCCAGAAAGTTCCCCACCTACAAGGCAGGCGATGATACCGAGGCCTTCTTAGAAAACTTGGAAGGGCCTGCTTGGGTACAGAACCTCTACAGACCAACACATGGTAGAGCTGAGGCCACAGCTCAGTGGACCCTTAGCTGAGGTGGCGGCTGAAATGCCTAAGGAACACATGAACCAGTATGAACTATTTAAAACCAAGGCGAGAGTCAGAATGGGGCTAACACCCGAGCATTCCCATCGGTGATTCAGAGCCCTAAGGTGGAAACCAGACATGTCATTTACCTGACATGCCTACCACATTGTGAAACATTGGGATACCTGGATATCAGGAGCAAGTGTTAAATCTCCAGAAGATTTGCCCTTCCTAATGCAAATGGAGCAGTTCTTAGAGGGTGTTCCTGAGGAAATAGAAAGATACATCCTAGGTGGGAAGCCCAAAACTGTAATCGAGGTGGGGGAGATTGGAGCCAAATGGGTGGAGGTGGCAGAAAAGAAAAAAACTGGTCGCAGTTGGAGCGGATACCAGAAGGGACAACCTCAGACCACCCCCTACTACCGGGGGCTGCCCAAGGCCCCACCTACCCCTGAAGGAACCCTCCAGCTACCTTATCGTCCTGCCACACCATTCTCCAGCCACCCACCTCGCCCCAGTGACCCGTCAGCTGGACGATGTTTTAAATGTAACGAGCCGGGGCATGTAAAGGCCAACTGCCCCAAGAACTCCAACAGATTACAGTTCATTGCACCGGAATCACCCCAGAGGTCCTCAGGCCCAGATACAGTTTCCCTCCATTCCAAGAGTATCTGGGAGGTGAGTGTGGGTGGGGAAAAAGGTCACCGCGTGGAGGGACACCGGAGCACAAGTGTCAGCTATCCATGTTTCCTTAGTGGACCCTAATTTAATCAACCCAGAGATCCAAGTGATGATTCAACCCTTCAAGTCGAACTCTTTCAATTTGCCTACAGCCAAGTTGCCTGTCCAGTACAAGGACTGGTGAGGAACGTGGACTTTTGCAGTCTTTGATGATTATCCCATCCCCATGCTGTTGGGGGAAGACTTGGCCAATCATGTGAAGCGAGCCAAGAGGGTGGGAATGGTCACCCGCAGCCAGGCTAAACAAGCCGTCATGCCCAGCTCTGTTCCAGAAACTTCTACCAGGACCCGGTCAGAGGTGATGGACCCAGACACCAGGCCAATGTCTGCAACAGCAATAGTGGATCAAGTCCCAGAGACCCAGACAGAGCCAGTCCCAGAACCGGAACCGGCGGAACAACCACCACCAGACCCATTGCCAGCACTGAAGCATGTACTTGCAACCCCAACCCCAGAGGGCCCCACCGAACCTGAACCGGCAGCAGCTGATAACACTACACCAGAGGCTCAGCCGGAGCCTGAACCCCAACATAGTGCACCAGCGGAGAGCGGTTCACAGTCAAAGGAAACAGCCCCATCCCCTACACCGCTTCCAGAGGGACCAAGCATAGGTCCACAATCCAATGAAGAACTGATGTCTCCAGCATCAAGGGAACGGTTCCAGACCGAACAGGAAGTAGATGAAAGCCTCCAGAGAGCTTGGACGGCAGCACTGAGCAATCCACCGCTTCTCAGCTCTTCTAATCGATCCAGGTTTGTTGTAGAAAGAGGACTTTTATACAAGGAAACTCTTTCTGGTGGACACCAGGAAGACTGGCATCCTCAGAGACAGTTGGTAGTTCCAACTAAGTACCGAGTCAAGCTCTTGAGCTTAGCCCACAATCATTGTAGTGGCCATGCTGGGGTGAACAGGACCAAAGACTGGTTGGGGTGGTCATTCCACTGGGAGGGAATGGGCAAGGATGTTTCTACCTATGTCTGGTCTTGTGAGGTATGCCAAAAAGTGGGAAAACCCCAAGACCAGGTCAAAGCCCCCTCCAGCCACCGCAGTCATTGAAGTTCCATTTCAGCGAGTAGCTGTGGATATTCTGGGTCCTTTTCTGAAAAAGACACCCAGAGGAAAACAGTACATACCGACTTTCATGGATTTTGCCACCCGATGACCGGAAGCAGTAGCTCTAAGCAACACCAGGGCTAAAAGTGTGTGCCAGGCACTAGCAGACATTTTTGCCAGGGTAGGTTGGCCCTCCGACATCCTCACAGATGCAGGAACTAATTTCCTGGCAGGAACTATGGAAAGCCTTTGGGAAGCTCATGGGGGTAAATCACTTGGTTGCCACTTCTTACCACCATCAAACAAATGGCATGGTGGAGAAGTTTAATGGAACTTTGAGGGCCATGATACGTAAATTCGTAAATGAGCACTCCAATGATTGGGACCTAGTGTCGTAGCAGTTGCTCTTTGCCTACAGAGCTGTACCACATCCTAGTTTAGGGTTTTCACCATTTGAACTTGTATATGGCCATGAGGTTAAGGGGCCATTACAGTTGGTGAAGCAGCAATGGGAGGGATTTACACCTTCTCCAGGAACTAACATTCTGGACTTTCTAACCAACCTACAAAACACCCTCCGAAACTCTCTAGCCCTTGCTAATGAAAACCTACAGGATGCTCAGAAAGAACAAAAAGCCTGGTATGATAAACATGCTAGAGAGCATTCCTTCAAAGTAGGGGACCAGGTCATGGTCTTAAAGGCGCTCCAGGCCCATAAAATGGAAGCATCGTGGGAAGGGCCATTCGCGGTCCAGGAGCGCCTGGGAGCTGTTAATTATTTCATAGCATTCCCCACCTCCAACCAAAAGCCTAAGGTATACCATATTAATTCTCTAAAGCCCTTTTATTCCAAAGAAGTAAAGGTTTGTCAGTTTACAGCCCAGGGAGGAGATGATGCTGAGTGGCCTGAAGGTGTCTACTACGAAGGGAAAGGTGCTGGTGGCATGGAAGAGGTGAACCTCTCCATGACCCTTGGGCGTATGCAGCGACAGCAGATCCAGGAGCTGTGCACTAGCTACGCGCCGACATTCTCAGCCACCCCAGGACTGACTGAACGGGCATACCACTCCATTGACACAGGTAATGCTCACCCAATTAAAATCCAACCTTACTGGGTGTCTCCTCAAGCTAAAACTGCTATAGAAAGGGAGATCCAGGATATGCTACAGATGGGTGTAATCCGCCCCTCTGGCAGTGCATGGGCATCTCCAGTGGTTCTAATTCCCAAACCAGATGGGGAGATACATTTTTGCATGGACTACCATAAGCTAAATGCTGTAACTCGCCCCGACAACTATCCAATGCCACGCACAGATGAACTATTAGAGAAACTGGGACAGGCCCAGTTCATCTCTACCTTGGACTTAACCAAGGGGTACTGGCAGGTACCACTAGATGAATCCGCCAAGGAAAGCTCAGCATTCACCACACGTCGGGCTGTATGAATGTAATGTATTCCCTTTCCGGCTGCGGAATGCACCTGCCACCTTCCAAAGACTTGTAGATGGTCTCCTAGCAGGATTAGGAGAATATGCAGTCACCTACCTTGACGATGTGGCCATATTTTCGGATTCCTGGGTAGAACACCTGGAACATCTACAAAAAGTCTTTGAGCGCATAAGGGAGGCAGGACTAACTGTTAAGGCTAAGAAGTGTCAAATAGGCCTACACAGAGTGATTTACCTTGGACACCAGGTGGGTCAAGGAACTATCAACCCCCTACAGGCCAAAGTGGATAATATCCAAAAGTGGCCTGTCCCAAAGTCAAAGAAACAGGTTCAATCCTTCTTAGGCTTGGCCGGTTATTACAGGCGATTTGTACCACAATACAGCCAAATCGCCACCCCACTGACAGACCTAACCAAAAAGAAACAGCCAAATGCCATTCAGTGGACTGGAGAGTGTCTGTCAGAAGGCCTTTAACCAGCTTAAAGCGACACTCATGTCTGACCCTGTACTAAGGGCCCCAGACTTTGACAAACCGTTCCTAGTAACCACAGATGTGTCCAAGTGTGGTGGGGAGCAGTTTTAATGCAGGAAGGACTGGATCAAGAATTCCACCCTGTAGTGTTTCTCAGCAAGAAGCTGTCTGAAAGGGAAAGCAACTGGTCAGTCAGTGAAAAAGAATGTTACGCTATTGCCTACGCTCTGGAAAAGCTACGCCCGTATGTTTGGGGACAGCGTTTCCACTTGCAAACTGACCATGCTGCGCTACAGTGGCTTCATACTGCCACAGAAAATAACAAAAATCTTGTTCGGTGGAGTTCAGCTCTCCAAGATTTTTATTTTGACATCCAACACGTCTCAGGCGCTTCTAACAAAGTGGCTGATGCACTCTCCTGTGAAAGTTTCCCAGAATCAACTGGTTAAAATCGTCCTTGAGATGTGGAAAATGTTGTTAGTCTTTATATACTTGGTAGTATATTTGAGGTGCATGTGTCTTATTAACTCTGATTTTTCCTAGAGCTCCAGGAAGAAATCTCAGCCAGTGTTTCACCCTATCTGTGATTTGGGGGTCGTGTCCTAAATATAAAGGAAGGGTAAACACCTTTAAAATCCCTCCTGGCCAGAGGAAAAACGCTTTCACCTGTAAAGGGTTAAGAAGCTAGGATAACCTCGCTGGCACCTGACCACAATGACCAATGAGGAGACAAGATACTTTCAAAGCTGGAGAGGGGGAGAAACAAAGGGTCTGGGTCTGTCTGGGTGAGGCTTTTGCTGGGGACAGAACAGGAATGGAGTCTTAGAACTTAGTAAATAATCTAGCTAGATATGCGTTAGATTATGATTTCTTTAAATGGCTGAGAAAATAAGCTGTGCTGAATAGAATGGATATTCCTGTTTTTGTGTGTTTTTGTAACTTAAGGTTTTGCCTAGAGAGATTCTCTATGTTTTGAATCTAATTACCCTGTAAGGTATTTACCATCCTGATTTTAAAGAGGTGATTCTTTTGACCTTTTCTTCTGTTAAAATTCTTCTTTTAAGATCCAAGGGTTTGGGTCTGTGGTCATCTATGCAAATTGCTGAGGTTTTTTACCAAACCTTCCCCAGGAAGGGGGGTGCAAGGTTTTAATGAGGATTTGGGGGGGAAAGACGTTTCCAAACGGCTCTTTCCTAATAAAAAAAACCCTGTTAGACGTTTGGTGGTGGCAGCGAAAGTCCAAGGGCAAAAAGTAAAATAGTTTGTACCTAGGGGAAGTTTTAACCTAAGCTGGTAAAAGTAAGCTTAGGAGGTTTTCATGCAGGTCCCCACATCTGTACCCTAGCGTTCAGAGTTGGGAAGGAATCTTGACACCAGATAACAAGGTGAGACGGATAATAAACCAAGGCAGTCTGTATCAATAGGGATCTATATACAAGGATCAAAATGACAATGACGCTACCATCTCTATCAGCTTGATCTGATGATGCCTTCTCTGCTTCTGGATTCTTCTGATGGAGACAGGATCTCCGGGCAGAACCAGGTGAACATCTTCTCGGGTGAAATAGAAGTATTCAGATAATTAAATCTCTCCCCCTGCCTTTACCTGCATTGTCATGTGTGGGGCAAGTGATCACTATAGGAGATGAATTATGTGGGTGTAGATAAGTATACTGCCTGCTTAAGACAACCCCTTGTGGGGTGAATGGCCTACCCTGTTAACTCTCAGCCACATGCTCTGCCTCAGACAGCAACAAGACACTGCCACTCAGACGGGCAGCCCCAATCTAATCTAAGCACCGCCCTTATATAGATTTAGGGTTGCTAGGCAGATGAGTCGATGACAGTAATCCTCTTTTCCCGCCTAAACATAAAAAAGACACCAAATTCAGAGTGAAGAGGGGACAAGCAGGGCTTACAAAATGGATGCCTAGTTGTCCTTTAGACTGAGGATCCAAGATGGCCTTAGGATTTTTACCTATACACTTCCACTCACTAAAAGTTCTGTAGTGTGCTGTGACTTACTCCCGTTTCAAACAGCAGTAGATCAAAGCACATCAAGGAACTTTTAATGTGCTGAAGTAGGGTCAAAACAACCAGTTAGCTTGCAGCAAGCTACAATGCTGAAGAGTCACACCATAGCTTGCTGTGCACTACAACCCCTCAAGCAATTGGTTTCTTAGGATAAGAAAATTATCCTTGACAGAACTTGACTCCACCCGCTTCTTCCCCTAAAATTAAATCTTAACCTGAGAATTTTGACAGTTTGACAGTTTTTATTTGATCGATTTGGAATCTTTGAGTGAAAACATGCAAACGAACAAAAATAACTGTTTTCATGTTTTGTTCATGCTCATATAATAAAAAATGGAATAATTTAAAACAATGAAATGTTGCTGTAATGTGTAATACTGTCCATAGCTGTTTGCCATGCAAAATGAATGAGCACACAAACAAAAAGAAAGGTGCTATGCAAAAAATGTACGAACATGAGTTGACATTTAAATACATCAGATGGCTCCAAAAGTGCTTCTGACCCTGATTTTACAAAATAGACTGATCAAATTCTGCACTAGTTACTCCCTATGTGTAATTTTGTGGGATGTACCTTAGTGTAGAAGTTGGTGCTGTGTGTGTGCGTGTGTAGACATAGCCAGAGAGAGCTGACTTTGTCAACTTAGATTTAAGGTTATGCAAATACATTTCCTACCAACAAAATCACGGCACGTAAGGGAAACTTCCAGTTAAAGCAACACTGACATTCAGGCTTTTCTCAGTTCACAAGCCTTTTCAGCCTAACAAGTCCTCATCTTGTCACACACCAACCAACCCAAGAATCAGCCTGCACGTGGGGACTGCCAGTGTCGCTAGCCCTTGCGATTTCATCACAAGGCTCATGGTACTGGTTATTTTTCTTAAAGCCCAGCTCCTGGATTCATAGGATTATGAGGAAGTCTCAACTTTCATTAAAAATGGTTGCTGAAAAAAGCTTGAAAATGTGTTCTGAGTGCACCTGGAAAGCTCAAAAACTAAAAGACAAAATCCCCCAAATGTATTAGTTTTTACAAAATCTCAGGATTTTTAAGTGAATCCCATTATTTTGGCAGCTCTGGCTCATGATTTTTAAACACATGGGATTGGCAATACTGGGCTGCAGCCTGGGACATTGGTCTGGCTGGTGCACCAGGTGCCAGAATCTGCTAGGCTCTGCAGAGTGCCCACGGCAGGGCAGCCCCTTTGTTTCATAGCGCATGCTCTGGGTTTGTGAGCCATAGTAGGATGGTTGGGGATGGAGAAGGCAGAGAAGTGCTGAGCTGCTCTTGAGCCTTCTCACCTGGGCTACCTGCAGCCTCTCCTTTCTGGGCTTCACCTCTTACTAGCTCCAGCACTTTTCTTCTCTGCTGGGAAGCTCATATCTAAGGTCAGATTTTGGCTTCAAATTGTTAAAGTAACTGATTACAGTAAGAGGTTACTTTGAAACTATATAATCTGAGGTTTCAGAGTAGCAACCGTGTTAGTCTGTATTTGCAAAAAGAAAAGGAGTACTTGTGGCACTTTAGAGACTAACAAATTTATTTGAGCATAAGCTTTGCATAAGCGAAAGCTTATGCTCAAATAAATTTGTTAGTCTCTAAAGTGCCACAAGTACTCCTTTTCTTTATATAATCTGAATTATTTTTTAGGATGATTTGGATTATTTTCAGTTACTTTCCTTATTACTCCTTTCATTCCAGTCCCCATGGTTGAGGAGGCCATGACAATCCTACTATGCAATAGGCCATAGTGGCTCTGTGCCATCTCCCCTGTATGACACAGAAGGACCCACTCCAGCCTGTACCAAATGCTACTATAAAAAAAAAATAATCTCTCTCATCATTTTCAGCAATGGTTCCATTTTCTAACATACACCAGCCTATTTCATCATGTCTAAATTCGGTCGCAAGCTGTTCTTTCTTCTGCAAAGCACCTATGCACATTTTGGGTACTGTTTAAAATGATTAGTAGTAACAATAACACCAATGAAAGGAATCTAAAAGGGATCAGGAATTGACCACTTTTAGGAAATCAGTTATGAATAATGTTAGGCTCCTGCTTCTAGTGCACCACATCCGTGGACTTGGAGTTACAATCAGAAAAAGAACAAAAGAAATGCCAGCAATTAAGGTATTTCTTACAAATGATTTTTGGCCTCTGCTCCCTGTGTCCAGGCCAACCCAGCAAAGAAATGGAGTGGGATTTCCTGCAGATGTAAATCTGAAAGGCACAGACGAGCAGCAGGTTTCTCGGCTACTAGAATCCCCCTCAAGTTTCCTTCTCTTCCCATCCCCATCCAACCACCCTTTTGGATGGGGCTGCTGCATCGCGGGAAGAGAACCAAAATATTCGTTCAGAGCAGCAAAAGTCAGTGAAAAAATTCCCCAGTGAGCGTCACACTGTTGTTAATCAGATTGAGAGCTGATTAGCAAAATAAAAAAAATGGAGATAAATGCTTTGCATAATTTGGCAGACTGCTCTGTGTGTTTGTGTGTGTGAGCGCGCGCGTGCGCTTATGGGCTCTTTCATCAGCCTGGTGAATTTAATCCATCACTGCAAGAGAAGCACTTTTGCATTCATAGAATCATAGAATATCAGGGTTGGAAGGGACCTCAGGAGGTCATCTAGTCCAACCCCCTGCTCAAAGCAGGACCAATCCCCAACTAAATCATCCCAGCCAGGGCTTTCATTCCTGTTATTGATGCAAGTCGGCAGTTGTCTTGTACGGGTCTGGCAGGATGCGGGGGGGGGGAGGGAATGAGAGGAAGAATCCTGCTCCCAGAGCTTAGCATTTGGAGCAAGATTGGAGGCCGGCTTGTTGAAACCCAGGGCACTGTATTTTGCCTCGCTGCCTGACTTGGAAATTGCAATAGCATTACATTTTTAAAGCAGGAGAAACTGGGGGAGCTGTGGTACCTCAGAGCCTGGGATGGGCTTACTGTTAGACATGTCAGATTTTTGGAGATCCAGGGTTATTAAAAAATAAACCAAGCCCACCCAATATCGCCTGCTCCATTCACTGAATCTAAAAGACAAAACTGTGTCATTTCTGAAGGGCAAACAGGCTGTCAGTTCCTCCGGTGGTGTAAATCATAGTCGATGGAGTCACTCTGATTTACACCTGGCTCCTTCTCACTGGAGGAAATCCCTGCTGCTTGCAGATCTCCCACATGTACCTATGCACTGCCTAAGGCCACCTCTACATTCATTTGCTCATGCCATGTCCTCCTGAGTTTGATGTACTAAGACTAGGCAGGGGAAGGATCAGCCAGAGAAGTGGAGGACCAACCCTTGCATGTCTTTCTCCAGGTAATAGGGGCAGTTCTTTTCTTTCTTCCCTGCACCCCCTCCTGCACTGTCCCCCCGCTGTCTCCTCCTCTCCTCACTGTTTCCAGCATGAATGGTTTCTTGGGAGCATGCAGTCCAGGTTGGCTGCTCCATTCAAACCCAGCCTCATTTTGTTGCTGCCACTGCCAGACTACCTCCTCACTTTGGCTGGCTCCAAATTAACTTGTTGCACTCCCAACACATGCAGAAGGCCAGATTCAGCCTTTGAGTAAGTGGGTACTTCTCCATTGACTTCAGTAAAGTGGGATGCATCTTGAGGGTTGAATTTTGCCCATATCTTTGATTCTTTATTTTCTCCAGAAAGGGGAGGGCCTTTGAAACTCCAATAATGTCTTTAAGAGTAGGTCTGTTTGGAGATGAATATTCAGTTTGGCTGCAGGTCTGGGGGAAAAAAAAACAGTCAGTCCTAGGAGCAAGAGATTGGAAACCATGGTAGTATGAAAAGAAGCTTGATCTAGATCTAGTGGTTAAAGCAGGGGAGGTCTGATTGCTATGTAAGGTTCTGCCACTGACTGCCATTGACCTTGGGCAAGTCATTTACCTTCCATTTTGCCTCTCTTTTCTTATTGGTAAAAAGGGGTTGATAATATGCACAAGGCTGGATTAAAGAATTTTGGGGCCCTGTGCACTATGGCAATTAGGGGCCCTCCACCATCCCTGGCCCTGGGGGCTGGGAGGGCAGGTCCTGGCCCCCAGAGTGGAGAGTGATCCTGCCTGCAGCGGCTTCTGTCTCACAAAACTGGCCCAGCTCCCCACTTCAGCCTGTTGGCTCTTGTCACATCATGCAGGTGATCCCCCGACCTTATTCCCTTCCTGGTCCTGAGTTGTTTGTGTGTGTGTGGTGTTTCCCCTGGTGGTTAGAGTCCCCCCTGACATCAGGGTCCTGTTCTACTGCACTGAGGGCACATTGATTATTCTTGGCCTGAAAATGCACTTGTCCCACAAGAGTGTTGGGAGGCCTCATTAATTAATGTCTGTAAAATATCTGGAAATCACTGCAAACCCTGGCATAACTCCTGCCTTTGCAGCACATGCCAGGCTGGAGGGGCCCACAAGTTCATGGGCCCTGCAAGAACCAGGAGAAGAGTGAAGGTCCAGGAACTGCCCCTCCTCTGCACTGACTGGGAGTTCCCCTAGCTGGACTGATGCCACAGGTGCAGCAAAGCACAGGAAGGTTTCTTCAAAAATTGCCAGCCTGTGCCTGTCCCTTCCCTCAGCTCTCATGGTGACCCCCGGACCAGCACATCTACCCAGAACAGCAGCAGAGAGGTGACTTCTTTCCAAGGCCTCTGCCAAACACAGAGCCACCAATGAATGTAGGACAGGGACAGGGAGAGGGAAAGGCAGAGAGACACAAGGGTAAGGAAGTAGGAGGGAGCATATTTTGGGTGGCTGAGGGAAAGGGAAATACTTCAAAGCTGTCTGTGTGTGTGTGTTGATGAGCTCACTTTGATTGGCATTTGAGGTTCTATCCAAATGTTGTCGCACCTGGAACCTGAAGGATGACGTTGTTATATGGAGGAGATAAAGATTTTTATGTCCGATGCAAAGTAACAGCTTGATAGAAATGATAAAAGTAAAATATTAGGTGAACTAAAATTTGCTGAAGGACCCGGTCCTCAGTTGGTGTAAGTCATCATTTACCATGTAAATCATAACAGTCCCTTCTGACTTTAATATCTATTAAAATTGGCATAACTACACTCAGTTCAGGGGGGCTGCTGCGATTTATGCCAGCTGGGGATTTGGCCCGATGTAGGCACATTCTGTTACACACAAATTAGAATTCTGTCTGGCACAGCGGCTCAGCATCCAGACAGGCTCGGCTGGCTGAAATGTTCTGAGCTGCACTGGGCTCTTCTAATTCTCATGAAGCCCAGAAAACAACAGGGTCTTTTGTTTTGGCTGTTCTCTTAGTTTTCCTCAGATGTTACATCTTTGCATTTGCTTTGCTTCTATGCTGTGTTTATAGCACCACTATTTCACGACATGTTGCCACATGGCATGAAACTGGGGGAGTGGCTGTGCTTTAGCCAAGAAAAGCCTTTGGTGGGCTTGGATAAGCTAACTTGTCCTGTCAGATGTGGTTTAAAAAAATGCTATCGGAAAATGCCTCTGTGCACCTTGTGTTTTTGTGCGCAGCACACTCCGAGGCTGTTAAAGTCTGGATCCTAGGCCCAGCAAGAATGCACAGCAAGCATAGAATCAGCCGATTAACAGAAACGGAGTCTTACTGTGTGAGATGAAGGAATCTCTCTTTCTGGCTGGGGTGCTAGTGGCCACTGCTGAGAAATTAGAAGCAGGGTGAACAAATCAGTTTCATAGCATCGGAAAAAGTTGGAAGAGGTATCCCAGAACAAGGACTTTTGTAGCCCATAAAGAGATTCAAGGTTGCTCAGGTTTCTTTTCAGGTAGAACAGCAAATCACCATAAAGTCTCCAGAGTTTGATTCAAAGTCATTGGTCTCACACAGCTTTTACTGAGGCCTTT
This sequence comes from Dermochelys coriacea, assembly GCF_009764565.3. NCBI lineage: Eukaryota > Metazoa > Chordata > Testudines > Dermochelyidae > Dermochelys > Dermochelys coriacea. The sequence goes on from NC_050068.2 coordinate 152,516,552, forward strand.
GCTGATAAGCAGAAGCTGTGGTAAGGCTATGTTGACACTTGTCTTATGTCCTGTTTTCTGGTGCTTGGAGCTTTCTGAAAAAATGATTATTCTTTCATGCTTGGCCTCAATTCAGAAGTAAAATGTGATTTTTGTGCAGAATTCATTCATCATATATTTTTGAGTTGCAGCATGGGAGAGAGGGAAAAACAAACATTTTCTGCTGTAAACGGTGTTTAGATTCTCATGCAAGCAATTCAAAATTGGCTGAACTTTCCAAGTCAGGAATTACCAGTGGTCTTGTTCGCACCAAGTAGCATAATAAATAAATAAATAATCAAGTAATATAAAAGTTAGAAGCCACTGAACAATTGATTTTTGCACAAGCTCAGTACAAAATTTTTACTAAGTTTAGAGATAGGATGGTACAACTCACAATAAATAAATATATATATGAGACTATGAAATAACATACATATATAGGGACAAATTCCGCTCTTGATTAAAACAACTAACTCCACACTGAAAACTGGGGAAGTTAAGGTTATTGTCCACATGCTTTTACAACTTCAAAATTTAATTTAACACATAATTTAGAGGATTCAGGATTTTGGAGGGTTGTTTTTTGAGGGTTGGGTGGGGGGATTGTTTTGTTTGCTTGCACATCAACTAGTAAAATTCACTTCCAACATGACATTTTTTGTCCTGAGATATTTTTGTGGATGTGCCTTGGCAGCCACCTTTAGCAATTTTGACTTGTGAGTATGGGAACATCTACACGGCAGCCGGGACTGCGATTTGCAGCTTGTGTAGACATACCAGTGCTAGCTGTACTCTAACCAATTTGCTAAGAAAGGAAGTGAGGATGTGGTGGTGTGGACTTCAGCACTAGCTGCACAAGTGAGTACGTACCCAGCAGGGTATGTACAGCCTATGCTGAAGACCACACCACTGCATCTTCTCCTCTATTTTTAGCAAGCTAGCTGGAGTACAGCTAGCCTGGGTATATCTACACAAGCTGCCATTCCCACCTCCAGCTCTAATAGATGTGCCTCTAAAAGAGCAGAGTGCTCAATGCAAAAATATGCAGCTTCCTCCCCCACCTTCGCCTATGCGCTGCTCCTTTTAGTAGAGCAGTAAAAAAATGTTCTACATAGACCAGGCCCCTAAGTTGCTCTGTCCTGTGCCAGCATGGTAGCTCAGGGACCCTGTGCTGGTCTGCACCACTCCTCTCTCCCTGCATAACAAAGGACAGATTTTTGCCCCAAAGTTTCATATACAAATAAACCTGCCTGTGTGCCTTACACGGGATCATCTTGAGAGGAAAGCCAATCCATTTAGTTTTAGAATAAGCAGTCTTTCACTGATTGCAGCTTTGACTGCAGCCACCCAGGCTGGCTAAATGTCAAGTTTCTGTGAGCTAGGAGTGGTTCCCAAAGGTCTTCATCCCACTCACTTCTGACCTGTGCTGGCTTGCCGCTGCAGGAGCAAAGCTCCAGTTGTGGTTCACAAGGCTTTTATGGGAAGCACTTCAGCAGTAGCTGTTTACAGTGAGGTGGCCTGTGTCTCACTCGGTCCTCCTCCTTTTCTGCCGTGCATACTAGAGCTGGTTGAAAAATCTCCAGTAGAATCGTTTTCCATCGGAAAATGCTGATTCAATGGAATCAAAACATTTGACAGGAACATGGCCATTGCATCTGTAAACGGGGGAATGGTCTTGCTATTGTGGGGAACTTTCCTGGCTTATACACTACCCCGGTGAAACAAGCTAGCAAAAGGATCTGAGTCCTCGCTCCCACTTCCTTTACCCAGAGGCCTGCCTGACCTCGAGGGCTCCCCTTCCACTCCCCTGTCTGGCAGAGTTTTTGTAACCCCAACAAAGCTGGGCCCAGGATTCCTGAGGGGCTCAGTCCCCAACCTTGTTGTGGTCACTTAGGGCAGGGGCTAGGGTATCTCCACTCTGAAGTGCTCTCTCTGCACTGGACGCTTCCCTGACCCACTGATCATTACATACAGTTCAAAGGAAATACAATGTATTAAACAGCAATAAATTTTTAAAAAAAGGAAAAAATGGGAAAGGCTAAAGGAACAGCGCTCTCTGGCACGGGGACATCACAATTAGCCATCTCTGGAATGTCAGGGCAGTTCACAGTCTGTTCCTCACACATCCCAGGCCTCCTGCCCAGACCCTGGCTGTGCTGCAGGAATGCCGCGGATTGGACACTTGCTCTGGTGGTGGCCACACGCCTTCAGGCTCCAGCTGGCAGAACCCTGCTTCCCAGTGTCAGCTCCCCTCCAGCCCCATCAGAGTTACGATCCCCCTCCAAGTCTGGCCTGCAAGGCCTCTTGGGTGGGGGCATCTCCCTGCGCTGGGCCCACTGCCTAGGGTCCCCCCTCACTGTCCCCAGCTGCTGTCCCGCACCCGGCTCCAGACTGCTCCAGCCCCAGCTCCAGCTCCAGCCATACTCTGCCTCGGCTCCAGCTCCATTCTGCCTCAGCACTGCTGCTGCTCTGCCTCCAGCCCCCTGGGCTGCTTTTCTGGACCCTGTGGGTCTAGTTGCTGCGGCTCTCCTCCCAGCGCAGATCTGCTCTCTGGGCTGCTTCTCTGGCTCTGCTCCCAACACTGCCCTGCTTCCTGGGCTGCTTCTTTGGCTTTTGTTGCTGCGGCCCTGCTCCCAGCATGGATCTCCTTCCTGGGCTGCTTCTCTGGTTCTCTCTGGCTGGTGTGGTCCTGCTCCCCAGCTCAGCCCAGGCTCCTACTCCCTCCTTAGCTTGACCCCACTGACCCACTCTGTTTCAAGCAATTCCAGCTCAATCCCGCCCCCGCCCCCTTGACTCCTGATTCCCTACTCCCTCATTAGCCTGCCCACCCTGTCAATCAGTCTGACCTAGAGCATTGGCGTCTCCCTATTGGTCCTGGGGAGTGTCAGTCTCAGGGTCCTGATTTCCCATTGACCCTTCCCCTTCCTCTTGGTACTGGGAGCTAGCCAACCAAAAAAACCCCACTGAGTTTTAGTAAGGGGCCACCAGACCCCTTACACATCAACTCTTTTGACAGGAAGCAGGCAGGCAGGCAGGCTTTGCAGCTGGTTTGCCAGCTGACTGGATCCCCAACTCCCCAGCTGCTCATTGGGCAGATGGGCTGGCTGCCTGACTGCTTATCTCCCCAGGCACAGCATACCAGCTCCCCTGCTGCCTGGCTGGTGCTCAGGCTGATCATCTCCCCAGCTGCCTGGCTGGCAGATGCCAAGACAGGAAATTGTGGAATGTTGATGTCTCGTTCCGCATTGGAACGAAATGAAACACTGTGAGCCCCAAACATCCCATGAAATGAAAATTCTCTGTTTCATCCAGTTCTAGTCAATACTTTGCCTCATACAGGGGCAGATATGGGCCTGTGTTTCAAGGTTAAAATCTACTCTTTTATTAATTCCTTACTCATCCTTCAGAAATTCCTCATTCTGCTTGTAACATTTGTCATAAAGATTCTGATCCTGCAGATGCTGATGCCCTAACTCAGAAAAGCTAGTAAACGTTTACTGTCTATTGCTAACTAGGAATGGATTGCTGAATCAGGTTCTGAGAGCATCTTCCTAGGTGCTGAGGGTCTCCTGTAGGGACAGGTGTAGGGCATCCTCAGTGCCCAGTCTTTGTACTCCCCCATCTGTTGTCTCTTGTCTTATACTTAGATTGTAAACTCTCTGGGGCAGGGACTGTCTTTTTGTTTTGTTTGTACAGTGCCTAGCACAATGGGGTTTGTTCCCTGACTGGGATTCCTAGGTGCTACAGTAACACGAATAATATTAATAATAAAATTGACTTCAATGGGAATTGAGGGTACCCAGCTCTATCCAGTCAGTGCTCCGCATCTCACAGGATCAGGCCCTCTGTGAATGTAGACAGGTGCTGTTCAGTATCTTTACAGATGCTGGAGTAGAGGAGTTTTAAACAGGAACCTAATGTGAATTTGTTTTGTCTTTGTGACATTTAACTTCTTCTTATAATAAGCCACTTCTGCTTTTATCAAGTAGATGCTAGTGAAACCTTCCCCCTGCAAACTTCAGTGTCTTCTTTTTCAGTCAGAGAGCTGTGCGGTAAGAGGTGTGGCTTTGCTACTGCCCCATGTGCAGGGCACATATTCAAAGGTTTAAAGAAGCTGTTTCCTTTCTGAGACCTTAGTACACCATACAGAAGATGTTTTGAGTCTGCAGCAGAGAGAGAGAAGTGGAATGAAACCCTGGCTTCCTACTGCCCCATTAGAGCTACTGAGACATAAAGAGTGAAAGATTCTCTTCTAAGTTGGTTGTGCTGTGGAGGTGTCCCCTACTTGTTTCCTACGCAGAGAAAGTGTCCAGCTGCTTGTGTTGTGAGTTCCAGTCTAGCAATGACCAGTTCAAATAGTGGCTTCCAAGTCTGCAGCTACTTGCATAAGGCCCCCAGGACATGGGCTTCCAACACACCACAGAGCAGTTGCACTACTAGTATGATGTTTCCTGCTCATGGTTCAGTTCTTCAGAGTGTGGGGTAACAGCAGCTTCATGCTCACAGAAGGATCCGTGGTGAAATTATCTTGAGCCATTTCTTGGAGGTACAGGATGTCTCCCCCTTTATTGCATCCCTGTCTGGGGCAACTTCCAAGTTCATCCCTTCTCTTCTGGAACAAGAAACCTCTATCCAGTCTTCCCTTAACTCCTTCCACACACACCCCTATTCCCTCCAATGGGATTGCAGCCTCCCCTCAGGACAATCATTCATGCACACAACGAGGGGGAGGTGATGGGGAGAAGGCCATGCACTGAACCTGGGACCTCATAGCTCTATTGAATGGCCTTCCAGCGAGCCACATGTGTACTTGAGCCAACCCTGTCTGTTGTTTGCAGCTGCAGTACCTGCCCCAAGACCACTGTAACACATGCTAACTCCTGAAGGCACACCGCGCCCTGGCCTGTGTGATGGGCAGGGATGTAGGTATGTCACAGGGCTCGTGGACAGTCGCAGAGTCTGTGGTTTTTTCAGAGCTTTTCCTCAGCCTTGTAACTTTTTTTTTTTAAACTATCAGTTTTGAAGTGCTGCCCACTGACGGGCAGCTCCAGGCAGGGTGAAGAGAGGTCCTGCTGCTGTCTGTCCCCCACCACCTTGCACAGAGGTGGTGACTCCACCGCTTGATGAGAAATACAGCAGCATCCACTCCAGGCTGCTTCCCAGGGTGCCCCTCTCCCCCATGCCACAAAGCTGATTCCAGGAGAAGGAAGAGCCACAGTGTTTTAAACCCAGAGGTATGAGGCAGAGAAGATCTTCATCTTCTCTTTGGGCCATACAACTGGCCCTTGTTTAGGAGTGCCTCCCTCCCCCGGGAGACATCACCCCTCACTCAGTTTAAATCTGCCTCTGGACACTGGTTTGTAAAACATGCTACATTTTCAATGCCCTGTAACTTCTCTCCCCTTCTCTTCATTGTGCCAAGGTCATGGCACAAACCATTTCCTCCAGTGTGAGCATTATGTTTCTCGGTTTTATAGTTAATATTGAATCTGTAAATTGGATTCCTTGCTATCTCCTCTCCTCCTGCAATAACCTAGAACATTAGGTTACATTCCTCTGGCCAACAAGTGCAGAACTGATTACTGTGCAAAACCTTGAGAAAACAGAGCAGGATGGGATCCTTCAAGCAGAAAAGTGTGTTATAATATGAAGCTATTGTTACCCAATCTGGGTTTTAATTAACTACTTTCCTGTTTTGCTTACTACTTGCTGACTTAGCACCTATTTTGTTTTTAGATGAATGTGAAAAGAGCAGATGATATTATTTATCACGATAAATTTAGCATGTTATAAAAGCGTGTTATCTTCTTTATTGATTACAGGCTAAAGCTTCCTAGCATTGCTGAAGAAAAGCTGATTCTGTATTCCAGATAAATGCTGAGTTAAAACTTTTGCTCACATTCAGAATGTTGGACAAATCAGAAATGGCTACAATGTAATACAACAGTTTGGCTAGTTGTGATTGTTAACTACTTTACATGAAATATGCCCCACTGTGTAATACAAAACCTTTCAGGTTTTCATCTTTCCCCTTGATAGTGTGTGGATTGTTTTAGTAACATAGGATAAATACTTATTGCAAACCTAAATATATAGAAAATCCAGACAATGGATCAGATCCTCAGCTGGTATAAATTGGCTTAGTTCCATTGACTTCAGTGGAACTACTTCTATGCATAGAAATAATTTTGTCCATTCCTGCAATCTCCGAGCTCTCAATCAAAGTTGTCATTCTTTTTACATGAAAAAAAATCAATCCCCATGATTCTGATATAAAAGACTACACAGGAGCAAATTTTCATAAGTAAGAAAGACTAGAATCATTGAGCCTGATTCGCCACTGCCCTGCTCTTTGTACGCTCATTTATACCTTTACCTCTTTGGGTGTAAGACACTATCAGGTCAAAATGGTTGCGATTAAAACTCACATGGTATAGATGTGACTGACTGCAAGACGGTAAAGAATCAGATCCAGCTCCTAGGAATGTTATCAAAACCCACCTGGATGCCAAATTTAATTTTCACTTTGTTTGATCGTTACAGATTACTGGGGAAAATACAAATTCTGCTGTAAATTATGCTGATGTAAATTTGGAATAAGGGCCAAATTCTTATCTCACTTACACCAGTGTAAATGGAGATCAGCTGAAATCAGTTGTTACTTTGGATTTAAACTACTGAAATTCATAGCAGAATGTGGCCATTCTGTCTTTTACACCAGATGTATAAAAGCACTTGCAAATATAAATGTGATTCCTGCTTTAGCTTATCTCTTATTGTGCTGTTTATTGCTGCACACTTATCATGCAGTACATTGCTGATGACTAGACCTTGGACTGGCTTGCTATATGGGGAGGGCTGCATTCTATCTTTAGAGCCTGGTCTCACTAAGTGAAACTAAGGAATGAAAGTGCATTGCATGTGCAGGGACTGCTGAGTCAGCCTTGAGAGTTACAAGAAGATGCAAAAAATATAATTGCTCCAGTGGTACCTTAGGCAAAGGTGTGGTGCAGCTAACAAGTACCCAACATCTATACAGAAAACAAGACTTCAACCTCAGCTATGTTGGAAAACAGACTTTACATGCTCTATAATCTTTTGCTACGCTTTCTCTGCTATGGGACACTCCCCAAATTTCTCCTGGGAATATTGTGGGCTGGTGGGATGATGCGCCTTCTGATCAATTTATCTTCAGCTTGGGTGAAGATGCCAAAAACCAGTGCAGCAAGAATTAGAACATTACAGACTGATGGAACTGAAGAAGTACAAAAGAGGTGTTCAGCTGCCTTTGCACCCGTCACCATGCTTGGGTTCTGCCCCATGCTCAGTTTAGCCAGAGGTGAGGAGCGAGTATCTAGTCCTGTAGCAGGGTGGGTTCCATTCCTGCCTCTGTGCACCAGAGACACCATCTCAGACTCCACTGGCTGTGTATCCACTGGGCCACCAACACCCTTGCAGGCCCATGCAACTGTACTGTTTACACAATATTCCCTATGGCTTAGGCTGTCTCCTCAGGACCTGAGAGCAGCTGAGGTCTCTTTTGCCTGAGACCTCTATGAGATTGGGCTCAGCTAGCCCTGTTACCCTCCCCCTAGCATATCCTTCCTGTTCCGCTTTATCAGTAGGGCCCTACCCAATTCACAATTCATTTTGGTCAATGTCATGGTCATAGGATTGAAAAAATAATAAATTTCATGATTTCAGCTATTTAAATCTGAAATTCCACAGTGCTGTAATTGTAGGGTCCTGACCCAAAAAGGAGTTGTGGGGGGGTCATAAGGTCATTGTAGGGGGATTGTGGTACTGCTGCCCTTACTTCTGCTCTGCTGCTGGTGGTGGCGCTGCCTTTAGAGCTGGGCAGCTGGAGTGCGGTGGCTGCTGGCCCGGACCCCAGCGCTGAAGGCAGCGCCACCACCAGCAGCAGCACAGAAGTGAGGATGGCATGGTATGGTACTATCACCCTTACTGCTGCACTGCTGCCTGCAGAGCTGAGCCCTCTCCAGCCCAGCAGCTGCCACCCTCTGGCCACCCATCACTGAAGGCAGCAGCGTAGAGGTAAGGGTAGCATGGTATGGCACTGTCACCCTTACTTCTGTGCTGCTGCTGGCAGGCTGCTGCCTTTAGAGCCAGGCATTCAGCCAACAGCCACCGCTCTCCAGCCACTGGCCACCACTCTCTGGCCACCCAGTTCTGAAGGCAGTGCAGAATTAAAGGTGGCAATACCATGACCCCTCTACAATAACCTTGTGTCCCCACAGTGACCTCCTTTTGGGTTGGGACCCCCAGTTTAAGGAATGCTGGTGAAACCTGCATAGTATAAGGTAAAAGTATAAAAAAGACCAGATTTCATGGGGGAGACCAGATTTCACAGTCCGTGATGCATTTTTCACAGCCATGAATTTGGTAGGTCCCTACTTATCAGCCCATTAAACTGATGGGCTGACTGACTTATTAGGTCACTTCACCCACCAGCCTGATTAGCTAATTGACTTTATTTACTCCAATCAGTTTTCTGTGGGAGCACGGGGAGGGAACTAATAGGTGTCAGAGTGATCAGAGTGCAGGCTGACCTGTTAACTCCCTACACAGTGGGAACCCTGCCCCGCGTGCCCCCTCTGCATACCCCAAGCTGGCTGTGTGACCTGCACCTGGTTCGCTTCCGAACCGCACCTAAGGAACAGCTATACATGTTCATGCTCCACACATTCCATTTCCTCACCCTCGTGTCCCACCCTAACACAAAGTGGTGTGACCTCCTTCCACCTATGGAAGGTGAGGAGTTCTGGTGGGCCAACCTGTATTCCACAATGGTCCAATGGACCACTGGGGATATTAACTGGTGGCTCCTTCATGGAGCCATGAGCACAGGTGTGTACTGGGCATGGTTCACCCTCCTCCGCAACACCTACCCCTTCACATCTATCTTGAGTGCACCGGTTGCAGCCCCTTTTACGGCTCCTCCAGAACCTTCTCCTTAGGTGCTGGATGCATTTTCCGCTGCACCTCCTGATTTATGCACCCCTTATCTGTGGCCCCATGAAGTCGCAAGATCTCCTCATCAATCTCTTACTGGTGCTGGCCAAGGTGGCTATCTGTAAAACCAGGAGGAGGATGCTGGATGGGGAAGTGCTCTGTGACTGTGGGACCTATTTCTGTTCATCCCTTGGTTCATATATCCAGGCAGAATTCCTCTGGGCCACATCCACTTGCTCCCTAGACACTTTTGAGGAGCAGTGGGCACTGCCTGGGGTTCTCTGCTCAGTGATCCCATCTGGCTTCCTGTTTTTGTCCCTGTGACCCTCACGCCCATTCCTGTTTTATCATTTGTTGTCCCCTGACTTTATTTGAACCCTGGGTTTAGTGGCTGGAAGAGGGGCGCTCAGATATGGGCAGGCTTGCATCTGCCCATCCCCTTGGGATTTCAGTAAGTGTTAACTCCCTATGCTATGTCACACTAGAGCTAGAGAAAAGCTGATTGGGAATGGAGGTAGTAAGAATCACCTGAAATCCATGAGGAAACAAATTCCTGTTCTCTACTGCAGAAAGACTGCAAGACAGAGTGTGATGATGTGTGTGCCTAGCACTGTGGACAAAACACTGCAGTCGCCATTCCCTTATGATGGATGTGCTCACCCAGAATGAATGCTATTCAGGTGCTTAAACCAGGCAGTGGATTACCATTTGCATGCCAATAGGTACTGCTGTCTGTGCCATGTGAGCAGACAACAGTGGTAACACAAGTATTTGTTTGTATTAGGCTGTGTTCCTGCATGAATTGGGCAAGTTTTTATGGCAGATGTGCTCAGACACCACCGATCACTGTTAGAATGAGTAGGGAACAACTTCATATTTCAGAAGGTGAAGGACGTGACTAGGGGGACAGGCATTCTATACTTGATTCTAAGTATAGAATGCCTGAAATTGGGAGAAATTGGTTGTGAATCTGAAGGTGGAAGGCAATTTGAGTGAAAGTGACCATGAAATGATAGATTCCCTGATTCTAAGGAAAGGAAGGAGTGAGAGCAACAGAAGAAGGACAAAAGACTTCAAAAAAGCAGACTTTGACAAATTCAGAGACCAGGTAGGGTCCCATGAGAAGAACATCTAAAGAAAAAAGGAGTTCAGGAGAGCTAGCGGTTTCTCAAAGAGACAAGTTAAAGTCTCAACAGCAAACTCTCCCTATGCGAAGGAAAGATAAGAAGACTAGTAAGAGGCCAATATGGCTACATCGGCCAAGAACAGCACGAGCATGTAGGGACAAAAATCAGACAACTAAGGCACAAAATGAATTACACCTAGCAAGGGTCATCAAAGTCAATATGAAGAGATTACATAAACACACTAAGAGGAAGAGGAAGAAAAGTGTAAGTCCACTACTTAGCAGGGAAGGAGAGCTAATCACGGATAAGATCAAAAGGCTGACGTGTTCAATACCTATTTTGGCTCAGTCTTCACTAAAATGGCTTATCATTTAACACAATTAACTACTTAACACAATTAACACAAGTAATTGTGTTACTTACCTCAATTAGTATTAACAACAAGGGGAAAGGAACACAAGCCAAAATAGGGAAAGAACCATTTAGATAAGTAATATTTAGATAAGTTAGATGTATTTGGGTTGGCAGGGCCTGATGAAATCCATTCGAGGGTACCTTAAGGAACTAGCTGAAGCAATCTCGGAACGGTTAGCAATGATTGTTGAGAACTCATGAGGTACCAGAGAACCAGAGAAGGGCAAACATAAAAGGGTCTTTGAAAAGGGTAACAAAGAGGACCTGTGGAATTATAGACTGTCAGCCTAAATTCAATACCAGAAATATACTGGAACAAATTATTAAACAATCAATTTGTAAGCACCTACAGGAAAAGAGGGTAATAAGAATAGCCAACATGGATTTGTCAAGAACAAATCATGCCAAACAACCTAATTTCCTCCTTGATAGGATAACTGGCTTAGTGGGTGGGCAAAAGCTGTAGATGTGATATATCTTGATCTTAGGAAGGCTTTTGACACTGTCCCACATGACATTCTTGTTGATAAACTAAGGAAATGTGGTCTAGATGAAATTACTATAAGGTGGATTGAAAGACCGTACTCAAGAAGTAGTTATCACTGTGAAAATGGGAGGATGTATTAGTGGGGTTCCACAGTGGTCTGTCCTGGGTCCAGTACTATTCAATATTTTCATTAATTACTTGGATCATGGAGTGGAGAGAGTGCTTATAAACTTTGCAGATTTCATCAAGCTGGGAAGGGTTGCTGGCACTTTGGAGGACAGGATTAGAATGCAAAATAATCTTGACAAAATGGAGAATTTGTCTGAAATCAAGAAGATGAAATCCAATAAATACCACGTAGGAAGGACAAATCAGACACATAAGTACAAATTCTACACGTAGGAAGGACAAATCAGAGACATAAGTACAAAATGTGAAACAGGCAGGGTAGGCAAAAAAGCTGCTGAAAAGGATGAGTGGGTTATAGTGGATCACAAACTGAATATGACCCAACAATGTGATACAGTTGTGAAAAAGACTAATATAATTCTGAGGTGTATTAATAGGATCATCTTGGCACTGGTGAGGCCTCAACAGGCCTCAACAGGAGTACTGTGTCCAGTTCCGGGTGTCACACTTTAAGAAATATGTGGACCAATTGGAGCAAATCCAAAGGAGAGCAACAAAGATGATAAAAGGTTTAGAAAACCTTCCTCTGAAGAAAGGTCAAAAAAACTGGGCATGATTAGTTTTGAAAAAAGAAGATCAAGGGAGGACCTGATAACAAACTTCAAATACATCAAGGACTGTTATAAAGAGGACCATGATTAATTGTTCTCCATGTCCACTGAAGGACAGGACATAATTGGCTTAATCTGCAGCAAGGGAGATTTAGGTTAGATATCAGGAAAAAGCTTTCTAACTTTGTGGATACTTAAGCACTGGAATAGGCTTCCAAGGGAGGTTGTGGAATCCCCGTCACGGAGGTTTTTGAGAAAAGATTGGACAGACACCTGCCAGAGATGATCTAGGTCAGGGATGGGCAACTTTAAGGTAGCAGATCATCACAAAATCCACTAAAACCCTTTGGTGGGCCAAACGTTTTTTCTAGAGGCTACATCCTCATCCTTGGGGCAACAACAAGCTGCAACATCTGTCAAAGCAGGTAGCAGCAATACCGGATCAGGCTTTGCTTCCACTACTGGAGCCACAGAGTGCTCTCAGCAGTGGCAGTAGCAGCATGTCTTCTATGGCCAGCAGCAGGTCACAAGCATCACATGGAGGATGCAGGAACAACAGGGTGAGATCGGGAAAGATTTGTGGGGGGGGCGATCTCCGGGGAGGGGGGGAATCTCCTTCCCTGTACCGTACATGGGGTAATGGTGTGATGGGTCACATGACATGATCAGGTGGGCCAGATGTGGCCCTTGGGCCATCAGTTGCCCATCCCCAGATTAGGTGTACTTGGTCCTTCCTGGAACCTCTCAAGCACCCTTGCAGCGTGACAGAGATGTGATTTTATGATTATATAATGTAGTATTGCAAAAATCTGATGGAAATTTGTAATCCACATGTAAGAGGTTACACCCATGTGCAATAGTTCAGATAGGTTGGATAAAGTTGTAACATGTCTCTCTCAATGCACCTCTTGTTTCTAGAATTTGTCAGTCCATTTTCCTTCACATTCTTTTTTTCTTTCTTTAGGGCTCAGTGCTGTGAGATGCTGAGCCGTCTCAGATCCTCTGACTTCAATAAGTTCAGCATACAGCAGGATCTTGCCTTGATCTTGCACCATTGTTTTGTTGTTGACACCAATGGGAGAAGGATCAATCCCAAAGAGTTTCAAGTGCTCCTCCCAGCCTGGATCCCCATAGCATTTATTGATCAGTTTTCCATTTTTCCCCCTAATTTTTTCACTCTTAAGCGTTTCTGTAGCCCTCGTATAAGCAGTATCTGAGCATTTCACATTCTTTACTGTCTTTATCCTCATACCACTCTGTGAGGCAGGACAGTGCTGTTATCCTCATTTTACAGGTATAGGGAACTGAGGCACAGAGAGACCAAGTGACCCGCCCTGCCTCACACAGGAGATATGGGGCAGAGCAAGTCCCAGACTAGTGCCCTAACACTAGACTTCCTTCTTCCCCTTAATTTAGATTTTCAGATAGAAAAAAATAAGCAGCTTGTAGACCCAAAACTGTTTTACTGTGGACCAGATTCTCAGCTGGTGTAAATCACAGCCATGACATTGATTTAAGTGGTGCTACCATTTATACTCGCTGAGTATCTGGCCCCACCGTTTTTAAATTAAAATCATAATCAAAAGCAGTGTGAGAAAATAAATGTTCTCTGTTTAAATGGAATACTTGCCATTGGCAGAGGCATTAATCATAATGTTATTTATTTGTTCATTGCTTAGTACAGCCAATGTGCTCTGTGCTGTACAACAAAAATAAAATTAGTCCCTGCCCAGAGGAATTCACAGACGTGTAGAAGACTGGCTCCAATGGGAAATCCGAAATTATTCATTACCATAACCTTTATTTTTTTTAATTTGACTAGGAAAGATATGGGGAACAATATGATCTTAATGTAAGCATATTCTTATCTTTTCCAAACATGGGTTTCCAGGAGACTTTTTTGCTCAAAGTCTAGCACCACGCTTGTAAATCATTAAAAAGGGTTGTCAGTAATTTTGCCTGTTGCATTTTGAGGTGCTTTATTCAAATTAGGGCCTAGGTATTTAATTGTTCCCCTCAGGCCCTCCTGGGTGTTTCTATTCTGTAAGATTGTTTGTTGGCAAAACACAAGAATGAGCAGACGCAATATTTGTGAATATACAGTTTGATCTCCAGTTACATATTGTTTGTTGCTAGATAGTAGAATTATGAAGTCTGAGATAGCACCACTAATGAGCACCCCATTCATGGTGGCTTATTTGAATGCTGCAGTCCTGTTAGTCAGATGATGTAAAAGTTGTTCATTTTATAAAGATCTTAGGGCAGAGAGTCCCCAAATTGTGGGCGGAGGAACATTTGTGTGTGTGTGTGTGTGTGTGTGTGTGTGTGTGTGACAGGACAGCGCCCCCCCAGGGTGCAGGGAGGGATCATCACCCAGTTCCACTCTGTCCCTTGACCAGCTCTGATCCCAGCCAAAGCTCCAATCTATCCCCTTCTCTGACTCCAGTCCAGCTCCAGCCCCAGCTGGACCTCCACTCCACCCCTTGCTCTGTCCCCAACCCAACTCCACCCTCACTCCCTCTCCACCCCCAGGCCAGCTCTGCCTCTAGCCCCAGCTCCTCCCCCAGTCCCAGTTCTTCCCCCAGCTCCACCTTCAGCCCAAGGTCTTTTGCTGAGCCAATTGTGCCATACTGGAGAGGGGTGCGGACAGATGCCATTACTGGTGAGGGGGACGCGACAGGAAAGGTTTGAGCACCACTGTCTTAGGGCCAAACTCTGCCCTCAGTTACAGACACTGAGCTCCTAGGAGTTGCTCACATGCCCATGTCCCCGAGAAGAACTTAGTCCTTGTATTTTAATATAGGTCATGTTTGTAAGCAGTCCCAGCCCTAGGTGTTGCACGGCTCTGTGCAAAATAACCCATCAAGCTTCCTTCATATAACTGTGACCATTCCCACTCTGTGTTCTCACGATGACTCTGGCTGTCACCCATCTGGCTGGGAACATACTGCAGTGAGGTTTTGCAAATTCAGGTGACTTCCCCCCACCCCTCAAACACTCTGAGGCCAAGGGGGAGCAGGAGAAGAAGTTGTTACACAGGTAAAGTAGGGAGCCCTAAGGAGAGCAGTTAGGGAATGAGTCACTACCATGATCTGCTGACACTGAAGTCTGATCGGATGGTGGATGGCACTCTGGCTGACAACCAGGAGGAGAACATGTCTGCTGTTAAGCTTCATAAATTATCAATAATCCCTTTGTTACTGTGGGTTGCATAGGCCTAAATCTGTCAATGCTTGTATGCCTCTGACATCCTGACTAAGAATTACAGCCCTTTGGCTACATCATAGCTGTGCATAATAGGACCATTGTTTTACTGGCTGGCAATGAGATTTTGGCCATGTGGCACATGCACAAGCTTGTTTGTTAGAATTATACCAGGGCTGGGCCCTAGTAGATCGTGAAGGAGCTACCAATATCTTTGGCTGGGTATGGTCATGGTGAGGGACTTGATTCTGCCAACGTCATAGGCTTAATGGGGGCACCTGCAGTAGTTTTTAATCTAGCTTCTGTTCTTTTGGCAGTCTGATGCATCCTGAGATGAATGTTGTTTGATCTAAATGGTCCACTAATCCGCGGTCCCCCGGACAGCTTCCTTGGGAGCTTCCAAAAGGGCAAGAGCTTCTGGTTTCTACTTCCCTTACCCCAGAAACCTCTCTTCATAGCTATTAACCTTCCAGTAGAGGAGGGATTAAAAATGCCTTCCAGTCTAAAGTCCTTGCTGCTCCAGAGCTGGGGCTGGGGCTAGGTTAGTGTTATGCAGTACTGAGTATTCCACATCCACCCCCCATTTCCCTCCCTTAGACACTTCCGGGCCCTACTGTCTATATGTGATCCAGTAGCGTAGTAACATCGATCGGCTGTCATTGGATGATTTTAGGATGTACTGAGTTTCAAAATAAAACCAAACATAAATAAGGCCTGGTACCATCTGCATTACTGGCATTCTTAATACTATGTGTGTTGTGTCCTGAATGCTTTCCCTTTCCCTTTTGCAAACTTTTGCTTGTGGGTTTTTTGTTTTTTTTTAAGTGAAGCAGCTAGTATGGAGGGTGGTGTTCGTTCATTGCCGCATGGTTATAGAAAAGGCGCCAGACCTCTGCAATAAATTATTTCCCTGAGACATTAAATATCCAGACAACTGCCTGTCAAGGACTCTCCCTGAACAGATGGAAGCGGCAAAGCATAGATCTGTGGGGTCTGAATCTCATGCCACACAAAAAGAACACTTTCATGTTATAGCAAACCACTGTGCAGGGTCTGAAATTAATTCCTTTGGATCGGGGGAATCAATTTTGGTCAAATTGCTTTCAGTCAAATGACTAATGGTTTTGTAAAAAAATCTCATTGTCAGTCTTTAGGAGAGATGTTGATCTGGATAAGCTGCCCTGAGCTTCCCCTCCCTCCCTTGCCACTCATGGCATGAGAAAGCTCTTCAGAAAATATCCCAAGTCACGTATTATAATGTTATCATGTGCTTGCATATCATTCACAGACCTAACCAATTTGATTGTAAATTGTCCATAAATCTCCAACTAAATATAATCTGGGCTTCCTTTTATTTTATGGTTTTCTTCCTCTGTACTTGTTCACACAGTCAAACCCATATTTTCTTTCATAAATCATGGGATTTTCATCATGGTAAGGGTTATATGTTGGATGTGAGGTGGACAAAACTACTATGTTTTTTCTCTTATAAAATGGGGGGAGGGGTCTTGCTTGTTTGTTTGTTTTTGTTTTTTCCTTGCAAATCCCAAATATGAGCTGGTTTCAATCTGCATCCCTTTATCGGAATCCCCAAAATCTGATGGAGGGTTAGGTAAAATGTTTCTATTTTGGACTGTTGTATTCTGGATAAACAATTCTTTGATTTCCCTTAGATTGTGGTGAATGTTATTTGCTCTTTGTGTGCAGGTGTTCTATTAGATCCAGAGGAATTCACTTTGGATAATGGGGAGGGGAATATGTGAGAGCTCAGTAGACTATTCAGTAATTCCCCAGAAAAAATTCTGAAGCGTATTCAGGTGATAAACACCATCTGTGTAGGGGAGAAAAATCTGTGGCTGTTTTTGGTTAATATGTCTTGTGTGGTATGCATGTGCATGTGCTATTTGCACCTCTTTCTTCAAGGCAGAGTGAATCAGCTCCATTTTCTGAATTCAGAGTCTTTTTGTTCAAAATCAAGAGATTTTATGAATTTACAGATGGCTGAAGTGTCCAATGCGTTATTTCGAGGTCTTTCCGTGGGTCAGCATAGAGCGGCTATTTGCTAGCTGTGCCTGTCTGCTGTTCTTACTGCCTTTTTTTGTTGACTAAAATGTTTCACTTTAAAACTTTCTGCACAATGTGTTGCTTTGGCTCATTGTAAGGATTTGCATGATCCTGTAAATAGTTTTACACATCGATACTGATTTCACAATTGATAAAGTTCTTTTTCGGGACATCTTTATATTGCCTCCTCAGTCTGCCTCTTGACTTTTCCCTAATGTACATTTTCTTTAGTAACTTGGTGTCTTCCAGATAGGACATGTCTGATCCTGCAAGCTGTGTTTAATATGCATTGCTTCAGTGCTAGTTGTGCATTCTCTTTGCCAAGCATAATTATTTCAGATTTCATCTGATATGCATAACAAACTGAAGGTACCATGGATGAAATTTGCCAGTATCTTGATGTGCCAATGGCAACTTCTGTGTTTCACTGCCAGATAGTAATGTGGAAATTTGGAGCCCGGTTCTCCATTGTCTTGTGCCTTGTGCAGTAATTTACACCTGTGCAGAGATGGTGTAAAAAATGAATGTCTTGGACTGTAGCAGCATTTGCACAGCTGCAAATGACTATAGAAGAAGCAAATCAATGGAGAATCAGGTCCTTGATCTTTTGTGTGATGTGATATATGGATTCCAGTTGCAATCAACATTCTATAGAGCATGTTACATGTCTTTATAACTCAAGAAATGATTTCTTTGTCTTTAAGGACAATTTCTTCCAAGGTAACATTACTATGGACTGCTACAGATTATTTGGTGCATATGTTTGTATGATTTTCCAAATGTTAGGGAAACCACTCTAATTTTCCCTTGAAAAGTTTTATTGTCATCACTGACTTGAGTGACGTTCATCGTTTTAGATGATGTCTCCATGGTGCTGTTTAGGAAATTGCTCCCTTCAGTAATTAGGAGAAGGTGGATTCTGCAAACTGAAATGCCATTTTTTTTGCCTGTGTGGGTAAACTCTCTTTGAACTGATATATAGGGTTTACATTATCAAAGATCTAAAATGTCTGGAGATAACATTTTTATCTCAAAATTTTCTATGTTATGAACCTATCTTAATACTTTCTATGTGATAAATGTATTATCTCCATGCTCTTATTTATCAGGCTGTCTGAATCTTAACATCTAGCAGTGTGTTGCAACAGTTGTTCAGGATTTTTATTTCTTAAAATTCAGAGTAGGCCGTGGTGAGGAGTGGATTTTTTTCATGATTTTGAGGTGTCTATGTAACCCACAACTTGTGGAAACTAGCAGAGCCATGACAAAGTTGTCTTGTGTAAAGTAATTTATGCTATGCTTTCCTGAATCCATCCTCATCAGAGTCTCTAATAGTCTCTTCTAGGGCAAATCACTGAGCCATTACTCCATCCTCATTCTCCTTGACATCTCTGCTGATTTTATTGGGTCAGTCATCCACTCCTTGAAATCATATCCTCCCTCACCATCCATAATCTTAACTCTTCCTGGCTTTCTTCTTACTTTTCTGGTAATTCTTTTCATAGGCCTTCATTTTCTCCTCTCTCTCACTCTCCGTAGGAATTCCATAGGGAACTGCTTTGCCCCCCTCCTCTTCTCACTCTCTACATGTTCTTGTTCTTTTCCTCCCTCAAACCCCTCCTCAAGAGCAATTTTTCCAATGACTCCCACAAGAAGCCAGATGACCAATGATGAGTTGGCTGTGCAGCATTTGGGGAGAGCTGATTTTATCTAAATGATTAAAACACACACACATGCATGCAGAAACAATCTGTACCTGCTGATAGTGGGGGGGGGCGCAGAGTGAGGGCAGCTGGCTTCAGCAGTATTACTGAGCATGCTCAGTCTTTGTGAGCATGCTCAGTATAAGCCAAGCAGTAAACCGGGGGGGAAGGGGGTAGGCACATGACCCTGCATGTCCCCCCCGACATGTGTCACCTCATACCAAAAAAAGTCTTCGCAAAAGCATTATGCTCAATTGCTTGGTGTGTGTGTATATAGGTGTATAATACATGTGTCACTTCAGATGGAAGAGACTGCAACCTCTTCCTTTTCCTCTGTATTGGTTTTAGATGTGAATGTTGTGGGGTGTGAAATAATGAGCTTCCTTGTACTTAATTACATTTTGGTTCTTTTAAAATGTAGTGCATGTAATAAGAAACTGGTAGTCGCATTGTCCTGGAGCTGTGCACATTTCCTCCACCTGAGGTTGCCACCTCTACAGGATTGGCCTGGAGTCTCCAGGAATTAAAGATTAATCTTTAATTAAAGATTATGTCATGTGATGAAATCTCCAGGAATACATCCAACCAAAATTGGCAACCCTACCTCCAGCGTACCTCAGCTTTGGTTTGCACCTGCCGCTGCTCCAGTTCTAGGCCTGTCCCTGAGATAGATTGCCAGTCATGACAGATTGTACCGTGGTTCTGGGATGTAGATAAATGTCAGCTGGGGACTAGGTCAAATGCAGCAAACTCGCAATTAAAACAGTTTAATGTAAGTAAAGAGCACTGGCACAGCATCATGGGTGAGCGCTGTTCGAAAGTGCAGCCAGCAGGCATTTTCAGTGCACAAGTGGGGGGCTGGTACAGGGATAGGCCCCAGATGAGGCTGGGAGAGTTACTGAAGGATGCGCTCTGTACATGTATGAAGAGATCAATGAGTGTGTGTGAGGGGGTTGGGGAGGGGGAAAGGGATCTTCGTATACATGCTATGTATGTGCAAAATATTATTAAACATTGGGAAACTATCAGCTGCAGAACTCTCTGTGATTACTGAGGTAAGTGGAACCCCTTGCTGCCTAGCTCAGCCTATCTCCGACAATGGGCACTAACAAACTGGGCTTGTGGAATTTACCAGAAATCTACTAGTGGAGGCCTAGAACTGGGGCTCTACTTGGAAGTAGATTCAAAAGAAAATGGTTGGGGTGGGAGCTCCTTAGTGACACCTAGGATCAATTCCCCAGCGAGAAACCTTAGACCCTCTACCACCCTGTGAGAAGGGGTGTTCTACCAGCATGCTGTCTCTAGACCCACCTTAGAGGTGTCCAGCCCTGGTATCAGCTTCTAGTCTGCAGGTGTATTGTAAATCTGAAGCTCTGCCTCCCCCCCCACCCTGTCACACACTTAGTAACTGAAAGGAAGAAGGAGAGACAAGGTGGGCGAGGCAATATCTTTTACTGGACCAACTTCTGTTGGTGAGAGAGACAAGCTTTTGAACTGACTCAGAGCTCTTCTTCAGGTCAAGAAGAAGGAGGCTTCATTCTGGCCACAGGTAGGGAGGATGCTAGTGGAGGCCTAGCACTAGGACCCTCACAAAATGTTCAGGTCAGTGCTAGCTGTCTTTGGGCCAAAGGCTGTTCAACCTGATGGCAATACTTGGCATTTGTAAAGGGCTTTCCATCCATGCCTCTCGTGGAACTTTGCAAAGGTAAATAAGCATCATTATCCCCATTTTGTGGAGCAAGAAAACTGAAGCCGGGCAACGTGACTCGCTTGCAGACACAGGGAGTCAGAGGCAGAGCTAGGAAATAGAGCTCTGGGCTGCTCTCTCTAGCTGGTGTGTCTTAACCCCTGGGGTGTGTGTGAGAGAACAAGTCGGAGGGAAACTGGTGGTGACAGTAGGCAGGTAACTTTGGGGTTGTGAAAGCAGCCCAGAAGAACTAGAGGAAAAAGATCAACACTGAATGCACAGCCCCACTCCCTCATGCATTGTATCAAAAGGCAGATGCTGGCTTGTGCAAGGCTTTTAGGCCACTTGCAAACAACCTTAAAAATCCTGACTGCACTACTGTAACCAGGTCACTTCCTCCAGCTGTAACTGTAGTGTAGCTGGACCCTTACACTCAGCATGGTCAGAACTAGCTGTGTCTCGGACTTTAGCCTAGATTGTTTACACAGCGCTCTGACATTCACTTCTAAAGGCGTTTTGCAGTTTGTGCGTGTTCCTCTGCAGCTGCTTTGGTGAAGAGAGAGCTCCTCAGATGAAGCAAAATTATCTAAATACTAATAAAATCTACTGGCGGATAGAGGGACTAGAAATGGGAAAAGCCCACAATCCAGGTAATTAAGCTGTAAGACCCTCCAGGGATGGGCTGTCATCAAGTCATCTGATGTGTGATGAAGACCAAAGCAGAGCCAGATGCTTTGTCTCTCAGTCCCTCCTCCACTCCCCAGAATGTTCTTATTCTCCTAGAAAGTCTGTATATGGAAGGTTGGGGGGAAAAGGCTGATAAAAATAAAATCCTAAAGGATAAATCTTGTAATGCAGAGCACTGAACAGCTGGTAGTTTAAGGCACCAAACAACAGTTTAGTGATTAACGTACCTCTTTAAAATGCTGAATGATGCAATACAATAAAATATGACTTGTATGGTGTATGGTCTCTTTCACACCTACTGTCGCACAGTGCTCTCTAGGGTTAAAAAAGGTGACAGAGTTAAATAATATGTAATAGCAGAAGGAGTGAAGAATTGAGAGATGGGCAAGAGACCAAAATATCAGCTGCTTAGGAGCTCTCTCGCAATCCATTTAATTTTATTGAAAGGAAATAGCCTTCGTATTTTCCCTGATTTGTACGTATTGATGTCTTTTGCCTTGTGTGCCCTTTCCCTCTCCTTCCATCCCACACAAGCATTTGTCTTCGGCTGCTGTCGGTGACACTCCCTGGTGGCATCAATGTGCTGCTGAGACTATATTACCCTGGATGGCGGCCAGTTCTCTCTCTCTCATGATTATATGTTGCCTCAGGTGCATGGTTGGCCTGGTACCATCACCAAAGGGTATACTGCTGCCCCTGTGTCCTATTGCCTGATACAGCAAAGTCCAGCAACCTACTGTATTTGCATAAAGAAAAGGAGTACTTGTGGCACCTTAGAGACTAACAAATTTATTTAAGCATAAGCTTTCGTGAGCTACAGCTCACAGACTAACCGGCTGCTACTCTGAAACCTGTATTTGCATAGGCAATCTGTGACCACTCTGGAGATGCTGAGAAATGGAGCTCAGGCCTGCTTCATGTATAGCTGTGACTGATGCCTTCAGAAAAGCATGTGTGGTGTGGGAAAGGGAGAGACGGGGAGAGAAGAAGGGGAAATCAGGCCTATAATTATATTGGTTAGGGGGGGAATTGCTGTAGTGACAGGCATGTGTGATCAGATTCATCCGTGCTGAAACACCTTTTGAGTCAATGACATTACATCAAGGTTTAATCTGGCCTAGGAAAACGGGGAGCCGTGTAGCTGTTCCCAGTTTAGTTGTCAAATTCATGACAAAGCAACTGCTTGGGGAGCACATTTTGGGAATATTCTGACTGTTTCTTGAAACCTTCAAATCCGTGGCATTGAGATCTCCTGAAATCCTGTCTCTGCCTGCCTGCTTTTCATGGGGTAATACTAAAGTAGTTAGTTAGCAGCTAAAGCCACTCTTACTCCATTTAGCATTTCAGAATTGCAAATGGCTGTTTCAAGGGCTGCTTTTTTTTCACACAATGACATTGTTCATTTTCCCAAGTACTTTAATTTTGGAATTCTCTCTTGCAGACAGTAAAATGTGGCAATTAGCTGGTGGAGAGAGGCGGGGAAATGCCATTTTTAGGCCTTGTCTACACTACAAAACAGTGAATGCATACACACTGCAATGCGACTTTTGGCAGCAAAAATGCCCTATTTTGGCGACAAAATAAAACCACCCCAAGGAGAGGAGATACATAAGACTTTTTGCACAAAATTTTTGTCAACAAAGCGCCAGTGCAGATACGACGCTTGATTTTATCACTTTAATTGGCCCCCAGGAGGTGTCCCACAATGCCCATCCTGACCACTCTGGTCAGCAGTTTGAACTTCACTGCCCTGCAGCCAGATAACCCCTCCCCCTTAGAAGCCCCAGGAATTTTTGATATTCCATTCCCTGTTGGCTCGGCATGGAGAGGTCTCATTGCATCTTCCCAGGTGACCATGGCGGCTTATCACAGCAAACGCTCTTCTGCTTGGACCACTGTGGAGCTCTGGATCTGCTCAGTATATGGGATGAGGAGGCTGTGCAGTCCCAGCTGCGATTGAGCTGTATGAATTTTGATACCTACGGGCAGATTTCTCGAGGCTTGTGCGAAAAGGGCTATGATCAGGACATGCTGCAGTGCAGAGCAAAGATAAAGGAACTGAGGCAGGCGTACCACAAGGGGAGTGAGGCAAATCATTGCTCTGGTGCTTCACCTGAGACCTGCTGGTTCTATAAGGAGCTGGACTCTATTCTTGGTGACAACCCCACCTCCACCTCCAAGAGCCCTGTGGATACTTCTGAGGGAACAGAGGCAGTGGAAAGAGGACCTAACCCAGAGGATGAAGTCATTGATGAAAAGATAGATTTAGATGAGAATGTGGAGTTCCCGATGGGGTCGCCCGGTGGGGCAGGCAGCCAGGAACTGTTCACCACTCCGGAGGTGTTTAGCTAGTCTCAGCAGTTGCTCTCCAGCGATCAAGAAGCAGGAGAGGAGACGCCTGGTAAGTGGCTCTGGTTTGTGTAGTGCGGAGGTGGGTTCAAGCATAGAAATGTGGAATGCTGGCTGTGTTTCTGTGAGTTGCACATTTCCCTGTGCTGCTAATCGGTATGGCGGAATGGTGTTGATGCATGCTGAGATCTCATGGGAATTCTCCAGAGAGATCTCCAGGACATCTCCAAGCAATGCATTGTGGGACACTGATGCAGTCCCAAGATGCACTGTGATCCGCTCCGCCTTCCCACAAGACCTAGTGACAGAAGCTGTCGAGCTGGACTGTGGGATAGGTAACACAGTGCATTGCTCACACTGTCAATGATAGTGCCACAACTGTGGACACACTCTGCTGACAGAGGGACCGAGTGTGAACATGCAATACTGGTTTTTATTATAGCGCTTTTTGATCGTTGACATAACTTTTGTCGACAAAACTCTATAGACAAGGCCTTAAAGTAATCCAAGAAAAGTCCTGATATTTCTCATAGGAAGGCAAATATCCTGATAAACAAAATACTCTTAACACCCATTGGATTATATGGTGTTCACAGCATTAAAAGGTGTAAATCTCAAGTCCCACTGATTTCAGTGGAGATACTCAGTTCCCTATCTGTAAAATGGGGCTTTACACCCTCATGAGATCAGAATCTGGCCCTGACACTTATTTGCAAAGAGATTTTATTAAGTAACATCATGATGTGAAATTTCCCTGAACTTTATGTGTTCAGCCTAAAAATCTTGGCCAGTCTCACCCTGTCCAGAGCAAAGCATCTGATACTACAGCTCTGCATTTGAAAAGGCACCTTGTGCTTTTCAAAACCGATTGGTGGCTGCATTTTCCCCCCTAACCAATCTTTAATATGGATCTAATTCTTACTACATTGCAGTGCAGTGAAATCACTTTAGGTAATTTAAGGAGACTGGCAACCCCTTCAAGCATGATAAATCTTTGATTGCTTCCCCCAAAGCTCTAATGAATCTGCATAGACTGAGTGTAATGGAGAATTGTTATATCTGGAGTGGTTCTGAGCTTAGGTGCAGTTTGCCATCATGACCAGGTGTTAGCTGGGGAATGACATGGTTGAGTTCCAGTCTGATGAAGCAGGTGCTGTTTCGCCCTCTAGGTAGAGGAAAGACAGTGGGTGGAATGAGAGGGGAAGGAGGAGGAAAAGATCACAAAAGATTAAAGGCTGCAATTTCTTTGGGATTCTTTTACCCTTATAAAAAACACCCTAGTGTATTCAACAGTAATAATCCAAACTATGGCTATAACATTGCAGTGAGCTGTATTGTTTTGGACCACTACTCTCAGCATACCACAGCATTTGTATAAGGACAAACAGATTAGATGTATTCATGTTTTGTTTTTCAGTTACAGACACTGTTTCTCAAGCAGCAAAATTCAGATCCAGATCTTGAAAATCCCCAAAGTCCAGGAGTATTTGGCTGCCCTCTCTGTCTATTAACAGAAAAGGAAAGCATTTCACCTCCTCAGGAAGACTACCGAATCCTGAAAACTTAAATAAATTCTTTATCACGTGCATATGTGTGGCCGATTGAGAGGTTGCCGCAAAGGTGGGGCATTTCAATGATTGGGGTTGGCAGGAAACGGTGCTTATCTCTTTAAGAAATGGAAATGAAGTCTAATTAGCATATACTGGTAGCAGTTAGCATATAAGTCCCATTCTGGGACTTGGAGGAAGGGAAAGGACCAAGCAGCAACTTAACAGGATTTTGTTAGACAAAATTAGCTACCATTGAACAGTCATAAAAATATCTAAATTATTAGTAGCTCTGACTCTTAGTGTTAATACTACATGAACACAATAATATCTAGCTGCTCTGTATCATGCCCACTCACCAGTAGAACAAGCCATGGTACAAATGTAATCTATCTGATGTGTATTGTTATACTACAGAAAGCAAAATTTGGCACGTTTTATGGAAATATTAATTGAAAAGCGTAAACATTCTTAAACGGACTTTGGAGAATGATTTTTGCTAATGGTAGATGAGTTACCAAAATGGACCACATTTGAGTAAAAACAGTCATGCGTTCATTTAAAAAAAAATCATTTGTGTGGGCATTTCTTGAACTTTACACTCTTTGTTAATTCAGAATGAAATAGAAAAACCTAGAGTTCAGTATTGCCAGCCATAAACATTCAAAATCAATGAATCTCAGGCCCCTCGATGGCTTAAAAAAATGTGCTTTTTGTTATTTGAGGGATTTTTTGCCTTTTGCTTCTTGAGCCTTTAGGGGTCACATTTGCAAGCTTTTCTTCACAACCATGAGGGCTAGAAACATACTTTTAAAAAAAGAAAGAAAGAAAGATGATATTCTTATGTGCTAAAATGATTCCAAGAGCTAGGTCTTTAAGAAAAACATCAAATATCACTAGATTTGCATAAAATCATAAGTGTTGGCAACGCTGAAACTACCACTTCTTTAAAAAACGTAGCTTTGAATTTTTTGCACACCTCTGATGTGTACTGCAAAAAAAACTTGGATCTGTTACTGTTCCTTCTCTAAAATATATTCTCTGCACATGTGGTTATGTGGAATCAACTTAATACTTCTGCAGAGCATGCAGAGGGCCCAACTCTCCCCTCTGCATCTATATGGAGCCAGATCAGTCAGGTTTGGGGTTGAGTGGTGTGGAAGTGGGTTTGCAAGGCTGTGTACTGTTTCTTTAAATCAGTAGCAGGCAATCTGGCAGGATAGACCAGGGGTAGTTTATAGCCGAAAGTCTACAATGATTAGTGAATCCCAGAAAAAGAGAGATGAGAGAAGCTCTAGATACGATACTGTTTTCCTTATTCTAATGAAGTTCCTTGCTCTGTTTTGGAAGAAAGAAACTGTTTCTGTGATTCTTTGTGATTGCCAAGTTTCAGAGTAGCAGCCATGTTAGTCTGTATTCGCAAAAAGAAAATGAGGACTTGTGGCACCTTAGAGACTAACAAATTTATTTGAGCATAAGCTTTCATGAGCTACAGCTCACTTCATCGGTTAGGATGCATCCGATGAAGTGAGCTGTAGCTCACGAAAGCTTATGCTCAAATAAATTTGTTAGTCTCTAAGGTGCCACAAGTACTCCTTTTCTTTTTGTGATTGCCACATTCCATTCCCCTAATCCTCCAGACACCCCTCCACAGGTAACTAGTCGGAGGTCACACACTTTATTGTTCCTGTAGGCTGAGCACAATGCAAACAACCAGGGTGTCCTTGCATCCCTCCATTCGCCCCATAATCTCCCTGTGCTCTCCTTCCATCTCGCTCTATTTCAAGGACTCCCTGAAACTTCCCCAATCTCTCTATTGCCAGGGGTTCTGTGTGTCACCCCATAATCCCCTTCTTCCATATCACTGCCTCTGGGTGCACCTGCATCTCCTTCTTCCCTGCTTACCAGGGGCTGTGTTCTCCCCATTTGCCCATCCTCTCATATCAGTGTCTCCCTATTTTTCCTCCACACCAGCAGCTCTGTGTGCCCCACTATTCCCCCTCTCCAGTCCCACATTTCTGTGTTCCCCCACTTCCACAATACTAGGTTCCCCCAATCCTTCCCCTCCCACACACACACTAAGGGTTCTATGTACCCCACCATTCCCCCTCCTCCTTTCTTCCAGGACCGCCATTTTCACTCCTGTGGCTGTGGGGCTCCTGGGGCTCTGTGTGAGCTCACTCCCTTCTTTTCCTCCCTGCTCTCTCCATGCCCAGATCTCTCAAACTCCCTCCTTGTCAGGGATTCTGAGTGCCTCATTCCCTCTCCCCCATTCCCCCCATACCAGGGGCTCCCATTCTACCCTCCTCCCCAAGTCAGGGACTCTGTGTGTGTCTATATTTCCCCTTCCCCCCATTTCCCCCTCCTCCCACATCAGGGTCCCCAATCTCCACATACACACCCAGACATTCTGTGTTCTCTGCATTCCTCCACCCATACCAAGTTCCTCCATTCTACCCCCATGCCCAATCCCATTCCATTCCCCCAGTCTCCTTCCCCCATCATTCTTCATCTTTCTTCCTGGGAGATAAGTCATTCAGGATGCCCATGTGTTAAACTTTATAGGGAGGATGAACAGCGATGAGATATGGGTATTGTCATGCTGGCAAGTGTTAATGGTGTCATCAGTCAGTTGTTTGGTCGATAGACAGTTGCACAGATGCTTGTGACTGTGCTAAAGAGCTGGTAGGGCAGCATCTGTTCCCCATTTTCCCCCTTTTCAGTTTCCAATTTCCCCCCAGATCAATAGGGTTTTGGCCCCTCATGCCTAGAATGTTCTCTGAAATTTCTGAATTGATCAGAGGTGATGTTCAAAAATTATTGCGTTACAGACAGGCACACAGAGGAATGCCATTGGTGGATGAACTTGCGCTGAGCTCAAGGGGTTGACTGTGGGGTTGGGCGATGGCTAATGTCCCTGGCTACAGCCCCCTCATCCGTAGGCAAAATAAGCAGGGTAAAGCAATTGTGAAATGATCAGTACCATCCTATGCAGGTGGTGCTTCTGGATGGTGACATTTTATGTCTGAGGGTGGGTTTGAGGCAGGAGTGCCAGAAGCTCCCCAGAAGTGGAGGGGCCACCAGTGCCAGAATTGTGGCCCCGCCCCTACTTCCCCCTTCTCCCGAGGCCCCACCCTTGCACTTCCTCTTCCCCCTGAGGCCCCGTCCCCCTCTTGCTCCTCTCCACCCCGTTCCACTTCTCCGCCACACCCCCATCGCTCACCCGTAAGGCAGGTAAAAAGTGGGAGGCCTAAATGATGTGTTTATTATATTACCTACTGAGGTACCTTTAAACAAGTGAAGAGCTGTGTCTCTGGGTGATGGCATAATTGTGGATATTGACTTGACACTAGCAAATAAGGTTAAAAAAAAAAAGATTAAAAACTCATTTAAAGTTGCTGGTGTAGACCATCCAACCCTCCCATTTTGGAGTAGGATTTGGAACACCTTCTATATTTCATCCATTTGATATGTTCAGGGCATGGTGAGTCTCTCTGAGATGTTGACTGCGCTCCCTGATGAGGAGCCCAATTTACATATTCTCAATTTAATCTAAAGTAGGTGCTAATTGATTACTGCTGAATGTCAGCACACTCTGATCATCTGTTCAAGATGTTCTGGAAAAAAAACCCTGAGCTGCATGTGAGAAAGGGATTTTGCATTCTGCATGCTGAGAACAGAATATTTACACACACACACTCCCGCCCCCCCATATTATATAAAGGTTTTAATTAGCTAAGCCTGAGGTTCTTGGGTGAGTGCTGCTTCCTTGTGTCCTTCTAAGGCAACTGAGACTGGCTGTGTTGTCCTAGCTATCTGTCCCAAGTGTCCATCTCATTTGGCCTTTCTCAGTTTAGAGATCACGGGACAAATTCTTCTCTGATGTAACTGATGTGGTGTTACATCAGGGATGTGTTTGCCTCCCCCATCCACTTTCATATGTTGACCCCGAAGATTTCCCCAGCAGTCCCTATGTTGACTTTCAAGGCTTGGTACAAGACCAGAGAGGAAGGATAGTTTTGTGTTCAAGACACTTGCCTGGGACTCAGGAGTTCTGGTTTAATTCCCCACAGATTTGGGAGGCTGTGTGGTCTAGTGAAGGGAGCACTGGAGTGAGATTCGGGACACTTGGGTTTCAGTCCTAGCTTTGCCACTGACCAGCTGTATAACCATGGGCAAGTCACTTCACCTCTCTGTTTCCCTTCCTAACCTTTGTCTGTCTCTTCTAGTTGGATTATAACTCTTTGATGCAGGGACTGTCTCTTACTATATGTTTGTACAGTGTTTCTTGCAATGTGGCGCTGATTTCAGTTGGCACTATATTGGAGCTAGTTTAATACGAATAAGCAAACCTTTCTATTCGGGTCATAACAAGTTTGACCATTTTGGGGCCCCTCACTCCCCATCCCAGGCACCGTACAGATGTTTTGGACTATTTTCTTTTGCTTGGGTTTTCTTTATTAGCTGGTTTCTCTGGGCACTGAGCCCAGCTTTAATTCGTTTACGATTGTTACAGCATGCCAGTTACTGTACCTGGAGTTGAGCACTCAACAATTATTTAAATAAGTATTTAAGCTCTATATGATGAATAAATCACCAGCACCACTACCAAAAATAAACAAAGCTAAGCCAGATATAGCAGGGAAGTGCTCTCTCATTATTCTTTCTTGTGGCTGGCTACTGTTAAGCATAACATTTCTGCTTCTTTGGGTCATGGTAGGATTAATCAGCCACACTGTGGTGAGGCCATTTTTTTTTCTGGATCTCGCTTGGCATGCAGAGCTATTTCCCTGTAGAAGCAGATTTCGATTGAAGTCCCATCATGCAAAAGGCTTTTTGTAATGTTTGCTCTCCCAATGTGGTTTGCACCAACATCCTTCCCTCCAGCTTTTCCAACTTAGCACTCACTGCATGCTCT
Organism: Dermochelys coriacea; assembly: GCF_009764565.3. NCBI lineage: Eukaryota > Metazoa > Chordata > Testudines > Dermochelyidae > Dermochelys > Dermochelys coriacea. Next base: position 152,546,473 of record NC_050068.2, read on the forward strand.
GTATCGATTTGGGAGGCTGCAGGGGGGACAGTGGGGCAGATGCGGCAAGCCTAGCTCAACTAGTGCTGTGCAGAAACAGTTGATTTTTCTTTTGGGCAGTTAATACATGTAGATCCCCACTAAATTTTCCAGCTCCTGTTATATGTCTTTGATACATGGAAAGCATTTGGTGGTTGGGTCCAGGAACTAGGCACTGTAGGGTGGAAATTATTAAAGAGATCCATCTTATGACAAAATGCCGGCTTCCAAGAAATCCCTTGACCTGCTTACTTAATGCTCCAGTAAAGGAGCTACATTTTAAAAAGGACGTCAATTTAATTTCTTTTTTATTGTTAGCAGCTACACTTTGCCTTGCCCATTATTTGAAATATGTGACTCCTCTTCCTGTGGAATTGTGGTCTAGAAAAATATGGACTGTTCTTGTACAGGAAAAGCTTTCACACAGGTACACACACAAAAGAAGCACCAAAAAGTGGACAGATATTTAGAAATTTAGTCATTCTTTGCACCGTACTCAGAGGAGGAGGCTCCCCAGCCAGCGAGCCAGAATCTTTAGCCAGGTTCTTTGGATATTAACCTAAGCCTGAAAAAGGAATGTAGCAAGAACTATGTTACCGTTTTATTGTAACTTTGCCTTAATAAAAAGTTTTTAAAAAGAAAGAACAAAGAAAATTTCCCTTTGGTTAGTGCTGTTGCTTTTAGGAGCTGAACGTTGAATAGTTCCACAGAGAGTCCGTGGAGAAAGCTGTTGTGTTGTATTGGAAGGGAGCCAGCCTTACTGCCTCTAAAATTCTTCTGTACAAGATAGTCAAGGGAGCTTCTATAACTGAATGAAAACTTTAAGAAAATTACTAATAATCAGAGCCACATTATGGCTGGCCATGTGTGGTTATGCAGGAGGTAGGGGAGGGGCAGAGAGACTGCAAAGAATAGCCATCTCCCCACTTGTGTCTGCTCAAGGCAGACACCTTCCCTGTTCTTGGGCTCAGAGAGCACAATGAATACTCCTTAAGTCCAACAGTGGCCTTCCCAAATGAGGCAAGGAGGAGTGGGCAATGGTGAGACCATGTGTACACCACCCTGTCCATACTGGCTAGCAGAGTGGCTTCTTCCAGTGGAGGAGCACATGCAGCACCTTGTAAAACAGTGGAGCAGCAACTGTGCCTGCAAGTTTGTGCCTGTCTTGGGAGAGATGCCACAGAGACAGGGCTGGCTCTAGGCACCAGCAAAACAAGCAGGTGCTTGGGGTGGCACAGTTCTAGGGATGGCATTCCGGCACCGGCCATGCCGCCCCTAGAAATGTGCCCCCACTGCCCCAGCTCTCCTCCGCTCTGCCTCTGCCTGTTCCCCTGAGCGTGCCGCCACCACCGTTCCCCTTCTCCCCTTCCCTCCCAGGCTTGCCGCGCGCTAAACAGCTGTTTGGCGCGGCAAGCCTGGGAGGGAGGGAGGAGAAGCCAAGGTGGCAGCGGTGGTGGAGCAGAGGTGAGCTGGGGGGGGAGCGGTTCCTCTACCCCCCCTCGCTCCCCTCTGCTCCACCTGCTCCCCTGAACATGCTGCCTCTTCCTTGCCTGAAAGGGAGGGGGGAGAAGCGGAGCGACGGCATGTTCAGGGGAGCAGGCGGAGCGGAGGTGAGCTAGGGCGGGGAGTTGCGAGGGCGCGGGGGAGCCGTAGGAAGCATTGGAGGGGGGAAATGTGGCACGCCCTGGGGAGGAGATGGGGCTGGGGATTTGGGGAAGGGGTTAGGAAGGGGCGGGTCGGGGGGCACGAAAGAAAGGCAGGGAGGGCCAAAAATTTTTTTTGCTTGGGGCAGCAAAAATCCTAGAGCTGGCCTTGCACAGAGAGCAGCTGCTGGGATGGCAGATCTCCGTCCCTCCCATGTGTTGATACCTACTTAGCAGTGCAATAGAATAGCATACACATCAGGAGAGTTTAAAGATGTTGTTTTAATCCCCCTTCTGATTCTTTTTCACCTTTAGGGGGAACCTGCCACCCCCACACCCACCTGTGCGTAATCATCTCATGGTCAAAATTCAACCTACCCTGCTCATAACTTACAGAGGACTCCACCCACCCTCTACTACCCCTTCATGTGAGGAGAGGTGCCATCCTTTCCCTTTCTAGCTAGACAGGATAAGTAGCTGCCTCACTCACATTCTGCCTCTATGATCCCTCATCTCCTGTCCCTTTCTTGTCCTCTGCTACATTCATTTGTCCCCCTATATTTCTCTCTCTTTCTCCTCAGAGTCTCCAGCCCCCGGACATCCCTCCTCTCTGCCACACTATATTCCCTGCACCATCCTTCAGTCTGTCTCCTACCCCCTGCAGCTACCCCGATGCCTCGTAGTTTCCCATCCTGTTTCGTAATGCCTCATTCCTAGCACCCCCATGTCCTGCACTCATTTGAGTAAGAGGCCACCATTTCCCCTGACAGCAGCCTGGCTTCAGCCTCTCTAGAAACAATGAGAGATGGTGACCATCAGGCTGAGGGCAACCTGCCTGTGGCTTCAGTCCCCTTTACGGTAAAGAGAGATGGTGGCCATTTTGGGATAAGGGCAAAACTTCATGACTATCACAATAATTAGTATTAAATGTTTTGCTTCTACAGTTTTTTCTGAATATTTGATTCCTTCTGCCTTTGCAATATGGATTTCTGGTAATGGAAACTAGTTGCTTTGCACAGGTAGTTAACCAATTACAGAATCATAGAGTCATAGAAATGTAGGGCTGGAAGGGACCTAAAGAGGTTTTCAAGTCCAGCTCCTTGCGCTGAAGCAGAACCAAGTAATCCTACACCAGGGATCGGCAGCCTTTGGCACGTGGCTCGCCAGGGTAAGCCCCCTGGCAGGCCAGGCCAGTTTATTTACTTGCCGCGACCGCAGGTTTGGCCGATCGCAGCTCTCACTGGCTGCAGTTCACCACTCCAGGGCAATGGGGGCTGCGGGAAGCAGCAGCCAGCACGTCCCTCGGCCTGCGCCACTTCCCGCAGACAGGATAAGCCTGGAGCGGTGAACCATGGCCAGTGGGAGCTGCGATTGGCCAAACCTGCAGACGTGGCAGATAAACCAACCGGCCCGGCTGCCTGGCGGGCCATGTGCCAAAGGTTGCCGATCCCTGTCCTAGACCATCCCTGACAGGTGGTTGTCCAACCTGGTTTTTAAAACTTCTAATGGCGGGGATTCCATGACCTCCCTTGGAAGCCTATTCCAGAGCTTCACTACCCTTACAACTGCAAAGATTTCCCTAATGCCTAATTTACATCTCCTTTCCTGCAGATTGAACCCATTATTTCTTCATTGGCCTTCATTGGATGTAGAGAACAATTGATCATGGTCCTCTTTATAACAGCCCTTAACATATTTGAAGATTATTAGATCCCTCACTCAATCTTCTTTTCTCAAGACTAGACATGCCCAGATTGTTTAACCTTTCCTTAGAAGTCAAGTTTTCCAAATCTTTTCATTTTTGTTGCTCGTCTCTAGACTCTCTCCAATTTCTCCACAACTTTCCTGAAGTGTGGCACCCAGAATTGGACATAACACTCCAGCTGAGGCCTCACCCGTTCTGTCTAGAGGGGGACAATTACTTCCCGTGCCTGACATATAACACTCCTGTTAATACACCCCAGAATAATATTAGCCTTTTTCGCAACTGCATTCAAGAGAGAAGCTGAGCCTGTGAGCTGGGGAAAAGGTGAAGGAAGGAGTCAAAGAAATGAAACCATTTCATGCAATAGCTAAAATATGAATCCATGGGAACTTAAAGATATTGCATGAACATCAATTTCACATGCCTATTGTCTGAATGAAATTAGTGTGTGTGTGACTCCCCTTCTCAACTACTCCAAGCAAGAAGAGTATTGTAGCAAATCAGGAAATGGCACAACTGAATCAGCCCCGTCACTTGAATGGTTAAAAACTAGACTGGGCGAAGCCCTTGAACATATACATAGTAGAATCGTGCTTCCCTCGCTCACAGAAGTAACCCCATTGAAGACAGTGGGGCTACTTGTGTGTGTAAAGCGAGTAAGATTTGACCCACAGGAGAGAACAATCCAGCATCGGACTAGATGATGTGTCTTTTCCATCTCAGACTTCATTGACAGGACACTGTAAAAGGCAGTCTGCTAGAAAATTATTGAAAAAAATAAAGAGAAATAGAAGCATTTAAAAAATGTAAAGCCATGATTGTGTTTGTCACAGAGAGTTTATTTTCTCCTTTTAGGAATAAAACAAAATGCCCAGTGATCAGAGCTTTATGTTTTCAGGGGAAGATATCGCATGGCTCACAATTTGCTGCAGCTGGTTGGAAAGACACTGTTTCCATACCCATACACACCGCACCTTCCCTTCACCCCTATTTAAAAGTTGACAATTAGCTTTTAGTGCACATACATGAAGGGAGATACATACTTTGGCCTCTGTGTGAGAGCAATAATTCTTTTAAATTGATGTGTCAGCAAACTAAAACTCAATATTTTTTTCACACAGTATATTTTACAGTCAGAGGACCTTCACTAATCGGAATAAAGCAATTTGGCTCCCTGTCATTGCTCACGGAAAACATATGAGCTGGTTGGCGTATATGGCCTCCTAGATTTATCAGTGTCTCCCATCTAGTGCACGGGAGTTTCAGGGCTGCAGCTCTGAAAGGAGTGAATTTTTATGAACGCTTTGTCCTGAGAATCCCCATAGCTAGATTTATTCCTTATTTTCAGAAACATTTTATTTATTGTCCATAGCCCATACCCTCTTTAGGTCCAATGGAAGTCATATTTTACATGTTTGATTTGTATTATTATGTCTTTATTGCTTCATGTTTTTAAAAAGTCTGGCAGATGCCACCATTCCCAAAGCTATCCGTCCATTGTGTGTGTTTTTCCAAAGATGCCAGACATCTGTGATGGGGATACTTGTAACTTTCCTCTCAAACAGGCAACCCTTCTAAAAACATCTTGCATCAATATCTTGGGCATTGTAACTGGCTTCAGTACTGTTCATTAGCTGTGCCACCTCTAAAGAAGTTTTTAGGCCCCCCTCCAGCTGAACCAGTGCAGTCTACATCAGTGCTATGCCAAGGTGGATAGAACAGCTACATAATTGCAGTCCTCCTTGTTTCACTGCACAGTACTGTGCCCCGCCTTTCAGTAACTGTTGTACATCCCCTACCCTGATACCCCAAGGTGGCCATTCTACATGCAATCTCTTGCTATGCTTTTGTTCTCCCCCTTTGCCATAATGTGCCTTCATGTTATAACATTGTTTTGGGACACAAGCGCATAGCTAGTCATAAAGAAAGGGACCTGCTGAACCAATTAAAGACGCCAGGTTGAGAACTCATGGCTTAGAGTACTTGGGTCCTGAAAGACAGATGATGCCCAGGTTTTCACTCTGAAGGGAATCAAAGAGAGTTTACTCATGGATGAGCTCTGGAAGATCCTCCAGGGTCTGTTGTCACTGCAGAGTTAGCCTGGGTTCTTACCAGTTTTTTGCCTTGACCACCCTCCCACGCACTCAGCCAAGTTTGATAGCTCTTTCAGTCTGGGCTTATAGGCGCCGACTCTGTGGGTGCTCCGGGGCTGGCAAAAAAGGTGGGTGCTAAGCGCCCACCGGCAGTCCCCCTATCAGCTCCCCGCAGTGCCTTCTTCTTGCCGGTGGAAAGTGGATCAGCACCTTCCCCTCCCTCCCTGGTCCGGTGGGGGCTAGAGCCATAGCTCCTCTCACTCTGGCTGGAACCTGCCCACTTTGCAGTAAGGACACAGGCTAACCCACTTGAGAGATGATAAAATCATAGAATATCAGGGTTAGAAGGGACCTCAGGAGGTCATCTAGTCCAACCCCTGCTCAAAGCAAGATCCAATCTCCAACTAAATCATCCCAGCCAGGGCTTTGTCAAGCCAGACCGTAAAAACCTCTAAGGAAGGAGATTCCACCACCTCCCTAGGTAACCCATTCCAGTGCTTCACCACTCTCCTAGTGAAAAAGTTTTTCCTAATATCCAACCTAAACCTCCCCCACTGCACTTGAGACCATTACTCCTTGTTCTGTCATCTGGTACCACGGAGAACAGTCTAGATCCATCCTCTTTGGAACCCCCTTTCAGGTAGTTCAAAGTAGCTATCAAATCCCCTCTCAGCCTCTCCTCATAAGTCATGTGCTCCAGCCCCCTAATCATTTTTGTTGCCCTCTGCTGGATTCTTTCCAATTTTTCCATATCCTTCTTGTAGTGTGGGGCCCAAAACTGGACACAGTGGTCCAGATGAGGCCTCACCAATGCCAAATACAGGGGAATGATCACGTCCCTCGATCTGCTGGCAATGCTCCTACTTATACAATCCAAAATGCCGTTAGCCTTCTTGGCAACAAGGGCACACTGTTGAGTCATATCCAGCTTCTCATCCACTGTAACCCCTAGGTCTTTTTCTGCAGAACTGCTGCCTAGCCATTCGGTCCCTAGTCTGTACCATTCAGTCCCTAGTCTGTAGCAGTGCATGGGACTCTTCCGTCCTAAGTGCAGGACTCTGCACTTGTCCTTGTTGAACCTCATCAGATTTCTTTTGGCCCAGTCCTCTAATTTGTCTAGGTCCCTCTGTATCCTATCCCTACCCTCCTGCGTATCTACCACTCCTCCCAGTTTAGTGTCCTCTGCAGACTTGCTGAGCGTGCAATCCACACCATCCTCCAGATCATTAATAAAGATATTGAACAAAACTGGTCCCAGGACTGACCCTTGGGGCACTCCACTTGATACTGGCTGCCAACTAGACATGGAGCCATTGATTACTACCTGTTGAGCCCAACAATCTAGCCAGCTTTCTATCCACCTTATAGTCCATTCATCCAGCCCATACTTCTTTAACTTGCTGGCAAGAATACTGTAGGAAACTGTACCAAAAGCTTTGCTAAAATCAAGGAATAACATGTCCACTGCTTTCCCCTCATCCACAGAGCCAGTTATCTCATCATAAAAGGCAATTAGGTTAGTCAGGCATGGCTTGCCCTTGGTGAATCCATGTTGACTGTTCCTGATTCCTCTCCTTGAAGTGCTTCAAAATTGATTCCTTGAGGACCTGCTCCATGATTTTTCCAGGGACTGAGGTGAGGCTGACTGGCCTGTAGTTTCCTGCATCCTCCTTCTTCCCTTTTTCAAAGATGGGCTCTACATACTTTTTCCAGTCATCTGGGATCTCGCCAGATCACCATGAGTTTTCAAAGATAATGGCCAATGGCTCTGCAATCACATCCGCCTACTCCTTTAGCACCCTCAGATGCAGTGCATCCAGCCCCATGGACTTGTGCTCGTCCAGCTTTTCTAAATAGTCCTGAACCACTTCTTTCTCCACAGAGGGCAGGTCACCTCCTCCCCATACTGTGCTGCCCAGTGCAATAGTCTGGGAGCTGACCTTGTTAGTGAAGACAGAAGCGAAAAAAGCATTGAGTACATTAGCTTTTTCCACATCCTCTGTCACTAGGTTGCTTTCCCCATTCAGTAAGGGGCCCACCCTTTCCCTGACCTTCTTCTTGTTGCTAACATATCTGTAGAAACGCTTCTTGTTACTTTTAATATCCCTTGCTAGCTGCAACTCCAAGTGTGATTTGGCCTTCCTGATTTCATGCTTGCATGCCTGAGCAATATTTTTATACTCTTCCCTGGTCATTTGTCCAGTCTTCCACTTCTTTGTAAGCTTCTTTTTTGAATTTAAGATCAGCAAGGATTTCACTGTTAAGCCAAGCTGGTCATCTGCCATACTTACTATTCTTTCTACACATCGGGCTGGTTTGTTCCTGCAACCTCAACAAGGATTCTTTAAAATACAGCCAGCTCTCCTGGACTCCTTTCCCCCTCATGTTATTCTCCCAGGGGATCCTGCCCATCAGTTCCCTGAGGGAGTCAAAGTCTGCTTTTCTGAAGTCCAGGGTCCATATTCTGCTGCTCTCCTTTCTTCCTTGTGTCAGGATCCTGAACTCGACCATCTCATGGTCACTGCCTCCCAGGTTCCCATCCACTTTTGCTTCCCTTATTAATTTTTCCCTGTTTGTGAGCAGCAGGTCGAGAAGAGCTCAGCCCCTAGTAAGCCTAGTTGGTTCCTCCAGCACTTGCACCAGGAAATTGTCCCCTACATTTTCCAAAAACTTCCTGGATTGTCTGCACAGCTTTATTGCTCTCCCAGCAGATATCGGGGTGATTGAAGTCCCCCATGAGAACCAGGGCCTGTGATCTAATAACTTCTGTTAGTTGCCTGAAGATAGTCCTCCAGTGCCTTTCCACAATTCTCTCTTTGTCTCCAGAAGGACTGACAAGTTCTCCCGCAATTCACTAGGAAAGTATCATAGTGCAGCTCAGTTACTGCAACACAAAGACCCATGGAAAATGCCCCCAGATGTCTTAGTGCCTCACATGGGTGAGGGCAGCACCAGTGAGAACACAGTAACATGGGTAGGACTTGGCAAGGTGGCTGCTCATACCTAAGCTCGGCTAATCCAGGTGCTCAGATGCAGATGACAATCACCCAGGCTAATGCTGCAGTAAAGCCATATCCCATCACTTCAGTAAAACCATAATGAAAATCTCTCCATCCTGCAAAGTGGAATAAAGCTACATTCACAACAGATCAGTTCTTTCCCAAAGAAAACTGTAACTGCCATGTGGGCAGGACTCAGGCATGTTCTGTGGTCATCTTTCAAATCTTCCAGGAACCAGTGCTGTACCATCGGAGTCAGGTTGCCAACGGCATAAAATGCTATGATTTGGCTTGCTCCAACTTGTTTTTTCTCCACTTGGTGTAATGGGGTCAAAACATCCAAAGTCCAGGACAGGGAGAACTTGACAGGCCCAAGATATAATTGAAAAAGAGTATGTCCCAGTCTCTTGTAAACCCAATAATCCTTTTAACCACTCTGTCTAATGTGCTGTTTTTTTCTTACCATCTTTTCCTTTGTTCATTTCCAGCTAGATGTTTCTCACAATTGTAGCCCAAATAATCCTTATAAATAAGAAAATAGGATTTAATGCAGGAGCACAAGAGGGAAAAGCTGCTTTTAAAAAATGAAAGTACTGGCCAGGTTACAACTTTTAAAAGCATTTCCTGGGTACTTGATCCACATTTTTAATATGTTCTAATAAAATATCTAGATGGGGGACATCAACAGGGTCTCAGGTGAGCTGTTTTAATAAAAAGAGAAAGTTCAAAGAGCTTGGCCAAGGAGGCAGTTTGGATATTTGTGGGGGGGGGGCATCAGGTATCCATCTCCACCGCTAAGTGAAAGGTTCATATTGTTCAGCCTTCAGTCTTGTGCCTCCATAACACATTGCATGGGAGGCATGTTAAGAACCCAGTAGACTCCTGTGTTGTGTTGCATTGCTGCTTCATACAGCAGAGGTATGTACACAGACAATCCGGTCTGTGCTAGTGGGCAATCAGATGAGTCAGTGCTTGAACTTTGCAATTCTGCCAGTCCAACAGGAGGCTACAGCCCCATCACATGAATTCCATTGAATTCACACTGAGCTCCTGTAAAAAGCACACTTCCTTTCTGTGGATCACGTGCTCCAAGAATGTTAACAACACTAGAGACATAAAGAAGACTTGCTTCATACCTGACGTCCTTCCCCACACAAATCTCCTATTGCGGTTTCAATGGGAATTAGGAATGTGGGAAAACAGCAAAATTGGTCTTTCACTGCATTGCTGGCTTGGCAGCACTCTCTCTGAATTGGAACCTCTTGAGAAAGAATGGTGTCCAGTTTCCTACAGGGTCCCTATTTATCCAGACCTGTGTTTCTCAACATGTGGGGCATGACCCACAGGTGGGCCTTAAATGGTGCCGCTTGGAGGGTCAGCACAGACTGAAAAACAAAAAGGCAGCTATACCAGCTGTGGGTTATTTTATGGCCCCAATCCCATAAGTCTTTACAACAAGACACCAGAGGTGGATTGTGGTTTCTGGGAGAAAATATGAGGTGAACCACTGGTCTAGATATTTTGCCACTTGGAGGTCGTTCTTTGTTGTTGTGTTTGTCTTGGAAGTTATAACACATAATACTAAAGAGCTTTCAAATGACTTTCAACTCCAAAATATGACAGGCTGCAAATGAGAGCAGGATCCTTCTTGTCCTTTTAAAAACCTGAATCAACAGGCTTCCCCTAATTACCCTTTTCAGGCTGTTTCCGAAACAAAATTCCTATGATCCTACTAATGGAAACTTTGTGCAGTTTGCAGTGCACACATCTTAGTCTGCAGAGATATAGGACATGTGAGCAATCATGAAATTGTATGCAAGTCCCACAACAATTTGGCAACAAATTTTACTCTCACTGAAGGAGAGTCGTCTGAATTTTCCCATCTGAATATCATTCTTCTTGTATGTGCCAAATGTACAACTCTATGCATGTCTGCCTTTAAATGAAGTGGCATTAGTCATGTGAATGATTTCATAGCAACAGTGTTAGTGCAGTTCTTATAAAATATGTAGTTGTTGTCTAGTAACAATGTCCCTAATGACAATAATAGCACTATACATCTTCAAAGTACTGCACAAACAGGAGTTAATTAATTAATTTTTCACATCAACTATGAGAAATAGGTAGTTAAATGTTATAAAACCCATTTTATAATGGTGGGGAGAAATTGACACCATGGTAGAAAGTTTAAGTGACTTGCCTAGGGCCAGACAAGTAAGTCTGTAGCAGAACCACTACTAGAACCTGGGAATTCCTCGATTCCAGTGCTACTCTCTATCATACTGCTTCTTGAAGACTGCTTGGATCTTTACCTGCATACTCTGTTGGCTTCTCTTATTTTGTTTTTCTCTTATTTCAATGTTTTCACATTCATAGATTAAAAGGCCAGAAGGGATCGCTGTGATCATCTACTCTAACCTCCTGTGAACACATGCCATAAGGCTTCCCTGATGTTACCTCTTTCTGGAATGGCGACTTTCTATTATGGCCAAACCTGATTGTCAAAAATTATAATAATTTACTATAGTTTATATTTTGATAGCACTTTTCATCCCAAAGGATTCCAAAGCACTGCAAGCCATACCTACACTAAAATGTCCCACTGTTGTTATCACTGGTGTAGCTCTGCCTGTGGTAGGAATGCTGTGGCTGGGGTTTTAACCACCACGTCATCTAGCCCTGCTCTGCAGCAACTTTGTCTCTGCTGGCCCTTCCATGATTGCCACCATCAATGGAGCTGCACAGACAGGGCTGTTCTTACCCATACGCAAAGTACGCAGCTGCGTAGGGCACCAGGAAATTTGGCAAATTTGGGGCACCAAATTTCCTGGTGCCCTGCGCAGCTGCATGCTGCTCCAACCCCTGCTCCGCCTCTTCCACAGGGCCCCCGCTCCTGCTCCACTCCAGTCCTGCCTCTTCCTGCCCCTGCTCTGCCCCAGCCCCACCCCACTCCACCCCTTCCCCAAAGCCCCCACCCCTGCTCTGCCCTGCCCCAGCCCCACCTCTTCCCACCCCTGCTCTTTTCCAGCCCTGCCCCCACTCCCCTGATGACTGAAGCAGGGCTGAGCCTGCACTCACCGGTGGCAGAAAGTGCAGTGACCCGGCCCCAGCTGCGCCACCTGTGAGTGCTGTGGGGTGGTTCCCCCAAATCCCCCAAGCCACACCCTCCCCCCCCCCAACGGCAGCCTGGGACCAGCCCCACCCATCTACTGTCTAGTTTGACACTGCTCAGTTTGGGATCACAGCCCCAGGTGATATGATTATATGTAGGAATGTGACTTACAGACAAGGGCTCCAGCCTTTTCAGATCTTTGCTTCATTTATTCCAGACCTTTTAATTCTTTGCCACATTTAGCTGAGCAAAAGGTAAGAATGGAAGCACATTGAATAAGTCTCAGGGGCTTCAAAGTGGAAGGAAGCATATATCAGAGAGAGAGCTAGAGAGCAAGAGCGAGAGAGCGCAGAGTTCTGGTTTGTCAGTATGTGAGACCTCAAGCTGAGTGACTGGGAGTTGACATTCCTTCTATTTATTTATAAAAGTTGTAACTGTGGAAATTAGCCTTAGAGGCTGTAGACCCATTACTATTATTTTTATCGTCCTTCTAAGACATACCCTGAGGCATTCCTGGAGATTGAATCCCATTGTACTTTGCAATAAGCCCATAATTGATTATGCCATGGAGCTTTAGTATGGATTGGAGAAATGGAATCCAGAGTAAATACATTCAAAATTTTGCTAGCAGGCCAAATTTAAAACTGATTTTCTGAACCTACCAGGATTATTCCTCCTCAGCTAATGATTTAATTTGAGCTAGCCATCCTGAGAGGTGCAATATGTGAGGTAAGTGTAGCTCCCTGGGCCTCTTTAAAGGAGTTTATCCTGTATACTGTACCTGTAAATTTCTGAAAATAAAATTAAACTCAAAAATTATACATTATGGACCAATGAATAATCCTGATGCTTGCTCAGGTCCTGGCTGGTGCTTCCCAGTGTAATGCTGCAGTCACCTGTCACTAATATTGTCAGCTGTGAGTTTGCTGATTCACTTCATTTCTGATAAACGAGCAAATTATACCAGATTTCTGCATATGACAGGGGACAGAACTAGGGGGTTAGAGTTTACCTTTGTTAATCTCAGCTTGACAGGAGCTGTCAAAGCTCGAGGTGGCCAGACTAAATGGGTGTTTCAATGCACTTATTGAGAGAATTCCAGAAGCTTGTTCAGCTTGTCCATTAATGGTCCTTTCCCTCTGTGACAGATTCAGTCACAGAGATCCCCTAGGGACCGTCATCCAATGTGCTGAAATTACCTCTGAGCCTATTTTCCCTGCCAGCTTGGACTTCCAGAACCCTGCCTTGTTGAGCCAGACACGCTAGCCTGCTGCAACACAGACCCAGGGTCTGGTCCACGCCCCCAAAGCTGCAGACTTTAACTAAAAACAGCTCAGTAGGTTACTTGCCTCCAGCACCTAGACACCCAGTTTCCAATGGGATCCAAACCCCAAATAAATTTGTTTTACTCTATATAAAGCTTATACAGGGTAAATTCATAAATTGCTCGCCCTCTATATCACTGATAGAGAGATATGCACAGCTGTTTGCTCCACCAGGTATTAATCACTTACTCCGGATTTATTAATAAAAAAAGTAGTTTTATTAAGTATAAAAAGTTGGATTTAAGTGGTTTCAGGTAATAGACAGAACAAAGTAAGTCATAAAGTAAAATAAAACAAAACACGCAAGTCTAAGCCTAATACTTTAAGAAACTGATTACAGGTAATATCTCACCCTCAGAGATGTTCCAATAAGCTTATTTCACAGACTAGACTCCTTCCTAGTCTAAGCCCAATCCTTTCCCCTGGTATGGTCCTTGTTAGTTCCAGCAGACATCTCAGGTGGTAAGCAGGGGTTTTCTAATGACTGGCTGCCCCCTTTGTCCTGCTCCACACCCTTTTAGAGCTTTGGCACAAGGTGGGAATTTTTTGTCTCTCTGGGTCCCCACTCCTCCTTCTAAATGGAAAAGTACCAGATTTAAGATGGATTTCATTATCAGGTGACATGGTCACATGTCACTGTAAGACCCCTAGTCTCCATTCTTCCTGGGTTGGCCCACACATACACAGGGAGGCTTGCAGGTAAATAAACCATTTATAACCAATTGTCCTAGTCAATAAGCCATGAAGATTCTAAACCACCATTAATGGCCCACACTTTGCATAATTACAAGTGAGTAGGACCTCAGAGTTATACTTCATATTTCTAGCTTTAGATACAAGAATGATACATGCATACAAATAGGAGGAATATATTCAGTAGGTTATAACCTTTGTTATGATACCTTCCAAGAGACCTTTTGCATAAAGCATATTTCAGTTACATCATATTCACAGTCATAAGCATATTTCCATAAAATATATGGAGTGCAACATCACATCCTCCCTTTCCTTAAAGTGATCTTTTCCTTTCTCCCCGTTTCTGATGACCCCATATTCTGTGCTTTGGTATGCAAAGCAGCTCCCACTGATTTCAGATAATTTCATGGTTTAAAGTGGGCTAAATTGCGGACCTGGCAGAAATTAAAGTCCTCTAAGGTGGGTCAGTTGCCATCTAGGAGCCAATACAAATAAGCTGCCCAAGCCCTGAATATTGATACAAGCTAATAAAATTCTCTCAGACATCACAGAATTAGCATTATTTTCAGATCATTTTAAATCCTGGATTTGTTTCTTGACTTCAAAGCTCCAAGGCAAAATTTGCCCATTAGATTCTATCCTAGGAATTCTTTTTTTCAGCTCCCACTGTGCATTTATATGAATAGCTTTCATGAAACCTTGTCATCAGCTGTGTATGGTCTTAAGAATGAAAAATGTGATGTAGTCCAGTATTTTTAGGGGAGCAAACTTTTGCAGTCATTTCATGCATTTTGGTAGTATAAGAATGTAGATCAGTAACTGAAAAGTTGGGGGCTTCCTTGGAGTTAATTAAATGATTGGCTCGTGTCTACTAAGAAGCAATACAGTGAAAATGTGGGTGCTCATAATATCCCTAGTTCCCTAGTACAAGTTTTTCTAAAATCTGATGGTAGTGTAGTTCTGTGTTCTGTTCCTTGGCCCAGACTGAGGCCCAGGGCTGGACCGCAGAGATGAGTGCCTGCTGTCACATTGGAGACAGCTAAGCTAAATCCTTACATTAGAGCCAATGTATGAGGACTGTCTTTAGCTCAAAATGGCTACAATCAAATAGAAGGCAAGAGGCAACAATAAAGTGTGGGGTCAGGGGCATGGGAGCAAAAAGGAATGGAAATAAGAGATGCATTAACCTAGGACAGCTGTGTGAAGCACAGTTAGATGGATTCTGGGCTGGACTTTTGGTTGATTATTTTTTAAAAGTGATATAAATAATAAACACACTGTAAATTCCAAGATGAAGGTTATACAATCTCCTGCTCTTCTCCTCCATCCTCCAACTCAACTGAAGTAGGAAATTCATAGTTAATATCACACAAATAACTTTAACTCTGTTGACATTCCTCCCTGATCTTTCACCCTGCACCCACTGGGTTTTGGTATGTAAGCTATCTGTTTCTTTCTCTGGTCCTGAAGAGGTTTGTAGCGCTAGATAAGATAGCTATGTGTCTATGCTAAGTCTTGTCATATGGCAATCCTTTTCCATTTGAAACCAACGTGCACTTTTGAAGAATTGTCCCAAATGGTTATTCTCAGTATTGTTAACTCCAAGTGTTCAGAAATCATGAATTTTTAAAAATGCATAGATTCCTAGATGATAAGGCCAGAAGGTACCACTGTGATCATGTAGTCTGACCTCCAATAAGTTTTAGGACTTCCCTGAATTAATTCCTGTTTGCACTACACTGTATCTTTTGGAAAAACATTCAATCTTGATTTAAAATTGTCTAGTGATGGAGAAACCACTACATCCCTTGGTAAGTTGTTCCAATGGTTAATTACCATCACTGTTAAAAATTTGCTCCTTCTCATCTGAATTTGCCTAGCTTCAATTTCCAGCCATTAGATCTTGTTATACCTTTATCTGCTAGATTGAAGAGCCCTCTAATCAAATTTCTGTTCTCTGTGTGCTGTTCTCTTACACACTGTGATCAAGTCACCACCTTAGCTTCTCTTTGATAAGCTAAATAGACTGAGCTCCTTGAGTCTATCACATTAAGGCATGTTTTCCAGTTCTTTAATCAGTCTCATGGCTCTTCTCTGAACCCTCCAACTTATCAACATCCTTCTTGAACTGTGGACACTAGAACTGGATACAGTATTACAGTAGCAGTCACATGAGTGCCAAGTACAGCGGTAATAATATAACCTCCCTAGTCCTGCTTGAGATTCTCCTGTTTATACACCCAAGGACTGCATAAGCCCTTTTGGCCACACCATCACACTGGGAGCTCAAAACAATACATTTTAGGTTCTTTTCTTTTTCCTTTTTGATTTTTAGCCTTTAGTGTGCCCTTGGGTCACACTTTCAAGCTTTTTGCTACAAACATAAGGGCAAAAAACGTATTTTTTTTAAATAAAACTGAGGTCCTCATGTGATCACCTGACTCTAAGAGCTCAAACTCCAAGAGAAAATACTGAATACTTCAACACTCACATAAAATTGTGAAGCCTGCCAACACTGTACTTGATATGTGGCCACTTCTGATATAAGATGTAAAAGCCTTTTTTCCTCGGAAAATGTCAGAAAATATAATATACAAATGTACAATTTATATATTATAAACAGAATGTGTAATAACCCTCTCTCTTCAGGTTATTATGTATGGTCTTAAAGGAGACATCAGTAGCTTGCTGTACTACTATAAAGAAAAGGTCATTTGTACACCACCATAGCATTTTAAACAATCAGTTTATCAACAAGAGTCAGTTAGGTCCAGTTAGCTCACTTCTGAGTTTTCAGAGATGCCAGTGCAATTGACATATGTACTGTTTGAGGTTTGCAGGTTTAATTAGTCGGGCGGGAGAGGGAGGGTTGTTGGTATGAGTGATACAGGGACAGAGTTATGTTACATTTGTTGTATAGGCTTCTACTAAAAATACAAATATTGGTAAGAATTCTGTAAGAAATATTGCTATTTCTCTACACTGACATTTATTTAGGAAGTATTTACAATCTCTGCCATGTCAATATCAGAAACAAAACAATAATCATTACAACAGTTAGCTTTTGTTTAAAGAAACATTGTGTAGTGATAGTAATCTGATCTCTCTACTTAATAGATTTTTTTACCATATCACAGAGGGAGCATCATTACAATACCTGTGGCACATCATTTTTTTATGCTGACACTTTCAAAATCTTTATTGTCCTTAAAAAATAAAAAGTATCAAGCGAAATAAGGCTAGAAAAGCCAAAGAAGTAAAATAAGTTCTCTCAAAAAGTTAACAGCCTTTAGTTTTGTTTATGGAAAACTTCCTCTTTAGCAGAGTTGGTTGATATTTGAAGACTTCCTGTGTGGCCACTAGATCTGTGTGTATTTATGTTCTCTCTCAGTAGAAGTGAAAAAACAGGAACCCTACATAAAAGTGAAATATTGAAACAAGCAGGCCCTCGAGAGAAAGTTTGGTCCCAATACATCATGTTTGCTGGGGCCTAACCCTCTCTCACATCCATTAATTTATACAGGTTTTAGGGAGAGGCTGAGTGTCCCAGTACAATTGTCCCCCCTTACTCTTCTTCTCAGTAGTCCCAGAAACAAGGTCCTAACCAAGAACTAATTAAACTATTGCAGTGTATTTGCTAGTGCCTGCGTTGATCCCAGACCAGGATTCAGGCACAACTTGCATGTGATGCTAGGCTGCATGAACTGTATCAATTTGGGAGCGAGAAAGCCAGAGAGAACCACTGCGTCTGTGTATGTCTGGCAGCCTCAATAAAGAATTAATTTTATTTTCATTGTAGCCAAGTCCTATCTTATATTTACCATGAGCACTAAAGGATGCGTATCTCCATCTTTCTCTTTCTCTCTCTCTCTCTGGGCTGTAGACCTTCAGAGTTATATTGTTTTAAAATCTAAGACTTTTGTAATGATACTCATCACCATCGTAAGTCATGGACATGATTTCTTCACCTCTGCTCATCTTTCCAAGGTTTCTCCTCTTTAGAAAGTGACTGAATTAGGGCTGCTCAAAAAATGCTTTTTTTTTTTGTGAAATTAGAAATACACTTTATTTTCACTTCCGCAATTTTTTATTTGTTTGTTTGATGAAAAAACTTGAAGCTTTTCAATTGTTAAAAGCAGAAAACTTTTACAAACAATTAGAACAACTTCTTTTGGTTTTTCATAGAAAAACTGGCAAAGCTTTGAATGAAATGCAAAAATTCACACCAAAATTTTTGGGAGAGAGCCTTTTTCTGTTTGGCAACAAAAAACAAAAAAATTGTGGCATAAAACATTCGACCATCTCTAGAAATCATTCTGTGCTCAGAGAAGTAAAGTGAAAATAATTAATTTTCCTGAAAATGTTGGTGTGCTAGACACTAGCTTGTTTTGTAAATTAAGTCATGTAGACCTTGTGGAGATTAGCTTTTTGTCCCCACCCTTTTCTAACTAACGGTTGCAATGGTCGAATCTCAGGTAAGGCACTGTTGGCTCAGCATTTTAACCATCATCTAGAGCTGCTCTCAGCAGGGGTAGACCGCATGATTATTAAAACACAATCAACAACTGTACAGGAGTTCTTACCATAAACAACTATACATGGTTCTTACCAGCAGTGGAGCTGCACCGTGTGCATGTGTGCGTGTGTGTGTGAGAGAGAGAGAGGAGCTGCACCGTGTGTGTGTGTGTGTGTGTGTGTGTGTGGTGTGTGAGAGAGAGAGAGAGAGAGAGAGAGAGGAGCTGCACCGTGTGTGTGTGTGTGTGTGTGTGTGTGTGAGAGAGAGAGAGAGAGGGAGAGAGAGAAAGAGAAAGGAGCTGCACCGTGTATGTGTGTGTGTGTGTGTGTGAGAGAGAGAGAGAGAGATATTTTAGGAGAAAAGGTTCACGTGGAGAGGACTGAATGAGAACTAAAACCAAAAGGTCAGAATGCAAGATTAAAAGTGTGTGTGTTTTGGTGGCTGTCCAGAATCCTTGCCCTGCTGGCTTTTTTGCAAGGAGGAGAATTTGAGAGTTGGCAGTCGGGAACATAACAGGGTTGTTCCTCATAAACGAAAAGTGACCTTACATGGCACATTATAAACCAAAAGCTTGCTTCACTACTCCATGCGATGATATAGTTCTCCATGGGGACAAAGTATTGGGTTTAGATTCTTTTGCACAGCAGTAGTGTGAGGTAGGGAAAGAGCAGTCTGTAGAATGGCATGTCCTCTGTGTGATGCTTACTAACATTTACTGAGTTTCTAAGGGATGGGAGTGTACATTCCCGCAGATTCCTTTTCTAGCCTAAATGTGCTCCTGCATATTACTGAAGTGGAAGAGCTTCCCCATCCCCTTCATCTTTACACCATGAGGGGAAAAGGGCAACTCCCCCATATTAAAACAAAAAATGTTAAATAGTTGCAGTATTTTCAGTTGATGTTATGTTGATTTGAAAACACTGTCATCGTTCAAAATGCCCCAAAGAGCAGCTGCACTCATTTATAAAGTTATTTAGTCCTTCCTCCCCCCTGCCTCCCAAAAACCCACCAAGTTTACAGAAGGGGAGAGGGTGAAGCCAGGGAATGATGGTTACCCACCTTCCCCTGCCCTCACATACATCCTCAGTATTCCAATTTGGTAACATAATCTGTTCTACCTGTCAGGATTTATGATTCATTAAATTGCCAGTGGACTGAGACATTGTTTCTGAATATGGCAGTTGCTGCTTATTTTGAGATACACTAATGGAAAAGCAGAATGCTAACACTTGTTCCAGATGAGCTAAATATATATAATGTATATAGCAACTATTGAACATTATTTAGGTTGAAAAGCTAAGCACTCTAAAATTAGGAAGTGCCAGACTTTCAGTTGCAAGTGTAGCCTTAGTTCTGCCCTCTTGTGCATCCATTTTGTACACTGAATGAGACAGAGATCCTGTGGAAAAAAGAGTATGTGATCATGTAATTAAGACAGTATCATAATGAAGCGTTTCTCAAACTGGGGGTTTGGTATGGTACTCCAGGGGATCCGCAAGTCATGTCCAGGTCTGCCAGTCCCACTCATCAACTCCTCCTCCTCCCTCCCAGTGCCTCCTACATGCTGGGGAACAGCTGTTTGGTGGCATGCAGGGGGCACTGGAAAGGGGGGGGAGGAACTGGGATGGGACGTGCTCAGGGGAGGGGGAGAGAAGAGGAAGGGCAGGGGTGGAACAGGGACGGGAAGAAGTGGGGCAGGGGTGTAGCCATGGGTGGGTCTGGGTGGACA
Source organism: Dermochelys coriacea (assembly GCF_009764565.3). Taxonomy (NCBI): domain Eukaryota; kingdom Metazoa; phylum Chordata; order Testudines; family Dermochelyidae; genus Dermochelys; species Dermochelys coriacea. The sequence goes on from NC_050068.2 coordinate 152,566,309, forward strand.
GTGGCCAACCCACTTAGCATTTAGGCCCACCCCACAGCCCCGGATCTGCTCTGGTCCCAGCACTTGCCCCACTCCGCCCACCTGCCCAGCACTCCTGCTGGGAAGCGGGATCAGGGCATTGAGGCTTGTCCTGCTCCGCCTGCCCACTCGGTGCTCCTGCCAAGGAGCGGGGTCCTGCAGGGGCCGGGTGGGTGGAACGGGGCAAGCCTCTGCACCCTGGCTGGAACACCAGGCAGATGGCCAGACAGGGGAAGCCCCCACACTCCCACCCCAGGAGTGCAGGAGCACCGGTTGGGCAGAGTGGGTGGGGGCGTTGGAGTGCCCATTTTTCCAGGGCCCCGGGTTGGCCCTGTGGCTAACCCACCACTGAGAGGAGGTAGGGTTGCCAACTTTCTACTTGCACAAAATCTAACACCTTTGCCCACCGCTCCTCCGAGGCCCCACCCCTTTGCTGAGGCTCAGCCCTTCTCTGAGGCCCTGTTCCCCACTCACTCCATCTCCTTTCCCGGCCAATGGGAGCTCCAGAGCTGGTGCTTGGGGCAGGGGCTGGCTTCCCCTATTCATAGGAGCTGGAAGTGGGACATGCCACTGCTTCCGGGAGCTGTGCAGAGCCATGGCAGGCAGAGAGCCTGTCTTAGCCCCACTGCACCACCACAGCAGGCAGGGAGCCCACCTTAGCCCCACTGCACTGCTGACTGGACTTTTAACGGCCTGGTCAGCCAACAGGGTCCCTTTTTGACCAGGCATTCCGGTCAAAAACCGGACACCTGGCAACCCGAGGAGGAAGGTGAGTGAGCGGGTGGCCAGTGGTGGTAGAGGAGATCTTCAAAAAAGGTAGGCCTGCTGGGGGAGCTGGGTGGGCCTGGCATGGGGCGTTGGGACCTGGAAGGGAGCTGGGAGCCATGTGTGTTGGAGAGCAGTGTTTCCTCCCAGAGCTGGGTGCACACCCGGGGCCCTAGGGAGCCCCTGGCCAGAGGGTCCATCCATTGCCCCCTGCAAGGCTGGCTGCAGGGTGAGGGGAGGCGGGACCCCCATCCCTCCTGCTCCCCCATAATTGCCTGCCCACCAGTGATGCAAGTAGAAATAATTTCTTGCCGGTACTACACTCATGGGAGGTACACAAGGGGGGGCATGTGACCTCCCCACATGGCCCTCCATGTGACTCCTCCCTGCCCCACTCCGAGCCCAGGACCCCCACACTCTCCCCATCCCCTCTGACACCCCCTCTTTGTATATACAAACATCAACGTGCTTAACTACTCACTTTCCCCCCACATATGTAGTATTCAGTCTGTTTATATGGAATATGGGAGTTGGGTGAGGAGCCATTTCAGCATATTTATGACTTATTAAAAGACACATTTTAAGTAGAACATTATCCTAAACTGCTTTATGGTATTGTACCTAAATGTTGCATTTCAATGGGGGATTCAACTTCCTTTATAGGAACAGTCTCCTGAAACTCTTACCAATCCACAAAAGTGGTCCACAGTCATGCAAATTGTCTTCAGTGGGATTGATCAAATGATTAAGGTTTACAAGATTAGGTTCCAAGTTTGTAAATTGTTCTGGATGAAACTGACAATGCCTGAACTGTCAGATCAGAAGGAGCATCATTTGAATAAAAGTGGGCAGATGTGTGATAAGTCTTAGCTCCATTGCTAAGATGAAGAACATATTTTTAGCAAAGTTCTTGGCAGATTCCTGAGGCAGCTGGGTTTAAGGCTGTCAGTGTCCAGCATTGTAATCTTCACTTATAGTTCTCTCACCCACAAAGCTGGAAAAGGAGGCATTTGTTTTCTTTGTTTTGATGCTCCAGTTCCAGTTAACAAAATGCATGTTAGACTAGTTTGGCTGCAAAAAAGAATTTTATGTACACTGGGGACAATACCTGATTCCTGTAAGGCTGCAGAAGTGGGCTGACATCAGAATCCAAACATCCTATGGTCAGTGCAAGCAGAGGCATTCCTCTAATGATTTGGACTTGATGAAAAACACTGTTTAAACACTTTCCATCCCCCCCACCCCTCCCCTCTTGAGGCCTCCTGATCAACATAAGAGCACAATACTTAAAGCCTTTGTTTCAGTTTGTTAGCATATGTATTGTGCTGTTAAAGCCATTTAAAGAATGAATGCCCTCCCTTGCCATGTTCTGCTCCTTTAAGAAGCAGAACGCAGCCCCACCTCTCCTCCAGAGTCGGGGGGGCTAGCCCCAAGTCTTTCCAGTACCCCGTACCCGCTAAAAACCTATTGCTGGTACTGCATACTGGCGGGTACCACCCTACTTGTACTCCTGCCACCCACCCAAAATCAGGGCCCACCCAAATGTCCAAGGCTGGCTATGCATTGGGGTGGGGCCTTGGGAAAAGGGGTGGAGTGGGGGCGGGGCCTGGGCTGAGCGGGTGACTTGGGGGGTCCATGAAAAATTTTAAATCAAAATGGGGGTACTTGGCTTGCTAAAGTTTGAGAACCGCTGTCATAATGCATACACACAAGGGGGCAGATTTCAGGTTGCACAAGCAACCTTAATCCTGGCATTTCCTACCTTTTGAGTGCTTGATGTTGCAACGTAAATAGTGTTATTTTAACACAGATTTTTGTATATAATTTCTTTGTTTATTGAATAAAAGGGGGAAAAATACATTTTACTACGCACAAATGTAACCCACCCATCAGGTATCAGCAGTAGAGCTTTGAACCCTAATATTAAGTACTGTAGCTTAGACTTCTGCCACTTAAGTTAATAGAGAGACAAGGTGGCTGAGGTAATATTTTTTATTGGACCAATTTCTGTTGGTGAGAGAGACAAGCTTTCGAGCTTACACAGAGCTCTTCTCATAGATGACTTCCCATACTGGGGGGAGGGGGAGTCACAATCTAAAAAGGAGGACATGTGACCACCCCATGTGTCTCCTCTGCCCAGTGACACCCCACCCCTTGCACCCAGCCCAGGGCGTTGCGCTTTCACCACCCCACCAGAGTTACATGCTGGGGATGAGGAGGTGGATCTGCGCCTCTCCCCCGGCATGTTCAGCCACTGTCCCTGCAAAGCTGCCTCTGCCTGAGAGAGCCTGGCTGGGAAGCAGCAGCATCCTGCTCTCTGCCCAGGCTTGGCTGCCGGGGATAGGGGCTCAGCATGCCGGGTGGGAGGGGAGGCTCCAGCTCACTCGGCCCTTGTCCCTGGCAGCTGGGGTGGCAGCAGGTCACCTCCCTGCCTGGGCCCTGCAGAAGTCTGAACTTCTCTTCACTGTCATTTGCATTTCTGATTTGTCTCAAGTCAATTCTTCGAGCAAAGAGAATCATGCTGACAGATATATATATTTTTAAATAGCGCAAACTCAGAGAGGTAATTCCTTCCTTTACTCCAGAGGTCCACAAAGTGTGGGGCACACCCCCTAAGGGGGCGTGGAGGAATGTCCAGGGGAGCGTGGCAAGGCTTTGGTCAGCCCCCACTGGGTGGGGGGAAGGGAGCGCCACCCTACCCCCAGCAATGTCCCCGGCTCCCAGCCCTATGCCTGGCCCAGTCCCCAGCCTTGGCTCTGGCTCCATTCCCGCCCCCAGCTGCAGCCCCTGGTCCCGCTCCTAACCCCAGACCTGCCCCCAGCTGCGGCCCCAGCCTAGGCCCCCTTACCCCTGTCTGCACCCCCCCCATTTGGAGCCACATCCTCACTCCCAACCCCGACTCCAGAGTGGCAGGAAGGGGGCGCGGACAGGGGTAAGGAAGGGCGAGACTCCCAAAAGTTTGGGGACTGCTGCTTTACTCTGATGCAGGATGCACATATATGCTGTGCGACATGCTCTGCTCTCTCCCTTTTACCACAGTTGTTAACTAAACCTATTGGCTTCTGAAAGGGATGAACTGATGCTGAGAATTTTGAGCTCCTGTTCTTACTTTTAACTGGTGGATTTTTTATTTGCTGGAGTTAGGAAAACAGCCCAATTTGATGAAAGGGGCCTGGTTTAGATCTGTATTTTTTCCTACACATCTGATTGTAATTCTCTGGTATATTTATGAGATCTTTATTAAGACAAGCCAGATTTATTTTTCATTTGCTTTAAATTGTTTATGCCCATTTTAAAATGCACTGTATCCTCAGCATTGGGTTTTCTGTTATCTGCCTGATGATGAAGCATTATGTGTTAAAAAGTATGTTAATATCCTATTCTAGGGGGGGAGGGATAGCTCAGTGGTTTGAGCATTAGCTTGCTAAACCCAGGGTTGTGAGTTCAATCCCTGAGGGGGCCATTTGGGGCAAAAATTGGGGATTGGTCCTGCTTTGAGCAGGGGGTTGGACTAGATGATCTCCTGAGGTCCCTTCCAACCCTGATATTCTATGATTCTATGATTCTATTTCATGCTCTCTGCTATTTATAAAATGAGAGTTGTAAGAAGGAGAGACATTCAGACATGGAGTGGATCAGTTATACACAAATCTCGCTTCTCAGCTGATAATTTGATTCCAGTCTAGATCAGTAGTGACTAAAGCTCACTCCCCTTAGACTGCTAGGTGGCCTACACTATAGGCCAGATTTCCAAAAGAGCTACTTAAGCAACCAAATAAGGGTCATATTTCAAGAATTTGGAACCCTACAGAGCTCTTCTATAAATCTGACCTTATAGTTTGGTGCCTAAATGGGAGTTGAGTTCTCTTATGAAATGAGTGGGTGATGTCAGTCCCTCCAGTTTCTAGTGGATAAGTACATAGAATCATAGAATCATAGAATATCAGGGTTGGAAGGGACCCCAGAAGGTCATCTAGTCCAACCCCCTGCTCAAAGCAGGACCAAGTCCCAGTTAAATCATCCTAGCCAGGGCTTTGTCAAGCCTGACCTTAAAAACCTCTAAGGAAGGAGATTCTACCACCTCCCTAGGTAACGCATTCCAGTGTTTCACCACCCTCTTAGTGAAAAAGTTTTTCCTAATATCCAATCTAAACCTCCCCCATTGCAACTTGAGACCATTACTCCTCGTTCTGTCATCTGCTACCATTGAGAACAGTCTAGAGCCATCCTCTTTGAAACCCCCTTTCAGGTAGTTGAAAGCAGCTATCAAATCCCCCCTCATTCTTCTCTTCTGCAGACTAAACAATCCCAGCTCCCTCAGCCTCTCCTCGTAAGTCATGTGCTCTAGACCCCTAATCATTTTTGTTGCCCTTCGCTGTACTCTTTCCAATTTATCCACATCCTTCTTGTAGTGTGGGGCCCAAAACTGGACACAGTACTCCAGATGAGGCCTCACCAGTGTCGAATAGAGGGGAACGATCACGTCCCTCGATCTGCTCGCTATGCCCCTACTTATACATCCCAAAATGCCATTGGCCTTCTTGGCAACAAGGGCACACTGCTGACTCATATCCAGACCTGTCATATCCAGACATATTGTGGTCTCTAGATGGTGGACAGACACTGGCATGAATTTGCCCATAGTAGACTGGTTACTGGACTTTCAGTGGCATGTATGTTCTGGATATTATCCTAGCTGGTAATTGAATGGAACACTTGTCTGTATACAGCAGCTTTACCAGGAGAATAATGCTAATAAAAAAAAAGACTCCATCTGGCTAGGCTGGTAGGAGCTGTGCTGTATTAAGCTTCTCTCAGATGAAAATTGCTCATTGCATAATCTTGCATCTGAGCCAGCTGCCTCAGCAAAGAGGTCAAAGACTGACAAAGCCTGGAGTTTGAGTTTCCCTCTCGTGCTTCAGCCTGGCCCAGCAAATCAGGGCTGAGGTGCACTGGTGACCAAGTGTAGGCAATGCTTGTACTGCTTGCTAATATTTCCTACTCTTTGAATAACAAGACGACTTTTATGTCCAGTTTTTTGTAAAACTGATACCTTTCTCCCACACTCAAATCAGTATAAAAGAGAACATGTTCTACTGACCATAGATTTATGGCTATGTGAGGTTCTCAAATTAACTAGTTTTGATTGACAAATCAGATCTAATTTAAAACAACAAAATACATTTTATTGATGTTGCTCTGATGTGTTTTCCCTCAAGTCTTCCGAGTAACTAAGCAACTATGAATTTTCTGTGTGTATAAATGAAAACAGCCTCCAGATTTTTCCCCACCCAATTCTGTACTTTGCCTTATCATCTTATTAGAGAGCAGTGCAGCATGGAGTAGAAATATTAAAAGTCTCTCTACCCAGGGAGGACGCAAAGGGGAGTCCCACAGGATCCAGGATTTCTATCAAATCAGCTAGTAGGGGGGGTAGGGAGAAGGAAGGCACATACCCATAGGGCTCTGAAAGGAATAGGTTTGATTACCTACTCAGCTACAGTGGTTATATACCAGTGTACTTTGTTGGCTTCAGTCATGTTAGTCCTGATTTACACCAGTGTAAAGGAGAGAAGAATGGAGTTTGTGTGTTTAAATCTGAACTGAAGCAAGACATTACCTGTATGGCTATGTGCAATTAAACATCTGTGGCTGCCCAGGCTCATGGAGCTCAGGCTAAGGGGCTGTTTAATTGTACCATAGACGTTTGGGCTTTGAAGCCTGAGCTCTGGGACCCTCCCACCTCATGGGATCCCAGACCCAGGCTCCAGCCCAAGTCTCAATGTCTACACTGCAGTTAAGCAGCCCCTTATCCCAAGCCCGAGTCAGCTGACATGGGCCAGCCATAGGTTTTTAACTGCAATGTAGACATATTCTCCAGGGCCTCCAAGAAAAGCTTTGTGGGCTCTTGGACTCTCATTTTCCTGTTTCTGCTTCTCTTTTTAATGAGTGTGCAATTCGTTCAGGCCCCCATTTAGCAGTCATCCCTGGTCAGCAAAGCACTGAGGCACATGCTTAGCTGTCATCCTGGACGGCAATGGATTTAAATACACACATACAAATTACACACATGTTTAAATGCTTGGCTGAATTAGGGGATGTGAGTACCTCTCATGAGAAACAAATTATTACTTCCCTTTTTATTTCAACTACTCAGACACTAGTTTTGAGTCACAGAAAAGGAAGGAAGGAAGGAAGGAAGGAAAGAAATGTCTACTTGGGAATGGTATACTTGGAGGGCATGGGAGCATTTGAGACAGTTTGGGTGCACAGCTAGGTCACCATTCTCCAGGCACCACTTTGTGGCCAGAGATGTTTCCACTTGGCCCTTGCTGTGCTCCCGTTCTTCAGGGGCCCTTGAGAGCAGCATATAGTCCTTCTCCAGGCTATCACAAACTGGGTTAGTAGCTCAATGTAATTCAAAATAGTCCTCAGTGTCCCAAATGCAAGGTCTGTCATAGTAGCCCCATAGTTCAAAATCATCTCCAAGAGATCTTGTTCTGCTCAGCAGAATCCTTGTCTTCTGGCTCATGCTTCCTTCCTCCGTCTATCTCTCTGGGGCTTCCGGCTGCCTTTTCTAGTTGAATGACCTGATTCCCCTCAGATGGGCTCATTGTGTAATCAAGGCTGGCTTAGCCCCAGGCTCTCCACCCCACATCATGACAGCTAGTTTTAGGGTACATGATTTAAGGCCTGTCATCTTTCACTTCATTCTGCCTAGTAGCAATAGGACTAGTGCTCTTCCCAAGGCTAATGAACATAGTGGTTGGACCAGTATTCTGTTATCGACTAGGCTTTGTTCTTTTTCTGTTCACTGCGGCATATCACGAAAGCACATCAGAAATAATGCAGCACTGGTCTGGGGACAGAATAATACACTTAGCCAATGAGACACCTTTCCCTTGACCCAGGTAGCACAGGTGGTATATTGTTCATCCTTGTGTGGGAGGAGGGTATAGGACTGTGATGTCTTCTATGATTCTGTGTCCAATCCTCTAAGCGGAACTTGGACATTACTTTAGGAGAGTCTGCTCCCCTGCTTTCCTAGCCATGGCTCCAGCACAGTTATTGTAAGCATCAAATAGGTGAGGGCATGGGTTAGGTTAAGATTACTTAAGGGATCGTGTTCTTGGCAGAGGAGTATGTGTAAATGGTGCTTGTGGACGATTTAATGCTGAAGTGAAGCTGAAGCATTTTAATGTCCTTAGACGCCATTGGTTGCAAGTTTGCTGGAGTGCCAGAAACCTTATTCTTGTTGTAAAATAAGAGGAAAATAAATGACATAATAAAGAGGAAATACAAAGTGTGTCTTGCCTTTTTGGAGGATTGGAAATTCTGAGCTGCTGTCTTCTGAGAATCCTGGGTGGTGAGAGCTTTAGGTGAACAATTGTTCAAGGGCAGATTTGAAAAGTAAATAATGGCTTGAGGGAGAGGTGTGTGTGGAAATGGTGAATGGGAACAAATAGATTCAGAGGATAATGTTTGTATAAGGAGGATAATGTTTACTTGATTCTTCTGGGCTTTAATTGGCTGATATCTTTCTCCTTCAACAAAGCAGCCTCATATACCTAGATGTGATGTGATATGATATTTGATATTCAAAACTCAAGCTGTGCTGGCCAGTTTTGATCGGACAAGCTACATCACATGCTATTCTTCCGCTCATTATTGGATGAGTGTAACTCTTAGAATCTGATTTCCACTGCAAATGCCTTTGTTAACTGATTCAAAACTCAATTTGGAAGTATTCTATTCTTCAATATTTGCTTAAAATTTGCTTTCCATTCACGTTCCCACCAGTAAATGTGTTTGCAAAATGATTATTCATAGAAAGTGAACACAACAGGCAGATTTATACTTTAAGTACTGTAGGTTTGAAAGTTTCTCCTGGTATTTAGATTATAAAGGTCTTAAGGGCAGGGACCCTCCCTTTTGTAGTTTTTGTACAGTGCTCACCACAATGAAGCAATTTCAGTAGGGGTTCCTATGTGCTACCATCGTGCAAATAATTAGTAGTAATTATACAATGCACAGTGCCTTTAAAAACTGGAGACTGAGTTGGATAAACCTGGAAAGGAGGGATAATTTCTGCCCTTATGCCCATCTCTGTGCTCTTGTACTTAACAACTGTGATGCAACATCACTGGAGTTGGTCCACAATGTTTAATTACAATTCCAACCAGCTCTTTAAAGATTGGCATGATACATCAGGTCATTAGCAATAATGTTCTGCCATTGCATTGCTCTGCATCACTAAGCTACGGTGAGCATTTTCCAGGATTAACTTTGCTCTGCTTCTCAATTGGTGTTGATGGGTTTAGCAAGACTTTTCTTAGCCAGTGTGGAGAAACTAATGCTCTTAGTTCTCAAGCTTTTTAACACGTGCATGAGGCCAGATCATCCCCTCTCATTTTTGCCACAGAGGGGATGTAGCTAGTGGAAAACCCACTAATGCAGCTTGAAATCTGTTGGAGGAAAGCTAAATTACATCTCTTCAGTCCCCCCATGCATGATCTGCATGTTTGTGGCACGGCAGCTGTGGTTGGGTAGGCATGCAGCAAGGGGAAAGAGGCTCAAGGTAGCACCAGTCCCAGCAAGCCTGGAGGGGAATACCCAGGATGGGTGTCAGCAGGGCTTAAATTCTCATAGAGTATTTCCCAGAGCCCTCCATTCGGGGCTTCAGGCTTCAGCTGCGGGGTGGGGGGGTCTCGCAGCTTCAGCCCCATGGGGCGCGCCAGGGCATGTGGCTTCAGCCCCATAGGACACACTGGAGCTTGGGGCTTCAGCCCCACGGGTTTGAAAATACATACCAGAGCTCTGTTGTGAACTGCTCCTGCTGAATTTAAGCCCTGGGGATCAGTGTCTGAATGAGAAGCAGGTTAACAAGAAAACTCATGATTCACAAGGAGTTAATCTCCAGTGAAGACATCAGTAGGGCTGGAGGGCTCTGCTTTTTGCTCTGTTAGGAGGCAAATTTCATTCCTTCCCTTACCAGATAATTACTCTATACTGTAAACGTATTTCTACAGCAGTGGTTCCCAACCTTTTCTCTGCTGCGGCACACCTCGAGCTCCTGGGACGCTTTTCCCTGACCCCAGCTGGTAGCTGAAGGAGGGAAGGGTTGGGTCAGAGGAGCCAACCCGTTGTTCACACAGGAGGGGATGGGGAAGAGAGGGAGATTGAGCTCTGATTGATTGCTCCGCCCCTGGAAGAGGTGGGGAAGTAAGGCAGACAGCCAATCAGAATGTGGCTTTCCCCCCTGCCACCCTTGTTCTCACATGTACTTTTTAAAAGAATTCCATGGCACACCTGTTCCGGCCTGACAGCACACCAGTGGGAAATACTGGTCCACAGTACAGAGACTATCAGTATAGCTATGTTGGCGTAGCCTCATAGTGCAGACGGAGCCTACATCATCAGAAGGAGGTTTTCCATTGGTGTTGAAACACCACCTCCCCAAAGTGCATTAGTGACATCAAGAGAAGCTCTCTTCCATCAACATAGCTATGTCTACACTGGGAGTCATGTCAGCAGAATTATGTCCATTGGGTGTGGCTGACCTACATAGCTATGCCAAGATACCTTTCAAGTGTAGACCAAGCTGAAGTGAAGCACCACAGTGAAGCAAAAATAATACCCATCTTTTTATCTTTTTCCATTGGTATTGCTACTGAATGCAACAGAGCTAGATTGCTATGTCAGCTGCCACTTCAGTGGTTGAACGGAGTATTCTACCTGCATCTAAGAACCGAAGTGGGTAAAAGTCAGAGGTGGTTTTGGTCTTCCCAATCCTTGGTGGGTCTGAGTTTGGAGTTGCAAAGTCACCGTTTGGATCCAGATCCTGTTTTAGCCAAACCCAAAAGTTCAGGCAGCAGGGTAGAGGTTTAGATAATGATTTCATTTTTATGCCTCTTTGGGGACTACATTTTCTTTTAAAAAATCCCCTTTTTTTCCAAATAAACCTTCAATATCAGAGTCTGTGTGCATACACTATCCCTTTATATTTTTACAAAATCTACTTCTAAAGCTAAAGCTAATCCTTTAGAAAGCAGAGAATGAAATCCAGCCCAAAATTACATACAAACAACTGTCCTCACTGTTCAGATGTGTGAATGGCATGCATGGATTATGATTAACCCATGCTGTTCTCCTTTCAGTCTGGGCAAAAGTGCCCAGTGACAAAGGGTGGGCGGCTTCATGGCACTGTAATGAAATTATGAACAGTGGGTTTTTTCCAGCCCAGAATTTCTGTGATGCTCACTAGGACAATGAAACAATAAGGATAAGATAAAGAATCCAAAGATATGATACTTCCAATGAATTCATTGGCTTTAGAAGTTGCTACTGAAGTTAACTCTGCACTGACCTCAAGTTTCATAGAATACTAGAAATGTAGGGCTGGAAGGGATCTTGAGAAGTCATCCTGTCCAGACCCTTGCACTGAGGCAGGACCAAATAAACCTAAATTACCTTGACAGGTGTCTGTCCCAACCCCTTCTTAAAACTTCCCAGTGATAGGGATTCCAAAACCTCCCTTGGAAGTCTATTCTAAAATCTAACTATTCTTATAGTTGGAAAGATTTTTCTAAATCTCCCTTGCTAAAGATTAAGCCCATTACTTCTTGTCCTATCATCAGTGGACATGGAGAACAATTGGTCACAGTCCCCTTTATAACAGTTGTTAATATATTGGAAGACTGTTATCGGGTCTCCCTTCAGTCTGACTTTCTCAAGACTCAACATGCCCTTTCCTCATAGGTTAGGTTTTCTAAACATTTTATCATATTTGTTGCTCTTCTCTGGGTTCCCTCCAATATGTCTATATCTTTCCTGAAATGTGATGCCCAGAATTGGGCACAGTTCTCCAGCTGATGTCTCACTAGTTCTGAGTAGAGCAGGACCATTACTTCCTGTGTCTTACATACAATACACCTCCTAATATACTCCAGAATGATATTAGTTTTGTGCAACTACATCACACTATTGACTCATATTTAATTTGTGATTGACTATGACCCCAAATTCCTTTCAGGAGTACTACAACCAAGCCAGTTATTCTGTTGTGCACCCACCTTATAATAATTTTACCTAGAACACATTTCCATAGTTTGCTTATGAGAATGTCATGCAGGACTGTGTCCAAAGTGTAACGAAAATCAAGATATAGCATGTCTACTGCTTCCCCCATCCACTAGGCCAGTAACACTGTCAAAGTTTACCGATCAGGCAGTGAGAGTTTTTGTTTTGATGATTGTAAATACTTCTAATTCTATAACTCCCAATCCGAGTTTTCCAGCTCCTGCAATGCTGGATTGAGCTTCTAGGGGTCCTACCCTACAGTACAACAATAAAGACTACCAGAGCCTTCTAACACCATTTCCCGGAATGCTTGGAGGCAGAGATGGGATTTGGGGCAGAATGGACTAGAAACTCCTGCTGAGGCCAATAGGGTGGCTTCTGCCCGAGGTGGGATATGGGCAAACCAGGCTGTTCTTGCTTCAGCCGGTTAGTATAGTTTCAACTGAAATGTTAAAATTATTTAGTGTTTACATTGTGGAAAATCTAGAGCCCTCAGTCAGGATCAGGGCCCCTTTGTGTTAGGTGTGGACTAACAAATATGAAAATAATACACCAGTCATTGTCCTGAAGAGCTTACAATCCAAGTCAGTTCTGTAATAAAACTATTATTTTTCTAATTTGCCTGCAGACTCTTGAGTAGCAACAAGCACGATCCACAGAATTGGCACCCTAACCCAGACAGGTAAATGCACGTTATGGGGTTTCCCTTCCAAAGGCATTCATTCTGCAAAAGCAAAATTCATGAACTGAACTCTTTGCTCTGATTTATTGACAGAACTTCCTCCTCACTTCCAGCCTCCACTGAGTAGGAATAATGGGAAACAACTGGCTAATAAATGGTTTAAAATCTCAAAACATAAAATATTGGTGGAGTATCAGAATTGGGTACGGTCATATCTAGGCATGACTGAAAATCCATTGATGGTAGCTTAGTGCCCTAGCAGCATAGGCTAGTCCAGTATTATGATTTAGAGGAAGAGCAGTCACATTAAACATAAGCACAACCCTCACCTCCTACACTCTCTACACCACTATTTTTAAAAATATATATTATGTATTTAATTTGAGAGCAAAGTAATGGTGTGGTTATATAACCTTGCTAAGGACATAATAAAAGATAGGAAATAATGGCTTTGCATTTTTAGCTTTCCACTGACTTAGAGATTTTGTGTTTGTTAAATCAGACCATCTCTTAGCGGTGATGGAATAACTAATGTAAACTAATTGAGTTTGGACCACTTAAGCAGATGGCTTTTCCCTATTTGTGCTGTTGCGTGGTCGAACAGAGTACAGTGTGTTGTCCTGGGGATTAGACTTGTGTTTTTGCAAGTGCTAGATCTGTATCTAATTTTGGATGGGGGTTAAAACCATGTAAACAGTTAACATGTGCACAGTGTACTAAGGGGCCAGCCAAATGAATGCTGCGGAGCTGTTTGAGATTCATTTTTATCATTAAACATCTGTTAAAAGCATTCACTGAGCTGTCCTTTTCTGAACTAGAGATGTGCAGAGCATGTTTAAAATATTTTCCTATTTATCAATATTTTTTGTTGCCTGTGATTTTGATAGTGGTGATAGTGGTCCTGAGGCATCCAAGTATAGGTTTTGCCTTTCCTGGCATCCCAACCCAGAGAGCAGAATGAAGGGATTTCAGTCTCACTTGAATGGAGTGAAATGTTGGCAAGAAAACCAGCAATGAGGGAGAATTTGGATGACTTCTTTACAAGCCTGATACTCAGCCCGGTTTAGTCAAAAGGTTTGCTGTGAAGTTTGTGGTTTCACATGGTTTCACCTCAAAGCCAGATGCAACTTGGTGGATTTAGCAGATTTTGAATTTAGAGCTCATTTGAATCTGAAACTCCAAATGCAACATGCAGAGTGTCTGAACCAATGTAAAACTGAAGAGAAGGCATGCATTAATTTCTGCAAACTCTGATTGCTGAATTTCACTTAACTGTTCCAACTCAAAGCCAATAGGGTAATAATGATTTTCATTTATCCCTTTATTGGGAGCTTCCGTTTCCGCCTTTTATAATTATCTCACCTCCCACATACTCAAGAGAAGACACTTGCCCTGCTGTCAATGGATATAAGGTGCAATAACCTCCTCTGAAAAAGCAGCCTCATTGTACAACCTGCCTGTAAGTCAGGGGTGGGCAAACTTTTTGGCCCGAGGGCCACATTTGGGTATAGAAATTGTATGGCGGGCCATGAATGCTCACAAAACTGGGGGCTGAGGTGTGGGAGGGGGTGAGGGCTCTGGCTGGGGGTGCGGGCTCTGGGATGGGGCCAGAAATGAGGAGTTCAGGGTGCAGGAGGGGCTCTGGGCTGGAACTAAGGGGTTTGGAGGGTGGAAGAGTGATCAGGGCTGAGGCAGGGGGTTGGGGCCAGGGAGTGCAGGGGGTGCAGGCTCCGAGTGGCGCTTACCTCAAGCAGCTCCAGGAAGCAGCGGCATGTTCCTCTCCGGCTCCTACGTGGAGGCACAGCCAGGCGGCTCTGCATGTTTCCCCGTCCACAGACACTGCCCCTGCAGCTCCCATTGGCTGCGGTTTCTAGCCAACGGGAGCTGTGGGGGCCGCACTTGGGCCGTGAGCTGTATGTGAAGCTCCCTGGCTGCCCTACACGTAGGAGCCGGAGGGAGGACATGCCGCTGCTTCTGGGAGCTGGGCGGAGCCACGGCATGTATGAAGCGGGGCCAACCCCCAACTCCGCTCCCCGGCTGGAGTGCTAGAGTGCGGCCAAGCCCCAGACTCTGCTCCCCGGCGGGACCTTGAGGGCCAGATTAAAACGTCTGAAGGGCCGAATGCGGCCCCCGAGCCGTAATTTGCCCACCTCGCTCTAAGTGATGTTCAGGAGCAGTGTAAAGTGTACTCTCCACAATTTCTTCCCTTATGGACAGAGAACATCATCTCTGCAATATTCTCCCTGCATGATCCATAGGTGCTGGGGTCTGCTAGGACATGCAGGGCCAATTCTGCCCCCTGAATGCTGCTTGGGAGACATATAGGAACCATAAATGAGCCATGGTGGGCCAAGGGAAAATTATTCTAGTGCAGGAGCAACATAAGGCTAACATTCCAAGATTCTGCATAGGGTGGGTTCAGGGACAAATGGGAAGGTAAGATCTGTTGCTGTAGCACTTGGCACTAAGGGTATTCTGGGATGCAGAGCAACCTGTATGGAGCCTGAGAGAGGCTACTGTAAGTTAGAGCAGCCCCTGAGGCTGCTTCTTAGATGAATTACCACAGCATCTGGACCTCCACAAGAGAATATGCGGGGCAATGCCACTCCACCGTTGAAGCAGTGGACGTCACCTTGAAGTGTCATTGAAGCACATTGAAGTGCTGAGCGGTATGATGGCAACATGCCAGGAGCCTGCAGGCTTGCTTTGAGCTGGTTGGCCTGCAGGCTGGCTGTACATCACACATTGATGTACCATCTGAGCCTTTGCTCATGTAAATTTGAATCTGAATATAGTAGCTGAGACTCACTGTTGACTTTGACTAGAGTGACCAGATGTCCCAATTTTATAGGGACAGTCCTGATATTTAGAGATTTGTCTTGGATAGGTGCCTATTACCCCACATCCCGTCCCAATTTTTCACACTTCTTGTCTGGTCACCCTAACTTTAACCTATGGGCTCAGATCACATTGTGAGGAAAAGCAGGTGCCCAATATGAAAACATATGGCTTTTCTTTCAGTTTTAGTCCAGGGCACCATGGAGGCAAATAGCCATCTTAAGGGATATCTGCAATGGTAACCAGCAGCAATCAAGCTCTGGATTTTCAGGGATTTTTATTTAGTTTATACACTGGGACTGGGCCAATGTTATTCCTGAAAAGTAATCCATGAGAAGAGATCTTTACCTGCATACCTCTCAGCTTCAGCAATTCCTTTTCCTGATTTTAGAGCAATCTTTCACATTCTCACACACCAAGAAGAAACCGATTATTTAAATATAGTGAAGTGTCTGATATGAAATGATACAGGCCATGAAATTCCACTCCTCACTCACCCCCTAGCTCCCATGTAAGCCTGGCTATTCCAGCATATCTGGCATGTAATAACTCAATGTTCCAAGGCCTTCCCAACAGATCACTACATATATTTTCACTACCTAAAGGTAACTGAAAAGTTGGCTGCTTCAGCTTTACTACTGAATTATTCCATTTAAATCAGACCTTTGATTTTATTTTGGCAAAGGAACTTTACAGTGTTGATTTCCTTTTATTCATAGCTAAGAAAGGAAAATTAGAGTGTAATCTGGCTTGTGTAGAATGTGCACAAGATGTAATAACCTCAACAACTATTTGGAACAACCCAGAACTTTGGAATCACAATAAGCATTAATTAGTCAGAAAAGTAACAGGGATGAACTTTGGTTCAGTTTTCAGTTCATGCTAAATCCCTCCATTTTTTTTCAAACACAACAGAATGATAACTGAAGGATGAATTTATCTTTCATCCCTCTCCTCCCATTCCCTAATATTTGCATTTTGAGTGGGATGCTTACCATATATTTTTAGCTAAGAAATACTGTAAGTAGAATATGCAGGTTGCTTTTAACAATACACAATTATGTGCAATGGTTAAAAGGCCCTGGTAAATGGCCAGGTGTTTTGGTTCACTGATGTAAATCTGGAGTTTCTCTGGATTTACACCAGTATAACTGAGCATTAGAATCTTCCCATTGACCCCTAACTGAAAGATCTTGAAATGAATTTGAGGGTCTTAGGTCAGTACCTGGTGGATCCAAGTCCACAATGTAAGAGTACCATATGTAGATTGTCACAATTAATGTAGTCTTCGCTCAGCTGTGGCTGCAGAGTGAGATGGAAATTGAAAGTGACTCCATGTAAATTTTAATGTCTAGGCAGACCTGTCTTCCCAGTTCAAAGATCATTGAAACAGCAAGGAGGAGGTCATGTGGCTGCAGTATGGGCTGTAGCTGATCATGGACAGATGGGGAAGTTCACTTCCAGTATTCTCAGCTATCTTAGAATCATGAAATTAAAAACAACAGCCCTAGTGTTCAGCTAGAGGGAGAAGGGGGAGGAGAGTGGTATTCAGACCTTCCCTTCAAAGTATTTCTGTGAGGATTAATTAGCTGAAATCCTTTGTTTTTCATCTCTTCAGGGAAGTCCACTGAGAATTTATTACTGAGCCACTAATGAATTTTTAAACTGCCAGGGAGTAATGCAAATAAGTGTGATCCACATCTGTTACACTACCATTATCAGGTCAAAATACATGCACAAACACTATTGCTTCAAGTAAAGGGTACATCCTGAACTGGGCAGAGGGTGTTTATAGAAACCATGCATAGCACTGAGGGTTAGAGCAATTAAATTGGAACCCCTTAACTGCATTTGAAAGAGCTTCCATTCAAAAAAAATTAGATGATGATTGCAATGTGGTGTCTAGGAGGACAGTATTTTTTTTTTTTGCAGTTTCATTGTAGTAAGCAGATAAGAATGTTGTATAGAGCCCAAAATCTATTGATGTCAGTGGAAAGACAACTGCTTCCAACAATGGGCTTTGCATCAAGCTCTTACATGGAGGAATGTGTGCACCCAATGTATGTCCCAGGATTGTAACCTGACCATAGGCATTGCTTCATATGTGATTTCATTTTGTTCCGGTGGCTTAATTACAGTCTGTGAATACACTCCTTTATAACTGCTGCAGCAAACCAATGAAGATGCACCTTAATGAATTTTAATTACTAACTGATAATAATTTAGCCCTAAACCCTTTATTTGTAATTATTACTGTGTTTAGCTTTCGTGGTCTCTTTTGAAAAAAAACTGACCTAATGATGGGTCTGATTTTAAGAAAACTTGTCTCCAGTATTATTATTTTTTAGCTTATGGAGAGGAAAACAAAACTTTACTGGTCTTGTATAGACAATCACCCTTGAAAACAAACTTCTCTAAAACCAGTAGTGAGATTGGCACACTAGGTGCTTAGTGCTGAGTCAATGGAAAGATACCCATTAATTTCAGTGGGCTTGGATCAGGCTCCAGGATCATAAAATGCTCCCAAATCACCCCAGCGCCCTTCCTTCTCCATCAAATATTCTCTAATGTACAGGTGTTCTGTTAACTTTTTGGGGCTGGTTTTTGGTGAAAGAGATCCTTTTAAAAATTAAAATGCTAAGAATTCTAGTAATATATAAAGTGGGTTACCCATCTGGGGCCCAGAATATAACTTTTGAAAGGTCTTAGTTATGTGAAGGCTCCGGTCCTCTTTCATTTATTCTGCTCTATAGCCAGTAATATAGAAGAATGCCTGGCCTGGGTTCAAGCTTCCCTTGCTATTAATTTACAACTGCAATACAGATGTTCATTATAAAATCAGAACAGCAGCACATATCTCCTCACTCCTGTATGCCAACCATCAGTCAGCAAATATGAAGGGCCAAATCCTCAACTGGTGTAATTGGCAGAGTTGCACTGACTTAATTTACACTAGCTGAAGATTTGAGCACATATTTCCCACTCTTCATATTCAGTCCATTCCCACAAAAAGGAAAAAAAAGAAGCAGCAGCAGCAAGCTCCAGAGAATGTTCATTCTCAGTGGTAAGCAGGTTCTTCCTCCCGCCCCGCAAAGACGCAATGTCCTATTGAGATAATGAAGACACTTTTGACTTGGTGGGTTTTAAATTTGGGAACAGATATTTCAGAACTCTTTCCAATATACACTTTTGTCCAGTATCCAGAAAAGGAGGATCTGCTCCTTTATGGCCTCAAGAGAAGTCTTTAGTAGCATTAACACTACTTGCATTCAAAATATATAACCTGTGTTTATGAGCTTTACTGCATGCAAACTGCAAATAGAGTATTCTCTTAAACTAAGGATGGGCAGAATTCATCCTTGGACTGAACATTGCTGATGCAGTTCTGTAGTGTAGTTCACACCTGCCCTCCTCTTCAGTACAGAGGTAAATCCCATAGAGTTTGTGGATCAGATTCTGATTTCACTTACACCAGTGAAAACTTAGAGTAACGCTATTGGAGTCAGTGAAGTTACCCTGTATTTACAGTGATAAAATGGAGAACATAACTTGGCCTTCCAGGTACACAATTTGGCCATTCTGACTTTCAGAGAACACTTGAATAATAAAAATGTGTAAACTCATATGTAGTGTATAGAAAAAGGGTAGTATCCCTATACATTCTGAATGCCATTAGAAGGCTCTCAGACTATTTAGAGGGATACCATATTACCCCACTGGCTTCTGATGGCTTCTAAAATCTAGAACACAGTCAGAGCCACAGTATCCATACAGCTAGGGCTTGCATGTGTGTGTATATTTACTAAACATAGATATTTGGGTCCAATTGTGCCCATAGGGTTTCTTATAATTTTGTTGCATACACAGCAAAAGACACACCACCACTGATGTGTAGACAAGACATTCTGCAGCAGGCAGGCATAGTGGAATAACTTGAGAACCGTTTGAGTAACTCTGCCCTAAACTCTTGCACTTGATCTAATACCGGGTTATGAGTCAGAATGAAATTCATACCACTTTTAATTATGGAAATGTATTCTAGATTCACTTGTTCCGGGGCACATGCTGGGTGATTGCTGCTGCTTAGTTACTATTTGTAAGTTCATACTGTTTCATTTACAAGTGCTGAATCAGAATATATTTGCCATGACCTGGATAAATCACATACATTTCCTATCTAGATGGAGCTTTCCATGATTCTGTGCATCTGCTTCTGACAAATGAAAAACATCAGCTAAAACATTGAATGAAAATGCAATACCTTCCAAACCTTAAAAACCCCATTAAATCAGGGAAGCCACTTAATCTCTAGTGCCTCTGCTCTGCATCTGTAAAATGGACATAATACTTCCCCTTTGGCATCGCTGCCTTGTTTATTTAGATTGTAAGCTCTTCAGGACAGGGACTGCCTCCTATTCCATGTACATACCATGCCTAACACAAGGGAGCCCTGGTTTGAGTTGGGGTATGCAGGAACTATAATAATAGTAATGTCGCTACTGTTTTAAATATGCAAAAAACAGCGACCAAAGGTAATTATGGTAATACAATTTCAGAGCTGAGATTTAATCACACAGAAGCTAAGAAATTCAAATGTGTGGTTACCTAGTGTTGTAAATTGTCTGTCTCATGGGTTAATAGCATTTTCTTACTGTACGTAACATTAACACTAATAGCTTAGTTTTCAATTCTACCCTTGGTTAGGCAGGCATGATTCCCTATTCAGTCAGTGGGACTACTCATGGTAATAAACACTACAAGGTATTTTGTCAGCAGGATGAGGCCTTCCCTTGCCAATTGCAACTAGTTGAAAATTTTGAACTGGATTTTCTGCTAGACAAGGGTGACTGGAAGCAAAAGTGAAACTGACGAGTGCGTTGACATTGTCCACACTGATGAAATATGAAAAGAAAAACAGTGGCATCTATGTTGAAAACAACATTTATTTTTAATTATCTGTGGTGTTGTCAGTAAAACAAGGACATTTTGTGTTTAACATTATTTTTAATCATATAGTGACTTTCAAAAGGGGGGTGGGGACAGATGGCACCAGTGCATGTATTTACATATGCAATCTACCATGGCTATCACTGAGTAAAGGTAAAATGCATATATGCATTTATTTGAATGTGTGATCTAAAAATTACGCAGCCAAATAATGGCATCATCACCTTGAGAGTGACAGAACATTGATGCATCAGCACCCCTGGCTTCATAAGTGCTTATTTATTTGCATGTTTGATCATAGTAATGACAGGTGCAATTATTTCACTGTAGATGTCTGGATAAATGTACTCCATGCACACTTCAGATAGTATGGAAGATAATGTGCTGTACCTACACAATATTTTACTTTTGCTCATTTAGAATGTGTTTCGTTGACTGTTTTTTCCATAGTGTACTTTGGGGCATTCCTCACTGAGTTCTATGTACTGCACCTGCCAAGTTTTAAACTCTTAAATGAAAAGGATTTTCATTATCTGAACACAAAGAAGCATCTAACCATTTTTTGTCCCTAAGTGAAAAAACTGATTTCTAGCTGGATAGTTCAAAAATAACTAAATGGATTTTATGCAAACCTTCCAAAGACATTCACTTCTAAGCAAAGAGCACACATGATACATTTCTACCCATGAGGCTGTCTGTGAGGAAAGGAACAAGACAGGAAAAATAGGAGTACAGAACGAAAAATCTGTTTTATCTGAAGTAATCAGTATAGTTCTGTAAACCAGTTGGTCATACCTTTTTGCTGATGTAAAGAGTTCAGTGTACAAAACTAGTGTGTCACTCATCATCAGTCATAAACATGCAAATTAGAGACAGACCGAAACCTCAGAACTTCTATTCCAATCCAGATTTCCAAAACCATCTCTCACTTCCCTTTCCTCTCATCCCCACAAAGTTTGAAGTGTTTGCATCAGGAATTTTGGTTAATGCCCATTTCTAATTATAATGTACTTTGCATTTCCATAGCATCTCACATTTGTAGATCTCAAAGCACTTTGCAAACCCCAATTAAGCCTCAGAAGACCCTTGTACTATATGGAAGTATTATCAACTTCACTTTATAGATGGATAAACTGAAGCACGGAGAGATTAAGTTCTGCAGCTTGCCCAAGGTCACAGAGGAAGTCAATGGCAGAGCCAAAAATAGAATTTAGGAGTCCTGACTCAGTCGCTTGATCTACTCAGTCAACCAGACTCCCTGTTTATCAGTCTGTAGCATATTACAAACAGAATTTTAGCTGCTTTGCAGACTTACCACAGTCTTAAACACAGTAAAACTGTCCCTGTTTTCTTTTACACCCTTGGGCTTCAGTGGCATTGAACTCCAGGTTGAAATGAGAAGGGTTTCACTTGTTCTGCCCTTCAATTATCAACTTCCTTTTGCTTGTATTCTTAGGTATGGATAAGAGAGGATGAAAGGTTACTGAGTTAATCTGAATCTAATCCAAAGCATGTACAAGATACTGAAAAACTCTGCCTTTTTCTCTGTGCCATGACTAGCTGTCATAGCTACTATAGATGGGAAATCAGATGGCTGGGTGTAGTTCAGTCTCCTTTCCATTTCAGAACTGAGTGACATTGGAGTTGCACTTTTGCAAGGCTGAACAGGACACAGCCTTTGTGCTCTAAGAAATACTGGCTCTGTTACAAACAAATATAAACATTGCAGCTTTTTTTTCGGGGCAAATGGGAGAGACAAAGATGCAAGACCCTGATGCTGTGACTGGCTTTCAATCTTTCACTGCTTCCATTCTCTCTATCATGAATCACCTCTTTTATAGCTCCTCAATATTTCCTCACATCCACCACTGCTTCAGTAACTACAGCCAAAGCAATTGCACTGAACACAACCCTAATGTGTCAGGGGAAGTACAGTTTGCATTACTCCTTCTCTTCAGTTTGGCCATTTCTGACCATTCCCTTCTTTTAACAAGCAGATAGGGTTTGCTAAGCACCTGCAGGTCTCACAAACTTCAACTGGAGGCTCAGAACATCTGAAAATCAGGCCCTCAAACATTTAATGAGTCCCATGCTAAACCAGATATATTTCCCAGGCATCAGTCCTGTTTTTGCTTTAGTTTGTAAGGGCCTGATCCCATGAATTTTCATATACATAATTTTACTCTCATGAGTAAATCTTCCCTTGGGGAAGTGGGGAGAACCTCAAGGATTTATTGAATCAGTTTTGTAGCTGATTCACAGGGTGACGTTATCTATGAAAGATTGAGCCTGCAGAGATGTGGTTTATTCAATTCATAGAGCTACTCTGGATTGAATACACAGCAGCTGCAGAAATGAAAAGATGATGCTACTCATGGGGAATAAAATAGAAGCATCTCTATAATAGATCAAGCCACAAAAGGATGGAGTAGCTAATTCACTTAGTGTGGTCAGGGGAAAATGGAAATATAAAAAAATCCTCTGATGTCACAGCATGTTTAACTTGTAGTTCCTGGTATGAGAGACACCAGGTTTCCGTATGTGTGGTTTTAATTAAGCCAGTCAGAAAGTGAAAAGAAAATTAGAAGCCATTTCCAGCAAGGTTAAGAAAAACCTTCCCATCAAAACAGACACGTTAACTGAACAGGGTCTGAGTTCTACTTTGATACATGGGGCCAAACTGAGGATGCCTCACTCTCACTGTGAAAAGCTGTATTACACGATTTAAGTTAGAAGCAGCAGTCTCTCCATTTTATCCTTTATTAGTTGGCAACATCAATTTCCTCCCTCCCTTTCTGCCCTCTCCCCAGCTCCGCAATTACATTAACACAACTCTTTTTCTTTTGAAAAAGAAATACAGGGTGATAGCATGCAAAAACTTGTGCTGCAGGCAGGATTGCTGGTATAATACATTTTTGTCTGTGGGCCCTACAAAAATAGTAGCTCTCAATTTGCTTTGGCACTATATGAACTATCTGGTGGGGTTGAACAGATGTGGAAACATCTAGAGAGCAATCAATGTATGTGATAAATTTAATTCCAGTATGGACTAAGGAAGGGGTACAGTACAGACTGGTTTTGTCAATCTCGAACGGTCAGCTCAGCACAATTTGGTGATCACATATTGATTAGAGTATATTTTTTTCTTTTGATTCAGTGGCTTTTGATTCAGTGAATCATCAGACTCTGAACTGCATGGTGAGCAGGTTGATTGTAGCTGGTTCCATATTCAAGGTTTTTTGGCACTATTTGGTGGCTAGATAGTGTCTTTGGGAGAATTAGCCCATTCTGTGGCACCTGGAATAGACATGGCTAACTAAGGAGCTGGGGAGAATTGGCCTTGGTGTTTCCTATCAAGGAGGGACTGCAGGGCCAAAGAGGGAGAATTGAGAGAGGAGAGCTGCAGTAAGAAGCTTTTACCCTGCGATTTCTCCTGAAGGGTGAGGACAGTAAAGGTGAAGGGGTTCCAGGCAGCTGCCAGAGAGGCTAAGAGACACCTAGAGAAAGCTCCTTAGCAACAGACTGGGAAAAGCTGCATAGAGAGGTGAAACTCCAGGGAGAGGGGGACTTAACAGCGCAGCTCCACGACAGACACATACAAGCAGGCAAAGGTAGGGAACCAGCAAGGGATCATTAGAAACAGGCTTATCACAAAGGCCCTGGGCTGGAACCCAGAGGAAAGTCAAGCCTGTCTTCCCCAACCATCCCCTTGCAGGAAGTGTGGTTGTCACATTGGGGTGAAATCTGGACCAGTGAAGGGCTGTCACCACCTGCCCGGCAACCTGGGGGGTCTCACAATGCTCTGCTGTTGTACTCCCAACCTGGGCCACTCACAAACAGGCAAACAGCATGCAGGTCACATCCTGAGTGTCTGTGAATAGCTACAGCCCTGGTCCAGCAACTCTGACCCCACCAGCCTGTCAGCAACATACCAGCCATCCTCTGGCTTCCATCAGCCTTGGTTACTATGTGCAGGGTAACGCCAACACACTCCTGGTCCTGAATTTTTCCCAAAACGTGTTCTGCACTGTCCAACCCTCTCCTGAGCAGCTCAGATATTAAAGTTCTGTTGCCTCTGTAGGGGGTCAATATGCAACAGTTTGCTGCTTTAACTTGGAGTTATCCAAACTGTTCAGTTTAAACACAACACTGGATTGGTTTTGATTTAAAAAAATAAAACAAAACAAAAATAAAACTGCAAAGAGATAGATTTTAAGTGAGTACAAGTATAAGACGTTAACATCAAAAATAGTTACAGGAGAAATAAAGATAAAACGTTTCCTAGTAGCTAACATTTAATAAACTGGACTTGGTTTAAGTTCAAATCCTTACCACATGTTCCCAGCAACATGGCTGACCAAATTCTCTGGTCAAGATGCCCCCACCTCCAAAGTCAAAAGGCTGGTTCCTTTGTCCTGTTAGGTGAAAGAGAAAGAGAGAGAGAGAATGTGTGTGTGTGTGTGTGAGAGAGAGATCCCAGGGTGTTTTTCCCCCTCATGTTATAGTCCAGTCACCCTTTGAAATGCATTTTCCTGAGGGCTGCCCCTAGATAAAGTTCCTTCCAGCTGTGAGGACAGAGACATGGGGTCTCATGGTGAAAGAGGTTCCACGTTGCTGTTTGCTAATATGCAGGTTAGTATGTCCCTGCCCCCCTTCCTTGCCAAAGAATGGCCACTTGACAGGTGATTGACAATCTATTTTGATGACAGCTAGCTAGAGGAGTCGGTTTATCCTTTGTCTTTGAGGAACAGGGTTACCCCCTCCTCATACATGTCTGGTAAACACAGTTCAGTCATAATTTCATTTTATGTTCATAACTTTACATATGATGTTCCTATTTACCAGGGTAATCCACTGGCAGGCCGTGAGACAGTTTGTTTATATTGACCATCTGCAGGAACAGCCACCTGCAGCTCCCAGTGTCCGCGGTTTGCGGTTCCCAGCCAATGGGACCTGCGGGAAGTGATGCGGGTGGTTGCCCACCACTGCTATCTACAGTCACAGTGGTGTAAGCCTCAGGAAAGGGGCAAGGACTACTGAGCCCAGGCTGGGGATGAAGGCCTGCTTTGGGGTCACTAAGACTTCGGATTTTCATTTTGATTTATTTGGTTACCCCAGAAGCAGAGTCAACTGAAATGTGCCCTGGCTGAAGGGCTAGGGCACAGGAGTTGCAGACTGCAGCAGAACTAGAATGGTGGGACCAAGGGATGCTAGAGACAAAGAACCCCGGCAACCCCATGACCTGACACCAGGTTGCTACAGCAGTGAGGGCAACTGCTTGCACATACCTTGGGCACTGTGACTGGACTTCCAAAATGCTCTCTTCCTAAGAAGCAGCTGGTGTCAGATGCAGCAGGAATATTGTGATCAATGAGGACAGGGGATTAGCTCACTCACTGTAGTGACTGCCTACAACATACCCTAATTTCGTAGTATAGACATACCATAGACTCCATCTATGGTGCTATAGATGGAGTTTAACCTAATAGTTCTTAATGTTTGATTTTTAAAGTAGTGCTTATTGGAACATGCCAATACCTCAGAATCAAAATGTTCCATAAGAATGTGTGAATTTCAACAAAAATATGTTGAACACCAGGGAGATATACAACAAAAACCTGCTTGCAAGACTGTGTTTTGTCAAAAACCTGCCTGGTTTCCTGCCAGCTCACCCTTGCAGCTCTTCAGCAGCCTGCCTGGTGGGCTGACAAGGAACTGAAAGCCTGCTAGTCCTGGCTCCAAAGCTCCCAGGCTTGTGACTTCTCAGCAGCCCAAGCTTCCAGGTTCCTCAGCTCCAGGGAATTCCACCAGGCAGATGCCCCAGAGCCAGGACTCCCAAGGTTTTCAGAGTCCTGGTTCCTTGTCAGCTTGGAAGCCCTGACCGCCAAGCTGCCAAGCTTCCTGCCTGGTGGACTGCCAGGATTCTGGGCAGCTCAGGGAGCCATGGAAATCATAGAGTAGAATAGAATAGAATAGAATATCAGGATTGGAAGAGACCTCAGTAGGTCATCTAGTCCAACCCCCTGTTCAAAGCAGGACCAACCCCTACTAAATCATCCCAGGCAGGGCTTTGTCAAGCCAGGCCTTAAAAACCTCTAAGGGTGGAGATTCTATCACCTCCCTAGGTAACCCATTCCAGTGCTTCACCACCCTCCTTGTGAAATAGTGTTTCCTAATATCCAACCTAGATTGTCCCCACTGGAACTTGAGACCATTGCTCCTTGTTCGGTCATCTGCCACCACTGAGAAAAGCCTAGCTCCATCCTCTTTGAAATCCCCCTTCAGGTATTTGAAGGCTGCTATCAAATCCCCCCTCATTCTTCTCTTTTGCAGAGTAAATAAGCCCAGTTCCCTCAGCCTCTCCTCGTAAGTCATGTGCCCCAGCCCCCTAATCATTTTTGTTGCCCTCCGCTGGACTCTCTCCAACATGTCCACATCCTTTCTATAGTGGGGGGCTCAAAACTGGATGCAATACTCCAGATGTGGCCTCACCAGTGCCAAATAGAAGGGAATAATCACTTCCCTCGATCTGCTGGCAATGCTCCTACTAATGCCTTCTGGGCAACAAGGGCACATTGTTGACTCATATCCAGCTTCTCGTCCACTGTAATCCCCAGGTCTTTTTCTGAAGAACTGCCACTTAGCCAGTCAGTCCCCAGCCTGTAGCAGAGCATGGGATTCTTCTGTCCTAAGTGCAGGACTCTGCACTTGTCCTTGTTGAACCTCATCAGATTTCTTTTGGCCCAATCCTCCTATTTGTCTAGGCCACTCTGGACCCTATCCCTAACCTCAAATGTAGCTTTCACTTCTTCAAAAGAAAATTAGGGATTCTCTTTCTGCAGAAAATTTCAAAATTTTATTCCATTCCAGAATGATGGGTTTTTTGGCAATTTCAGATTATCCCATGGAACAGGAGTTTCAGTTTCTGACTAGCTTTAGTTTAAAGCTCTAAATGCTGTGGCTACCAGCTATTTGTCAGAAGCTCTGTAACCGCTATGGAACCCCTCCCTCTCAGGGCAAATGGAATGATGTGTTGGATTTCAAGGCCAAGGAGGGGGCAGGGGATAATGACTCTATTTTTGCTGTGGGACTTTAAAGTGTCCTGCCCTGTGGCTTCCAACCTGTCATGGGTTTGATTGGAAAGAGATCTTAGCTTGCTTTATTTTCTAAAGCTTATTACGCATCAGCATGATTAATTTCATTTACTTTGGTCTTGAAAGGCACATTGATACCTTTGACGGCAGATAAGAATTGAATATAATCAATATCAAAGATTTCTAGGTCCAGGTGTGTGAAAGAAAGGATCTTAGCCTGACAAATGTTTAGTAAAACTGACCAAAAATTGACCATTAAAGTTTGTCCATAATCAAGGACTGTGCTCAGACAGCATTGGAAATTGGCCCCTTAATTATTATTGCTGTTATCAATATTACCGATAGGCTGCTGGATTTTGAGAGCTTTGAATATTAAGAAATATTCGGAGGAATTTTGTTTTCAGATATGACCTACTTTAAAATTCAAGATTTTGGGCCTAAAACTGCTTTGCAGTGACTGTCTCTCAGCTGCTGTGCTTCACAATACTGAAAAGGAGGCGTAAACAGCGAGAGTGAAAACCCAGCTTTTAGGAGCTAAGCTTGGGGACATGGCAACCTGGAATTGTTTCAAGACGCCTTGGAGTTTTCAGCTGGATTTTCCCTTCAGTAAAAGAGAGGGGTCACTAGGTTATGTTTCTTTATGGCGCAAATGCAGATATGGTCTGTTGCCTCCGTTATACTCTGATAATGTTGTTTTCCTAGCGAGTTTACCATCGATCTGACATGCCATTACATCTTATCCCTATTACAAAATGAGACATAATGCAAGGGAGGTCTGTTTTTCATTACTGTTGAACTTGCTGCACAGGAAGTTTCTTTAACGCAGTTCATGATGAGGTTAGGAGGAGGGGGGAGTTATTAGTTATTACCTCTGTTTCCTCTGCTGGAGTGTGGGCTTCTCTACAGTGCTCTACCTATTCTCTTGAGGGCCGAGAAGTAATTCCACCACGCTTGTGCACTCCTGAGCCTCTCTTAAGAAGAGACTTCCAGTCATGACAAATTATCAGTGCTGATTTTGTGACATGAACTGTTACCCATTAGGGAATGAGCTGACACCAATAAATTCATTTCACTTACAACCTCACGCTGCGTGTGAATTGAAGTTCTAGAGGTGAAAGACATAAATTTACCAGGTGGGCAGATACTCAGCTTCCCTGTAAGACTGTGCATTTCACCTCTGCTGTGTGCATTGCCTCTGCCAGGCCAGACCAACATTAATTTTGCATAGAGTAGATTTCTCTGGTAATGCGTGTCTCCTTTCTGATTTATGTCTGTTCCTAACAGCTGTGCGAGCTGTACCACTGCAAAACAAATCCACTGGCTACATCTTCACCAAAATAAACCCAGCAGAGCCAAATGCAGCCTGCTCATCAGGTGCCCATTGCATTACATGATGATAATAATTAGCATTTATGTAGCACTTTCTGCCTTCCAAGCACTTTTCAGGCAATAAGTAATTAATCCTCCCAACCTCCCTTTAAGGCAAGTTAGCAAGTGTTATTTATTAACTGAAAAGTAGTTTGGATATGTTTAGGTATGATGTTAGTCATTCGGATATATATATTAGCAATTCTCTCAAACTAGTCATTTGCTTAAATGGCTGAACATTTTGATCATTTGAGCAAATGATCATCCCACAGTGATTGGGCCAAATGACTAAAACTTCCACCAAATGTCAAATATCAGTTCCTGACCTCAGAAGCCAAAGCCATAAAATTGCTACACTTTCCCAAAATGAACTGATGCAAATATAGGTGTGTGTGTGTGTGTGTGTGTGTAGGGGGAGCAATGGTAAAATCCACAACTATGATTAATGGTCACATTCACTTTTAAATATATGTATTGCAATTGCACCCAAAACCCCAAGTGAGACTTAGGGCTCCCTGCTGCTAGGTGGTACACAAACCCAGAGTAAAAGGTAGTCTCTGCCCTGAGGAACGATTGACACCAGGCTTTTGTTAGGAAAAAAAGAAAAGTTGCAGCTTGGATACAACTCAACTATGTTTGATGTATCCATTTCAGATGAGTGATAAGAAAAGCACAGTTGTACTCATGATATCGAGAGGGGCTTTAAATTCTTCCTCCCTGCTTGCGTGTTTCAACTAGTTTTTTGGAAACTATTCCACCTCTTGTATAAAGGCCTATTGGGTTTGAAGAGAAAAGGGGGATTAGAGCACAAGCATCTACTCCTCCCCTTTTTTGGGAGATGTGGGAGATGAGGCAGAGCAGTGGATGGAGGAAAACAGAAAAGGACCCATGCAGGAGCATGAAAATGAGTCCTGCTGACTGAGCTTTCTTAAGTTGCAGAGCTGAAGACATGCTTTTCCCAGTCCTTCCTAGCGTAGCAGACACTGAGGACACATCCTTCTCATGGCTCATCTCGCTGAGGAGGTTCCTTCTCGGCCTCACCCACAATGCCCAAACCCCCTTTGCATTTAAGTCTGCCTTGCACACCCATTTCTGCTGTGCTGCCTTTGGTAAATCTAATGGACTTATACTGAAGAGAGCATGTATAATATAAAAGTTACATGTATTTGTGTGCATATAGCTATGGAAAGAGAGGGTTGGAAAATAGGCTTTAGGTTCAGGGACTGAACTTTTCATATCTGCTAGTTCTGAGCTAAAGCTGTTATGAACATGTGACCACAAAAGAGACTCCTTTGGGGGGCTTGAGGAGCTCACCTGCCAGAGCTCATGTTGAACACAATCGGGATGATCTCACGTAAGATTATTAGCTTGTGGGTAGGTTATGGTATTGTTTTTATATGTTTTCTCTGAAGTGCTTTTACCTTCCAAATAAAATAGGCTTGCATGAGAAGTGCTGTGTGTTAAGTTGGAACTGTTGGCAGTTACAATGTGTACCATCTCTGAGGGGAGAAGCGAACAGGCCTGATCAGGCAGAGTATCTTTCGCTGGGAATAACATAGTGAAGGTAGGGAACGAACTGTTCAACCTGGATATGTTCCAGTCAGAAGTAGGGTGACAAGATGTCCTGATGTTATTGAGGCTTTGTTTTATATGGGAACTTATTCTCCCCCCAACCCCCGCACAGGCCCTTGTTCCCCCCATCCCCTATTCTGACTTTTCATACTTGCTATCTGGAAACCCTACTCAGGAGGGATAGAGACCCTGGTCTCCACTCAAGAAAGGCAACGGCTAGGGAGCTGGAAGCCTTGCAGTGGGTGCCGATGCTGAACCACTAAGGGGAAATACAGATGCACTTGCCCTGAACTGTGGCACTGTACTGTGGTGTTGGGGACTATGCCTTTTAAGGGCTGAGCTTCCCAGACAGAATGTCTGGATGAAGCAAGGTGAAGCTCTTGTTGTTATGCATAGCCAGTTGGAAGCAGGCCCAGAATAAAGCAGAGCTCTGGCAGCACGTTAAGCACTGAGTCTGAGTGATCACTGAACACCGTGTGCCTAGTGAGAGAGAGCAGCATATTAAGTGGCTGCCTGTGGTACGTGTATGGAGCGGCAAGGAGCACCAGAGAGACTCCCTTGATTCCAGCACCAAATGATAACCCTGTGGGCTGGATTAGTGGAAATCAGGCTTTTTTAGTTTTCACCAAAAATCAAAATGATTCTGCCCTTTGATGGCTGGAACGTTCCCTGAAATGTTGGAATTGATTGGCTGTGGAGTTCAAAAGTTATTGGGTTAGACTAGTAGAGAAATGCCAGCAAGTTGAGCACAGGGCCTTGCTTTGGTCAGCTGACAATCTTAGTTTGCAGAGATGTGGCCAAGCATCACTTTGACCTCTCTATTTATATGAAGCCATTTCCCATGACCTTTGTCTGTCTGCCATCCCAGCCTTGTCAGCCCCTCAGGGAAGGGACTGTCATCTTTTCTGGCTGGAAGGAGACTAGTATGTTGTGGGCTCTACTATGAAAAAGAAGGAATGGAAAGTAAGCTGATCTCTCCCAAGAGGAACTGTGCCTCAGAGGCACCTGTGACAGAATTCCTCCCTTGTGCAGGAGAGGGAGTACTGTACTTTATTATGACCCTCAACCCGGTGAAGCAGATGCCCTGCCCTCAGATCCAGATAGTTCTTCTGGATGGTGCATGGAAAGGCAGAGCCAGGCCTTTCTACTTCCTCACTCACTTGCTTACCAAGAAGAGCATCGAGTGTGCAACTCTTGCTCTCTTGAAGATATAATCTGGGCGCCCCTAATGCAGCTGCACTTGAGGGAAAGAAGAGGAGCTCTGACTCCCCTTGCAGGGTAGTGCCTGGGCTAGACCTGGTGTCAATCTAGCCAGTAATGAATAAATCATAAATGTTCCTGACAAATGTCCCTGCTACAGCAGGGAATATAGAGGTGGCCTTGCAGAGATTTCCGAGTTTCACAGAACAAAGAACAGTCATGTGGCAAGTCATCTTCAGTAAAGTGTTCAGCACTCAGGTTGGCTACAGAGAACGTAGGGCCTTTGTATTAAGGGCACAAAGCACTCTGCTGAGGATTCTGGCACCTAGCTTTCACCCAACATTCCCAGAGACTCCGTCCTACAGTCATTACATCCTCTCTCTTGCGTGGCTTCTCCCATGCCAATAACGTGGTACCTGTGTGTAGCATCGTATGGTGAGTCCATCTCTGGATAGCCAAAGGGTGAAGGGACGTTATTCCAGATACTCCTGTACATCCACAAGCTTGGGAAGGAGCCTAGTGAAGTAGATAACTGTGACAGGGACAGGGGTGGATTTAAAATGGTGGCTCTTTCTAAAAAATGGTAAGTAGAATTTGTTGATAGTGTGACTCCAGTGAATGAATTACCACCCTTTAGTCTGATCGTTTTATAAAAATCAGTTCAGGCCCCTGTCCAGAAACACAATGACATCTTCAGTCATGTGGCAAAATGCCTTTTAGTTTTAATCCTTTGATGAAATGCCCTTGTGGAATGGCCGTTTGTTCAAATGACTGAAAGTTTGTCATTTGACCAAATTACTAGTCTGACAAGATGACTAACATGTTCTGCCACATCAACAAAGTCTATTAATGTCATTCGAGAGAGACAAGTGAGTAAAGGAAGGGTTAAGAATGAAAGCTGAGAAAAGCATTCATTCTCCAGCCACATCCCTCACACCAGTGGCCCAGAGCAGTTAGTATGAAGCTCCTGTGCTGGCTCTGCACCACCTGAGGAGCCCATTTACACAAGGGGAAATAGCCATGGAAGCCTGCTTTCTGGCTGCTTTGCAATGCTGGAGTGGGGTGGCTCAAAGCATCTGGATCATAGGGGAGAATCAGGGCTGTGATCCATCCCCTGGAGTCTAGTTCAGTGGTTGATTGTGCAGAAGGAACTATTTTAAGAACAAAATGTGGCTGAGCAATCAGAAAGGCACTGAGGCTCAGAGACAGTAACCAGTGACAAATATCCAGTAGCCTCATTGGTGTGTTTTAACTGACCCTATTAGTTTGTGATCCTGATATATTTTCCCTGCCTTAGTTTGTGGTTAGTTGCATTTCAGTCTCAAAAAAGATGATAGGTTTCAGAGTAGCAGCCGTGTTACTAAAAAGATGATGTGACAGTAGCTAGTGGAGGTAGTAAAAACTGACTCCTGACCATAAGATATGGATATTAACCTTTCATAAACCTGATCCATGTCCTACGATTGGAGCCTGGATATAAATATCAGTCTCATATCAGTTTTCTTGTGTCTCACCTGTTATTATAGAGCACTTTGATTTCCTGTGAATTGTTTTTACATTGACAAGTACATGAGTACAGGAAAGACTATTCTAAGCAGCTACCACAAAGGCTCTTCATTTATTTACAGACTTTGACCAAAAATGTATGTGTTTTACAATAGTTATTTGTTTTTTACCAATATTTCACCTGAATTTTTGACCACTCATGTATATTAAAATACTGATTTTAAGAAAATCCAATAATTACATTAGGTGGAGGTATTTATGTTAATAATAAATTAGTCTAAGTATAAATGTGCCTGTTAGAGTAAGGTAATGTAGTGGATGTGCATACATATGTCTGTGTACTGTTAATGTATGGCTCATGAAATAAATCACAGCATTAAACTACTTTTCATTTCAGTACTCTTACTTTTCTCTACTCATTGCTTTTTTTCCTGTCCTCCCATCCCCCAATATTAACCTTGATACTTACTGAGAAAACTGTAAAGTTAGGATTTTAACCCACGTTTTAATTTTTGTAATATACACTGATAAATTCCCAGGACATTTTAAACAGAATTTAAAAAACAGAAAATGAAGGGCCGTGGCTACAACTTACTAACATCAAAGCAAACTCTAGAATTGGGTTTGAGCCCAGACATATGGATCCAGAACCCAACTTTCCTCATGTTCTAGAAAGAATTTCAAGGTGGGATTCTAGTTTAGGTCCATGTGATTGGGTATCTGAACTCTCTACTGGCCAGGAAGGGTTAATGAGCTGCTGTAGACTCAATCAGCCCAGCCCCATGTCACCTGTAAGAGCTGTCAGAGTTGTAAGGAGGTGTTAAAAGGAGAGAGTCAACTCAGCTGTGGGAAGGAGAACAGACTGGCAACTCCCATGCCACATTGTGTGAGAAGCCTCAGTGGGACCGGGAGCTGAGTGAAGACTATTAAGGCAAGCTGCTATAGCTAGGGTCTATCTGAAAGGAAGGGGATTGAAAGCTGTGTGAAATGGGGCTGAGGAGTCCTTTAGTTTGGTGTTTATGTTGGATTTTGACTTGGAGACTTTGCTGCCCCAGAAGATGCTGAACTCTCTCTGTGACTTGGCTGGAGGGCTAAGACAAATCCGTGCACAAAGTGTGCTGAAGACTGTGTTGTGGAAACAAAGGCAGAGTTGCTCTGGTACCACAGCACAGGCAGGGGCATGCAGGGACACAGTCCAGCTTTACTAAACTTGAGTAACTCACAATCTGATGCATGACTGAGGCTCCGAGTGCTACAGTAGTACAAATACTAAGTAATAATAATCCTCCTTATGCCCCTCAGCCATGACATATACAGGAGCAGTAAAATGCACAGGCAAATATATAAACCTGTAAGGTTAGCTTTAAAAATGTTTTCTGCTGCTGCCCTTCAGACTTCTGTCACATTAGAGCTATTCTACCATTGTGATGGACACCATATAAGTCAATGAATAAAATAAATAATTGTCACCGCGGATGATTATCCTGGTGGCTGCTGTCAGTAACATGACACACAGAGCTTTCCTTTGTCTCTGTGACTGAGAGTGAACCAGTGTATCTGAACACAAATAAACCAGTTGTGTACATTTTGTCTGTTATAGTTTAAAACTCCTGACTTCCCTCCCTTCCCTCAAGCCCACTCCTCTCAAAATCATGTTTCATTTGGTGCAGGGCACTCTAAAACTTAAGTAAACTATTTAATTCTGTGCAATTGTAGCAAATTTCATGGGTCCTTAATAGCAGCCTAGACTCACAAAGGGCAGAGTCTCTTCATGGCTGTGCTACTTGCTCTCATAGTCTCATCCTTATTCTTGGGACTTAAACCTAACTTTTTAGCAAACCTGAAACTGCTGTGGGCTTGACTTGGTTCTGCATGCCTTCCTCAAACCATTCTGATAAATGTGGTATTAGCTACTGTTTATTCTATACATTCTTCTTATGCATGCTCTATTAGGTGTATACTGTATGTTTACTCCTACAACATGGGCCAGGGATTCTTTGTTCTGTGTTCGTATAGCACTCAGCACTATGGGGCCCTGGTCCGTGATTAAAACTGCTACGCCCTACAGTAATACAAATAATAATATCGCTATTTGCCCATTGGGTCAGCAGTTGCCTCCCCAACCAAACAGCAAGGGTTGAGTGGCTCTGCCATATTAGACTTTAGAGAGCAGGGACTCCTGAAGTGCTGACTGCAGATCTGTGGCAGTATCACAGACAGCCCACGGTGGGTCATGTACGTACTTATGAATTCGTACGTGTACTTGGAGAGTCTATGTTCAAGGTCTGCATGACCTATCCACGAGCAAGGGGGAAGCTGATATGTATCTAAGGACTCAGAGTTCCAAAGACCATGCTGGTAGAGAGAGATTTTCGATTTCTCCTCAGTAGCGGATAAATGTCTCAGTCAAATCCATTATGTATTCTGTGTATACACAATGAGTTTGACTTGAGATGTATTTATGACCAAGAATATTATGTATTCTCTTTATACACCATGCAAGGTTAAAAAATTTTTGAAAATTTATATTTGCTTTTTATCGTACACAGACATACAAACGATTTACAGCCAGACCTGCTGAATTGAATCAGCCTGTAAACTCCCATTTATTCTGGATTAACTCCTGAAATGCTGGAGGTCACTGTCTTGCTCAATGCTGTTAACATATTTTTTGTGTATGAAAACCCAACAACTGAAACCAGGTTTGATAAAGTTCATTTAAAACAATATGGATGGGTCTGAGCTGCAAAGTTTCAGGGTTTGGATTTGGCCCATTTATAGATATAAGGGTCAAACAAAAGTTTGGCTTCAGATCTGAACTTCCCAAAAGTTTGGGGGCATTTTCATTTGGGCCTGTCTCTAATAAACAAGCAGACCTGGATCATTCTTTGAATGCAGACTACCTGCAAGATTAGTACAAGTAAACCAAAAGTTTCAAACACTAGAAACCTAACTTTAGGTGCCTAAATCCATAATTAGATAAGTGTCCTGGCTTTTAGATATAGAGAGATATGGATTTATGTGCCTAATTTTAGACATTCAAGTTTGAAACAGTCTTGCAATTTATGATACCTAACATCCAGATTCTTGGCTGGTGTAATTTGCTATCTCCAGTGATTTCAGTGGATCACTTTGGGCCAGAATCTATAGCCAATATGCACACACTCGTTTATATTAAAAGATCAAGAGCTTTTAGTTTATCTGGGCATCACTAGTTAATAAGCTGGCGCTAAAGAGTTCTAGCCAAGAATAACTGGCTCAAAAAAATCAAGTTCCAGCTAATGTAGAGTACAAGACTTGTGATCTAAAATTAGACATTGGCACACAACATCAATTGCCTAACCAGCTGTAATAGATTAGCCAACCTGGACTTGGTATTCACGATAGCACAGTGCAATAACATCAAACTTATCAAAAGTAAAACTAATATTTAAATGCAATAATATTTATCTACCATACAGAGCAATATACTTCCCATAGAACTGCTCAGCAGCCAGCCTGCTGCAAAACCCCCCAGAGGGCATGAATCATGATGATTATTTTTGATCAAGTAACAGACACCATTTGTGCAGTCGGGGTTTCCAGTGCAGCTCCAGCTTTTGATAAATACGTTGCATTCCATGATAGCTGTGCCAAGTGCTTTAATATTCTACAGCTCAGTCCCCGATGTCTGTCTCTTGCAAATGTGGGAAGGAAGAGCAAATATCAATAAAATCACCCAGTCTGCTGCAGCCCAATACATAACCTCCCTCAAGGGTAAATAAATAGCAGCTATGTTATCTGCTGGTGGAAAAAAGGGTGGGTCCTTTGTTTACTCTGTTCATTCTTGCCTTTTACCCAAGTAAAAGACGTTCCATTCATATGTATTCAGTTATGTAGGATCTACACCTTTGTTACAAGACTGCCTATATGCTACGTGCCCTGATTTACAGCACTTTCTGTTTCTCTGCTCCATTCACACAACCTTTGGTCATGTTATCCACTCCTGCTGGTCAGGTGCCCAGAATGCTTGACTTTGAGAAGTATGATA
Source organism: Dermochelys coriacea (assembly GCF_009764565.3). Lineage (NCBI taxonomy): Eukaryota > Metazoa > Chordata > Testudines > Dermochelyidae > Dermochelys > Dermochelys coriacea. Next base: position 152,603,408 of record NC_050068.2, read on the forward strand.
TATATTTATATTTCTTTCACCAGCAGCAGAATATCCCAGTAGAAGAACTATAGGCATCCTAACAATTAGTGAACTGCCCAGCATCATAAAATCAAGGAGGTGGTCTGCCTACTGGAAATATTACTTGTGCAGATGAGAATTGGGGATCACTGTCCTGTAGTAGGAGGTGAGGGCAGTTGTGCTTGTGGACTTTTAAATGAAATATCAGTGAAATATTTTTCATATATTGTGTTTGAGGTTTGTAGGCTTTAGTATATTCCATATGTGGTATTTGACTGTCAGAGGAAAATCCAAATGTCCCTGCACCATGGATCAAAAATTGATAGGCAGTGTATCTAGAATGCTCAGAATGGCACACCCTGTTCCTAGAGGCTTTCTGCAATGTGCATCAGAGCCGAGCCCCAGACCAGTGCAGCCTGATGAAGCCGGCTGAAACTGCCATGATGTCATTGCTTGGCCCAGAGATGGGACCTGACTAGCATCCCTGTGTGAGGGAAGAAAAGAACAAAAGAAGTCGTGGGAACAGATCTTCAGCTGGTGGGAATCAGCAAAGCTTTATTGACTTCAATGGAACTATGAGGATTCACACTAGCTGAGGATCTGGCACAATATGTCAGCAAGAGTCCATGTTTGATGAGATGATCTGCTGTCAGGGTCATGTTTTCCCAAGGTTTCTCGATGTGGGAGGAGTTAACTGGGACATGGGTAAAATGATGCTGGGGTGGGTTTATTTTCTTTGGAGTTAATTTTCATTGGGTGTTAGGGTTAAACTTGCTAGGGAGAGGAAGGTTTTGGAGCCCCGGTTGATTTATGATTTTTGTTGTTTGAATTGATTTGTAATTAGATTTTGTTTGTGTTTCGAAAACATGAGAAGCACCAATGAAATAAAATGTCCATTCTCTGCTGCCTTCTGCTTCAGTTAATACCTTGCAAGCTAGGAAGGCAGCTGCTATTGCTCCCCACCCCATCCATTTGCAGCATTCATGTGTTAGAGATGGGGCAAAGCTACAAAGTCCACATCCAAACTTCTACTAAGTCCCAGGCTATCCAGATGTGGGATTTTGGTTCAGCCTATTACACAGCAGAGATGAGCCCAAATCAAAATCCTGATCTCAATTTCTTTGAACATTAGGATGTTCAAAACCCGAACTAGATGCAATTTTGGTATCTCTCTACAGTGGACAGGGGAACCAGAAGAGAAGTTTGAATCTGGATCTGAAATTGCTCAGAGCTAGGGTTTTTGTTGAGGAGCTTCCACAACCTCCTTAGGCAGTCTGTTCCATTGGCCTACAGGTATGTATGTTTTTAAAATGTTTATGGGACATAAAGATATTGGGGGATGTGGATAGGGCTTAAAAAAAAAACACCACCACCTGACTGGTGTTGAAGTCCAACTGGATGATGCAATGTGTGTCAGCTCAGTTTTCTTCTGAATATTTACTCAGAAAGAATATGAAAAAAGGGGATTTTTTTTCTCCACAGTAGTTTTCATAGTGTGCGCTAGACTCAAAGAATGACTGGTCCATTTATCATTTAATAAATACAGAATGCAAACATCAAATCACAAATCCCCTTCAGGATTGAGAGTTTTGGGAAACCTCTAGAACTTTATGGGAAGTATAAACTGCACCATACAGGCAGCTGTCTACTCCATTGTCTAGGAGAACTATGATAGTGTGGAAGCCATAAAGGAATTTCTTATCAAGGCAAAGCCCTGGATTGGAATTAAAAATGGTATAGCAAACACTAACCTAAACAAACACAACATCACAATGGGCCCCAGAATCAACAGAGAAGCTGCCCACACCCCTTTTCAGAGGAATGAAAAAATCTGAAAAGCAAATAAGAGTCCCTGCATGCAGTATAACCTGCCTAACTACAATCCCACTAAACACCACAATCATTTCTTGTCAGTAAATGCCTGACAACAGTTTATATTCTCAATCCAGCTTTCTCCCCCTCTGAATGCAGCCAACGAGCAAAATGCTGCACTGGTTTAAACCCAGCGGAAGGGGCAGTGTGGGAGTGGGGCTTCAGGGGAAGATGTGGCGTGGTGGTGGGGCCTTGGGGGGAGGAGGCAGTGCAGGGGTGGGGCATCAGGGGGAAGGGGTGATGCGAGGGCGGGAGCAAGAGGGAAGGGGTGGGGGGAGGGGCAATGGGTTGGGTGCCCGTGGCCCCCCACTTTTAGAGAGTGTCCGCAGCTCCTGGTATGAGGGATGCTCTTGCAGCTGTAGGCTGAAGGGCAAGTGTGGAGGGTAGTTCAGGGTTTGGACTTTGATGTTGGGAGATGAAGGATGGTCTGGAGAGTGTAAAATGGGGGCACTGCAAGGACAAGCAGGGCCGGGAGTGGGACTTTTGAGAGGGATCTGATCCACAGATAAACTTTGGATCTGTTGTGAGCTGGTGGTATGAAGTATGTTGAGTTTCTAGATGGGAAAGCAAGCCCCTGTTGTGGGAAATACACTGTGGTAAAGCCTGGGTAAGAACCTTGGTTCTGGAGAGCCGGAAGGGAAGAGGTTGTGGAGATGGAGTGGAAGGAGGGAGGGAACAGTATTAGGTGTGAAGTCTGACAACTGTAAAACAGGAAAATACTCTTCATACCTTTTATCAGCTCGCCTAGAACAGCAGTGTGCTGAGCAGCATTAAACAGTGCAGAAGATGTATAGGCCTTGTCTATGCTAGCACTGGAGCAGCTCTACTGATGGCAGCAATACTGGTAGCACTATAGCAAGTATTTTAACCCCCATGTCCTCTAGCCCTGCCCATCACTGTGAGACATGGAATGAAAATCTTTAGGCTTCCTGGATCATGAGCTCAATGACATCACTACAGTCTTGTACTGCTGTTATGTACAGTGCCATACACACTTTCTTCTTTGTAAAGGAATAATGTTAGATACAGGCAATTCACAGCAATTGCATCCCGGTTGGTCTTGTCTCAGTGCAGCTCCCATGGTGCTAGCAATGATGGAAGCACTAGGGCTGGAATAGAAGACACTTCTATGATTACTGCCACCCCTGGAGCTGCACTGGGGCTAAACCACTGGTGAGGATGGGTGCACATGCTCTCAAACTTTCATCTCCATTGAACAGCCAAACATTTAATAATGAATAAATGGAAAAAGATTCTGTTGTACTCGGCTCCGATGAAATGAATACAATGCATGTCTCCGAGATTGCTGTTGTACTTGTTTTATTTTTACTTCTTACAGTGATCGTTTCACTCACTTGTGGCCAATACCATTGTTAAGTAATGCAGTAACTATAACTCATGAAAATAAAACAAGTATGCCACCCCTCAAAGACACAAGTATTCTATATAAAAATGTAGTTTATAACTGCCAGATCCACGAATATGGATTGGTTGCATAATTCTACCAGTGTCCATCAAGCCACACAGACCTGCTTAATGAGAATGAGAATTTATGCCACTAATTCCTATATTGGCTACTGCTGGAGTGCAATTGGCAGGAGAGCTTTTCTATAGCTAAGAAGATTAGAAAGGAGATTTTGTCCCTGGAACAGAGCCTGCAGTCTAACATTTTAGGAGAGCTTCTGCATGAGTTGATTTGCCTCCTAGATGGATGTAATGCTTTTGTGCTGTAGGTAGAATAAAGGTATTCAGCCTATGTAGGCAGGTGGAGCATATACATATAGTTGGTTGAATAGGTACAGATATATGGTGCATGATCAATTCAATTCAGTCCTTCATTGGTGTTTACAGGAAACAGCATATTTGTCTCCTGCTAAGTTTTTTTTTTAAATGTGCTGTTTTACAAACACACATTCAAAATTAGGGGGAATGCGGTGGACATAATATACATGGACTTCAGCAAGGCTTTTGGCACAGTCCCACATGATATTCTGATAAGTAAGCTGGATAAATTCAGGCTTGACAGAACTACCATTAAGTGGATACATAATTGGTTAAACAACCACAAACAAAGAGTAACTATTAATGGAATGATGTCAGATTGAAGGGAAGTCTCAAATGGGGTTCCACAGGGATCTGTTCTGGGTCCTATGTTGTTTAACATCTTTATCAATGACCTGGATGTCGGTATAGAGAGTTTACTGATCAAATTTTTAGATGACAGAAAGCTATCGGGAGGAGTTGCCAACACTTTGGAGGATAGAGCTAAAATTCAGAGGGATCTTGATAAATTGGAGAACTGGGCAATAGACGACAAAATGAAATTAATCAAAGATAAATGTAAGGGGCTACACCTATGGAAGAAGAACCAAATGCACAAAGACAGAATGGGGCATAACTGGCTTGTCAGCAGCACTGCTGAAAAGGATCTGGTTGTTGTGGTGGATCCCAATCTCAACATGGGTCAGCAATGCGATGCTGTTGCAAAAAAAAAAAAAAAAAAGCAAAAGCAATTTTAGGCCGCTTTAATGGAGGCTTAGCATGCAAGTCACGGGAGGTGATAGTACTGCTCTTCTCAATGCTAGTTAGGCCTCAGCTGGAGTACTATGTCCAATTTTGGTCACCAATGCATAGAAAGGATGTAGAGAAACTGGAAAGGATCCAGAGGCGAGCGACAAAAATGTTCCAAGGGATGGAATACAAGCCATATAAGCAAAGGCTGAAAGAACTGGGTATGTTTAGTTTGGAAAAGAGGAGATTAAAGGGGCTGTATAATAGTCTTCAAATACTTGAAAGGCTGCCACAAAAAAGATAGAGAAAAGTTGTTCCCTCTTGCCACAGAGGGCAGGAGAAGAGGCAGTGGGTTCAAACTACATCACAGCAGATTTAGATTAAATCTCAGGGAAAATGTCCTACCTGTAGGAACAGTAGCACACTGGAACAGACTGCCTAGGGAGGTTCTGGAAGCTCTTTCGCTGGAGGTTTTCAAAAGGAGGCTGGATAGGGACTGCCATCTGTCTTGGATGGTTTAGACACAATAAATCCTGCATCTTGGCAGGGGGTTAAACTAGATGACCTTTGTGCTCCCTTCTACTCTGATTTTATAGTTAAACATTTGCACTGTAGTTACTGGGAATGGGGATACTTTCAAAGACACAAGGGGGAGTTAGGTGCCCAGCTCTCATTGAATGTCAGTGGGATTTGGCTAACAACACCCTTTAGAAAAGCTCTCCTGTTAGTTTTCCCATCCTCCTGATTTGAAGCAGTACTAGTGCATAAAAGTCAGTGAGTGAAACAAGAAAATGTTAGATTATGTGACTGTTTGAAAAGATCAAACTACTTCTTAATGAGCCAGTGCAATCCTAGGCTTCTAACTGGATAGAACAGAGGGGCCAAAATTTAGCCATTCACCAAAGTTAAGCTGTGACTCTCCTTACCTTCTCCATTGTCTGTTGTTGGTGTTCCTGTATGTTTTTGGCATGTTGGTGTAACAGAGTGAAGGCTTCTCTGACTAAGGAGGAGCAGTGAAATTGTACTTCAGAAGCAATGAACTGGTCTTTGTGGATGGTTACACCTCCCTATTAATGGCCACCCCAACTTAAACTCAGGTTTCTAGCACATTGCCACTGGGATGGAAGAATCTCCCCTTCGGGAATAAAAATAGAAAAAAGGGGGAAAGGACTCCTCTTGGAATTACAGTAGTCACACACTTTGCTCACAATGCCTGAGTTTAGCAACCACTTCCCTGGAGGAAAGGACTTCTGTCTGTCTCGATTTTTAGCTAGACAAGAGACGGAGAAATTAGCCTACCCATCCAAAGTAAATTTGAAGCAGGAGCAATTTCTTTCCCTTGTCAGGTGGGTTTTCTGACTTAGAACCAATTGCCTCATGGAGCCCCTTCATGGTTTATCAAGGAGGGGACCTCACAGAGAACCTAAGGACCTGATTCCATTGAATACGACTATCAAAAGCTGTAATTTAAACTTTTATTGAACCACTTCACTACACGCACAGCTACCAACACAGCTCTTGCATCTGGATAACCTAGAAAGACAATGAAGTTACAATTTGTGCAACTTAGCTTCCCCCAGGAAATACATCTCTGAGCTGGTACGCAAACTGAACCACCATTTACTTCAGGCAGGACCCTCACAGTTACACTAAACCGAGGTCAGCTGTCCTGCTTTAGCTCTGTTTTGGCAGTTCTAGAACTACCTGTGTGGTAGAATGTTTGTGCTGTGTGGGCCCAACCCTGCCAGATGCTGAGCGTCTTCAGTTCTCTTGGATTTAAATGAGACTCACAAGATTTGGCCCTGTGTCAGCAGATGTAGTCTGACCTCATTTGACAAGCTGTCAAAATTGTCTCTTTTTCAATGCAATCTATCAAGGACTTGGGCATCACAAAGACAAACGAGCATAACTGCTACCCTTCTTGAGGCAGAAAAGGAAAAAGTACAATTTTTCTTTTCACAGGCAATTGTGCTTCAGGGTTTGCAGCTGCATGGGCTTATATTAAGAGGTTATAAAATATCTGAGTTGCTCATTCTAAACAGTTAAGTTATTCACACAGACATGGTTAATCTATATGTATGGGTTGGATTTATCCATGTGTATGATTATCTGAAAAGTTTAATGTGCTAGCCAATCTGAAATGCACATGTTCTGGCCATTTGTAAACCCAGAGACTTCTAGTTAAAATAACAGAGCTGGGAATCTCAGAGCTGTGCCTCTTTCAAAAAGGTCCTGATCCAAAGTCTGTTGAAGTTAATGGAAAGATTCCCACTGACTTCAGTGAGCTCTGTATCAGACTCCAATTACAATTTAGCAGCCCCCATTTAAATGTTCTTAGTCTATGCAGAATTAATGCTTTCTGTAATGTTCATTAAAATACTTTGCTAACAGAACAAAATCAGACATGTGAGTCAGGATGATGGTGTTGAAGGGTTTCATGTCCTTAAAGAAACAAGCTTAGGCTCTGTTTACACTACAGCTTATGTTGGCATAATATACGTTGCTTAGAGGAGGTGAACAAATCACCCCTCTGAGTGACATGAGTTACACTGACATAAGCGCCAGTGTGGACAGTGCTATGTCAGCAGGAGAGCTTCTCCTACCAACATAGCTATTGCTGCTCATGGGGGCTGGAGTAAGTTGATGGGAGAGCTCTCTCCCATTTGCTTAGAGCAGCTACATTAGAGTGTTTATAGTGGCGCAGCTGCATTGGGGTTGCTGCACCGCTATAAATTCTGTAGTGTAGCTGTGCCCTTAGAAATATACAGCTGATAGGGTTAAGCCAGTACTTTTCAAAATGATGGGTTCTAAATTAGCTGTTACCACTCATGAAAGAGATCTTGGAGCCTGTGATAAATAAAGCTACCCTCTTGGTAGCCGTTCTTTACTTGCTTTCCCTGTAAAGGGTTAAAAAGTCCCACAGGTAAAAGAAAAGGAGTGGGCACCTGATCAAAAGAGCCAATGGGAAGCTAGAACTTTTTAAAATTGGGAAAGAAACTTTCCCTTTATCTGTTGTTTTCTGGGCTGCAGGGACAGAGCAGCAATGCTATAGGCAGGAGTGCTGTGTAAGGCTTGAACCAGGTATGAAAATTCATCAGATCATACCTAGAATTACTTATTTGGAACCCCCCCAAATATGTAAGTAAATCAGGGCTGTTTAGCTAGATGCGATCAGATTTATTTTCTTCATTTTGGCTTGTGGATCACCTCTGTGCTAACCCCAGATGCTTTTGTTTGCTTGTAACCTTTAAGCTGAACCCCCAAGAAAGCTATTTTGGGTGCTTGATTTTTGGAATTGCTCTTTTAAAAACCAAGCAAAAGCCTAAGTTCCAGTTGTATTTTCTTTCTTTTTCCTTTTAATAAAATTTACCTTTTTTAAGAACAGGATTGGATTTTTGGTGTCCTGATTGGTTTGTGCATGTTGTTGTTGGTAGCCACAGCTAATTTCCTGTGTTTTCTTTCTCAGCTCTTCCTTGGGAGGGGGGGAAGGGTTTGAAGGTACCCCACAGGGAATAATTCCCAAGTGCTCCTTCCTGGGTTCAAAGGGGTTTTTTGCATTTGGGTGGTGGCAGCGTTTATCAAGCCAAGGTCAGAGAAAAGCTGCAACCTTGGGAGTTTAATACAAGCCTGGAGTGGCAAGTATTGATTTTTAAAATCCTTGCTGGCCCCCACTTCCTGCACTCGGAGTGACAGAGTTGGGATTCAGCCTTGACAGAGCCATTGTGGATAGCTCTCTGAAAACATCTTTTCAGTGTTAGGAACCCTTAGGAAAGAGAGAGATAATAAGACAGAAAATGTCATGATGCCACTATATAAAACCATAGTATGCATACACCTTGAATACTGTGTGTAGGCCTGGTCACCCCATCTCAAAACAGATACATTAGAATTGAGAATATTACAGAGAACGGCAACAAAAATGATTAGGGGTGTAGCATAGCTTCCATGTGAGGAGGGCTTAAAAAGACTGGGACTGTTCATCTTCACTAGAGAGACAGAATGAGGGGAGATATGAGAGAGGTCGATAAAATCATGACTGGTGTGGAAAAAAAGTGTAATGTACCCCTTCACATGACACAAGAACCAGGGGTCACCTGATTAAATTAATAGGCAGCAGGTTTAAAAACAAACATACGGAAGAACTTCCTTGCACAACACACAGTCAACTGTGGAACTTGTTGCCAGGGGATACTGAAAGCCAAAAGTATAACTGGGTTAAAAAAAAAAATTAGATAAGTTCATGGAGGGTCGGTCTATCAATGGCTATTAGCCAAGATGGTCAGGGGCACAACCCCAAGCTCTGGGTGTCCCTAAAGCTCTGATTGCCAGAAGCTGGGCTTGGATGACAGGAGATAAATCACTCAATAAATTGCCCTGTTCTGTTCATTTCCTGTGAAGCATCTGGCATGGTCCACTGTCGGAAGACAGGATATTGGGCTAGATGGGCCATTGGTCTGACCCAGTCTGGCCATTCTTCTGTTCCTATGATGTGTTGTGCTAATCAGATTTATAGTGCCTGATTCCATTACCTTCCACTGCAAGAGTCCCCAAGGAAAGAAAACAGTTGAACTACCATGGTTATAACTTTGATATCAGAATGAATATCTGCTAGCCTTGGGCAAATAGGCTTCTGTGAATTTTGTCTGGGGAGTGTGATACACAGTGGCAAGCCATGTCACTTAGGATTGTGTCTGCTTAGACAGGATGCCTCTGAGTAATGTAATTTATATTTCATGCACAATTGAAGCAGCTAATGGTATAATTCTCCAAGGGAGAAACAAGTTGTTACAGTGTTAATTACATCGCAGTTGCATTTTTTTCTCCAATCTGTGCAGACTGCTTTAAGGTTATCAGCTAGCAATAAACTATTTGGAATTCTGTAAAAGAACTTCTGCCTGTTCATGTTCCTGGCTTCTGTTAGTGGTGGCAGCTCAGTTTTTCCCTTATATTAACAATTTGCTAGGTATTTGCTGTTGTCTGTCTGTATTTCCAAGTAGCTTTTGCTTGCTAGGACAGAGTGCCTCTTGTGTATTCTATGGGGAACTGCAGCTCAACACCAAGACAGCAGCCAAACATGCTGAAATAGTATTAAAGAACTCAAGAGAGGACCCTGATCCTGGGGAGCAGTGAAAACTGAAACATCTTGGGATCTGAAGAAAGGATAATAGTGCCAGCATGTTCTCAGGTCCTCTGCAGCGATCGTGCCTTCTAGGAAGGGAAAGTAATTCAAGAGGTGCTCAGGAGCAGAAGGGGAAGAAGGCAGAGAGGGTATTTGATGTCTGTGCTGAACTGGGCTTTCTTTCCAAACTACTCAAGGAGAAGATGCCCTGTGCCTTCAGCCTGGTGTCACTCCGCATTTGTCACGAAATATCAGAAAATCCCCCAAAGGTGACAGGATGAGGAGCACCGAATGTGGCTTTAATAAGCCAAAGTTACCAACAATGGCATTGAGAGGATTTTGTTTTTAAAGAGGAAACAAAAGGGTAGTTCAATAGGAGGGTAACTCGATGTGGTCATGCAGGAGTCCAGAGCACAAAATAAAGCTATGGATTCTGGACCAGGGAAGCAAAGAGAGGGGAGTAGATGATAACACTGCTGTCCCAACCAGAAGACATTAGCAGTATATGTAGAGGAAAAAGGTCCCTAATTACAAAAATGAAGCACAGCAGGGATATCATGCAGGCAGAGCAGGGGTTGCCTCTGGCAGCAGTTTGGGGGCTGTTTATAGTGTGACTCCAGACTGTAAGGGGTGTTCACTTTTCAGTTTGCCTAAGGCATCAAAAACCATAGAGCCAGCAGCCGTGGAAAGAGGGGATGTAAAACCAGAAAAAAAATTACATTCTTAGATGTGCTCAGACTGGAACTAACACTAATTTGTATTGCTGTTATAAAAATAAAATCAAATGGAATAAAATGGGTGGAGGGGTAGTTGCACAGTGTAGGCTGCTAGGAAAAGAATCAAATTAAAAATAAAGTGTGTGTGAGTGTTTTGGCTCACCAGCATGTCTGGGATGCAGAATGAAGTGTTGTGCTGCCGAGTAGGAGACTGACGACCAAGAGCGACGTCTGGATTCGAGTTTCCCACACTGTCAAGAGGCTGGGACTATTGTGGCAATGATATCCCTGATTCTTTGTAGGGCTGGACTAGGGAAGGTATCTGTTCTGGCTGCACTGAAAGCACTTCCAAATGGCAGCAGATACTTCATCTGAAAGTGCTGCACCTGAAAGCAGATGGCTAGATAATCATGAGTTCAAAAAATGGGTGGTCCAGATTAACAAGGTGGGGGATCACTCTTTGCTTCTGTGGATTTGTTCTGTGCTCTTTGGCATCTCACAAAACAAGGAGGGCAGGAGTCCACATTGCAATGTCTGAGGTGCACTGGCCTGGGAACACTACTTATTACACTTTTCTATTTTATTGTAATGAGCCAGTTCACAAAATTAAATAAAAACAAAGTAGGGCCTTTCCCAATACACATAATGGCTCTGCTCTTTTATACAAAGAGATGTTAAGAGCACCCCAGATATGTTGGTAAAAAGACGGTAGTGATAGAAGCCGAGATTTTAAAAAACAAGGGCCTAAACTTTTTTTAAAATCTTGTCTGGAAGCTGCACAGTATAGATCTAGATCTGAATATCCCCTTAATCTCTAATCGCTAGAAAAGAGTGTGTAATTGTTTAATTTTTTCCTTAAACAGTTAGGAAGTACCAGGTATATCTGCTGTTCCTGGAACTATTGCTGTGTATCTTGGCTTCCACAATCCAAATATATCAGCATTGCTTTGAAGTTATTCCAAAGGAGTGTCTGTGCAGTGTTAGAAAGTAGAGGCTTGTACTGTGAAGTTGATGGATGAACACTGAAGTTCTGCTCTTACAGAGACCTCTTTACCTGCCATATTGTTGAGGATTTCAGCTGTTTATCAAACAGTCTAATTTGAAATAACGCGAGTGCCCCTTTAATATCCCACTCTGTTGCCATGCTTTATACAGATCTCCTGAGCTAGAAGAGATGAACCTCAAAGTGCAAGAATAGGATCTGGAATTTAAACAACACAAAGTTCAGGCATGTTTGGACCCAGGGTTTTGGCTCAGCCCATTGTACATTTGGCTCCACATCATCACCTCAATCCCCTTCTCCTCTCCCCAAACTTTGGAGAGGTTTAGATCTGGGGTTTTCTGGGTGGGATCAATTTATAATGAGTCCAGGTGGAGCTGTTTAGGATATTGCTGTGTATTGTGCTGGCACTAGCTGCTGCGTGTGCAATTGCAACATCCTTGTGCAGATGAAGTGTGGCATAAGGAAGGGCAAACTGGGTTGGATTAAATAACCCCTGCGTTCCCTCGGAGCCTTCACCCCCACATGAAACTGAACCCTTCTAGAAACAATCCTTCCGTTAACTTTTTTTTTTCTCATTATCCTTAAACTTTTAGGCCCCTCTACTCTTGCAGAGTCCAGCTGGGAGAATGCCAGAAATACTGTGAGGGTGTGTGCCTGCCTCTGGGAAGGCTTGAAATGCAGTAAGAAATACCCAACATTTCATAAGAAATCTCATAAGAACTGGTTTTTCCAGGCCTGCTTTACAGGCCAATAGAGTTTAGATGAGCTTTGACCAAGCATACATACTCTGTTTTAATTTTAGCTTTTTCTTCCCTTTCGCCCTACATCAGCCTGGCACCAGACGCAGACACCAAGAAAGCCAGCAGACAGATCCTGGAAGAAAGGCTTGGGTGTATGCCTTGCTAAGAGAGACCTTGCACCTTATGAATATTGAAAGGCTTTTGCCACAGATTTCTGACCCTTTTGTGAAACAATTTAACAGGCTGAATGGGAAGCTGGAGAAATCTGCAACAGATGATGTTGTAACCAGCTGAAAGGGGCAAGAGACATTTCCAGTTCAGCTTTCCCTTGGATTTGAACAATTGCAAAAGGGTTTGTGACTCAAGGTGTACATGAATGGTGCTGGATTGGTCCCATTAGAGAGTGAAGTTCATTGAAAAGAAACAGCATTCTGCAGTTCCCTGCATTGCCCTCAATCTCCCTCTAGCAGGTGAGAGGGTAGCTCAATCCCGCGTTCATTCAGTACCTGGCCTCCCTATTGAGACTACCTGCAATACTGTTAAATGTGGCATTGGCTTTCCAATTAAAAGTATCCATTAGGAAGTGGCCTGAGATCACTAAGTCATCTCACACAGGACACTGAACAGCAGTCAGATGAGAATTTTAGGTCATGGGTATTAAACATTTTTCATACTTGCTAGTATTATAATCAATTCCTCTGTTAATCTGTAGCAGAAACAGCTTTGTTCTGCTCACACATAGGAATATCTCTGTGAAGTCTGTGAAAACTGACTTGCACTTAGGACAAAGACAACTGTAGAGAAGGACGAGTGGAACTTTAGCACGGGGCCTTTCTGCAACTCTGACCTGGCATAGACTAAACTTTTACAACATCTGAACATAGCTGGGTTCATGTTTGCTGACACCATGCTGAATATAATGCAGTGATCAGCGTAAACCAGGCAAAATAATGTGTTTGGTTTCCTGGCAGCTAACCATGCCCAGGCCTTGGATTGAGAGGCTCACATCCTGATCTCAGTCGCAAAAGTGTAGAAGTCAGCAGAGACAACACATAACCGTTGATGGGGGTGGGGATCAAAATTTAAAGCAACAGTTTTCAAACTTTTTGAGCTGAGACCCCCTTTGAGTTACAATTTTTGGTTGCTTCCAGACAAAAAGAGGTGAGTCAAGGGGCAGAGGTGGTGCTCCCTCACCAAGCTCCACTGTGCGGTGCTGAAGCCTGAGCCTGCCTGGCATTGCTGCTCACCCCCACCCCGAACATTCCTCCATGCCCCGTAGGGGGGTATTCCCCACAGTTTGAAAACCTCTGATTTAAAGGTTCTGGTGGTATGCAGCAGGGTTCAGGGCAGGCCATATAAACCCTGACAGAAAACTCATGTTGCCCCCCACCACTACCCTCTGGAAGTAAATTTTCACCTAAAAGGAGCTATTCTAGACTTATACCAGTGTAAGTGAGATCCAAGTCCATGTCTTATTCCTCTGTCACCCTATTTCATATTCAAATTGTTTTATTTTTTTAATTCCTAAAAAGTAGGTAGCATAATACATAAAGCATCCCCTCTAACTCCTTTGCCTACTTAAATGACAGTACTGGATTTGGGTCTGTCTGGTGTCAAAGGGCTATATGCTTCAGAAAAAGAATAGGGGTTGAGAAAAAAAGAAGTGGAAATAATAGTAAACATGAGCCATTTACATAGATTCTCCAGGAAGAAAAATGGGAAAATGCCAAAAAATAAACCCTCCCATCTGACAAAGTTGACCCTGTCTGGATTTGGCTTTTGCAATCCTTACACTGCAACTGATAATGCTAGAAAAATGTCCTTCACAATAACAGCAGACAATCCCTCTAGATTTAATGCAACAGCCATCCACAGTGACATGCACAATTCATTACAAACACAGGTACTAGTGTCCCTCTTGCACCTTCATACAACTATAGTGTCCATAAAGATGCAACACATCAACAGTTTTATAGCAAAGATTTTTGCTTTTAACTAACAATCAATATTATTTTTAATCATTCTCTACTTTTTTACATTGCATTTAAATTGGCTTTATTTCAAGATCAAACAAAAATATTCAGGATCTCACACACACACACACACACACACACACACACACACACACACACTAGGGCTGTTAACTATTACAAAAAATTGTGATTAATCATGAGAAAAAATCACGATTGCAGTTTTAATCACAATAGAATACAATTTAAATATTTTGGATGTTTTCTACATTTTAAAATATATTGATTTCAATTACAACACAGAATACAAAATGTACAGTACTCACTTTATAGTTTTTCTTACAAATATTTGCACTGTAAAAAATTTTTTTCAGTTCACCTCACACAAGTACTATAGTACAATCTCTATCATTCTATTCTATAAAGTGCAACTTACAAATGTAGAATTATGTTTTTCTGCCTAACTGCACTCAAAAATAAAACAATGTAAAACTTTGGAGCCTACAAGTCCATTTAGTTCTACTGCTTGGTCAGCCAATTGCTCAGACAAACAAATTTGTGTACATTTACGGGAGACAATGCTGCCCGCTTCTTATTTACAACATCACCTGTAAGTGAGAATAAACATTCGTATGGCACTTTTGTAGCCGGCATTGCAAGATATTTACATGCCAGATATGCTAAATGTTCGTATCCTTCATGCTTTAACCAACATTCCAGAGGACATGCATCCATGCTGATGACGGGTTCTGCTCGATAACAATCCAAAGCAATGTGGACCAGCGCATGTTCATTTTCATCATCTGAGTTATATGCCACTAGCAGAAGGTTGATTTTCTTTTTTGGTGGTTCGCATTCTGGAGTTTCTGCATCAGAGTGTTGCTCTTTTAAGACTTCTGAAAGCATGCTCCACACTTCATCCCTCTCAGATTTTGGAAGGCACTTCAGCTTCTTAAATCTTGGATCATGTGCTATAGCTATTTTTAGAAATCTCACATTGGTACCTTCTTTGCGTTTGTCAAATATGTAATGAAAGTGTTCTTAAAATGAACATGTGCTGGGTCATCATCTTTCACATGAAATATATGGCAGAATGCAGGTAAAACAGAGCAGGAGACATACAATCCTCCCCCAAGGAGTTTAGTCACACAAGCATGTCCTCTGGAAGGGTGGCTGAAGCATAAAGGGACATACGAATGTTTCGCAAATCTGGCATGTAAATATCTTGCAATGCTGGCTACGCCTGTTCTCATTTTCAGGTGACATTGTAAACAAGAAAGGGGGCAGCATTATCTCCTGTAAATGTAAACAAACTTGTATGTCTGAGCAATTGGTTGAATAAAAAGTAGGACTTGGTGGATTTGTAGGCTCTAAAGTTTTACATTTTGTTTTTGAGTACAGTTACATAACCAAAAAAAAAAAATCTACATTTTTAAGTTGCACTTTCAGGATAAAGAAATTGCACTACACTATTTATATGTTGTGAACTGAAAAATCTATTTCTTTTGTTTCATCTTTTTTACAGTGCAAATATTTGTAAGAAAATATAAAGTGAGCACTGTACACTCTGTATTCTGAGTTGTAATTAAAATATTTGAAAATGTAGAAAAACATCCAAAAATATTTATAATCAATTTAAATTGGTATTCTATTAATGTTTAACAGTGTGATTAAAACTGCAATTAATTGTGGTTAAATTTTTTAGTCAAATTAGTTTGTTTTGAGTGAATTGCTTGAGTTACTGCAATATAAATAAATGGACATTAAACAATTCCTGAACTTTGTCTGTCTCAGTATTTTTAAAGATGACATTGATCAAAGGGACTGTGAACTCTAATGGAAACTGATCAGCAAAGCAAGGTGATGTCACTAAACAGGGCATCTCATTGTGGAATTCCAAGCTCTTCCTTTCATCTGATGGGCAGTCAAATGATCCATAACCTTCTCCCTAAGCTCGATAACAGCTATTTCTAAACTGCTAGCATTTCTTTGGAAAGATGCATGGTTGAATGGATTAATTTTTATGCAAAGCAATCAGTTATGTATCTGCTTCATAATATTCTAGCATTACAGATCTGGAGGGCAGAAGGCAGCTCTCCCATATTCCCTTTTGTACCCAACATGTTACCATTGCACACAGTCTGCTGCTGCAGTGGAGGGGTGGTGGTTTGTGAAGAATGGCAGAAGTAGAGACTTTGGGAGACGATATTTTAGCCATCACCATATAATGCACGTTCCAATCATGTGCTGCTCTCATCTGGTGTACTTGGGTCTTGTGAAGAGGCACAAATGCACTCAGTGTGTTTTAGGACTTGTGTACACACTGGGGTCTTGTGCTGTATGGCGGTATGATTTCTAAAGCATACTAACACTGTTGATTATTAATTAGTCCATGTAGACCCTGCTGATGCACTTTAATGTGGCGCTATTTGAAACAGTTCTGTCAAAGTGCATGTGGGAACCTTTAGTGCACATCCACGGAGTCTACATGGACCAATTAATGTGCAACCATTAGTGCACTTTAGAAATCACACGCCTGTAGAGCATGTTACCTCACCATGTAGACAAGCCCTTAGACTATAAATCCTCTAGGACCAGAAATGCCTCTTTTCTGTGTTTGAACAGCACCTAGTACAATAGGCCCCCAATCCTGAGCCTTTGGGTGCTCCAGCCAGGACAGATATTTACTATTACTGTAAGAACTCTAGACATGAAGCATTCAGATACTGTGGTGATGACGGCTATATATAAACCAGGAGAGAACAGACTGCTAACTGAATTGAAAGCAAAACAATTCCTATTTTCAGCTGATGCTGGAACCTCTGTGGGGAAAGTTCACTTTGATAGGACATGCAGCTAAATATTTGTAGTCTCTTTAAAATCATATTCATTACCTTCTCCTTTGCTAGTGCTGATGCTTTCTTTAATGGCTTTGTGTATCTGGCTGCAAGTGGAACAGAATAGAAAGATTTTGGACAGAGAGGACGAAGTGGTGGGTAGAACTGTCTTGTTGCTATGGGGGAATCACTCAGAATGATTTGTCAGACAATGGACCACGGCATCAGGATGTCGGTGGGGTGTGAGTGTGAGAGAGAGACTCACACTGTCTCTGTAAATAAGAATCTGGATATAAAACTAGAATAGCTAGCAAGACAGATCGCAATGAAATTTGAACTGTATGGCAATTCTGCTTCTGAGCAGCCCTGCTAGTCCTCATTCAGCTTTGAGGGGAATTAACTATATTAACAGTGAAGCAGCTATTACATTCACAACAGGAGCTGGACAGCGATGTGATGTATATGTTGTGAAGTCTTCACTTATGTAAATGCCACATCTTTCTCTGTGGGGGCAGTTTGCTGAAAAAGCCATCCAGAGAATCTCCCCCAATGGCAGAAAGTTGACAGTGGATCCAAAAGGCGCTACTTTAGGAAGACAGATGAAGAGAACACGCTTACTTCATCGCTGTGGCCCAGCTGAGTTTAGTATCGTTATGTGTGTGTGTGGTTTGGTTTGTTTTTTTTTTTTTAAAAAAGCTATATAGAGATAAATCACTAATTCAAAAAGGTTGCATACTCCCCCACCCACTGGGGGAAAAAAGCCTAGTTCACATCCACCAGCTTTATGTACTGTTGTGTAGAGCTGTGTTGTTGCTGTCTGGTGAGAGTGCTGATTTAATGAAATACCAAGCTTCCTTGGAGCCACACATCCTAATCCCAAGAACAATGGCTACGCCTGGCCAGATAGATAAATGAGTTCCATGCAGGTGGAATTCCATATCTGTGTGTCTTTTAAGCAATACTTTAAAATTCAAGGGCCTACCTGCTCTACCTAGACACACAAAATCCTATGGCACTTCTTCCAGTTCTCCATTCGTTACTAGTGGGCTGCATACCAGTTTTCCACCCCATTGCTGCCCTCCAGATCAAGAGTCATAACAATCCATAGTGTGCTAAGTTTTCAAAACACTGTATAAAAAATCCTCGCTTGTCTCCTATGGGGCAGGAAAGTTTACAGATGGGGAAACTGAGGCTGGGAGGTTGCAATTTACCCAAGATCACAGAATAAGTCTCAGGCCCCAGGTTGAAACTCTGGGCTTCCACCCTCCCAGCCTTATTCTCAGTCCCTTTAAAACCCACTGCCTCATTAAATTCAGTGACACTGTATTTATACTCACTCTATACATGGAAGATATTCATATAAATCTTACCAATTAATGGTTTGGTGCCTTAGATTAAAGGTGCTGTAGAAATTATAAATTGTCTTGCTTGAATAAAAAGTTAACTATATCCAATATGTAGATTGATTAATTGATTTTAAAACATTTAGAACCTAATGTCTTAGATGCTTTACACACAGGTAGGAATACATCGTCCAGGCCCCAAAGAGCCAATATTCTACACAGGTAACATATATACAAAGGACAGCGATGGGATGGAACAAAAGCAGATGACCTCTGCACTGCCTCACTCTCTCTTGAGGTGACTTGACTGCCAGACATCAAGGTGACATGCTGACTAGGAGGCACATTGGACTCATCACAGCTCCTGGACACTCGGGAACAGAACAGGTATGAGAAATGCCTTTGACCACTACAAACGAGCCTGGAAATGACAATCATTCCTGTCACATGAGGACCCAGCCATTGTAATATACACTTCTTTATCACCTCCAATCTGTACTTCTGCAACTTGCTCTACCTGGGGCTGACTTAGGAATTCAGTCAAACTCAGGCTGCAGCATGGTTTTGGAGCCAGAAATATTGATGCAAAGGTTGCTGAGCACCAGCACAATGCACTACAAGCTCCCGATCCTGTTCTCGCTCCACACCAAAGTCCTGTCTCTCATTTACAAGGCCCTCTATGGCTTGTGGCCTGGCTAGCTCTGAATCTCGCTCCTGATCAAGGACCGCTGGTTACAACTGTGATGATAGGGAAGCTGAAGCTGCCCACCTAATTAAGC
Source organism: Dermochelys coriacea (assembly GCF_009764565.3). Taxonomy (NCBI): domain Eukaryota; kingdom Metazoa; phylum Chordata; order Testudines; family Dermochelyidae; genus Dermochelys; species Dermochelys coriacea. Next base: position 152,622,298 of record NC_050068.2, read on the forward strand.
AACAGTGAAGACCTCTTCCATTAGACTGCTTGTGTGCCTTAATTTTGTACTGGTGCCTTGATATCACAACAAAAAGGGTGCTCAATGAATCAGTTAGATGCATATCGATTAGCATGAGTTTTGTTAATGCCATAATTTTTTCACTGGGGAAGACAATATTTATTCTGTTGTGCTTTGGTTGTATGACTCCTGTTCTTTTCTTTCTAGGCTGGTTGACAAGTGCATAAAGAGATTTAATGAATGTGAAACATTACAATTAGCCCCACAATGATAAGAAACTAATACATATTAGAACCTCTGACACACTGGGGACTCCACTGCACTGTGGAAAGTAGGACTTGCTGGTCAGGACACATTGATTTCCTTATAACTCCATCCACGCAGGATTCAAGGACAGGACAAAACACTATTAAGTCAGCAAGCAGACTGCAGTAAATAATGCAAGAGTTTGAGAGGGCTGAGGTTGTGTTGGAGTTGTATAAATTTTGTTGAGCTATGCATCTCTGCATCATGTTGACACTGTCTCTGGCACATAAGAGAAATATTGATAGGTAACATGAGTCAAAAAAGCCATTTGGGATTTGAGATGCGTTGCAGCTAATTTTCATGCAAGAGGCAAAAGTAACTGCCCCATACAAAAAAGAAACACTGTATCTTATCAATGGCTCCCATTAACAAAGTAAAACAAACACAAATCTATGCATAGCAATGTAACTAATGTTCGTCTATGAAGGAAGGAGAGGGGAGACTCCAGTAGTGCATTCAGAAAGAGATAAACGGCTTTCCATGGACTAGCAGGAGGGAGAAATAAACCCATTAGCATTCCTGCTCCTTTGTTTGCTTTTATAGGCTCTGATCCTGAAAATGCTTGAGCATCTGAGTGGTCCAATTGAGCTCAGTGGGACTAATCAAGTTAATTAAGTTATTCATGTGATCAGGTGTTTGCAGGACCAGGGTCCTAGTTTAGTGCCCCAGGGAAAGAGAAGAAGAGAGAGAAAACTGGCTGTCATACCAGCTCCTCAAAACTGACCTCTTATCCTTTGTCAGGCTCTTCCCCTGGTTTGGCCTAAGAATAGCTAGAATACTGGCATCACCTTGTGGGATCACTTTTGAGAGTCTCTTCAGAGATCAAAGCATCACTTATTCAGAGTTGCCAAATCTTGCACTTTTGTTGCTAGACATACGATATTTCGTAGGCCCCAGTTCCTAAAATGAAGTGATTACAGGAGAATCTCAGCTTTCATTTTTTTAAAAAAGTCAGTTTATAGTGTTGATGGTTGCAAAAGAAAGCTTGAAACTGTGAATTCTAATGGCTCAAAAGCCAGAAGGCAAATAAAAAGAACCACAAAATATGCTATTTTAAAAAAACATGATTTTTAAGTCAATTTTATGATTTGGGGTGTGGGGGCTGACTCATAAAATCTGAACATTTGCAGTTGGCAATACTGCAGGAATAACCTCCCAAATAACCAACATCAAATATAGTTAAAATAAAACCAAATTTATTCAAAAAGAAAAATATCAACCCTAGGTTTTTAAATAGCAAAGCCTAAAATAAAGGGAGAATTTCTGAAACTAAAAATAAAAGGCAAAGCTTCATCTCTTTTTGTTAGGGGAAAAGTATAATAGAGCCGGGCTCACCCGGCAGCACCTCCTGCTAGTTGTCCTTGGGAATTAGCCTCTGGAGCACCCTCTGCCATCTGGTGATCTGCCTTACTGCCGGCCCCAGTCCCTTCCAGGACCCAGTGCCTCCTCCCACTGGGGTGCTGCCCCCTGGCAGTAAACCCCAACAATCCCTGAGGGTCTCCCCTCCCTGGGGAACCCCCACCCACTACCCCCACCTCACCTAAGTCCTGGCTACTGCCAGTCATCGCTTAGCCCCACTCCCCAGGGTAGACTGCAGTGTATCAGCCACTCATCACAGGCGATGGGGTTTGAACCTACTGCCTCTGTCTACCCACAAGCTGCCCCCTTTCAAACCCAGGACCTAATAGGCCCTAATCTAGGCCTCGCAGCCTGGGGGTTTCCAGGCCAGAGCTCCCCTGACCTTTCCCCCTCAGTCCTGCTCCAATCTAGGTATTCCCTCAAGTCCCTGCAGCCAGACCCTTCTCTCTCTGAGCACAGATTGACTCTGGCTAAACTTCAGCCTAGCTGTGGCCTGATTAAGGCATGGCCCAGCTGCAGCCATTTCCCCAATCAGCCTAGTTTTTCTTGCCCTCAGCCCTGGCTCTCTCCCAGGCCTGACTTTTAAGCCCTACAGAGCAGGTGCAGGTGACGGTCCTGCTACAGAAGGGAGAGATCAGTCTGCTCAGGTTGCCCTGCTGGCTAGAGCTCTCTCCCTCCCTGGGCTGTTACTGCTAGTTGGAGCTCTCTGCCTCCCTCCCTGGAGGACCGCTGCTGGCTGGGACCCCTTTTGGGAGCTGCCTCTGCTGCGGGGGCCTTGCTGGCCTGCCCCCCCCATCCCCACCCCTCTGGAGGGAGGAGAAGCAAGGACCCCACCACCACTGTTGTCCCCTCTTCTGCCTGGGTCCTCACCTGGCTGGCAGCCGCCTGCTTGCTGCTGCTGCTCCTAAGCTTGCTGCCTCGTGGAGGAGGAGGAGGAAGGCTGCTGCAAGGAATTGTGGAGGGGGTCGGTTATTGGACTGAGTGACTTTAACAGCTGTGCTCCTGGGGTGATGGTAGCCTTTTGCTGCTGTGGGGAGCTGGGGGAGGGGTGTGGCCCTTTTTGCCACCGCCCCCTCCACCAACCTAGCTGACCATCCACACCAGCTGCTCGCCCCTCGATGGGGCTGCTTGCTTCTTCGCCCACCACTGTCCGGGACTGTTTCCAGCAGCGGGCAAGGACTGGAGTGAGCCCCATGAGTGCTTGTGGGTGCACTCCCCCCCTCTTTTGTTTGGACTTTGGGTGGGGAGCCTTCCCATTACCACCCAGCCCAGTTTTTTCCTTCTGTAGCTCCCCAGAGAATTTTTCCTGGTTGTTTGCCTGTCCCACCCTGACCCCAACCTAGGTTGCTGGGTTTCTTGGTGTGCCTGTCCCACCCCAACTCTTGCAAGTTTGTTGCTTTGCCTGCCCACCCCCTTTCCCCAGGAGTTTGGTCCCCACCTTGTGCTCTACTTGCCCTGCCCTCAGTTGTTTGCTGTTCCCCCCGTTGCCCCGCCCCTTGCCTCGCCCGACCCGCAGTTTGGTGTGCCCATGTGCCCATTCAGAGCACTTGTGCCTCCCCCTTTTTAAGTTGTTTACCCTGATCACTGCACCTCCCCTGATGCTATTGTAGTCCTTCCCTGTCTGAGTGCAGCTGGAGGAGCCGGCGCCCTGCCCTGCGCCCGTGATTGTCCCCCTCTCCTTTGCTGTCTCCATGTCCTTCTGTTGTTAGCACCCTCCTCCCCTGCCTGCAGCCTAGTGGGGAGGAGTGGTTGCTTCTTCCCTTCCCCCGGTGCCCCCCTACAGTTACCCCCCCATCCCTGCTGGTACCCTCCTTCCTGCATACAGTCTAGCAGGGAGGAGTGGTTGGCCCTGTCCCACCTTCCCTATTCCCAATACCCTGTTTGCTGGACCCTCCTCCCCTGCCTGTCATCTAGTGGGGAAGAGCAGTTGTCCATTGTCCCACCCCCAATTTAGGGCCTCCTCCTGCCTCTTTCCACTATGGAGGAGGACCCTGCCCCTGGCCCCACCCTTGCCCCTGCTCCTGCCCCTACTGCTCCCATAGTTCCTCCCTTGCCACCATCCTTGCCCACCCTAGCGGCTACCCTCTCAGCCACCACTAGCCTAGACTCTGCCGCTGCCAAGGCTGCCCCTTCTGCTGGCAAAAAGGGCCAGGGGAATAAAAAGGGCAAAGGCCCCACGCGGAAAACAAAACCTCCCATCGGCAGGGCTGCCCTCCCTGCCGCGGCCCCTTCCTCCCCAGCCATTCCCTCCACCAGCTCTGGGGGCGCTCCATCTCTAGCCCCCAGAGTGTACGCCCAGGTGGCCGCCGCCCCCCCCCCCCACATGCCGCCGCACCATCTGCTCCGACTGCCACCTCCGCTGCCATTCCTGGCGGCAGGGGCCCCTTCCTCTCGCTGACTAGGAGGCACAGCGTCCGCTGCCTCCTGGTGTCCGCCTCGCCCCATGTTGAAACGTACGTGTGGGCACTGGCGAGGGTGGTAGGGCCCACGGCCATCGTAGTGGACTCCAAGATCTACGGTAACGTTGTGTTCTTCCTAGCGTCGGAGGCCACCACTCAGGAGGCGGTAGAGAAGGGCATGGTGGTGGGGGGCGTGTTCATTCCCCTAGAACCTCTGGAGGACTTGGGCGTACGGGTGGTATTGACCTCCATTCCTGCCCAATGTTGCCCTGTTGCCTGCCCTCTCCACCCTGGGGAAACCCATCTCCATCATCAGCCCTCTCCCACGGGGCTGCAAGGACCCTGCCCTCCGCCAAGTTCTGTCCTTCCGCCAGCAGGTGCAGATTCAAGTGCCGCTGGCGACATGTGACGGGGTGGCGCTTGAGGGGTCCTTCTTGGTGCCCTATCAGGGGGCCCATTACCGGGTCTATTATTCAACTGGGAAGGCCCAGTGCTTTCTCTGCCGGGCGACGGGGCATGTCTGGAGGGACTGCCCCCTGGCCCGGCCTGGAGAAGCATCCGGGACCCCTGAGACCAGGGAGGGCACCAGCCCTGTCATCGACGGTGACCCTGGCAGCCCGGCTGCCACTGCCATTGTCCCTCCTCCTGCGGAGGAGATCGCAGCAAGACCTCTGCTGGCTGAGGGAGAGGGCCCGCCCCAGGGGGAGGTTTTCCTTCCTCCCGTTGTCCCGCCCTCAGCCCCAAAACAATCGCCCTTTCCCCCTGGGCCTGCCCCTGCTGACCGGCCCTCCACCTCCACTTTGGAGGGCTGGGTGCTCGTCCAGGGGAAGCGTGGCGTCTGTAAATTGCGGGCTCAATCCCTCTGCTCTGATGAAGAGGGAGAGGAGGCCCCCTGAAAAATGCTGCAGAGGGCTGACTCTGTTACATCTTCTGCCACGCTCCCGGATGGAGCCCAGCAAGAGATGCCAGCTATGACAGCAGACTGAGGTGTCACCACCCCCCTCTTGTTAAGTCCCCTCCCGAGGAGGCCTCTGTAGGAGTTTCCCTGGCCCCTTTGCCACCTGTGCCCCCCGCCGCTGTCGATAGCGGAGCTATTACTGCCCTAGTTCCTGGTGGGGAGTACTCTGGGGCCATGGGGACTGAATTTACTTCCATATTTGAGGCGATCGAGGCCCTGGGTCTGACCCCGGTCACTCGGGGAGGACGACCCCCCTTAGCCAGCGGGCCTTGATCTGGGTGGTGGCTCAATTCCACCGCCCCCTCCTCCTTCTCCCTGCCCTTCACTCCCAACTGTAGCCCCCGCTCTAGTCCTGGGGCACCCCTGGCTCTTCCTATTTGCCCGGCCGTGGATGGTGCCTCGCTTGAGGCCGCCGAGCCTGTAGAGGCCACGGCCGATGCCGAGCAGTTGGGTCCCAAGGCTGTGGGTGTTCCCTCTACCACCCGAACAGAGCGGTTGGCTTCCCCTCCGGAGGGGGGCCCCACTGAAGTTTCTGTAGTGCCTGACGCCGTGGCTGCGGGTGATGTGTTTCTCACAGCTCCCATGCCTGGAGTCAGCGAAGGCCCCTCTCTAGCCCCTGTCCATTTGTCCCCCAATCCCGGCCAAGAGGAACCGCACCCCAATAGCCCAGCTGTCGGGGACCGTGAATCCATCAGTGTCCCCGTTCCTGTTCCTCGCCCCTTTCCTGCCCTGGTCCCAATGTTGGCCCTCATCCCTGATCCTGCCTCTTCTTCTGTCCCTGGTCCCACCCCTGCCCCGATCCTATTTCCTTCCCTAATGAGTCGCTCGCCCCTTTCCCTGCCAGCGCCCATGTTATTGCCGCCCCTGAGGTTGTCTAGTTTCCTTTATCTATGGACAATTCTCAGGGGGGCAGTTTGTGTCCCCTCTTCCCAGCATCATGGGGGCTGCACTGTTCCCTCCGCCATCCCCTCCTGTGCCAGGGATGGGGAGTTGCACTGGGGTTCCACTCCATGCTTGCCCATCTTTTAGGGGCCTCACCGAGGACTGCAGCAGGTTGGCTGCTGCGTCTTCCTCTGCGCTGAGGGAAGAGCTGCGCCGTTTCCTGCTGGACACTTGTGGCTCATAGGGCAAGGTGCAGCTCGCCATCCAGCACTGGGGGGACTTTCATCATGTCCTCCAGGCCGTGAAGGGCCTTTTGGGGGAGGGGAGAGGAACCGGGAGTCAGGGTCTCGTGGCCTACTGGTGGGCCCGTAAGTTCCGCAACTCCCTGATGACCTTCAGAGTCAAACATGGGTTGTTGCGGGGCCCACTGGAGGCCGTTGATTGCCCTGCACGTGACTATTCGCCCCAGCTCTCCCTATGAAGAATACCATCTTTGCTACGTTGAACACCAGGGGCTGTAGCGTGGGTCTCCGTGGGAGCCAGGTGCTCCTCTTCCTTCGGGAGGGGGTCTACTCTGTGATCTTCCTGCAGGAGACCCACACGGCTCCAGCCATTGAGGCTAGCTGGCAGCTGGAATGGGGGGGACGAGCTTTACTTTAGCCACCTCAGCACCCGTTCGGCTGCGGTGGCCACCCTGTTCTCCCACGAGCTACAGCCCGAGGTGCTGGGGGTAGCCGACGTCGTGCCGGGTCGCCTTTTGCAGTCCAGGCCTGCATGGAGGAGCTGAGATTCAATCCGGTCAAAGTTTACACCCCGAACACGGGCCCGGAACGAGTGCGTTTCTATCAACAGGCGTCTGCCTTCCTTGGCACCCTGGATCCTCACGAGTGCCTGGTCCTGGGCGGGGACTTCAATACCACCCTCAAGGACCGGGATCGCTCAGGAGTTGACATCTCAGGCAGCCGCAGGCGTCCTCAGGAAGATCGTGGATCATCACTCTCTGGTGGACGTCTGGTGCGACCTCCACCCGGACGACGATGTTACCTTTACTTATGTCCGGGTGGAGGGGGATTGGTCATGCCACTCCCGGTTGGACCGCATTTATATTTCGCGTTTCCATCTAGCATGAGCCTATGCCTCCGGCGTCAAGCCGGCCCCATTCTCAGATCACCACTTGGTGACCGTGGCAGCCTCTCTCAGTTCAGAGAGGCCAGGGCCAGCCTATTGGCATTTTAATAACAGCTTGCTGGAGGACGTGGGATTCATGGCATCCTTCCGGAAGTTCTGGCTGGCCTGGCAGGGGCAGCGGCATGCCTTTCCCTCAGCAAGGCGGTGGTGGGATGTAGGGAAGGTGCGCGCACGGCTCTTCTGCTGCGACCACCTGGTGGAGGGATGCGGTGATGGGGCAGTTGGATTGGGAGGTTTTAGAGCTAGAGAGGCGTCTTGCTTCCGGCCCTGAGGATCCACCTCTCCGCGCAGCGTACTGGGAGAAGCGGGAGGAGCGGGAGGAGCTCCGGGCCCTGGAGGACCAGCGAGCCCGGGGCGCTTTTGTTCGATCCCGCATCCATCTCCTTTGGGAGATGGATCGCAGCTCCCACTTCTACGCCCTGGAGAAAGGGAGGGGGGCTAAAAAGCATGTCATCTTCCTCATAGATACTAAGGTCAGAAGGGACCATTCTGATCATCTAGTCCGACCTCCTGCACAGTGCAGGCAACAGAATGTCACCCACCCACTCCTATGAAAAACCTCACCCATGTCTGAGCTATTGAAGTCCTTAAATCATGGTTCAAAACTTCAAGGAGCAGAGAAGCCTCCCTCCAGTCAACCATGCCCCATGCTACAGAGGAAGGCAAAAAAAAAAAAAAAAAACCAACCTCCAGGGCCTCTCCAATCTGCCCTGGAGGAAAATTCCTTCCTGACCCCAAATATGGCAATCCGCTAAACCCTGAGCACATGGGCAAGATTCACCAGCCAGATACCTAGGAAAGAATTTTCTATAGTAAACCAGATCCCATCCATCTAATATCCCATCTCAGGGGATTTGGCCTATTTACCCTGAATATTTAAAGATCAATTACTTACCAAAATCCCATCATACCATCTCCTCCATAAACTTATCGAGTAGAATCTTAAAACCAGATAGATCTTTTGCCCCCACTGCTTCCCTTGGAAGGTTATTCCAAAACTTCACTCCTCTGATGGTTAAAAACCTTCGTCTGATTTCAAGTCTAAACTTCCTGGTGGCCAGTTTATACCCATTTGTTCTTGTGTCCACATTGGTGCTGAGCTTAAATAATTCCTCTCCCTCTCCTATATTTATCCCTCTAATATATTTATAGAGAGCAATCATATCTCCCCTCAACCTTCTTTTAGTTAGGCTAAACAAGCCAAGCTCCTTAAGTCTCCTTTCATAAGAAAAGTTTTCCATTCCTCGGATCATCCTAGTAGCCCTTCTCTGTACCTGCTCCAGTTTGAATTCATCCTTTTTAAACATGGGAGACCAGAACTGCACACAGTATTCTAGGTGAGGTCTCACCAGTGCCTTGTATAACGGTACTAAAACCTCCTTATCCCTACTGGAAATGCCTCTCCTGATGCATCCCAAAACCACATTAGCTTTTTTCACAGCCATATCACATTGGCAACTCATAGTCATCCTATGATCAACCAATACTCCAAGGTCCTTCTCCTCTTCCGTTACTTCCAATTGATGCGTCCCCAACTTAACTAAAATTCTTGTTATTAATCCCTAAATGCATAACCTTACACTTCTCACTATTAAATTTCATCTTATTACTATTACTCCAGTTTACAAGGTCATCCAGATCCTCCTGTATAATATCCCGATCCTTCTCCGAATTGGCAATACCTCCCAGCTTTGTATCATCTGCAAACTTTATTAGCACACTCCCACTTTTTGTGCCAAGGTCAGTAATAAAAAGATTAAATAAGATTGGTCCCAAAACCGATCCCTGAGGAACTCCACTGGTAACCTCCCTCCAATCTGACAGTTCGCCTTTCAGTAGGACCCGTTGCAGTCTCCCCTTTAACAAATTCCTTATCCACCTTTTGATGTTCATATTGATCCCCATCTTCTCCAATTTAACTAATAATTCCCCATGTGGCACGGTATCAAATGCCTTACTGAAATCTAGGTAAATTAGATCCACTGCATTTCCTTTATCTAAAAAATCTGTTACTTTTTCAAAAAAGGAGATTAGGTTGGTTTGGCACGATCTACCTTTTGTAAAACCATGTTGTATTTTGTCCCATTTACCATTGACTTCAATGTCCTTAACTAATTTCTCCTTCAAAATTTTTTCCAGGACCTTGCATACTACAGATGTCAAACTAATTGGCCTGTAGTTACCCGGATCACTTTTTCCCTTTCTTAAAAATAGGAACTATATTAGCAATTCTCCAATCATTCAGTACTATTCCGGAGTTTACAGATTCATTAAAAATTCTTGCTAATGGGCTTGCAATTTCAGGTGCCAATTCCTTTAATATTCTTGGATGAAGGTTATCTGGGCCCCCCGATTTAGTCCCATTAAGCTGTTTCAGTTTCGCTTCTACCTCTGATATGGTAATATCTACCTCTATATCCTCCTTCCCATTTGTCATGCTACCATTATCCCCAAGATCCTCTTTAGCCTTATTAAAGACTGAGGCGAAGTATTTGTTTAGATATTGGGCCATGCCTAGATTATCTTTAACCTCCTCTCCATCCTCAGTGTTAAGCGGCCCCACTTCTTCCTTCATAGTTTTCTTCTTATTTATATGGCTATAGAACCTTTTACTATTGGTTTTAATTCCCTTTGCAAGGTCCAACTCTACTCGACTTTTAGCCTCTCTCACTTTATCCCTACATCTTCTGACCTCAATTAGGTAGCTTTCCTTGCTGATCCCTCCCATCTTCCACTCCCTGTATGCTTTCTGCTTCTTCATAATCACCTCTCCAAGATGCTTGGTCTACAACTCCTGCCTATAAATTTTTTCCCCTTTCTTGGGATACAGGCTTCCGATAGCTTCTGCAGTTTTGATTTAAAGTAATCCCAGGCCTCCTCTACCTTTAGATCCATAAGTTCTTCAGTCCAATCCACTTCCCTAACTAATTTCCTTAATTTTTGAAAGTCAGCCTTTTTGAAATCAAAAACCCTAGTTGCAGATTTATTTTTGTTAATCCTTCCATTTAGTTTGAACTGAATTAGCTCATGATCACTTGAGCCAAGATTGTCCCCTACAACCATTTCTTCTATGAGGTCCTCGCTACTCACCAAAATTAAATCTAAAATGGCATCCCCTCTAGTCGGTTCAGCAACTACTTGATGAAGGAATCCATCAGCTATCGCATCTAGGAAAATCTGAGCCCTATTATTATTACTAGCACTGGTCCTCCAGTCTATATCTGGGAAGTTAAAGTCTCCCATGATCACACAGTTTCCATTAGTATTTACTTTATTAAAGACATTAAAAAGGGCTCTATCCATATCCAAATTAGATCCCGGAGGTCTATAGCACACCCCAAGCACTATCGTAGGAGAGGCTTTACTAGTTTTCTTCCCCAATGTAATTTTTGCCCAGACGGACTCTGTCTTATCCATTGCATCGCTTCTTATTTCTTTATATTCTACCTCATCATTGAAAGAAAAGGAGTACTTGTGGCACCTTAGAGACTAACAAATTTATTAGAGCATAAGCTTTCGTGAGCTACAGCTCACTTCATCGGATACCTCATCATTGATATACAATGCTACTCCACCACCTTTACCTTTGTTTCTGTCTTTCCTAAACAGCACATACCCTTCAATACCCGTACACCAGTCATGACTACTATTCCACCATATTTCTGTTATCCCTATAATATCTGGTTTCACTTCCTGCACCAGTAGCTCTAGTTCCTCCACTTTGTTACCTAGGCTTCTCGCATTGGTGTACAAACATCTTAATTTTTGCTGTTTGGACTCGCTCACATTTTGTACCCTGTTAGGCACAGTCATTCTACAGCCAGTATAACCTATTAGACTAGTATCCACACCGCCCTCGCTCCTTATATACATTCTCCTACCCATGGCTGTATCCTTTCTTACTTAATCTTCTTCCCTCTCAATGCTAAAATCTGGCATGGAGATTTTCTGGACATCTCCCATCCATCTCCCCCCAATTCCTAGTTTAAAGCTCTCTTTATCAGTTGTGCCAGCCTCGATCCTAGAAGTCTATTTCCTTCCCTACTCAGATGAAGTCCATCCCGAGAGAACTGACCTCTGTCCGTGAATGCCTCCCAGTGGCCATACATCCCAAAGCCCTCCTTATAGCACCACTGCCTAAGCCATCTGTTGACAGTCATAATCTTGTCAGACCTTTGTTGCCCTTCTCTAGGAACAGGAAGGATCCCGCTAAAGATCACCTGAGCCTCAATTTCCTTAAGTGTCTTCCCCAGCCTAGCATAGTCTCCCTTGATACTTTCCAGCGAGAATCTGGCTGTATCATTTGTTCCCACATGAAGGATAATTAGGGGATTCTTTCCCGCTCCCTTTAGGATCCTTTTCAACCTCAGGTCTACATCCCATATCTTAGCACCCGGAAGACAGCACACCCTTCTATTCTCAGGATCAGCTCTAGTTACAGGCCTGTCTATTCTTCTCAATAAAGAGTCCCAGATCACATAGACCTGTCTTTTCCTGGTGACAGTGCTATTCTCCAGTCTCTCCCCTGTTCCCTCTGGCTGCAAGTTCTTTCCATTCCTATTTTCCCTTACAATCCTCTTCAATCCATCCTGTATCCTCCTGGGGCTCATATTTGGTGTAGTCTCCCTTGACTCTTCCCCTTTTTCTATAGGACTAGCCTCTCTTCTCTTCTTCCTTACCCTTCCACCTTCAACAAGTACCTGCTGAGCCCCTTCTTCATTTTCCAACTCTGCAAACCTGTTCCTAAGCTCTATTTCTCCTTCACTAGCCCATCTTTTTCTCTGCCTGGTTCTTTGAGTCACATGTTTCTACTGACCACTTTCCTCATCCAGTCTCTCCTCAAAATTCCCCAGCCCTGCTTCCATCTGTGAGTCTGAGCTTTTCCCTTCAGATACCTCATATCTTTGCTCCATCATCTGCTCAAACCCCTTCCTAAACTCAACCAGACTTTCCACCTGCATCTCCAAACCTCGGATCTTTTCCTCTATCAGACGACATTTCATGCAGAAAAAACTCTTACCGGTTCCCCCCTCCAGGATCATGTACATACCACAGCTTCCACATCCAGTCATCCTCAATGTGTCTTTCACTACAGGAGTCACTCCCACAGCTGCCTCTGTATCTGTCATCTCCTTCCCACCTAAATCCTGTTAATCTGGGAAACACAAGCCACACCAAAAAGACCACACACCCCCCAGCAAAAGCAAACCCCAAACAAGCACCACAAGCCAAACTCCCCTGTTTAGAGCTTTGTTTGCTGGCTCCTGTGCCGCTGCAGCTGTCTGTGCCGTTGCCTGATTGGCTGGCTACCTTTATAGGGCCCCTAGTCAGAAGCCCCACCCCCTAAGCAGGGCTCAGCTGCTCTCTCAGCACAAAGCCCCACCCCCTAATCAGGCTCAGCTGCTCTCCCAGCACAAAACCCCTACACACACACACAAATACTAAAAATACAAAACCAAGTACAACTACCTTCTCCTCCAACAGAACTCCCACTCAAACTCCCCTGTTTAGAGCTCTGTTTGCTAGCTCCTGTGCCGCTGCAGCTGTCTGGTGGAGGATGGGACCCCCCCCCCTCACGGATCCGGAGGAGATGCATGGAAGGGCCAGGGCCTTCTACGCTACTCTTTTCTCCCCAGATTCGACCAATGCTGATGCCCGCAGGGTGCTCTGGACCGAACTCCCGATGGTCAGCGCGGGCAACTGAGACCAGCTGGAGCTACTTCTTTCTCTCTCTGGCCAAGCTCTCGGAAGCCCTCCATCGCATGTCCACTAATAAATCTCTGGGCATGGACGGGCTGACCATGGAGTTCTACCGCGTGTTCTGGGATGTCCTTGGCCCAGACCTTGTCATCATCTGGGCCGAGTCCTTGCAAAGCGGGGTCCTCCCTCTCTTGTGCAGGCAAGCTGCGCTTGCCTTATTGCCGAAGAAGGGGGACCTCCGCGACTTACGGAATTGGCATTCTGTCTTGCTCCTCAGCATGAACTACAAGGTCGTAGCGAAGGCCATCTCATAGAATCATAGAATCATAGAATATCAGGGTTGGAAGGGAAGGGACCCCAGAAGGTCATCTAGTCCAACCCCCTGCTCAAAGCAGGACCAAGTCCCAGTTAAATCATCCTAGCCAGGGCTTTGTCAAGCCTGACCTTAAAAACCTCTAAGGAAGGAGATTCTACCACCTCCCTAGGTAATGCATTCCAGTGTTTCACCACCCTCTTAGTGAAAAAGTTTTTCCTAATATCCAATCTAAACCTCCCCCATTGCAACTTGAAACTCTCACTGCAGCTGGGGTCCGTGCTGGCAGACGTGATCCACCCAGACCAGATCTACACCATCCCGGGTCAGACCATCTTTGACAACTTGTATTTGGTCCAGGACCTCTTGGAGCTGGGGCATAGGGATGGTCTATCTTTTGCCCTCCTGTCCCTGGACCAGGAGAAGGCGTTCAACAGGGTGGACCACGGGTATCTTCTGGGCACCATGCGGGCGTTAGGCTTCGGGCCCCAGTTTTTGTGGGCTTTCTCCAGGTGTTGTATGCTGACACGGAGTGTCTGGTCAGGCTCAACGGAACCCTGACCGAGCCCATCAGCTTCGGGCGGGGAGTACGTCAAGGGTGCCCCCTCTCAGGCTAGCTGTATGCTCTGGCGATCGAGCCCTTCCTCAGTCTCCTCTGCTGGAGGTTGACGAGGTTGGTGCTTTGGGAGCCGGAGCTGCGGCTGGTCCTTTCGACGTACACCGATGTGCTCCTCGTGGTCCAGGACCCAGACGACCTGTTGCAGGTGGAGGCCTGCCACGCCGTTTACTCGACAGCCTCCTCTGCCCGGGTCAACTGGGTCGAGCTCTGGCCTGGTGGTCAGGGACGGGTGGCAGGCGAGCTCCCTCCCACCCGCACTTCAAGCCATCCAGTGGAGCGTGGGTCCACCGCTCTATCTTGGCGTTTATCTATCCGCCACGCATCCTTCTCCACTAGAGAACTGGCAGGATTTGGAGGCCAGGTTGGATGAGCGGCTGCGGAGATGGACAGGTCTGTTCCGGTGTCTCTCCCTGCAAGGGAGGGTGCTGGTGCTGAACCAACTGGTCCTGTCCATGCTCTGGCACCGACTCAACACCCTGAGCCCAGCCCTGAGGATCCTGGCCAGACTCCAGAGTATGGCTCTGGAGTTCTTCTGGCCGGGGCTGCACTGGGTCTCTGCAGGGGCTCTGAGTCTTCCCCTGGAGGAGGGAGGACAGGGCCTGGTTTGCTTGCGCAGCCAGGTCCATGTCTTCAGCCTCCAGGCCCTGCAGAGGCTCCTTTACGGTGCAGGTAGTCCGGCGTGGAGCACGTTGGTGCATGCCTTCCTCCGCCACCTCAGAGGGCTTCGATATGACCGGCAGCTCTTTTTTCTCCATCCGAGAGGCCTTCCGCAAGACACCTCCAAGCTGCCGGTCTTCTACCAGGACCTCCTCCGGACCTGGAAGCTTTTTTCGGTGACCAGGTCATTTGTGGCCACCAAGGGAGCAGACCTCCTCGTGGAGCCCCTGCTACACAACCTCGATCTCCGTGTGCAGGTGGCGGAGTCTCCCTCAGTGTGTCGGAGGTTGGTTCTGGCAGAAACCACCAGAGTCGGAGACCTCCTGGACTACAATAGGGGGGATTGGGTTGAGCCCCGCGTGCTCAGACGACGCATGGGGCTTTCCACCCTTCCGACCCCTAGGCACATACTCAAGGAGGTGAAGGCTGCCTTGTCACCCGATTCTCTCGCTTTCCTGCGGCAAGCCCTGCGAGAGGGTGTTCCCCGCTCACCCCTGGCCCTCCAGACATTCTTCTTGGACCCTGTTCCGCGAGCCCCCCCCCCCAACCTCCCCACTCCCATACTCCAAGCCAGCTGCATACCCTGTAGCCGGTCTGGTTTCGAACCGCGCCCAGAAACCATCTGTACACGCTTGTGCTCCATACATTGCATTTCCTCACTCTCTCATGTCCCATCCCGACACTAAATGGTGGGACTATCTTCCACCTAGAGAGGGGTGAGGAGCCCCGGTGGCCCAGCTTTTATTCCACCTTGGTCCCATGGCCTGCCGCGGATGTTAGTTGGTGGCTTCTTCATGGAGCCGTGAGCATGGGCGTGCAGCTGGCGTGGTTCACCCCTACACCTGAGGCCTGCTCCTTTTGCGGCGTGAGGGAGAACCTGGCGCATGCCTATCTTGAATGTGCCAGGTTGCAGTGCCTATTCCAGCTCCTCCAGAACCTCTTATTGAGGTTCTGGCTGCACTTCTCCCCACACTTGTTCTTCTTCACACACCCTATCCATGGCCCCACGAAGTCGTGTGACCTCCTCCTCAACATCCTCCTGGCTCTGGCCAAAGTTTCCATCTATAATACCAGGAGGAGGATGGACAAGGGGGCGCTCTGCGACTGCGGGGCCTATTTCCGTTCCTTCCTAGTGTCACGTATCTGGGCAGAGTTCCACTGGGCTGCGTTTGCTGGCTACCTCGACAGCTTTGAGGAGCAGTGGGTGCTGTCCGGGGTTCTCTGCTCATTGTCCCCATCCAGTCTCCTCATTTTGAATCTTTGACCTTCACTCCGATCCCTGTTTTTCATTAGTTGTCCCCCATAATCAGTTGGTCCCTGGGTCCAGTGGTCCCTTCCGCTAGGCTGGGGGAAGGGCCTTCAGCAGTGGGTGGGTGCAAGCCCACCCACTTCCCGGGTTTCCAATACGATCCTGCTACAGAAAGGTTTAGGGTTATGGTATGAGAATCCTCCAAGGCGTACACAGAAAGGCTGGCTGGTGTTACAGGTTAGATTCCGAAGAACTCAGAATCTTAGAGTACATACTGAGATCAACCTGTGCTTGTTTTTCTTCTGAGCTAATCCTACAGTACTTTGTGTCAAGCCATTGCCTGCACTACAGACATCTGCCAGAATAGCTATGTCTGTCAGGAATGTGAAGAGGTGTGTTCCCTGACGGACATAGCTGTGCTACTGACAATACACTTTTGCCAGTATAGTGTCTTTTTGCTCAGGAGGGCTGGAATAAGCTATACAAACAAAAGTGCAGTTTGCTGGTTTAAGCTATGATTCACCCTGGGAGCACTTTGTCAGTATACTATAGCAATAATCCTAAAACAGCAAGGCACCCCGAATGTAGACATGGCCTCGTTCAGAATCCTACCCAGAGTTCTTATCTTTTTCTTCTTGGTCTCTCCTTTTCTGCCACCCTCACCTCCCCTGTTAACCATGTCAATAGATTAGATCAGTGGTTCTCAACCTGCGGCCTGTAGGCCACTTGGGCCACAGCTCTGTGCTGATTGGGCCGCATGTCACATGTGACATCCTCAAGGTCATAAAGGTAGTATTGGATGCAGCCCACATAACATATTGTGGGCCGCATATGCGGCCCACAATTGTAAATAGGTTGAGAACTACTGGACTAGATGCACCAATGGGTAACTCCCATCCCCCCCCAGCCAGACCAGTTTAGGAGTTAATTCAATAACCCTGCCAAACACCACCTCTAAGGGCCATTAAATCTCCTTTCTCTTTATCCCTTCCTTGAAACTGCCCTCTTTAGCCATTATTTTAACAAATGGGCCTTAACTTAGCTGGACTGGGTCAAATAAAGAACTCAGTGTACCTTTATAATGGCTTTCTTCTGTGCAGACACTGTGTGCTTGTCTACTGCTGCAGCTGTGTATCATCACTGGTGCAGCTACTGTTAGTGCAGATGTACGGCACTGGGGCACACTATGACTGATACCGGCATGCTTCATACTAGGGGGTTGTAGTGGAGCGACACAGGTGGGTAAAAACCCCAGTGTAGATGAGCATTAGCTGTTTAATGAAGCAATAGGTTCCCCCAGCCTGGTATTGCTTTTTGCATATTTTTGTCAGAGCTAATTCTCTATAGATGATGCTTAGTCATCTTCTTAGTCACCTAAGAAGGCCTGAAGCTCTCAAACAGGCTCTCTTCTCCCTTTGTGACTAGGGGTGAAAGATTTATATTGGGTGTAGTGGTCCATATACCATTGTGCCATTAGCATTTGACCCCTCTCCTGTACAGGGCAATGAACCATACTTTCCTGTTGCAATGGCATCTTGTGTCGGTATTGACTGTGATTGTCCGTAGAGTGTGACATGGTAGTTTTCATTACTTTCATTTCAGAGAATACTTTTCAGCAATTTCTGTGCCAACAGGAGCTGCTTAATGCTTGGCAATTTTGCAAATTGGGTCACTTATTTAGGTCCCTGAATATGGATTTAGGAGTCTAACTTTCAGCATCCATTTTTGAAATTCTTTACATAAGTGAAAGCGAGAGATCAGCAGGAGTTTGTGAATGCAAGGTTCTGTATAGCATGGTTACTCGTATGAGTGAATAATCTTTCAGTTTTAGTTTTTCTTACAAATTCAGTGCTGATGTCTTGTCCCCACAGTAGATATTTTGGTTTAACATCCAGCACCTAGTATGAAAATATTGGAATAGCTGGTAAACACTGCTAATACAAACTGTACTGTCACAGAAGAACTAATGCTGTGGGACATCTTCCCTCTTCTCCTGGTGGGACTTTGTTTTCAATGGCAAGGCGTGCTTTAAATCAAGATTAATAATGTCACTTTAAATATGCAAACAATAGATGGTCACCATCATCTACTCACTAGAGCTAGGGATGGGCGAACCCAGATAGTTAGTGAGTTGCTCAAAACTTCACACTATCTGGAGGGGATGCAAAATCCGTTTGTGTTGCTGAACATTTTTCTCTGCCATTTGAATCTTTTTAAAGGATGATTCAAAGTTGGTATTGTTTTTTTGTTTGTTTGTTACCAGCCAGTGGGAAGCCTGAGTTCTGTATTCTGGATAAAAGTGCCCCCAAAAGCTAAGTTGGATGAGCTGTGTATGGCACAGCTATTAGTTATTTTATTTGGATGTTATATACCAAACTGCGGCTCCTTGTCACAGACATACTGTGTTTGTGTGTCACTCTGTCCACTTGCTGCTCCGTTTCTTGCACTGTCTCCCAAGCCAAACACAACCCACGAAACTTTAGAGCCCATCATGTTCAAGTGAGTTCCACATCGGAGAAAATGAGTTTCCCACTCAACTAGAGCTAAAGTACCAATTCATTTCTACCAGCTACATTGGGACAAGGCAGCAGCATTGCTCTGCTAACAAAAAGCCTTCCTCTGGATAATTATGGTATAAAATAACCATGTGAGGAGAGACCCAGGCTGTGGAAGTTTAGGTAGTTCCTGCAGTGGCTTTCTGACCTTTCTATGTAAAAATCACCATGGTAAGCCTTGCTAATTAAAGTGTAGTTGATTAAAGGCAGCATAAGTCTTTCAAGTCCCTTTTTAGATGCCTTCTTCCTACGCGAGTTGTAAACTTTTAAAACCTTTGGGGAGAGGGTTAAGGAGGCTGAGAGAGATTACATTTGCTTGATGAGTTATATGGCCATTCGACTCTAGGAGTTGGGGCTTAAGCCCTAGCCACTTGATTTTTCAGAGGTGCTGCATGTACTCAAGCACCTCTAAAAATCAAGCCCTCCATATCTTTATGGCATAATAATCCATGCAAATAGAATGGTTTGCCTTGGATTTTATGGTGGCAAATATTCAGTGATGTGTAGGAAATTAGGAGTGTAACAGCCACAGAAGAAATCACATGGCTAAATCCTGTGGCTAAATCCTGTACCTTGCGCTGAATATTTATGCCTCTGCTTCCACATTCAGCACTTGCCATATAGATATCTGATTTTAAATCAGCATTCCACACTGAACTTGTAGCAATCAGTGTGGAAAGTGTCCTTACTGTGCATATGTTTACTGCTTCAGAATGTCACCATTTGGCATTTTTGCATACCAATATTTCCATCAGCATGTCTACTATCTGCCAATCTGCTAGACAGTAAATCTGAAATTCCGTTAACTAGAAATCCTGAACAAGCAAGTTCATTTCCTACCATTTGGATTCAGATCTTCTATATGAAGAAATCCAAAGTCAGATACAAACTATTTATCAGGCCCCAGCCATATATCCGTAAGCTGCATCCTTGCTTGCCTGATGATAACCAACAATAATATCAGACAGCATTTGCAACATCAAATTCTGCCACATGAAAAGAAACATTAAACCTGCCTCATCTCAAGGGAGATTCTGTGCTAATCAGAAAAGTTTTGGACAAAGGGCTTTTGCCACTGAACAATTTAGGTTGCTTTCTCATCAATCCATTGAAAAACTATTATTTTCTGTGGCTGCACATTGTGTAGGAATTCAGCCATCCCTGCTTAATCCTATTTTGCTACACTTTCTCTGATGCTATGTTGGAATATGCTCACATTCTTGGAAGTGAAAAGAATGTATTGCCTTTTGTGAACCATGCAACTTCAGCATTGCACCTTTGGGGGGGGGGTGCTATTTTTTTAATATAATATTGGCTTTTAACATGAATGATGGAAGAGTACCCAGGCAATTCTAATTAACTGGTTACTTTCTACCCTAATCAGAGGGACACATTGTATGGTAGTCTGCGCACAAGACTAGGAGCAAGGAACTCCTGAGTTCTAGCTCTGGTTCTAACACAGACTACTTCTGTGGCCTTAGCCAAGATGCTGAGGACCAAACCTTCAAAAATGGCCTCTAATTTTGAATGCCTCAATGTTTGGGTGTCTCTGTCTTGAGGCACATAAGGCGCTTTGGGATCCTCACATGGAAGGTGCTGAAAAAGTGTCACCTACTAATTAAAGAGTAAAGGCTCTGTGCCTCCCTATTTTCAGTCAGTTTTCTATTTGTTCACCTCTTAACTTTAGTCCCTCTCTGTATGTTCAGTTGATCTATCCCTGGTATTTTAGCTGCACATCCAAACTTCGGCTATGACACAATGTACTGATACTGGCTTTCCACTCTTCAGAGACTGAACACCTTAAGTATTGCAGCACTTTCAGCTGGAGTCTGCTGGGAAGTAGGAGCTACTGTAGGATGCTGTTCTCACATGGCTGGGACCTCCCAATTTGTTAGACACCATCAGTGGTGTTTCCAGAAGTTAACCTTAACAGTGGCAGAGAAGTTGATTTTGAGGTCATAGAACTGCACCAATCCGTCTCTCCTGAACATTGGAAAGCAGTAAAGGTGAACTTGATTTGGTACAATATTAGAGCAGTACTATCCATTTTACCCCTGCTGTAGAAATGTTGGCATATAAATGCATCCTGAAGATGTGCTTCACATTACATATTCTTTCAGCTGGGATAGCAAAGTTCTTCTACAAGGAGAAGACAAGGAAACAGGCTGGATCCCTTACAGCTGATGTACTAACCTGTCAAGCACAGTAAGTGGCTCTCCCCCTTGCCAGAGCTATACTAGTTAACAACCAATTGCTGCTTTTGCTGGAACGTGAATAGCTCAGTTTTGTGGAATGCTTGGCAAGTACTGGCCTTGGCTATGCCCCCTGAAATCCCCTGTAACACATTTTCTCAGCCTACTCTTGTGCCCTTAAAACACCTTTGTTCCCAGTTCTGCCCCTTCCCACCCGGGTGTCTGTAGTGCTTGTGTCTCCTGCAGGAAGGAAAACAGGAGTGGAAAGTTTTGTCCACCACAGACAAATCCATCTGTGTGAGGTGCGGTGGAGCAAATCAGAGGAAGAAATCTCCCAGTGTGTAACTGCTTGTCACAGCTGCAAAAGCCACCCATCCAGGGCAGATAAGGATGCAGCCTGGGCCTCTCAGGACAGGATAGTCTGCAGCCCCAGTGATTGATTGATTGGCAATGTGCAGACACTGGGTATTTGGGGTTTGGACACTGAGGCCTAAATACAGAATTTCCCTGGGTTCTTTTTTTCAGCCTGTAGCAACGGGGAAGCCCCTCAGTTTAGCTGGAAACATCATTGGACAGGCATGTTTTTTAAGATGTTGCTCACAAATAAAAGTGCTCAGATGAAAAATAAATCTTTAAAAAATCCCAGCCTATTCACTTCTAACAGTCTGGTACTCCTTCAAACTGTCAGACTTAGCAGATGGTTTACTGGAAATGGTTCAATTGGCTGGACCTTCTGCTGTGCAGATGAAATTTTAAAATCCCATTTCTTGTTGCGCTCAAAGAGTCTCTCTTTTCACTATGCAGCTTCATAGAATTATTATTCACTTGTTTCCCATTGAATCAGAAAATATCCTCTCCCTTTCATTTCTATGATAAAAATGTGCAAGGAATATTAACCCTCATGCATCAGGACATAAGCCAACCACTAACTGCCTGGGCTTCAGAGGAAACTTTCCCTCATAGGCATGATGATGCATAATGGGCAATTATCCCTGAAGCAGCTGGCTTGGCCACTGGGTGAGTCAGGACATTGGGCGGGATGGACCATTGGTCTGACCTGGAATGGCAATTTACATGTTCTCTCATGAGTGTCTCTTGGTAAATGGAGTATTTCTGTAACTAAGCACAGTCCTACCCATTCCAGACCTAAGAGAAAGCTTAGTAGCTAGTCTTTTATTTTCTCACCTGTAAGAAGAGTAAGGGAAAAAGAGTCTGTTGAAATTCTGGGGTTTTTATTCATTTATTCTCATTGCACTGAGGTGACCGCCTTAATTTGTTTAGGCTTGGGCTACTAGTCTCACTGGCCTGCTTTCGTGGCTGAAATGCACTCCTCCATTTTTTCAGCATGCATGTTTGAAAACTGACCCATGCTTGGCAAGTGATTATTGTGAAAGGGACACATTATAAATAGCCCATAGGGGCTTATGCTCCGGAGTCCACCACATGTTTGGGAAATTGCATGCTCTAGCTCCTTCCCATATTCATTGGTCAGAGGTTCAAGTCCTATATGGGCTGCTAAACTTTGTCCTCTTCATCCTTGACCGCTGCAGCTTTGTCCTGTAGGGTAAATGCTGATGCAACCTGTATCCAACTATTTGGTTCCATTCTTCATCTTCCCTTACCTCTTGATCGACTAGAAAGCCAATAGCCACACACCTCTTCTGGCTCATTACGTACTTAAAGGATGATTTACTGTTTATCTTAATATCTTGAGTTAGTTGTTCTTTATACTCTTTCCCCCTTTTTAGTTACAATGTTCACCTTGCCAGGCACAGTTAGTACTGTAAGCTACTTATTGATCAGGCAAGATTGCTATTGTTTAAAAGATACTCCTTTAGTCCAATTAAATTTTTGTACTTCATTTAACCATGCTGGTTTTCTTCTCTTCTTATTACCCTTTTGGGACAGTGGTCATGGTGGAGTGTCTCAAAGGTTTATACATTATTTTCCCCCTACAGCACTATTTCCTTCAATAGCCTCCAGGCTGAGTCTATGGAGCTTTTTAGTTTTGCTCTCAGTTGGATGCAAAGAATTTCATCATAGTGACAGTGAATGTGAAATGAGCATATTTTAAAATTGTATTACCTCTAGGGAAGTCACCCTCTAATAGATCAGCTTCAACGGTGCACTGATCATTGTCATCCAGTGGAACTCCCACACCAGCTTCCTGCATTAACTCCTGCCTGTTACATAAGACTAAGTTGAGAGTTGTCTCCTCCATTGTAGGTGTCATAAGAAGCTGATCTAAGAAGCAGTTGCTTATGGCATCAATAAAGTAAGCCTCCAGACAGTGCCCTGATGTGCCATTCAACCAATTAATAGAGGGGTAGTTAAGATTACCCATAATTATTACATCTGCAGATGATTCAACTTCCTTAATCTCCTAACAAGGTCATTATCGTTATGTTGATCTGCAAATCTCCTATCATCATGTTTGGATTTTTGTTGTTGGGATTCATAACCAAAGAATCTATAATCTCTTCTTTGCGTGCTGTATAACACTCGAACAGTTTTTAGAGTGGGGGCACTGAGAACCATTGAACCAAACTGTAAACCCTTTATATAATGAACCCCTAGTTCCAGTACTTAAGCCCCCCCCCCCCCCCGCTGTTTTCTTCAGCCCTCTTGAAAGTCTGTCCCTAAGCCATGTCCCAGATTAGGCATGTACCTTTTCATGTTAATAAAAAATAAAAGTGCAGTGGTGCAAACACTGTGGATAAACAGGGCAGAAGTGCATTAGGGTAAATTAGCATATATGTCTGATTTTTCTCATTAGCATTCTCAGAAGCTAGGGCCAACTTTACACATTAACACAGTCATGTGAGTCAGCCATTAGTGATGCCCGGAAAATGCCTTTCTTGTGTCTGAAGTGCAGTCCCGCTATTGATGGACACTGCAAAACTATCTGTGGTATTAAAGCTGCCCAGCTGCTGAAGTTTTTGTGATTAGGATGTTGATGAAATAGGACCACATTACAAGATGGTGTTAGCCGTGGATTCTGTGAATGTAGTTCAAGTCCTTGGTTCAAATCTGATTCCCCTACAGTAAAATATTTATCTAGTTCAAGGAAACAGCAATGAACATGAATGGAGGCTTCCAGATAAGGAGAGAGTAAGAATTCTGGGATTATTGGGTTTAGAGATGAAGAATGTTATAGGTCTATACAAGAAAAATCTGTTGGAAATTCCTATTGACACAGTCCCGTAATGCAAGGTGATGCTTAATATTAACACAAAATGTAAAATGGGTAAAACAAAATATTGTGTGCAACATAAAACCTATGCAATTTATAGTTGCAGGGGATTACTAAAACAAAGATCCCAAAAAAGGATTGATCATTTATAGGAACAATTATAACTGGTGAGAGAAAATTAGAATGGTTCAGAATCCTTATGCTTCAGGGTATAAACTGATCACCTTCTCCTATCAGGAAGAAAATTAATACAGAACTGCACCATCCATAGGCATTATGGAAGTGTGGAAAAGCAGGAAATCAGATTAAAGGGCCCATTTTTCAGCTCTAGTATGGTAATTCCTATATTCCTGAGGGAACACTCACTAAACTGTCTGATGGAAGACAGCAAGGGCAGAGGTGACTCCAGACAACAAACTGTTATAGTGAAATAGACCCCACTGGCTATGGATGGTGACATATTGCCTGGACCACTCCTCCAGGACCAGCAGCTGGTATGCAATGCTCAAATCCAACTTTGTAACTGTTTTCCCCAAGCTGAAGTGACACAAATTTTTCAATGTATGCGATGGGGTAGGAGTGCTACTTTGCTCCTCTGTTACTGAGAAGTTTATATTTCCTCCAGAATAGCTACTGACCATTCTAATTTCCTTTCCAGTACAAATGAGCTGCCCACTAATAACAGATTCTATGACCCCCACCCTTTACTTCTGTTCAGAACCCCTCTATGCCATAAAATTAATTGTGTTTGTAGGGAAGATGGCTGCCCCTGACTTAATTAAAATGGACACAGCAAGGCTACACAACAGTTTGGGGTAAAAACAAATTTGGTTCCTATCTATATTACGAGACCAAATTATGTTTTAATTGTATTTCCAAATCTTGGCACAGCCTTGGTGTGTCCATGGTTTAATTGATATGAATGTTTCGGGGGTCATAGTATGGTAACTGGCCACTAACACGGCTTTATTCTAATGGTGGAGATGGTCCCATAGACGCACCCATTTTCTTGTGCATATAAGGGACTAGCCTGACGCTGGTGGTCTGAGAGAGCTACATCACAATTGTTAGTAGTTGGCCTAACTATTTCAGAAAGATGTGAACAAATGGGGAGAGTCCAGAGAAAAGCAACCAAAAATGCTAAGAGGTTTGGAAAACATGACCAATGAGGAAAGGTTGCAAGAACTGGGCATGTTTAGTCTAGAGAAGAGAAGGCTGAGTCTTCAAATATATAAAAGGTTGTTATAAAGAGGACAGAGATCAATTATTTTCTGTGTCCACCAAGAACAGGACAAGAAGTAATTAGCTTACTTTGCAGCACAGGAGATATAGGTTTTGATATTAGGAAAAATGGTCTTTCTAAAAGGACATGTAAGCACTGAAACAGGTTACCTAGAGGAGTTGTGGAATCCCCACCCCTGGATAGGTCGGACAAACACCTGTCGGGGATGGTCTAGGTTTACTTAATCCTGCCTCAGCACAGGACTAGACAATCTCTTGAGGTCCCTTCCAGCTCTACGTTTCTATGAAAAATCCCACTGGAACCACAGTTGGTTCTGTGATCTGATGCTTTGAGATTCCCCAATTTACAAGCACCGATGACTGTTTCTCTGACTGCAAGAACTCTGGCCCTTTCAGCCGCAACTCCAATGCCTCACATGCCATTCCCTCTTAAATTCCAGGGGGCAGCCACATCTCGGATCATCTCAGCAGCGTCCAAGGCTGTTGCTCATTTCAAACTTGCCAGCACTGCAGTGTTTCCACATTTCTTGTGCTCCAAAACACAGGCTGTGCCTCTAGTCTCAGTGTATGAGTTTCATTGTTTTAAGTGAGGAGAAAGCAGACTTTTAAAGGAAGATGCATGCTTTCTATGGGCCTATATCTGACTAGCACCGGGAGATTGTAAGATCTTGGTTAAATACCTAGGTCATTAGTCAGGTTCACAGTCTACTTCTTCCTCACAGCTCCTTGCATGAGGCAGGCTAAATTCTAGGTTCCATGCAGGTTAGCTTTATCAGCAGTGACATATCTGAGCCAGCTCTCATTCACTGTAACTATATGGACAGCCAATCCCACCAACTGTAGTTGGGGGGTCCTGGAGTTACTTGTATTATAGTACAGTAGAACCTCAAAGATACAAACACCAGAGTTACAGACACCCTGTGGAACCGCAAGTCCTCAATCAGGCTGCAGCACAGACCAAAAAAAAAAAAAAAGAAGCAAATACTGTACTGCCTCAGAGCTTCAGCCCCGGGGGGTTGGGGCTGCAGCCGCAGGCGGTGGGAGGGGCTAGAATTCTGGGGGCGGGCCTTGGGGCTGCTGACCCTTGGGAGCACCAGGGCTCAGGGCTTTAGACTGGGTGGGAGCATTGGGGCTCAGGACTTCAGCCCCCTGGCTCTGTTCCCGAGTTCAGCCCCACATGGGGTCTGAGGCTTGAGGCTTTAGCTATGAGGGGAGTGCTGGTTTCAGCCCCAGCACTCCCCCCATAGCTAAAGCCCTGAGCCCTAGAACATCCCTCCCCAGCCCCACACTGAAGCCGGGAGCGGAGCCATGGGGAGCCCCAAGCCTCAGAACCCCCAGCGGGGCTGAAGCCGGAAATGGAGCTGCAGGGCTGAAGCCCCGAACCCAAGCACTCCCCCAGGTCTAAAGCGCTGAGCCCAGGTGCTCCAATGGGGCAGAAGCCCTGAGTCGTCTTGTCCACCCCTCCAGAGCCTAGATGCCCTGAGGGTCAGAAGTCCCAACTCCTCCTGGCCACCCGAAGCCCTGACCTCCCCCATCCTGCTGCTGCAACCCCAACTTCCCACGTGGCTGAAGTCCGTAACCTCTTCTTCAGAGTTACAGAACATTTTAGAGTTACGGACAACCTCCATTCCCGAGGTGTGCGAAACTCTGAGATTCTGCTGTAGTAGGACTAGAGGCCCCAGCTGAGATCAGGGCCGCCACTGTTTTAGGATCTGTAAACACAAATAGGTATAGACAGTCCCTTCCCCAAAGAGCTTATGATCTCAATAGGTGCTACATCCAATGTGTGGAAAGGGAAATAGAGACAGAGGGGAGTGATGTGATTTGCCCAGGGACACCCAGAAGGGCAGTGGCAGAACTCAGTGTAGAACCCAGTGTCATGTTCTGGGGTGCACTCCACACCAGTGAGGGGTTATACGCTACCTGCCCTGCCTCACAATGCTTTGCTACTGTAGCTCCCAGCCTTGGCTGTAAGGTCTGAGGACTTTTTCTGCAGCCATATTTGGTGTGCAACAGCCATGAGTCAAGAAGCAGAAAGTCACATCCTCGCATTCCTTCTCAATTATCGCAAACCAATGTAATATCAGGCTGTTAAGAAGATGCCCCTCCTCATAGTACCCACCATCACCAGATAAGCAAGGAATCTCTTAAAATGTTTAAAGAAAACTTTGTTTGACAGCATTCTGTCTGTCAAGGAATCACTTATCAACAGTTTGGGTGTGAAATCTCTGCTTCTTTATTGTTTTGCCTTTATGGTCCCTACTTTTCTCTTGTTTATCTGTATGGTCTCTGTCTGATTCTTTGATTGTTTCTGTCTGTTACATAACTAATTTTGCTAGGTGTAAATCAGCTAAGTTGATGGGATATGATTGGTTAAAGAATTGTTTCATAATGGGCTAGGGTGGGTGAAAAATACTGTTTAGTAGTGCTTTAGTTTAAAATGATTGGTTAAGGTACAGCTAAGCAGAACTCAAGTTTCACTATATAAACTAGGGTCCGACTCTAAAAGGAAGTTCTTTGGAACCAACTCCAGGACACAGCCCCAAAATCAAAGTTGCCTGACCACAACACCCTGCCAATCTTGCTGTGCAGAAGTTGGAGTCCCCAGATGACCTGATCCTGACTGGCCAGCAGGAAAAGATTGTCTGCCTTATTGGGAGGAATGAGCATGTACGCTTAGTATGTGTATTCTGTTTTGGTGACTGTTAATAAATAGAGGTTAAGAATATTACTGTGTAAGGCTCTTTCACTGGTAAAAGACCCTGTAAAGCCACAGAAGATTAAGCCCCGAGTCCTAGGAATTAAGTATGAGTAGCCCTGAGCCCTAGGATTTGGGTAAAGGTAGGTGCCTTTTGCCCAGAGCCCTAGAATCTGAGAAAGGGTGGGAGTGCCTAAATCCATAGGTACCAACCTTGGAGCACCCATGGAAAAACATTAGTGGGTGTTTAGCACCCACGGGCAGGCAGCTCCCCCTTTCCCTACCCAGTGTCTCCTATCTGCTGGTGGCCCCACCAATCAACTCCTCCTCCTCCCTCCCAGCGCCTCCTGCCTGCTGCAATCAGCTGTTTCATGGCATGCAGGAAGAGCTGGGAGGAGGGTGAGGAACGGGGATAGGGCGCACTCAGGGGGGGCGGAACTGGGCAGGAAGAGGCGGGGCGGGGTGGAGCAAGGATGGGAAAAAGCAGTCTGGGTGGGGGGTTGCAAAAAGAGGTGGGGTGGGGCGGGGCTGAGTGGGGGGTTGAGCACCTCCTGGGCCCCAGAGGAAGCTGGCGCTTGTGCCTAAATCAACCAGGTTATGCCTTGAGCCCCAGGAACTGGGTAAAGGTGGGTGCCCTAGAGTGTGTGGGTAACAGGGCTGCTCACAAGCAGCATGCAGGTCACACCCTGAGTGTCTGTGTATAGCTGCAGCCCTCCTCCAGCAGCTCTGACCCCAGCAACCTGTCAGCAAAACACCAGTCACATTTTGGCTTTCACCAGCTTTGGTTACTACTTGCAGGGTGATTCCAACACACTCCCAGTCCTGAATTTTCCCTAAAATGTATGTTCTGCACAATCCAGCCGTCTCCTGGGTAGATCAGATATAAAAAGGTCTGTTGCCCCTGTAAGGGGTCAATGTGCAAGAGTTTGCTACTTTAACTGGAGTTATCCAAACAGTTCAGTTTAAACACAACACTGGATTGGTTCATATTTTAAAAAATAAAACAAGTTTATTGACAAAAGAAGATAGGACTTTAAGTGAATTCAGGTATCGGGTAATAAAGTCAGAAATGGTTACAAAAGAAATAAAGATAAAAACTATTTCTAGTAGCTAAAACTTAACAAGCTAGACTTGGTTCAAGGTAAAATCCTTACCACATGTTCCCAATAACATGGCTGACCTCATTCTCAGGTCAGGATTTCCCCCCAAAGGGCTGGTTCCTTTGTCTTCTTAGGTGAGAGAGAAAGAGAGTGAGCTCGGAGTTTTCTACCCCTTTCTTTTATAGTCCAGTGAACATTTGAAGTGAAGTGGATTCTTCTGAGGGTTACCCTTCAAAATAAAGTTTATTCAAACAGTAAAGAAGGCAACATGGAGTCTGGTGGTAAAGGAGGCTCCAAGTTTTTTCTTCTCATCTGTGTTTGCTGGGATGCAAATTTGCTCTCTCTCCTGCCATTTTCTCTCCCTGCTGGCTCGAGAACCCTGTTTACTACTTATATGTAAACTGAGGGAAACACATATTTCTTCATTCAGGCTAGCTCTGCCTGGGCAGGGCTGTGTGGGTTTGAACATATGCTAAGAACATTATGCAGGAGGATTTCATAACTTTACATAGAATATCACTACATGCATTTCACCATGATATTATTGACTAGCAAGTTATTAGTTTTCAAATGATACCTCATAAGGCATATTAGGTACAATGATTATTACAATAGTATGCAGGGTGTGAATACATGGGTGCTGCTCTGGGTGAAGAGGATAGGCAAGAGGATGCAAGGAGTAATTAACTGACTTTCACTCTGTCTTGGATAGGATGTCAAGAAGATGTTGCACAGGCACTGCATTTTAGTGCAGGGACTATGCCTTGTTGTCTGTTTGAAAAGAGAAATGTAGTACATTGTAGGTGCTACCAAGACCACACATGCTAATAGTAATTAATAATAGTTGTGTGCATTTATAAAAATCACAGTTCAAAACAGCTGATTCCTGGCATCCTACAATCCCAATAAACTAAACTTCCATCAGTGGTATTAAAGTTTTTTCCCCATAATAAGCCATGAACTTTCTCAGCACGAGCAGATCAATGGATTTCAACCACTAATTCAAAGTTTTCTTTGTAATATGCCATCTGAGGCAAGACCTCTACAGTGCTATAAGCTGAGACTTCATCTGGTGATTTAACCGTAAATGTAGCTTGTGAAGAGATTTAGCTGCATCCTCCCTCCCCCTCCAATTGCCTTTACTGAGGTTATATGCCAAACACTTTTAAAATATAACCCAGGTCTATTACCCACATGCACTTCAATAGGTGGTCAATCCAGCTCCCATCATTAAGTTCCTTTCCTGATTTATGGACCCCTGCTACACAGCGCTATAAATCAGGACATATATCAGACGATGTAATGGGAGAAAGACATGCATTTTTTCAACAGAACCAGTGTTATAACACAGAAACGGTAGCACTATGGACTTGTCCTACTTGCGCATTGCTTTTATGTCTCCATCCAAAACAATCAAAAGGAGGATTCTGACTAAATGACTGCATAGAAAATTGTGCCAGGGCTTAATAGAAAAACCTGGTAAATATTATGGGAGATTCTTAACTGTTTGTTTTGCTATTTCTTTGCAAGTGGGAAAGAGGAAGAGGGATGGCTTGCAGACCCCAAGAAACAAATATGATTGGCTAGTGCTCTGACTCAAGAGAGGGAGCCGGGGAGGACATTAGAGCAGTGGGGAAAAGATTTATGTCTTTTACTGTCGATCTGCAAAGCAAAACAAAAATAGCTGAAACACCGGTTTTCTGCTTTATCGGATCTGTGAATAAGCATATAAATTTCTATGTCATTTCTGGAGGCTTGCTGAAGGGGAAAAAAATTCATCCCCCAGGACCTGGCCAGCAGCAGGGGCAGCATATGGTCTGCTGGAATCAGTGGCTGAGTGCCTTTTGTGTGTGTTAGCATTAAAAAGGTGACTTTGTGAGTAATTTCAGAAGTAGGGAGGGGTTTTCTTTTTTCTTTTCTTTTTTTAAATCCTGCCTAAGCTGATGCAGCTGTCGAAGCCAATAACTCTTCAATAAGGAAGTTGTGCTGCATTTTATGACTGGGAAGCAATGAAGGGTGCAGACCTCATTTATGGCTCTTGGCTTCCTCGGGGTGGCACACTTGGCCTCTCAAGAACAGAGGTCTTCTGGCTAACAAGCTCATCCTGGGAGGAAGAGGGAAGATGCATGAAGAGGATATTAACATCCCTGGAGCCGCTAAAGAAAGGAATTATGGGAGTTTTATTTTCCCCAGCAGCTGCTGCTTACTCAGATGAGGAGCGAAGGCCCTGCAAGTTCATGGGAAAGTGACTGCGACCTCCTTGTACCTTCCCAAGTTTGTACGACCATGGCAGGGGAGCATGGTTTAAAGGATGGAATCACTGGGATAAAATAAATACCAATAGGGAACTGTTTCCAATGGATAAACTATGGATTTTATCTTTAATCATTGACTAAAACCACATGTTCTTTCTGGTAAAGGAGGCATGAAATGTAACTTGCTGTCAGAAAGATGTCTTTCTGAAAACAGCACCTCTGGGTGTTTATCTCTCTGGCATTGTGCTCTAAACTCTTTGAAATGTGAAAAGAATACATCACTAATCACATTGTTGCTTGAAGATCAACAATGACATGACATATATTTTGTCACGTTTCGCTCGCTCTTTTTAAAATGAAAACAGTGATATTCATTAAGGGCTACATTGGTGTGTTTATTTTTTGTTGATGACTCTCTACTGCCCTTTCCCTGGAGTTTACAGTCACAAAATTATCATCTGCTGTTTGCTGTCGATTGCTGATTTCAGCCTTAGCACCATTTCCAGCTGTTGGCAAAAGACATCTTGCTATCACATGTATTTTCCCCAGTTTCAGGGCTAAATACAGCCCTTGGTTATACGTGTGCAAGCCAATGAAGTCAGTGGAAATGCGTGAATGCAACTGAAGACAGACTCTGCCCTTGAAAAGCTGTAAAATGTAGAGTATCTTATCGCCTTATTCATATCTATACCTCTTTCCAGAACAGAGAAATTAACCTCTAAGTAAAATGATATTGGTCTCCCTCGCATATATATATAGCACATATTTATATTATATATATTATATAATTAAGAATGTGTGAGGTAGAGTGATGTCTTCTAACAACACATCCTTTATCCTAGTCCAGGCATGTCCTAAGAGTCATCACACCCAAGCACTACAACAGAAATATTGCTAATGAGAAATATGCCATGGGTACTAGCCTGAGCCTGAAGAGGTGACAGGCTGGGGGAGGATTTGCAGATGCTTTTTCTGAGACTGAACCAAAATAAGAGGTTGCCATTGTAATATTTGGTCTGTGAACCCAAAGAAGGCCCCATATTTAATCTCACCCTGTGATTGTTATCAAGAAAGGAAGAGAAGTTACCACATCACTTGGAATAGGAAAGAGCAGGTCTTGCCGCTGAAAATGTAAAAGTATATGTCAAAGAAACTCCAAATCACTAACAAAGTGACAAATGAGCCTGAAACAATAGGCAACTAAGACTCATTGCCATTATTCATCAATAGGCTTTTCAAAAAGCACAGCTAAAATGAGATGAAGATTAGATTTCCGCCGTCCCCTTCCCCCCCCCCCCCCACCCCTCAGGAATGAAGACTTTGAAGTGCTGACGAAGGGCATGTAATCAGAAAAACCTGGAAATGCAGTGTGAGGATCTACAATTCAGCCACAAAGCTGAAAACAGCTCAAGGAGATCACGTGAACATCTAGAAAGAAAAATTGAGTGTCCACAGAGAGATCAGGAAAGGGCACTGAGAGCACAAGGCAGTGTTGTGCAGCTTCATCTTTGCCTCCACATTAACAAGGGTGTTTTTTGTTGTACCCAAAAGAAGATCCAAATAGCTCCCCAAATTCAGGGGTGTTTGAAAAACAAGACTGGGATTCAACTTTTGCAGCTTGGCATATCTCTAGTTCTCATACAGCATGTGTATCAAAGCAAATCAGTAACTAATTTCCCTAACTAACAAACTGCCTTCTTTGGCATACCTCTTTTTGTGCATGATCACTTGTGATCCCTTTTGTGACATCCTGTATGAAACCTAGTGTGTGCAGATGTAATTGTGAGTAGCATATGAAAATGTTTTAGTTCCGATAATCATATAAGGAGGCGAATAGTTAGCAAGGTCAAATGGTAACTACGGTCAAATGTAAATGGCCTGCCTGTGTGTTCTGGGTGCTCCAGTAAAGCACAGCAGTGGAAGCAGTGCCTTCTATCAGTTAGTGGGAGGATGTGCTGTATTGAGTCCAGGTGCAATTTTTCCTCACTACAAGAGGTGCTGTGTCCAGCTGAGCATGTTCAGAGCTATGCACCAGCAACCAGAAGGACAAGCAGAATAGGAAGAGGTCATGGAAATGGGGGGGAATGAGGCAAGAGGGAGAGACGGGGTTAGAAGAAATGATGGCTAATGGGAACTAGAGAAGGGAGAAAGAATGAAGACATGGGAGAAGAGTCAATGAGAAGAAGACAAGGAAGAAAATTTGGGTGAGCACAACAGGAGAAAATCAAGAGAATGAAAACAAATGAGGAAAAACGGGACAAAAGTAGAGGGGAGGCAGAGGCAGAGAAAAAGGGAGAGAAAATCCATCCTTCCAGAAACCAACACCATGATGGCTGTTGCTGACAGTTCATAGATAAGAAGTGCTGTCCTAGAAATGCTGATTGAGAGAGAATGAACACCACATGGCAGATATTCGTTACATTGCTTAACACACTGCTGGAAGACACTCAGATGATGATGACACTCATGGTGACTCAGATGACACTCTGGTGATGCGGGCGATGTAAGAACCTACATAGAACAGAAGAGAACAGCCACTGGAGAGTGCCAGGAATGACAGGAAAGCCCAATGCACCTGACCTTCACATGAGAAAAATTAAAGAAAGGCAAAAGGAGGGGATTGCATTTTTAGTGTTTCCAGAGTCCATCTGTGGGTACGTCTACACTTCAAGCCAGCCGTTTCCCAGCTCCAGAAGGCATACGCATGCTAGCATGCTAAAAATAGAATAAAGCCATGGTGGCACATGGGCCAGCCACCCCAAGTAGATACCCATCTGAGACGGTAGGCAGACAGTGTTGGAATGACAGCAACTGAATCCAGGTAGACAGTTATTGGAGGGAAAGAAAGCATTTTACATCCATTATATTGGCACTCCAGCAAACTAACTGTTCTGAAAACAATCTCTCATATATATCAAATACTGTGTTTGGAAAAAAAGATCTTTAAAATGGCAATACAGTGTACATTTTGCAGGATATCTTAAAAATCATGTTTTCTTCTAATATAAATCACTTTCTGCAAAGTTCAGTGATGAAATCACCACTGAGCAATGAATGCCACAAAATCCTTTTTACAAAATGACTGTATGTGAATAGAGTTTTTAAATCTTCCACTGTACCTTTTAACAATGCAAAGAAGACCAAAACTTCTCAGTAACTGTTTTGCTTTCCCAGTTTCCAGGGAACCAGCTGCTGTGTTATGTCATATTTTAAAAAAGGTCTCAAGAAGGTCAGAACCAGCATATTAGCTGAGCTGTTTATCTGCAGCCAACCAAGAGAGTATGGTGCTGCTCAAATCAATTTTTTATGCACTGATTGGTCCAGCTTCTTGACACTCAGATGTTACTGTGTTCCTGGTGATAGAAAGGCCTGCCAAAAAAAGACTGGTTTTGGATTTGTGCAGCATCCAGTTGACCAAGTTGGAATTGACAATATTACTCATCAGGAGACTTTTAAAGATAAAGTTAAACAGAAGAGTATACTTTCAGCAGTTTGGTTAATCTAATATCCTTGGCAGCACACTGAATTTTTTTCTTCTTTCTCCTCTCTGTCCTCGCTGTATACAACCAACTTTCTTTTTTACAGAGTACAAATAGAGTATATAAATTGCATCATATGTTGGTCCCACTTCTATCTATGAAACCCCAGTGAAACAGACCTTACTTCTACTATCTGCAAAAAGAA
Organism: Dermochelys coriacea; assembly: GCF_009764565.3. Classification (NCBI taxonomy): domain Eukaryota; kingdom Metazoa; phylum Chordata; order Testudines; family Dermochelyidae; genus Dermochelys; species Dermochelys coriacea. The sequence continues at coordinate 152,656,847 of NC_050068.2, forward strand.
AGAGGAAGTCTCTTGTATAGACAAAGAAACAAGGAGAAAAATATCAGGCATATTAGCTTTGGACATGAGATACTGAGTTTGATATGATCTGAATCTAAACGTTCCCAATGTTCATTATGTATTTGGATTTAATTTGCCCATTCAGACCATTAGAGAGAGATTCCCTAGAAGCAAATTTTGGTTCCAAATCTTGTTTTGAAATATCGCTAGTTAGTGGAAAGGTTCTAATATAAAATATGTGTACAGGTGTACATGTGTGTGTATGTGTATGTATATGAATACCACACAGTACCATAAGCAAGAAGATCTCTTAGCTAATAATGCATAACACATACAGTACTTTCATCTTCAAAGTACTGTACTTTACAAAAAAAACCCAACCCTTCCAATGAACCCTGCTGAAATTTTGCAGCGGGCTGTGATTTGTGCAAGGACACAGGCAGACAGAATAAGAGCCAGGATCAGAGCTGTTTGTTAATAGTGACGTCTACACTTAAACTTATCTAACATTTTCTAGTCTAGGAAATTGTTTTCAGTTGCTTATATAATTTTGCCAAACATAAACCATTTGGGCTGAAGTTTCCCAGTCCAGGTGTATTTTCTGCCTCAGGCTGAATTTTTTGGGGAAAAGTTTCAGCAAAAATGGTTCAGCTGTTTCCGAAAATGGAGTTGGGGAAGAAATATGTTGCTTTGCCAGTGTTTAAAAACTTCTTGCAAGCATTTTGTTGAGAAATTCTAGCACCTTCATGCTTTGAAGCAGAGACTTGAAATTTGTCCGGGAAATCACTCTGGATTCCAAGAAGTGCCATTTGCCATCTCTGTGCAACTCCACCCCAAATTGACCAAGTTATTGGCCTCTAAAGACCACCATTCATAATATACAGTATAGACTCGGAGTCTGCAGCAAAATTCTCCAAAGATTTTGTTTGCAGTGGATATGATCCATCCCAGGGCTGCTGAGGATAAGCAGGATTTCCCTGTGATTACTTCTCCCAGATGCTGGGACTGTGATTAGTCCTCCCAAAGCTACGGCGCTAAAAATAGCAGTGTGGACATTGCAGACTGGGCTCTAAAATTGGACTGGGAGGCTCTCTCATAACTACAGTGTAGACGTAGCCACTAAACCTAGGGTCTGCCCTGAGCAGGATGGCTGATACCTAAACTATTGGCATGCACAAATTGACTCCTCTTAAAAGCTAAAGGTTTCAACAGTCAGACACCACCATCAGAATATCTTTACAGAAGACCTTAGTTCCATTAATGGAATAGATAGAGAGGAGTTATTTCTATAGAAGTAAAGGCACTTTGTAGTACCTCAGAAGGTAGCCTGTTCCTTGTGTCTTTATTTTCATACCTGTCAAATTCTGCCCTTCATCGTAAATTGGCAGACAAAAAATATCCTTAATCCACTAATTAGAAATCATCTTCACTGAATATCCTATTAATACCATGCATATTAGCCTGTCTTCCCTAATCCTTTTTCCTGAATTGTACAAATTAAAAACGCTTTTGGGCCTGATTCTTATTCTAATTTACACTAAGGCCTTTTACCCCATTCAGACAACAGAAAGTGCCCCTACAGTGGAAGCAAATTACGTTTACACTGACTTTCAAGTCCCTTTATTCTACCAGCATGGTGTAAATGGACCATTGTGAAATGAGAATCAGGCCCTTGACTGTTTAACACTCTTTGTTAGGCTGACCTGCAAACTCACTAGAAGTGGGACTCCCACTGATTTCAATGGGAGTTCCCTCTGCGGCGTGCTTACAGTGTTAGATCCAGTAAAAAGATTATGGATAAATTGCTGTGGGGAGATTGGCTAGTGGGAATGCTCCAATGAATGGCTCAATTTTCATGGAAGCAGGAGGATACACATCAGAGTGGTGGTTTTAGAGGCCCAGAATTCTTTTTCTTCTAATTACTAGGAAGGAGGGCTATATTTAAGAAGTTTTTTGTGGTAGCCTTCTTCAGGGGGCATGTGCAGCCCTCACTGAAATACAGGGAAGCCTCACACATGCATTTGAGAGCAGAATATAGCCCATAAATTACAATCCTGATCATAACTACATGCTGAACCCTGTCTTAATATGAATCATTAAGAAGGAGCCTTTATGGGTGGTGTGGTTTTAATTATTGTGTAATTTTATTGTTATCGCTTCCATTAAACATAAACAAATGTTTCTTATTTTTGGTTCACAAAGATTTTTCTTAGATTGCACAGTAGTTAATGCAAACCATCTGAACGCATGCGGAAAGACACTGACTCAATTAAATAAACAAAGTAGATCTATAAACCAGCAAGATTGCAATGAATCATAAATGAATATGAGACTCTAAAAGCTGCCTTGGGTAGTAGTAAATGTGTAACCCAAAGATTTGCATTTTGTTAAGGCTTGAATTGCTGTCTGCGCACAGCTTTCGCTAACCCACAGACATATCCCTTTCTCAACATTAGACATTGAGGTTCAAGTGAACATCCTACCTTCTGTGTATGTAGATTAAACTAGTTCGAAAAATATAAGTCAAAAGGAGATTGTTGGAATGTCAAATTTTAAGACCAGCTTTGCCAGCTGTGATTACAGGATATAGAAAAAGATTATCAGAGTGTCTGAAAAAAAGAATTTGAATCTCTTTGGAAACATTGGAATTCCAGGTCTCAGTGGGAAATGTTTTGCTGAAGATTATTTGGAAGGACTTGGCATTAGAGACAAATTAAGAAGTCTCCAGTAGAGGGACCCATCATACACCTGAACTACAGGTAAGTTTCACTCTACATATTTCCAGATATGTGAGTGGAATAGATGTACATAAGCAGCACCTGGCTAGTTGTCTTCACGTTGAGCATTAAAAGACAATACAGTGATGTTATTAATCATGAACTTCTCTTTATTTTTACTGAATTTAGTGCTCCTGGAAGGTGCCAAGTGAAGAGTACTGGAGACAGAAGTCCCCTTCAAAAGATCTAGTAATCACTCTACCTGCAGCAGCACAAGCTGCCTTGGGCCTTGACATGGAAGTGCTACCTCTAGAAGCGAGGGGGTGGTTCTGTTTCCAGGTCTTTTAATCAAATCTGGCCATTCAGTGTCAACAAGGAGAGTTGTACCAGATGTGGGCAGCTGTTCACTAGAATTGGGCTGAGGTCACACCCTCATTTCTCATAGGCCTCTAAACAGCCATAACATGGTAGTTACTTTCAGTCCCTATTAACCTGGGTTGCACTTGTGAAAAAGCTTCATATACTACATCTACTAAGCCCCTGAATGATCTTGTCTGCTAATCATGTGAATTACTGAAGTTTAGTCTCAAGCAATGAGGCAAAGAAAGCATAGCGACATAAAAACTATTAGGATGCAATAATTAATCTGTCCCATAAAGAGGGATTAATGGTTTGGGGTAACTAACATAAAAAACTGTAGCTAGATTGTGCACAATCTCCTGTACTCTGTATAGTATTGCAATAATAGTCAACATCCTCAGAAATAGTATGCCTATAAGTGAACGCTCTTCCTCACCAACTAATTAAAAGATTAATCCTAATATTTTATCAGCACAAATAATATTGAGTGTTACATTGAGCACACTAGCATAATTTAGGTACAATGGCAGAAAAATATAGACATTTAATAATGGCTTTTTCAGATGACTGTCTTTTATATCTATTCTATATAGTCTCTTGACCACTCACTTAACTGGCAGTATGGAAAATGTCAGTGTTCAAAGTTTTAAATGGTGAGAGAAGCTTAAGCACTTGATAATGACAAAAGCTGCTTTGTGAGAATCTACTCCAATGTCCGGGGGTATCTATAAATCTGTCTCAGCCACCAATTACTGTGATTGTCCCAGCCTGGCATGAGCTAGGGGAAAATACAAAGTGCTAAGACTACATTCTCTTTCTCTTCGGGGGGCTGGTATTGTGAGACAGTTAATGTTAAGAAATTAGTCCTGTATTTCACCATGAAAATGGCAAGATCTGTGATCATTCTTATTTCTGGCTGGAGGGAAGTTCCCAAGGCCTGTGCCAACTGCTGAGAGAGCCTGCTCCCCTGTATGTTTCACTGAGCATATCATCCTATGCATTGGAGGGGACTTGGTTTTTAGTTGTTTTTATTTTTTAATTTGAATTTCCAGCCTGGAAGGAAAAACACATAAAACAGATGTGTAATTTATATGCCATCTATCATTTTCTCTAAACTGATAGACTATTTATTTTTGAAGGATCATTTATGGATTATTTATAGTGGTCTCTAGTGCCCAGCTCTGCCATCAACAAGATGGAATGCAAACCCATAAATACTCATGTATGTCCTGTATATGTTAAGAACACATAAAACAAAGCATGTATGTGTTTTAGGGTCATAACAGCTTGATGAAGATATCTAAATTTTTCAAACTTGTCAGATCATTCCAAAAGATGGATTATTTCTGTTAGAATTTAATCTCTCTAATTATTTTTATCTTGATTATGTAACTGTTCCAGATTTTTTATCCCACTGTATTCTAATCATATCCGGAGTCCAAGAAGAATGCTGGTAGTTTTTTAGCACACAGATGACTGGTAGATAAAATATTTTTTGTTCACAATGGGCTATTAGTTTGTTGGGTAGGTGGTAACCCAAACACAGAGGTATTCAGATACCAGTGATGGAGCAATAGGAAAGAGACATAGTGATGGATCAGAAGCATAAGGCCGCAAAGTCTTTTTATTATTCAAGCCAAAGCATGGTGCTGGAAAGTTCTTAAGTACTAGGATGTACCACATGGTAACCTGACTACTCCCATCCCCATCACTGACATGTTTTATGCAGAAGAAGTTGTCAAATCCCCAACCAAAGCACTGAACCAATTATGAAAGACATGGTGAAAAAAGTCATGACCATGGTACAGTGGTACAAACTGGATTCTCTGGGAACAGGAGAGGGAATTTTAAGTCATCCGTTAGGAGAAGAAGCTGAATAATGGCACAAAAGTGCTGGAGAGTCCAACAGAATCCCCTCCTCAGGAGCCTTTTATTCTCGAACAATAATGCATTCTAAATAGGACTTAGGGTAGGCAGCCTTTTGCTGACAGCTTGTGTGCATATCTACACACATGCAGGGAAAAGTAAGATTTTTGTTTAGGGGCTGAGGGTGGTGTAGCATCTTCCCTGGGTAATGTTTGGGGACCCGTGTGGCCTAATGAATAGGAATCTCCACCTCCTGAGCTTTAGTTTATCACGTGAATGTGATAGGGCTTACAGGGGCTATCATACTCTAGAGGCCCACAGAATAATAAGTTTCAGAGTAGGAGCCACGTTAGTCTGTATCTGCAAAAAGAAAAGGAGGACTTGTGGCACCTTAGAGACTAACAAATTTATTTGAGCATAAACTTTCGTGAGCTATAGCTCACTTATTGTTAAACAAAACAGTGTTTTAGCTTCCTCTTCAGTTGGCTTATATATAAATATATAAATCTCCCCACTGTATTTTCCACTGAATGCATCCGATGAAGTGAGCTGTAGCTCACAGAATAATAGTCATTGCTACCTCCCAGCACAAACAAATGTGTACATTATGACATTGGGCAAGATTTGTAATTAGCAGGGGTGATGTTACAACGGCCAGTCTCAAGTTTTGAGAGTCATACATATAACACTCTTTATTTGTCACTGACACAGCAAAGATTACCCACAATGCCTTTCTTCTAAAGGGTATCACACATAGGTAGCGGGAGTCATAGGCTGGGGGAGGCTGTGCCTCCCCAAAGATCCTGGTGCGGCCCCACCCATGCTCCACCCCAAACCCCCTTCTGCAGTTCCCAGCGCTCTGCCCCAGCCCAGGCTGGCTCGGGCTGCCGGCCTGCCGCAGGGACTCAGGGCGGCTGGTGCTGGGGCTGCGCTGCCCGCCTGGTGCTCGGACCACGCTGCCTGGTCACCTGGGGCTGGGGGCACTGTGGCTATGCTGCCCGATGGTGGAGCCAGGGGCTGTGGTGGGGGTGATCTGGGTTCCTGCGGGGAAGGAGGGATAGGAAGGAGGGGGGGCCTCGGGCACAAGGGAAGGGGCTGGGGCCTAGCCTCCTCCAGCAGCCAGTTCACTGGCCACCAATGGTATCACACTTATTGTTAAACTAAACAGTGTTTTAACTTCCTCTTCAGTTGGCTTATGATGTTATTGTATCATGATCAGTGGAACTGGAGTCAGAAGGCCCATGTTCCTTGCAGGGACTGTTATCGAATGGACAGCAGGGAATGCAGGGAGTGAGGCTGGAAGCAACTCAGCCACGTGAACAGAGCAGTCCATAGGGTTTAATGCAGTTCTGCTTGTTCAGTTTAAGCTGCATGCAGCATCACTGTGTGCTAATGAAACATGGTGGCAGCCTGAGCCGTGGAACCCAGTCTGAGGACACCAAACTATATAACCAGCTGTGTGTGATCAAGATGAGACTCCAACTTGGCTATGTGCTAGCAACCTCTAGCCCAAAGGACATGGGGCGAGGGGGGCCTGAGTGTCAATTATTTGTTTTAAAAATTATATTAAAACGTTTGTAAAATAAGGAGGATGTTTTGTAATCAGTGGAACTGGAGTAGGAGGACCCATGTTCCCTGGAGAGACCATCATTGAGAGGACACCTGAGGAACAGGGAACATGGGGAGTTAGGCTGGGAGCAACTCAACCACATAGACAGAGCAGTGCATAGGGCTTAATAAAGTTCCCTTGTTCACCTTAACTTCCATGCAGCATCACTGTTTGTGAATGAAACAGTTATCATTCTACCCCTTGCTATCATTATAGCCATATCGTTCCCATGTACCTCAGTTCAGTGAAAACATCAGTCACTAATTTTATACATAACAAAGAGTGATGGTGTCCACCTGAAATAGACTGTAACATGCTGGCCAGTATGCCTGCATGCTGCAGTTTTCTCCTGGAGCCATTGAGGATTCAGCTGTGTCAGGCCTTACATTGCTCACTACTAACAGAGACTTTCCTTTAGCTCAATTTATAGCAGCCTGTGCCTGAGGAAAGGGGGGAATCTGAGGGCTAGTACTGTTGACATAAAGCTGTGAGAGGAAGCAGTGTGGAGCACAGTGACAACAGTGAAGTATCTGTGTGGCTACAGATGTGTTGCGGTATAACACTTTTGGGCAATGAGTTCGGTAGCAGAGGAGCTAATTGATCCTCCCACCCCAGATAGCAATTAGCTGGTAGAAAGTGAGAACAATTGCAATTCTATGTGTACTCCTACACTATACACAGAGTAAGTGGGCAGGGTCTGGGACCCAAAAGCCTTTGTCATTTTTCAGCAGTACAGTGGGAGATGGCCAGAAAGAGAGACCAGTCTGCTGTGTGGTACACCTGTCAAAATTGCATATTGTGTGAGGAATGCCTGCTGCCCTTTGGCTGATCCTGCATCCTGGAAAAGGGCCAGAATTGCCTCTACAGGGCCTTTAAAACTGCTCTCCTCTGAGTGCAAGCAGCCTTTTTTTAACCTTGGCGTGCTTGATGTCAGCCTTTCCTACACAGCAGGGCAGGAAGGGATCATGAGGAGAACATTCTCTGCTCACATGGCTGGGGGGGTGAGCGGTTTCCTATTACATGTGATTATAAAGAAGCATTTGTTGTGAACGGATGAATTGCAGCCGAGCTGAGGACTCGGCAGTTAGCGCACCTGGGGTTATCTGCTGTATTTTATTTTTTGTTAAACTTGCAAAATCTATTTATACATCAAATATTGCAGCATATTTTCTTCAGACTGTTTGGTATGGGACTAGGAAGGGAGGGGTGGGTTTGCCTCTGCTGAAGCCAAAAAATTGTCTTGAAGCTTTAAAGTGATACAGATCCTCCAGTTAGGTCAACAAAAAGTTGAACTGATGTGAGCTAAGATTTCAGAAGCTGGGAATAAATAGGGAACTGCAGCAGAATGCAAAGCTTAATAAACATATGGAATAAGTTACTGGGGAAGACGATTGAAGCAAAATTTATAAATAAATTCAAGAGATGCCTAGCTTTTTCTCAAGAGAAGGAAAAGACTTGAGGGGGTCTAGTTGAAAAAGCAGGAAGGAGGGATTAAGATAAAGCAAAAAGAGGCAGACATATTGGGCCAAGAGGCCTTTATCTGTTCCTGCATTTCTTAACCGTAACAGATATTAATTTAATTAAAATAGGGGGGGTGACTACATTAGAGATCAGCAGCGGGCTAATAGCAAGCAGAACTAAAAGTAATTGCGATTTGCCTAGCAGCTGGGCTGCAGAAGCAAATAAAATGTTGATGTTGAAAGGAGCATGTAGCAGAGTGGTCACCCACTCCTGCCTTCAAAGGCTTAAAACAGCCTGGGGAGAGGGCTGTGGCAGGGAAGGAAAAGTGGGGCTGATTGGGAGAAGCAGCCTCAGCTGGGGACCAATCAGGCCGTGGCTGGCTTAATCAGGGCCCAGCTGGCCCTTAAAAGAGGGCAGTGGGCCAGAAACACACAGAGTCTCTTCCATCTCTTGAGAGAGATGGGTCTGGTTGCTGGGGAGTGTACCAGGTTACCTGAGGTGAAGTAGGGCTAGGGAAGGCCAAAGGAGCTGGGAGGCTCCAGACTGGAAAAGCCCCAGGTTGAAGGCCCAGCAGATGGCCTAAGACAGGGTACTGGGGTTGCAACAGGGCACCCCAAGGGTAGGCGGAGGCAGCAGGTCCAAAGTCCTCCCTCCCCCCCCCCACCCCACAGACTGCAGTTGGCCACAGTGAAAGGGGCTAGATGGTGACTGGCAGTAGCCCATAGGTTGAGGCAATAGATAGAGGGTGATAGAGGGTGAGGGGGGTTCCCCAGGGAGGGGAGACCCAGATCTGTGGGGTATTGCCTGGAGAGGCAGCACCCCGGGTAAAAGGGCACCGGGGTCTGAGAGGGACACTGGGGCCAGTGACGGCGAAACATCAGCAAAGGGCACTCCGGAGCTGGTAAAAAGAGCTAATGCCCAGACAACCAGCAGGAGATGCCGTTGGGTGAGTCTGTGCCCTGTTACAGAGCATAAAACATAAGGTCATGAACAGCAACCCCAGCCACAACAATCTCAAATTAGCAAATCAATGTGATTGGGACACGTGAGTCCTGTGAGCCCTAGGGGAGAACAAATAATCATGATGGGTAAAATTCACCCCTCTGCAAAGGACCAGCAGAAAGCCTATTAAATGCTTAAATCCCACTTAAGCACAAGGTAGGACTTAAGTGATGCACGGGCCTTTGATTGTCCCTCTACACAGGGGATGAAGTTCACCCTTGCCAAAGAGAATAGAATGTAAGGACACAGAGTGTGATCAGCAGAATAGAAAATCCTGGATGCTAAAAGCAAAGGGAAACACAAGAGATGACTCCTGCTGTGTTGGAAACATGGAAAATCATTCCATATCCTTTACCCTCGTGTATTACACCATTTTAACAATAATATTTTCCCTTCCTGTTTTGTGCTTCCTCCTTTGGCAGTGGTTGATCTCGTAAGTGCATCCTTTTTATTTTCAAGCTTTAAAAATGGATAATTAGAAGCACAATTAATGCTGCTGTTTTAAAAAGGGGTTGATGGAATTAATTTAATAAATTATGCCCCAACCTGGCAAGTAACATACTGAAATTCTGTGAGAGCACAGGGCTCCACCCATACAGATAGACACTTGCCAGATCAGGGGCTTCATAATGAGACTGCAATGCCTTAATTGGAGATGTCTATATATGCCTTGCCTATATTCAAAGTTGCACCGATCTAACTAAAGGTGTGATTTTTAAAGGGATTGACTTAAACCTATGCAAAAGCCTGTGTGGACACTCTTATTCTGACTTAAACCAAGTTTAAATTGATTTATCACCCTAGATTCTGCAGTTTCTTGCAGGTCTTCCAACATTAGCTGTAGTTGGTTAGTAGTCTCTCCAAGTAAGGCAATATCATCCTCATACCTGAGATTCTCTAAAGATGAATCTTTAAATTTCACACCTCCTACATTTGCCTCAGTCAGCTTTGTCATCAGATAGTCTATGAGAACATTAAATAACATAGGTGAGTGAATGCCTCCCTGGCATACCCCTCAATTCACTGAACACCAGTCTAACACATCTGTTGGCCCTCACCCAGCTAAATGTACCATGGAATAGTTCCTCCACTAGGCACACAGTCCTCAGATACCCCATACTGGCGCAGCAGTATCCACAGTGCTGACTGAGGAACTGAGTCAAAACTGGTGACAAAGTCTGTGCATGCATCCTATAAAACAGAAATGAATGTCCTGCCTATGCTGTATGTAGATGGCAATGACACTGAATGGATGAATAGTTTTATCTAGCTGGGTAGTCGGCTGACAGAAGGAGGTTCTCTCTAGACTAAATAAGTCACAGATTGGTCTTGTGTCAATGGCATTTCAGCATCTTCAAAGGCCTCTGAGCCACAAGATGCCTGTGTGACAACTAAGATACAAGTGTTCAACATAGTAGTGATGACAACTCCGTTATATGGAGAAGACACATGGAGGTCAAAAACCCCTGAGAAGAGGAAACTCAACAGTTTTCAGTGTCAAGTTACAACATATTCTTAACATCCATTGGCTTGGTTTGTGGGTGTGTGTCACGAACGAGGCGGTACTTAGACAATCCGGGAAAGTTGCAGGTTTGCATCAGATGAGAACAAGATGACTGCAATGGTGGGGTCATGTCCAATGTGCAGAAAAGGTACGCCTCTACACAAGGTTTATAGAGCTGAGGTCAAAGGAAGCAGAGCATGAGACCAACCATGAATGAGGTTGGAAGATGCAACTTTGAGGGATTTAAAAAACCTAAATCTTCCTGTGCTGACTCCTGCTGAAGGAAGAAGATTTGCAAGGGACCATTCAAAAAGTCTATTCTACATGTCACCACAGCTACATCAAAGCCATGTGAGGCTGCAGCTGCTGTGTTATATTGACCTAGCATAACTCAATTCCTTATTGAAGTAAGCTAAGTAGATGGTCTAAATCAAATTAAGAATGCCCCCACTATGTTTTGCACCTGATTAACCAAATGTGGGGCTTAAATTGATTTACAGTTAAAACCAGTAAGACCTTACACTCACATTTAATAGCAACAAGCCCTCACATTCTTCTCTAGCTACAGCATTATTTCTTTAAAAAACAAAACAAAACAAAAAACAAATAAAAAATCACTGTTATAGAAAATGGCACTGAAGAGCAACAAAGCTAATCCTTGGTAGAGATGTTTAGATAGAAACATATTTTGTAGAGAGACAATAGACTCTTTCTATTCAATGTTGCATCCAGATTCCATTATAAGCCCTATTTTAAGCTCCCCTATAACATCTGACTGTAAAATTGGTTTGATCTGAAAATTATCTTGTTTAATTTGAAGGATGAAGAAACTTTTTTTTTTTTTTTTTTGGAAAGGCTGAACAAAATTGGTCAAACTATTTTTCAGTCACAGAGAGACAAAGTTGGTGACATAGTATCTTTTACCGGACCAACTTCTGTGTCTCTCTAATATCTTGGGACCAACACAGCAAACAATTTAAATTTCAGGTCATTTAAAAATAACTTACCTTGATTTGAAAATCTCCCTTGCCTACCTTTTTAAAATGTCCCTGTACCTTACTAATGTTTTGCTAATACATCTTCAAGCTTTCCATATAGGTAAATCTCTTTGAAAACTATTGACAGGATATCTTTAAAAAACAAGGTGGAGTAAAGTTGAGATGGAAAGAGAATGAAAATTTTGCCTCTACTGGCTGGTTGCAGTTTAGACAGAACCTGAGTGTCCCATGCCCTTGTTTCTCAACCTTTTTCATATCAGGGACTGGCTTATTGTCTTCCTAAATGGTGTCAAGGAGATCTGAGGGACCAGCACTGATCCATGAATAGCTCATTGAGAAACACTATTCTACCCTACATGAGTTCAATAGGGGTACGTCTACAATGATGAAAGGCCTTCAGCATGGCCATGGCTGGCCCCAGTCAGACTGACTTGGGCTTGCGGTGGCTGGGCTATGGAGCTGTAAAATTCCAGTGTCGACCTTTGGGCTTGGGCTGGAGCTTGGGTTCTGAGACCATGTGCGGGGAGATGGTCTCAAAGCCTGGGATCCAGCCCAAGACTGAATGTCTACACTGCTATTTTTAGCCCCACAGCTTGAGCCCTGCAAGCCTGACTCAGCTGACCTGGGCTCTGAGACTTCAGTGCCACAGATTTTTTTTTTATTGTAGTGTAGATATACCCTCAGTTTTCTCTCAGGTCATGCAGTAGATGCCTGTGGCTTTGGAGTTAAAGGACCAAGGGTCTAATCCCGGTTTACAGTCTTGTGTTACAAAACATATATAAATTTAAGCCCTGATCCTGCAAACATTTACGCACTTATGTAAATTCACGCCCATAAGTAGTCCCGTGACTTCAACAGGATTACTTGCCTGCATGAAACTAAACATGCATAAATATTTGCTGGACCAGGTCTTTGTTTTGTAATGATGGATTTGTCACAGAGTGATCCCTAACTATGTCTTCTGCAAATAAAGAAAAATTGGTCATGCTGGTTTTTGAGTTACAGGTCATTAAATATTACCCACAATGTACAGTCACTCTGCAGCAGCTCCACAGATAAGAATGCAATTATAAGCCCTGTACACACTTAAACCTTTGAATAGGAAATGCATCTTTGTGATTTACTTTCAGAGCACATTTTGTAAAGAAACTTTGGAGGCAGGTGGACAAATGATTTTTACAATGTGAAGTTCTGATTCAGCAGCCCATCCCTACTCAGTAAAGAAGTTAAGTACGTGCTTAATTTTAATTTCAGTGGGACTTAGCCACATGCTGAATTGGGCCTAGATGCTTAAAATGTATTATTTTTTTTTAAATGTTACAGGCTGTATAATTTTTTGGATCCTTCTAGGTAAAAGACAGCCTGATTGTACAATTTCTGAAGAAAGATATAAAGAACATATTACAAGAAACTCATTTTTTGTTGAGACTTTGACATACATGCTACCAAGTCCAAAAGGCCTGATGGATACTGTATAAAATCTATGCAGGGCAAAGAGAAGCAGGAGAGAAATGGGAACACTACAGGTGCCTCCTAAGATCCACCGAGCAGTGCAGGACAAGGGTAGCTGGGGTTCACATTGTCAGTCTCCCAAGGTCTGAGTGGCAATGTGAGCTAGGGGGCATTGGGGATCCTGCAGAATTCCTAATCCCCAGAGATCAGGGAAGGAAAAGTAAACTACGGACCCAGTTGATGGGTTACATTGGCTTTTCTTCCTTCAAGTGAAATAATGAATGGGGCAAAGCTAGGTGTTTCTAGAGTGTGGAGTATCTGATGTGTAATGCTGTATTCACTTAGGCCTTGTCTACACTGGAAACTTTCTTTGCAGTAAAGCAGCTTTCTGTGCTGTAACGCCCGAGGTGTTCACACTGCCAAGCCACTTGTTGTGCAGAAACTACTCAGCTGCGGCGCTGTAAAAAAACCCATCCCAAAAAACCCCCACACCACTCTTTCTGTGCTGGGGGTACAGTGCCGTGGTGCCAATGTAGACACCCTGGTCGATTACAGCGCTGCGATTGGCCTCCGGGAGGTATCCCACAATGTCTGTTCTCGCCTCTCTGGTCATTGGTTTGAACTCTACTGCCCTGCCCTCAGGTGACCAACTGTCATCCCCACCTCTTAAATTCCTGGGAATTTCCTGTTTGCTGGGTGACGCGTGCAGTGGTCTCAGCGCATCTTTCCAGGTGTCCATGCCTGCTCCACGCACCAGGCAATCGCCCGCTTGGAGCAATGCTGAGCTGCTGGACCTCAGCAGCGTTTGGGGAGAGGAGGCTGTCCAGTCCCAGCTGCACTCCAGCCATAGGAATTTTGAACCTATGGACAGATTTCATGATGCATGACAGAAAGGGGCCACGACTGGGACACACTGTAGTGCAGGGTCAAAGTGAAGCAGCTGCGGAACGTCTACCACAAGGCGCGGGAGGCAAACTACCCCTCCGGTGCTACGCCCACAAGCTGCCAGTTCGACAAAGAGCTGGACACGATACTCTCCACTTGGTGACCCCACCTCCACTGCGAAGGCCACTTCGGAGGCTCACATGCCAGTCGAGAGCAGACCGACCCAGGAGGAGGAAATCTTGGATGAGGATATGGAAGGGGAGGTGGAGGATGACTCGGAGGTCAGAGATGCAGGCAGCCAGGAGCTCTTCTCTACCCCAGAGGAGGCTGGCCAGTAACAGCTGTCGGATTTTGGCGAAGCGCAAACAGGAGAGGAGGCCCCTGGTAAGTGGCTTTGATTTTGGGAATCGCTGAAGCGAGTTGTTGGGAGCAGGAGGGTTGCAGAAAGGAGACTTGTGTCTGTATGATGCACTACCACCATATGCCTAGTCTGAGCAGCGGAACAGGGTGTTGACTGACTCCCTCACTTCATGGGAATCTGCCTCAGAGATCTCCGGGAAATTCTCATGGAGATACTGGGCAATCCGCTGCTGCAGGTTCTTTGGCAGAGCTGCTTTGTTTCTTGCCCCATTAACAGTAACTTTCCCGCACCACTCTGCTGCCACTGTGGGGGGAAGGGGGGAGAGCCATTGCTGCACACAGGAAGCCACATAAGAGCCAGGGCAGAAGCCGCAGTCTTGGAGAAGACCCTCCCTTGATTCCCTGCTCACCCTCAGCAGCAAGATATCTTCCATAATGAACACAGCCTGTGGAAAATGTGGGGACAGGAATGATTATAAGGCCCCCCTACAGCACTGGCTCTCCCCAAGAGCCACATGCCCAGTGTACAGTACAGTCCTGGAACACTGATTTCCCCTGCCCTGCAGTTACTCACCATTCTGGGAGTCTTGTGGCTCATGTGTGCTTGCCTGGGGTCAGATAGTTAGTGACAGGTATGTGAATAGTGGCTGTGTGTTAAATCACTGAATCAGTGGTCTGTGTGTTGCAAACAATACTGCTTCTGTAAAATGTTGCATTTTGGCTTCACAGATATGACCTTGGGAGCCCAGTCTTCCTCTTTGTTATCGCCAGCTGAACGGCTGCACAGAATTAGAAAGCGGCCACGAAGAAATAAAGAAGACTTTCTGTGTAATGTCATGATGCACTCCATAGCTGAAAAACAAGAATTGAAGGAATAGAGGGACATCGAGAAGAGGGATTGAAAGGAGAACACGGCATGCCAGGATGAAGCCATGGAGCGGCTCTTAAAGTTTATGGAGCTCCAGGCAGACACGCTCCGGGCGCTACTAGCACTGCAAACCGAGCAGCTCCACGCCTGCCCTGGCCTGTAGCCGCTGTCACACAACTCTTTCCCATGTGCCCCCCAGACACCGCCAACACACTCTTATCAACCTCCTGGCTCCAGTCTGTACCCGCTGCATTCCACTTCTCCCCCATCACAGTCCAGCCTTGCGGACTCCCAGTACCCACTGCACTCAACACCCGTCCCTCTGCAGTTTAGCCCTGCTGAAGTACAGTACCCGCTGCACTGTACTCTAAAGGAGAAGGTTGCATATGATACCTGGACATACACAAATCTTTAACCATCCTGGGGACCCCACCTCCTCCTGGAACCCTCCCTTCTCCCATCCCCAACAGTGCTGATGTGTTTTTCTATTTGTTTCTCTCCTCCGGTTGTTGTTTTTTAATAAAAGAATTGTGTTGGTTTGAAAGCAATCTTTATTCCATTACTTGAAAGCAAACAGAGCCCTGAAAAGCAACAGGCAATTTTCTTAAACCTTGATAGTGCATCGTCTGCACCAATCACAATCACCTCCTAGCATTACAAGCACTGCACTCCCAAGCATAGCAACAAATATTAGTGGCTTTCAGCTTCAAATTGCTGCCTCAAGGCATCCCTGATCCTTATGGCCCCACGCTGTGGCCCTCTAATAGCTCTGGTCTCTGGCTGTTCAAATTCAGCCTCCAGGTGCTGAGCCTCAGTGGTCCTGCCCTGAGTGAAGCTTTCACAAATATTTTGGAGTGTAGAGCACGCCGCTATAAGCATAGGAATATTGTCATCAGCCAGGTCCAGCCTCCCATATAGACAGCGCCTGTGGGCCTTTAAATGGCCAAAAGCACACTCAACAGTCATTCTGCACTTGCTCAGCCTGTTGTTGAAACACTCCTTGCTCCTGTCAAGGTTCCCCGTGTATGGCTTCATAAGTCACGGCATTAAGGGGTAGGCAGGGTCTCCCATGATCACAATGGGCATTTCGACTTCCCCTACAGTGATCTTCTGGTCCCGGAAGAAAGTCCCTACTTGCAGCTTCCTTAACAGGCCATTGTTCCGAAAGATGCATGTGTCATGCACCTTTCTGGACCAGCCTGTGTTAATGTCTGTGAAACGCCCACGGTGATCTACAAGTGCCTGGAGAACCATAGAGAAATATCCCTTCCAATTAACATATTCGGTGGCTAGGTGGTCTGGTGCCAGAATTGGAATATGCGTGCCATCCATCGCCCCTCCGCAGTTAGGGAAGCCCATTTGTGCAAGCCATCCACAACATCACACATGTTGCCTAGAGTCACGGTCTTTCGGAGCAGGATGCGATTAATGGCCCTGCACACTTCCATCAACACGAGTCCACCAGCCGACTTTCCCACTCTGAACTGGTTAGCGACTGAACAGTAGCAGTCTGGAGTGGCCAGCTTCTACAGTGCAATCGCCACGTGCTTCTCCAGTGACAGGGCAACTCTCATTCTCGTGTCCTTGCGCTGCAGGGCTGGAGCAAGCTCATCACACAGTCCCATGAATGTGGCTTTCCTCATGCGAAAGTTCTGCAGCCACTGCTCGTCATCCCTGACATGCATGACGCTGCGATCCCACCACTCGGTGCTTGTTTCCCGAGCCCAAAAGCAGCGTTCCACTGTGGTCAGAACCTCCATGAATGCCACAAGCAATCTCATGTTATAGCTACTACACATGGCAAGATCAATGTCGTTGTCCTCTTACCTTTGTAGTTTAAGGAATAACTCCACTGCCACTCGAGCGAGCAGCATATTGGTTGACAGTGCGGGATCCATTCCTGCAGACCGAAGAGGCAGAGCGTGCAGTACACAAACTGTTGAAAGATGTCACCAAATGCAGATGGAAGCACAGCGATTGCTGGGATGCAAAGCAATGCATCATGGGGCATTGGGACAGGACCCAGGATGTCCCATGCCCCCTCTGTCTTTCCAGAACTCTTTGCAGCAGCAGAAGAAGAGATGCTCTGTGGGATAGCTGCCCAGAGTGCACCGCTCCGAATACCACTGCAAATGCCGGAAGTGTGAACATGCTATTGTGCAGGCAGCTGACAGTGTGAACACACAACAGCGGTTTCCCTTCAGTGCTCTCTGAGAGACGCTGTAACTGCCAGCGATGGAACTCTGCCAGTGTAGACATACCCTGAGCGAGAGTGGGTAGCTGAGATGTATGCACTGTGGGGGTAGCTGGTGAGTTTAAAAACCCAGTCCTGGATCTGTACATGGTGTATGATGGATGGACATAAGAGGGTTTCTGTTCTGGGTTGTGTCAGGATAGGAGTATGGGGGCAGAGTTAAGATGTGTATGTCTGGAATATTTATAACATTTGACACATTGATAGTTAAGAGATTGTGCGAGTATATCCAAATCTACTCATCTAGGTTCGTATATGACCCCCAACACTTCCCGTAAATACCTTCCCATAACTATTTCTGTATATTTTAAATGCTTAGGGTTTTTTTTTAATTGCAGTGTTCCTTAGTATATGTATATAGTATTAACTTTAACTTAAAGTTAACATAGGGGTTTGGCTTATTTAACAAGAAAGCCAGGCATGAAGCAGACAATGGATCCAGACCCCCTCAAACACTGGGAAAGTTCAAATCCAAACTTCCCACCTCAGATGCATTGCACAATCCATGGCATACTTTTTCAAATGCCAAAGTAGTATTATTATTTGGAACCATCAAGTTGTACAGTAATTACACTATTTATAACTGCATGGTTTTATTTTCCTTGGCTGCCTCATTCCTCTCCTTCCTATTGTTTGGGACATTCACTTGTGTGGTGTTAGACTGTAAACTCTTCAAGGCAGGAACAATGATCTTCCACAAAGCGTGTGCCTGTGTTGCATAGAACAATGGGGCTTGATCCTGATCTGGCTGCTCCCAGATGACAAGTAATAATAATCAGGCCTCTCTCTGCAAAGTGCAATACAGGTACACAACACCTTTGTTCAAATGTTAAATAAGGAACACAGTGGTCACCAAATGACCTATTGTGAGGACACTGAATCATCAGAGACTGACTAGCTGATTTGAAGAGCTCACTGCTACCCTGTTTGTTTAGTGGCACTTCCATTTGAGAATGTCAAGCCTTGACACATCAGACTTGTCTATAGGGCAAACGGCAAGCCCTGTGGAATTGTCCAGCTGAAATGTATCTTTCCTCCTGCTCCTCTTCCATGACAACAAATATAGGAACAATGATTAGTTTCAGTTTAGTTTTGCATATAGAAAGTTACTGCCTGTGTGCACATTATATTCTGTACTATGCAAGGTAATACCTTGATATTAAATGAGGAACACGGAATATTCTGTTGTATATATTATCATTATCTTAATAACTATGCAAAACATTGTATTGCTGACTGTTGTGTCATCTCACTAATAGCTTTAGCATGACTCTTGGTTGTCTGAACCAAAAGTCTTTTTATAAAATAGTTTAAAAGAGAGCCTCTTACCGATAATCATCAGCTTTAGTTTCCAGGTCCCCTATACTGGGGAAAGCGTGAAGCTGCCTGTACCCAAGCATGGTCTGCTGTACAACATAAACAAACCTGTTTTTTGAAATGTCTTTCAAGTGTGGTAATCTTAAGTGTGACTTGTAACAGTAGGAGGAATGAAAGTGGTTTTTTGTTTGGGTGTTTTGTTTTTACTTATTTATTATTTTAAAGTTCAAGTTCCCTTTAAATCTTGTGTTTATAAAATCTAGACCTTGTGCCTAAATCAGTCACCTTGGCCCTTTAATGTCTGGTAGGGCTTAATACAGGCAGTGAGCCAGACTAAAAACAGAATCCGTCAGCAACCTGTCTGCTTCCTTAGGAGTCCTTTCCACAGCTTCCATGCCGCACCTCAAGGCTGAGAGCAAACAACTGCAGGTCAATGGAGTTTTCAGCATGTTGCTTTTCTACAGCCTTCTACAGTAGGCTGGTAATTGAAGAATATTTGAAGGAAGAACAAAAAGGAAGGTCAAGATCACATTACCCCAGTATGCTGTTCTTCCATGGTTCATCCACACCTGTGTATTTTACATGACATGAGTCAGCAATAAACCTGACCTTATATTGGCCTTGAATTGTGCAGATTCAAAAGAAAAAGTTCTGGAATACTTTTCATGCTCGGTGGTTGACAGCTCTTTACTAGAGCTGAGGCCTACCAAGAGGCATATCTATTGGTTTAACGGAACCTTTTATGAAGAGGTCTCCCATTGAGCACAGACAGGCGAGCACTTGTCAATCCTTATGTCAGTAACCACTGGCTACCAGCTTTTGTAATTCAGATGAGGATGCCCCACCTTGTCTGCTCCATTATTGAGCTCCTAATTTTTGGCAGCCATTGGTAGCATTGATTTGTTTTTCTCCTGGAACTGGCTGTCGTTTTGGTGCTGCAAAGACATTTAATGTTCAAATTCAAGGCAGTTCAAATGCACAGACCCTTATGATCAACAGTGTTAAAAATGTTTCCCATGTAATATGCCTTTCAGCCTCAGAGCACTGTATTAATGACAGTTATGAACATAATGGTTTGATTTAGGGCTCCTCTGTGTCAGAACAGCAGCCGGACTCCTTGGCCCTTCTCCCTTTGCCCGCTCTCTCCTACCAGGCCATGCAGAAGCCCTCACTCTTCCTTCTCCCCCGCCGCCGGTATGGGGACTCTGCACCAGTAGGACAAGCTCCAGAAGTGACCTAAAAAGCCACAGCCACAGACCCCAGCCTACCCCCACCAGCCTCCTGCCATGACTGGAAGCTTTAGACTTGAACTCTTGTCCCTTTCACAGGGATTGCTTTCCTCTCTGACTCTCAGACTCAGGCCCACACTACCAACTTGTGTCACTATAACGGCAACGCCGTTATACCAAGCTAGCTCCTGGTGTAGACCATGTCGGCAGGAGGTCTTCTCAGCGAGGTGAAATACCTATGCCAACAGGAGAAACTCTCCCATCAGCGTAGGTAGTGTCTTCGCTCAGTGCTACAGCTGCACTGTTGCTGCACTGGATGTGTAGACGAGCCCTCACCCTGCTTCACTACCCCATTCTCTCTGCCCACTCCTGCTCCCCCACATCCTCCCTCACATTGCCCCCCCTTTCTCTTTCATGTACCTCCATCTTCACTATCTCTTCTCTTCTCCTCCCCTCGGTCCCTCCCTCCATCCCTTCTTCTCCCCACACCTGTGTGTGCCTTTCTGTCTCCACCAGTCCCTGCCCCATAAGCCGCCAAAAACAGTTTGCACTTTGCATGTGTTTCCCCCACCTTTTCCATATCTTGTCTATTTAGATTGCAAGCCCCTTGGGGGAGGGACTGGCCTTCTCCTTCGTTTGAGTGTGTGTGTGTATGTGTGCATGCATGTGCCCCAAAGATAATAAGGCCCTGATCCTCGATGGAACCTTTAGCCATAAATAATAATAATAATATTGTCAAATATTTGTAAACAGCCTCAGGAGACTAGCTAAGATAAAACATCTCTCAGAGTTTCCTGCCAGCACAAACAACATAAATTACAGAATTAGTAACACAAAGAATCATAACTATCCTTGCTCTGCAAAAATAAGTTGCATCTCAGCAGTCTAGAAGCATCATAAGGGCAGTTTAAAACAGCAACAACCAACACTGACAGAATAGGGATAAGGCAAAATACAATCCAATTAGCTGTTTTGTTGCTCAAATTATGATAGCTTCAGACCCAACTTTCTGGCTGGCTATATACACTTTAGGCTGGAACTCCCTGGATCAATGGGGCTTAGACAATGAACATTCTCGCGTCAATGTGACATAACCAAAAAGGACCTGCCTGGCATCTGGTACATATGCATAGTCCCACAGCAGAATCAGAAGGACAATTTGACCCTAAAGGAATTATTTTTCCTTTCCCAAAATGTAAACAAGACTTTAGTGGCCAGAGCTGTTAACTGTTAGTTAAAACTGCTTTTGAATTTTAGGAAAAATGTACCCAATGCACAAAGGACCTAAGGCTCCATTTCCTAATGTTAGACCCATCTGTGTGTATAGTATGTTCACGTTCACTGAAGGAATCTTATTAGATTGGAACTATTGCACCACAAGTCCACTTGTCTACATTGTGTGGAGACTTGTTCTGTGATCATGCTTGCTTACTTCTTCATAGAATCAAAGAAATATAGGGCTGGAAGGGACCTTGAAAAGTAAAGTCCAGCCCCCTGCACTGAGGCAGGACCAAGTAAACCTTCTTGATGAAGTGTAGATAAATATCTGCCCAGTTTTTGGCAATATTACTTTCCACCTTCAAGCACTTTCCAGGCATGTACCGTAGGAAGTTATATCTCTGCTTTACAGATGGGGAAACTGAGTCAGAGAGGTGCTGTGTCTAGTCCAAGGCCCCAGAAAATAATCAACATCAGATCCAGAACTGGAATTCTGGTATTCCTGCCTCCCAGTTCTGTGCAAAGTCCTGATAAAACAGCTGTTTGCCTCTCTCTTTAGTTTCGCTATATATGTAGAAACTACTGATCTAACTTCCATTGTGTGTGAATGTGGTGAAAAGTTTCTTATAATATTTTTGCTGCATTTGAAAGCTGACTCTTAACTCCTACTAAACTAGATGTGCTGGATTTTCTTTGGGCTTGCCATGAAAACAAATCATTTGTAACTAAGGGAAGAGGGTTTGTTTGATTTTTTAAAAGGAGGGGGTGGGGGATTATAAAAAGATTTTCCACCAAAAGGTGATGTCAAAGTTGTAGAGAATTTCACACACACATTCAATATGACTCTTTCCTGTTGCTGTGGTTATTCTGCACAGTAAAACTCCATTGGGATAAACTGACATCACCTCTCCTTTTAGCAAAGACAATATACAATGCTGCCTTTTTCTTTTCTTGATGATGACATTAAAAAAGAAAATTTTTAAAAGTTCCTTTCGTCTGTTACAAATGAAAAAATCCAGGAATTCATGTAGTTTTCATGGAACTAGCATGGTCTTGAGAACTGAGATCACATAGGGAGCCAGGAACTCCTACTTTCTAATTCCAGCTCTACCATTCACGTTGAGTGATTCACTTAGACCAAAATGTTCTCAAGTCCATTAATTTGGGTATCTTGGCTTTTGAGTGCCCAGCTTGGTACATGTATGCCCTAATGTCTTCACAGTATCTAATCTATCTGATTGCAGGGTTTCATACCACTATTGCTCATAGTAATAACTGAGCATCTTCCGTATACAATGGATAGCAATTGTAAAGTCTCTGGTGGACTGCATGAAGTCTCTGGCTTTTCTGTCTTTTGGGGACAAATTCAGTTGTAATTTGTCAAAGGTGTTGAGTCCCCAATCGGTATGACCTGTCAGATTGGCCATAAGAAAATATGGAAGCACATAAAATTAGAAATTATGCTAAAGACAGTAATATTGCCATGGGTCTTTAAAGGGAAAAAATTGAAGGGAAACTTAAAGACTACAAAAAAGCCAAATGTGGCAACACCTAAATGGAGAGATGCCATAAAGTTTTATTACTTCTTGGGAAGGCCCGTATGGTAACTCATTTGTGATTCCACTATTTGTGAGTAACATGACAGTCCCAAACTCCTAGCAATAAAATCTTTATAGCATCCTGAACCTTCACTCACTCTTTCTGTATATAACATCCATTTGATTAACTTTGCCATTGCATATTTACATAATGGGGATGGATGACGTTTGAAGCCACGGCTATCGTGAGTTGTACAATTTCTATCATTCTGAAGAGGAATTAACCCCAGAATAAAGAACAAGTTGATGGGATTAAACAGACAAGTATGTTTCCCTGTAATGAAATAACACTGATGTAGTAACATGGCAGTTTGTGAAGAGTAGCCCTTGGGTTTCTGAACTAGATCTATGTTTTCTGTTGAAGATGGTGTCACCATTTTGATCTATTGGTTTCAATAATAAATCTTTAAATTTGATCATTCCATACATAAACATACCAATCTGAGAAACATTTCTAGCACCAGTTTGAAAATAGATTGAGCTGTTAACATCAAAAAGGTGGGAAGTCTTGATCAATATTGTTGTTCTCTCTCACACCCACACATCCTCTCTGTTTGGCTAAGATCAAATGCAATATCTATACTTATCAGTTTAATATTCGATATATCTTCTTTTGGGGACAATATCCTGTAATACTTAGGGGTGTCTTTCAGGGGTCTATATCCTGCCTCTGCAGGGGGATGAATCTGATGGTCTAATGGTCTTTTCCATATTTGTCTATGATACTTCCACAATTCTTCCCTCCTCCACTTTCTGTCTGTCTCTCAGGATGTGTGTCTCACTTTTCTAAGAGCAAACCATTTTTCTGTTTGGGGAGTACCATGTGTTCTTTCTTGCCATCCATCCGTCAGAGATTACTGTGGCCCTGCCAGACCTTAGAATTGGTGGTAAAACTCTGAATGCAATGGCACCGCTTAATCAAATGCTAATTCTGGGTAGTGAAAGAATTGGCTGGAATCTGCAAAGGGTGCTGGCAGCAAGAAAATGCATTGATTCACTCCAAAATCTGCTTTGCAGAGAGCCAGGCCGAGATTTAGAATGTAAAGCTGCATTAAATCACAAAGTAATGTTTGGCTCACACAGGAATCCTTTGTGCCCTTAATGAAGGGAAAAACAGGGCTTTATTCTGAAGCTTTATGTATAATCAGATGTCATGTTGTAAGGCTCTGGAAAGCACACCAGAAATAATAATTGGGAGGAAATAAAAGGTTTAGTTGAAAACAGTATATGATTTAAATAAGAAATAAAAGAAAGCGCATAAGTTTTGAGCATTGGAAAAATAAACTTTTAATTCATTTTCATTGAGATTACACGGGGAGGAGTGTTTAAAATGATATAAAAACTAGTTTAGTTGTAAATGAGAGATAACGGTCTTTGGCTAAGGAAATAAGGAGGAGGATGAACTTTATCCCATCAGGAGACCCCGGGTAACTCCTGCCATTGTTGGTGGAGCTGGAAATCCCAGCTGCGGTAACTAACAATAAGTTTGCAGATCTCAATGCAGGCTGAACAAAAGGTCATCACTTCTCAGAGCTGCTTCCATCTGGGGAATAGGATGAGGTTAACTGGCACATGACAATGGATCATTAACCAGCGGGTGGGGGAGGGGAGGTGTCAGAGATTGCTGCCTGGGGCGGACATAAAGGGAATTTAGGGTTTAGGGGGTTAATAGTTTCCAGAGTGCTAGCATTTTAAAGTGAAAACTTCCCTCTGCAACTTAGACAAGGATTTGGTTGAACATATGTCCTGCTGCCCAACTTAAGGAAAGTGCTCCTAGTCTCTAATTCGTTAATGATCTGCTTATTAGTTCTGATCAGGGAGTCACACTGCTGGAAAGATTTGAATTGGCATTGATTTATAACTGTTTACATCCTTATAGCTGCACTTGCCTCCCAGAGTAGGAAAGAGCTGAGAATTAGGACAAAACAGCCAGCCTGACACAGAATGCTGCATTAATGCTGGGTTTTCATTTTGCCCTTTCAATAATGTTGTCCAGTGCAAGCAGTCAAGTTAATGCAGCATATGTATAGGCCATAAGCATGCTGAAGCCTTGTAGATCACGGAAGCCTGGCTAGATTTGTTGTTGTTGTTTTGTTTTAGAAGAGCTGATTGTGGTTGTTTTTAAAAATAAAAATTGTGCTGAACTCCTAAAAATTAATTCCATTCGCTCTTAAGGGTTTTTTTTAATCACGTAAATTAATTATACCTTTGGAATGTTTCAATATTTCTGTTGGTGTTGTCGCTGAAATCCTCTGGTGCTGCATGGCAACTTGTGGCATAGCAACCCCTTTGCTTATGCTATTGCTGCAAAAAATGTGCCCCTGGTTTGTTTACTGTGTGTGGCGCTGAGACATTTGTTCCAGGCACATATGACGAATACCCCGTTATACCACCTTTCAATGGCCTGCCTAATCCCAGATGGATTTGTTATAGATTTTCATTGAGAGTGACCCAGTTTCTGGATCCTGTCAGGAAAAAAAAATAACTTTGCTTTCATCCAAGTGAAGCATGAGAAAGGTGTGACATCAGGTCAGAAAGATGCTTAAGGTTCCCAGGCCATGGCATGCAATTGGCATCACTTTGGTTCCATAGCTCATTTTTTATCAGTGTTGTTTACCATTCAACATTTACTAATGATGGCTGTAGTGCCTTCCAGCTGAGGAGCTCAAAGCACCTTCTAATGACTACGGAATGAGTCTTCACAATACCCCTGAAAGGTAGGGAGATATCGTTCATATTTTACAAATGGTGGGGCCAGATAGCTCCCACCATGGGAAAGAGACAAAAACGCAGAAAAAGTCTACAAGGGCCCTACTAGACATTCCAATGCAGCATCATTCTGAGGGGCAGAGGTTTGAGTCCCAGCAAGGTTTGGAAAGGGAGAAGCCTTCCCCCCTGTGGAAGGGATGCCCCAGATATGAGGGGGCAGGAGCCATCCAAATGGACAGCAGCCACTCCTGAGCACATGAGGTTAGATATGGCCCCAGCAGGTGAAGGGCGGGATGGGCTGGCGGTGGAGTTCTGTGCATAGAGACAAAGGATCCATTCCCGGTGCTTTTGGCTTGTACCCTGGCCATGCTGACAGAGGTTGCCTAGATTCTCTCCTTGGACATCCAACATGTAAGGGTCACAGGCACCAAGTGATGACTCATCAGGTTCAGAATACACATCATGCTGAAAAGGAAACATGGGGAAGACAGAGCTATGTCTTCAATCCATTCCCTTCTCCCAGGTTTAGCTTGTTAAAAACTAGACTCAAAATGGTTGATACATGCTACTTTCAGGCACTTCTTTTTACTAGCCCTCATGTGTGTGTTTGTCTATAAAGCTCACTATGATCATCTAGGTCTCTCTCTCTCTCATTCCCATATGAAATATGCCTTGTTCTGGGCAGAGGTGCCCCTTCCCTGCTGTTCCCCTGCCTTAATCCTCCCTGTAATGCTGCTTCTGCTTTTCAGGCTATTCTGATGCTGCTGGACCCACTCCTTGAGAGTGGGGTTATTCTCGGGATCTGAGTATGTATCTCTGCAGTTCTCGCTTCCTGTTGCTTCCCAGCATAGCAAGCCATGCTCCACTGTGCAACTTGTGTGCATGCAACCCTGTCTGCTGCTGGGATTCGCATATCTTAGAAGCACCCAGTGATCGGACAATGTTAATGTGAAATATAAAATCACTCAAGACCAGCTGTGTGGACCCAGCTATCCTGGAAAGAAGGTAGGGGTTGCTGGCCAGGCCAGATCTGGAGATCTCTGCTGGCAGACCCTCCCACAACTGAACTGTGCTCACTAACCATCAACAAGGGCTGTGGACAGGGATCTTTCTGATATGCTAAAGGAGGGCCTCACACTCAGCCTGTTCTCCAAAAGCTCCTGGATCATACCCAGTTCTGGCTTTGATATCCAGTTGAAATTACAGCTTTCCTGATTTTTCTGGGGATTGGGGTTGTTTTTTTTAGAACTGGATTTTCACTGGGCTCAGTCAAAGAAGGATGTGGCCTAGTTGTCTGACCACCAGCTTGGGGGGAAGGCATCCAATCATTGCTCTAACACTGACGCCCTCTGACGCCTTAAGCAAGTCACTTAAATTCTCTGGGTCAGATTGTGTCCTTATATAAAGGAGCACAGATCTCCCCCCTTCTTTGCGGAAGTGTGACACAGCTGCCTATATGGCACCATTTCTCCTGGCCTTCTCCCCGACCTTATCCAGCGCCCATTCTGAGGGAGGGGTTAGAAACAGATTGGGATGATTGTTTCCCACCTCAGCTCCACACAAAATAGGTGAAAGAGATAATACAGTTTGCTGTGTAGCCCTTTCGAAGACATGAGGGCAAGCCTCATAGTGTGTTGCACAAGGGAGAGGGCAAACCCACTCCTTTATGAGATGATTTGTGGGGCTCTCTGGGAGAAAATCTCTTGTAGACATCTTCCTTCAAAGCCACCTCACATGGGAATTTCAGCAGAAAAGGGTGATCTGGGCCTCTGAGATTTATAGGTGGGGAAACTGCATTCACTGACCTTGTTGTGTGGCTTCAAGAATGTTTGTACAGCATTCTGCATAGAACTGCTCCATGCTGGTTTTAACAATCCCGCCTTTGGGAGGGAAATCCCTTTGGCTTGTGTCAAGTCTTCACATTGGGCCATTTGATGCACATGACAGGTTTGGACATACAGAAAAGGCAGCAGGGCAAGTGCATTTGTGTGTGGAAACTGAAATTCACACAGAGAAGCTTCCAACCTGCCCAGTGCAAAGGACAGGATCTTGAGTGAAAGGCAAAGCTCAGAGTGAGAGATGATTTGACTCTGTGTTTGGTACTTTTAAATTTTATATTCATGGAAAATCCATAACAAAAATCCCAGGGCGAATTCTTTACTGGTATAATCCATTGATATCAATGAAATTACGAGAGAATTCTGCTATTGAACTTTAGTGTCATCAGACATTGGCAACAGGAAGTGACAAGAACTTCAGGACTCCCATTGTCCAACATACTGCATGCAGTGTAGTTGTAGCCATGTTAGTCCCAGGATATTAGAGAGACAAGCCGGGTGTGGTGATATCTTTTATTGGAACAACTTCTGTTGGTGAGACAAATATGCTTTTGCGCTTCCACAGAACTCTTCCTCAGGCAGTTCTACTGCTGACGCATTCAGTGTCAGAAAAAGAGCTGCCTGCAGCCAGGGGAAGTAAAAAGGGTGGGGTGAGGGGTGCTGAACAGTGTACATACAGAGCTATTTGTACAAGATAAAGGACTGTTTTTAAAAATCTGAGATTGGTCTTGTGCCCTAATGGAGCATCACATAGAATTAAATTCCATATGCCTGTATTGTGGTTGTAGCTCTTTACGTATGCCATTTGAAGGAGTCATTATCGTTGTAATGTTTTGCTTCTTCTGAGAGACAAGCCTGAATTAGTAGCCTATATTAGAACTTCCTTGAAATTTGGGGGGGGGGGGGGATATATCTGGCTTCAAACTCCAGCTGGGATCATTCTTTTAATTACCAGAACCCTAAATTCAAACACCCCCTGAACTCAGGGGCAGGATCTGAACTTCACAGGTTGGGCCCCCATTTCCTGTCTCTCATTCTCTGGTTTGTTTGTTTGTTTATTTAGAGAGAGAGAGAGAGAAATGAATTGTTTGATTGACATTTGGAGGATTATAGAAGCCAAGTTCTTGGGAATGTGGAAATCTTGCTGCCATTCATATTAGGGACAAGTTTTCCTCTTGACACTTAATGTTAAAGGAACAGCACATTACACAGATTTTGCCATCTGTGTTGGGGAGGAGGTGGCTCCGACCTCCCCCTGTTCGGTTTGTATGACATTGATTTTCATTCCAAGCAAGCTCATGATTGCTGGTTTAAAAAATCCCCACACAATTTCTAAAACAGCGTGACTGTAATTTTACCAGGCATGCACCGTTCCTTCACAATGCAATTCATGAATTTGTGGTAAGATACATTTACGACAACTGTGCTTATTCTGTACGAACACAAGGCCACTCTCCTCCCTGGAGTGTATCACTGTGTCCAGGAACAGCTCTGATTGTTTTTGGTTTTATAAGATGGGGAGGAGGCTGAATATGGGGCTATGACTGGCACTGAGGCTCCTGGCTAAGAAGGAAGCATATGCACTTGGTGGGGAAGGAACACACCAGCAGGCAGTAAGGAAGCAATTCAGACACTTTCTCCACATATCTAAGCTGTGGAGAGACTAAACGCTGTTGATAGTGGAGCAAAGAGCCCAAGCCAGCACGCAATGCAGAAAGGAATCTGCACCACTGAATTACCTCAGGGTCCCCCCACTGAGTGGAATTATCATCCCCATTAATCACCAGTCATTGCTATTTAAGCCTTGATCCTGAAAGCCTTGGCACAATCAGTCTGCAGGAGGGAGCACATGTTTGTCATGCTCCAGCAGACATGCCTGGGGAAGGTGTGCCTGGAAGCAAATAAAATGAACCACTAGGTATAGTCATTCCCACTGAGTGGAAGTCTCCAAACCTCTTGCTCACCCACTCCCTTAATCCTGAGATCAGGGTGTGAAAACGGTTTAGGCAAGCACATGGGCTTTTGTGCGATCCTCAGCATGTAAATGAAGCACTGACACACTCCCTCTCCTCCTTGGCCTGACTCCTGCTTCCAGGTCCACAAAGCAGCACTTTCATTAATGCCTTAATTCGCTCTGTCCCGCTCTTCACATCTTGTCTGACCTTATCTCTGCCACACCGTGCAGAATCAAGTGTGCTGCAGTGCAATGCTAAACTGTATTATATTGTTCCACCAGTAGGTGGAAGTGTGTGAAATACCTTATGTAAATGAACTCAGCTACATCTAGACAGGTTTCAGAGTAGCAGCCGTGTTAGTCTGTATTCGCAAAAAGAAAAGGAGTACTTGTGGCACCTTGGAGACTAACAAATTTATTAGAGCATAAGCTTTCGTGAGCTACAGCTAATGCATCCGATGAAGTGAGCTGTAGCTCACGAAAGCTTATGCTCTAATAAATTCGTTAGTCTCTAAGGTGCCACAAGTACTCCTTTTCTTTCAGCTACATCTAGCAGATCATTAAAGGATCTGATGACGAACACATGTGGGTTGCATAAGAAAGTGCTGTAGCCAGTCCATATCTCGTACAGAACAACATAACATGGTGTCAGGAGTAAATTAAGAACAGAAACAGAAGGAATAAAGAAACAAAGGTTATAGACAAAAGGAAAAAAGGTTGTGGGATCTCATCAATATGCCTCTCTTCAATGCCCCAGAGAATTGACTATGAAGGTATTCTGCCTATGTTTGATGCATACTTTGTACTGCAGAGAAATGTGCTTTATGAGAGAACATGTCATCAGAAAATTCTCAAGCCAGGGGAAACATTGAATGTCTTATAAGAGCTCTGCATACATTGGCTGAAAACTGTGCTTTTTGGGACTGCAAAACATAAAAATATCAGAGACAGGCTGATTATTGGGTTAACAGATAAAAACCTTTCACAGCAGCTACAACTGAAGAGAGATTTAACCCTAGCCACAGCTCTACAGGTAGCAAAACTGTCAGAATTAGTCAAACCACAGAACAAAAGGCAGGAGCAACTTGAAAAACCGGAAACTACCTTAGAAGCTATAAATGGACACTTGAGTGTTAAAAGGCCTGTCTATGAAGACTACAACTCCATTTGTGTTTGTTAACAATTCTGCCATCTTTCTTTGGAAAATTTCAGGTGCACCAGTAATTGCAAAGGGTAATCTTCGAAAGCTAAATCTTCCAAATGGTGTGGTAATTGTTGTCAGTTTAGCATTTTCTTTGGCTAAAGAAATTTGCCAGAATCTGCTTGAGGCATCCAGTTTGGAGAATGCTGCAGCTCCTTTCACTTTGGGGAAGAAGTTTTTTTTCCATTTTCCATGCTGTTGGCTCAGATATTTTCTTAAGTCTGCCATTCCACTCCATTCTCTTTAACTCAGTTTCCACATTATCAAGTACAGTAATGGAATCCTGTGAGGTGTATGTACGTTATATGGTTAAGAATTGTCTCCAGCTTATTTGTACTGGATCTCCTTTCAAAAGTCCAATATCACCAAATATTCCATTAAGTTCTTCCAATTTTTTCACTAGGCCCAACATAGCTGCCATGCTGTGGCTGAGAAGGTTGTTGGTCGGCAGTCCTTTGATCACATTCAAAGACAAAAGCTATGCATTCAGAGTGTAACTTGTTTCTGTAGTGAACTGGCCCATGCAGTTCAGAATATCTCCTGGGCTAGTCAGAGCTTTGTCAGATGACTTCAGCTCTGTGATGGGTTAAAGATGATTATAAGTCTCTTCTGAGATGACTGTGATATCAACTCTTGAGTCAATTTTAACGTCAATAGTCTTGCCATGAATATTCAATTTCACCATCCAGGCAGGCTCTATATAATCACAAGTGATAGGTCCCAGAAATGATGGTTTTAATTGTCTGTAATGTGAGTCAACACCCTGACTGCATTGGTATGGCAAACAGCTGCAAAATGTCCATATTTTATGCATTTATTACACCATGCATTTCTGGCTGGAAATGCATCATCTCTTGGGACATGACTTTTTCCACATCTTGTACACATAGACTGGAATGTGTCCCTCTTAGCCTGAGAGTTCTCTCTCCTTGCCTCAGAGTTGTTATCCAAAACAAAATGAGAGGAGAAATCCTAAATCTCATCCATGAAGGACATCAAGGATTAACTAAATACCGTGAATGGACCAACCAGCCATTGCGGTGGACCCGAATCAGCAAGCACATAAAGAATAAAAGATCTGCATGTGAACATTTCAGAACTAACATACCAACCCAATACAAAGAACCTTTAATCACAGCACCTCTACCACACAGATCTTGGAAGAGACTAGCTGCAGATTTTTGTGAATTCAGAGGACAACATTACCTGGTCATCGTGGACTGTATTTCCAGGTATATAGAAATAATGTACTTGATAGACATAACTTGTTGCAGTGTTACCAAGAAACCAAAGTGCATGTTTGCACACTTCAGTATTCCAGAACAACTAGTGATGGACAATGGACCACAATTCACTGCAACAGAATTTAAGTCTTTCAGAATGAAATATGGTTTTGATCATATTACTTACAGCCCACATTACCCACAAGTGAATGGAGAGGCTGAGAGAGCTGTACAGGCAGCCAAGAAAATCCTACAGCATGAAGATCCATTCCTTGCTCTTCTGAGTTACAGATCTGCACCAATAGTGGCTACTGGATGTAGTCCAGAACAGCTTTTGATGGGAAGACAATTTAGAACTACAGTTCCAACTTTGGAAAAGAACTTATTTCCAAAGTGGCCAGACATGAAGAAAGTAGTCAAATTGGAGGATATTATGATGAGCACATCTGGTGAGTATGAGTGAGCTCTGTAGCCAATCCATATCTGGTACAGAAGAACATGGCACTTACCATTTATTGGTTCCCATGCTGCTGCCAGGTGGAGACACTCTCATCTAGGGTGGCGGAGAGTGCATGTCCTTGTTCCAGACTAAACGGACACCATCAGCTAGTCTAAGCTTTGTAAAAATAAAATGTTGGTCCTGATTCTCGGTCCCCTGTGTAGCCATTTGTTCCACTAATGTCAGTGGGAATTTTTTGTGCGTAAGGACTGAAGGATGTCAGGGTTTTGATTTTCCAATCACGTTTTGGTTTTCCAAATGAAGGTTCTGGGCCATGTGTCTCCTTACTAGGAGCCCCTTTTAATCAATAGCCTTACACCAGGGATGGATTTGCTGCAGTATTTTCGGTAGGTTTTCCCTGCCCACCAAATGTGAATGTTGAAGAGCAGCAAATCCCAATGACCCATTAAGCAGGTGCAGAAAGAGAGAGAGAGAATCTTCTTCACCTCACTCATTCCCGCCCTGACCCCACCCCCGGCTCTGATGCAGTCAATGGAGATATGCACACATGTGCGCGCACCCACATGCATGCTGCCTGCAGGAAATATCCTCATGCAAGAGGAGACTCATCTCTCCCCTTCTCTGCATGACCGGAGCTACTGGGACATTCCTCTCTCCCCTCTGCTGAAAGATCTACGACTCTTGCCACTGCTAACATTGCATTACTACAAGCAAAACAACGATTTTCTAGGTAACTAACAAGAGCCATCGAACTCTTCATTCTGAGACAATCTGACATGTTTGCATTGAAGGTTACTGCACTCTGAGGCTCTCTCTCTCTCTGTTGGGCCTGTGAACTAGTGCTAAACCAATCTCTGCTTCCAGCCGGGTCGCCTGAGCAGAGAATAGCCACGTGCATAGGCACCGACTCCATGGGTGCTCTGGGGCTGGAGCACCCACAGGGGGAAAATGATGGATGCTCAGCACCCTCTGGCAGCCCCCCTGCCCAGCGCCTCCCGCCCGCCAGCAGGCCCCACCAATCAGCACCTTCCCCTCCCTCCCTGCGCCTCCCGCCCACTGCAATCAGCTGTTCACGGCATGGAGGAGGCTCGGAGTGGGGAGGGGGGAGGAGCGAGGACACGGCACACTTAGGGGAGGGGCAGAATGGGGTGGGAAGGGGTGGAGCGGGGACGGGAAGGTGTTGGTTCATATTAAAGAAGTTTTGTATTAAAATCACAAATGAGTTTGATTCCCCATAGTTTAAATTCCAGGGTATTACTAACTAAGAGGTCTCTTGGTTTTTGGTACTGTTTCTCTCCCTCTATGTGTGAAACTTACAAGCTGCTACTTGTGTTAGTACATTCTAAGAATGAGTCTGTTCTCAAAGCAATTCTTTGTAACAACAACTACTCACAGAGAGAGACTCAAAGCAATACTCTGTAACAACAGAAACAGCACCCAGAGACTCCCCGCCCTTTTGTTGTATTCATCTCACTTTGTTAACAATTGTGATTAAAATAGAGATAGAGGATGTATGTGGATGGATGCTTGGTGTGGATAATAACTGAATGATCAGGGAGGTGCCAGCCTAAGAATCCATCGGCTGAAGAAGGCGTCAAGTTGAAATAACCAGAGGACCCCTGGAGGGCAGACTGGAATCCACCCAACAGCCTCAAGAATGGGAGAACCAAAGAACAAAATAACATCTGGCAGCACGGAGCTGTCAGGAATGTGCCATCTGCTGATTGATTCAGCAACAGCATGATGAACAATTCCCATAGACTGGCATAGGAAGAAATTCCTGTAAAAATGGACTCTAGAAAATGAGAACTTTGGGGTCTGATTCTGCAAACCAACTTCCAGGAGCATCAGATGAGCATCTGACAAGGCCCTGCTCCCTCCTCATGTCCAGGCCACCTGGCCAGTGGCTTGGCATGAGCAATTCTAAGGCTGGTAACTATGATAATAACCTTGCAGAACGTGTGTGTGTGTGTGTGTGTGTGTATATAAATGAATGTGTGAATAAATATGAGATTGAATGGAATGTTATAGCTATAACTAACTGCTTACTATGATTCTTTCTGTATTCACAATAAATGTGGTACTTTGCCTTTTCCCTTTTAATAAGATCCTGCTGGTTTTTATTTTATTGGTATAACAAAGGGGTGGGGGCTTGGGAAAAAGGGTGGAGTGGGGGCAGGGCCTGGGGCAGAGCCGTGGGTCAAGCATCCCATGGCACTTTGGAAAGTCAGTGCCTGTGGCCATGTGTTTGAATACCAACAACATTTAGTGATTTTTAAAAGATCAAGATCAATTGTGCCAGCATTTGGTAGGAAGTGATGTTTCACCTGCTGATGGGACATTCTCTGCTTGTCGTGTGCCCAGCCCACATCTGAGGCTGGATGATCTTATAACCTGAATATATCCAGAGCTCAGCCCGGATGAGATGCCCACACTGATTAGACAGTGCTTTCTGACTCTGAGGATGTACCAGCCTTGAAGCAATGATCCTCATGCACCAATATTGCTGGGCTAGACATCGTTTGTGGATGCCAAACTCTCGCCTCCCAAAACAAGCCTGCTACTTTCGGCTTACCCATGGTCAGAGATCCCATCAGAGGAAACACTTTTCTGGAGTGGCCGGGGACTTCACTTAAGAAATAACCTTTCAGAACCTCTCTCTTCTCTTGGTAAGTTGAAAGAATAAAGTGCAATTAGAGCCTGATCCAACAGCCATTACAGTCAATGAGAGGCTTTCCATAGATTTCAGTGGTCATTCAACCAGGCCATTAAATCCAAATGTCTTCCACATTTTGCTTTTTCTCCCCCTCCCCACATCCCAGCAAACCATACTTATATTACCCTCCATTCTAAACTTCCAGCGATTGATGGATCATCAAGATGATGAGTTAGCATCTGTAGTGACAAAGGCACTTTCCATTACTGCTGATATGCTTGGGGGATATATGTCTCCCAAAGACACATCAAGGCTAAGAAATTCAATAAAGAAGCTAAAACTGTCATTTTCAATGTACCTGCCCTAAGGCCCTGATCCTGCAACCTGAGCCATATGGGCAGATCCTTCCCGGTACCCATGCAGAGCTCAACTGGGTCCAGTGGGACTTGTTGGTGTGGACATAAGTGAGTGCAGATCAGACTGCCAGGTTGGGACCTAAATTGCTCACTCTTTTTTTTTTCTAAAGTGTGAGGTCCCTCATGGAGAACCATTTGCATCAGTTTCTCCAAGCAGAGGAATCATTTCCTTTCCTGCACATCTTCCATAAATAGCACACGCATTTTTCGAGGGTTGCATTACTATGACATTTGAATTGGCTCAGGACTGTTCAAGTCTCAAAGCCAATTTGGCCGTTATTGTTTACCGCGTATATTTTTAAGGGGAAAAGTGGCACTCTTCATTTTGATATATGCCCTACGCTAGCCAAAAATGGTGTCGCAGCACATAGAAAATAACCTCTTTTTATTTCACAGTTCATTGCAGATCCAGTTACTTCCTTCCTGGTTGAATTTTAATGTGAAACATTAGCTATACCTGCTCCTCTACGCTTGTTGTTTGCACTGAGATTGCTGAAGCAGACGGGCTGCCTGTGGCTACTCGCCTTTCTTTAGCTACTGGGCACTAACGTGTTCAGAGCCAGCAATCGGTGTAATTGCAGGATTTCAGGGAAAGAGGCAGCTGCAAGTCATGAACTGCTAATGAGTGGGTGTAACTGGAAGGAGTGGCAGAGTCCAGCGAGAGCCACTTGGGGCTGACAGGAAGACAGCCAGTTGGACTTGAGAGCCTCTGTGTCATAGCGAGGGCATCAGCTTCTCAGCTTCATCAAAGCTGAAAAATGTGTCAGAACTGTGCCACATGTTGTAAAGAAGGCAGAGGGAGAGAGAAAGAGAATCCCTGCAGTAACAAAGACCACTGTGCACATCCTGGCACTTGGTAGTGATCATCTTTAATTTGTTACACATGTAGTGCTTGCCTGGCCTCCTTCATTTCCTTCCTTTTTATCCTAGGCTGTGGCTTTTATTCTGTGTGACATCTTGACACACCCGCTGTGTCAGTGCACCCCATATCACTCCAATTACCCTTCTGCTGCTCCTAGCAGAGCATCGTTGTGGTCTGTTCTTACCTGCAGGCATTTCTTGTTCAATAGTCTCTCACGTTCAGAGACCCGGCGCACTGAAGGAATCGTGAAGTCTCCCTGCGGTAGCATTCTGCAGTCATCAGTTCCACTGATTTCACAGTCCAGAGTCTCATCTCCCCAATGGAATCCATCATGACTTGCTAAAGAGGGCTTCAAAATTGCAGTGTTAATAACTGGATATTACCTGATGCATCCTAGAAGGGGTTCTGAAAAGCCCAATGAGGAAATGCTAACTTCCTTCAGTGCTAAAGGAACAATGCAATTAAACTCCCGCACACCCACTTATGGAAATATACTACAGCATTCTACATCTTACCACTATGTTACATCATTGTTTACTGTAGTAGTTTTGAAAGGGGGCTCCCCAAATCGCCAGTTCAAATTACAGGGATGATCTGTAAGTAGCTACAATACTTGGATGTACTGTATATAACTGAAAACACACAGGCATATAGTATTTATGCAGAACAGTGCTCAGGAAATTACATGCACTATTCTCACTCACAACATCAGAAATTCTATGGGCCGCTGTGCATCTGGGGTTAACGTTTATAGAGATAAGTGAAAGATACCTGCTGCTGTTAGTTAATGGTTTGGGTATTTCCCCAGCTTGCTCTAGAAATATACACTGGAAAATATATTGAGTCAGATCTCAGCACTTTTCAGGATTTGCTCCATTGTAATATAAATCCTTGAAAGGCTGTTGGAAAGGAAATATACATCATCAAATGTCAAGCAGTTGACAAATGTGTCAAGCTGGCAGCTGGAGAGTTTGATAAGCCATGCAGAGGGCTTGTGTGAGACATACATGTTAGTGCCTGTAATATATTATGTAAGGATCTTATGTTAGCATCTGTGCCTGTATTTTTAGGGGTTTTTTTTAAACATGCCAGGGATTGTTGAGATTCATGACCTGAAATATATTTTCCCTCTGATTTCACATTTTCAATTTGATTTACACAAATGCGCACAACAAGGCTCATTCTAGATCGGTGTAAGCATTGTCAGGTATTAGAAGACACTCCAGCATGTTTATAATAGGTACGGCTAGTGCAGCAGCATCCCAATGCAGCGTGTTTTTAAAGTCGTATCTACTAAAGCTGAAATAAACTTCTACCCTAAAAGGGTTTTCTTCATAAACTATCATAGAGGTTTGGAAAGTAAAATAGAGGGTAATAGATGTTCATAGCTGTGAATATGGGGCTGTAGGTGAAGGGGATTAGGAGCGTTCAGGGTCTTAGTATTGGTATATAAAGCCCTTCATAATCTGGGCCTTAAATACTTTAGTGACCGTGTCTCACCTTGTGCACTCAGCTGCTCATGGTGGAGACCCCTCGCCCTTAGGTTCAGTCAGTAACAGCTGGAACAGGACTCAGTCAGAAGTTCTCAGCTGTGGAGCTGCCTCCGGGGGCAAGTCTGCTCCAGTCCTTCACTGGCAGGGCAGGCCGCAGGACCCATTCATCTCCATCAGTTTGTACTTGGTTGGGGCCTTCCCTCCTGTGCTCCCTTTCTTTCTTGCATCAGCTATTCCTGGTTTCTCAGAACATTTATGAGGCAGAGATTGATCCTTTTGTTGCCGGGTGTTTACTGGGTTTGCCCTTGTGCCAGCCTAGTGTGATGAATGCATGGGCCGATTGGCTTTGCTTTTAGGCTATGTTTAATAGTTAGTAGTAGGGGGAGGGAGGGAAGAGAGGTGTGTGGTGGGCCTTAGATGCCTTGTAATTGTCAACTTAGACATTGATTTAAGGGCTTCACTGTGCCTGCAGGCATGGGCTTGTGTTGGAAATTGTGCTGTCTCATCAGGAGCTCTAGGACGCGTTGTGCGGCTCATTTGCGCTCAGGGGGAGTAAGCTTTACTGCAGCCTGTGCGCTTGTGCTTACGGAGCACAGCGGGGAGCAGAGGGAGGAATTGTGTATGCAGAAGGAGGGCTGTGCAGCACATGGGAATGATGTGATGTGCCTTCTTAACTAGAGCCAGGCCTGGCCTTTTCCATAGTCCCTTTATTTTTTTATTTTTTTGGTAAAGCCTTCCTCACTGAAACTAAACCTTAACAAATTGCTGAATGCTCTATCTGTTATGAGACCCTCTCCTTCCCTGGGAGTGGAGTTGTAGGGGACCGGCCACTTTCACTTTTCATACATTATACCCAACAACTGACAACTTTTTCAAATTCGGTTAAGCAAATATGGCAAATCATGCCATTTTTGCAGCAGGAACGGTATTCTACCTACAAACTTCCCTTCCTTTTTGTAGCAAACTGAGGCAGGGTATGGAATTCAGGCAAAACTACAATGGTTAATTTCTCTTGAAACAATCAAAAAACTCAGTGGTTTTTCTACCCAGCTCTCCTATTACTTCATTTTCTCTCTTAGGAAAGATGACAGAACAGGTTTCCCTTCCCCAAGGTGTCCAGTGAGGAGCGAAGTGCCCAGCAATGGTACAACTGAACAAAAGAGATCTTTTTGCAGCCTAAGGGTATGCTTACACTGCCATCCAAGGTGTGATTGTAGCGTATGGTGAGATACCCTAAAGGCAGCTTTAATGTAACGAGTGGGGTTACAAATAACAGCAAAGCCACGGCAACACAAGCCTCAGTTCGGCCATATGACCCTGCCCAGGAGCCGGGCTATTTAAGTGGTTAGCCCACACTAGCATCTATGCTGCCCTGACTTCACTGCAATTGTTATCTGCAGTAGCTAAATTAAAGCTAGCTCAGGTGTGCCTACATGTGCTGCAATCAAGAGCAGAGGTGACAAGTATCTGGATGGCGGGGGAGGGGGGCACAAATGAAAGATTCTGTGGAGGCATGTGACTGCCCCATGTGTTGCCTCTGGCTCCACTCCCTGAAACTAGATATGTGTGTAGACAACATAGACTAGTTTCAGAGTAGCCGCCATGTTAGTCTGTATCCGCAAAAAGAAAAGGCCTCCTTCTCCTCCTGCTCTCTGTCCTGTGGCTGCCCAGCCCCTTGCAGAACTTGCAGGCATCCCTCCCTGCCTCAACTCTCCTCAATCAATTTAGCATGTGTTCAAAACAAACCCAACAAAAGGGGCAACACAGTGGGGATACGCAGTCCCCCTGTGTGCCATCAAGGCGGGTTGTGCTGGGGGGGATGGTGCTCAGGACTGGATCGCCTCCATTAACAAGAAGTTGGAGAATTATCCATCACTTTTTGTTGAAGGGGGGAATATGACACCCCCAATCGCCTTCTCCTTGATGGCACATTGGAAGCTACTGCTGCATCAGTGCACCCCCAGCAGTAGCAAGCCGGGGGTGCACTGAAGCAGGAGCAGCGACAGGATCCTCCCCCTTTTCGCACTCTCCCTCCCCCACAACCTGCTCCCCTCACGTACCCCCAGAGCTCTCAGGCTGGATGGGGCTCCACTGGAGCTGCTTGGCGCTGAGCACATCGCAGCTCCTCTTTCCGATCTCAAAGATGCCCTCCAACCACCTCAGTGGGCAGTCTGTAAAGCAAGCAGCAGGAAGCACTGGGACTCCAGAAGCAGGGAAGGAGTAGCAGTCCCATGTAGGGCCGGGGAAAAAGGAGCAGGATGGGAACTCGGCTGTAGCCAATCACCCTGATGATTCCTCCCTCCCCATGCTGTATGGATACATGGTGGTGAGTGCTGCCACCAGGGGGAGCCACTGCCTCCTCACTTCTGGACATCTGGGTGAGAGGTGGCCTGAGAAATCTGGGGGGACACCGGTGACACCGTGTGCCTCCTCTCCCATGCTTCGAATCTGCCTCTGAGTGCAGTCTAGACATACCCTTAGTCAGCAGAAAATAAGAAATATGCTCACCCCATCCAGCTGTCTATCCTCTGATTCTTTGCTATAGGATCTTTTCAGATCCCTAGTTAACATATGCTTGGGTCTTATCCTGACACCTAGCTCATTTCGTGGATGGAATGTTTGGTGTTTTGTTTTCCCCACACAAAGAACAACCATATGCTTCCAGGCTAATGGATTTCTAATTTAGATTAAGGGAAAGCAACTAAACAAGAAAGAACGAAAGCAAAGTTTCTATTCGAGAACTCTCCTGTGTAACAGCCTGCCTGGGAACTGAACATGGCAACTGCCCCTGAGAGCTGTCAGGGTGTGGTATACAGAAAACAAAATCATAAGTTGCACAGAGCTGCATACACCAGAGAAATTTGCTCACTGTGCTAAGTAACTGAGCTTACCCAACCCACCCCCTTAGACTGGAGCAGGGACTGTCGCCTCTGGGTCCAGTTCTGTGCTGTGCCCCCTGGAGCTGTCACATAGAAGGTGCCCCTTTCAGATTCTGGGCTGCTGAAGAGCCCTTAAATAGTCCTAGCTGCCTTCCTCAGCCTGTCTATGAGCTGTGACACAGTCACGGATCCTCCGAACAGCATGCTTATTGCAGCCCCAGGAATTCTCCCCAGCTCCTGCATGGCCCTGTGCTTCACCTAAGCGGCATAGAGGGCCTGCAGCTATGACCACAATCTGTGCCTAGATCTCATGTCGAGTACAACACTGGTTTTCTCAACAATTAACCAGCAAGCAAACTACTGGAATTGTTTCCCCTAACCTGTGTTTATGATAGATACATGACATATATAATCTATTTACTGCAACTTCTCAGTGCACCTCACTGAGAGCCATGGGCTGTAATACAAGCAATAGGCCCAAGCCTATGAAATGCTGAGAACTACAACATACCACCTGAGGACTCTGAACTCCCTGTTACTTCATTGGCAACTTGCAGGATTGGTCCCAGGCTGGCTGAGGTGTTATCTGAATTCAAGCACGCGATTAAACAGTTGGTCCTAGATACTGTAGATACAGACAGATTAGTTTATACATGAGTGTTTTGTAATCCCAGACACAAACTGAGATAAACTAAGCACAGATTAACCAGGTCTGGCTGCCCTTAACTGTCCTGCTTTCTGTTTATTTTTGGTAGGCTGGTGAAAGGTGACAGTAGCCACCCTAGTGTTGAATCTGACACTCTCACATCAGACTTTGTTGGGTTTCTTTTTTCCGATCCTTCCCCCTGTTACAGCATTTGGGCCTGAAGCCACTCCCCAGTACCTAGCCAAAGTACCTGGGCTTTGGGGAAGCTCACTGAGGGAGAGGGATAAGAAGACTCCACTTCATGGAGGCTATTTTAGGAAGGTGGTCAACTCCCACAATTATATTATGAGTCTCACAATAGTTAGTATTTTACTTAAGGCCCCAGCTGGTGGAGTCAGGTGATTATGTGAGAATCTCTGCTTTTATTTACAGTAAAATACAAGTTTCTTGCCCTCATGGTTGCAGAGAAAATAATGAAAAATGTGAAATCTAAAGTCCTGAAGGCAAATAAAAAGAATCCAAAACATGTTATTTTTCTATATCTTATGAATATTAAGCCAGTCTCATAATTTTCTGGAGGGCTGGATCATAATTTTTGAATGCTTAGAGCTGACAATATTGTTTCAGCTTCACAGCTGGAATTAAGACTCAGAAGCATTTGTGGGATTTGAAGCTCCACTATAATAAGTGGAGAATTTAAAAAATCCAATTCCCTGGCCTCTGTTTATGTTTTTTCTTTAATATTTGTATCTCTCTCAGCTTGGACAATGTAACTGAAATCAATTTCATTTTCTGGTTCTCCTTGCTACAATGTCTGGGCTTAAGACAGTTACAGGGGCATGGTTTTGTTTAAGCAAAATTTATCATTGAAGTTTTTGGGAGGGCAGGGGCAGCGGGTAAAGTTGAGGAAACATTTCCACTGGTCTAAGATTTTATACAAGCTTGTTTTCCAAAATTTAAAGCTTGGCCAAAATTTGTCAGGATGCTTTTAAGTAAAACAGACAAACAAGGGGAGGGAGCAGGCTTTCTGATTGTTCCATTAAAAAAAAAATCTAAGTTTCTGCCTTTTGATCACTTTTTGGGTTGTTTTAAACTAGCTACAGCACTGCAAAGTTGATTCACGTTACTACCTACAGATATCTTTTTATGACCTTTATTCTATTGTAGCATGTTTTTCTTTTTGACTGAGATAAATATATCCTCAAAAATTCACGAGTACGTGCATATATGTGTGTCTATGGCAGGAAAAAGTATACTGTGAGATGAAATTGGCTAATACATTTGCTTTTAGCAGGTGAGTTTCTGTATAAATTGTCCACTCAAATGTAGAATCATAGAATCATAGGACTGGAAGGGACCTCAAGAGGTCATCTAGTCTAGTCCCCTGCATTCATGGCAGAACTAAGTATTATCTAGACCATCCCTGACAGGTGTTTGTCTAACCTGCTCTTAAAAATCTCCAATGATGGAGATTCCACAACCTCCTTAGGCAATTTATTCCAGTGCTTAACCACCCTGACAGTTAGAAA
Organism: Dermochelys coriacea; assembly: GCF_009764565.3. NCBI lineage: Eukaryota > Metazoa > Chordata > Testudines > Dermochelyidae > Dermochelys > Dermochelys coriacea. Next base: position 152,699,411 of record NC_050068.2, read on the forward strand.
GTTTTTCCTAATGTCCAACATAAACCTCCCTTGCTGCAATTTAAGCCCATTGCTTCTTGTCCTATCCTCAGAGGTCAAGAAGAACAATTTTTCTCCCTCCTCCCTATAACAACCTTTTATGTAGTTGAAAACTATCATCATGTCCCCTCTCAGACTTCTCTTTTCCAGACTAAACAAACCCAATTTTTTCAATCGTCCCTCAGAGATCATGTTTTCTAGACCTTTTATCATTTTTGTTGCTCTTCTCTGGACTTTCTCCAGTTTGTCCACATCATTCCTGAAATGTGGCACCCAGAACTGGACACAATACTCCAGTTGAGGCCTAATCAGCACAAAGTAGAGTGTAAGAATTCCTTCTCGTGTCTTGCTTACAACACTCCTGTTAATACATCCCAGAATGATGTTCACTTTTTTTGCAACAGCGTTACACTGTTGACTCATATTTAGCTTGTGATCCACTCTGACCTCCAAATCCCTTTCTTCAGTACTCCTTCCTAGGCAGTCATTTCCCATTTTGTATGTGTGCAACTGATTGTTCCTTCCTAAGTGGAGTATTTTGCATTTGTTCTTATTGAATTTTATCCTATTTACTTCAGACCATTTCTCCTGTTTGTCCAGATCATTTTGAATTTTAATCCTATCCTCCAAAGCACCTGCAACCCCTCCCAGCTAGGTATCATCTGTAAACTTTATAAGTGTGCTCTCTATGCTGAAGATATTGAACAGAACCGGACCCAGAACTGATCCCTGTGGGACCCCACTCGTTATGCCCTTCCAGCATGATTGTGAACCACTAATAACTACTCTCTGGGAATGAAAAGGAGTACTTGTGGCACCTTAGAGACTAACAGATTTATTTGAGCATAAGCTTTTGTGAGCTACAGCTCACTTCATTGGATGCATTCAGTGGAAATTCTGGGAATGGTTTTCCAACCAGTTTTGCACCCACATTATAGTATCTCACGCTAGACTGAATTTCCCTAGTTTGTTTATGAGCAGCATCATAGGGTCAGACTCCACAAGTAGATCCACTATTTTAAGTTGGACCATTCATAGACTAAGGTGTGACAAAGCGGGAATTTTCTGTAATATTTTTATTAATCCTAGGTGTGTCTCAGTTTCCCTCTGTACTTTGCAGTGCTACCCAGTGGGTCCAAAAGGGTTAACACTGCTCCTGGAACTGCACAGGAGACATAGGGTGGAGGGGTGTCACCTATTAGTCTGAGTGAAATGACTGGATCATTATGGAACTCATTGAAACTGATCCAGCACAGCAGGGGATCTAGAAAGATAAGGACCACTCGCCACCTAACTGAATGCATCTGGAGAACAAAGTGGGGAAAGGTGTCAGGCAGCTGGACTATGGGCTGCCCTATGGAGGCACTTAGCTTTTCTCACCAGGGACTAAGGACAAAGGGAGGGAGCCAGAGCCAGAAACGGAGTCCACACAGCTTGGCTGGCTCATTGCACTGCCTGATCTAGCATGAACTGTGGTTTAATTTTTGCCTTTCTTTGCTGACCTAACGACTTTAAGAAGTTGTAGGCCAGGTGACTAATAAATTGTCACTTTATTTTGAAAAGGTGGCCTGCTGTCGCTGCAAATACTCCCTGAGAGCATTACACCCAGAAGGAGTAAAGTACAAGCCTCCTGCAGGAGACAGTTGCAACTGGATTTGCTGCAGGGAGTGACAGAGAAAGAGAGAGAGAGAGAAAGAGACTTGGATTGGTGGTGCCTGAATGACCAGACTTGGAGGCCATGGGCCTGCCCCTGTGGAATTATGTGGGCCCTTGAGTTTGGCACACTTAAGCGGTCACTCCCCTGGGACTGGTTACAGGCTGGGGCATAGACAAGACTCTGCGGATCCATGACAGTAAGGTACTACTCAATGTGAGTAAGGATATGATCTAGTTACCACTATGGACCCAATTCTGCTCAATTTATGCTGGAGTAACACTTATTCCACAAGTAGTCTGTTTATTTTAAAGGGACTATACTCCTAGTAAGGTACCACTCAGCATGAGTAAAGTGGGGGTAGAATTAGTGACTATGTTTCAGGGTATCTATGGTATACAATATTATCTTATGGCTAGTCAGGCACTATCCATTCATATCACATTGAACATAAAAGACCCCTCTCTTGCTTCACTGCTGTCACTTTATGATATTGCCAGTCTGCAAGATTCTTTTAATTGCATCATTTTAAAATGATCATTTCAAAATACAGGCGAGGTAACTGTGCGTCGACAGCATGCATCAATGAACAGTGGCGTGTCAATTGGACATGCTGAAAACTTCTGGATAACTTAAAAACATGTGGATGAATTGACGATGTTGGGCTTTTTACGCAGAGGCCATCCAGTTATGGGGTTGCAAATCACTGACCAAATGACCTTTCTCCCATTTGTTGCCATTCCACACTTTTTCAGTACCAGGAAATGCTGTCTGTGGAACATAGTATAAACATCCCTGATATAATGAAGTGAACATGTAAAAGGATACAAATCTTGTTAAGCTGAAATTTGCAACATATTTTATTTACTCACAGAAATTAAGGGCTTGAGTTAATAACAAACTTCCTCCGCAGCTGTCAGTCTTTAAAAGCTCCTTGGACCCCCCATGTATTGCAGTTTATAGAGTCTAACCCTAATTCCTAGCAGAAATGGAATTGTAGCCCACACACTTCCTGGGGGTGGTGTTCTGTCCCATCTAGTGGCACCGAGACCACTTCGAGAGAGAGAGAGTGATGACTTTGTTCTATAGTCTTAACTCACAGCCAGTTGGCTTTTAGCTCATGCAGTGGAGGCTCATGTGCTAAACTCCTGAGGTCCCCAGTTCAATCCCGCCTGCTGACGACTGGGGTCTGTCAGTGTTACAGAACCATTTCCTTTCTCCATCAGTAGTAAAATGCACCTCTGCTCAAATCTGTATGAGACAGATTTATTTTGGGGCCCATTATGCTACTGATCCAAAATGTTTGTCCTGGGAAAATGCTTATTTTTCTCTTTATATGGGCCAAATGTTCTTTACAAGGAAAAAAAACCTTATGCGAAGGGAAAGTGCTCAGGAACCTCCATGAGACTGAACATGCTGAGATTCCAAAACTGTTCTCTCAGAGGAAGGGGCCTGGACATGACCTAAAAACCTCACAGATCTACTACTTCTGCGGGAACCCTGCGGATCCCAGAACCTTTGCAAATGTGGCCATTCCATTCCCACTGCTACCCACTTACTTGCTTGCTATGCCTGTACCATCCCTCCCAAACACCAGGCTCCAGGAAAGTAGGAGGTGCAGGAGAGTTAATCCTGCCTCAGTCAGCGTTAATTCTGGTGCTCTCAAGCGGAAATCTGCTCCAGCCCCAAGGGACCACATCACCTAGAACAGCCGCTCCTCAGCTCTGCTCCCAAGTTTCCCAGTCATGGGTGTGGCAAGGGCTGTAGGTGGGTTGCCTGAGACGGTGAGCACATAATGGAGCCGCCATTCAGCTCTCTTCCATTACTTTAGCCTACAGAAGTGTAAACTTTCCACTTATCTGCCCCCTTCATTGTGTGTAATGGCATGAGGCATAAGGTAGGTGATCGGGAGCAAATTCCAATCAGTTTTTCACTTGGGTGCTTATCTTTCCTTTGTGTAAACTACACAGTGGGATTAAACTGTTCATTCAAAAGTTGCAAAGGCAACTTTAAAATGAACGAAGAGGTCTTTTGGTCTCCTAAAGCTGATCCCAGGTAAGTGTTTTTTTCAGATGGTAGAATAGTAATAGGGAGCAAATTAACCCAAACTTCCCCTTTTAGCTTCTTCATAATACTTACACAGGATTTTCTGTACATAGTTATCAGACCACTTCACAAAGATGGGTAAGGACTGTATCCCTGGTCCATACTTGGGAAAACTGAGGCACGGAGCAAGGAAGTAACTTGCCCAAGGTCACCTAGCAAGTCTGTGGGAGGGTTAGGATTAGAATGCAGGTCTTCTGATTTACAGGCTTTCCCCTATCTCTTGGCCCACTCTACCACCCTTTTGAAGCTCCAGCACCACAAATGCGGAGACACGCAGATCATAAGCACTTTTTGGAGCTAAAGCACAATAGCATCCTACAGATCACCAGTTAAATGTTTCAGTCTATGGGAAAGCTCACTTAAGCCACTTTTTGGAGCTAAACTTATTTAGACCTGACAGTGGAATTTAACCCTCTGCTTTTTAATCTCAATTTTCGGTCTCTGCATTCAATGAAAACCACGTCCATATATTTTCATGAAATGATATATATTAGATTTCAGTTACACTGCTACAATTGCAGAACTATTTGCTTAAAAGGGACCTGCACAATTGGGCATGACAACATCATGCAGTAATTCCCTGGTTTCACAGCCAATCCTAGAATTTGTTCAGACCCCTGGCTGTGGAATGCCTTCGATTAATGACAGTGGGGTTCCAGCCTGAGAGCAGACAGATTTTACAGTTCCAAAAAGAACACATTTGAAAGTAATATTGTACTGGCGTAGATTATAACCTTTGCACTTTGCCACACCGTCTTTTTGCAATTTGTTTTCAGTATATAGAAACAGCTGCAAATATTCCTCTCTTTTTTCACTGGCAGCAAAAAACGCACTTGGTAATAGTCATTGTGTCGCTGGACAAACACCACATTTGTGTTTTCACTGCTGTGACATGCTAGCTGGAAAAGCTTGTGCTAATCAGTTTTCTACCATCAAATCAGTCTCTGCCACATACAATCAAGGAAATTAAGGAATCTCGGTGTTTTTGCAATATTGCTTAGTTAGCCATGAAATATGGCTGTTTCTGTGAGAAATAGTTTATTTCTCCCTCACTCAGATAAAGCAAGTTGGGTTAATGATGAAACATTGCTGCATGATGAAGCCAAGCTAAAGGCAGCATTCTGATGAAAGAAGACAAATGGCGGTATCCCACCAGAAGGGATGCATAAACAGATCTGTATATATGGGATCTGTAACACTAGTCTGGTTGAACTGTTGGTGGGAGAATTATTTCCTCCTATCTCATTCCAAACACACTATTAATAAAATACCTAGGCTTCCAAATTTATCCAAGAAATTAAATTATTTGAAACTTGTCTGGATGTTTTCTAGTTTACTTTTTTTTAATGTAGGATAGATAATTTGTGTCTTGCAGGGAAATATAGTTACCTGAAACTAGGCTGACCTAAGCACTATAAAAAGAAAAGGAGTATTTGTGGCACCTTAGAGACTAACAAATTTATTAGAGCATAAGTTTTCATGAGCTACAGCTCACTTCATCGGATGCATTTGGTGGAAAAAACAGAGGAGAGATTTTTATCATAAATTTATATTATAAATCTCTCCTCTGTTTTTTCCACCAAATGCATCCGATGAAGTGAGCTGTAGCTCACGAAAGCTTATGCTCTAATAAATTTGTTAGTCTCTAAGGTGCCACAAGTACTCCTTTTCTTTTTGCGAATACAGACTAACACGGCTGCTACTCTGAAAACTAAGCACTATAGAATATACTACACTGGGCAGGAAATAGACAAAGGGTAAAATTTCCAAAGGCGCTTAAGTCCCATATTTAGAAGTGACTTAGGCACTTAGGCCCAGCTCCTTAAAGGTATTTAGGCACCTAACTCCCATGGAAGTTAGGCACCTCAGGATTGGGGCCTAAGTGTTATAGAAAGTCAGTGGGGACTTTGGCTTTAACGTGGCTTGTGTGGTTGCGGCAGAGCTCTCCCAGAGCTCATAAAAACCCACCTCCACAAGGGGAATAGCTACCAGCACTGGAAGCATGGCTCCCAGTTGCATTTTTTTTCAACTGGAATTTCTAGCTGTAGTTGTTGCCATGTTCAAGTTTGAAAAGATGGGGGTGAAAATGAGGAAGGAATTTGGCCCCTTACGGTAAATTCACCGCCTCCACCCAAAAAAAAAAAAAAAAAGAAAGAAAGAAAGAAATCATCTGGAGTTTTGATTAGCAGCTTTTTGGCTGAACTGAGCACTGCACCTTCTACTGGATGGATTTTCTTGGTACCATGTGATGTGGTTGAAGGAATCAAAGGACCCAAGAGAGGGGTGCGGTAATATACTTGGATAACCATAGAACATTCAGTATTGCTGCTCCAAAATTTAAAATTCTGATGATGCACAGGGGCTGGGAAAGAATATTTTTGTCAATGGTTTGCGAATAAAATGTTTAGCCAACCATAGGCTGGGCTTTGTGTGACCCTGTTCCTGGCACTGAAGCACATAAATCACTTTTATGTAACAATCCTCTGATATGAGCTGCAGACAGGGATTTGTGCTCTCTTTGAAGTAAATTGCATCCTAGTGCACTATAGCATGAAAGTTACGATTTACCATTCCTGGGACACTGAAGACCTGCTGGAAGCTAAACTAATTAGCACAAAGCTCTATTTTCTTGCCTTCCACTGCGAGAACTGACTTAACAGATCTTCTGATCCTTTCTCACCCTTTCATATTAGGAAGGATAAGTGGTCATATTTGCATCTGGCTAGAGATGAACAAACACATCGGCTAGCAAGCAAAGCGCTTTAAAGGGATGACATGGTAAAGTGAAATGAAAAGATAGCCTTAGAAGATAGAAAGAAGTCCATTGGGTGACTTGTTCTTCCCCCATATTTGGCAGCACTAACGGTTTTTAAACACTCATTCACAAGACTGGAATATTCAGAGGAGCACATTTTTCCCCCCTTTTCCACCACCTCCATCCCCAGTGAACAATGGAGAGCTAGAATTGGGGTATCCTTTATGTCACAGTATATCTATCCACTGTTTATCTTCACACTTCGGAATGCTGCCATTTAGCACAGCTTTGGCATTCAGTGATGCTTCATCATTAGCAGAAGTTGCTAGATCTGTCTGAGGAAGAAATGAACCGTGCCTCAAAGAAATACGCATGTTTCACAGCCAACTGAGTCAATATTTTGAAAATTCTGCAATTTCCATGGTTCTATAAAGAAAAGCCAGATCAGAAACAAAAGGGCTCACTAACTCCCTGTAAGGATCTACAGGACTAGAACACAGCTCAGAGCCTGGGACAGTTGCTGTTCCCACACTGTAATCAGCAGGCCATGCAAAGCTCTGTCCAAGGAGGACTAATGTGGAGATTAGGTGCTGTAGGAAGTACTGCCCAAAGGGTCCAAAGTGACAGCACCCTGCAACCTTCTGGTTGGTGCATGCTTACTATTTAACTCTGGTTGTCTGGGTAGACTTTATAGACTTTAGGTGTGCTGTGACTGCAGGCCTCACCTCACTTTCTGATTTTCAGGATCTGATCCCAGCCTGACTCTTGTCCCCTGAGTCCAGCCTGGTACAATCTGTGGTCTCTAACTCCAGCTTGACTTTGACTCTTGCCTATTGATCCCACCTCTCACAATTACTCTGATCCCTGCTCACTGATTACCTCCTTGTGGCCGACCTTGACTTGAGGACACTGGCCCCGCTGTAACTGCTAGGCCAGACTGCCTATGCCCTGGTCCCTTACATTCCCACACAACTCCACTGACATCAGTGATTAGAACAAGGACCAGTAAAGAACTCAAGGGTGTGTGGCTGCCACTCTGAAACCTTGAAGTTATGTTGCTTACAGATAACTATGTACTTAAGATTTGCTGAAGGGGATGGGCTTGAGCAAGTCTTAGTGCTTTGCTGAATCATGCCATACGTGCAGAATTTGCTCTAATGGCCTAAATTTGTGCAGCATCTTCCACTTCAAAGGACTCCAAAGTGCTTGACAAACTACTCTAGGGTAGCTTCGTGCAGCACCATTGAAATGTAGCCATTTGTGGAGTGGCAAAGGAACAGCCAGGCAGATAACTGGCACACAGCACTTTGTATCCAAAGGCAATATCCTACACTTATGAAAAGTGTCATGGGATATTGAGCTGACCCTGCTGAGTTTTGATGTGATAGATTCTCCAGTAAGCGTGCTGAGTGCCCAGACATCATCAATAGGATTTAGCATAAACTCAGTCTCATGGGCCACACTATGCCTGGCCATTGGGGGGGGGGGGGCGGGTCAAGAAGCTTGCCTTCGTTATGCCTTTATGCCGTGGCTGTGCATAGTTGTATTCCCTCCTCAAAGGCAGTCATATTCCTTCCTTTGCTTGCCTCAAAGGGGATGAGGTGGTCCATGACCCTGTCCCCCCTCCACACTTGGCTGTGAAGCATATGCTGTGCACCTTGAGTGGTACAGCAATGGATGCTCTCAGTTCATGCATCTAAATGATCCAGAAGGGACTGTGCTTCTCTGAGGCACAATCCTTCCTGCAGGTCCACTGCGGCGGGAGGGAAGCCAACAGAAGGTTAATCAGGGCAAGCTGAGTGTTCAGTGTGTGTGTGTGTGTGGCAGTTGGCTTTATATTCACAAATGAGGATGAACTCAGAAAGAGCCACGCCAGTACTATGCCAGCTTCACAGCCAAGCAATCACAGTCACCTACTGTATAACTCTTCAGATTCTCCTTCTCACACTAAGCCCGCGATAGTGACTTGGCTTGTGTTTTCCCTCACTGAGCCAAGCCAAACACCTGGCACGGAACCTCTACAGCACCATCAAACATTCCAGCATCAACAACCAGGTGTGGAAGAGAGGTGATACAGGAATAAAACACTGGGCTCAATTCTCCTTGTGGTTACACCAGTTTTACACCTATGTAACTTCGTCGATGTTCAGTGGAGTTACTCCTGATGTACAGTGGGAATCAGGTCCATTGTCCTTGTTGGCTGAGACTCAGACAGCATTCACAGTGTTTCATTTTGTTCTGTTGACGAGAGCATTTTGGAAATTTGCCTTATCTAGAGTACAGAATCCTTTGCTTATTAGACATTGGTGAGGTCTCATCTGGAGTACTGTGTCCAGTTTTGGGCCCCACACTACAAGAAGGATGTGGAAAAATTGGAAAGCGTCCAGTGGAGGGCAACAAAAATGATTAGGGGACTGGAACACATGACTTATGAAGAGAGGCTGAGGGAACTGGGATTGTTTAGTCTGCAGAAGAGAAAAATGAGGGGGGATTTGATAGTTGCTTTCAACTACCTGAAAGGGAGTTCCAAAGAGGATGGATCTAGACTGTTCTCACTGGTAGCAGTTGACAGAACAAGGAGTAATGGTCTCAAGTTGCACTGGAGGAGGTTTAGGTTGGATATTAGGAAAAACTTTTTCACTAGGAGGGTGGTGAAGCACTGGAATGCGTTACCTAGGGAGGTGGTGGAATCTCCTTCCTTTGAGGTTTTTAAGGTCAGGCTTGACAAAGCCCTTGCTGGGATGATTTAGTTGGGGATTGGTCCTGCTTTGAGCAGGGGGTTGGACTAGATGACCTCCTGAGGTCCCGTCTAACCCTGATATTCTATTATTCTATGAGTCTATGACTCAACTTCCTTACCAAAGATATTGCACTGGTCTCACTGCCATTAACACACAGCTGACCCACACCAGACCTAGATCATCAGGTGACTACACAGCGTAATGTATCAAATGCCTCTGTGCATTCAAAGTGCGGAGCTGGATTGCTCTGCGCTTGGAAGCATTTTCTATCCTTCTAACACTTAATGTGCAAACAGACACACTTCTTGACGAAGGATTTTGGATGTTGGGACACTGCACAAGAAACAGAAAAATCACCCATCGGATGCAGAAAAAAGACAGCCCCTTATGTGCTAGTTAAACTCCCTTTTTCATTTGCATTTCCACCTTAGCAACTGCTTTCATCATCAGTGCACAGGATTACAACATTATCACACATTAGGAAGCAGGCTAAGCCTTACTTGTGTGTGTATGGGGGGGATGCTGGGGCTAAGCATTGTTACTACAAGATTTAGGAATTAGAGACCGATGTGCCCGGCAAAGCTAAATGAACCAAATACCGTGATTATGCAGACAAGATTCAGCATAATAAGGAGGTCATATCACAAATGATATCCTGGAGTGTGCTGCTGGCTAGAGCTCATGAGGTGACACAGTAACATAGATACCAAGGCAAGCATTTGACTGGAAGCATTAATACTGTAAAAGGGTGAACAGCAAAGGTTTTGCTGAGAATTAACATTGTGCTTGCACAATCTCCATAGAGGACGAAAAGGGTAGAACTATTGTTTAAGCGTGTAATTAGAGCTGTATATTCACTGAGATAGTAACAAGCTGTGTCAGATGCTGAGGAATCAGAGCTGCAGGTCTCCTGCTTTCTGGGTTGGTAACTGAATGACAAGTATCTCAGCTATTGGAAAAGACATTCGGTTCTAAGTCTCTGTCCCGGTAACTTTTTTCTTTATTTGATTATATTTAAATCCTTTTTGCATGTATCTTTTTCACACATGGTCTCCTTCCAAGGTCATCTTTTGTGTAAAGTTTCCACAGAATTGGTTGAGCCATTTTTTCATTGTGGCAGCAGGAAAAAGATGGAAACCTACCAAGTCCCCAGGGGAGTATGGGAAAAGACCTACCACTCCCACAATCCACATGGGACTACGGGAAGCAGAGGCATGATCTCGAGGCACTCTGTCAGGAGGCCCAGCACAGTGTAGACCCAAATATGAATATACAGATGTGTGAAGAACCAAAATCTGGATAGGCTGGGAAATTGCCCATGCACATCTGTACACCCCACCCTACACACCTTCCCAATGTGGTGCTACCTCATACTGCAGCCACAATCTCATACTCTTCATCTTCTGGGAGTGCAGCTGTTCAGTGATGCAGGTCCTCTTTTCTATGGGTTGATGCATCCACAAAGTAGGTCAGCGTCCCAGGAATGAGAGGCCAGAATATTCCTCCTTTGCAATGCTACTCTCTCCCTTTGGGCATCTCAATTTTCCCTCCCTCTCACACATATTAAGGAACCCTCACTCTGTTTTCAAATAGAAATTAAGAAGACCTTTCCTCTTAACAAGCTAGCTAAGAGCTCCTGATCAGACTTCTAACTTTGCTCCTGGGTTCCTATCGCAGGCTCCTAATTAACCACCTTGTATGCAACAATAAAGAAAATAATCCTTAGCGAAGGGAAACAGCCGCCCTCAATCAGCATCTTCTTCCATGAAAAATATATGAGAAAGACATCAGTGGCAACACTTTTGCTATAAAGTAGGACAGCAGAGACTTTCCCTTTCCCACTTGTTTGAAATATGCCCTGGCTACATTAGGCAGGAGTTTTGTAAGAAAACCTTGGACCCGTTCTTATCTTACTTTCCACTGCAGTTAAACTTGTGGTGTTCCTCCTGGTTTTCACACCAGCGCTAGTGAGCCCAGAATCAGGCCTTTTGCACTCTGAATTTCTAAAATATCTGCATCTTCCTCCATGGTGGGGGGTGGGGGAGGAGAAAGAATACAAACTTAACATTCTCAAGTCATCACACACATTAACCCAGCAAACAGCTGATTTGATTATCTGATTGAATGCTGACCATGGCACTCAGTTCCTCGAGGCAGGCTTGTTAGTTTAAAGTGCTGCACACGTGAGTTTTTGTTTGTTTGTTTGTTTTGTTTGTTTGTTTGTTTAAATGCCACATTTTCTTATGATTCTGAATAAACATGGAGCAAGCAAAAATGCATTATTCTCATTCTTTCTTTTTAAAAAAAATTTCTGATGAATAAACCAACATAGTTAGAAAGGGCAGGGCAGAATACAAAATTGTCTTGCACTGTCGCTATTATTCCTCTTTTTCACTATCCTGTACATCATCATTTGAAAATATGTATATTAGCAGTGTTGGCACCTCTTGCAATTTTATTGTCTTATGATATTTGGTGGTTTTCTTAAAGCCCCAACTCCTGGAGAGTCCTATGATAATCAGAGAATCTCAGGTTTCATTTGTGAAAAAAAAAAAACCCAGACAAACACAAAATAAGCAAGTTCCTAGCTCTCCTGGTTGCAAGAAAACTTTGAAAGTGTGAACCATACGGGTTCACAAAACAGAAAGCAAGAAAGAGAGCCCCAAATGTAGTATTTTTTATAAATCTCATGGTTACGGTGGCTGATTCACAATTGTTGAATGCTTGGGCTTAGTGAGACTATATTAAGTTTAAAAAGAGAGGTTTATTGATTACACTACAAAAGGAAGAAAAAAAGCAACTGACTTGTAAATGTACAACTGACTTGTATATTGCATATTTAATAGTACCTGCTACATCAGCCCATCTGTAGTGGAGGATGTACCCCAGTTCTATCCATTGATCATCAGCCACCAATGCAACCACACTGACGCAAGCCCCTTGTGCAGACAAGGAAAACCATGACTTGCTCCAGTGCAGCTATGCCATTGGCAGGGCATCATTTTCCAGAATCAGATCACATTCCCAGTGGAGACAAAGCCTTCATTTCTTTACACAACAATTTGTGCAGAAATCTATTAGGAATTATTTGTAAGTCAGCAACATTCACTGGTGTCATAAGATGTCATAAGAAACACGAATTCTTAGTTAATGCTGCCAAGTGCCAGATTTAGACACTCTGATTTATTCTATCCACAGATAAAGCAAATGCACTAGGTCCACAGGAACCATATTTTAAAGAAATAGGTCAAATTCATCCCTGCATTGCCCTATATGGAGCTACCCACAGGATACATTCAGCCTCGTGTGTTCAGATGCCAGGTTTCAAAGACCTGAAATGCACAATGGCACGATGTGCTGAATTTACCAGAGACAGGCCCAAAGCAAACCGTCAGATGGCAACACTCCTGTGATTTGAAGCTTTCATAATCCAGATCTAAATCTGGCAGTTCTGTCCCATTGCTAATAGGTATAGTTGGGGCAAAGTAACTTTCCGCAAGTAGGACAGTGGTACCAAAAGCTACTGAAGCAGAGGGGTATATATATTGCAGCTTCTGCCCATGATATCTTTCTACTTTGGAGCTCTCATCTGTGAGCTTCATCTCTGGGCCCACAGCTCCTTCATCACAGCTGTCAGGTTACCAGGTAGACTGTTCCCCCGCTGCATCAGGCAGTTGCTCTGCATAGATCACACCTGCCCCCTGGCAATCAAAGGGGCCCAGTATGTGAGCATGGCAGTGGGGCTGGTAGAGTCACAGACTCCAGCTCCCAACCAATGGGAGAGGTTTGGCTGCTGTCTGGGCGCTGCACTGCCATCCGTGAGCGGGGTTGCTCCTCAGATTACACACGGGGATACATCACTATAGACTCAGGCCAGTCCATGGCGTTCTAGCTGGCTCCATGCTAGGGGGCGACAGTGGGTGAGCACTTGAGCCCAGATTTGGATAATACCATGTAAGCACACATCTTGTACCTAGCACTGTTTGGAAGCAGCATGAGTTTCAGTGCCAACTGGAGTCTGATAGGAGAGCTAGAAATCCAGCAAATATATGCAAGAGTCTAGCTCTTAGCACCCCAGATGAAAGAGAGACTGTATTTAATGAAAGGAAAATTGTGCTGCTGGATCCTACCACTGCCCCAGATTGACTGGAATAATCCTGAATAGGGCTTTTCCCAAAAGAATGGGTAGATTGGCCAATACGGAATAAAATAGCTCTGCCCCAGGACCTCCTTGGTGTGCTGACTTTTAAATAGCTCAGAGCACAGGCAGAAAAATGCAGACCTGGTGAGTCACCATGCAACACCCCCCCCCCACCGCCCCCGCTGCCTTTTTTTTTTTTTAAGTAGGATCACTGATCCATCAGTCAATTACTTGAAGAGCCACTCTAATTTGGCATCCAATTGTTTTCCCAGCTGCTCCTGTGTCTGATCTCTGATATCAGATGTATGAGCAGTATGCCAGTGAAAGAAGAGTGCAGCCACAGAATAAAGGAACCACGAGAGGACTAGGTGGTCTGTCTGAAGAGCACTGCATGCGTTAAAAAAAATCAAAATATTGGCACCGAAATTTCTCAATGTCAAAGGTGATTCCTGGGAAAAAAAATAATTGATGCCTCTCCCTACTGGCAAGGGGGGAAAGATCTTAATGGGAATTACAGCTTCTTACAGTGGAGAAAGTTTCTTCATTCTTCAGCCTATAAAGGACTCCCTCCTTAGGTGCTGATGATAATAACCAACAAATAATTAATATTAGTTAGCACTTACAGGATTGGGGAGGAGGACAGACTTTTTTTTCTACCATAGATTTCAAACTGCTTTGCAAAGGTTGGTGAGTATAATTACCTCCAATTTAATACATTGGAGCGGGGTGGGGGGGGGGAGCTGGGGAATGAAGTGCAGAGAGATTGAAAGTGACTCACCCAGAATCACACAGGCAGGCAGTGGCAGGGCCAGGTGCAGAACTCAGCTTTTCTGGCTTCTCCTCCTGCTGCCTATTCCCAAGACTATACTTCTGCTCCTTTTTTCAGAAAGTCCAAAACGAATGGGTCGTACCATGCCATCAGTGTTTACAAACTCTTCACTGATTTCTGTGTGGAATTCTGATTTTAAAGAAGACTAGCACAATCTTATTGATTAGATAACGTGAAGGACTGAGAAGAGGCCAAACACCTGTGTTTTGGAGGAGCAGGCCAGTGGTGGCTAAAAGTTCATTACTGGAACTATTTTCTAGGGATCAGAATCTGCCACCTTTGCTCATATGGAGCAGGACCTGACACCATTGACTTCCATAGGATTACTCATAGAATAAGGCTACTGGAATCTTAGACTGGTGGATTTTTTTCCTTCAAAGACTGGAATATTTGCCTCCCATTATGATAACCAACTGTTATTTCACTCCCAGTTAGCAGTCATCTTACATTCAGACGTCTAGATTTCATATGCTGTGTGTATTCTGCAAGCTAGATCACATAGGCTGATCATTCGCATGACTTCTTTTTGGATGAATCTATCCAGGTGGCAGTGCTGAAGAAATAGGTTTGGAGTAAGAGACCAGCTTATCGTCCAGAATAGGATGGAGCCGTCTAGCCAGATGGAGAGGGTAGAAAGCATTACTAAGTTGTGGGCCAATTTAGGGTGCAGCGTTGGCTTCACAGGAAGCTACCAGGCTGTCTCTCTGAATCAAAATGCTATCAATAATGCCAGAAGACTCGTGCAATGGGGGAAACTGAAGCAAAATGGCAGAGTTGATGGCAACACAACATTCATTTTTTACCATATGTTTGGATTTCATTGCATTCTCTCATCCTAAGGGCTCAGCCTTTGTGCTGTGTTATGATAGGGGTGGTTTTTTAAGTGATCGGTTCACAGAAGAATGTTACAAAACCAGCCATCCTCCGGCTGCAGTCACTCACTAAGTTTTGCACCATGCAAAATCCCACCCCATGCACAATTAGCAACTTAAATTGACAAGCTCATGCATTCTAAATGGTTAGCAGACCGTAATCTGCCATATCACCAAAACAGTTGAACCCTAAGCCCCTGGTCCAGCTTAGTGATACACCTTTGAACTAATGTGGATAACAAATGCTGTAAGTAAACGCTTAATAATACATTCTGCCACCTGCCAATACTCCCTATTTAGAAGGAATAGGTTCTATTTAATTCCCCAAACATGCAAAATTTCTCCCTGATGTTACTGCAGATCGTTTTACTGGCATGAGGCCAAATCCTGGATCCAGCAGAGAGCTAAAATATTCCCTGGGGTGGTACCAAATTGTTCTGGAAGGGAGAGAGAGGGCAGAATCTTCCAGCTGTGATGAAACAACAGAGATGCTCCACAATGCGTTCTGACTGCTACAGGAGCCCCCGCAACTGCTGTTTCTCCCTTTACATGGGTGGTTTGAGTTGATGGATGCACCGAACCCACAGTCCTCTCTCCCTGAAAGTCTGCCCTCCTCCCCAACTCTTCACCCCAAACATTGTAGTGCAGTGAATTTCCTCTGCGGGCTTTCTGCATTTTACCCACCCTGTACAACAGTCACATTTATGTCCAGAGCATTAGCAATCTTCCCCTTTTAAGGTCTGACCCAAACCACATTAAAAAATCTCTCATTGAATGTAATGGGCTAATGCATTTCAGTGAGTAGGATGACCTTATTTCCCTATGCTGAATACAGGACACCTGGTAAAATTACTCATATACAAGCAAGTTCAATGGCAAAAACTAGGCAGTACAAACATTCAAATTAACATCAAGTTGACTGAGCCCCTGTTAAAAAGAAATACTGCATAGTTGGATTCTTTTTATTTACCTTCTTATCTTTAAGGCTTTAGGGTTCACACGGGGAAGGGTTACACACACACACTCCCATACACCTCTCTCTCACCAGGTGACCGACTGACCCGACCCTCCCTGCCCAGCGCTCTCCACCCTCCATGCCTGGCTGGGCCCCTAAGCCGGACCTGCCTCTCCTGGTACCCAGTTCTGTGTCTTCCCAAGGCAACACATGGGGAGGGCACACATGCTCCCCCTCCTCCCCTGCCCACACAGATTTCTGCCAGGGTTCACACCTGAATGTGGCCCGTATCTTTGCAGAGCTCATCTCTTCTCCCTGCCCACATCCCAGTGGCTGGAAGCAGCTTGTCCCTTCCTGCCCACACAGTATCGAAAGGCAGTTAACACCTCCAGGCTGCTGCTGGCCACCGACATAACCCAGCCGCCTCCGGCTACAGTGCAGGAAGGAAGGGGTTAAGCCCTAAGGGTGCATTGTGCACCAGGGCCCAGGGAACCTGACTGCAGGGGCTTCATGGAACCCAGCCAGAGAGGTGGCTCAGCAGGGGAGGGTGCCTAAGGGACAGGATGGAGCAGCCCCACACTCCCTGGGGTCAGGACGCAGAGCAGGGTAGGATGAAGAGGGGGCTAAGCCGCTGCCCAGAGGGCTGCTGTGGAGCTTACAGAGCCAGGGTGCAAACAGGCTGGAAATAGCTTCCTCCTGCCTCCCACACCTCTCCAGAGCTTAGCTGAGGGGCAGAGAGGCTTCCCCGTGCCAGCACTGTGTGGGGCTTTGGCACACACAGGGCTCGGCTCCCCTGGCCAGTGCCCTGGGCCAGAAGGTCTTGGGTTTTCCTGGGGTGCTGGCCCAGCCAGAGGCAGTAGGGGAAGGAAGGAGCCTGCTGGCCAGGATGTTGTTGAGCTCAGCGCTCTAACTGGGGGCTGGTTCTCTGCATAGCACTGGGAGTGGGATGCGCCCCGCCAGGGGGGAGGAGGGGAATATGGAGGAGCAGCAGAGCGGGGGGGGCGAAGGGGCAAAGCAGGGAAGGGACAGCGAGAGGAGGAGCACATAAAGGGCTGATAGGTGGGCAGCCAAGGCGACACATAACTGGCTGCTGCCTGGCGCCAGTCTGCATTCACCAATCACCGCAGCTCACAGCACGAAGCCAGTGCCGGCAGGAAACATGGCAAGGGGTGTGGCCCTGCTGGCCGAGAGCTGGCATGCAGTGGTGGCTGCACTGACGGACCAGCAGGGGAAGCAGCCGGCCCCATGCGCTGCATCTTCGCCCTGCCACCAGCCTTGCACACACACACACACATACACTCACTCACTGCTGGTGGGAGGCGGATGGTGAGCAGGGATCTGGCCAGCAGCAGGACCCTCCAGTACTGATGTGGGGAGACAGAAAATACAGGACAATTTGCCTGTTTTAAGAAAAAATTGGGACACCTGCAGGAGGGCTTAAATATGGTACTGTGCCTTTAAAACTGGGACATCTGGTCACACTATCAAGGAGAAAAAGAGTACTTGTGGCACCTTAAAGGCTACCAAATTCATTTGAGCATAAGCTTTCGTGAGCTGATGAAGTGAGCTGTAGCTCACAAAAACTTATGCTCAAATAAATTGGTTAGTCTCTAAGGTGCCACAAGTCCTCCTTTTCTTTTTGCGGATACAGACTAACACGGCTGCTACTCTGAAAACTATCAAGGAGGTTAAAGGAGTACCTTCGCTTTGCCTTCTCTCAAACAGTGGCAGTTATGCCAACTGGAAACCTCACTGAACCCTATGACAGGGTACACAAACTCCACATGAGACAGGAAGGGGTTACAGCCCTGCCCCACCACACCACCTATGATGTATGCGGGACTTGAAAGAGGAGCTTTAAAAGAGAGAAGTGCAGCTCAGAAGGTCCCAGCCCTGGCAGGGGGGGGGGGAGGGGGAGAAGAGGGGGCAGAGCTCTCAGCCTCAGCTCTAGAGAGGAGCATAGCAGAGTCAAGCTGCCTTAGGTTTCCTCTCAACTCAAGGGGTAGCACAGGTGGCTGAAGGACCCTCGTGGATCAGAAGACCTGGTGCTGCTCTTTATTTCTGTTAGTTCAGTTTTCTTTCTTTTCTCCTATTGGGTGCAGGGACCAGGGGCCTGCTGAGGAGAAGGTGGGTTGATGTAGGAAGCAGCCAGGGAAGAAGCAAGAGGTCTGACAAGACAGTCCTGAAGCACTTGCTACAGGGTCCCTCGTGTGGAACCTAGGTTAGAGGGAGGACCTGGGTTTCCCTACAGCCTCACTGAGGGGCCTAGCATGAAGACCCCTAATTTAAGGGCTGGAAGGATTACTGGGACTGGGCCTATGAAGTTATAAGACTATTGATTAAACTCTGGTTTATCCCTGGGTGAGATTAAACCAATCGACACAGCATGAAATGTGAATTACAGTCAAATAAGTCAACATTCACTTTCAGTACAATGTAATATATTTCAACTTTGTTCTAGATTAAGTGATATCAAACTGTACCTATATAATACATACATAATAGATACATAAAAGATTAGATACATAATACAGTCATAGATAAGAGTTTACTGACACTAATCCACTTCAAAGCATCGTTCACACCACTTCAAAGACAAACACACTTTCAGTGACCTTGCAGAATATGGAGTCCCTTGGCTTTGGTTGAAATATAAATCTCCTGCAAAAAATGACCAGATCCATACAAAATAGACAGTAAAGGGCTACATGGTAGAAATCAAATAAAGCAGGAAGAGAATATGTAGGGAAAGATCACTGACTACATCCTGTGGAGTAACAGCAATTAGCGAATGTACATGTAAGCCTATCACTAAACATTGGTTAATAAGGAAAAATACTATTTCTGAGTGAATAGTTAGTGGGAGCAGCCTAGAAGCCAACAGAAGGAGCTAGATGATGATACCATTGGTATGGGCAGACCAAAGCTTCAGAAGGGTGTGTCATTTGGTCAGAGAGAGGGACGCTAGCAATCACTGAGTGAGAGAGAGCCCCATCAGCCAGGGAGTATAACCGCCTAACCAGGGCACAGGGTAGGTGATACCAACAGACTGACCATGGTAAATCAGTGCTCAAGTATACCATATATTACAAATTTCCAGTCTCTCGGAAACAGCCAAAGCAACAAAGAAATAAAGCCACTGCCAGCTGGAGGAATAATACCAGAACCAGAGCTACTTCTAGCCCACTTGGGTTGTAATTGCAAACTCAACGATTTCTATGGGGGAAAAGGCCTCCACATGTTATTCTTTATTGGCAATTAAAATGTATAAAGAAAAGGAGTACTTGTGGCACCTTAGGTGCCACAAGTACTCCTTTTCTTTTTGCGAATACAAACTAACACGGCTGCTACTCTGAAACCTGTTAAAATGTATAACACAACAGAGTACTAGCGATGTTCCTTGGCCTCTAGTAAAGGCCTCTCACCCTCTAGCACCTCAAAGCTTAGAAGGAAGGAATCAAAACTTTACTACCAACTGCTAATGGAGATTCTCCTTTTATTCAATTAGAAGCAAGACCTAAGACTGCTCAGGTGAAGCTGCAGCAGCAAATAAATATATTTGGGTATAGATCACTAAGTTTTGTGAGCCATTGTATTTGTAATATGGTTAGTCAATCCCATTGTCATAGAAATGTGAAAATATTGAACCTATGCATAAGAACGGTCAGTTTTGCTATCTGGAACATCAGGATGGGATCTGTCAGCTTCTGCAGGATAGGCAGTTTGGGGCCAAATTCACAGGTGTGTTTAAGTCTAGACTCAAAGGGAGTTGATGTAAATTAGTCTAACTTATACCATCTTCTGATCCCCTCAAAATGGACAATAAAGCAACTCAGATGCCCTCTAGCCTTCAAGGCTGTGTCTTGACTAAGGCCATGCGTGTCTCTACCCTGCCCCAAAGTTTTGAAGTGCTGCATTGTAACTCCCCTGTGGGGACACTGCAGCTGCGAACTTAAGGGTCCCTTGTTCTCATTAATATAGTGCTCTTCAAAGAGGACCACATTAGTGCAAACCAGGGACCTTTATGTTCGAATCCACAGCACACATGCACATGGGAGTTACAGCGCAGCACTTTGGTGCGCACCGCTATTCACACAAGGGTTCTAAGAAATGCAAGGCAGTGTAGACATGCCCTAAACTTTTAAAGGGTGTTGTTGGAATGTGTTAGTTAATATGTGCTAGCTACTATGTTCTAATAGTCTAGTGTAGATTAGTGAGGAGCCTGGTCTTTAACTTAACCAGTTTAGCATGTAGTAAAGTCTACACTATCTGGTCTACACTAGACTTTTAGAACGTGTTAGCTAATGAGCTAACATCACACTTTTAAATCCTAGTCTGGGCGAAACCTGTTAGACTCACTGAGCCACATGGCCATCCACCACTTTGTAATTTACATCCCCCTTCATCAGCACATCATATCTGAATTTGTCCCACTGAGTCTGAGTGCAAAGGACTGCAAATTAGTGCAAAGGGGACAAATTTGTCATCCAGTTGCACTAGCTCCATTAAAGTCAATGGAGTTGCACCAGACTGGCCCAAGGAGTCTTAACTTAGACCACCTTAAAAATCACTTCTGAATTTGGCTAATGTTATGTATTGCCAGTAAAACCAGCCATTATCTAAAGAAACTAATTTTAGAATCTAAAGCACAATGAAAAGGAAGAATTTCAAATTATCTACTAGTAACTTGTTTAATTAATGAGGAAAATTCTGGTTTGTTCATCAGTTTGGGAGGTATGCATCCCACCCCCAAATGCTGGCAGGATGGTTAAATGATATTCATGTCTTTAAAGAGATGGTCAAGTAGCATAGGTCCCAAATTTCACATATGTTCAAAGCTGAGCATGTTACAATAGCAAGTGTCTTTCTGAGTCCATTCTGGGGATTCTTTTTGAAGTCAATCACTATAATACAAATTTTTAAAATCACAATTTCTATGGACCCTACAGAGGGGACACAGGCACAGCTTTGTCTGTGTGTTGGGCGTTGCATAAGTGCAGTGATTTTTTTTAACTCAGCACTTCAGTCATCCAGTTACAAAAAAACCACCTACATGGTATCTGGAGGGCATTTGCTACTTACACAGAGGGAATGAATGTGAAACGTGGGACTTTAACAACTGATTGTCCCTTTAAAGAACAATTCCTAAATACACTATTATACCAATGCTGTGAGAGGAAAACAGTGAAATCATTTAATCCAGCTCTGCTTACTGAAGGAAGCAAAGAAACTCTCTCTGTGGTTAGTAAAGGTTTTCACTTCAACACTGTGCTGACACTGAGTCAAACCTGAGTGAAATGTGCTGCCATATCTAGATGTTAAAAGACCACTGTGCCAGTACATGTGGGGTTAATTGTGAAGTTATAACTTTGGTTGTTAAAATTCATGAGGTGTAAAATACAAATTGCACGTGGTAGACTAGCTGTCTTTAAAGTTTATATATTACTTTTTCCCCCCTCTGGTTCAAACTGCTATTGGCACAAGCTAATTAGAACTCACAAAAGAGGAAAGCGTATCCTGCATGAGGCAGAGATTACACTGGAAGGTCCTGGCAATACTGTGTCTAGACAGTGTTTATAGATGTTTGACTGCAGGAAGCCAAGAGAAACCCATGCCGTACCCATGCATGAACAATCACAGATCACAATTAATAGTTTACTTTCATTTCTTCCTCTTTTCAACATTTTCAGTTGTAAAGAGATGTATCACTACCTTTGAAGTTTATCCTCTTGTGTTTGATTATCCCTGCAGCTCAGTTTGTGAGTTTCCTATGAAGAACAACAACAAAATGTATTTTAAAAAAATGATTCCCAAAGCAGTAATGTGTTTTTATCATTAATTCCATTTCTTATGTGCCTTTTATGACTTGGGACATAAATACATTTTGGAGCAAAGTTTCTGCATTTCTGCTGGTACTGTTCCATTTATTTAATATTGTCATTTACAAATTTACCATCCACGGAGGGGTGTGGGGGAAGAGCTACTGAAATCCACATGTATATAAAGGCCATTTCATTCCAATCTATAGGAATTTCTTGTTTTCCTGCTCAGTAACTCTTTCTCCAGAGTTTTAAGATCTGCATTTTAGATGAACATGAATATTCTCATCCTGAACTCTCTACACTCTGGGATTTTCCTTAAATAAGTCCCTTCACACCAAGCCTAGAATTAGGGATGAGAGAATTGGCATAGAAAAAATCTAGAGCCTCAGCTTTAGCACAGCGATATAAACTGAACCCAAACCATGATTAAGGTATGGATCGGTTTGAATAGGAAATTTAAATATTGAAATACTCGTTCTCCTGCCTATCTGAAATAAATTCTGCCCATGTATTGCAAGCCAAGATACTTCAAATTGTTGATTAGCTTCAGCAAAGGCAGAGTGAAGGAAAGGGGAAAATTTTTTGTACATTGTCTATTTCTATTTTTGAGATGAGACTTTTTTTTTTCTTTCTAGTATTTGTGATTGTGCTCTGTGACTCTCCGATTATCTGTGTGATGATGTGATTATTGTTCACATAGAATGTAGAGCTACAGATACACAATCAGACATATCTTACATGTCTAAAGTACCTCTAGAAGGGTCACCACATGGTTTACCACTGTGGTGGGCAACCTGCGGCCCATCAGGGTAATCTGATTGTGGGCTGCGAGACATTTTTTTGACATTGACCATCCACAGGCACGGCCCCATGCAGGTTCCAGTGGCTGCGGTTCGCCGTTCCTGGCCAATGGGAGCTGTGGGTAGCAGAGTGGGCAGCAGGGACATGCTGACCACCACTTCTCGCAGCTCCCACTGGCCAGGAAAGGTGAACCGTGGCCATTGGGAGCCACGGGGGGCCGTGCCTACAGATGGTCAATATCAGGAAAAAGTCTCATGGCCTTCAATTAGATTATCTTGGTGGGCCGCATGCGGCCCACGGGCCGCAGGTTGCCCACCATTGGTTTACAGAATAAGCCAGATCCTGGGCCTTGCTGGGGCCATTTTGCATTGGCATACCAGCAGAAAACAACCATAATCCAAGGGGATCTGAACACAGGAGAATTCCATTGCATGGAGGAATCCTCCTGTGATATAGAACTGCTCTCGCAACTTGTAGACCAATTTCTCCCAGCCTTCAGCTCACAGGTAACGTGGCGAGAGCTAGGATGCTGGTGCATCTGGTTGATTCCTAGCTGACAGAACAGCCATGGGCAACCAGATGTAAGTTAGAGCAGTTGTGAGGCTCCTTTAGCTTATACCAGGAATCAGCCCACCCCAGCCCTTGTTGCCCCTGGTAACAGGGAAGTAGCTTAAAAAGCCACTTTTACGTCATCAGACTCCCTGGTCCTGCACTAAGTGCTTCTTGTCTGGATCAGAGGATCTGTCCCAGTGGATGCAACATTTCACCCTTAACTGAAATGTGTCCACTTCTGGGGTGATAAAAACCAAGCTGTCACTCTATGCCAGTAACAAGGATTTTAGGAGGCGATGTGCTGGAATAGTTTATCCAGTGGAAACTACAGGAGATATTTCCAGTAGCAAAGTGTAGCTCGCCTAGTAGGAATTAGGACAGGAAGCTGAGGAAAATGCCCTCGTGCTTGCAAAAAATGCCCAGAGATCTTTACTGAATGTCACTGCTCTAGAGCTCAGTTTTAGGTGGGGTGTAGGATGCTTGCCAGGATCATCTGGTTACATCTCACTTAATCAATACATTAACATTGCAGGGGCCGCAGGCACTGGCACACCTTGGTCCTGCCTGTTCTTTGCCCGTGGTACATAATAGTTTAGTTTCCTGAGGGCTGTGGTACCTTGGCCTAATTTCAGTTGTTAGGTCCAGCGTGTGGAGGTTGGTGACCTGTGTTACACAGAAGGTCAGACTGGTTGATCTGGTGGTCCCCCTTCTGGCCTTAAGCTCTATGAGTCTCTCAAATGCATCTGATGAAGTGAGCTATAGCTCATGAAAGCTTATGCTCAAATAAATTTGTTAGTCTCTAAGGTGCCACAAGTACCCCTTTTCTTTTTACCATGTCACCTGAAATTCTGAATAGCTGGGTTTCAATGCACATTAAGAACAAATACATTTGCTAAAATAATGTTTAAGCTTCTGGCTAAACATAAAATAGAAAAGAAATTCTAAGCTAAGGCTCCCACTCCACTGTTAACTCAGTGGCCCAAGTTTCTGCCCACAGCACAGTTTGATACATACGAGCAACAGCTGTGTTCAAAGATGCTTGTCAAAGAAAAACAATTCTGCCCAAACCATGTTTGACAACAGCTTTCCAACACAGCTGTAGCGTGAATTCCCTGTTCACTCTGCAAAGGGATTTTCTTACATACTAGCCCAAACCATGCTGTAAACTACCTCTCTGTGTGGTCTATCAGATAGTCTCTGAGCACAGTTTGAGGCCATGTCAGTTGTGAAAGCAAACCAGGTTCAAAAATTGCTTCAAATACGGCCAAAAGTCAGAGTGAAAAATTCATCCCTGCCCTAAAAATATTTTGTGCCAGCAGGGACTGCCCCGGCAGACACTGAGCTGCCCGGCTAACTCTACGGCACTCCCCACAAGAATCCACACTGCTGGGGGCATGCCAGGGAAGGAGACATGGTGGGAGTGCTCCAATATCCTAGTTCATGCCAGCTGTCAGAACAGTTCATAGGGACTATTACTCTGAAGCCGACGCCCCCCCCCCATCCCTAGACTTCAGAGCTCCAGCCTCCAACTTCAGAATGCCATCTACACAGCACAAGCACAAGGGTGAGCCCTCTTAGCCCGAGTTTGTCATCCCAGACTGGGAAGCTTGCTCTGAAATGCTCTATAGACATATCCTTAGTGGCCCCCAGCAGCACTGGGATCAGGGTGGTACATGAAAGAATTCCTCATTTAGCGGGCACAGGCCTAAGTAATGCAGGAGGTATGTTTTGGTGACATCTCCTAGTCTTCAGCTTGCCAGTACTGGACTGCATGTATTGCAATTGCTTGAGATAATTTTTGGAATTAAAAAAGAGTGGGACTCCTCGGTCATTTTTGCATTTCTGAGTTCCAGTTGGCAGCACACTGTAGTCTCTTCTTAGAGGTTTTGTTGTTTGCCTTGGTTACAGAGGCAGTAATATAACATGAAATGACATAGTTAAAATCATTTTCCCATTGCTGACACTTTTCAATATGACACAAACTCCCTGTTCACTTGAACAGCATTCAAAATGCCTAGAAAAACTTTGTTTAGCCTCTCACTGGTTTCTGCCATTTCTATCGTATCTAAAGTAGCTCCTAACATTTCCCAGTTATCTTTCTTTCTTTAAATCAATAGCAGCTAGGCACCCAGGCACTTTTGAAAATCCCACTAGGCATCTATCTGCATCTTTAGGCACCTAAAGGCCTTTAAAATATTCCCTTTCTCCCATCCTTTGTCTGGCTTGTCTAGTTAGATTTTAAGCTCTGTAGGGGGCAGTTTGTCTCTTACTATGCTTTCTACCACACCTAGCACAATGAGCCCCATTTCATGGCAGAGCCTTCTAGGCACCACTGTAATACACACAATAATAGTAACACTGTCTAATATTTTAAAATAACTTAGAGTGGATAAGTCACATTTCTCAACTATTTTATCCAGGAGAGTCAAATATCATGTAAGTGCAATGTCCTTTCAGCACAACTGATAAACTGTTTTTTAGATCCAAAAGGCAACCAAAACGTTCCCAAACTAGGTGCTAACAGTGTCCCTGGACATAGCTCAATAGCTATCATATGAGCCAGTCTGCCTCTCCTCTGCCTCAGTTCAACCATTTAGGATTGGCTATTCATACAGCCAAGTGCATTTGCAGAGCTGCCCGCAATTTACAGACACGGCCATGATTTTCATAACCAATTCATGATTTTGGGTCACTCAGTTTTGAGTACCCAACTTGAGACACCTTGAAGGGGCCTGATTTTTTGAAAGTGCTGAGCTCCTACCCTCTGAAAACCAGACTCCTTTAAGGAATCTCAAGCTAAACACCCAAATATTGAAACACCCAAAATCACTAGTTGCTTTTGAAAGTGATGACCATGGCGCTCTTCCTACAAGATGGAGCCGAATGTTTCTCCAGGAAAAGTTTGAAGAACCTGAGAAGGAATCTTCTAAGAGCCAAGAGCACTCCAGCGGGCAGCTTCACTCCCAACATTTCACATGAGTTATCTTCAAAGAGAGGCATGAGAGGGAGAAATGGGGATGGCAGAAAGTGGAAGGAAAGTCACCTTATAGGATGGCCCTTTCTTAAGGTTGGGAGTAGACATGGGTCTGGACTGGCACATCAGATCCAAACTCTCTCCATTTGGGCCCAATTCTAGTTGGGAGCAAGAGACATAGACTCATATCCTTTAAGGTCAGAAAGGACCACCACGATCATCTAGGCTGACCTCCAGCACATTGCAGGCCACAGAACTCACCCACCCACTCCTGTAATAGATTCCTAACCTCTGGCTGAGTTACTGAAGCCCTCAAATCATGGTTCAAAGACTTCAAGACATGGGACGGAAGGACATGGTGGCGCTAGGGGTACATCTACTCAGGGATAAAATACCTGCGGCTGGCCCGGGTCAGCTGATTTGGGCTTGTGGGGCTCGGGCTCTGGGTTAAAAAATCGCTATGTAGACATTCAGGCTTGGGCTCCAGCTACAGCTGCGGCCATGCTGTGGGTCTTTTATCCCTTTGCAGACACACCCCTGGAGTCCTACTGTTACTTGGTGTGCAGCCAAAGGGCATGAATTGTCAGGAAGCAAAAAAAGTCCCCACAAAAGGAATTGCTGCCACAGGAGCAGATTGAGAAATAAAAGTAGGTCAGAAAGGGAGACTTACTTTTCCAGTCAGAGAGACGCAGCCTACTGCTTTGAGACTAGACTGCGTGAACTGTGATTATGGGAGAGTAATATAATATTTCATAACAGCTCTTAGGAAAGACATTTCTGGCTTCTGGTGAGCGAGGGCAGAAATGGTCTGTGAGCAAAGGAGGGCTAATTTCCAAGAGATAAACTTAGGAGACAGAGGATGGAGGGCCTGGTGCATTCCTATAGTGCTGAGCACAAGAGATCCAGAACACTTCTCTGACTCAGTGATCATTTGCCACCCCAACAGCATTCTTCACACATCCAGCACCAGTAAGGTTGAGTACTCTTGGCACCATGAGTCGAGAAACAAGAGGCTATTAAGCAGCTAGCAGAGTCAGTGGAGAGAGAATCTTGCTGGCTCAAGAGACACAGAGAGATTTTAAAATGTAGGTTTGGGGTTAAAAAGTGAACAAGTCTGCTCAGAGGCAGTGCCTCTTAAGAAATCTGCAACACAGTGACCATCTGAAGTTAATCCTCTGCCTCAGGGTGGGTGGCCGGCATAAGGAATTACTTGATTGCGGAGGATGGACCAGCTGAATGAAGGATTTGTTTGTAAGGATAAGAGACAAGGGTAACTGGAGGCATAAGGGTAGGGAGCCACAAAGGAATTTAAGTGCCCAAATCTTGTTTTTGGGCACCACTGTGAGCCACAAAACTCCTGCTTGGTGCCACCTAACTCTGTAGGTGCCTAAAGTCACATATATTTTTGCAGTAAAAGTTACCTAGGTACCTGTGTTTCTGCCTCTGACCATGCACACTGGTCACTCTAGGCACCCAGCTACCTTTCTCCTGCCTAAGCCCCAGAGCAATTCACAAACCAGGGGAACGAAAGGTGTTCAGCGTCCTATGTCACAGGCGAGGCTCAGTCCTGTAGACGTGCTCAGAGGCCATCTAACTCCACACAAAGCAGCAGAGGAAGAGGCCAGACAGATTCATTCTAACTCTAAATCCCTGCTCCTCCTCAGACAGAGGGGGGACTTGAATGGGGGGTTTCTCATATGCTAGGTGAGTATGCTAACCTGTGGGCTGAAGGGGTGCCTTCTTTCCTCCCCTCCCCCAGCTGTTTAGTGTGGAGCCTTGCATGTGACTTAGGTGGCCAAATGTCTGTCTTCCCCCAGTTCATGAATTGAAAGCAGAGCTAGGATCCTCCTTGCACTCTTGACCTAGGCACCTTTCTCCATGAGAGGGTCGGGGCTTAGCACACACCCCTCTCATTGGCATCTCCCAATGGCTAGCTTAGATGACTACTGGCATGCTGCCTTTGTGGTGCCCATGCTAAGGCACCTCTCTCTCCCCATTCATTGTATAGGAACCTAAGTGCTTAACACAGCTTTGGAAATCACAGTTTTGTTCCTACGATTGTCTAGATGCCGTAATATTAGGCATTGTGACGCTCCACATTGCAACACCTGAGGCCTTTGGTGGATCCAGACCTAAGCAACTTCAAGGTGTCTTTTCCCAGCAAGTGATTAACTACAAATTCAGATGGGAAGAAGGTGACCAGAGGTTGCTGCTTTTTAAAGTCCTTTTGATAAGGCTGGTTCTGATGTAATAAGCTATTTGTTTGTGTCTCCTGACAGAGATGGCAACTGCAGAGTCGCTTGCATCATAGGCACCAATTCCATGGGTGCTCCAGGGCTCAAGCACCCCTGGAAAAAAATAGGGGATGCTCAGCACCCACCAGGTACACAGGTTCCAGCCCTGGCCTGGTGGCCCCTCAGCTGTCTGGTGGGGCCCCGGGACTGGCCACTGATCAGCTGTTCGGCTGGCTGGAGGCACTAAGAGGAGGGAGAGGGTGGAGAGGAGCCAACGGTGGTTGGGGGGCCTTGGGGAAGAGGCGGGGCAATGGCAGGGCCTCTGGGGATGGGGTGGAGCAAGGGCAGAGTGGGGGTGGAGCATCCACAGGGAAAAATAAAGTCAGTGACTGTGGCTTGCATCTTCCTTGGAAGGATCTGGTGATGTACCGTATCCTAATACAAGATGATTATTATTTATATAACCATTATGCTATGGCAATTTGTAGGTACTGCACCCTTAATATATGCCATCTCCGTTTTGGGAGGTAGTTTGAGATGGAGGGTCTTGCAAAGTGAAGGGAGGGACACACTCTACTTTTGCTCCCGTGAAGCTTTAATCATGGTTCATTCTTTGTCAGTTGTCTCCCTTACTCTAAAAAAAAGTCAATTAGTCACATGCTTGTCAATCCAGAAACCTGGAGATTTTAGGCAAATTATGCAATGCCTATAACACCATGTTCAAATATGTGCTGTCTAATTTGCATAGATTCAGGAGGACTTTCCTGGCCACTCCTTCATTCCCCACAAAGACTTCCCCTCATCCCCCACTTTCTCTCTCTCCACATGAGAGTTCCATCTACATCCCTCTCTCTTTGTTTCCATTCAAGTCTTCTCCCTCTGGCTGGTTCCCCCAATACTCCTCAAGTTTCCCCAGGTCTCATCCCCACCTTCTCCTCAGGGTTAAGGACCACATTTCTTAAGATGCTGTAGAACTACTTAGGACAAGATGATGTAGAACTGTTAAATTCCTGGCCTGAAGGACTTGCTTGCGTCCCTTCAATCTTGAATCCAAGATGAACTCTCGATGACCAGATAGCCTAAGCAAGACTAATGAATGAGTCCCAGACGCTGACTGGAGGAGATAGGAAAGTGCGTTTTAAAAAGGCCAGAATAGTGTTTTGTTTTGCTTTTTAAAGGCAATTTTGCCTGGCTGCCCATGTAGAAAACAATTGTTGTTAGTTTGGTGTTCATGATGCCGAAACCAGTACAGGGCTAGATAGCAGAGTGCAGCTGATGTACAGCTGGGTGAGAAACCCTGCTGGGGAATTTGTGGCATCACTGAAATCAAATAATGTGGATATAAATAGGCTGCTTAGGGGCTGGCTTGACAGCTGCTAGGTCTCCACCCTCTTTCCCCTGCGTGAATTTGTAGTTCCTGTTAAAACTTCAGTACTATATGAGGGCTAGCTGAAAAATAACAGATGTTCTGCTAATGACACCGAAAACTCTTGATTCATGGCAACTCAAACCTTCCAATCCCTCCCTGGCTGGAAAAATAAATGACTAACAGGAAGGATTTGAAGTAAGTACAGGCTTCTCCGGCATGAAAAATAAAAATCCCCAGCAACAAACAACATCCTGCTTACACTGTTGTTTTAAAAGTCAAGAGGAAAACGCAGGCTACAGTTACATATTTATCCATCATGCTGTGAAGAAAAATACTACAGAATAACAAATGAGTTTAATTCTCTGGTCCTGCCTCCATCCCTTTCAGCAAATGATACAATGTCCTCTTCAAAAGAAAAATGGACATCAAAGAAAAATGTACATCTTCTCCTCTCTTTCTGCATCACCTATTTTCCCCCCTCCAAACGTTTTGCCTCCCCCCCCACCGCTGCTCCAACGCGTTGCTAAATTAATTACCTTTATTCAGCATCTCACAGCATAGCTGAGCAATAATGAACAGATCCTTGTGGCTCACATGCTGGCAGCTTTAAAAAAAATGACTTTTAATCAGCTGAATGGGCACAGGAGAAATTACCATAGAACGTGCATGTCAGTACAGAACCACACAAAGAGTGGAGCGCTGTTAATCTAGGCTCCATTTGGCCCACAGAAAGAATTGCCTTTTCCAAGCAGTTCCCTGGGAAGGAATTAGTATAAAGTTACCAAGTGCATATTGCAGCTGACCATAGATTGCTCATCAGGCAAGTGAAATGGTTTGTAAAACATTACAGCTTTTTTTTTTCTTTTCTTTTCTTTAAAGCCCATTATTCAACCTGAATGACTCCAATAAAAGTAATTTTGATATGTCCCCCTCTACCAATCCAAGTTAAGCTAAGGATGAAGTCTAGCTGCATGTTACCTACCAGGAACTGAATGCAAAAATTTGCTGTCACACCAAAATTTAGATTGTAAGGCCTTTGGGGGCAGGGAGAGTCATTTAATCTGTTTTTGTACTGTGTCTGACACAATGGAGGCCTCAATCCCATTGTAGTCTCTAAGGGTATGTCTACACTGCAATGTAAGACCAGGATTAGTAGCACTCAAGTTAGCAGACCCTGAGTTTGTTAACCTAGGGCTTCAGCATCTATACTCATTTGTAACCTCAGGTTAGGAACTGTTGGGGGCTCCAGGGTTCCTCCTGCGTTATGCAGGCCCAAATCCAACCACCTATATCCCAGACTTCCTAGCACCATCCCAACATGTGGCGGCTCTAGCCCTTTGTTCGTGGTGCAGTGTGGAAAAACTTGACTGTTCACAAACTTGAATGTTCAGAGGACAAAGGAAGTTGGCCTGTGGGATTGTGGAATACTTTGGACCAACTCCCAGAGCACAAGTCCAGTGGAGCTGTATTTACACTGCAAAGCAATAAGGCTTGAACTTGAGGTCCCAGTTTATAGATTCATAGATACTAAGGTCAGAAGGGACCATTCTGATCATCTAGTACGACCTCCTGCACAACGCAGGCCACAGAATCTCACCCACCCGCTCCTACAAAAAACCTCACCTATGTCTGAGTATTGAAGTCCTCAAATCGTGGTTTAAAGACTTCAAGGAGCAGAGAAGCCTCCCTCAAGTGACCCGTACCCCATGCTACAGAGGAAGGCAAAAAACCTCCAGGGCCTCTTCTAATCTGACCTGGAGGAAAATTCCTTCCTGACCCCAAATATGGCGATCAGCTAAACCCTGAGCATATGGGCAAGATTCACCAGCCAGATACTACAGAAAATTCTTTCCTGAGTAACTCAGATCCCATCCATCTAATATCCCATCTCAGGGGATTAGGCTTATTTACCCTGAATATTTAAAGATCAATTAATTACCAAAATCACATTATCCCATCATACCATCTCCTCCATAAACTTATCGAGTAGAATCTTTTGCCCCCATTGCTTCCCTTGGAAGGCTATTCCAAAACTTCACTCCTCTGCTGGTTAGAAACCTTCGTCTAATTTCAAGTCTAAACTTCTTGGTGGCCAGTTTATACCCATTTGTTCTTGTGTCCACATTGGTGCTGAGCTTAAATAATTCCTCTCCCTCTCCTGTATTCCTCTCCAGCTTGACCCTGGCTCAGACCCTCCAACCCCGTGGCATTCTGGGACCTTGGGTCCCAGCCCTGGGTTAGCATGATTTGTGTGTAGACAGAAGGGGGGTTAGGCTCAAGCCTAAATTCAAACCCTGGGCTTACCTTGCAGTGTAGGCATACTCTGTGTGCTCTCACAAGTAGTTATAACAACTCCCAGTTCGTATTTTGTTCCTTCTTCTAGATAGCATAGATACAGATAGCTGTACATACCCATACATATCTGTACCTCTTCATTCCTTCTGGGTATCTAGCACTGATCTCCCTTAGCCCAAATCTTGTTACTTGGTGCAAGACCCTTCAGTATAGCTCCTGCCATCAGTCTGCCTGTGTCTCTGCACCCCTCTGGCTCTTGTCTTGCTTGCTTAATTCCTTTCACTTGCTGCTGTTATAGAACTTTTTAATGCTGTTATTGAACTCTATTTAGGGGCACAATTTGCTAATGATCTGGCAATGTCATACATAAACACAGTGACTATCGTCCAGATGGACCCACATCACTCTATAGACTTCGCTAACAGATTGAATATTCAGTAATTAGGCTAATGTATCTTATCAGATAAGATGGGAGTGTCTCCCATTTCTACAAAAAGAAAAGGAGTACTTGTGGCACCTTAAAGACTAACAAATTTATTAGAGCATAAGCTTTCGTGAGCTACAGCTCACTTCATCAGATGCATTTGGTGGAAAAAACAGAGGGGAGATTAGTGAGCTGTAGCTCACGAAAGCTTATGCTCTAATAAATTTGTTAGTCTCTAAGGTGCCACAAGTATTCCTTTTCTTTTAGAGGGGAGATTGATATACACACACAGAGAACATGAAACAATGGGTTTATCATACACACTGTAAGGAGAGTGATCACTTAAGATAAGCCATCACCAGCAGCGGGGGGGGGGGGGGAAAGGAGGAAAACCTTTCATGGTGACAAGCAAGGTAGGCTATTTCCAGCAGTTAACAAGAATATCAGAGGAACAGTGGGGGGTGGAGGGGGTTGGGGGGGTGAGGGGGAGAAATAACATGGGGAAATAGTTTTACTTTGTGTAATGACTCATCCATTCCCAGTCTCTATTCAAGCCTAAGTTAATTGTATCCAGTTTTCAAATTAATTCCAATTCAGCAATCTCTCGTTGGAGTCTGTTTTTGAAGCTTTTTTGTTGAAGGATAGCCACTCTTAGGTCTGTAATCGAGTGACCAGAGAGATTGAAGTGTTCTCCAACTGGTTTTTGAATGTTATAATTCTTGACGTCTGATTTGTGTCCATTCATTCTTTTACGTAGAGACTGTCCAGCTTTCATCCAGATCATACCACTCGATCCATTGTCTACAGCCAAGCTCTACGATATAACCGCATTTGCTCCAACCCCTCAGACAGAGACAAACACCTACAAGATCTCTATCATGCATTCCTACAACTACAATACCCACCTGCTGAAGTGAAGAAATAGATTGACAGAGCCAGAAGAGTACCCAGAAGTCACCTACTACAGGACAGGCCCAACAAAGAAAAGAACAGAACACCACTAGCCATCACCTTCAGTCCCCAACTAAAACCTCTCCAATGCATCATCAAGGATCTACAATCTATCCTGAAGGACGACCCATCACTCTCACAGATCTTGGGAGACAGACCAGTCCTTGCTTACAGACAGCCCCCCAATCTGAAGCAAATACTCACCAGCAACCACACACCACACAACAGAACCACTAACCCAGGAACCTATCCTTGCAACAAAGCCCATTGCCAACTCTGTCCACATATCTATTCAGGGGACACCATCATAGGGCCTAATCACATCAGCCACACTATCAGAGGCTCATTCACCTGCGCATCTACCAATGTGATATATGCCATCATGTGCCAGCAATGCCCCTCTACCATGTACATTGGTCAAACTGGACAGTCTCTACGTAAAAGAATGAATGGACACAAATCAAACATCAAGAATTATAACATTCAAAAACCAGTTAGAGAACACTTCAATCTCTCTGGTCACTCGATTACAGACCTAAGAGTGGCTATCCTTCAACAAAAAAGCTTCAAAAACAGACTCCAACGAGAGACTGCTGAATTGGAATTAATTTGCAAACTGGATACAATTAACTTAGGCTTGAATAGAGACTGGGAATGGATGAGTCATTACACAAAGTAAAACTATTTCCCCATGTTATTTCTCCACTCCACCCCACCCTCCCCACCCCCCACTGTTCCTCAGATATTCTTGTTAACTGCTGGAAATAGCCTACCTTGCTTGTCACCATGAAAGGTTTTCCTCCTTTCCCCCCCCCTGCTGCTGGTGATGGCTTATCTTAAGTGATCACTCTCCTTACAGTTTTCAGAGTAGCAGCCGTGTTAGTCTGTATTCGCAAAAAGAAAAGCAGTACTTGTGGCACCTTAGAGACTAATAAGGTGCCACAAGTACTGCTTTTCTCCTTACAGTGTGTATGATAAACCCATTGTTTCATGTTCTCTGTGTGTGTATATCAATCTCCCCTCTGTTTTTCCACCAAATGCATCCGATGAAGTGAGCTGTAGCTCACGAAAGCTTATGCTCTAATAAATTTGTTAGTCTCTAAGGTGCCACACGTACTCCTTTTCTTTTTGCGAATACAGACTAACATGGCTGCTACTCTAAAACCTCCCATTTCTACCTGTCTGTCTATATATTTCCAGTGCCCCAATCACTAGAGCTGGTCAAAGAACAAGGGACCGGGGAGGAACATGTGAAATCTCTTTTGAAATGTGTCTCCCTTTTCTTTGTCAAATTTCAAATTTTGAAGAAAAAAAAATTGACCTGCCCTTTAGTTGGAGAAAAAGGATTCATGAAAAAATTGTCCATATTTTTCCCTGTTTTTCATTGAAATTTTAACATACTTTTTTGTCAAATTCAAAAACTTTCAACCACCTCTATCAATCACCATGCCAGGTCAGCTCCTCCCCTGGTATGTGACCTTTCAATGAGTTCATCTCACGTAACAATGACTCTTAACTTTCTTTTATTCATACCACTGTACAGGAATCACGTTGCCTGCAAATTAAGTGCAGCTTCCTCTGGGGTAAAACATAATGAGCGATGCTATACAAAATTAAATTATATTGTATTGGGTGGTTCAAAGCACCTCTTGGAGCTACATGCCACTTCTGCCTTTCTTTGTTACGGGGTGAGAAGGTCTTTAACAGGAAAAGAGGCGGCTGCCTCCA
This sequence comes from Dermochelys coriacea, assembly GCF_009764565.3. Taxonomy (NCBI): domain Eukaryota; kingdom Metazoa; phylum Chordata; order Testudines; family Dermochelyidae; genus Dermochelys; species Dermochelys coriacea. The sequence goes on from NC_050068.2 coordinate 152,734,632, forward strand.
GAAATTGACCTGACCACTTCAGAAAGCAAATCCATGTCTTGGGAGAGCGTTTAGTGTGAAAGCTGATCTCCTCCTGACAGCTGACAGGACTCCTAAAGGCCACAGCCATTTTCATCCCAGGCCTGGTTGTCTCAGTGCCATTGCTCCCTTGTGATCTTTCCTGTATTCCTAATGTTGGCAGTGATGTGATGACACCAATTATTGGGCCTTCCGTCATAGAATGTTGCCCAGCAATGTTACAGTCACACTGTCATCCTCAATAGGAAATGTTCTAAAGGACTTTTGTGGCCCTGCCAATCAAATGCTTCACACTTGTGATTTATGAAGTGCATGTCCAGCTAGTCACAGATTTTCTCTTTGTCACTGATGATGCTTGATGCAATATACACTGGATAAATGTAACCTGGTTTCATACAGGCCTTTATTTCGGGAGATCTTCTGCTGTTCACTAAGCCTAAATTCTTGTCCTCTAGGAGGTCATGGGATGTGAGTCTATCAACATGCCTTCTCCTCAAATCATACAGATAGAAGAACAAATTCACCCTTCTGCAAAAGTTTCAAACCCTTCCTGATGCCCGTGAGAATATAGCCCTGTGATGACTTTGAGGCTACAACAATCCAGTCTGATGCATTGTCAAGCAGGTATCTACATCTTTGCACCAAAATATGAAGGAGACACTTCCCTTTGGTCTCCCAGGGAGCAGTAAGTCACTTGGCTTCATTGATCTATGATATTTTATGACAGCCTAGAAAGGGCTGACTGCCCACAAATTTGCTCGATACACTGAATCAAAGGTCTGATGGAAATCTACAAAAAGCGCTGTGCATGGCTTATGAAATGCAGCCATCTTCTCAAAAAGCTGTCTCAAGGTAAAGATCTTGTCAACAGTGAAATGAACAGGTCTAAAGCCTCACTAAGTATCCTGGCCTTTGTCACGAAATGTATTGTTGATTTGAGACATTAGCATGGAAGCAAAGACTTTCCCTGGGACCCACAATAGCATAATACCTTTATAGTTGCTATATTCAGCCTTATCACCCTTTTGGAACACAAGCAAAATAATCCCTTTTTTACAGTCATCAGGGATGATGTTAGTACGCCACATGGTCTGGAAGAGGCTAGGCAGCTATGGTACAACAATACTCTCACCTTGCTTCAACAATTCAAGGGTGATGTTACAAACCCCTAGTACCTTCTCAGATTTCATTTTATGGATTTCAGTATGGATCTCTTCTCTGGATTGACATTTTCAGTTCTCATGTTCAGTCAGCTATTGCATATCAAGAGGCAGGACAAGATCAGGAACAAGGATATTCGAAGACAAACCGAGTAACTGCCTCCATCAGCACAGGTTTGGTTTTGGCATGAACTTCTGGCAAGAATGGAAGACCAATGAATTCTGAAGTGTGTATAGCAAGGAATGCTGCTACACGGCCATCAATCCTGTGAGTGCCAAAAGTTTCAGTGGTTCGAGAAGATTGCCACTTCTGAACAAGAACTGAATATACAATCAGACCACCTTCAGCACCTTGCCAGAGATCAATCTGGGCAGGCGTTTCATTTGCAATGAGGTCACTCCACTTTGGGATTTGCCATGATGATGATAAGAAAAAGTTGACTATTCCATAGATTCTGCTAATAGGAACACCTCTGATTGCAAGACTGGAACAGAGACACTGCTTCCAGAATGAGGGAAAAAGGCCTCCTTTTGGGGAAACTGGCTCTTTGAATAGATCTAGAGGAATAAAAGCCCAATGTCTTAGATTATCCTTAGCCTGAAAGGGATGACTAAAGATCTAGAGCGGAAGTTCTTTGTATCATAGCTCAGTGATGCCTGCATCCCCAAAGAAGAATCCAGTCTGACTAGCCTCTGTCACTTGAACTGCATCTTCCCACACCCTGAAGCAGATTTCCTGAATTAGACACCACCTCCTCCCCTTGCTATCTAGCTCCTCCCTGGAATTCTCTACCAGTCAGAAGATGGCTTTTCAAGTTCAAAGAAGCGCTTGCATCAATGAGCCTCAGACACTGAAGTTCTCCAAGCTATTCAGTCAGGCTTTGTATACCACAGAATACCTGGGGTTTCTGATGCTAGGATCCTTGGTCGGTTTGGAATTCCTTTCCCGCACTCTTCTCCCTTCTCCCCTCCCTCCCCCCACCACCATGTTTGGTTTGGGCTAAAATATGAGTTCTTTTTTAGAGTAAAAATTGTTTTTTCAGTGGTTCAGAAATTTTTTTTCATGCAAGTCTGACCTTCAGCACAGGTAGAACAGAGGTACACTTGCAGGTGCAGGGCTTATGGGGCCAGCAAAAACTGATTGTTCTCTTCCTACAGCTGAATGGAGAGGGAAGCTGTTACTCTTCCCTTCAATCTACCAGTGACTCTAGTGGCTACTGTTACATAGAGATGCACTCACCTTACAGGAAATGCCTTCTCTGGCTTTGTCCTCGCTAGGAAGAAAAGGGTTGTTCTTAAGACAAGGCAGTATGACATTTTCATCCAAGTTAGCCAGTCAAAATAAAGACCGCCTAGTCTTGATTGGGGTATGGGGGAAGGAGAGGGACAACTAGGGGATTAGGAGAGGCCATGATGGAGGAAGAAGGACAAAGGGAGAAGAGGAAGTTGGGAACAATGGGGAAGCAGTGGAACAAAGCTGGGGAACACAGGGGAAACAAAGGGACAATAACATGACTGACAAGTGGACAAAAGCAGGACAACAGAAAGAGAGAAGATGTAGGGGGGGATTAGAGAAGAGTAACATTGTGGAAACTGCATTGTGGGTGGTGGGGGAAAGACATGGGGAAGAGAATGAAGATAAAGGGAGAGAAAGAATCCTGGGGAAAAGGAGACAAAGCAGAGGCGTACACATGGAGGAAGAGGAGAGAGATGCAGAGAGACAAGCCCCAAGTAGGGATCCCACCAGAAAGAGTTCCTCTGTCCTGTCAGTCAGAGATGAAATGCTTCCTCTAACCAAACCAATACAGGCATCAGGAAGTGACAGATGAATCAGCGAACCAAAGCAAGAAACACTGAAAAAGCCTTAAAACATTCTTTTTAACAACTGAAAGGCAGAAGAATGCTTAAAACAAAGCCCTGCTATGCTCATGCTGAAGCACTCTCTAAGGAGCAGGATGCAACCATGGGGAGGATTTTTACAAATCTAAATAGATGTGCTGAAAATGCATCATGCAGTTTAATAACCCATCATGCAAAATGATGAACAGCATGGTGCATTTTCAAAACATCCTTTTAGTTTTGTAGGATCGTTCTCTGAAGCTGCAGACTAGTCTGTCCTGCTCCTTTGAACTGCTACAGAATCACAGAAGAGAGAACTCTGGAAAGCAGCATCTGATCAGAGGATGTTAGGCTGTGTGCCTGCCCAGTTGTTGTTGTTTTATTTTCTACTTGAATGAAAGCCTTGGAGAGGAGACTACCCCACATTCACCCACATTACATCATGCCATGGCAATGGGAAACCCTTAGCTTGAATTCATCCCCTTGGATCATCCCCTTGGGGTCCTGTTCTTGCTTGGAGTGCCAAAAAAACAATGTTCAGCTCTGAAAACATTGTAAATTGGATTTATATTTGGTGCTTTTGCCAGAAGCTGGGAATGGGCAACAGGGGACGGATCACTTGATGATTGCCTGTTCTGTTCATTCCCTCTGGGGCACCTGGCATTGGCCATTGTTGGAAGACAGGATATTGGGCTAGATGGACCTTTGGTCTGACCAGTTTGGCCGTTCCTATCTTCTTATGTGTAAACACCTCTTCTCAAATGTTGGCTTCAGGTTTTATTGTTTCTTAATCTAATACCATAAACCTTAGTAGCTTAGCCTTAAATACAATAATCACACTCAACTCCGAGAAGGAAGGTCACCAAATAGTACTATAGCTTCAATAGCTCTTCTTAAAAGGCAATATCTATAGTCTTTTGTCAAGACAGCTCATATCTTATTGTGCCCAAGCATCTCAGTAGTTTACACGAATATCTTAGCAAACATGTTTGAGGGCAATAATCGTCTGTGCCAATCTCTAAGTCCCAATGTCTGAAAAATACAGTAAGTGTCTCATTGTATGAAGGGTCCAAAATGTCTTCCGGTGTCCTCCAGAGAGTGTAAAAAACCGAGGAGTATTTGTGGCACCTTACAGACGAACAAATGTATTTAGGCATAAGCTTTCATGGGCTAAAACCCACTTCATTGGATGCATGAAGTGGAAAATACGGTAGGAAGATATATATACACAGAGAACTTGAAAAAATGGGTGTTGCCATATCAACTGTAACGTGACCAATTAATTAAGGTGGGCTATTATCAGCAGGAGAAAAAAAAAACTTTTGTAGTGATAATCAGGATGGCCCATTTCAAACAGTCGACAAGAAGGTGTGAGTAACAGTGGGGGGGGGGGAAATTAGCATAGGGAAATAGTTTTTACTTTGTGTAATGACCCATCCACTCCCAGTCTTTATTCAAGCCTAATTTAATGGTGTCCAGTTTGCAAATTAATTCCAATTCTGCAGTTTCTCATTGGAGTCTGTTTTTGAAGTTTTTTTGTTGGAGAATTGCAACTTTTAGGTCTGAAATTGAGTGACCGGGGAGGTTGAAGTGTTCTCCAACTGGTTTTTGAATGTTATAATTCTTGATGTCTGATTTGTGTCCATTTAAACTTTTGCGTAGAGATTGTCCAGTTTGGCCAATGTACATGGCAGAGGGGCATCATTGGCACATGATGGCATATATCACATTGGTAGATGTGCAGGTGAACGAGCCTCTTATGGTGTGGCTGATGTGATTAGGTCCTATGATGGTGTCCCTTGAATAGATATGTGGACAGAGTTGGCAACGGGCTTTGTTGCAAGGATAGGTTCCTGGGTTAGTGTTTTTGTTGTGTGGTGTGTGGTTGCTGGTGAATATTTGCTTCAGGTTGGGGGGCTGTCTGTAAGTGAGGACTGGCCTGTCTCCCAAGATCTGTGAGAGTGAGGGATCATCCTTCAGGATATGTTGTAGATCCTTGATGTTGCACTGGAGAGGCTGTAGGTTGGATGCTGAAGGGGATGGCTAGTGGCGTTCTGTTACTTTCTTTGTTCGTCCTGTCCTGGACTAGGTGACTTCTGGGTATTCTTCTGGCTCTGTCAATTTGTTTCTTCACTTCAGCAGGTGGGTATTGTAGTTTTAAGAATGCTTGATCTTGTAGGTGTTTGTCTCTGTCTGAGGGATTGGAGCAAATGCGGTTATATCTTAGAGCTTGGCTGTAGACAATGGATCGTGTGATGTGGTCTGGAAGAAAGCTGGAGGCATGTAGGCAAGTACAGCAGTCAGTAGGTTTCCTGTATAGGGTGGTGTTTATGTGGCCATCACTTATTAGCACTGTAGTATCCAGAAAGTGGATCCGCATTTGCTCCAATCCCTCAGTATGTGCCATAAAATCCGCTGCCTTAGCAAACTGTTTCAACAACAGAGACGTTCTCCTGGGGTCATGCATTTTGAACCGGCAGATCTTCCTTGCTTTAACTGGGGCAGCCAATGAGCAGTCTGTTTGCTATCTGGGCCTCCACATAGCTACCCTGTTTCTGCACCAGATGGCCATATCTACAGTACATGCACTGGCTGCCAGCACCTGCCCTATGAACTGGAGAACAGAAAGTTACTTACACACTGTCATCCCTGGCATTGATTCACAGTGGGCTCTACAAGGGCATGGATGGCTGAGCAGAAATCATTCTCATAGCATCCTCTGGGCCATAGAGGTAATGTTCTTTTCATATGTTTGGTATGATCTTCTCCAGCCAGCCTACCTGTCTCCAGTGCTTACTCCAGACAGGACCAGGCTCTGCCTGTTAGCAATGCTTCTGTGGGAAAGAAGATTCAGAAGACTTCAAGGAGTTTTTGGAAAAGCCAGCTGGCTCTTCCAGGTATATTTCAGGTAGGGCATTCTTTGTATTTTTTGTGAAGCCACCTTTGCATGATCCATAACCTAGCATGACAAGGTGCAGGGGAACTACTTGGTCCCTGGGTCAATGACAGCTTTGCCTCAGATCGACTCCCCCGCCCCTTGCACAGGTGCTTGGGGAAGGGGCTAATAGGAAAGGCTTTTGGGGAGACAGGAGGATGCGTTGGGGAAGGAAGGCTCACCACTCATGGCTTTAAAGAACCAGGCTGGAGGGTTTATCTGATTATGATAAATTATTTTACTTTCTTGCCATAATTACTGACCCTTGAGGAGGAGGAGACCTTGCTGACTGCACCTCTTGTATTCTATTGAGTCACTCAACCCATCTCTCACCTATTTTCTGAACTCTCCTGAGGTGACTAGTGGATTCTTGGGAGGATTTCGCCAACCTGTTAATTCACTTTTTGGATTAAGGCATCCTCCAGTACCTACAAGGATGTAAATTTGGTTTTACAGACTCTAATGATCAACTCCCACACAAAGCGAACAACAACAAAAAAACAGATCCACACACATTGAGTTGATGGCCTCACTTCCTTTATAACCTTTAACATTAAAGGCTGTTGAGGTGGCCAAGAGGACAGGGTGTAACAGTTAATGCTCAAGCCAGTGGATACAGACCTGACAGGGATGTAACCTTTGTAATATTGTCCTGTCATGTAACAGGCCACACAGTAATGATCACTCCCTCTCCACCACTCCCATGCATCACACTCTTATTGTACAGAGGAGATGGAACATTCTAGCCACTGAGCTATTTTAACTTCATTTTTTTGGTGATAAAATAGCTTTGCATTTTCCCCTACATTTTTTCCTTAAAAATCAGCCACATTTTGAGGTCCTTACTCAATATTTACTTAATCCAGGCTAAGGAAAACTCCCACTCAGTTTAATGCAGCTTGCCTGAGTAAAACGTGAGCAATGACCTTAGACTTTGGGCTCATGGTTTCTATTTCCCTATCTATCTCAATCCCTTTTTCTCCTCTAGGATTCATGTTTCATTCACTGGTCATTTTAGTAACTTTCATATTCTACCTCCACTGAAGCACATTTACAGGAGTCTATGAGACCAAACAAGGAGCTAAAAATTCAAATATTGTCACCTCTTCATGGTTTCTGATGATCATAGTTGACTTATCTCCTTGTAGTTAATGCATCCCTCATAGAAATATACAGGTTAGTTACTTGGACGTTATAACACGGCTCCATTACCCACTGCAAGATGGACCTGTGAACCTCAATTGATGCAGCTTTTGATAGCAGGCTTTTTTTCATGGTGTTTTGGGAGCGTCATCATCTTCACATTGCATGGTAGTAGTTTGGCTGTTCCTGGGTTGGTGAAAGGGGCAAGTATGAAAAAAAACTTTACTGCTGTTTTCTGTTGTCCCTCATCCTCACTTAACCAGTCATAACAGTCTTTCCACTTATCCTTTTATACTGTGGCAGGTACTCTTCCTTGGGAGGTTTGGGATTATATCACTGTGTGACTGACAGCACTCATCAGGTTGTTGCTATTAGTGACAGGAGTCAAATGCCCATGAGTAATGATGACTTACTTCTTCCAGGATTGGTGAAAAGAAGGCCTGTGAAAAGCACCACTACTGATAAGTAACTGCTCCCTTCAACTTTAATGACAGGTTTCATCCATCCTTAAATTCTCCAGAAATTCTCTCCTGGGACTTTGCCATCTCTGTAAATGGGAGTGACAGTGCATCAGGGAGATGCAGGCCTCACTGAGGCTAAGTTCCACCACATGTAAATTAATGAGAGGCAGCAGGGTAAGTACATTAGACCCTGTATTTATTAGGCCATTGAGACCTCAGAGGGATGCTCCTGGCCCTTGTATGCAGGAAACCACATCTTTGATCATTCTGGGCAGTGCTGTCAAACAGCATTGCTGGATTTGTGCCTCACCCAGCTGTTGTGAATATTTGCCAAGTAATCCCATTTCAATTTCCTGTCATGGAATGATTTTCCCTCCTTTTAAAAGAAAAATAAAAAATACAACAAAAATCCACCCAAGGGGTGTGAGCAGGGAGGGAGCTGAAACTCTGAGTACAGAGATGGTTCCATTATACTGGAATTCAATCTCTCCTCCTCCCTCCTTTGAATACAGCATGTTTCTCCTACAGTGTCATAATTACAAAGATTACCAAATGAATCTTTTTGCTTCTGTACACACTGGGCAGTCAGTGCAGGCAAGCCACTCTAATAGTTGTCATTAAGTTTTCAGGGAGGTGGGAGAAGATAAATTGAATGCATGCACTTCAGTGCTGCCCATAGCCCATTGATGGCTGCTGAGTAATGATTTTTTTTTCTAATTGGTGGAGAGCAGCAGCCCTAATGGATGGAGCCTCTCTGTGCATTTACACTATCTCCTCAATCAATAACCCTAGCTGTGCCTGGCACAGAGGAGTTCCTGAAAGCCCCTTTGTAATAATGGATTGCTGTAGGTTACATAAACCACTGCCTCCCGCTGAGTCAGCCCTCTGTCAGGCACCGAGCACTCCGACAGTGGGATGGCTTTTTAGAAGGACAGTGTGGGGAACGCCCCGCAGAGAAAGCAGCCTGTCCTCTGGTCTGATGCCCCCATCCTGTGGCTAACAACACCCTGCAGGCTTTGGGGTTCTGGAATAGTGTATTGCTTTTAGAGCTGGTGTGGGCTCTGGGAGAGTGTGAACTGCTCAAAGTCCTTTTAGTTGGGGTGAGGCGTTAAAGGAAAATTCCTGGGTGAAATCCTGCAGCCCTTACTCAGACTGAAACTAGTGGGAAGTTAGCCTGAGTTAGCCTGGTAAAAGGGAAGCAGAGAACTCTGCATTTGGCCCTGTGTTTTCATATTACAGAAAATGAGTGCTGGTACTAGTTGAAGAAATAGGGATAAGAAAGAAAGGGATAGGAAAGAAAGATCCTTGGTCTAAAATAGTTGAAAGATCTCCACTTATACCACCCTGTTAAACACACATAAGTGTTCTTCTATTTACCACCCCACCTTGCCCCAGCAGTTTCCTGTTTTACATTTTTGTGTATATAACTAATGGTAAAATTGATCTTAGAACTCAGAATTACTTCTTCAGTGTTAGGGCAGGTATGCACCATACGGTCTGGGCCAAGACAACAACATATTTTAAGTACCTACATCTTTTAAAAGTGAAACTTCAATTGGGGGTGTGCAAGGGGGAGGGGCGGAGTTCTTTACCCCCCTCAGCACCTCCCCCAAGATTCTTTCACGACCAAAAGCAGGGGAATTATCAGTGACTTGATGTGACTAATGGTGGGCCAGGTACTCAGTATCTCTTAGTTGTTATGCAGAGGGGTTTGAAGCAGGCCATCAGGATGTAGGGTATAAAAACTTTCAGGTCAGGGAAAAAGATTGCCATAGAAAAGTTGGAGCCTTAAATGGCTGTTGCTGAGCCCTTTTAGAGCAAAGCCAGCCCTGGTTACATCCTGCTGGAGTCTCAGAATTGCTGGATTCCAATTGCCACCTGTGATGCCAACTCTTGTTTATTGCCTAGGCTTTACCTAGTTAATAACAGAGAATATACATAACTCAGATCACCTGTTGGCTCATCTTCAGAATGGATCTCCAGGTGTGGGGGCGGCTTAGAATCATCCCACTGAAGGGGCTGCAGCATCAGCTGATCCAGTTTTAAGATGAGGCTATTTGAGTATCAACAACTAGCAGTGTAGCTCCTGGTGTTTGAGGTTGGCCTCCTGACAGGTTTCAGAGTAGCAGCCGTGTTAGTCTGTATTCGCAAAAAGAAAAGGAGTACTTGTGGCACCTTAGAGACTAACAAATTTATTAGAGCATAAGCTCTCGTGAGCTACAGCTCACTTCATCGGATGCATTTGGTTTTCCACCAAATGCATCCGATGAAGTGAGCTGTAGCTCACGAAAGCTTATGCTCTAATAAATTTGTTAGTCTCTAAGGTGCCACAAGTACTCCTTTTCTTTTTGTTGGCCTCCTGGCTCCTTAGTGTCCTTGTGGGTTTTGTGAGGCGCTGTCCACTGCTGTATATTGTTCCTTGACCCTGAGTTTCTTCCCAGGTTTTTAGTCATTCCCAGCGCTTGCCATGGTGTCAAGTTGAACTCAGCAAAACTAAATGACACAGAAGGAGGTTAGTGCACAGGCAGGGCCAGATGCACCCATCACTGAACCTTAGGCAAATACATATTTCTCCTTGCCCACTGCAGAGGGAAAGCCCCAGGCAGGAAATGGGGACAGGGGTTTGAAGAACAACCTCACCCATCAGTGGCAGAGAGTGCTGCTGCAACTGGTTGGTGCCCCCTGAGTGGGGTGAGGAAGAGCAGAAAGATGTTGTCCTATGAGGTCTTTTTGTGGTGGGTGTGGGGGGCATGAATCTGTCCCCTGGGCACATGCCTGATTTGCTTGTGCCTTAATGAAGCCATGTGCACAGGCAGGGAGGGTCTGAACTTGAAAATTCAAATTGAGTCTGAGGCCTAGGTGCTGGCATGCAGTGTACTCTGTGCTGCAAGGCTGGCAGGAGGTGGGTACAGGGCTGGCTGAGCTGATCCCAGGAAGATCATCCCAGTGTAGAGGAATGGCAAAGAGCTGGCATTGCTGTTCCTATTCCCCTCGCTCCCCTCTGCTACTGGCACACAGGACATGGCGTGGGGAAGAGGGCATGACTGGGAAGCTCCTGTGTCACACTGATCCCCAGCTGCCATATCACCCCTTGGGGCCATTGGCAGCCAATGTAACATAGAGAAGCTCCCAGGATCAGAGAAGGCAAAATGTCATTTTTGCACTGTCCCCTCCAAAGTTATGCTACTCACTCCTTGGTTTTAACTGAGTATCTAGCAGGCAAGAGGACTGACGAAGAAGAAATACTTTGTCTCAACAACAGACAGGGTGAAGAATCACCCAGCAGACCTGTTAGAGGGGGTGAAAGTCTGATTTGTCCAGATGGTCTCTCCTGTCTCATTCCCTAAGTGCTGTGAGGGATTTCCTAGCTTCTTCACTGAGAGAATCGGTCATATTTGAGGGGAAGCCATGTTAGTCTGTATCCACAAAAACAACGAGGAGTCCGGTGGCACCTTAAAGACTAGCAGATTTATTTGGGGATAAGCTTTCGTGGGTAAAAAAAAACTTCTTCCATGCATCTGAAAGTTTATGCCCAAATAAATCTGTTAGTCTTTAAGGTGCCACTGGACTCCTCATTGTTTTAGTCATATATGAGCTAGTTTCTCGCACTCAGTAAGGAACGGGGGGGAGGGGAAATCCTGTAATCTGGTTGTTTGACAGGGTCTATCTCCATAATGTCTAAAGGGTCCAGGCAAGAAGGGAGGGCTTAAGCTCACTTTTTGCTTTTCCTTGCCCATCATGATATGAAATCCAATGGTGAGGTAACATCCCTTGGGATTTAACTCTCCTATCAAACTTTCCCTGATTTTGCAGTATCACAGGCTGAGCTGGCTCTTTAAGAGGGTTACAACTCAGCCTCACCTGTGGTAAGCTTAGTTAGCCCCCTCTCCCCTCCCCAGGTGAGGAGAATAAGAGTGTAAGGATCATGTGACAGGAGCGTATGACAAGGAATCAGGGTTGCTGGGAAATAAAAGGGCAGGGGGCTGGGTTCTGTTTTGGCATAGCTGCTTTAAAGAGTACAGATGTGAGAAGGGGGGGTGTTGTGAGAGAGCAGTCAGGAAGAGGCACAGGGAAGGAAAGAGGGGCAGCTTGCGGGAGGGGATAGAGAGCAGAGTTGTTCAGGATTCTGGGGCTGGAAACTGGTGGTCGGGGATAGGCATGAGTTCTCCCAGTGCTGCCATCTTGGGAGGAGGTACAACCATGCTGGTCAGCAAGGGAAAGAGGGACTGGTTGGAGCCTAAGAGAGCTGGAAATTGAGCTGGAAGCTGAGCCCAAGAGATGGGCCAAAGAACATCATGGAGGAGCACACACCTGAAGAGGAAGAGCTGTGCCCAGCAAGTGTGCAGGGTGGAAAAATTGGGTTTGTTTCCTTTTGGGCTTTGAGTTAAGCTATCGAAGAGATGGACATTTGTCACTTAGCCTCACTGACTTAATTCTTCTGGGGGGTGACTGGAGAGGGGAAACTGAGGTACAAGGTGGCCCTGGAGCCAGAGTGCGCAAGCTGCTGCTGTAATGCGTGTACTTGGTAGGATTTCACTAGTGCTCCCTCTTTAGTAAAAAGCAAGGGATAGGCTATAGTCTCTGCCTGCTTGTCAAACAGCAGCAGGCAGTCACAGGAACAGCCACAGCAGAACACCGAGGCTGTCCTCCTGCAGAACTAGCAGCAACATCATGAAGGGCAGCTTGTAGCCCAACAATAACTGGAGGCCTACTGCTGCTGGAGGGAGTGCTATCAGCAGTTCCTGGAGCTTGTCCTGCACTCATCTGCTGCAGTGCTGAGGAAGTAAACCTGAATCAAGGTGACAGGTCACTGGATGCAAAGAGGATGGAGTTCCCAGAAAAATGGGGCTAGACCAATTGGGGATTCCCTAGACATTCGAGAGATTCCCTGGTGATCTGTTTCCAGTGTGGGGTTACGTTAACAAACAAGACTCCCAAAAGGGAAATGTTACTGAGAATTTCCACAATGCGAAGTCTCCTTAACTGGGCAAGAAGGGGAATCTGAGGCAGTGGACAAGCCCACAGGTATAACTGAGATCAGAATTAGGCCCTGTAAGTGGAACTTACCTAAGAAGTCTATTGGTAGATGCCAGGAAATAGACTCAGTCTCACTCTCCCAGACCTGTATTGGTTCATTAGTGCTAACAGTAGTAAAAAGTAGCAAATTTGATTTAAGGCAATAAAGCAAGCAAGATTTTGCATAGAACAGCTCTTTGGAGTAAGAAAGGGATTTTTTCATAACTTTTCAGGTTTTCAGAGCAGACTACACTTTACATGTAACTTTGTCAGGCAGGCTAGTTGCGTATTGCTTGCCCTATGTCCTGTTACAGCAACTAACATCCTTATAATTGGAGCTGCTGACCATCATCGAATATAATCTCAGGAGGACAAGGGACTGGTTCAAGGTAGCTACTAGCATGCTTAAAAGTGCCACACACCTATTTAACTTCCGTTGCTACCGCTTTACAGTCATTTCCGTTTAATAAGGTGATACTAGATGGCTTAGATAAATCAGACAAAAGCCATTTCCACAAACAACTTTCTGTATAATTAGTGCCATCACTTAAGTCACAAAAAGTCTGTAAACATCTTCCAGATCCTGAGGTGCATGGAGCTGTGTTGATTTAGGGGGAGATGTTTGATTTGGTTCTCTGTGTACACACCTTTACACATCTCCTTGAGCCAGCATTGTAAACCTCTGCAAGATGGCTGTTATGGCACACAGTGCTCTCTCTTTTACTGGGGCGTTCTTTGCTTGTGGTTTTCCTTAACAGAAATTATCCAGCCTGAAAGGGCACAATCTTGTCACCCCCTTTGTGATTTCCTCTCCTGTCCCAACAGCTCCTCAACCATCCTAACTTCAGTACTGGCCTCTGCAGCTTCTTTTCCCTGCCTGACTCTCTCCTGAGGGAAACATCTGCCTTGAATGAATATCAAGTAAAAGTCAAATCAGACTCTTCCCTGACTGCCTATTGGAACCAGCCTGTGTTATGCTTTCATTAAAAGAACTTACAGACAAGTGAAGATACCATTGTACTAATGAAGAAAATGGTACTGTCTGAACATAAAGGTGTGGAAAGGAATGAGGATAGAAATAATGGGCTGGATTCTGAAGTAACTAGGATGAGTTGCTGGCCTGGTAGATGTGATACTGGGTGAGCCAGAATCTCACATGTGGATGGTCTAGATTTTAATTTACCTTTTTGTTCCCTGTCTAAGTTTTTGCTTTTTCACCCACCCACCCCCAATAACTGCCTGTTTTCTTCAGCAGAACCCATCTATAGCCAAGAACAGACTCTGATCTTGGGGCTCTGACAATGAGCTCAAACCCTAAACCTTCATGAAAGCCTATTATCCACTCTTGACCCAAGTCCCAGGGAGAGAGAGGTCTGTCTGAGGAACTCATCCAGCACATTATCTTCAAACCTTACACCACATGTGATCGGAGGCAAACACCCACTCAGGGGCACAACCAGAACTTTCCTAAGGATGGGGGCCCAGGGAGAAGATGTCTTTCTAGTAGAGTACCTATCCTCAGGTGGAGAAGATGTTGGGGCTCAGAGTATCACTTGGGCATGGTTACAGAAGGCAGAGCCAGCTGCTGGAAGGGAAGGAAGCCCTGGGACATGCCAAGCCTGGGCTGCCAGTGTCAGGGTCGGATGCAATCTGGAGAGTGCAGGGGGGAGTACTGTGCAGCTCCAGAGCTCCCTCCCCACTGTTGTCCCACTGTGGGCAGAGGGCTCAAGAAAGTACCAGGTCCTCCCCTCCTAGCCCACCTTGCTGGGAGTCCAGCAGGGGCTCCCCCACTAATGGGCTGGGGTGCCTGCATCCCTGCTTATCTCCTGTGTTGGTGGCAGGTCCCCAGCTGAAGGGCCACCCCACGTTGCTCTCTGGGGAATGGCCAGAAGGCGAAGCAGCGGCTGCTGGGTTTCTGCTTAAACCTGGCCTTTCCCCCTTGCAGACGGTACATCTGCACTCCTAGTCCTCTATAGCAATGAGTTCAACCTCTGTTTTCCCAAAGCACACTCTAGAGCAGTGCTACTCAAAGTGGTGGTCCATGGACCGGTGCCGGTCCGCAAGCCATCGGCTGCCGGTCTGCACGCATATTTGGAAAAAAAGATTGCCGGTCCCCCACATCAGATAGCTTGAGAAGCACTGCTCTGGAGGACACTGATGCATCAGGACAAACCCTCCCCAAGAACTGCAAGCGATTTCTCCCACAAGTTGCCCAACCTTTGTCTGCTTCAGAGCAAATAGCTGAGCTCCACAGTCTGCTAGACCTTTGAGCTGACTACCTCTTAAGGGGGCTTGAAGTTTAAATGTTCCAGGCCACACTGAGATGCCCTTTCTTGCACTGAGTGGCATCTTGCTCTGTGAGTAGCCTGCCTGAACCCAACAGGACTAATTACAGAGTAGCATACCACTCAGTGCGAGTATGGGCATCAGGACTTCCCAAGAGAAACTTTTTATTGGGGAGGGGGTGGTCCGCCTTCTCCCCGCAGTAGCTTCATTTTAAGAAAGGAAAGTACATTCTCCCCAGTGCTGCCTCACTTCCATCCCTCCCTTTTGGATTTTTAATTTGATTTGGAACATAAACAGTGACTGAGCAAGATCTGATGACGTATCTCGGGGCAGAAGACCAAGGTTGCATTTAATAAACTATCGCTTTTGCCAAGAGCAGCAACACTAAATCCTGCCTGGCAGACAGTGTAGCTAGCCAGAGCTGGTGCGTTGGCGTGGTGACAGCAGATTCTCTCCCAGCTAGCAGGGAGCCAGGTTCAAGGGTTTAAATAATCAGGTTTCAAGCTCTGGCATGGAGTGTCTCAGACAGCACAGGTTCAGGCTTCCCAGGGGACTGCACACCTCTCTGGGTGGCAGGGATGGATGTCAATCTGTGAAGTGGTATTGCATCAGCTCCAGAGAGAGAGAGATGTTCGCTGGAACTGGCAGCTGCCTTTTGTTCCACAATGGCAGCTGCCAGCAAGAGACAGACAGGGCAAGGGGAGACTATATAACAGCAGTGTGCTAGATGCAAAGCGTATTACACGCTAGATTTAAAGTAAAAGAGTATGTGTTAGGGGTAAATATTCAGCACAATGCACAGTGACTTAGCCCCATGACTCTTGTTACTGTTGCGGGGGAGGGGGGGAAGGGCGTGGGTTACATCATCCTTTGTCATGCTGAATGTTCTGCAAATGCAATAAATAAATAAAATGAAGATTTTGTACAAATTTCAATTATAGAGGTGAGGGGGGGTTGACATTTAACACAGACATCCTCACCCACCTGTCCAAGCTGAAAGGAGGGGATTCTTCCCCATCCCCCCAAAGGAGGGACTGTGAGGTGAATATATTAGGCTCCTTGTGTTTGCCCTTTCCTTTCAGGCCATTATTTTGCTTTTTTGTTTTTTGTTTTTTTGTTGGTCTGGGTTCATGTAAATGGATTTAGTACAGGACGACAGCTGTGGAGAATGAATTTCCCCTCTTGATAAGATAGGCATACTGTTGGCAGTAAACGTTCTCCCTCCTTCTTACTCCCAACCTACCAGTGAGCATCAACCCTAACCTGGAGGGACCAGCCCTAAGTTGGTGCAGGTAGCTAATTATTAGGTACTTGTATTGCAGTAGCACAGAGAGGCCCCAATCAGAGATGAGGGCCTCGCTGTGCTAGGAAGCGTGCACACTGTAAAGATGACAGACAGCCCCTGACTTTTAGCTTACATATACGTTTAATCTTTAGCCTTTCTGCTGAGACTGTGGAGTCGGTTTGGATGGTGGTGGTCCCCTTCCCTTTCACCTCTGTCTTCCCTCAGCACATTCCTACAGCTTCTAAGAGGCACTCCAGGTGCACAGCTCACTTGAAGCGTGCTCCAGAGACTGAGCATGCTAAACAAGCAATTCTTCCAGATTCCACCAGCGTCACCCTCCAGAAGGGAACAGATCCTCCAGTTAGCTATAAAAAACAGGTTGGGAGGTTGTCGAAATACTAATGGGCAGCACATAATTATCTGTAGGCTTTAGGTGCCATTAGATATATTTGTAAGGGGGTTAGGGAATATTTCAAAGTATCCAAAACAAAAAGTATTTGCAAGAGAAAGGGGGACAAAAAGCAAAGCAGCTCTGGGCCATAGAGAGCAAACATATTTTTCTGCTGATGCTTGGAGGAGCAGCGTCTATCAAAGACGGATTGTGTCGTTTCATCTTTTTTCTGTTTGTTTTATGAAAAGCCTTTTTAAATATTCCTTTTTAGGTTTTAATCTTGGTGTGGAACATAGACTCTGACCCTGACAGAGGAAAAGAAGCAAGGTACTGCATCTACAAATGTGTTTAGCAACGATGAATGATCAAAGTCAACATTGCAGGGGCAGCAGCTGAGTTTCTCCTATTATCATGCAGTCACAGATTTGACAGATTGCATCATTCGGTGTGTTGATGTATCAGTATTTGATACACTATAAATATTCACAGTGCATATTGAATTAACCAGGTGATAAAATACAGGTTTGTTTTGCATGTTAACTGCGTTAACGCTGCCCCTAAGTGGTTAAGTTGGTTTATTGCAAGTTAATTAGCTTTTGTTTTTATGCATTTAATTATTTATTTATGCAAGTCTGTTGCATTTTTCTGTTTCAGCTCCACGACTAGGCCACGGTTCTTGGTTTTTAGTTTAATTTCACCTCGGATTTTGTGCAGTATTCCCATACGGACAATGTTTTGTCAAACAGCTGGGACTGAAAAATACTCATGCACTGAAACATAAATGTCTGTCACATGCATTTTACCCAGGCCAGGACAAACTGAGCTCCTGTTGTTTGACTCCACTCCTCCAGCTCATTTAATTAGCATTTGGATACATACCTTGTGCAACCAGCTGTAGAAGCTTGGGGGTTAGGATGGACTATTGTCTCTGTTCTGAGACTTATTTTGCTTCTGCAATCATAGGTGCTGACTCAGTGGGTATTCCAGGGCTGGAGCACCCACGGAAAAAAAATAGTGAGTACTCAGCACCCACTAGCAGCCCCGTGGATCAGCACCTCCCCCTCCCCCCCACCCACCACAGATCAGCTGTTCAGTGGTGTTCAGGAGGTGGTGGGGGAGGATCAGGGGCAGGAATAGGTGGGGTGGGGGCTTGGAGGAAGAGGGGAGTGGGGGCAGGGCCTGGGGTGGAATGGGGGTCGAGCAGCCCCTGGGATCTGAGTAAGTTGGCACCTATGTTTGCGGCTACTCTTGAGTTTGCCGCTTCCAGAGCATTTCCTGAGTTGGTCATTACCTTTCCTTTCACTGTGCCATGATTGTGGTCCTTGATCTCCATTCCATTTGGATTAGCATAATGAATGCACCATGACTAAGCTGCCTCTTCTATACAAGTGGCAAGCTGCTGTTGGTGCAGAATGTAGCCACTGGCATTCTGAGCATGAGATCCCAACTGGTGGGATTTGTAGTAGATTTCTCCAGAGTTGGTTCCGCTACCCAGGCTTCCAGCTAAGGCTCACCATGGGGCCATGTACTGCCCTTAATCTGTTAGTGAAACTTACATTTACACCAGGTGTACGCAGGTGAGGAATGAGGGCAAGTGTATATGGCCCTGTGTCTTCAAAAGTCCTCCTGCAGACACACAAGGCTTGATTAAAACCTGGAACCAAGTGATTGTTTTAGTTTACTAACATCCTAGGCCCCAAGGTACCAGTTAAAATCATCTACTGTGGATCTTTGTTTTAGCTCTTTCTGGCCATGTAGTTTGGGGAGCCTGTTCTGTTAGTCTTTAATACCCCCTTTGTGGTAGAATACACTGCCAGAGAACATTAAATAAGCACCTTCCATGACCTTTTCAAGTCCAAACAGATGGCTTTTTCACTTTCTCATTTTATTAAGAGTTGAGTCCTGCCGGTCAAGTCAGATTTTCATTTCTAAAGTGCTTTGGGTCTTTTCGGTGTTTAAATGTAAGATGTTGCTGACTCTACCTTTTCCTCCCCGGGGTAAAGTCAAAACAAACAAAAGTCAAACCATGAAGCAGTGCAATGTCTTAATTTACTAGATTTTTCACCTCTGGAGACCTGGATTGAGTCTCAAAATGCAAATCTGGTGACTATTTTAAACATTTGACCCTTTTGTGAGACTGCTACATAATGCAGCATAACCTGGTAATCTCTGCTCATGACAGCCCTGGGACTAGAATAGCAAAGGCAAGGATTAGACTAGCAGGGATATTGCAGGTCAGAAGACTAGGGTGTATTTGCTGAACTACATGGGAGAAGCGTGGGCAGCACTTGCTTGTATTATATCACGACTAAGCCAAAGAAGTTTAGTCTCTTGCTTTCATGAGCTCTAAAATTTATATAAGATATGGTTTAAAAAATAAAATTAGACAGCAGTGAATCTTCAGGGAGGTCTTCAGGTTTTGGCAAAGAGTAAAGTATATTTTCTTACTCCTACTCTTGATCTTGCTAGTAGTTCCTAGCTTCACTGAGGGGCTGTGAAATTTGTCTCTTGCTTAGGTTTCTCATCAATATGCACTCTAAAGACTGAGAAGGTGTCTTGCTGCCTCGAAGCATAATGAATTAATATATTAATCCATTGCAATGAATCTGAATTCCAGCAGGGCTCCAAGAGAGATGTTGGTTCCTCTTATACTTGAAGGAAGGGGGGGAATAAGCTTTTTCCGTGATGCCCTGCCTGCGCGTTTTAAGGTGGAGTCTAGTGCTTAATCAGAGACAGCTCCAAGTCTCAAAGAAGAGATGATTGTTTAAATGCTAGCCTTTCCCAGCAGATGTTGGACAGTGTTGTTAAGGAATCCAGACGTGGAATGTGAAAGGAGATGTGACTGATATTAAATTAACTCAGTGATCTAAAAGGCAATTAGGGTAGTACATGTATAGGGTTGTACATGTGTTTTTTTCCCTTTTAAAAATCTGCTTCTGCATTTCTTTAGCTCTACTATTTTAAACCAGAGTATGGCAGTATATAGGAAAAAATTAATGGACTACCTTAAGTATCCCTTACCGTGCATTGTTAAAACTCCTATTAAAATACAAAACCCAGAGTCACAGCAGCAGCCAGAAATCTGCCTGATGGTCAAATAAATCACAATATTTCAGTGTTCCTGTTAACAAGCACCCATTAAAATCTGACAACTGGCAAGCATCAAAGGCAGCATATATTTAAAAAGTTAGAAACAATGCAATTCTTTCAGCAGACCAATACAGATTTATTTCCTTACATTTTAAAACCCGGAATCTGCCATTGTTAATACATTTTCTGGATGATGAATTCAGTTGTTTGTTCCCCTGTGGTGCATTTGATTTGGTTTTACCAGGCCTTATCCTGATACAACTTGAGCCTGACTTTCAGAAACGCTGAGCGCACACAGTTCTCACTAGCTGCCATTGGAGTTGAGTGCTCAGCACTTGAAAATCAAGGCCAGCTGGAGCTTCCCAAAAGAGTTGAAGATAGACAGCACCTCCCATGACTTGGCCCTTAACAACACTCTAACCAGTATCCTCCTATCAGCGATCTTGTCCTTTCTCAGAATCCTCATTTTTGATTGAAATAGACATTAAAAATGGTCAGTTATCTGGATCAATTACCTTTATAAACATCCAGAGGAGTTTTTGTCTGTCTTATCTGTTTTATTAAATAAATGAAAGAAAGGAAAGAGAAAATTAGCAGATTTTGGTTTAGTAAGCAGTTTAAATCTGCTCTGGTACATTGAATTCAGTCAGTCAGTCAGTCAGTCATGTGCTTGGAAAAACCCAGCAGGAGTCCCTTCCACCATAAGAACTTCTGACTGTGAAATAAAGCCTGAGTAACCAGATTAACTATAAAGTATGTTTCTGTCAGGTTTTAGGCATTAGTTCAAGTGTACTTTCCGTGTGTTGCAGCTCACCATAGCAGGTTCTTGTTTGGGGTGTTCTTAATGGCAGAAACAAACCTTCTATAGTTTCCCTTCCCCTTCGGTCTTCCCAATTCTTGCTCCTTACTCAATAAATAAACTATTATCATATGTGCTGTCAAGCAGTTTTGATTCAACTATTAATGCAAGTGTTATCAATATTGCTTTTCAGCCTTGCCTAACTCAAAAGTGGCTGAACAGTTTTGCTCTAGTATTGCAAAAATGATTCGCTTTTGGGCTGAGACCAAAGTGTGAAAAATTTCTCCTGAAAATTGCAACTTCCATAAATTCAAAATGTATTTAGCTTGCAAAAATGCATAGTTGTAATGGAAATCTCTGTGTAAACTGAACAGTAGCCCTTGTGATATCAAGTCTCCCCTTGCGATTGTCTGTATGAAAGACTGTGTAGTGACATTATTAGTAATATTTATAATTTGTATAGCGGTAGCATCAAAGACCACAATCAGGATTGAGGCCCCATTGTGTTAGGTCCTGCACAAACATAAGCATGTGTTCAAATAGAAGTCCTGATCCTGAGATCTGCCTATGGGACTCTACCAAGAGAGAGAGTCCATGTTTGCAGATCTCTTTGCAGAAACGGGGACATATATTACAATATATACGGGAGAAAATACTATAATCAAGTTTGCAACGTCTATCATACAGTTCGTCCAAGCCCCTAACTTTATGAAAACATTCCCTTGTGAACTGAAATTTTCTATTCTTAGTATCGGCTCAGTGGGAGGGGATCATGGATGGGTATCAAAGGCCAGGGCAGGCTAAGCCTCTCCTGACCCAGGCTGTGACCCTGCTGAAGTTCTGCTAGGAGGCCCCAACCTTCCTCCCACTCTACTCTGAAGCCAGCTGGGGCTAAGCTCCAGCCAGCAGCCTGGAGCTCAGGCCCACCAGCAGCTGGGGCAGCCCAGGGAGCAGGGGAGGTTGGGCCAGAAGCCCAGGGCGGGACTGGGGCTGAGGCCAGTGGCTTGGACAGGTATGTGGGGGGCTTCTCCAGCTGCAGGAGCGAGGGCTCAAGTGGAAGGGGCAGGGCCGGCAGGCTAGCCTCCTGAAGGCGGGGTTCAACCACTGCCCATGGAGGAGATATAGGTACACAGTCTTAGTTACTGCTACTTTTTGGAACACTAGCTGTGAATTTAATGACTTTTTTTTTAACCCACAACAAACTTTAATTTTAACTTGAGCTTTCCAGGCTTTCAAGCATGTTTATTTCTATTACTACAACACTCTACACACAATGTAGTAATATAACTGATATCTATATGTAACTTTAACTGCAACTTACATTTTTTTGGGGATGGGGAATATAAATTATGGTGATGATGGTATTAATCTTCACTCATAAGGAGAACCAAGATCATTCATTCTTGGCTACCCCAATGGTGAGTTATGCCTCCTCTCTTTCTTATAGAGAGAAATGCTATAACACAGTTCAGGCATCATGTACTATGGAGTGGGAGGAAGCTCGTGTTGCCAGTACCTTTGCTGTACCTGTACCACAGATAAAAGACTTCAGCTTCCATTTTTGTCAGACCTGACGCCATTCATGAACACTAACTTGACTCTAATTTTTTTTAATGTAATGCCTTTACACTCCATATAAGAATGATCTATTATATACTCTGTGTGTGGGTATCTAATATAATACTGAAGTTTGTAACAGGTCACTCGCTGATCCACACAATTAATTCCCTAGCTTTCATTTAACTAGAATCTGGGGTGGGTTTTTTACTATAGGCTGCTCACTATAGAACAGATCCCAATTTTGAAACCGGACATTTCCATCAGATGTCAACAAAAGGTCACCATTTCTTTTGGAATTCAACCATTCAAGAGCCCTGACATGTATAGTAGGAATACAAATGTCCAACAAATATATTGATTCCTGCTGTGAGCCAGTCATGTTGAGTACAAAGCTACCAGTTTGGAGAAATTAAGGTTACCTGAGTTCAACTCCATTTATCAAATTTAAGCAAAAAAAAATCTGTCAATATATTTAGCTGGTAGGCAATCTCAAAACTTACATTGGTTTCAAAGTTACATGCTACTCAACAGGAGATGACATATTTACTCATTGTATGTTATGCTAGAGCATGCTCACTCACAGGTTGATATAAGTATGTGTAAACTTTATTACAAGGAAAGTGACCTCATCCCACAGACTGCTGCCAATGTATGGCATTTCTTCCACAGTTAGACAAATACGAGTACTAATGTGTTCTTCTGACACTAATGTAACCTGTCTACTGGTTTGACAATGTTTGAAGGTCTAGTGGAATTACCTCATCCCAATTTTACCGTGTAAAAAATTGTAAATAGTGTTATTAGAATACTAAAAATCTGCTTGTTGATCACAAGTCCTTTATTCATAAACAAACTGACCCCAGGCCAATCTCCTCAGTTAAAACAATACGGCAATATTTAAGTTGGAACTCAAAAGGCTCAAGACCTTTCTCTCTAGGAGTAGCAGGAATCCATCTTTTGCATTTTGTTATGCCTTTGTCTGCTAGATAAAAGACAAAGCATCCTCTACTTTCAGATATAGAGGTGAATTCTTTCTGCTTGGGGGGTGTCGGCAGCAGCAGGGGCCTTGTTCAATATATAATATCTTATCATTACACAACAGAACTGCTCAAGCCTCCACCTAGAAATCTGGGAAACCTAAACAGCAGCCCAGGCACCACTAAGAGGCAATACTGCCCAACTCAGAAGCGCTGAGTCTGTGTAGAACAAAAGAGAACTTTTATTACGAGAGAGTGAACTCAGCATTAATTAGGGAAAACACTGCAACACTGATTCAAAAGCATGCAACTTCGCTATGGAAACACCAGCCCCACAGTACCTTGGGCAGTAGTCCTTTGCCTCAGTTTCCCACCTTGTGGTGTTAAAATCCACTGGATGAATGTCTCTTTAATATTCTACACCCCTTTCCCTCCACTGCACCCCACTCAGTGGGTTTTCTGAAGTCAGTGAAGTCCCAGAATTCAGGGGTGAGTTCACAGGGTTCATCCCCTCCCCTTCCCCCCCCCCCCCAAAAGAAGGGTCGACCAGTGTCTCACGACTGTCACAGTTGTCTCTGCCACTGTTTGCTGCTACCTCTGCCACTGTCCCCTCTGCCTTTGCTGGTGTCCACCCTGTCTCTGCTGCTGCTTGCCGCCTCTCCCTGGAATTCTGCATTCGGAGGTTCCGCTAGTTAATCCAGTTCTTTCTGATTTCGCTGGGTAGTGGGGAGCATCGCTGCTACGGCATCCTCTGGGTTTCCTTTCACTGCAACGCCAGGTCTACAGTTCAGCCCCCTCAGTCTGCTCTTCAGCAATTTCTGGCAATCACTCAGCAACAACAAGGACTCTAAAATGAGCCTGACCAGCTCTGTCTTTCAATAGCGGAGGGGAAGATCAGATAGTATCTAGGACCCTTTTAACAGAGCTCACGCCGCCTCTGACTTTCACTTGGATGGAGGCATCACTACCCCATGCTGAGCAAGTGTGGTTAGGGCATGTTAAGTACAGTTCTGCTGCCCTTTAATCACACAATCAGGACAGTAACATTTCATTACCCCGGCATTAACCCAAGACAGCTACAGCTGCTCACTTTGGCAAAGCAGGTTTACCTGCTGATCACCTAGCTAAAGTAGAAAGAATGAGGAGTGCTTGTGGCACCTTAGAGACTAACAAATTTATCTGAGCATAAGCTTTCTTGGGCTAAAGCCCACTTCATCAGATGCATGCAGTGGGCTTTAGCCCATGAAAGCTTATGCTCAAATAAATTTGTTAGTCTCTAAGGTGCCACAAGTACTCCTCGGTCTTTCTGCTGATACAGACTAACACGGCTATCACTCTGAAACCTAGCTCAAGTAGGTATGTCTATGCAAATAGAGTCTGCTCCTTAAGTTTCTTCCCCCACTTCATCAAGAGACAGCAGGGGAGAGCTCAATGAGACATTGGCTTGCATCTTATAGACGCTAATCCAGTCATATCATAAGTTTCTCTTTGTTAAAATAAATAGATTATGCTGCTTTAGTCTCTTGATGTGAGGCAGATTTTCAGAACACAAATCATTCTTTAGCTCTTTTCTGAACTCATTCCAATTTGTCAGCCTCTTTTAAAGTGTGGACATGGGGCCCTACTCTGCTCTCATTTACACCTGTATAACTCTCCTGAAGTCAGAAGTTACTAATGATCTCACTAATCCTGTATACAGTGGTAATAACACCTTCCTACTTCTACTGAGTACTCCCCTACTTCTAAGAGTCATGCTTGCTCTGTTAGGCGATATCTACACTGAGAGCTACGGTGTGAGTCCCAGCTCACATCGACATACCCCTGCTAGCTCTGAGTGAGTGTGCTAAAAATAGTAGTGTGGCCACAGCAGCGCAGGCAGCAGCAAGTGCAAACTTGCCTGGAGCCTGTGGGTACATACTTGGGATGGCTAGCCTGTGATGCTAGTGCCTATGGTACTGTGTCTACGCTACTATTTTTAGCAGGCTAGCTAGCTGAGAGCGTGTGCACATATGTCTACATGAGCTGGGAATCACATCCCCAGCTCCAAGTGTAGCTGCAGCCACCAGATATGTCTACACTTGGAGCTGGAGGTGTAAATCCCAGTTCAAGGACACACACCCATGCTATCTCTGAAAGAGCTAGCACGCAAAATATGGAGCGTTGCTGCGGCAGTGGGAGGGGCTAGCCACTCTTTGTCACATGTTGTTCAAGCAAGACCCATTTACCAAAAGATCTGGATTGTTCTACAGAACAAATCTGTCTTTATTATTATTTACCACTGCACCAATTTTTTGTGTCATCTGCAAACTTTACCAGGAATGCCTTTTCTCTGTTACGCAGGTGTAAATCCACAATAACTCCACTGACTTCAGGATATGTAAATTGATGTAAATGAGAGCAGAGGATGGTCCAGACAGCTGAAAGACACAGGGCTACAATCTGCTTTCATTTGCTCCAGTATAAATCCAGTGTATATATACATATGGAAAACATAGAATCATAGAATATCAGGGTTGGAGGGGACCTCAGGAGGTCATCTAGTCCAACCCCTGCTCAAAGTAGGACCTAATCCCCAACTAAATCATCCCAGCCAGGGCTTTGTCAAGCCTGACCTTAAAAATCTCTATACATATACCACTATATATATAGTGCAGCCCAAGGCCAGAAGCTCAGATCTCAACCCCTTTGAATTGCAGCAGTGGGGAGGCTGGTTTTGAATCTCAAGATCCAAACACATCCCTGAAACTATGGTTACAGGTTTGTTCTGGTTTGGATAGAGCTAAATAGATGGAAATCTCATGAGAACAGCCGATCAAATGACATTTCTACTGTTCAAGTTGATTGGTTAGACCCAACAAATCCTGCATTTTGGCAGGGGGCTAGACTAGATGACCCTTGCAGTCCCTTCTAACCCTATGGTTCTGTGAGTCTATGGTTCCTGCTAATCCCACCAATAGGAGCAGAGCTCTCTTGAGAATGGCTTGTGAGATTTTTGGCACAGTGAAATATGAATCCAGACTCTTATCACTGATTCATCCTCAAACCCTAAACTAAACCAAATCCAGGTCTCAATGCCTTCACCTTCTCCCACATGCATCTGGAGTCACCTATAATGACCAGTTTTTAGGAGATTAATGTATAATTTCCTTGAGGTGGTGATGTATATGGAAAGCATAAAGTGCTAAGTTTTCTGTGATTCTGTAACTGCGGAAAATGCCACAGAACCATCAATGTGCTTCAAAATCCATTATAAACCACAGAATAGACACAAAGAGTTTTCTGTTGGATCAAAGCAAAAGCTGATATTTTATTTATGTTTTTAGACTTATTTCAGTTTCTAATAAGACAGGCAACAAAACTATTAGCCTAATATGATATCTCAGGGTGTCTACCTGCAAGGCATTAGTAAATTCCAAGATCAGAAGACAACTAGAGAATCCAAATGTCAGTATCTGTACAAATAGGCCTCAATTTGAATAGTTTGCTCTGTGCAAGAGACAGACAGAGACTGTTATTTATTCAACGCAATAAGTGTCCATCCGGTAGTGGTGACTGCAGAGCATATAAGCAGGCTGATACTTCCTAGCAAGTGACAGTTTTATGGTTGGTAGAAAGAAACTGCAATAGAACTCACTTGGAGGGAGTTATCTTCAGGCTTGATTTTTGACTTAAGGGTAAATCACATTAGATCTGAACTAGATATCATGATATAATCTTTCATTATGAGAATTTCCAGAGTTCAAGCAACAGTAGTTCTTGGAGTAATTGCCTTAAAATTGGACAAAATGAGTTTGTCTGGTTTCAAGTGCCCACTAAGACTGGCTTCTCAAGTCTCGGCCATGAACGATGTTACAGAACAAATGAGACTGATTTAAAAAGTTTCTCACACTTTAGTATTATTATTTATATTATGATAGTGCCTAGGAGTCCGAGTCATGGACCAGGATCCCATTCTGCAATAGGTGCTGTACAAACACAGAAGAAAAAAACAGTCCCTACCACAAAGAGCTTATAACCTCAGTATCTAGGTGCTCTTGGAAATCTGTCAGGACTCTGGGGTTGAGAAGGGATAGGGACTGTGGAGAAACAACCCATAAGATGCATATAGATTAAAGAGTTGGCGTCCAAGCTTTCCGCTCTTTAGGCCCATCTAATGGTCTTCAGTCTTTTGGGAAGAGAAGACCACAATAAGGACTGATCTTTGTGGGTGAGGGAAGGTTGAATTAATCTCTGGCTGGTTATTTTCTTTCTTTCTTTCTGGTTTTAAGAAGCTGACATCTTTGTCTTTTATGCCACTAGACTTTTAAGTATGCCAAAGGCCCCTACCGGGCAGACAGTCAGTGTCTGCTCTAAGCCATTCAGCGTGAGGGAGCCCATCTCCATTGCCCATTGACTGCAGGGAATGGGGCTGTTGAGTTATTTAAAGTGTAGAGCAGAAGGGTCGCTTTGTGGTCACTGGACTGCAGCTCGACATCTGAGTTCTATTTCTAGCTCTGCTGTGCTCTTCCTGTGATACCTAGCGTAAGTTATTTCCTCCCTCTCTGCCTCAGCTCTCCATCTGTAAATTTGACATGCTTGCCTTCTCTCTGCCATGCCCTCCACCCCCACCCCATACACTTTGGCTTTTCTATTTAGCTGGCACACTCCTCAGGGCAGTGACTTTCTCTTATATGTCTGTTCTGTACCACACTGTACCACAGAATCTCTATGGACATAAATGAGAGTAAAGCCGTGGGAAAATACTACATACCAACTGACCAGGATGGTGATGGTGATTGTGAAATGCTCAGGGAGATTAGAGAGGCCTCAAAAGTAGAAAATGCAATAATAATGGGGGAATTTCAACTATCTTCATACTGACTGGGTATATGTCACCTCAAGAGGGGATGCAAAGATAAAATTTCTAGATACCATAAACAATGGCTTCTTGGAGCAGCTTGTCTGGAACCACAAGAGGAGAGGTAATTCTTGATTTAGTCCTAAGTGAAGCACAGGATCTGGTCCAAGAAGTGAACATAACTGAGTCACTATGATAATTTAACATCCTTGTAGGGGGAAAATGCCAAAGAAATCCACCATGGTAGCATTTCATTTAAAAAATGGGAGGTACTAAAAAATGGGGAAGCGAGCTAAATGAAAAATAAAAGAAACAGTCACAAGGGTGAAATGCCTGCAAACTGCATGGAAACGATTTAAAAACACCATACTAGAGGCTCAAACTAAATGTATACCCCAAATCAAAGAAAATAGAAAGAGGCTCAAAAAAATGCCACTATGGCTAACCAGCAGAGTAAAAGAGGCAGTTAGAGGCAAAAAGGCATCCATTAAAAATTGGAAGTCAAATCCTACTGAGGAAAATAGAAAAGAACATAAATTCTGACAAGTCAAGTGTAAAAATATAATAAGGCAGGTCAGGAAAGACCTTGAAGAGCAACTAGCTCAAGATATAAAAACTAACATCATGGTTTTTTTAAGTACATCAAAGCAGGAAGCCCACTAAACAGCCTAGTGGGGCCACTGGATAATTGAGGTGGTCAAGGGACACTCAAGAAAGACAAGGTCTTTGCAGAGAAGCTCTATGAATTATTTGCATTGGTCTTCACTGTAGATGATCTGGGGGAAATCCCCACATCCAAGCACATTCTTTTTAGGTCACAAATCTGAGAATTGTCCCAGATTGAGGTGTCAGTAGAGGAAGTTGTGGAACAAATTAATAAATTAAACAGTAATAAATCACCAGGACCAGATGGGATTCACCCACTAGATCTGTAATGAACTCAAATACAAAACTACTAACTGTGATAGGTAACCTATCACTTAAATCAGCCTCTGTACCAGATGACTGGATGTTAGTTAATGTAATGCTGATTTTTTTTAAAAAATGCTCCAGAGGCAGCCCTGGCAATTACAGGCTGGTAAGCTTAACATCAGTACCAGGCAAATTGTTTGAAACTGTACTAAACAACAGAATTATCAGACACATAGATAAATACAATATGTTGGGGAAGAATCAACGCGGGTTTTATAAAGGGAAATCAAGCCTCACCAATTTATTAGAATTATTTGAGAGTGTTAACAAGCATGTGGTCGAGGGTGCAGTGGCGGATTAATAATTTTGCCGCCCCTGGGCCCTGAAATAATTGCTGCCCCCATATGAACTTGTTTTTAGTTTTTTTTACAAATTCGCGCCATCTTTGGTGGTTTCAATATGCTCCAATATGATTGGCAGAATTGCAGCATCCATAGACGTTGACTCCATGGGTGCTCCAGGGCTGGAGCACCAAAGGAGAAAAATTGGTGAGTGCAGAGCTCCCGCAGCAGCTCCCCGCCCCACCCCCCACCCCGCCCTAGCTCACCTCCACTCCTACTCCACCTCCTCCCCTGAGTGTGCCGCCAGGTCTTGCTTCTTCCCACTCCCTGCCAGAGCTTGTGCGTGAAACAGCTTCGCGTGGCTGGGAGGGAGGGGAGAAGAAGGGGGAACACCGCACGCTCAGGGGAGGAGGCAGACTGGGGCGGGGATTTGGGGAAGGGACCAATAGGGGAAGGGAGGGCGGAGTTGGGGCGGGGACTTTGGAGAAGGGGTTGGAATGGGGGTGGGGAATGGGGGCGGGGAAGGGGTGGAGTGGAGCAGGGCCAGGGGGCGCAACCACCCACCAGAGCTGGGGGAAGTTGGCACCTCTGGCTGCTATTATAAATTTGCTGCCCCTGCAAATTTGCCGCCCTAGGCCTAGGCCTTGTTGGCCTGGGCGATAATATGCCGCTGCAAGGGTAGATCCAGAGGACTTTCAGAAATCCTTGACAAGGTCCTCACAAAAGGGTCTTGAGCAAACTAAGCCGCCTTGGGTGACACAAAAGGTCCTCTCATGGATCCGTAATTGAATAAAACATAGGAAACACAGGGTAAGAATAAATGGCTGGTTTTCCCAATGGAGAGAGGTAAATAGCAGGGTTACCCAAGGATCAGAACTGGGAGCTGTACTGTTCTACATTTTCATAAATGATCTGGAAAAAGGAGTGAACACTGAGGTGGCAAAATTTCCAGATGATATAAAATTACTCAAGATAATTAAATGCAAAGCTTACAGTAAAGAGTTACAGAGGGAGCTCACTAACCGGGGAGACTGGGCAACAAAATAGCAGATGAAATTCAATGTTGATAAGTGCAAAGTAATGTACATTGGGAAAAAATAATCCCAACTACAGATACAAAACGATGGGGTCTAAATTAGCTGTTACCACTCAAAAAAAGATCTTGGAATATTTGTGGATAGCTCTCTGAAAACATCCACGCAGTGTCAAAAAAAAAATCTAACAGAATGTTAGGTACCATTAGGAAAGGGATGCTCATAAAACAGAAAATGTCATAATGCCCCTGTATAAATCTATGGTATGCCTGCACTTTGAATACTGCGTGCAGTTTTGGTCCCCCATCTCAAAAAAGATAGATTAGAATTGAAAAAAGGTGCAGAGAAGGGCAACAAGAATGACGAGGGGTATAGAACAGCTTCCATACGAGGGGAGATTAAAAAGACTGGGAACGTTCAGTTTAGAAAAGAGACAGCTGTGGACGAATATGAGAGAGGTCTATAAACCCATTGATGGTGTGTAGAAAGTGAAAAAGGAAGTGTTATTTACCCCTTCACATAACTCAAGAACCAGGGGTCACCCGAAGAAATTAATAGGCAGCAGGTTTAAAACAATAAAAATGAAGTATTTCTTCACACAATGCAGTCAACCTGTGGACTTCATTGCCACGGGATATTATGAAGGACAAAAGTATAACATGGTTCAAAAAAGAATTGGAAAGTTCATAGAGGACAGAGCCATAAATGGCTATTGGCCAAGATGATCGAGGACACAACCCCATGCTCTGGGTTTCCCTAAACCTCTGACTGCCAGAAGCTGGCACTGAACAAAAGAATGGCCACACTGGGTCAGACCAAAGGTCCATCCAGCCAGTGTCCTGTCTACGGACAGTGGTCAATGCCAGATGCCCCAGAGGGAGTGAACCTAACAGGTAATGATCAAATGATCTCTCTCCTGCCATCCATCTCCACCCTCTGACAAACAGAGGCTAGGGACACCATTCCTTACCCATCCTGGCTAATAGCCATTAATGGACTTAACCTCCATGAATTTATCCAGTTCTCTTTTAAACCCTGCTATAGTACTAGCCTTCACAACCTCCTCAAGCAAGGAGTTCCATAGGTTGCCTGTGCACTGAGTGAAGAACTTCCTTTTATTTGTTTTAAACTTGCTGCCCATTAATTTCATTTGGTGGCCCCTAGTTCTTATAATATGGGAACAAGTAAATAACTTTTCCTTATTCACTTTCTCCACACCCTACTCATGATTTTATATACCTCTATCATATCCCCCCTTAGTCCTAGCCTTTTTAATCTCTTCTCATATGGGACCCGTTCCAACCCCCTAATCTTTTAGTTGCCCTTTTCTGAACCTTTTCTAATGCCAGTATATCTTTTTTGAGATGAGGGGACCACATCTGTACTCAGTATTCAAGATGTGGGCGTACCACGGATTTATATAAGGGCAATAAGATATTCTTATTGATTCTTCAATAAGAATTATTCTTCTTCAATAAGATTATTTAATCTTAAAATTCAATTATTCTTCAATAAGATTTTCTTGGGGTTATTTTTTCCAATGTGCATTACTTTATATTTATCCACATTAAATTTCATTTGCCATTTTGTTGCCCAATCACTTAGTTTTGTGAGATCTTTCTGAAGTTCTTCACAGTCTGCTTTGGTCTTAACTATCTTGAGCAGTTTAGTATCATCTGCAAACTCTGCCACCTCACTGTTTACCCCTTTCTCCAGATCATTTATGAATAAGTTGAATAGGATTGGTCCTAGGACTGACCCTTGGGGAACACCACTAGTTACCTCTCTCCATTCTGAAAATTTACCATTTATTCCTACCCTTTGTTCCCTGTCTTTTAACCAGTTCTCAATCCATGAAAGGATCTTCCCTCTTATCCCATGACAACTTAATTTACATAAGAGCCCTTGGTGAGGGACCTTGTCAAAGACTTTCTGGAAAGCTAAGTACACTGTGTCCACTGGATCCCCCTTGTCCACGTTTGTTGACCCTTTCAAAGAACTCTAATAGATTAGTAAGACATGATTTCCCTTTACAGAAACCATGTTGACTTTTGCCCAACAATTTATGTTCTTCTATGTGTCTGACAATTTTATTCTTTGCTATTATTTCAACTAATTTGCCTGGTACTGACATTATGACTGACTGGATGACAGAGAATGACTCATTCAATAATTGCCCTGTTCTTTTCATGCCCTCTGAAGCATCAGGCATTGGCCACTGCCTTCTGACTGAGCTAACTGGATACTGAGCTAGCTGGACCATCAGTCTGACCCAGTATGACCATTATTATGTCCACACTGCTCAGCATAGAGGGCCACGAATCTCAGTTGGGGCCTCTAAGCACTACTGTAATAATAATAATATTAATCATAATTGTAGGCCCTGAGGAACAAGGTAATTTCAAGATAAAGATGAAATTCCCAAATTATTGTTGAAAGCCCTTATAGAAAACCTGGTTCATTCATGCTACATAACAGCTGCCTCCTATGAATAGAAGCTATGTTCTGCTCTCAACTAAAGGGTATTCCTGTTATATGTTTTGTTTATTTTATTTACTAATAATAGTCAGGTCTCGTTCAGCACTTTTCACTGGTACATTTCAAAGTGCTTTACAAGGGAGGTCAGTATCACTCTCTCTATTTTACAGATGAGGAAAGTGAGGCACAGAGAGGTGAAGTGACTTGCCCAAGGTCACCTAGCAGACCAGTGGCATAGCTAGGACTAGCTCCCAGGTCACTTGAGCTCCCGCCCAGTGCTCTAGCTACTAAAATAATAAAAAGCTGCCTAGCCAAGGCTTTAGGTGCCCTAACACAACATTAATACTACAGTAAAATTCCAGCAGCAATAACCTAATCATTTTAATAGGAAATATATTACATTGTAGGCAGAATACTCTCAGCCCTCTCCAAAAGCTGATCAAATAGATATTTGTACCATGCCTACAAGGTCACCAAATTCAGACTATTTCAGAGGAGCAATTTCCCAAATCCTGGACCCTCACAAGGAATGCTCTGCCAGTTACCCCCTCTTTTTTTTTTTAGTGAGAGGGATCCAACTTAGGCACCCCTGCTGCCTGCAGCTGTGGCAGTATGGAATGGAGACAGAGGCAATCACTCAGGGATCTAGTGAAATAAAAATGCAAAGGTAATTGCACTGCACCTTCTGTGAATGAGAAACCTCTAATATAACACAGATGCTTGTAATAGGCCATTCACTGACTAACGAACCTCACTCATTTCCATATTCCCATTGAGCTAGAATCTTGCGGCGCAGTGCACCTCATTCAATATGGGCCGCTTGGTGCAGGAAGAAAATGTCAAATTTCAAACCCTGCTCGAAGCAATGGGTAGATTCAAATGAGGAGAAGGAGGAGTGGGTCTGAAGGGATGAATTGGCACTGGCTTCAGGTGCTTGAGAGAAGGAGGTATTTCTGCTTCAGTGATTTGTGCAGCTTGCTTGAAGTATGAGCCTGGGTGTTGACACTGCATAGCAACTGAATTTATCTGCTAGGCCCCTAATGCTGGGCTGAAAAAATCTAATAGTTGTGAGGATATTTTTACTAAGTTTCTTGTGTGATCTCCTAGCTCATTGGACATTTTTATGAATTTACACATGTTTTATAGGTGTTTGGATTTTTTTTTAAAAAAAGCATATGGTGGCAACATATGTGGTAGTGAATCTTAAGCAAGGCTGCATGAAATTTGATAACTTAATCTTAAATTACAAGCTACCGGTGGACAAAGTGATTTTGAGATGGAAACCCTTTTGATTCCCAGATTCCTTTGCCTCTTTTAAGAAACAAATGAATGGACAGACTACGGAAATTCTATTTGCTTTTTCAGAATTTTCTAGGAGAGAAGAGTAAATTTCTTGTAGTAGTGTCTCTCTTTCATCGTAATAACAGGTAGTTTGGAAAACTTGATGCATGAACACCTTCAACATTTTTCCACTGCATAGATGAGAAAAATCTAACCCAGCATTTTTGTTTGAAAAGTGCCAAATGGCACTTAAATAGGATGTATCTGTGAAATTATAGAAAATGTCCAAACATGGACAGCCCAATCTAACTCCCTGTGAAATCAGGTCTGGAAATCTATTTCCACACAGTATATTTAAGGGTTGTTTGATGCAACCCTCACTCATGTAAGATTCCTTATTTAAAAAAGTAAGACCTCATTGGGATTACTCACATGAAAAAATGTTGTAGGATCATGCTCTTATGTATCATCCCTGATTATAAAGTTCCCATATCTAAAGTGTTATTAAAAGTAGATAAAGTATGAAACTTGAGTGTCTATTAGATCAAATACCAAATTTGTTGAGGCCTCTATCCAACCTCAATTTGTGCAAGCACAAGTTGCACGTGCAGATACATTCTCACATACATGTACCTGCATAGACGCTGGAACTAGGGGTGCTGCCACACCCGTGGCTTGAAGTAGATTCCATTATATACAGGGTTTACAGCTTGGTTCAATGACTCTCAGCACCCCCACTATACAAATAGTTTCAGCACCCCTGTCTCTGTGTAGCTGATAAATTCTAACAGCTGTGCATACAGACAATGGAATGTCCCAGCACGGTAACAATAACCATTTGTCTGAATAGGTTTTGCACAAGTAAATTCCATTACCTGCACAGCCAGTATTTCAGTGCATGAGAAGTGCTCAGTGAGGTGTCTGTGTGGACAAAGGTGGAAGCACACAAATGAAAGCACATTTTTGAAACTTTGGTCTTAGCCAGGGTGGCCAACCTGAGAAGGAGCCAGAATTTACCTATATACATTGCCAAAGAGCCAGAATAATAAATCAGCACCCCTCCATCAGCTCCCTGCCGCCTGCCAGCAGTCCTGCTGATCAGTGCCTCCATGCCTCCTGCAGCATGCAGGGGGCTCTGGGGGGAGGGGGAGGAGCAAGGGCATGGCAGGCTCAGGGAACAGTGCAAGAAGGAGCGGGGGCCTTGGAGGAAGGGGTGAAGTAGGGGTAGGGCCTGGGGCAGAGCCAGGGGTTGAGTAGTGATCACCCACCCGGCACACTGGAAAGTTGGCGCCTGTAGCTCCAGTCCCAGAGTTGGTGCCTATCCAAGGAGCTGCATATTAACTTCGGAAGAGCTGCATGCAGCTCTGGAGCCACAGGTTGGCCACCCCTGGTCTTAGCTGTCTACTGAAGGAGGGTGGTTTCATGATTAAGGCAAGAGACTGGGAATCAGGAGATCTGGCTTCTTTTCTTGCTTTGACAAATTCTGCCTGTATGATCTTAGGCAGCCTATTTAAGCCAAAAATTTCAAAATGGCCACTAATTTGAGGTGCCTATTTTTTCTGGTTCCCTTCCTGAGACACCTGGGCACTGATTTGCAGAAGTGCTGAGTACCCACAATTCCAACTGAAGACATTTGGAGTCCCCGCAAGAGCTCAGCCCCTTTGAACTACAGCCCTAAGCACTTATGCAACATGAGACACCCAAAATTAACAGACACTTTTGAAAATATTGGCCTTAATTTCTCTGGACCTGAGTGTGATCCCTCTTACTCCAGAGTAAATCAGGAGTAACTTCACTGAAGTTACTCTGCTATAAACACTGATGGAAGCAAGACCAGAACCAGGCACTGTGATCAGCAGTTTTCCCATCTGTAATGAGGAGCTCATGATACTTACATGCCTTGTATGGGAGAAGTGAGGCTTAATTGGCTCGTGTGAGTCGAGGGGTGGGCAAACATTTTGGCCCGAGGGCCATATCTGGGTATAGAAATTGTATGGCGGACCATAAAAGCTCACAAAATTGGGGTTGGGGTGCAGGAAGGAGTGAGAGCTCTGGCTGGGGGCTCCAGGCTGTGGCAGGGGGGTGAAGTGTGTGTGGGGGGCGGGTGACAGCTCCGGCTGGGGTGCAGGCTCTGGGGTCCAGAGGGTGCAGGAGGGTGCTCCAGGATGGGACCGAAGGGTTTGGAGGGCAGGAGGGGGATCAGGCCTGGGGCAGGGAGTTGCAGGAAAGGGGGTGGCTCGGGGGCAGAGTCTTGGCAGCGCTTATCTCAAGTGGCTCCCGGAAACAGCGGCATATCCCCGCTCTGGCTGTTATGCAGAGGCGCAGCCAGGCGTCTCTGCTGCCCGCTGCCCGTGCACCTCCCATTGGTTGGAAACCATGGCTGCAGGAGTGGTGCTTCGGGCAGAAGCAGCAGGTGAAGTAGAGCCCCCTGCCTCCCCCTACGCATAGGGGCCAGAGGGGGGACATGCTGCTGCTTCTGGGAGCCGTGCAGAGCAGCCCCCGACCCGAGTGTTGGAGCGGAGCAAGCCCCAGACTCCGCTTTCCAGCAGGAGCTCGAGGGCCAGATTAAAACGGCTGACAGGCCGGATCCAGCTCATGTGTAAACGGGGGCATAGTCCCGCTATTGTGGGGAACTTTCCTGGCTTCTGCACTACCCCGGTGAAGTGGGCTGGCGAAAGGATCTGAGTCCTCGCTCCCACTTTCTTTACCCAGAGGCCTCCCTGCCCTTGAGAACTCCCCTTCCACTCCCCGTCTGGCAGAGTCCTCGTAATCCCAACAAGGCTGGGCCCAGGATTCCTGGGGGGCTCGACCCCCAACCCTGCTGTGGTCACTTAGGACAGGGGCTAGGGTGTCCCCCCTCTGGGGTACTCTCTCTGCACTGGACACTTCTCTGACCCACTGACCATTACATACAAGTTAAAGCAAATGCAAGTTATTTAATCAACAATTAATTTTAAAAAGAATAAGGAATAATGGGAAAGATTAAAGGAAACACATCACCCCGCTCTGTGGCAGGGAACATCACAAACAGTGTCTCTGGAATGTCGGGGCAGGTCACAGCCTGTGCCTTGTAAGTCCCAGGCCTTCTTCTCAGGCCCTGGCTGTGCTGCAGGGATGCTGTGGGTTGGACACTCGCTCTGGTGCTGGCCACACGCTCTCAGGCTCTAGGTGGCAGGACCCTTCTTCCCAGTATCGCCCCCTCCCTGTCGGGGTTACGATCCAAGCCTGGCCTGCAGAGCCTCCTGGCTGAGGTGTCTCCCTGTGCTGGGCCCGCTGCCCAGGGTCCCCCTCGGTCTCCCCAGCTGCTCATCGCACCCAGCTCCGGACTGCTCCAGCCCCAGCTGCACCACTCTGTCTCTGCACTGCTGCCGCTGCTCTGCCTCCAGTTCCCTGGGCTGCTTCTTTGGCCCCTCTGCCTCTGGTTGCTAGTGCTCTGGTCCCAGGACAGATCTGCTCTGCAGGCTGCTTCTGTGACTCTGCTGCCAGCACTGACCTGCTTCGTGGGCTGCTTTTCTGGCCCCTCTGGCTCTGGTTGCTGCAGCTTTCTTCCCAGGGCAAGTCTGCTCTCTCTGGGCTGTCCCTCTGGCTGTGGGGCTGCAGCTCTGCTCCCAGGATAGGGGCTGCTCTCTCTGGATCTGGCCCAGCTCTGCTCCCCAGCTCAGCTTGGCCCCTTCTTTCTCCTTAGCTTGGCCCCACTCTGTCTGACCCAGGCAAATCCAACTCACAGAGGACGGGAAGCTCCCCGGCCTCCTGACTCTCTGATTAGCCTGCCCACCCTGTCATTCTGGCTGACCTGGAGCATTGGCCTCTCCCCATTGTTCCTGGGGACTGGCAGTCTCAGGGTCCTGATTCCCCATTGACCCATCCCCCTTTTTAGTACTGGGAGCTAGCCAACCAAAACACCCGCACTGAATGTTAGTAAGGGGGCAACAGTCCCCTTACACATGGACCATAGTTTGCCCACCCCTGTGTTAGACCATGCGAACACTGGATGGGAAGTGCAAGGTATTAATATTTTAACAGGTTTCAGAGTAGCAGCCGTGTTAGTCTGTATTCGCAAAAAGAAAAGGAGTACTTGTGGCACCTTAGAGACTAACAAATTTATTAGAGCATAAGCTTTCGTGAGCTACAGCTCACTTCATCGGATGCATCTCTAAGGTGCGACAAGTACTCCTTTTCTTTTTGCGAATATTTTAACAGTACCTCTATATATAGTGCTCATAATGCTTTGCTCCTATGGCCTGCTGTATATGAGAAAAAGGGTGGTGCAGCACTATTGCGATAGCCTGGAATGCCGGAGACCTAGGTTCAGTTTGCTGCTCTATCATGGACTTTGTGATTAAGTCACTTAGTCTCTCTGTGTCTCAGAAATGGGGACAACACCACTTCCCAGACTCACATGGGTGTTGTGAGGACAAATACATTGCATGTTGTGAGATGCATAGATACTACATTAATGGGGGTCATATAAGTAACCTTGATAGATTATAAGGAGTCATCTTCCATTAAATATTAGTGTATATAGGAGGCTGCAGAAGACACTAGCCAGCAATTTGCTAACTTCTCTGCTTCTCAAACCTCCCCATCACCTTCCAGTTTGCGTTTTTCTTCTGCGGGGCGGGGGGGGGGGGGGGGTGAACAATTGGATGCAATACAACATGAGTTGATTCATAATAAGGGCGCTTTTTTGTTGTTTAATTTTAGATGCATCAAACCTGTCTGAAACTTTCATATATAGTCAGTGTAGTGTAAAATTATTCTCCCCAAGAAATAATTACCAAGTGGCTAATCTTCTTATAATAAACTATGTGCACGTGATCAGACACGTTTTTCCCTCATTTTATTCAGCCTAGACAAGACACTGCGGAACCAATGTGGCTTTTTTCTTTCTCTCTGCCTTTATTTTATGAATCAGGACATCCAGGCATTACTGAGTCCCTGCACAAAGTGGGGCTGCCTTGAAAGCAGCCTCTCCGTACACCGAGGATTAGGTTTGGATTATTGCTGAGAGATCATTCAGAATTGGAGCTAAGCATTTACTGAGAAATTGTTTGTAATTCCAGTTGCCCCTTATTAAGGCTAATAAGTGCTGTAGGGATAATTGGATGAGAGCAGCGTACCTGTCAGCTGGGCCAAAATTCCCCATACAGTGCCGAACTTTGTGCTGCAGGATTACCAGTTGAAGCTCAGCTCTGTGCGTTATCTTTTTTGTAAATCCTCCTAATGCGGTTGCTGCTGGGTCCCACACAGGCTGTTGATTCAGTGCAACCAGAATCAGCGCCTTTTGTCAATCACTTGAAGGGAAGCTCTGCCTTCAGAAGCACTGATTCAGCTGCAGAGCTGGGGACCACCGAGGGCTAGCAGCAGCAACAACAACATCCTTCCAACAGAGGATGTAAAATCCCATGGAAATGTATAAAGATGAGAGCCAAACAAAGAAGGGGAGAGGGGGAAGAGGGCCAGAGGGAGTGGTGGGGAAGCAAGGGCCAGGGAAGGGAAAAAATGGTAAAGGGAAAGGAAAGAATGGAGAAAAGTAAGTGTGTGTGTGCCGCACCTGGCACAATGGGTATCCAGTTCCTGAGTGGGGCCTCTGGGCACTACCACATCACAAATAATAAATATTAAAAGGGGTTAAGCTGGGAGGAGGCAACAAAAGAAAGGGACATGAAAGAAGCAGGGGGAATAGGAGACCAAGAAGGGTGAAAGATGATAACAGAAGGCAAAGGAGGAGGAATGAGTAAGAAAAAGACTAGGAACGAGGAGAAGCCACAACTGAGGAGGAAATGGACCCTTTTCTCCATGTCTCAGGCCATCCCTTTGCCTTTAGAAGCAGATGCCACTGAGAACTCAGCCAAGAAGGAAACTGCCTTCTTCTGTAGCTGTTTTGCCGAGTGTAGTGTTGGGCTGCCGCTGTGTCTGAGGCCACAGTAGTTCAAATCCCAGAAAGGAAATATGCACCTAGCTTTTGTCTGTGTTAGCAGGTGGGGTGTCTCCACGGGGAGAGGAACTCTTATGCACAGCTCTTCTTTACAGTCAGCTAATGATGTTTACAGCACAGACATAATAATAGTAATAACACAATATTATATATAGCTTTAAAACCCAGCAGTTGGTGCACTACATGCTAGGTTCCGAAGTTAGGCACAGCCTGAGTAAAGGGGGTGGGGGGATATATAAACAGCACTTCCCTAAGAATAACCCCAGGAAACACTATTGTTACGTCTACAGTGCAATAAAACACCCTGACCTGGCTGCGGGGCTATAAAATTGCAGTATTGACACTGGGGCTTAGGCTGGGACTCCAGAAGCGGGGAGGATCCAGCTGTGGGTGTTTTATTGCCATGTCCACATATCCTGTGATGCAGACACCTTCCAAGGCACACATTCTCCTCAGCTTCCTCCTCAGTCTGAGGGGTAGCCATTGACTGCAGCCCAGCACCAGCACTGACCTTGCCAGGCTGGCTCAGCTTCCCTGGCCAGTGAGGGAAGGAGATGGAGCCAAGGCTCTGACCACGCCACGCCCCTGGACCTGCTCTGGGGAAGGAGGAAGCAAGTGAGTAGCACGGGGTACCCCTCCCTGCCCAGACTCAAGGTTCAGGGAGAAGTAAGGTTACACACAGTGGAGTAAAGGGGGGTGAGGGGGCAGGGTTATTCCTCCTCCTCATTCCCCTGCACAGACATATAGTCTGAATCACAATTTAGCCCTGTAATTTTATTCATAGAGCCTACTCATCCCCAGCTAGACAAGGGCATAATCCTCTGGGGTGCTGAGCACGCTCAACTTCCTGACTGAAGCCAGTTGGAGCCTGAGGTCACCCAGGTGAGCTCCAAGCGGGAGAGCCTTTCCTGCATGTGGAGCTGCCATGGCCAGCTGGGAAGATGTGATGCAAGCTCTCCGTGCCAAGCAAACAGGAAGTGGAATTTAAAAAATTCCCGGGCCTTTAAAGGGGAAGGGACAGACGATGCCTGTGTACCTGGGTGCAGAGCAGCGGAGTTCAAACTGCTGACCAGAGCGGGCAGGATGGGCATTGTGGGACACCTCCTGGAGGCCATTTGCAGCGACATAACCAAGTGTGGTGTCTACACTGACACTTTATTGATATAACTTTACTGCAAAGAGCTCTATGCCTCTCGTCGAGGTGGTTTTATTTTATTGGCAAAGCAGGAGAGTTTTGTTGGCAGAAGGAGCATTGCAGTGTGGACACCTCCATTATTTTGTAGACGAAATCTGACTTTTGCCGACAAAACTGTATAGTGCAGACAAGACCTGAACATCTTTCAGGAGACATTTCACAGGATGAGGTCCTCTCATCACTGAGGAACCATCAGAGCTGTGCATGCCCAAAACACCACTTTCTGTCCCAGATGCAGCAACTCATTATGGTCTAACAATTTGTCTGGTTAAACAGAGCCTACTGTGTATGCTGCACTGCAAACAGACCACACACTGAGTCTGACATTTCAAAAATCAACTATCTTGGCGTTAATGGGGTGAACACAAAAACCCAAATGGTTTTTTTAAAAGCACCATAGTAGTATTTATTTTGTTAAATCCTTGCCTCACTCAAAAATGGCTGCATGGATTTTGTCCATTTTACACACGCATAAGAGCCAAACATTCCTTTGGAGATGAAACTCACAAGGTTCCATTTTAAAAGAATCCTCAACTAGCCTTCTACTGGTGGTGCAACTAATTGTGGTGGCAAACACTAGCGGGTGCAAGCAAGTAGACAGATGACTGGAAAAACAGCATTTTGCCCCCTCCGCTTCCTCTCACCCCATCACTTTCACTCAGTAGTTGCTGGAAATAGGCCTCATTAGTAGTACCTCCAAAGTGAAATTTTGAGAGAAGTGTGGAAAAGGGGCTTGCCTAGAAAATCTATTTAGTCATTTTTTTTAAATGTGGCAAAGTAATTTCAGCAGAGGACACTGATCCTCTACTTCCACATGGAAGGGACATGATCCATGTCTGGAGGGTCTCCTTCATGTGTAGATTAGGGGAGACAATCCATACTCTAATTTATATTAGGATTAAAGGTCTGGAAGAGTGATAGAGTGAGTGAGTGAGTGAGTGTGTGTGTATGTGTGTGTGTGTGTAAAGCCCTGGCATCTGAATGCTACCACCATACAAATAATAAGTATAATTTAATTCATATTCTAGTCTTAAGGTTGAAATCTCAATTTACTGCAATAACTGTAGAAAAAAGTGTCTAAGCAAAAACCCAGAGAACTTTATTTTTTCTTTTAATTTCATCTATTTTAATGATCATGACAATGAAGATCTAAGACAACTGACTGGGGCTAGAGCTAAAGTAGTACAACAGGATAGTGGGAGTATCTTTTGTGGTAGAGAGAAACAGAATTCTTGTAGTGAATGCAAAGGGCTTTCTTTATTCACACTACTAGACACTGTTGGGGCCTTTCAGCTCTCTCTGGTTTTCTAGTTCCCCAAACTATGCGCAGCCTAATGTCATCACATAGAGGTCCATATTCTACCACATGCTATGCCCTTTGCTTCACTTCATAAGATTGTTCTACATTATGTCAGGGATGAACTGGCCCCCTGTAATCCCTTGCTCTCTCTTCAGCTGTAATTTACGGTTGCCAACTTTATAATATTTAAAAACCGGATACTCCAGCAGGAGTGCCGGAACTTCTGCTTCCCTGGCTCTGCCCCGCCTTTTTCCCCAAGGCCCCCCTCCTGCCCTGCCCCTTTCCCCTGAGGCCCAGCCCCTGTTCTCTCCTCTTTCCCCCCCGCTTCCATTACTCGCTGCTCTTCCCCTCTCTCCCTCACCTCTTCTCTACGTCAGGAGGGATTTGCCTGAAGAGCCAGGGATGGAAGCTGCAGCTGCCCAACGCAGGTAGGAAGCGGACCTGGCTAAATTGGGACTGAAGCAGGTGATGACCCCAGCGCATCCCTGTCTCTCCTGTCCGCAGTAACTGGACTTTGGGTGTCTGGTCAGTAGATCTGACCAGACATTGTCAGGTCTCCTTTTCAGTTTGACTTTCTGGTCAAAAACTGGGACATCTGGCCACCCTAGCTGCATTGAATAGAACTCTAGCTCGGGGAGGATCTAGCCCAGGGTCTGTCTGGCTATGTTTACACCGCAGCTAGGAGCCAGCCTCCCAGCCTGGATAGAGACTTATGTTAATGGGACTTGAGCTAGCACACTAAAAATAGCAGTGTGTGGATATTGCTGCACCAGCAGAGGCTCAGGCTAGCTGTCCGCGCTCAGACCCAGGGGGTTGTGTGGATCCAAGCTTGAGCGGCGCCTGAGCCTTCTCCACTGCAGCAATGGCCACACTGCTACTTTTAGCATGCTACCTCAAGCCCCACTAGCACGGCTCACTCCCACCCAGGGCTGTCTGTAGGGGGGGCGGGGCCTGGGACAAATCGGCCCCCGCTGGCTTGGGGCCCCGGCATAGGCACGAGAAGTAGGGATTCAGGGGATGCTGCAGCACCCCCAGGTTTTATGTGGAGCCAGTGGCACCACACCCTGCTCCCCAGCCGCTGGCTTTGCGCATAAAAGCTGGGGGTGCTTCCTGTGTCTATGCCCTGTGCCCAGCTTTGCATCCCCGCTCTGCTCCCCAACCCCTCACCTCACCTGGATCTTGGGTCCCAGCTGCTTGCTCTGTACCCAGGGCCATGTGCCTGGCCCCAGCCCCTGCTCCCAGGCCTCCACTTCTGGCGCCCTCCCAGCCCCTCGATCGGGGCTCTGCTCCTGGGGCCCCAGCCACCGGCTCCACTCCCCAGCTGCTGGCCCTGTGCCTGGCCCCCCGTTGCCAGGGCTCCACTCCTGGGGCCCTGGCCCCACGGTCAGGGCTCAGCTCTTGACCCCGCACGTAGGGTCCTGGTTGCCGGCCCCTGCCTGGGGCTCCACTCCTAGTCCCAAGCCCGCCCCCAGCTGTGGCCTCGGCCCCTTTACCCCTGTCTGGGTCCCCACCTTCTGGAGGCACAGCCCTGCTCCCAGCCTCAGTGGCGGGGAGGGAGATGGACAGGGATAAGGGGCTGGCTTTCAGCACCCCCACTACTAAAAATGTTCCAGCACCAGTGGGGCCCTGCTCTGCATCGGCAGCTGGGCCAGGGGACGGATCTGGGTGCTGGGCCACCTGCTGCTGCCGGGACCGACTGTGCTGACCAATCACACCGGCCTGAAGGGCCCCCCAAAGTGCGGGGCCCGGAACAGTTGCCCTAATTTGCCCTACCCATGAGCCGTCCACCACTTCCTGCAGCTCCCATTGGCCAGGAACGGTGAACCATGGCCACTGGGATCTGTGGCAGCCATGCATGTGGTCAATATAAACAAGCTGTCTTGCGGACCGCCAGCGGATTACCCTGATGGGCTGCGTGTTGCTCACAGGCCACAGGTTGCCCACCACTGATCTAGTCTGACCTGCATAACCCAGGCCATAGTGTCCTTTAATCATTCTTGTGGCTCTTCTTTGAACCCTCTCCAATTTATCAACACCCTTCTTGAATTGTGGGTACCAGACTGGACACACTATTCCAGCAGCAGTCATACAATTACCAATTACCAATATAATATAACTGGTCTATTCCTACTAGATAGTCCCCTTTACACATTCAAGAATTGCATTAGTCCTTTTGGCCACAGCATTGCATTGGGAGCTTATATTCAGCTGATTATC
This sequence comes from Dermochelys coriacea, assembly GCF_009764565.3. Taxonomy (NCBI): domain Eukaryota; kingdom Metazoa; phylum Chordata; order Testudines; family Dermochelyidae; genus Dermochelys; species Dermochelys coriacea. The sequence continues at coordinate 152,779,125 of NC_050068.2, forward strand.
TACTATGACTCCCAAGTCTTTTTCAGAGTCACTGCTTCTCAGGATAGAGTCCCCCATCCTGTATGTATGTCTTGCACTCTTTCTTCCTAGATATATGACTTTACATTTGATTGTATTGAAACAATCAGATGGAGTACGGTGTCCAAATTTGGTCACCAATGTACAGAAAGGATGTAGAGAAACTGGAAAGGATCCAGAGGTGAGCGACAAAGATGATCAAAGGGATGGAATACAAGCCATATGAGCAAAAGCTGAAGGAACTCATAGGATATCAGGGTTAGAAGGGACCTCAGGAGGTCATCTAGTCCAACCCCCTGCTCAAAGCAGGACCAATCCCCAATTTTTGCCCCAGATCCCTAATTGACCCCCTCAGGGATTGAACTCACAACCCTGGGTTTAGCAGGCCAATGCTCAAACCACTGAGCTATCCCTCCCCCCCAACTGGGTATGTTTAGTCTGGAAAAGAGGAGATTAAGGAGGGATTTAGCAGTCCATAGGTGCCGACTTTCCAATGTGCCAAGGGGGGGCTTGACCCCAGGCTCTGCCCTCACTCCACCCTTTTCTCCAAGGCCCTACCTCGCTTCTTTCTGTCCTGTTCTGCCCCCTCTTCACAGCGCACTGCGCCCTCGCTCCTCTCCCGCCCTCCCAAAGCCTCCTGTATGCCGCAAAACAGCTGATTGCAGTGGGCGGGAGGCAGGGGAGAGGGAGGCACTGATCAGTGGGGCTGCTGGCAGACAGCAAACACTGTGGGACAAGAAGAGAATTGATGGGAGGATGCTGATGGGTGCTCAGCACTCACCATTTTTTCCCAATGGGTGCTCCAGCCCCAGATCACCCACGGAGTCAGCGCCTATGTAGCGGTCTTCAAATACTTAAAAGGCTGCCATAAAAAAGATGGAGAAAAGTTGTTCTCTCTTGCTGCAGAGGGCAGGACAAGAGGCAGTGGGTTCAAACTACAGCATAGCAGATTTAGATTGAATCACAGGAAAAACTTCCCAACTGTCAGAACAGTAGGACAATGGAACAGACTGTCTAGAGAGCACTGAGGGATAGCTCAGTGGTTTGAGCATTGGTCTGCTAAACCAGGGTTGTGAGTTCAATCCTTGAGGTGCCCATGTAGAGATCTGGGCCAAAAATTGGGGATTGGTCCTGCTTTGAGCAGGGGGTTGGACTAGATGACCTCCTGAGGTCCCTTCCAACCCTGATATTCTATGAGTCTATGAGTCTATGAGAGGTTGTGGAAGCTCCTTCACTGGAGGTTTTCAAAGGGAGGCTGGATAGGGACTGCCATCTGTCTTGGATGGTTTAGACTCAACAAATCCTGCATCTTGGCAGGGGGTAAGACTAGAAGACCCTTGTGCTCCCTTCTAACCCTATGGTTCTGTGACATCTATGACATCATTGCTGATTTGTGCCCAGCTTACCAAGTGATCCAGATCATTCAATATCAGTGACCTGTCCACTCCATTATTTACCAAAACCCATCCTTGTCAGTGAGCACTTCCAATAAACGTGAAGGCTGGATTGTGCAATCTTTCCTCACGTGGATCGGCATTTATTCACGTGAACAGTTCCACTGAAATATATGGGATTGACTGAGGAGTAGGGTGCTACTTAGCGTACTGCTGGGAAAATCTGTTCCTAGGCCTGTGGGTTCATATTCCGCTGCAAATCTAGCCAGACAGCTTTGTATTGCACAGGGCTGGTTGATGGGTTTTAATTGTGCAGGCAATGAATGGGGAATGAATGGATTGGTTCTGTGATTAACGCTAGAAAAAGAAGTCAGGAAATCTGGGTTCCACTTTCAGCTTTGCTCAGACTTTCTTTCTGACCTCAGCCAGGTCAGTTAGTCCCCGTGTGCGTTATAATTATCTCTGAGTCAGGGGGTGGGTGGGTCTGATGTGGCTGTCCCATGATCCAGTTATTACATGAATACAAGATACAGAGTAGACGCTATACATGTGCCAGGAATCAGGTTAAAACCCTTCACAATGCAGAGCAAGGGTTCTCAGTCTGTGGGCTCCACAGTATTTGCTTGGCTGTCCTGGAGAGCTGAATAGTAACAAGATGCTGGCTCCTCCTCATTTTTTCTAGCAGCTAAACTGCATTAAAAGATACTAATATACATTCTATACTTACTTCCCCATTTAAAAAATTGCTGTAGAAGCCATAGAAATATTATGAGATTACAAAAGGGAGGAGAGGTATTTCATATGATCAGGAATGAGAGCACAAATTGTCCATGAAACAATTTCCCTGTTAAGATGGCTACCCAATAGAAAAGTTTGAGAGTCCCTACATTAGGATTTTAATCTAGTTCCAGGGACATAGTTAGGCAGTGACTACTCTACCACTTTTGCCACTTTGTTAGTGACTCAGGAAACACCTATGTTATCACTGGGGCCCCAGATCTATATATTGTACATGGAGCCTAGATCTCTCTGAGTGAAATCTGGGCCTATTTAACTCAATGGGAATTTTGCCATTGACTTCAGTGGAACCAAGATTTCACCCACTAGGATGTTTCTGCACACATAATTGTCCCACTTTAACTGCACAGATAGTAATTCTATTGCTATAAAGGTGCTAATGCCAGTATATCTATACCAATATAAAACACCTTTATTTTGTTATAACTGCATCCACACTACGGTTTGTACCACTTTAACTGTGATGGTAAAAATCACACCCTCAATCAGAATAGGTATACGAGTACAAAACTCTGTGGAGACCTTAGTTTTTACATTACTTAAATACGGATAGTACCTAATTCACCAGTCTGTTGTCAGATTCATTTTGTATGTATGTCTGTAAAGCACTATGAGAGAAATACAAAGTATCATTATCTTTTCGTACTGCTAAGAACTGCGAAGCCATGAGAAGATACCCTCATTTGTTATTTTGACCCCTTAAAAGATAGTGTCACAAAAACTGTGAAAAATAAACACCAATATAAATAAAAATAACCAGAAAAAATTCTAGAGGCTCTGCACAACCCTACTAAGAACCCAGAATGTCTAATCTTAAAGATAGCTGTCTAGTATACCTCTGAATTTTGAATGTCAAGAATACAGTACTAGCCTGAAAACTGCTGCTCCTGTTTTTGCGTTCCCTCCACCCACACCATCTGGGTAACACCATAGAAAACCAAACCTCATTCCAACAAGTCTCATTAATGAACTGGCAAAAGTGACTGTGTCTTGAAATGGCTGAGATGCACACTCCATTGAAATGTGTAAGAACAAAACCAAAATGTATACTCCCGTTCACTGTTTCACATGGGTATACAAGGTTAATGTTTAGAATTGTATGGCTGGAGACTTCTAGCAAAGGGCTTTAAATCTTATGGGCTTGTATTACATCCACTGCCAAGATCCTGCTGATAAGATAGGGCCAGAATCTGACCTCTCTTGCTCACAGTGATTAGTATCCTGCTACACAATTAGTCCCACTGGTTCCAACGGAACTACTCATGACCTGTATACATTTCAGAACCTGGCCTCTCATGTCTTGGGAAAACACAAGAGCTTTACAAAAGTTGTCTTCCTTTTTGCTATTGTTCCTAGGGATGTCTCCCCACAAACGTACCTTTTTGAAGCAAGCTGGCAATGGTCTCTTATGCCTGCCCAGATTCCTATTTATATTAAACATGGGGCCATACCAACGAAGTCTGAGCTAGATTGTCCCTTTGGGCACAGCCTTGAGCAAGTGCTGATGCATAAGCTGCACCACCACAGCAGTGTTCCTGCTAATTTTTCCCACTCATGTGCAGAATGAATCTTGTTATGTTCACCAATTTGGAGGTGATGTGTGACAAATCACCTCCATATTGGTGCACATAACAAAATGAATGGGGTGGGGCTGAGGGGTTCAGAGTGTTGGAGGGGGCTCAGGGTAGGGCAGAGGGTTGGGGTGTGGGGGGATGAGGGCTCTGGCTGGGGGTGAGGGCTCTGGGGTGGGGCTGGAGATGAGGGGTTTGGGGTGCAGGAGGGGGCTCAGGGCTGGGGCAGAGGGTTGGGATACGGGGGGGTGCGGGCTCTGGCTGGAGGTGTGGGCTCTGGGGTGGGTCCAGGGATGAGGAGTTTGGGGTGCAGGCAGTCTGCCCCAGGGCTGGGGCCAGAGGACTCCCCCCAGCCCTCTCCCTGCCAGCAGCAGCGCGCTCCGGGGGAGAAGTCCCTCTCGCCTTGCCAGCAGCACGGAGCTCCGGGGCTGGGAGAGAGGCCCACAGCAGCCCTGCATCCCCCCAACTTGTCCCTCTCCCCAGTTTCCGCCCACCCCCTACTTCTCCCCGCTCCAGGCCCCTGCTGCATGGCCCTTTATAGCTGCTGCGTGGCTATTTATAACCTGCTGCGCTGCCATGCAGCTCAAAGGGAACTTAGCACACCAGTAATAATCTTGGGAGACACACTGTCTGAGACACCTCTGTGCAACAGAATCCCCTCCTAGCTTACACCTTGCTCCAGAAACGGGCAGGCTGTTAATTTGCTGTTAGCAAGTTAACACATCCACCCTCTTGCACCAGCCAGTGCTTGCCCCCACTTATTCCTGTATGCATGAACTCAAGGTCCAGTTTGCCAGCATAGAGGCAATTTTTAGTGGCCATTCATCCTCTGCACAGGGATGTGATGCAAGTCACAAGCTAACTTTCTGAAATGCTCTAATGTCTCTGGCTATATCTAATCTAACATTTTAGATCTCTACCCATTACCATGGTGTCTGTGCACCTTTTAAATCTTCATCCACACTTTCCCAAAATTCAGTTGTTTGGATCACAGGCCTGGTCTACACTACAGAGTTAGGTCGATGTAAGGCAGCTTACGTCGACCTAATTGTGTAAGTGTCTACACTATGATGTTCCTCCCTCTGCTGTAACTCACCTGCTACACTACCCTAATAAATACGTCTCGGGAGAGGCATAGTGCTTAAGTCGATGTAGCTCAGGTGATGCAGTGTCAGTGTAGACACTGCGTGCTTACGTCGACTTTAGTGGCCTCCAGGAGGTGTGACAATGCCTCACTGTGACCGCTCTGGTCACCTTTTTTGAATTCCACTGCCCACCAGCCAGGTACACAGGAGCACCCCGCCTTCCCTTTTAAAGCCCTGGGAATTTTTAAAATTCCATTTCCTGTTTCCTCAGTGTGGAGAGCTAACATAGCAACTGCCCAGCTGACCATGCCAGCTCCATACTGCAGACACACTCCTACCTGGAGTGCATCAGAGGTGGTGAATCTCCTGGATCTGTGGCGAGAGGAAACTGTGCAGTCACAGCTCCATTCCAGCCGTATCAATGTCGACATCTATGGCCAGATCGCTCTGGGCATAGTGAAGAAGGGCTATGACAGGGACACCCAGCAATGCTGCGGGGAAATCAAGGAGCTGCATCAGGCATGCTAGAAGGCAAGGAAGGCAAACAGTCGCTCTAGTACAGAACTGCAGACATGTCGCTTCTACAAGGAGCTGCATGTCACCCACGGCTGTGACCCCACCTCCACCACCAAGCTCCCTGTGGATACTTTGGGGAAGCTGGAGTCACTGGGCACTGCAGTGAACCCTGAGGACAAGGTGCTGGATGAGGAAGAGAAGAAGGAGTATGGAGAAACAAGCAACAGGGGAATCCAGTGGCGTGGTGAGCCAGGACCTGTTTTGACTCCACAGCAGTCTAGACGGTCCCAGCAGTCCAGCACTGGAGAGCCTGATGCAGGGGAGGGGGCCTCTGGTAAGTACTCAGTTTGCGGGGACTCATCTTTTCATAGACTTTTTTTTTAATCAGGCTAGAAGAGGTAGTGAAATAACCAATGGTGGTAGAGTTGCTATCTGCTTCTCATTCCCCTGTTCAGCAAAGCAGAGGGGGCCCTGCAGTTTGTTTATGTGCACCGGGATGTCCCATGAAGCCTCCATAGTGATCTTGAGTAAGCTTTCCTGAAGGTAGACTGAAACATAGGCACTGACTCCGTGGGTGCTCCAGCCATGGAGCACCCACGGGGAAAAAAATAGTGGGTACTTAGCACCCACCGGCAGCCCTGCCAATCAGCTCCTTCCCCTCCTCCCCAGCATCTCCTGCCCACCGGTGATCAACTGTTCAGCAGCATGCAGGAAGCACTGTGGGGGAGGAGCAGGGACAGGAAGAGGCAGAGCAAGGAAGTGGCACACTCAGGGGAGGGAGCGGAATGGGGTGGGAAGAGGCAGAGCGGGGACAGGAAGGTGGCAGGGCCTTAGGGGAAGGAGTGGGGGCAGGGCCTGGGGCAGACCTGGGTGGAGCACCCCCAGGAAAATGAGAAAGTCAGCACCTCTGGCTGAAACCCTCTGCCAAAGATTTCTGGGGAAAGCTGCCTTATTTCTTCCCCCCATGGTAGGACACTTTCCCACACCAGTCAGCAATTACTTCAGCAGGCACCATTGCAATGCACTGTCTAGCAGCATACGGACACGGTCTGCAGCCAGCCACATGCAGGAGGAGCTGTTCCCTTTCAGCCTCGGTTACTCTCATGAGTGAGATATCAGCAAAAATCATCATCACCTGTGGAGAACGGTGCCAGTATTCAGTTCAGTTGCCCTAGCCACTTGTGCTGAAGCCCGAGTGCAACCCCCCCCCCCGCTTATTGTGCCGACTCACCCACCGTGCTCTATGAATCCCCAGGGGAAGTGAGAATGTCGTGCTTGTCACTTGTGTGAATCTAGGGGAGTGAATGCACTCACAACAGTAACTCTGTCCATTGTTTCTTTAGTGGCTGCAAAGTGGCCTTGAGAGTCTCTCCATCCACACCGGCAGAGTGGCTCGGCCAGATGAGGAGGCAAAAAAGGAGGACAAGGGAAGATATGTTCCAGGATGTCCTGCAAGCCTCTGGTGTGTCAGATTGCGAGCAGAGGGTTGGAGGGTCACGATCAATGACAAAATGCAGAGGAATAGCGAGGACAGAAGAAATGGGCAGCAAGAGATGATAGCACTTCTTAGGGAGCAAACAGACACACTGCAGCCCCAGACTGAACTTCAGGCTGAACACATCCGCGCTTGCCTCCCCCTGCAGCCCATAAAGAACTACTTTCTAAGACCTCCCTACAGTCCCCCCTTCCACATTCCATATATCTTCTGGGGCCGCAGCAATACCCAAGGCACTACACCCTGTGGGAAAGTACACACATACACCCATCTGTGAGAGACTAAACTGGTGCATGTGTTTGTGAATTCCCTGCTCCTTCCCCTTTAGAGATACTTTTCCTTGTATGTATGAAGTTTATTTAATCTTTAAATAGGTATGTTTGCATGGGTATGGAATAAAAGCCTATTTTTGAAAACTTAATTCATCTTTATAGTCTCCAACATATGACGGCTATGGCTAAGATTCAAAGGTACTAGCAACAGTTGCATTTGCATTGTTATATAAGCGCACGCACGTCACTCATTACAAGGTTCATAGCATGGTGCAAAAAACCCATGCCTGGCACAACACAGTGCAGCAACACACATTACTGTGGCTCATTGTTAAATTGCTCCTTCAACACTTCCAGGATCTGAAAAGCCGCTCTCCCACATTGATCTCCTCTTATAGCCCTACTATCTGGCTGCTCAAAATCAGCAGACAGCCGATCCACCTTCGCACTCCACCCCCTGCAGAAATTTCTCCCCTTTTGCTTCACAGATATTATGCAGTGCACAGCAGGCAGCTATGACCATGGGGATATTTTCTTCACTGAGGTCTAATCTCGTAAGTAAACAGCACCAGCTGTCCTCCAAATGGCCAAAAACACACTCAGCTGTCATTCTTTACCTGCTGAGCCTGTTGTTGAAATGTTCCTTCCTGCTGTCAAGGTGACCAGTGTACAACTTCATTAGCCAGAGGAAAAAGGGGTAGGCTGGGTCTCCCAGGATCACTATTGGCATTTCAACATCCCCAGTGGTAATCCTCTGGTCTGGAAAAAAAAGTCCCTGCTTTCAGCTTTCTGAACAGGCTTGTGTTCTTAAAGATGCATGCATCATGCACCTTCCCTGACCAGCCCACACTGATGTCAGTGAAATGACCCTAGTGATCCACAAGCACTTGCAACACATAGAAAAGTAGCCCTTTCTGTTGATGTACTCTATTGCAAGGGTGGTCTTATGCCAAGATAGAGATATACATGCCATCTATTGCCCCACCGCAGTTAGGGAACTCCATTGCTACAAAACCATCCACTCTTTCTTGCATAGTGCCCAGAGTCACAGTCCTTCAAAGCAGGATGCAATTAATGGCCCTGCACACTTGCATCACAGCAACTCTTCCAGGGTGGATTTATCAACCTCAAATTGACTCCCGACCAATCGGGAGCAATCTGGCATTGCCTGCTTCCACAAAGTGATCAAACTGTCAGTGCAGCTCTCATTTTGGTGTCGCTGTGCTGGAGGGCTGGGGTGAGCTCCACACACAGTTCCAGGAATATGGTCTTGCACATCCAAAAATTCTGCAGCCACTGCTTGTCATTCCATACTTGAATAATGATGCAATTCCACCTGTCAGTGCTTGTTTCTCAGGCCCAGAACCAGTGGTCCACTGTGTGCCGCTGCTCCGTGAATGCCAACAGCAATCTTGAATTGTTTCTTTCAATGGCACACAGCAAGGCATCATCATCAGACTCATAGCTTATGAAATACTTGAGGATCAGGCTTGTTGTTTTCGTAACGCTCAGCGCAATACTGAAGAGCAGTGCTGGACCCATGCTTCTCACAGCGATGGCCGATGTGCAGGTCTTGTTCTTTTGAAAAGAGACCTGAAATGTAATAGGATACCCATGAAATGATGGGACGCAGAAAATTGTTTCGTGGGATCCTGAACCTATGTTCCCAGCCACCCCTGCATGACTTGTTTGCACCCATGAGTAGGATTACCAACTTTGATTGGATAAATTCCTGGAGGTTTCATCACATGACATTATCTTTAATTAAAGATTAATCTTTAATTCCTGGAGATGCCAAGACAATCCTGGAGGGTTGGCAACCCTACCCATGAGGCATTGCAAACCCTTCCCATGAGGCATTGCAAACCAAAACACCCTGCACTAGATGGTGGCAAGGTGCACAGTGGGATAGCTACCCATAGTGCACTGCTCTCTGCATCGATGCATGTGCTGCTACTGTGGATGAATACTGGCTACACAAGGAGTGTAGCATGGACGGGGACAGCAGTTTAATTACTGCCGTGGCTGTACGTCAATGTAACTTAAGTCGACTTAATTTTGTAGTGTAGACAAGGCCTAAGATCATGGCTCAATCCATTGTAGCATGAATGCCAGTTCTGAACTCTTAGTTTTGGTTCCAGCCCACCTCTAATGTACAGGAATGGGGCTAATTTTATTCCACAGAAGGTGAATATAAATAATTTTTTCATGTCCCTCACAAGGTTTACTTTTATTTGTTTCTTCAGGTTGGGACTATTCATACTCCTGTCTAGGGGATCTTTCAGTAGCCATTTGGCTTTTTTACTCAGTTTGATGACAACACCAGATAAAGGGAGGCAGTCAGAAGGAAATAGAGAAAAAGATCTGAGGAAGAAAAGCAACTAACCTGCATATTATCATTAAACAACAAGACATAACAGGCAGTGAATTTCTCAGTCATCACTGCAACGTCTCTGGTTTTGTTGTGAGTCAGAAAGACAAAGGGCACATGATATCAGCTCTCTGAGTAGCACAGTAATCTTATTAACAATATAGGATGACATGAAATATTTACAGATTAAGGTGGAAAGAATCAGACATTTGTATCTGATGGGGATTATTGACATAGGTTTGACATTGCTGTCCGCTAACCCTAACTGTTCTTTAAAAAGGTTTATAAAACTATTATATAAAGAAGTTTAAAGCAGACATGGGTCCTTTCTACCATGGCTGGGGAAACTGTTATCACCTCTCTGGCAAGAAGAGTATTTATGGGTGTAAGTTCTCTTGAAAGGTGTTAACACAATTTCCCTGGCCAACATAGACAGAACCCCTGGGTTGAATTTGGCCCTAAGTTTTTAAAATGATAGCATTAGCCTGGATGCTGGTAGAGAATCTAAGCCTTTTTTTAAAAAAAGAGTTTCAGTGGAAATCCATTAACCAGGCTATATAGACACACTGATATATATTTAGATTCTTGAATTGTAGTAAACAAACAAACAAGCAAGTATATTAGTGGTAGAAAGTTGCTGGTCACGTGTGAGGCATGTATACTGTACTGATGTATTGTTAATATTATTTAACACTCTACAATTATTACACGAGAAGAGTCTCACACCAATGCTAAATCACTTGATGGCATCTTTTAGTTAAAGGAGAATTCTTAAATAAAAAAAGGAAAGAAGAAAAGAAAAACAGCTCTCGTTCTGATTCTCCGTTGGTGGGTATGGCGCGATTCAAATTCAGCACCTTCCTATAAGCTACGTAGTACACCAGGGACAATATCTTACTCTGCTCCTTCCTATCAATCTGTGCACTTGTAGGGGCTTATGGTATTACTGCAAAACACTCTGGACATGCACAGCATGAAGAAATAAGTTGAAAGGTACATTTGGATGCAGCAGACTCGAATCAGATAAACTCACAGGATTCACGGGGCTTCTGACACCAGGTGATTGCAAATGGGAATAAATCCAATCCAGATTTGATTGGCACACATCATCCCATCAAGGGAAAAAAACCCAGTGAATTTTAACAAACTAAGTGTTTAAAGAATTTTAGAATGTAATGGAAACATAAACCTGCAAGCTTAAAATATTGGCCGGAGGTCTGACATGATCTCACGCTGTTTACATATTTCGTCAGTATAGAAGTTGAAGAAAACTAGCCTTTCTCCTCCCTAGAAGAACTTTCAGCAGGAATAGCATTGCTTTGTCCCAAGTCAGCTTGAAAGCCAATCTCTTTTCATAAGAGAGCTGCTTGTAATCTCAACTTTATTAGACCCGACAATTATAAAATGGCTTGAGAACTCTGGGAAAAATGAAGCATTGGGTTTGGTCTGTCAGTATTAGCATATTTCTAACAAGGATTGTGTTTAAACCCTGCTCACTGAAGAAGTGATCACATGTTTTCCCGAGCCACAGGTTTTCCCAGGGCTGAGATTTGCACCACAGATTTCAGCCAAAAGGCCAATACTGGGGCAGTTGGCTTCCCAGACAAAAGCTTCCACAGTTGTATCTTGGGTCTGTCTGTCAGAGAGAAATGACCCATTGGTTTTGGTGTTGAAAATTGATTTGGTGGACAGGACACGCTAGATAAAAACATTTTCAACATTGTTATGGGAAGCTGGGAAGAGATCTGGTGGAACACAATCATAATCATGTTTTCTCTTAAGGCTGTCTACACTAGGGAAATTGTGCAAAAAAATTCCCTGCCACTGTTAACACTGGGTCAGTTCCAGCAATATTGACAGTCCTAGTGCAGACAAGCTATTTGCACCTGCCACCATTTTAAACACTGTGTCAGTCAGATACAGCCTCAGCAGGGCAAGGCAGTATTGTGTTTAAAACAATGTCTGCAGTTGACAGCCTATCTACCTTTGGCTCCCAATTCTACTAACATCAGTGGAGCAGAATCAGTGTTAGCAATAAAGGGAATTTGTGGAAAAATCCTCTAGTGTAGACAGAGTCCAGCAGTGTTGAAACTGGCTTTATCTCATCTACCTAGTAGATCTACCCATCTACCTAGATAAACCTCTAACCAACCTGTCTTGTGTAAGCTGCATCAGTGTGTCTACACACAACACTCCCTCCAATTGTTGTTGTTCTTGAGCATATTGGTAGCAGTGTTTCAATGTCAGGAACAACTCCCCAGGCAAGGTGCATCGCAGGTGCACAAAAGCTTTCTAGCATGTTAGCAGACGTGTATGTTGCAATACATATTTGAATGCATAGATAATGTAAAAGCTTAATGTATGTGTTCTTACACACACAAATGCGCACACACACACACACACACATATAAACACCTTCATTTCCTGTCTCATTGTAAATACTGTACATGTAACATAAAGTATAATATTTTTTGATATGCCATATGATATACATTTGCCCCTGTTGACAGTTCTGGTTTGTTCCAATGACTGCTTTGAATAGTTCTGGCCTGCACACAAATCCACACATGTGTTGTGAGGACCAGGGCCTAGACCTTCATCCATGCAGATGCCATGGCAGATGGCCACCAGCCTGAGGCTCTGAGCAATGAACTGTACCTGGTGGCCTGGAATCTACTATGTTGAGCAACGCTGCCTTTGGATGGCAGTACTGGGGGAGGTAATGGGGTTTTCATTGTTCTGTGCAGATTTCATTGTTCTGTTTTTATTATTTTATATTATATTAGGTAGTTGATTATTTCTTGTTTGAGGGATTTACTTTCTTTTGTGTGTGGGGGGAGGGGAGTTTATTCATTTTACTTTTATTGCTGAACTAGGACATGATCCAAAGTTCATTGATGTCCACGAAAAAGCTCCCATTGATTTCAGTGGGCTTTGGATCAGGCCTTTCCTTCTCTTTCAGATCTCTTTTTAATATCCAGAGACAGAAACGGCCTCGCTCTGAGGCATTCTTGTGGGCCCATCCATTCAGCCCAGCCAGTTTCTCTCTCTCTCTCTCTCTCTCTCTGTCACACACACACACACACACACACACACACACACTCTTCACCTGATGCAGTGTGACCCCTGTGGAATGTCCTGGTGCTATAGAGGATGGTGGGTGATCCATGGGGGGTGGTGCGCCAAAGGAAGGTAAATGGAGAGCTGAGATTTATCTAAGGGGCAGGGAGTTGCCATTTCAGTAATGTTGTTTCCCATTTTCTCTTTTTCAGAGCTCAGGAGAATGAGATGAGTGCCTCAGGCAGCTCCCCAGTGCCATGCCTCACCCAGTCAGAGAGGTACAGCCATACATGCACTCTGTGTGGGGAGACTGCACTGAGTTCAGGGTGCTTTGTTGCCAGGAAGATGTTGGCAAATTAGAAGGAAAGCAGAGAAAACCAGTGACAATTATTAAGGGGCTGGAGGTAGCAATGTGGCCATCCCCCTAGACCAGTGTTGCTCAAACTGGGGTCTGCGGACCCCTGGGTGTCCCCGAGGGTATCCCAGGGGGTCCGCGAGCCTTGCTGATCAACTCCTCCCCCTCCCTCCCTAAACTCCTTCCCCTTCCTCCCAGCACCTCCTGCATACTATAAGTCCGGCGGCGCAGCGCGGCTAAGGCAGGCTCTCTGCCTTCCCTGGCTCCGCGCCACTCCCAGAAGCGGCTGGCACGTTGCTGCGGCCCCTGGGGGTGCAGGTGGGGGCAGGGTGTCTCTGTGCGCTGCCCCCACCCCGAGTGCCAACTCCACGGCTCCCATTGGCCAGGAACTGCAGCCAATGGGAACAGCGGGGGCAATGCCTGCAGTTAGGGGCAGTGCAGGGAGACTCCTCCACCCACCCCTCAAGAGCCACTGCCAGAGGGATGTGCCAGTTGCTTTTGGGAACCGCCTGAGGTAAGCATCGCCCGGCTGGAGCCCACACCCCTCACCCCCTCCCACATCCCAACTCCCCCCCGGAGGCTGCACCCCATATGCCCTTCTGTATATGTCTGCTTCTCAGGGGGTCTTCTTTGGTCATAAAGTCCTACACACAGCACACTCTGCCAGCACACACTGAGCTTCCACCTCTGCCTTCAGAAAGTCACTTGCCAAATGGCCTAGCAGATACTACCAAGTCTCTATATAGAGGACTGACTGGGTTTGCGTTGGTTCTATCAGACACCGAACAGAACATTTAATGTGACTCAAGGTGAAAGCCTGGCAGGTGAAGGCCCAGACCAGACTGTGACTTGGCCCACCTCAGGGTTATTTTAGCTAATTATCCTTTGCCCTTTTGGAATATGTCGACACAGCGGCTGGGAGGAGCGAGCCTCCCAGCCCGGGCAGACAGACTTTGTGCTAGCTGGGTTCAAGCTAACGTGCTACAAATAGCAGTGTGGACACTCCAGCTTGGGCTCAGAAGCCTAGGAGGTCAGGCCAGCTTGAAAGACCCAACTTCCACCCACGCCAGAATGTCCACACAGCTAGTTTTAGTGTGCAAGCATGAGCCCCACCAACTCAGGTCTGTCTGTCTGGGCTGGGTGGGAGTCTCCCAGATGCAATGTAGATGTACCCTAGAGACTGCCACGACATTGCCTGTGCTTCATGTGAACCCCATTCCCAGTATGCAGGGAGAAGAAAGGGACTGGTTCGAAGAACCCTAGACCTTCCTTCCAGTTGCCACACACTTCCTTGCCAGCACCCGCAACCCCTGGCCAGCACTCCCAGCCCAACACATTACCCTCAGCCCCTAACAGACACAAAATGGAGTAGAGGCTCCCAATCGTCAAACTTTGTACAGGGTCCCTGCAAAACCTAAGGCTGGCTCTGACCTCTCCTTCCTTCACTCAGAGGGCAAACTGTGCCTCTGTGCCTTTCTCCAAGGTACTCTCGACTGCTGCACCATAGGCTGCCTACTGGAGGGAGTCCACTGGGGTGATGTGACTCCCCTAACCTGCCACATCCCAAGCTCCTGGATGTGCTTCTTTCATGGTCCCTGGCCGATCACTTTCTCTCCATGAATAAAGCCCTTTGTGTGAAACAGACTAAGCCCGGTCTTCTTTAGGCCTCCATCAGGGCAGCACACTGTGCATGAGGAGAGCCCCATTGAAATCAGTACAGCTCCACGCAAGTACAAGAGTCCACCCAGATACAGCCCAGCACAGGGGCTCCTCTCCAGTGACATGCCTTAAGCTTGCTCTACACTACAGAGTTAGGTCAACATAAGGCAGCTTACGTGGAAGAACTATGTAAGTGCCTACACTACAGCCTTGCTCCCACCACGGTAGGTGCCCTACTACACGGACATAATAACTCCACCTACATGAGGGGTGTAGGGCTTATGTCAGTCTAATAAGAGTGATGCAGTGCGTACACAGACACTGGGCTTTCTAGGAGCCTCTTGTTAAAATTTCGTAACCAGTTTGACAGGAGCCCTCATGGCGCTACTGACTTCAGTGGAGCTCTGCCCATGCACAGTGCCCAATGCAGTGCTGGAGTGGGGGCTAAAAACAGCTGGGCTTTTCTGTTTCACACCAAGGGAGAGAAAGCAATTAGCAATCTGACTTGGGGGGAGGGGTGATCTCCCACTTCTGATGGAATTCACACCTTCTCTGGATATTCCTAAATCCTCCCTGCCCCTAAATGGCTTCCCATTGGGGCTCATAAAAACCATTCTGAAGGGTGCATGTTTGGCCTTTGGGATGGACCAGAGGACATTGAATAGCACAAACTATATTTCTAAATGATTTCTCAATGGGAGAGCCCACTACAAGATCTTCAGCCCCATACTAACATCAAATTAGGATACTGACCTCCTTTGTAAAGCATTTGGAAATCTCTGCATAAAAAACACTGTGTCAAAGCAAGGTGCCATTATCATTTTATTGAAGCTTAATACTGTGCTATTAATCCACTCTGTGAGGCTGATTCTCCTCTCCCTTACACCAGGCTTACATTCACATACCTGCACTGACTAGTAGTTACTCCTGAGTTACACTGGGATAAGGGAGAGGCAAAGCAGGCCTACATTTTTAAGGAACAAAGGAGAAACATTTCCACTAAAGTGAAGCAAAAGGTGGCCCTGATCCTGCAGTGAGAACTGCAAAGGTGCCCCTTTTGTCTGTGTGGTTCCCAATGCAGGATCAGGGCCTTCATTTGTCTCCTTCCTCAATTGTGGGTGTGGGAAAACGATTTTGTTAAAATGGGCAAACTAGTGCTCAGGTTCCCGAGTGCTACTGCCACCTTTCTGGCAATAAATGGGATGTGGGATTTATCCCAGGCCGCGGGAGACATTTAGGTGAGCCCCCACTTGTTAAAATACTGGCAGCGCATCACTGATTTTTCCCCCTCTCTTAATTCACTGCAATGTGCGAAAGTTTAGTTCACTCTGCACACTGAATTTCCTGTCCTTGACCTTTTTGGCTTTTCCTTTCTGTGTCTATCACAATTAGCCACATTTTCTCATGCAGAACACAGGTTAACATTTCTCATGTGTATGCATTTTGCTAAGGGTCAGTACTTGGCTCTGGCCTGTGCAAGGTTTTAGAAAGAAACACCCAATGTCTGGGGGGAAAAAAATCTTAGCACAAGGAAAAGAAAGCACAGCAAGAACTCCCCAGAACAGGCCTGCTGTCACTTGCACCCACCACTCCCTCAACAGGAAACCTCTTAAAAGGCTTCTGCTGAGTCTGACTCTTTGAGGCTCCGAAACAGGGGGGGAGTACGTAGAACTGTTGCTATGTCTCCACTAACGGTTGCAGACAGACCCATCGCTTAGAACAAGAGATAGTATCATGCAGGATTTGCAGCAAAGCTACTGTTACCTCCTCTTTACAAATAACATTTCCCTGACTGAATTCTGCATATACTGCAGAAGATTGCATTCAACCCAAGGATAACCATGTCCAGAAAACACATATGGCTCCTTATACTTTAGACCGATCCTGTCACATTTGACAATTTCATGTTAACCCACAAGGCCTATGCCCTATGACTGACCTCAGGTGTTATTTATTTGCAGCCTTCTCCACCCTCCCTCTACATTTTTATCATGTTACGCTACAGTTGGTAAGCCTCCCTGAGATCCTTAAACACTAGTAACTGTCTAGTCCAATTCAGAATTGAAGTACACTGAATATTCCACTAAAGAGAAAAAAAGTATTCTGGCTAATGTCATTTTTATTAGAGCTGTTTAGCATGCATGGGAAGGATAATGAACTTCCATTTTCACTTGCACCAAAGCATGTGAGTACTTAACACAAAAGGAACATTTATTAAAAGGCTAAAAGATCACAGAGGAAACTACCAACTTCAGGATGATTCCAGCTTCTTTTTGTGTCTACTGGCCCAATTTTCCAAACCATCCTATCATGTCTTCTGAAATGTGGTAATTTTTTTTTTTTAATTCTAAGGCCCTTATAGGCCTTGTCTACGTGATGATTTTATTCCTTACAATTTCCCAACATTGAGAGCGCTTGTGTCGAGAAGGCACCATTAGCCACTGGCATTTTAACCATTGGATAGACCAGCCCTGAGTAAGATTAGATGACCCCATATATAATGCTGATGGCTGCCTGGAATCTTGTCTATGCTGACATGCCACTGTTGCTATCACGGCCGGAGCTGAAACAGTGGGAGCAAAGGGGGAAATGTTCTGCATTGCAGTTTTGCTAACGGCACTAGCATGATGATTTTAGCCATTGTGACTCTCAGCCACTGTTTACTTACAACACCAATATTTCTGAGTGCTGGTGCATTTCATTGCTATTCCTTGCAACAAAATAGGGTTGAAAAATGCATACCCATATTGCAGCAATGGTGCACCTTCACAGCAGCTAAATCAGTAAGGTAGGCAGAACTCAGGGCTATTGCATCACAAATCGCTGCTCTGCACATAGGGCTGAAAACATCTTAGCCCTCTCTAAACTCACCCTTGCACTTAAGAGCAGCTTCACTACTGGTAGCAGTTGCTGTACCATGGGCACAATTTTTCCAGCATAGGCAAGGCCACAAAGCAGGAGTGCAACTTTCAGGTCTTCAAAAAGTAGGTTTTCATGGTTCATTTCCATAAAGCCCAATGCATAATGCATTATCTCATTCAAAGTAAAGAGTGGATACACACAAGGATGAAAGATTAAATCCAGGAAATTCTAAACAATTGGCAGGAGGCAGAACCATGGCAAATTGATTCCATTACCCCTCTGTAAAAGGAAATGAAAAAAGAATATTTGTGTATTTTTTTAACCACAAGTACGATTTAAAGGCATTCGGGGGGAGGGGTTAACAAGAGCAACATACATCAGCCTTTGGAAAGTTCTGCAGGTTGAGAAGATTTTTTTTTTTTTAAACAATGGACATCTCACCCTTTTCTTGTACAGTATTACAGGGCTAAGTACCTGGAATGATAATGCCTGTTTCTGTATCAGCAATAAGAGAGGAAGAAAACAGAGCGCACATGGAGCTCTGTGCAGGGGGGGAACGCTTGAAGAAATTTGTACTCTCCCCCCAAAGAAAAAGATTAATTTAAATACCTAGGTGGTCTTGCTTGATTGGTTGGTTTTATGTCAGTGCTGACCCTACAGTAACCCCAGTCTTGCTGATCAAAGGGATTATGCTACAGACTCCAGGGTCAACTTTGTTGTCTATAATACTTTGCCGGCTCTGTGTATTGCTTCATGTAGAGCTGCTGTTTGCTGCTTGTCTGGGGGCATCCATACTCTTGTTGTCCTTTAGTGACCTTCTTTTGGACTCAAAGAGAGGTTTAAAGTGTTGATTTACAGTCTGATCTCAGCATACTTTATTTTCTTTCCTGTGTCAAAGCCAGGCAAGGGGAACAAGACAGTGCTATTTAGTGCACAGAGCTCAGAGAAAAGGTAAAGGCTCTGTCACTCCAAGGTATCGTTGTTATTACTGCACATGCACAGATTTGATGTCAGGTTGATCAAGCAGGCAATTTCTGAATATCTCTTCTCCCTCGCCAGCGCAAATGTTTAGTGCACCCAGAGCTAAGAACAGATGCTATAAAAAAGGTCCCTAACCACTGGAAGTGCGCCTCAGTATCGTAACAATTCTATTTTATAGCCAGAGGGGCCTGTGGTGTATGTGTGCCAGAGGGACCAGGGATGTGTGTTTGTGTGTGTGTGTGTGTATGTGCATGTGCGTGCATGCACTTGTACACAGCTTCCATCATTACCCATTTCTATCTCACTTTCCCAGGAAGGCATGTGTATACTTTCATGGCATCATGGCCATGGCTAGCTGAAATTCTATTTTTCCTCCTCTCGTATATGAATAATGGGAGAGATGACTTTCCCCTCGCTTAAATAAAGGAATTATAGACTAAAGTATGGCCTCAGAATTTAAAATGAGCCGAAGATAATGTACCAGTGCATGTTGATGAATTACCATTAGTGTACTGGGGAAAATGGTATTGCCATCCCTATCCATGCAGGTAAGCAGATAAAGACAGGAGCACCACCATGTGGAGTGCTGCTGAACAACAGCGTGACTTGACTACAGTGGCACCTCACGCCACGGCTCAGTGCTACAATGCACACAATGCATTTTAAAATGTCTGAATGGGGCATGAGTGTGTATAGCCTATGGACCTATCCGTCTAGGTCAGTGGTTTTCAAACTATGATTCACAGGCCAGTGGTCCACAGAAAGTGGGCATGTCGCATGGTCTGACTCAAAAGGATTTGAGTAGGGCTGCCATATCCAATTCCTTGAACAGCGAGGGACATGCTGGCATGGTTCTATGAACCCAGGTCTGCAGGGCTCATGGAAGCAGCCATACACCAACCCTCCTCCTGGCAACCTATTTAAATGGGACCCATTGAGCCCAGTATGTGCCTCTGCCCTGAAGTCTGATTGGTAGAGTCCCAGAGCAGCTGATTGGCCCACTGGGTCCTCCTTAAGTCTGGTGCAGAAACAGGAAGCTATCTGAACAATTGGGTTTCTGCTCCTTGATTTCCTGACTGGTGGTTCTGATCACCAGTTTGTCTCCTGTGTCTGACCCCTGTTATCCTGATTAAACTGATTCCTGTCTCATGACTGTGGGCTCTGGCTGTGACTATGAGATCTGGCTGCCCATGACCTGGCCATGACACACTCTTGAAGGAACCAAAACTTGGCTTCTCTCTCACAAGTCGCAAATCTCCGGTTGGCAGAGCTGAATTGTGGCTAGCAAAAAGAAACACAGAAGTGATTGCATTGTTGTGTTCTGCCTCAAAACAACAGGGGCAGGGGTGGAACTGAGTATAACCAAATGACCTGAAATAATTTGCTATAGACTAGTAGTCATTTACTCCCTAGAAGGTTAAGCAACATTCAGGTCCCTGAGCATTCCCCATTCAGTTACCTACTCACAAATGCACCACCCCAGAGCCTATTCCAACAGAAGAGATCTGAATGCAGATGCTTCATAAGCCCATCAACAGAACTCTGAGCTGGCCAAAAGGCTTGTTAGGAAGTAACAGGAGGCACCCACTTCTCCATCCCTCACGGTCCATGCAGACCTAGGGAAACAAGAACTGAGTGTGATCCTATAACTCAGACAGCGTTGTTGGGGTCTTACATTAAATGTGAGCAGACAGTGCCAGTTCTAATGACGAATGTGTGGTAGATGACTTTGCGAAGATTGCTTTCGAATTGTAGTCCAGGACCTGTTGACTTCATTAGGTTTTTGAAGTAGGCCATTATACCACCTTTTCGTTCGTCTTAGGTGTGATCTTCACTGGGAATAACTATGTCTGTGCCCAAGATTTGGTTCTGTATCATTAATATGGAACGGGATGGAGTTTTTCCCCTGCTCATTTTTTACCTTAGAAATGTCAGGTCTGGTTTTCTGGATAACTTGTTTGAAGTCTCAGAAATGTGGATTTTGAGTTTTTTCAGACCTTCATTGATGGAGTGAAGGGACTGAATCTCAGCGGTAATCAGGACACTCGCCACGCTCCAACCTGGTGTCTGGAATAGGGGCCTGCAGCAGAACATGTCTCTGGGCAACCTATCAAGCACAGCCTGAAGTAGGCTGCCTAATTGTCTATGCTACCTGATTGGTTGGAAGAGTTAGACAACCACCTTTTAAGCCCAGCTCTTCAGTGGTTGCTTAAAGCATTTGCTCATGATGGAGAGAGCTTCTGCCTTGACCCCAGTCTTCTGTCACTCCAAGTAACCTAGCTCTACTCCTCAGCTCTGATTCCTGACTGGCTCTGCTGCTCCTTGGCTCTGGCATCTACATCTGACCCATGTTCTGGCTTCTGACTCTGTCTGTGACCTTTGGCTCTAGTACCTGGCCTCTGACCCTGGGCTCCAATTCCTAGCTACTGATTGCTGCTCTAGCCATTAGGCATGACCACCTATGTCCCAGTCACTGACACCCAGGACTCTATTGTATTGTATATAGGATCTCCTACCACCATCTTAATTGTCATATCTGAGCAATGCCCTGGCTCAAGTCAATCACACCTGTATTAAATCTTACGTAATGTGCCATTCCCATACTGTTTCATTATTCCTTCAGCATCTTTTTAGATCAACACTTCACAGTACAAGATAGATTGCTCCACTGTTTAGAAACAATACAGTCTTACCACCCCACAGCTATTCAATATAAAGTGGTATAGTGCAGGGGTCTGTCTGGCTGTCTTATTGTCACTATTTTTAAGATGAGGGCATAATACACTGTAGCCAGCATCAACCATAAGATTTAGACCACATAGTATAAAATGCAATCTTTTCAGGTTAACTTAGAGGAACTTTTTTGCAGTATATGATGTGTGCACAGTAGGACTGTCAATTAATTGCAGTTAACGCACGCAATTAACTCAAAAAATTAATTGTGATTTTAAAAATTAATTGTAATTAATTGCACTGTTATACAATAGAATACCATTGAAATTTATTAAATATTTTGGATGTTTTTCTACATTTTTGAATATATTGATTTCAATTGCAACACAGAATTCAAAGTTTATAGTATTCACTTTATTATTTTATTACAAATATTTGCACTGTAAAAATGATAAAAAAAGAAATAATATTTTTCAATTCTCCTCATACAAGTACAGTCATGTAATCTCTTTATCGTGAAAGCGCAACTTACAAATGTAGATTTTTTTGTTACATAACTGCACTCAAAAACAAAACAATGTAAAACTTTACAACCTACAAGTCCACTCAGTCCTACTTCTTGTTCAGCCAATCACTAGGAGAAACAAGTTTGTTTACATTAACAGGAGATGATGCTGCCGCTTCTTATTTACAATGTCACTTGAAAGTGAGAACAGATGTTCACATGGCACTTTTGTAGCTGGCATTGCAAGGTATTTACAAGCCAGATATGCTAAACATTCATATGCCCTTTTATGCTTTGACCACCATTCCAGAGGACATGCTTCCATGCTGATGATGCTCATTAAAAAAATAATGTGTTAATTAAATTTGTGACTGAACTCCTTGGGGGAGAATTGTATGTCTTCTGCTCTGTGTTTTACCCACATTCTGCCATTTATTTCATGTAATAGCAGAGTCTGATGATGGCCCAGCATGTTGTTCGTTTTAAGAACACTTTCAGTGCAGATTTGACAAAATGCAAAGAAGGTACCAATGTAAGATTTCTAAAGATAGCTACAGCACTTGACCCAAGGTTTAAGAATCTGAAGTGCCTTCCAAAATCTGAGAATCACGAGGCATGGAGCATGCTTTCAGAAGTCTTAAAAGAACAACACTCCAATGCGGAAACTACAGAACCTGAACCACCAAAAAAGAAAATCAATCTTTCTGCTGGTGGCATCTGACTCAGATGATGAAAATGAACATGCATCGGGCCACACTGCTTTGGATCGTTATTGAGCAGAACTCGTCATCAGCATGAACACATGTCCTCTGGAATGGTGGTTGAAGTATGAAGGGATATATGAATCTTTAGTGCACCTGGCACACAAATATCTTGCAACGCCAGCTACAATAGTGCCATGTGAATGCCTGTTCTCACTTTCAAGGTGACACTGTAAACAAGAAGCGGGCAGCATTATCTCCTGCAAATGTAAACAAACTTGTTTGTCTGAGCGATTGGCTGAACAAGAAGTAGGACTGAGTGGACTTGTAGGCTCTAAAGTTTTACATTGTTTCAATTTTGAATGCAGTTATTTTTTGTACATAATTCTACATTTGTAAGTTCAATTTTCATGATACAGATTGCACTACAGTACTTGTATTAAGTGAATTGAAAAATACTATTTCTTTTATTTTTACAGTGCAAATATTTGTAATAAAAAATAAATATAAAGTGAGCACCGTGCACTCTGTATTCTGTGTTGTAATTGAAATTAATATATTTGAAAATGTGGAAAACATCAAAAAATTATATAAATAATATTCTATTATTGTTTAACAGCGCAATTAATAGTGCAATTAATCGCAATTAACTTTTTTAATCGCTTGACAGCCCTAGTGCACAGATGTGTATGTGTATATATCACATTTGTTACATCTGTTATTAAAGTAGTTTATTATTTAGTTGCAGCAGTGCCCAAATGAGTGAGGTGCTTGCCAAGCAGAGAAGAAGGCAGTCCCTGTCCTGAAGAGGTTGCAATCTAAACAGAGAAAGGTGGATGAAGTTGCAAGCAAAGTGATTAACATGGGGGTAAGTACATGGCTTATTAGTTATTTTTATTGTTTGGCCCTTTGTTTGTGTTTTTTCAAGTTAAATGCACTCAGGAACTGAGTCTGTAGTCTAGTCCATGCCTTGACTTCAGTAGAATTCCACATGGACAATCAAGGGTATACCTTTGTGGCTCAGGCTGCAAAACCTGAATTCTCTTCCCCGCATCCACTCTGCATCATCTATCATCCGTTTCCCCCCCTTAAAGACAGAACAATCCCCAGTTTTATTTGTCCTTATTCCCCTCCTATCTCTCTCTAGATAAGTGAGTAGTTAAGCCATAGGGTAAAATAAACAAACAGATCAACTGTATCTATATGGTCGGCTGTTGGGAGGGGTATCAACTATAAACATGTGTGTGATTTTATTCAAGCCATCCAACTTTTTTCACTTTCTCTTCTATACTGTATGTTCTCAGTACTCCCCTCCATGAGCTACTCAATGATTTGGGAATTTGGATTGGAACGATGACACAGTGCCATTTGAGAATTGTTGCCATTTGGGTAAGATTAAATTTTGTACTATAGAGTTGGTTTGTTTTGGGGAGGGTTGTTTGTTTGTGTGGGGAGGGTGGTGGTTTTCTTTTTGGTTTTGTCTGCATTTCTATGGATTTGACAAACCAACATAGAGGCCCACATTTTCCATTAAAAGGAATGCAGCTGCCTTCTTTTCCAGATTTCAAATGTGTCTTGCTTAAATTATCAGTAAGAAACAGAAGTAAAAACAGGTTCCTATTTGCTTACCTCTTTTGGAAGGGGGAAGGATAGTGCATGGATATGCCTTTGTAAGATCAGATGCATAAATAAGGAGAGAAAGTGGGAGCAAAATATTTCATCTACTGTTGCTACTACTTATATTTTCACATTAAACTTAAACAGGTCTGAGTAAAGCACAGAACAAAATTATAGTTAGTTGAGCACTGATGTTTTGGCCAGATCCTCTCAGCTATTGTAAATTGGTGTGGCTTCAATGGAACTATGCTGATATATACAAACTGAGGATTCAGTTAAAAAAAAAACAAAAAACTATGGGTGACTTAAGTGTGGCTTTATCCTGTTTTGACATATTTATAAGAATAACTGAACCAGTTTTAATGATTTTAAAAACAAATCCCCATGATAGTTTCTTTCATTGGAGGCCTGCTTTGCAGTTATTTTAATCTGCTCTTTTCTTGGTCAGCTTTAAGGTTTTTAGAAAAAGACAATTCTATAAATATTTGCTGTCTTTTTAATTTGAACAACATGGTATCAAGTTTGTAATAATTAGGGAAGCTTTCATTGACTGCCAATGGTACTCTGTGAAAAAACTGACTAAGGGCTTGGCTACACTGGTGAGTTAGAGCGCATTAAAGGAGCCCCAGGCGCACTAGCTCACTGCCCATCCACATGGGCAAGGCACGTAGAGCCCTCTGACTCTGTGGCTAGAGCGCTCCTGGTACTCCATCTCGGCAAGTGGAATAACATTTGCTGCGCCCCTGCTGGAGCGCTGCGGCGCCAGTGTGGACACCCTGGTCTGTTAATGCACTCTGATCAGCCTCCAGAAGTGTCCCACAATGCCTGTGCTAGCCACTCTGGTCATCACTTTGAACTCTACTGCCCTGCCCTCAGGTGACCAACCGTCAGACCCGCCCTTTACATTCTCTGGGAATTATGAAAATCCCCTTCCTGTTCGCTCAGCCAGGTGTGGCAGTGGTCTCAGTGAATCTTTCCAGGTGACCATGCCTCCACGCGCCAGGCGATCCTCAGTATGGAGCAATGGCAAGGTGCTGGGCCTCATCAGTGTTTGTGGGGAAGAAAGCTGTCCTGTCCCAGCTGCGCTCCAGCTGTAGGAATTACGATACTTTTGGGCAGATATCAAGGGACATGATGGAAAGGGGCCATGACCAGGACGCACTGCAGTGCAGGGTTAAAGTGAAGGAGCTGCGGAATGCCTACCACAAAGCCCGTGATGCAAACAGCCACTCCGGTGGTGCCCCCGCGACCTGCCGTTTTTACAAAGAGCTGGACGCGATACTTGTGGGTGACCCCACCTCCACTCCAAGTACCACCATGGACACTTCAGAGCCCAGTGCAATAAGAAAGGAGGAGGAGGAAAGCAGGAGCGAGGATGCTGAGGAGGAAGGAGACAGCCCAGCATCGCTAGATGCATACAGCCAGGAGCTGTTCGAAGGTAGCCAGTCACAGCGGCTGATGCTTGGGGAAGGACAAACATCAGAGGAGGTGCCCAGTAAGCGGCTTTTACTTTGGGAAGGAAGTTATTTGGTGTGGGCTCTTGGGGTGAGGAGGGTTAGGGCTGCGTGCATGCCTAGATGCGGAATAGGGTGTTGAGGTGCTCTCACATCACGGCAATTGGCCTCAGTGATCTCTTCAAAGGTCTCATCCAGAACTTGGGCAATGCGCTTGTGCAGGTTTCTTGGGAGAGCCACTGTGGTCCTTGTCCCAGTCACATGTCAGCGCCACTGTGCCGTGAGGGGCGGGGGGACCATTGCTGCACACAGGCAAGCTGCATATGGGCCAGGGCAGAATCCGCATTGCAGTAGAAGACCCTCCCTTGCTTCCCAGGTCACCCTCAGCAGCGAGATATCTTCCAGGACGAACTCCTGTGGAAAATGTGGGGACAGTGTTCAGAATAGGGGCCCCCTGCCGCTGTTGGCTCTCCCCAAGGCACAGAACCCCAGAAGACAGTACAGCCGTGAAACAATCAGTCACGCTTGACCCTGTGCTTACTCACCATTTTGGGGCTTCCACAGGTTATGTGCGCTCGCTTTGGGACAGGCAAATTATGCTATTGTGTAGACTGTGCTTGCCCTTAAGTATGGGGGAATCATTGCTCTATCTGTTGTGAACAATGCTGCCTCTAAGTGTTGCATTTTGCCTTTACATATGCAACTTTGAGATCTCAGCCATTCCGTGTTATCACCAGCTCCAAAGACTCCAAAGAATCAGAAAGAGGCCATATAAAAGCAAGGAATGCATGAAGTAATGCAGCATTCAATGAAAATCGAAAAGTGCAGGAGTGGCGGGACAGTGAAAGGAGGATCTACCAGCACAATGAGGAGCGCCGGCACAAAAGCATGGTGCTCCGGCAGTAAAGCACAGATTGGCTGATAAGCATAATGGAGAGCCAAGCAGACTCGATCCAGGCACTCGTAGCCATTCAGGCGGAGCACTACCGTGCCCGATCCCCGCTACAGCCCTTGTCCCAAAACTCTTTCCCTTGTGCCCCCATGTCACTTCCAACCCACTTTCCCCAACATCCAGGTTCTTACCGCTACCAGCTGCCTCCAACACCTGTAGCTTCACCATTCAGCCCTGAAAACTATGACCCTTACCCACTGCACTCAACCCCCATCACCATGCAGTATAGCCATTCTGAAGTGCAGCACTCATTGCACAGCACTCCAGAGAGGAAAGCTGAGTATGATAACAGGACATACGCATATCTGTGATTGTACCGTTCCCCACCTCACCCCCTTGCCCTTTCTGTTTCCCAAGCAGTTGTGTTTCTTTTCAATAAATGGATTTTTTTACTTTGAAAACATTCTTTATTATTGCATAAAGTAAAAGATACTTTAGCCCAGGAAAGAAACAGGCACTGCAAGTCAGCATAGCAAATACAGATTCCTACTAACATTGGAACCACTGCACTTCACTCCCGTGCAGGGCACCAGACATTACTGGTGGCTTTCAGCCTCAAATTGTTCCCTCAAGGCATCCCTACTTCTTGCAGCCCTGTGCTGGGCCCCTCTAATAGCCCTGCTCTCTGGCTGTTCAAATTCAGCATCCAGGTGTTGAACCTCCGAGGTCCATGCCTGAGTGAATCTTTCACCCTTCCCTTCATAAATGTTATGGAGGGTACAGCACGCGGATATAACCGCGGGGATGCTGTCATCGGCCAGGTCCAACTTCCAATACAGAGAGCACCAGCGGCTCTTTAAACAGCCAAAAGCACACTGCACAGTCATTCTGCACCGGCTCAGCCTGTTGTTGAACTGCTCCTTGCTGCTGTCAAGGCTCCCTGTGTAGGGTTTCATGAGCTATGGCATTAAAGGGTAAGCGGGGTCTCCAAGGATCACAATGGGCATTTCGACTTCCCCTATGGTGATCTTCTGGTCTGGGAAAAAAGTCCCAGCTTGCAGCTTCCTGAACAGGCCAGTGTTCCGAAAGATGTGGGTGTCATGCACCTTTCCGGGCCAGCCTGCATTAATGTCAATGAAACGCCCACAGTGATCCACAGGCACCTGGAGAACCATAGAGAAATACCCTTTCTGATTAACGTACTCGGATGCTAGGTGGGCTGGTGCCAGACTTGGAATATGCGTGCCATCTATCGCCCCTATGCAGTTAGGGAAACCCATTTGTGCAAAGCCATCCACAGTGTCATGCACGTTACCAGAGTCACGGTTCTTCTGAGCAGGATGCAATTAATGGCCCTGCAAACTTTCATCAACACAATTCCAACAGTCGACTTTCCCACTCCAAACTGGTTAGCAACCGATCGGTAGCTGTCTGGAGTTGCCAGCTTCCAGATTGCAATAGCCACCCGCTTCTCCACCAGCAGGGCAGCTCTCAATCTTGTGTCCTTGCACTGCAGGGTGGGGGCGAGTTCTTCACATAGTCCCATGAAAGTGGCTTTTCTCATCCAAAAGTTCTGCAGCCACTGCTCGTCATCCCAGACTTGCATGATGATGTGATCACACCACTCAGTGCTTGTTTCCCGAGCCCAAAAATGGCATTCCATGGTAGCGAGCATGTCCGTGAATGCCACAAGCAACTTGTGTCATATACGTTACTTGAGTCGATATCGTCGGAGCCCTCACTGTCACTTTGGATCATAAGAAATAACTCGACTGCCAAACATGACTTGCTGGCATGACGTACTGGTCAGCTCCATTTCCGCAGACCGAAAGGGAAGACAGACTGCGCAGTACAAAAAATGTTGAAAGATGGTGCCAAATGTGGATGGAAGCACAGGGATTGCTGGGATGCGAACTGATGCATCACGGGGCGTTAGGACAAGACCCAGAATGCCACGCACTCCTCGCCTCCTTCCCACAAGCCACAGCGCCAGAATGGGAAGAGGTGTTCTGTGGGATAGCTGCCCACAATGCACTGCTCCCAATGCTGCTGCATGCGCCGCAAATGTGGCCAGGCCGGTGCGCTTGTTCCTGTCAATGTGGACAGACTGCAGCTCTTTCCCTACTGTACTCTCCGAAGATGGGTTTAACTCAAAGCGCTCTACTTCTGCAAGTGTAGCTATGCCCTAAGTAGGAAACATCTCACCCTTGGAAAACATTGACTACTGGTTCCAAAGACATAATTAATACGTGGCAGGATTTACCATGTGGGTCATGTTTTACAAGATACCTGAGTCATTATTGATTATGATTAGATTATTTAGACTGCAAACTCTTATTTAAATTGAATGATACAGAAAGGCTGTCTCTATTCCAAGTCATGTATAGCACCAAGCATCCTGTAGCACATAGCTTACAGCTGGACAGTCTCTACGTAAAAGAATAAATGGACACAAATCAGACATCAAGAATTATAACATTCAAAAACCAGTCGGAGAACACTTCAATCTCTCTGGTCACTCAATTACAGAGCTAAGAGTGGCTATTCTTCAACAAAAAAACTTCAAAACCAGACTCCAACGAGAGACTGCTGAATTGGAATTAATTTTCAAACCGGATACAATTAATTTAGGCTTGATTAGAGACTGGGAGTGGATGGGTCATTACCCAAAGTAAAACTATTTCCCCATGTTATTCCCCCCACCACCACCTCCCACTGTTCCTCAGACGATCTTGACAACTGCTGGAAATGGCCCACCTTCATTATCACTACTAAAGATTTTCTTCCCCCCCCACCCCCCGCTGGTAATAGCGCATCTTAAGTGATCACTCTCCTTACAGTGTGTATGATAACACCATTGTTTCTGTTCTCTATATAAATCTCCCCACTGTATTTTCCACTGAATGCATCTGATGAAGTGAGCTGTAGCTCATGAAAGCTTATGCTCAAATAAATTTGTTAGTCTCTAAGGTGCCACAAGTACTCCTTTTCTTTTAGCTTACAGTACTAGTTGCAATCATGTAGATACTACCATGATGTATGTATAGAACTTTACAATAGATTGACTGTGCCAGACAAACAGAATCCCTACTCTTAACATCTTACAAACTAAAGGTAGAAATGAGTTCAATACACTAATATAATTTTATATTAACAAATACTACAAAGGACCACACAGAGATGTGTGTTGACCTGTCAATAGCGAATATATACTCATGATACAAATTGACCCACAAATATATCTGTACTCTGTGTATTATCACATTGATGTAGATTTTAGAAAGACTGGCAACTAGAGCTGATTAACATTTTCCAGATGACAAGGGTATTTTTCAAATGAATCTTTTTGTTGGAAAATTAAGAATTTTTTTAAAAAAGACGAAAATGTCACAAAATATTCCACTTTTTGAATATTTCCAGCTTATTTTTTGGCTTTGTTTTCTTGGGATTGTTTTTATTGTTTTTCTGCAAAGAAACAAAATAGCTTGGGGTTTTGCTTGTTTTTGGGGGGGGAAGGGTTGCACCTTCTCTCCCCTTTTCTCTTTTCTGCCCCCTCTCCCTTTTTCTTCCCCTTTTTTCAGTGGGAAAAAGGAAAAAGTGGGAGGGGAGAAAGAAAACAAACTGAATATTTTTAATGCAAAATTTTTCAGTACAAAATTTCATGCAAATTTTCTAAACTAGTTTTGTTAATTAAAAAAAACCAAAACTTTAAACTCCCAGGAGTTTGCAGTTTATTTTTTCCTTTTTGACTAGCTCTCGCTAAAACATTATTGAAGAAATTCCAATTCAGGTGCTCCCAAATATGGGCAACACAAAATGGACTGAGATGCTGTTTCTTCTGACTTATAAGGCGCACGTTGCTATTTATGATACTGCGATGGAAACAGAGAAGTGAAGCCTCTTGCAAAATCTGCCAAAGCTACAGGGTAGACTGGAGGAATGAGCACAAATTTAAGAGTCAGGAGACCATGAGTTGTCATCCTTGCTGTGCTTCTGATTTCCCATGCAGCCTTGGGCAAGTTATTTCACTTTCTCCTAGCTTCCCCTCTGTAAAAAAGAGATAAAACCTATCTCACAGCAAGGTTGTGAGGATTAATTAAAGTGTTCTATTAATGCTAAATATTATTATCACTGGCTCTGTTATCCAGCTGCAAGAATCACTCCAAACATTGGGCCCAATTCTGCCCTTAGTTACACTCTGGTTTCATTGGGCGTTTTGCATACATAAGTGGGGGTAAAATTTGCCTCTGTAATAGAGGGACCTCAGCCCTGCAACACCCCCTGGCAATCTGCTATGGAACTGCCACAGTCCTTACTTGCCTCAGTTCCCCTTAGTCTAGGGATGGAACCTATAATCCATCAATCTTCATCTGTATATACAGGCCTCCAGCTGGGCTACTTGTGTCTCCCCTTTCAGGGCTGAAAGGAGGCTGGCCTCACTTAGAGTTTTACCTGCCCATTTAGTGTCCTGCACTCAATAGTCCGAGGAGTTCTCAGCAGTCTCTACCCCATCTGTATGAGGGTGGTAGGGGGACTCAGGCCCAGCTCTCATCTGGGTCCTAGCCCAGAGATCCTGGGGGATGCAGTCAGGGACTTGTTTGGATGGCTTCCCTGGCCAGCTTCCTACTTGGTACCTCCTGTCTGGTAATCTTCTCTGATCCCTTCTGGCAGAGAACTGATTTCTCTGGGCATCTTCCTCCAGTCTGAGCCTGTGGAGCCCCTTCACCATGACTCTAGGTTTCTCCAGCAATCACCCTGTTCTGGCTGGGGCAGGGTTGCATCCTTTTATCCCTGCTGTTGTTAGCCTGCCCATAGGCTGCAGCTGGGGAGGTGATGACTCCCTTTTTTAACTTTTCAGTGTCCATACCCTGGAAATGTCCACACACCCCTTCACAGTCCCTCTATGCAGAGTCTCCAAATGTGCAGACAGCCATGCTGTGAAGCATGGCAGAGTGTGTGTGCAATGAGGGAAGACGCAGCAGGAGCATACAGGTCCTACTACATTGCAAAGAGCAGCTCAAGCCAAGCTGCAACAACTGGATCCACACTATGCTACAGCTGGGCTGTTTTGGTTGTACTGTAGTTTTGACCCATCTCTCTTCTACTGAGGTACAACACTTAAGCCCACTGGGAGCTCTTGAAAGAAAGTCAGACACTTTTGTTGAAGTTGCACCTACTTGCGGCATTCTTCAGACCTTGCCTCCAGCAATCCCCAACACACATTCCGGGAGGCAAATGACCAGCAAGCAGTGGACCATATCAGTGAAGATGTCAATAGCCTTGGGCGATCACTTACTTTAGTCTTTTTCACAGGCTTTCATGGAACCAGATTTACAAAGGAAGAGTAGTTCAAAATGTACCAGAGATTAGTAGAAAGACTCATGATCTCTCCACTTAGTTGCAGCCAAAGGACAGGACCTCAGGCAATACAATTTCTCTAGGCGGTCACTGAAAACTTTCCCCTCCCCACACAATGCTCTTACATAAATGAAACTATTTGCAATGTAAGTTTTATGTTGGAAGGTTTTCCTCTCTCCAGGATCACTGGGCCCAATTTTTTTTCCACCTCAGTCCCTTTACACTGCTCTCCTCCGGCAACATAAAGGAGCCAGACAGCAGACAGAAATGACACCCTGCCTGCGTACAGACCTACTCTGAGCAGGATTAGATGGCTCTCTGGTAAAACCACTAGTGGCTGGTCTACACAAGCACTCACACCAGAGGAGCTGCACCAGCACTAGTGCGACAGAGAGAAATCAGAAGAAAAGAACTATAGGTAACTTTTTAGATTGTAAACTCTTTGGGACAGGAAGTGTCATTTAGGGTTTGTCCAGCCCCTAACAAAATGGGGCCCATGGGGCTGGTTGGCCTTTAGGCACCACTGAAATATAAACGTGTAATAATGTAATCAGAGCCAAAGAGAACAGATCCAGCAAAACGTTATAACAGTTACCTAACAAGTGAACCTTAGCAGCAGCAGCAGCAACAACAAACACAGGGTACAAGTAGAAATTTTCAAAGACAAGTTGGGAGGAAACCGCAAGAAATGGCAGTTGAGCCTTATTAGTGCTATAAATTACAGAGCCGGTTTCAGTTCCTGCCGGTCCTCTGTAGTTGTGTAACACTGTCTCTCTCACAGCTAGCGACTGGGGTCTGCAAAGCCTGTAGGCACAAAACAAAGCAGTCAGTCAAGAGCACAAATTATAAACGTAAATCTTACTTTAATTTGAAATCCAAGGTGTGTTTGGTGGCTGCTCTTGAAGTAATTTCGGCTACCGGGGGGGCCTGAAAAAAACAACATTTGGATCCGGATATGAACTCCCCCAAAGCAGAAGGGGTCTTAGTTCAGGCTGCTCTCTAATTTTAACAGTGGCTGGGGCATCTAGGAGAGGATTAGTTTCTTGTCTGATCATATTGGGAACTTCCCATAGCCAGGGCATCATCAGTCCTTGATGTGAACCCTTGATTATCCTTTTTTCCCCCACATAGAAAATCCATCCTTAAGAGACTATAGAGGTTCTCACAGTGTGGCTTCAAGCTCACCAGTGAGCACTGCTCACTACTTTGCTGATGGAAGCTATGAACCTTGGTATTCATAACTATTATTATAATTATTTCTTATTTAAGACCCAACAATGTGCTCAGCACTGCAAAAGACACAAGACAGAGATCATCTTTGCCCTAAAGATTTTACAATTAAAAGGCCAAATACCCACCATTGGTCATAGTTCTTACTACGAGGAGAAGTTCCATGGGCTTTAATGGAACTAATCGCTGTAGGCCTCAATTAATCCCAAGGGAAATAGTCAATATTAAATTGTGTCTGTACAGCACCTAAAATGATGGTGGCCTGACACTTGATTAGTAACCCTATTGCATTACAAATAATACCATAATAACGATCTCATAATATTAGTAAGCACTACACCTGATAGGAGGTACATAGACACAGAGAAGACAGGATGCTCTGAGAAGCCCACGAGATGAATTATTTGAAGTTTTGTAGTTTATGTTTTTACTTTTAATTACTAACTCACTTCTTGCAGCCAATGCAGAAAAAGTGAGTCTTATTAGAAGTAATCATATAAACAGCTTTAGTTCTTATGTTTCTAATCCTAAGCACCTCACATAAAACACAGTAAAAACAATAACATTCTGGTCAAATGAAGGTATTGTTATTCTTTTTCTGTGAACTAAAGCAACTTTGGCTAACCTAGATGTAACTGATGCTCCAAGGTAGATATGTGCACTGCAATGCGTTCTGGATCACTCTCGCTGAATCATTTCGGTACTCCAGGACTTGCTTATAAGTAAGTGACCTGTGTTAGTATTGAAAAGTGGTAAATATAAGACAGTTGGCACAAATATTCTGGACCAGGGGAGGGCAAACTACAACCTGCGGACCGGATATGGCCTGTCAAGGCTTTCAATCCGGCCAGCAGGATTGCCAGTCCCTTGGCACAGCGGGGCTAAGGCAGGTTCCCTGTCTGCCCTGGCCCCGTGCTGCTCCCAGAAGTGGCTGGCACCATGTCCCTGTGGCCCATGGGGAAAGGGGAAGGGCTGAGGGCTCCGTGTGCTGTCCTCACCTGCAGGAACCCCTCCCCCCCGCAGCTCCCATTGGCCGGGAGCCGGGAACTGTGGCCAATGGGAGCTTAGGGGGTGGTACCCACAGGCAAGGGCAGGGCACAGCAGAGCCGCCTGCCCCACCGAACCCCAAGGAGCCACTGCCGGAAATGCTGGCCACTTCCAGGAGTGGCGCAGGACCAGGACAGTCAGGGAGCCTGCCTTAGCCACGCTGTGGGCCACTGCCACCCCGGAGCCACTTGAGGTAAGCAGCACCGGGCCGGAGCCCGCACCCCTAACTCCTCCTGCACCCTACACCCCAACCCCTTGCCCTGAGCCCCATCCCACACTTCACACCCCCTCCTGCATCCCAACCCCCTGCCCTGAGCCTCCTGCTGCACCCTAACCTCCTGCCTGAGCCCCCTCCTGCACACCGCAACCCCCTCCCACAACCTACACTCCCTCCCGTACCCCAGCCCCCTGCCTCAGCCCTACATTCATGGCCCTGCATACAATTTCCCCACCCAGATGTGGCCCAAAAGTTTGCCCACCCCTGTTCTGGACCAACCAAGCTGCACGTGATAGGAACACACATAATCAAAGGTGCCAAGGTGGCTTAAAGCCATTGTAATAGGTTGCCATTTGGGGATATTGATGCAATTGCCACACTCATGCAGGGAAACTTTAATGAGGTTTTGTGTTGGGAGTGGCTACACAAAAGGAAGGGTGATGCCCAGACATGAGCATGCGCGCTCAGTCGCTCTCTGGAGCTGGGGCAGGAGCAAAGGGTGTGTGTTAATACTGTGTATTCAGCAACCAGCAAATAGCTCTAGGAAAGAAACTTTGTGCTGAGCTGTGGGAGACAGTTTGGTTTGTGGGGCTGTGAGAGCCCTGGAAGAAGAGGAGTTGCAGTGTGACCCAGAAAGGAAGCAGAGGCTGAGGACAAGCAGTTGCTTGGGTACCCGGCTAGGATGTCGGACTTGAGATTTCTGCAAGTCTTCTGTCTTGTGCATGCCTACTGCTGATCAAGGTGACAGCGCAGTGCGTGTGTTTTTCTGTAAATAAATGCATTACACCAAAGATTACCCCAATTCTGTGCCAGTGACTTCTCAATCAAATCAAATCACCTCACAAAGTCCCAAATTTCAGCTGTCTGTTTGGTCAAAGAAGCAACACCACCTTTCTGTTCTCCTAATTCCAGGGCAACCAGTACAGTTCCCAGCAGAAAACAAAATAGCCTAAAGTCATCTCTGGATTCAGCAGCCTCTCAGGGATGTTCCATCAGCAAGCCCTGGCCTTATCCCTGTTTCTGTAACAAGACCCTGTGCCCCAGAAACTAAGTGGGAGAGGGGATGTCATAGGAGCTAGTAAGGCAACCCTATACTACAGAAGAATTCCTCTATGGAAAGGTTTCAGAGTAGCAGCCATGTTAGTCTGTATTCACAAAAAGAAAAGGAGTACTTGTGGCATGATGAAGTGAGCTGTAGCTCACGAAAGCTTATGCTCTAATAAATTTGTTAGTCTCTAAGGTGCCACAAGTACTTCTTTTCTTTCTATGGAAAATGAATCCTCCACTACCAATTAAGAAATGTTTAAGGTCACTTTGTGTCACCAGAGTGACACAAAGCCACCTTGAAGGACCAAAGAATCTGGCTCCTAGTCTCCTGCATGAACATGCCAATCTGAAGTTGTTTCTGATGTGGGTTTGATGTGTCACCTACAAATATAACATATAATCATCTGCCAACAGTTGTATTGCCTATCTGAGACTGAGCCAATCACATAAAATTTAGGAGAGGTGTAAGCAGCAGGGCGTTCAGCCTTCTCAAACACGAGGATTGCTGCCAAGGACAAATTAACACAGAGTGTCTGGTAGCCCTGGCTCAAGCAGATCTTTGATTTACAATTCTCATGCTGCTTCCATTCTTTCTGCCCAGCAGGATGATCAGTAGAATAAAAACAATTCAAATCATTTGGGATTTTTTTAAAATAGATCTAGAGAGAATCTGCAGTAACTCTCTTGCCTTTTGCCTTTATTTATAGTCTAGCTAGTTGAAGCTAAGACACGGGGAATTCTTTCCAACAGTTAGACCAGGGACTGGGAGTTAGGGCTACTGGGACATATGATTGACTCAATCAAAAACTTTCTGTGTGGCCTTGGGCAAGTCCCTTGACTTCTCTGTGCCTCAGTTTCCCCATCTATGAAGCACAAAGTATTCTGAGGGGTGTCAAATACCTGAATGAGAACTCAGTTGCCAACAGGCTTCCTTATTTTGCCACGTTCAGACAAATCTGATCCCAGATCAGATTGAAATACTGGCTAATGAAGTGACTGATGCCCATGGAGATGAATATGTCCTGCCCAGCTCCCTCTACCATAGCCCCTCTTGCCCAAATCTGTCTTTAATGGGATGTTCCCTCCATCCAGTCTGCCCCCACCTCCCTCTGTCTTGCTGGCTCAGCTTCCCCCTTCAGCTCCATCCCCAGAGCCCAGGTCCTGTGCCTGCTGGCCTGGCTCTCTCCATTCACTGCATTCTCCTCTCTCCTGACTATCAGGATCCAGATTTGGTATAGGGCAGTTACTGGGAGCCCCTCTTTGGTGGCTGATGACTCCAAAAAAGTGGAATCTTCACAGCCCTCAAAGTCATTCCTCTTAGCCATGGAGAAAATAATATCGACCCAGAAGTGACTAATTTATGGCTGGGGCAAACAAGTGATATAGAAGCAAAACTAGAAGAAAGAGCATAAGGGCTGGCCTACTCTTTTCTGTAATTTTGAACAAAAAATCACACCCACAACTGTGCAGGCCAAAGCCCTAGTAGAGATGCAGTTTAAAAATATATTTGCCTGTATAGCTTATTTTGTTCAAAGAATTGGTATAAGCTATACCAGCAAAAACACTCTTTTGTCCGTATAAACTGCATCTCCACTAGAAGAGTTTGCTGGTTTAGCTATGCTGGGCAAACCCTTTCTTGTGTAGACCAGGCCAACACCAACAAAAGCCCATGGTAGAAATATACTCCAGAAGTAGGACTCTTTCATGTGAAAAGTCTCATGCAGTTAAACTACGGACAATCGCACAGAACTATAGATCGTACATAAATAACAACCTAATTATGGCTCTGATACAGGAAATAATATAAATAAAGGTGAAGGTGCAAAAAAGAGGGAAAAAAGACAAACAAAAGCAGAGTGGATGCCTTAATCAGAAGTGGCTCTGAGACTCTTCATTCTACAAGTGACTCTGAGTTGTTGTCAGATATTACAACATATCCGTCTGCTTCAAGGAGCTGAAAGCCACTCCCTTTTCCCTGCTGGGTCTCTTGCAGCACACACTGCATGTGGTGCCATCCTCAAATACCAAGAGTCAACGTGATAAAGAGACACAATATGGCCAAAAAAGAATACAGCAGAGGGAATTTCTTAGGGACCAAGTCTCAGGGACCACATCAGCCATCAGAAAACAAACAGGCCAGGGCCCTGGAGGAAAGAAAACTTGGCAAGAGGACCCTCCCCTAAGTTTTCCTTAATGTCTTCTGCAGAGAGGCAGGACCTCCACTGAAGAGACAGAGCTTCCTCCTCAGAATCTAGGGAGCCACAGGAGACCATTGCCCTCAGCAGACAGACCCTGCATCTGCTGTCTTCCTGCCTCTACTCCAGCTTTCTAGCAGAATAGCTCCAATTCGGCCACCACTTTCCTCTGCTGCTCTTGGATATTCCCTTAAATGGAGGATTTCCCTGCTGCATTAACTTTTCAACAGATTTAACCAGTGCCTAATTTGTGCCAGGGCTTGTCAGGGCTGAGCCCCAGCACCATTCAGTTTGGCAGTTCATAGCCTGGCACCTCGGGACTTGCTGCATCAGTTACGAAAGTAAAAAAAAATTTGCTTGAGCCCTGGCACTGAATTGCTTGAGCCCTGGCACCTCTTTTGTTACAAATTAAGCACTGGATTTACCACTGCTGGCTATGAGAGATAACACACTTCCCTCTGGCCCCAGCTCGCACATTCTTTCGGCCCCACCCCCCAACCCCCTGCACAGATGGCTCCTCAGATTGGTGGAGGGTCCTCTCAGGGTCCCACAAGAGGAAAATGTGAAACAGCAGAGGCTCCTGACTCACCCACAGATCTGGAGGGACCTCTCCTACTGGACTGAACAAACAAACTCAAACTTCATCCATGCTGGCATGTAGCCTATTGGCCCTCTGAGGAAAATAAATGAAGTCTCATGCAGATTACAGCATGGGGCTAAATGAGACTTTACCCACTGAAAAGACTTTATAGAAACTAAAGATCCTTTGTTCCTTCTTGTAATAGCAGGGGGCTTGCTACAGTGCTGCTTGGCCAAAGTTTCTCCTCTTCCCCCCACCCCT
Organism: Dermochelys coriacea; assembly: GCF_009764565.3. NCBI lineage: Eukaryota > Metazoa > Chordata > Testudines > Dermochelyidae > Dermochelys > Dermochelys coriacea. The sequence continues at coordinate 152,817,339 of NC_050068.2, forward strand.
GCCTCCACCCCCACCCGTCCCTAGTTCTCTCTTGTACTTGTTGTCCATCTAAATGCTGTCCTTTATAGCTACATCTTTCCTGTAAGCCACATTTTTAATACACTTTTGGGAATAAATGTACGTCATAAATGCAAAATATTATTTTATTGCGTTTATTGTTATGCTTCAGAAATCATATTATTCTGCGGGAATACAAATCTGAAATGTTGACACCCTGAGAATTTCTGCTCCCTGAGGCCTTGTCTTCACTAAAGAAATTTTGCAAACATTTCCCAGTTGCTAACAGCAGTTCAGCTCTACCCCAATGCAGCAAGCCCAAGTAGAGACCAGTTGTTGCTGGTATTTTTTTAAGCACCATGTCATCTAACCCTGCTCAGAGTGGTCCTAATCTAAACAAAGTTTAAAATGCAAGTGGCAGCCAGCCACCCCATTCACAGTAGACCCCTCAATATTTGCTACTGCTGATGGAGCTAACTGGTGTTAGCAATAGTGGAAAACCTTGGCCAAAATATCTAGTCTCTAGACAGGGCAAGAGTGTTCTTAAGTGCAGAGCTGTTTAATTATTGACAAAGGAACAAGCCCCCCCAAACATCCTGCATTTCATTTGCTGAAGGGAAAACACTATTCAAATTGGTAGTGCCTAAAAGCTGCTTCTTTTTTTTTTTTTTAAAGTCGCTGAATCTAAAGGAAATAAAATACTCAGCCTGAGCGGTGGTACCAGGAGCTTAATATTCTCTCTGCATATTCGTAACAAATCAATGCATGGTTTTAAAATGTCAATGCACATCTGGATGTTTGTCTGCATCGCTACCATTGTTTTGGTCCCGCAAACTGAGCACAGTCTCTTTATCATTCTGCTGAGTACATTCCTGGTACTAGTGCAAAACAAACATCAGGTGCTGAAGTGCTGACATGCTGATGGGATGTTGGTACTTCCAAGGGAAGGCTCAGGGTTCTGCTGAGACACACAATCTGCAATGGGATGCAGCAGTGAAGGTCTCAGACATGCTGCAATAACTCCCTTATGCTGTATCCTGATATACAGTTTCTGTGTGACATAGTTTCTCGAGGAGTGCATAATGAGGGCCAACATCAGTGAACTAGTGTGCCTAAAGTTAGATTCCTAAAACCTTGTTTAGGCATCTAAAGAAATTCTTTTCAGAGCTTCTGCTGCAATTATTGATTTCATTGTGATGCACAGGGACTGCTCCCTCTATGCACTCCCCTTGGGCATACCTGGGGCTTGATCCAAATCGCATTTGAAGAGTCTTCAATTGATTGCTGTTGGATTTGGATCAGGCCCATTTTGCCAAAAGCATTGGAGAGGAGAAAGGTGGAAGTGCAACCATGACCCAGCACACCAACTTTCAGCATACTGAGCAGAGCAGGTTGAATCATTGGGAAGGATGGCATCCTGGGATCCCCACTGTGCCACAAGGAACTCTGAGAGGGATTGTGCTTCCCCAACCACTTCCCTAGAGCAAGGGTAGTTCCACACTGCCCTGTACTCAGGGCTCTGACTGTGGCACAGTTTAGCCCGAAGGATGCACAGTGAAGCACTCAAAAGATAGGACATTCTAAAGGCAAGGTTGCACATATAACCTTAACTCTGGCCTTTGTGTGTATAAATTTTACCACAAATTTTATTTATTCGGTCACATACTGTTTCACAAATAATACCCAATAATATTGTACCACATTTCACATTGGACATGATGTATTTTACAAGGACTCCAGGCACTGAATTAATACTGAACTGCTTCCATTGGTACTGGAAGCACCAAAATCCTTTAGGGGTGATATACTACTGGATTGCCTTTTGAGATACAGGCTGAGGAATCTGCACTGCCATTGCCAACTCTGAGAATAAATAGAGGGCAAATCTCTATGGCTGCCAATCTAGCACCTTTCATGAGTAATAAATTCACTCAAAGCTTTTCTGCAGTCAGAGTTGTTTGTAGCTATGTTGAAGGAATTAGCTTTTTAGATACTGCTGGAATTATTAAATAGAGGTCCTACTCCCAGAGTTGCATGAAATGCTGAGTTCACAAGCAACATTTGTGAGTTTTCTGTTAGCTAGATAGACTAGCAAGGAAAAACTGGTAGGATTTATTGACAAAGAGTGAGATTTTCCAAGTGATTTAGGAGCATGCATCCCATTGACTTTCAATTAGACTTTTGCTTCTAAGTCACTTAGGGTATCTCTATAGTGCAATTAGACACTGCAACACACTGTACCTCAGAATGACACCCTGTAACCCCCATATTCATCATTCATATATGTTGGTGATATTTCATACAAAGCATGCCCATGTAAGGTATCATATGAAAGGTCATTATCTGATGAAACCCATGGTTCTGTCCAAATATGTATATCATTAGTGTGTATAAAGCTATGAGATTGTGCTATATGGTTGTTACTGAAATATGCTTTGAGTTTGCTAATGGCATGCAAAGTATCCCTGCCTAGGTGGGTGTTGACCAGACCCCCATTAATCAATTGTGTAACTCAACTATGCCAGCACCACACAATGGGAACTGATTATTTACTGTGACTCAGCAGAGACCACCAGGACACGTCTGGGCTAGTGTCTGCCAGGCACATGGGCCAAGAGTATAAATGAAGGAACAGTTGCAGCAGGCCTTTGTCATTCTCCTCCCACACCTACGCCAGAAGCAATTGGGATGTCAAAAGGACAAAGGTCATCTGACGAGACTGGTCCAGACTTCAGGAGGGAAGGATGTGCATTAAGGACTGTAACATTCAGTGGGATGAGAATATTGCTTGATTCAAATCCTGTTTAGCTTATAGAATCTAGATTGTGTGCTTATTTTTATTTTCTTTGGTAACCATCTCTGTCCTTTTATGCCCACCACTTATAATCACTTAAAATCTATCTTTCTGTAGCTAATAAACCTGTGCTCAGTGTACAAAAGCTGGTGTATGTCCTCTCCACATTGAAGGAGGGGCGGATTTGGTAATGAACTTACACTGGTCAGGCTTCTGATCAGAGCAGGACGTGATAGTTCTGGAGTCCTAGGCTGGGGAGCTGGGGGGAACTGGCTGGAACTTCTCTGTTGTTGGTTCATGAGTGACTGGGAGAAGCATTCGTGTAAACTCAGCTGGGTGTGTCCCTGCTGGTGGATGTCTGTGTAAGTGCAGTACCTGGAGAGGTTTGCAGCTTGTCACAGCAGCACAGTGTGAAAGGGAGTCCTGATTGGTAAGCAGGTTGTACCCTGGTGATCCTGTGTCATGCCCATTGCTGGCCTGTGCCAGCTGATTTGGGCTTGTGAGACTCGGGCTAAGGGGCTGTTTAATTGCTGTGTAAACATTTGGGCTCAGGCTGCAGTCTGAGCTCTGGAACCCTCCCACCTCTCAGGGTCCTACAGCCCAAGCTCCAGCCTGAGCCCAACGTCTACATTGCAATTAAACAACCCTTTAGCCCGAGCCTGAGTCAGCTGGCAAGTGTCTAATTGCAGTGTAGACATACCCTGATAGGCCCAGATCACCAAAGGTATTTAGGCACATAGCTCCCGTTGATTTCAATAGGATTTAGGTGCTAAAGACTTTTGAGGATCTGGGCCTTAGCACTTCTAAAAATCCCACCCTGTATTAAGGGTGTATGGGGAGAAGAGATGGGAGACAAAAATGAGACAGAGGTTGAAAGCCTATGAAACTGGAAGGATGGTATGTTTCCAATGGGATAAGACAGGAAGGAAGAAAAGAGGGCTGTGGAGGTAAGATGAGGAATTCAGTTCTCATGGGGCTGAGCTTGAATTGGCAGCATGACCTGCAGAAGGAGCTGGCTCAAAGGGCTGTCAGAGAGCAAGGAAACAGAACAGAAGTAGAGAAGTAGATCTCTAAGTCCCAATATAAATATGATAATTGAAACAGCATGGTCAGATAAAGCTGTCCTGGGACAAAGTGTAAAGGGAGGTGAGGAGAGGGACGAGGCTGGTGTGCTGAGGGATGCTGACAGCAGGGGAGCAGAAATGTCCCCAAAGGAGACAACGCAGGAATAGACAGAGAGAGAGGAGGAAAGCTAGGAATGCTCAGTCTCTGAAGCACATAGGGAAGAAAGACTTGAGAAAGAAGGAGAGAGCAACCGTTTCAAAGGCAGGGAACAGCCTGGGAAGAGTGAGAATGGGAAAGAGGCTTTGATATGTGCCAACATAACCACTCAGTCACTCTGTGTAGCATCCCTTATCCCACCCTTGTATATCTAGTTTGTAAACTCCTCAGTGCGGGGAACTTGCTTTCCTTCTCATCTGTAGTGTCAAGCAAACAAACTTTTGCCATTGTATGAATAACAATACATGATTAATCATAGATAGATAGATAGATAGATAGATAGATAGACACAGACACATATGCACGGGCACACCACGTGTATGTGTATATCTAGCACCCTAACAAACTCATGGTCCATTTTGGTCAATTTCACGGTCATAGGATTTTAAAAATCGTTAATGTCATGATTTCAGCTATTTAAATCTGAGATTTCATTGTGTTGTAATTGTAGGGAGCTTGACCCAAAAAGGAGTTGTGAGGGGGTTGCAGTACTGCTATCCCTACTTCTGTGCTGCTGCTGGCAGTGGCATTGCCTGCGGAGCTGGGCAGCTGGAAAGCGGCAGGTGTTGGCCAGGAGCCCAGCTCTGAAGGCAGAGTCGCCACCAGCACCAGCGCAGAAGTAAGGGAGGCAGGGTAGGGTATTGCCCCCTTTCCGACTGTGCTGCTGCTGGTGGAAAGCTGCTTTCAGAGCTGGGCACCCAGCCAACAGCCGCTGCTCTCTGGCCGCCCAGCTCTGAAGGCAGTGCAGAAGTAAGGGTGGCAATGCCACCATCCTCCTTAAAATAACCTTGTGACCCCCCCCTTGCAATTCTCTTTTGAGTCAGGACCCCCAATTGGAGAAATGCTGGTCTCCCCCCGTAAAAAAAAATGCATCACGGACCATGAAATCTCGTCTCCCCCCGTAAAATCTGTGTAATATGGGGTAAAAGCACACAAAAGACCAGATTTCATGGGGGGAGACGAGATTTCATGGTCCGTGATGCATTTTTCATGACCGTGAATTTGGTAGAGCCCTATGTACATCTGTGCAGAGAGAGAGACAGATGGTATACATGTAATAAACCACAAAGCCATGTGAAACATTCACAATATTGCCAACCACAAAAGTTAAACAATCATGTCAGATCCCCAAAAACTCATGAGATTGTTCTAAAAAATAAAGAGATTTTAAAAAAATAAAGAATGAACCATGCAGGTTTTTCTGTCCGGCTTCTGGTTTTTGAGCTCCCCCGACCGTCCCAAAAATGTGTATGACAATTACAAGGTGAAAAGTCAACCATAAATGCATGCAATACGTGCATACAAATACAACTCCCCTGTGCACCTGCTCATCAACTCCCCCCCCAACCCCCCTCCACTCTCCACCCCTGCCTAGAGCTCTCCCCTGCATGCCTGCTCCATGATCTCCCTCTGATTCCATAGTTCCCTACACCCAGTGGTGAGCTGGAGCTGGTTCTCACCGGTTCGCGTAAACTGGTTGTTAAATTTTGAAGCTGGTTTAGAACCGGTTGTTAAAGGGGTGGGGAAGCTCAGGCGGGACAGACAGGATGTGGCCCATGGGACTGTCCTGTCCGTCCTGCCTGAGGTCTCGTCTGGGGAGGCTCCCATGTGAATTTTTACTGACCTGGCAGCACTCCGAGCCTTCGGCGACACTTCGGCAGTGGGTCCTTCACTCACTCCGGGTCTCTGGCGGCATTTCGACGGTGGGACTTTCAGTGCCACTGAAGACCCACAGGGACTGAAGGATGTGCCGCTGAAGTGCCGCCGAAGACCCGGAGCGAGTGAAGGAACCAGTTCTTGAGCTTCTGGCAGCTCATCACTGCCTGCACCCCAGTTTCCACTAGCATGCTCCAGTTGCCCCCAAATCCCCTGGCCCCCACCTATTTTTAAAGAACTGTATTCAATCTAGAGTTCATTCTAAATATTCTCCTAGATTCTAGTGTGGTGGTTACCAAGCACGATTCAACAAAGCTATTAATTTCAAAGGCACTTAAGCACATGTGTAAGTGCTTTGCAGGATCAGGGCCCAAATTCTTGTCGATGTTACAAGGATCAAATGATCTCCATTTTTAAAATTTCTATCTATATATAGATACAGAGAGAAAGGATGATAGCATAAAGGTTTCATTGGAATAAGTCTAGGATGGCTGCATTACTTGTCTGATAAGATATTGGATCTTAAGCCTGAAACTGGTGCAATTTCAGCTGAACTTTATTAGCCAGTGAAACCAAAAAGATCGTGGAAGTGACTGAATTTTGTCCATATACTTACATGACAAATACCATCCTGGCTCTGGCTCTTCATTTCATATTTTACATTACTTGCAGCTGGTGGATGTGGACATTAGACACTGCTCCTACACTATTGCAAAGATACATCGTTACACTCTTCTGCCCCGGTTTAAGGACCACCTGATGTTCTATACAGATGTTGGCCCCTGGGGTCTGTAAAGCGTTGGTTCGGATTTAGATTGCGTCAAACTCTCATCAAACTGCAAAATGAAGTCATGTTGGCTCTCTTGTTCATGACATGTTTTGCACTTTCAGTAAAGTTGGACTGTTAACTTTATAGATTTAATACTACAGAATATTGTCTTGAAATTCATTTACTGTGTTGTACTGTAGAATATGATGCCATTAATAGTTTGCAACAAATAGAAAAGAAAGATCACTACCTCCTAATCTTTCCTTCATTTTGCAGGCAGCTAATAATTTTGCCATTGTTCTGACATTATGGTCAGTGGGCATTACTTTCTAAGTTTCCTGAGGCACTGCATCTAAAATGTCTTTTGAAAACAGTAGGGGGAACTATATATCTAATACAAAGCAACCATCTCAGAGGTTGCAATCTCCTCACAGGGGCTGCATGACTATAGCACTTGCTCTTGAAGCTTTACGAGTCTAGGATCCCTTAGATGAAATTAAACTCTACTACTGCTCACAAGGTATACAGGTTATTTTCCCAAAGTTCCTTTTTCTTTTTCAGACAGACTATGGGGCAGTTTTCTTGCTTTTGCCATAGAGTTAATAGAAGTCATATTTTCAACTTTGATAATATTCTAAGAAAAAATGATGTGGCAAAACCAGTTCTGAAGAATTAGACATGACTTAAAATGTATAACATCTGTGACTTAAACTGCCACTTCGGGGACCAGTTCCCGTTTTTTTAGTTAGAGGGCTGTGACTAAACTAGTTTGTGCAGTGACAGTTGGCTTCGGATTGTGACCTAGTGGTAAGAGCAAAGGGGTGGGGGTCAAAACCCCTGGGTTCTAGCTCTTCTCCAGATTCACTATGTGAGCAGGGCCTAGTCACTTAGGTCAACATTTCTCAAAGTCTTTGCTGACACAAATCACTTGTTGTTCAATCCAACAGAGGGGCTCCTTGTAAATTAGGGCACTCCAGGGATTTTCACAGCAGGTGTTTAGTCACGTCCAATTCGTCTCTGCATACTGAGGGCTCTGTTTTGGGACTCTGACCCCATACCTTGATCCAAAATAGGCTGAACCTTCTGGCCTTCAAGGCATGCTACAAAATCCATCTCTCATCCTTGGCTTTTGGTGAGGAGCCAGGAATATGAAGGGAAGTGGAGGTGGGGAGGGGGGAAAAGGTTAATTCTGGGGGCTAGTGGGGCTTGTTTCAGTCTGGCCACTGTTGGTTAGGTCAGTAACTAAAAGAGTTTTAAATGTTAATGTCTGTGGTATTAAATATTGCCAAGGGCAGCTACCCCCAGGAATAGGATTATTTATGTTTGTGTATCAACTGAAATAAATAAAAACATACCATACTGGCTGCAGTGGGCAAGCAGACTTCCAGGACACACCAGTGCCCCAGTCTTGCACACGTGAGTAATTTTACACATGTGACTGGGTGGCCCAGTTCCTATTAAAAGCAATGGAAAAACTGCTCTGGACTTCATTGAACGAGAGGCCCCCATGAACTCAAGGGGCTAGACTGTGTGCTGTCCCTCCAGGAAGTGCCATGCATGGAGGAACAGCCACTTTTGCACCCTTGAGATTCTGGGCTGGGGGGAGAGGCTGAAACAGTCCCAGTGTGTAATTTATGCAGTACAGGTGCTGTTCTAAGATACAGCACTCCTGCTTGGGCTGCCTCTGGACAATTCTGCAAATCCTGAACTCCACACAGTAGTTGTGGTGGCATGTGTGTTTGCCACCTTCCAGCATGGCCCGTACATGAGAAGGCTTGCATAAGGCAGCCTACAGCTGTCTTGTACTGCCAGCTCTGGAGGAATTCTCTCCTCCCCCACTCTGGCTGGCTGCAAAGCATTTATGGCCCCCATCTGACAATGCAGCAGTGTATGGAGGCCATAATGGAGGGGGAAATTCTTCCCAAAGAGATTAATCACATGCATAAAAGTGACTCATGAGAGTAAGTCTTTACAAGATCAGGGCCCTCTTGTGTAAATCAGTCCCATTCCCAGCGATAGGTCTGTCTTCAGATTTCCGGTAGGAAGCTGAAGCCACAAACAGGTTAAGGCTTAAGGCCTTCTCATGAGATTGCCCTCAGCTCTGCCATTTGCTTCCCCTCTTGGGCTGACAGAGCCCGAGTTTGTTGAATGTCTGGGCAAGTTGTGAGGTCTGTCTATTCTCCCAGGTTTTTCTGAGGGTGTGGGCTGAATAGAAAGAGCCCTAGTGGACTGGGGAATATTTTAGTATCAATTTTTCAAGATATGTTAATTCAGATTAACTTCCTGTGATGTTTTTGGGAATCCCTCTGTATAATATATGAATTCTAGTTCTGTTTTCCAAGACGCAAATTCCATTTTAAATTTGCAGCCTTTTGCCTTCTTTGTGGTCTCTTTGCATCCATATTGGGCTGAGAATACAATAACTGGTGGCAAAAGAACACCAAAAGAGTGTTGTTGACTTAAAATGCTCAGCCACTGAAATGGAATAGCTCTCAACAATAGGCTGGCTCCCAACTAGCAGAACTGGTTTAGCCGGGGAGAGGTCACCTTGGCAATGAAGTCACCCGGCAGGGGTTTGTGCCCATGTGGACAGCTGGCAAGAATGTCACCTGATAGAGGGAACTAAAAAGTATAGAGAGACAGGAGCTGATCTTTCTTTTTGTCTATTTTGTCTCCAGTTCAACAGGAAGGAGACACTATCCAGGATGTAGGAGCCTGTGTAACCCACACACCTCCTGGTTGTGATGTTCTGTCCCATCTAGTGGTACCAAGACCACTTAGTGAGAGCGAGCCAATTGGCTTTCAGGTCATGCTGTCGAGGCTCATGCACTAAGCTTCAGAAGTCTCCAATTCAATCCTGCCCATCGATGACCAGGGTCTGTCAGCATTACAAGTGGGGGCTTATTCGGGATTTCAACTGGGAAGTCTCTGAAGCTCAGGCCACGCTTCCTCAGCTAGGGGAAGTACGTAACCCACACATCTCCTGGGTGTGGTGTTGTGTCCCATTTAGTGGCACCGAGACCACTTGAAGAGAGAGATAAAATGAGTCTGCTCTACAGCCTTAGCTAACAGCCAGTTGTCTCATGCACTAAGCTCCAGAGGTCCCCCGTTCGATCCTGCCCACCGATGACCGGGGTTACACCTGTTGGCGTTACACCTGCATCAGGCAGGGGGTCCTGCCTGCTTTCCTAAGCCCAGATGGCCCCTGCGGCTCCGAGGCTAAAGAGTCAGACTGGACTGGTCAAGGGCAAAGGAAGCAAGCTGACCTAGGGGAAAGAAGGCTTAATAGTCTATCCCACAAGCCATGCACTGAAGCAGCAGGTCTCTGGAAAACCCAAGGGACACTGACCCTGGCCCAAAAAATGCCTTGGAGAGATGAGGAAACTGAGAAAGAGAAATGCAGGGTATGTTGATTTCTGTGATCTGTACTCTCTCTTGTGCTTTATATGATAGAGAGTATACAAGAGCAATTGTGCTAGACTCTGGGCAAAATATATCTCTGTGTTAAATGCTTCACAATTAATGCATGGCTTCAGAGAAATTAGCTATAACCAGAAGCTTCACACTTTTGGGGTATCATTCTGGGAGAGGGTGTGTTTAAGTAACTGTGGTATCCAGGGGTCAGAGTTGTTCCTGGGGGCCAAGGACAAGTGGGCTGAGGAGCTTCATTGCCATGAAGAGGTAGCAGAACGAGGGTTGGTGTCTAGGAAATGTGCCAGAGAGGTCAAGGGAGGGACCAGTGCTGCAGCCTGCTGAAACCTAGAGGAGCTTAAACCACATGGGTGACCCAGTGACCCAAAGGCTTGGATTCTCCTCACAGCAGTTTGGTGGGTGAACAGAAGGGGACATCTGACCAGATCTGTGAGAATCCCCTCACCATACAGTCTGTCTGTTCCCATGGGTGCTAGAGGTGACAAGGGGGCACCTCCCTGCCTCTGGTTGCTCCATCTTCTGTTCTACTCCTTGTTCCCTCTAGAAAGAGCAGAGTCTTACAGGTCCCTTCCCAGAACGATTTTGGGCCCACGTGGTCAGTACACTCAGAACTCCCTTCTACCATGGCCTGTCCTCTCCCCTGGGGCAGTGTGTCTCTCCAGCCAGAACTTTTTGCCCCCTGATGCTGCTCTGCTGTGATCTAGATCTCTTCATATTCTATGCAAGGGGCTAGCTCTAAAAGACACATAACCTGTAAGAGAATCTGTGCCTCACAGGAAGATCCGTCTAGCCTCAGTAGCTAGGGAGACACAAGAGAGCTTTCAGAGTAGCAGCCGTGTTAGTCTGTATTCGCAAAAAGAAAAGGAGTACTTGTGGCACCTTAGAGACTAACAAATTTATTAGAGCATAAGCTTTCGTGAGCTACAGCTCACTTCATCGGATGCATCCGATGAAGTGAGCTGTAGCTCACGAAAGCTTATACAAGAGAGTTTGGAATGCTTTTTTTCAGTTCAAGGAAAGCAGCAGAGAATGTACCATAGGGATGTAGGGGTATCCCGGCAAGTGTTGAGCTGACTTAGTCTGGAATACATCAGACTTTTCTTTTCTGAACCCTGGTGGGCATTAGTGCAGCTGCTCTGTGGTAACAAAGGTGGAAGTACCTGCACAAGGTGCAGTCAATTGTTTTCAGCACCATCTTGCACAGACCTACTTTGAGCAGGCTTAGATGTTTCCACTGGTAGAGCTGAACAAGTGATAGGAATGGTGGGAAATTACTAATAAATCTTATTGCAGACAAAGTAGGCCAGATTCTCCAGTCAACTACAGTCCTCTGAGGCTGCTCTGACTGGTGCTGCGGGGGGAAACTGGCCTTTCATAGTCCCAAAATAGGAAACCACAAAGACATTGAAGCCTCCCCCAATCACGTCCTAGGCTGGATCTGAGAATGACTGTGATCCAGAGCAGCACTGACCAGACACCACACAGAAGTGTTTGTGAGAGAGGCCTGCAGCAACCTTATATGCAGGAAAGAGGCTTGAACTCCCCTCCTAAGTGCTCATGGAAGCTATTTTCATACTCAGCTGCTACAGCTTGGTTCCTGGGATGGTGGCTGCACTGAATGGTTTTCACAGACCTGAGAATCAATCAAAACTAAATGGAACAGAAGAGGCTCAGCAATCAATCTATTAGGTTGCTGGAGCCAGAGAAATGCTTCTATGAAGACCAGGGACAAGCAGGGTTAAAGAGAATTGTCTGCTTTAAAAAAAAAAAAAAGACTTTCCATCTGAAAAGTGAATCAGAGGAAGAAGCTTCTGCTAGTTATTCTTTTTGTAAAAGAAGAGGAAATCTATGCAATATTTGTTCTATTTGTTTTCCTTCTCTTTATGGAAAAAATGAAGGAAACCATTTACATCTTTAGTTTGCTGTAGAAAATACCATCTGATTTTCTGTTCTCTCCCCCGTCACACCCACACAAGACTGATTCTTTGCTCTCAATTGTTGTCTGCTGTAGCAGCAGTGGAACAGTCTTTGTTTTTCTTCACTTCACTGCTCCTCACCGGAGGACTTTGCTGTCTATAGCAACCTATTGAGCTGGTTGCTGGGTATCTTCCGTTTGAATGGGAGCTGCTGCCACAGTTTGGTTACTTCCAAGCCTGCACGAATCAGCTCCTGGAAAGCTGGACCTGGGAACCAATCTGCAAGCAGGGAGAGGTGAAATGCTAGGTGGGCTGCAGTTCTATGCTAATCCATATCACACACACACACACCTGCCCCACAACCAAGCTACATAACCTTGTGGCTGAGGCTCCAAAGGGATTTACACTGGAGAGCTTAAATATTTCATTTAAATCATTAGACCAAAAAAAGCAAAATTAAAGCTGATCTTTTCTGAAGGAGAAGGATTAGCTTTAGCCACTGTATGTTAACTGCACAGAGGTTTGATGAGACACACCAAAAGAAAAATAAATGTTTAAAATTTTAATTTGGAAAGGACTTTGGGGCATGTCAATAAACAATGTTTTATCATCTTCCTTGAAGAGCTGTAAAATCTGATGTCCATACAACACTCTCTTATAGACAGGTTGGATGCTGGATTGAATTACTGTGGTCACATAGGGTGCACTGACTTGACTCTGATACCAGAGACTTGCTTACTCCAGGTTCTGCACAGCACAGCCTTGGTTAGGTGTGGCTATGTAATATAATGACCTTTACTCCTAGAACTTGAGAAATCATTGTTTTCCTGAGATGAATTCTAACTCATATGCAGTGAATGAAAATGCAGCTGCCTTCTTCCCCTCATCGAACAAGCAAAGCAAAGGGGTAAAAATGCAGAATTTAATATATTGATCATGGTTTGTATTTTGATTAGGGAGCTCACCCTCCATCCTGCCCATGACTGGAATGTATCCCTCTGCTGGCACTAAGCTCAGTGCAGAGATCAAGGGGAGCAGCACCACAGTTCATGGTATGCTGGGGCCAGCTCAGCCTCTGGACCTAACTTGTGCCCTGGCTGCCATTGTCCCTCTGAACCTTGCATGGTCAGAGAATAGAAAGGGTATAGGGATGCTCTGGCCACACCTCCTGATGCCCCTTACACTCACACCTAATTCACCTGGAATGTCGCTGCATCAGGGACGCAAGGTGGGTGTGGTACTAGCTTTTATTGGACCATCTTCTCTTGCTGTGGGTTCCTCAGTATCACGGACTTTTTCAGAGGCAATGCAGAGTTGTCTCTGTATCTGGTGGGGGGGGGGCTCCTGTTCCAGTGGGCCTTACATCTGCCAGTGCAAAGGGCTGCAGGGCAGCCCTTTAAGAGGCCCTGCACATCAGCATTCTAAGCTCCCACTCTGCTTACTGCTCTCTGCCGGAGGGAATATCGAAATCAGCAGGAAAACAATAGACCTGGGCAGCTTAGATATTTGTACAATAAAAATAAAGGGCCAGAGTCTGGCCAGCCGCTGTGTGGGTGCACAAGTGGGGTGAGTGCAAGGACTTCCCTATTGTGCAAGAAATGGCAAGAATTCATCCTTTCAAGACATGGTGGAGCTGGAGCTCCCGCTCAGCTAGAAACCCTCTTGTGGGCCCCAGCCACAACACAGCCATTCCTGTTCCCTCTCCAGAGTGCCTCTTGCCCAGAGAATGCAGTTCATGAAATAAAGATGGGGGATGACAGAGAGGAGTTCTATCCATAGGCCCTGGACTCCCCGGGTGCTCTGGGGCGGGAGCACCCACAAAAAAAAATAGTGGGTGCTCAGCACCCACCAACCAGAGCTGTTTGGCAGCTTGGGGAGGGGTTTGGGGGAGGGAGGAGAGCAGCAGGCAGGCAGGGGCCTCAGGGAGGGGGTAGAGCGGGGGCAGGAAGAAGTGGAGCGAGGGGAGACCTTGGGGGGGCAGGGGCAGAGTGGGGCAGGAAGAGGCGGAGCAAAGGTTGGACCTCAGAGTTGCAGGGAGTGGAGTGGGGGCAGCCCCTCAGGGCAGCGCACACCTGGGAAAATGTAAAACTCAGTATCTATGATCTGGTATATTCCAGAGATGTCCCATTACTGCTAAAGAAAAATCCACCTACCTCCAAAGCCAGAGGAGTATGCTGACACACAGATCACAAAGGGTACCATTTGACCCAATATCTACCCCCCACAGTAGGGTGAAGAGGTTCCATGTTATGCACTACACTGTAATATTACTCCTCAAAGTGCAACTGCTGGAGGACTACTTCCTGGAACAGGCTTCTGCTGGAAATGCTGAGTTGCCAAAGCTGAAATGCTTTTTCCCGGATATGCCATTTTCTAGAAGCAGTACCTGATAGAGCTGTGGTGAGAGCACAGGCTTGGGAACTGGGAACATCTGATTTCTAAATCTCGTTCTTATAGTATCCCCATGCCCTCTCCTGGTCTTAGGAATGTCAGGGCCTAGTTTTTACCAGCTGTTTACCAGTTTTTACATCCGCAGCTCCATTGACTTTCATTAGAATTGTAGGTGTCCAGAACCTCGGAAAATCAGGCACTTACCCTCTCTGCCTGTGTTTCCCACTCTGTAAAAACAAGGATAACAACTGACCTAGCTCATAGGTGTATTGTGAAGATAAATTAGTTAATATATGTAATGTGCTCTGAAGAAAAAAAGCACTGAGTATTATTTTTACTTCTGGAGTTATTTCGTGCTGCAGAAGGTTGGTGGGTATGCGGATGAAAATGGGGCAGCGGAAAGGGACTCATATTAATACTGGGAGTGTTGTCTGGTTGTTGTTTTTTTACAGGCAGTTTTACCAAATAAATGTGTGGATTATATGCCCTGTGCAGGAATCATGCTGGAAAAGCAATGTTTATTCCATCCAAGGGACACTCATAAAAGCCATGTAAAGTCTTCTAAACCTTCCAGGATTAGCACTGAGTGGCCTAACAGCTCCTCCCACCAGCAGTGCCTCACACTTTACAAAAATGTATGCACAGAATGTGACAACTTGTCACGAAATTCTTATCTTCCTGTATCTCCCATTCTCCCGTGGAATGTTCTGTAGACTATATAAGCACACGAAGGGGAGGGGGAAGAAATTTCAGTGAAAGCTCCTGCCAGTTCACATCTACTTCGTTCTTCTCCTTTGACGACAGCCTTCTCCCAGACAGTTCATAATTAGAATTTTAAAAATATAGTGGGTTATGAAGAAATAAAGACCAACGCTGTTGGCTAAAGCCAGGGCTAGCAGGGCCCATGTACTACACAAAAGGTTCCATGCTAAGGCCCTGAGCATGCAGTTTGACCGACACATGGGCAGAGCTCCATTGAGCACAGCAGGATTCCACATAGGCATGAGGTTTGACTGACATATTGCTGATGGTAGGGTTGGGGCCAAAGCTCTGTGACTGGACAACTCAATTTTGCTAGCTATCAACATCCCTGCTCTTTTCAGTGCCTGGTGTACGAGCTGTTCAATATGGGCAAATGCCTTGTTTAGACTGATGTCTGAGACCATCAGACTCATTTTACTTGTGACCCAAGCAAGGTAATAACAATCATAGCTACATGTACAGAACACCTTCCATCCTGAAGAATAACAAGACACTTGACAAACTATACCTGCACTAAGAAAAGGAGTACTTGTGGCACCTTAGAGACTAACAAATTTAAAAAAAATCATGAAGTTGACAGATTTCCACTCTATACGGCTAAATTCATGCACTGAAATGCAGTCACTTCTGCAGTGTGAGGACTACAGCCATGTAAACAGCCAGCACACAGTGAAACATTTTGACCAAGGACACTGGGACAAACCTCCACTTTTACAAAAGTGCCTCAGAATCTTTCATGTCCCTTGAGAGCAGGCAGGTCTCATCTAGAGGATTTTTTCCATCCTTAAATTACTGGAAATTATTTTATTAACCTCTGAAGGTTAGCCAACCAGGATTCAAACATGAGCTATCTAGTTTACTGATTCTCAAACTTATTTCATCGACACCACCCCCCCATTGTGTCTGTAGTCTTTTATGCTCCCCTCCCCACAAGTACATATACCGCCCCCCAGTTGTGAAGACAGAGCGAAGAGCAGTGGCAGCTGGCAGGGCACCCAGCTCTGAAGGCAGCTCCGCAGTACAGAAGTAAGGGTGCAATGTGAACAGAGATATTTGTCAATATCACTTTTCCCAGCAGACTGAGTGCCCCATTACCACCCTGGGGCTGACAGCCAGAGCCCCATGCTTCCAGGTGAGGGATTGGGCGGGAGGGAAGGAGAGCCTCAACCCAGGCTGCCTCCTGATGAGGAATGGGGGTGGGAGGTGAATGAGAGCCCAAGCCTGGGTGGTGCGGCTCTGGCTGTCCCCTTTATCCCCACCTCCTGGGTGTGAATGGCCCTTTTGCACAAACCCCGGCCACCCACAGCTGACAGCCAGAGCCCTTAAAAAAAATTTTTAAAAAAAGCACACTGCTCAACCTCCTTTGGCACATTCCTGCACTGCCCTGGGAGGCCCCGCCCCATAGTTTGCAAATCGCTGATCTAGTTATTCTATTAAAATATTACAGGTTTCAGAGTAGCAGCCGTGTTAGTCTGTATTCGCAAAAAGAAAAGGAGTACTTGTGGCACCTTAGAGACTAACAAATTTATTAGAGCATAAGCTTTCGTGAGCTCCGATGAAGTGAGCTGTAGCTCACGAAAGCTTATGCTCTAATAAATTTGTTAGTCTCTAAGGTGCCACAAGTACTCCTTTTTATTAAAATATTAGTGTATCAGCCAACGTAGTGGACTCACTGGGGGGCATTTGTTGGTTTGTTTTTGGTAGCCGCTCCCTTTGCCTCACCTTTAGCCCATTGACCCTGACCAGCCTTTATGCCAATGGGGCCTGAATCTTCCTTGCGAAGTGACTCATAAGAACAGGCAGCCCAGAAGGAAGCTAAGATTTCTCTTCCCGCTCTCCCCCCAATGCCTTCAGTGTAGATTCATTCCCTCCTCCCACTTACAAACCCCATCCACTTCCCTCCCAGCAGCAGATGTGGTCAATTCACTGACTAGGAGGAGAGGTACTTTTTGCTAAGAGAGCAATGTTATTGTAAAACTAACAGCTAAAGCGAATGAATGAGTAATGCAGGCGCAAGCCTCTCCCTGGGCCCCCTCTTTGTCACACTCCGTCCCCAACAAAGACTGAGGATGTTGTACTCGTCATCTTCTTCCAGATGACCAGCTCTCCTTGTATCCAAATTTACCTCTGTCCCATGCAAATGTAGTGCCTATCCCACATTTAGCATTGTAAATTATTTACATCAAACCTGCAGGATCTGAGGTTATGGAATATGGCATCAACGCTTAAAGAAAGAACTGTGCATCATTCTAGGCTCCCTCTAGAGTTGGTGTGTCCTGCAGTCGAAGTCCCCCTCCCCCAGCTGGGTCTTGGAAGATTGAGAGGAATGTCTGTAGCAAGACTATATGAGAGCGGTCTTGATTTTGTGATAAATGTTTTATGCTAAATTCTCCCTCATTTCTGGGGAGGGGTGGCGGATGGGTCTTAAACTACCTTTAGACAGGACAGAAAAGAATTACAAAACTTTGGACATTACCCGTTCTAATGCTCCAACACTTGGACAAGATACTGAGCCTTCTTCCCTCATCATTTTAGCCCAGAGGCGTCAAACAGAGGCACACATGTCACATTCACCCTGCAGCTCACTCAGCCTACACCAGTGCAGTCTGCTCGCTGCTTGCTCTACAGGAGCTAGGAGAGAACTGGAGTTCAAGTAGACAATTCCTGAAGAAGATGAGGAGTTGAGGAAGGAGCTTATACCTGATCAGTCACAGGCAATCAAGCACACTCCTCCTTATCTCTAATCTCCAGCTCAGGGGTTCTCAAACTGGGGGGGGTCGGGACCCTTCGGGGGTTGTGAGGTTATTACATGCGGGGTCATGAGCTGTCAGCCTCCCCTCAAACTCTGCTTCACCTCCAGCATTTATAATAGTGTGAAAGTGGTTTTAATTTTTATGGGGTGAGCGGGTTGCACTCAGAAGCTTCCTGTGTGAAAGGGGTCACCAGTACAAAAGTTTGAGAACCACTGCTCCAGCTCAACATGCTTCCTGCCCCAGAGCAGCAGTCCCTCCCTTACTGAGCCCCTCAGGACCAAGGAGAAGAGGATCACTCTCCCTTCTGGCCAATCCTGCCTCACAGACCAGAGACAAAATCTACTTAGGTTCCCCCTCAAGCTGCTGCTGCTTCTCCTGGACCAGGGAAGGAGAAGAGGGGGTCTTGGGGCTCCCCTTCCACCTGAACCTTGCTGCTGCTTTAGGTTGGGAAGGAGTAAACTGGAGACTCTCTTTCTTACCCTCCTGCTCCCCAACCCACCCTCCTCCTCGCTCCCAACCCTCCTGTGGTTCCTGGTGCTGCTGTCAACGAAACCCCATAACACCAGGCTTCCAGGATCATCCATCTTGTTTTTCTGCCACTTCTCCTCCAGGAAACAGCATCCAGCAGCCTCCTGCTGCCTCCATCAGGGAACACAGCCTCTTTCGGCTTTCAGGTAAGTGTTTGGTTGGGGGAGGAGGACAGGGGGAGAGTTTGCTTGCCTAAGTCAAGAGGCACAATCTGCAGTCAGCCTGAACCACAAAATATGCCCCTCTGCAGTGAACTTTTTACTTCCGGCCCACAGACTGTAATTGAAGGTGTAATTTGGCCCTCACCTCTGAATGTGTTTGACACTCCTGATATAGGCTTTTTCTCTGCTTCCTTTCGTGATGCTTCCAGAGTTGGTGCCAATCAGCTGAAAAAGCCAGGTCCCTTATTAATTATTGTGTGTGTTTATTAGTGCCATTCACATCTCCAGTAATAGGCAAAAAGTGGCCACCATCTCATCAACGCTAATACATCCCACTCTCTCCATTGGTGTGAAAGCCTCTGGCAGGTTGCTAGGAAAGCGCCCAGATCAGCATTCCATCCACTCTGCACTCAGGAGCCCTGCCTGCTCAGACAGCAAGCCTTATCTACAATAGACGCTCTTTCTTTCATTTTCCACCATTGCTACTACCGGTGGAGCTGCATAGATGATGTAGACAAGCCACCACTGTTTAACTATTGTATTGTCTATACCTGTTCAGAGCAGGGTAAAACTGGCCTGGGGGGAAATTTTAATGAAAAAAAATCTGTAGGACTGGTCTAGACTGCAAAATGTGACTGTGTCTGAAAATGGTTATCAGAAATTATGTTAACTGCTTTAAATGTAAACAAGAATAAATCACACGGTAACATTTTTATTGGAAATCAGGCCTTAGTGACTCATGGAAAAGAGAAACAATATTTGCCGTAACAAGTTTTAAAAAGCTGAAAGTTTTTTCACGGCCCAAGTTCTAAGGCTACTCCCCTCTCAAACCTCCTTCCTCACTCTTCCCTATGTCTCAGGTCACAATGCACAGTAACATCAACTCAGGGTTCTACTTAGCTCAGCCCAAAGCTCCTCTCCCCACTCATCTCCACTCCCATACTCTGCTCTCAGCTACACTGCCATAAAGCCAGAGCAACTCCATTGATAACAGGATGACCATGTTTATCTTCAGTGTTTTGAGGGCATTAAAAATAATTTCCATAAATAGGTTTGGGGAAAATTGGAATGTTACTAGAAACATGGGTCACAGGAAGGAACACAGACTAGATTTGACTTAGAAAGCATTTGGATTAAAGCAGTTTGGATAGAAGGGGTTCCACTGTACAGTAGACAAGGTTAGATATCAACTTTTGCAGGGAGAAAAGAAGGAAAGGGTACTGATCCAAATAAGTAATTTCTGCAAAGAACAGACTTATATGTCCAAAGCTGAACTATCTAACTTAGACAATATTAAAGTGCAAGTATAAATAATAAACAGTACCTCAGTTTGTCATGCAGTAAAAAGAGCTGGAATGCACAACTGGGAATATGTAATTTGGAAAAAAGTCTCATGTGGAAAAAAGAAGATAGAGTTGCACTACTAATATAAAGTAGCCGGTGATATATCGGTGTCTACTGTATTTCTAGCACTTTTTTTATTCAAATAAAGCCATGTTCTAATTCCTCTGAGATTACTTTTCAGCAACATTTAGCATGTTTCCAAGCAGGACTGCAGGTCACGAGTTCAAGACAGGACTTGTGTTCTTTTGTCCTCAGGCCACCCGATCTGAGCCACAGACATGACTTATTCAGCTGCGGCGAAGCTGCTGGTAGGAGGGGGTAGTCTGCCTTGTGCATTAATGTCTCTTGTAAATTACCTAGGGGAACAAGACTGATATAGGTACAGACTGAGGCAGCATTTCAGCTCCCATCCTATCCTGGCGAAGAGCAACAACTGACTAAAAGGTGGGGAAAGCAAAGATGTAATTTGGGGGGAGGATTTTTAAAATGTATATTATTTTCAAAATTACACAGAGGGAATATCATATTAAATATCATATTCTTCTCCATCTTGAAACTATGCACGAGGATCTGCTTTTAGGTTTCTCGGTGCCATGCTTTTTATTAGCGTTGTACATTTTCTCTGCCTTTAACTGTAAATTGCTTTCCAATCAACATTCCCTGACAAGGCTAAAGAGAGAGGCAGCCAAAGGCTGTTGCAATACAGGGTCAGTCAGAGGGAGATGACTCTCATTCACATTGATGACACCAAAGTGTTATTTTTCTTACCTTCTGTGACCTTAAAGATCAGGGGCCCTTGACCATATTGCTTAGGCAATGAAAAAGCACAAATCCTGCTGGACTAGCAGGCTGGGGGAAAGAGAACCTCAGAAACTGGGAAAGGAGCTGTCAGCTTTCATTATTAATATCCAGCTGTTAATATTTAATGTCATAAAACTGCAGCTCCCTCCGCAGCATAGTCATCAGACATGCAGGGGTCACACCAGCTGGAATTCTTTAGACTGAAGATTCAGTGTCCCTGGGCTGTAGCTTCATGCCAGGACTGCGAAAGGTGTTCTAGATGTATTGGAGATGAAATGTTGGGAGCGTAATAAAGCCTAAGACAAACAAACAAAAAAGATGTTGTTACTGTTTTCACAACCAACTCTGCTCCTTGAACATCGACCCTTTGCATTAAGCCAGAGGGTACATGCATCATGTAAAAATAAATATGGCATTGGACAAAGTAGGGCAGCATTAGCATATTAAGGATGCCATCACCGCAGCTTAATATGAATGATCAGATTGGTGTTCCATGACTTGTGAGGTGGGGGAAGGGAAAATTTGAACACAGCAAAACACAATATAAGGGGAAGGTTGGGAAGAAGATGGAAGGATAACAAGGGAATGTTTGGACTCTTGATCATTAAAGACGCTGCTAGATGAAATAATTCAAACTAGTCTCGTTCGTGTGTTTTCATTTTTTTGGGTAGTTACTCAAATTAAAAGTGCAAGTTTATCATGTTTTTCTTTTACTGAATGACTGATTCCTCCATTTTGCAAACAAGGAGGGGAGGCAGAATGTTTTAGCCTGCCTCTGGGTGGACATATGCCATCATGTGCAATGCCCCTCTGCCATGTACATTGGCAAAACTGGACAGTCTCTATGCAAAAGAATAAATGGACACAAATCTGACATTAGGGAATCATAACATTCAAAAACAAGTAGGAGAACACTTCAATCTCTCTGGTCACTCAATAACAGACCTAAAAGTGGCAATTCTTCAACAAAAAAACTTCAAAACCAGACTCCAACAAGAAGCTGCGGAACTGGAATTAATTTGCAAACTGGATACCATCAGATTAGGTCTGAATAGAGACTGGGAGTGGTTGGGTCATTACAAAACCTAAACTTAATTTCCGCAATACTAATTTCTCCCTATTGTTAGTCACATCTTCTTGTCAACTGTCTGTAATGGGCCACTCTCTTACCACTTCAAAAGTTATTTTTCCTCCCTTGGTATCCTGTTGTTAATTGATTTATCTCATTAGACTGACCTCATACTTGGTAAAGCAACCCCCATCCTTTCATGTATTTATACGTGCTCCTGTATTTTCACTCCATGCATCTGATGAAGTGGGTTCTAACCCACAAAAGCTTATGCCCAAATAAATTTGTTAATCTCTATGGTGGCACAAGGACTCCTCGTTATATTTACAGAGTGGTTATTTATGGAGCCTTCATTGTTATAACGTCATAGAAAAGTCAAACAGAAGTGGAACCTAAATACCTTTGTGGATGTGGGCCTAGCTCCTTGGGCTGCCAGGATGTAGGTTTGCAATGGACGAAGTGTGATCAACCCGGGGAGCAAGGAGAAAGGACCAGTATGTCTCTCAAGAGCAACTAGCCAGGGCTTGAAGTGACAGTGATAAATTCAGAAGGGGGCTAATCTTTCCCTCATATACTGTGGTCTTCATGGCCTTTAAGAGGTAAGTATGGAGGAAAAGAAAGTAAAGAGGGTGAAATGGGACTAATCCCAGAAGACATTTCCTTCCCTCTCCCCATCCCCCCAATTTTTTTGTTTTGTTTTTGTTGCCCACTTGTCACAGGCGGGGAGCTAGGCTCAGCCTGGCCTATGATGCATCAGCTACAATCCCCCGCCTCCCCAGCTCATTCTGAGATGCTGAGGATGAGCTGGCTTAGGTCAGTTACCAGGGGGCAGACTGTTTTCTTCTAACCAAGTTTCTGAGTCCATCACCTGTCTTGGCCCAGAGCCCAGGATCCTGAATCCACTTCACAATCCTGGGTCCTCCTCTCAGCAGTTTGGTTTGCTCTGCCAATAAGCTACCTCACAGTATTAAATTTTAAAGAATCCTTTCTCTTCCTGGGCATAGATTCAGATAGAGCTCCAGAAGCTCACATGTTCGTGCATCTTAGAAGTCAAACAAATTGAACAATATTTTAAAGGCAGAATGGTGTAATAAAAAGGGTGGCCATAGCATTGTGGCATGCAATGTGAAAACAAACACACTATGTTGCACTACATCCCACCCCACTCCCCACTGTTCCTCAGATATTCTTGTTAACTGCTGGAAATGGCCCACCATGAAAGGCTTTCCCCCTTCCCCCAACCCCCCACCCCCCGCTGGTGATGGCTCATCTTAAGTGATCACTCTCCTTACAGTGTGTATGATAAAACCCATTGTTTCATGTTCTCTGTGTGTGTATATAAATCTCCCCACTGTATTTTCCACCGAATGCATCCGATGAAGTGAACTGTAGCTCATGAAAGCTTATACTCAAATAAATTTGTTAGTCTCTAAGGTGCCACAAGTACTCCTTTTCTTTTTGCGAATACAGACTAACACGGCTGCTACTCTGGAACACTATGTTGCACTACATCTGCTGCTATGTGGTCTTTCCATGACTCACCTGCCTCTGTCCTCTATTTAGTATTTCTTTACCAAATGAATTTAAGTGAATAGGTGATTAATATCAATAGCAATGACGTCTGATTAGTAGAACTAGCAAAGCCCCACCTCTTTGCTCACCTCCTCTTCCAAGTTGTTGAAAAACTGACCATTTACAGATTGCGAGTCACAGCCTGTGAATGACTGTAACCACAGACAACTGCTGCAAAGTAGGACAACATGAGAACTTCAGCTGTTAATTATAATAAATATTTTTATAATGGCTGGCCCTTCAAATTTAGAAAGAATAGTTAATGCAAGGATATGCCCTTTAGCCATCCCATTTTATTACATGGAACACTAGGGAGCTCAGCATACTAAGATTTGCAAATGCAGATTTGATATTGGCTGAGAGACATTAAACTACTAACCCAGTGCTATAAAATGCATAGGTACAGTACATCATCTTTTCACGGGAATTTCATCTCCATTTTTTTTTTAGTTAACGCTTCATAAGCACTTAATAGTTTGTGTTATTCAAAGAAACTTAATGCACCAACACACCTCTCACTACCCTGGAGAGCCACAACTTAGCATTATTTTCTTAAAATAAATCCCTCTGCTCTTACTAAATTTGGCATCTCTTGTGTAGATTGTATTCACGTGTTTAATCTGTCTAAAGTCCAAGACGTTCCCCCATGAACTGGTTGTTAGGAAATTTGGCTTATGTTAAACATCTATTGGTATGTCCTATCCCCTGTTTATTCCACACAAGCTCTATGTAAATAAACCAGTTTCTTTAGTGGAGTAACATTGTATCATCCAAAATTATTTGATTATAGCAAAGTACTGTAGAGAGCTCTGAACTAATAAACAGTGCAGCTGGGATGCTGGGGCTAAAACTACTGCATAGCACCAACCCCGCAGGCAGTCATAGAGGCTCACACATTCACATTTGGGAATCCAGGTTAGTTACCAGGGTCTAGATCCACAAGTTTATGCTGGAAATGAGGAACCTAAATACCTTTGTGGATGTGGGCCTAGGATGTAGGTTTGCAGTGGACGAAGTGTGATCAACTCGAGGAGCAAGGAGAAAGGACCAGTATGTCTCTCAAGAGCAACTAGCCAGAGTTTGAAGTGACTGTGATAAATTCAGAAGAGGGCTAATCTTTCCCTCATATACTGTGGTCTTCATGGCCTTTAAGAGATAAGTATGGAGGAAAAGAAAGTAAAGAGGGTGAAATGGGACTAATCCCAGAAGACATTTCCTTCCCTCTCCCCATCCCCCCCAATTTTTTTGTTTTGTTTTTGTTGCCCACTTGTCACAGGCGGGGAGCTAGGCCCAGCTTGGCCTATGATGCATCAGCTACAATCCCCCGCCTCCCCAGCTCATTCTGAGATGCTGAGGATGAGCTGGCTTAGGTCAGTTATTAGGCTCAGCTGGAAAGGAGATGGGTGATTTCCCTAAAAGGCTGGAAGAGCTAGGAGAGGGGGAGTGTCTGTCACAGTCTCCTGGGAGTGGAAGAGACTCCTAAGGCAGGCTATGGAGATGGCCAAGGGATGAAGGAGCAAGCCTGTGAGAAAACCAGACTGGGTGAAAGGGTGGCCCAGGAGGGTGGAAGACCCTTTGTTTTATGTTTCCTTTTACACTATCGTTTAAGCTTATCAGTGGCCTGCCTGAGGATACTGACAGAGATGGTTGCTTGCCCACAACCTCACTAAAAGGAAGAGAGGCCTATAGCTGAAAGCCCTGAGGCAATGAGAGTTAATCTCTGTCTCATTAAAGATTCCTGGGGAAACTGAGGTAGGGTAAGTGATCTCATTGTGGGCCACACGGGGGTGCTGTGGTGGTTGATCTTACCACACTGCTATACAAATCAAATTAAATGGGTGGTGGTTGCATTGTATGTTGTTTTACATGGTCTCTAAAAGAATTTGTACTAACTGAATGTCACCCCAGGTAATACCTTGCTGCTCTCTCTTCCTAGAGAGTTGTGTTTTATATTGGAAAAGCATCAAAAGATACCTTCAGTCAATGGTACCCAAAGTGTATAGTATAAAAGCTGCTTAGGAGGGAGGATTAAGCTGTCCAAACAATCTCCCAAGTTTAGCCAACAGACAACTGCTGTGAAATCAGGGCCCCTAAAACATCTATGAAGTGTTCTTCACGTTCATCAAGTAGGGAGATTCCCATGATTGAGGCGGGGGCAGATGAAGGGAGTTACTCAACATCATTATTAGTTCTACTGCAGTAGTTCCAGGAAGCCTCAACTGATAGTGGGGTGCCTCATTGTGCTAGGCACTGTACAAGACACCTTGTGAGTGAGGGGAATCCCAGCCTGAAAGCTTCAGGTGCTCTCTTTCATCTGGATCTGAGCGTGCCGCTGCAGCCCTCCCAAGAGACTTAAATCCCCTATGTTCCTCTGCCAGGCTAGCCACTTCTTATTTCAAAACATAAATCTATTTTATAGAGAAATTAGTCTGCCATTCTGCAGAGGGAGTGTTTTCACACCCCCACTTCTCATCTAAAAGAGCCACCATTTGGCATCTCAGGTTAGAGTATGAAATTATGACACCAGAACTGACTTTAGGTTTTTCTGATCTTCCTTGGATGATTGCTTCTATAACTTACAGAGACAGGAGAGAGTTTGTATTCAAGTGAACACATAAATTAATATCCGTACATGAAAATGATGTGCGGGGAGTAGGGTTGGCTCAAGAATGAGTTCACTATAATGTGCAACACACCAAAGGAATGCTTGCCAACATCTGCTTATATTGTATTGGAGTGCACACATGTAGCAGTTCAGAAGTGTTTTGAAGTAAAATAAAACACTTTAGATGTCTTAAAGTGGCAGACAAATGAATGGTCTTTTCAGTCATATCATTATGTGGGAGAGAATGCCCTGCTACAAAAAATGTTTCAGTCTTATGTTTGGTTCTTGATGTGACCCTAATTATGGACCAGATTATGATACACATACACAAACTGAGTATGACCTTACTCCATGAATGGCCCCATTGGGTTCAAAGGATCTACTTGTGAAATGAGGCGCCATTCATCATAAATAAGGGTATCAGAATCTGGCTCTATAATGAATGGCCCTAAGGTTCTGCTAGTTTTCATGCTTGCTAAAAGCTTTTATTTTACTGCCAGAGCAGAGACAAAATATTGTTTTTCTTCTTTCCTCAATTTCCAACAGTAGCATATTACAGATGTTAAAAAATAAATAAAATCAATGTGAGCCAATAGAAAAATTCAATCTAAAGTTTCTTATAAACATGCTAGTGACACTTTAAAATCCAGAGCATGAAAGTCTGCCACACTGAAATCAGTGGCAAAATTCAAAGTAAAGTCAATGGGTATGTCTGCACTTCAATTAAACACCCATGCCTCGGGCATGTGGGGTTTGGGCTAAGGTGCTGTTTAATTGCAGGCTGTAGGACCCTGCAAGGTGACAGGGTCCCAGAGCTTGGGCTGTAGCCTCACTGTAACATCTACACCACAATTAAACAGCCCCTTAGCCCAAGCCTTGCAAGTGTGAGTCAGCTGGCACAGGCCCAGTTGCAGGTTTTTAATTGCAGAGTAGCATATCCAATGAGGCCAGGATTTCACCCCAGGTCTCCTTATACCATGTTATGTTAGAAACAGCAATCAATAGGTTTTTGTTTGCTTCTCTCTTCTCTGGCACAAAACTTTTTAAAGTTTAAAATAAAACATTATATATGAAACATCAAAACAGTTCCAGACATGAAGGGAACCTTGTTGTGCTTCTTCTCTTACACAGCCATGGAACTGTAATATTCTGTGAGCAAAGACCGACAGCGAAGATTCTCACAGCATTATGATCATCAAATATCCCTGCCATCAGAAAACAAGGAAGGGTTCTGTAATTTGCACTGGTGCTTGAACCAAATGGAAGCCTTGGACTCAGCTGTGACACTTGAGTTGTCCCCAGACATGATGACAGTCATATGCCAATTTGTTAGACTCGAGAGCTCAAAGTGATCCTGAGAGAAGCTCTTATTATTCTGAATAAATTGTCTGGAGCTCATGGCAGAAGTCTCTGCTGTAAAAATATCAGCCAGAAACATACTAAATGCTTGCATCCTGTTAAAAAGATGCAATAGTGCTACAATCACACACATTGGTGCTGGGGGAGGTGCCCAGTCCATGACTACAGTGTAGAAAGCATCTTGCCATGCAGCTTCAGAACAGGATTTCAGACTGTTCTTGCAAGTGGAATGGATGACCTCTGTCGATGAGATGTGTTTCATTGTCCTTACATTTCCTATGGATACTTTTAGGAGAAAATCAGATGAAATGTTTTGGTTACCTCTGTTTTTTATATATCATAGGTGTTGGGGCCAGCTTCTTCTGGCCAAACACAAACACAGCACTATTGGAGCTTATTCCCAGGGGCATATATCTACATTTAGTTACCTTACCACAAATCTCTTTTTGTGTAACGACTCAAGGCAAAGTGTTGCCTCCCTGACCCCCTCTACCAGCATGCTGTATAACAAATTAGCGCCTTTGTACAGTGCCAAGCACATGTGGGGCCCTTGCTGGGCCACTAACATAACACAAATAAATAATAATAATAATAATGTTATCAAGGGCTTTTTAGACCAAATCTCTCCCACATAAGATTTCCTGTAAAACAACAGTCACAAGGTTATAGAACTAAGAATAAAACTTTTGAAATCTCTAACACTTAGAACTACAAAGTAAAAATAATAGTAGGTTATAAAAATAAACAGTAGTATGAACTCTATGACTGTATATGTATGGAAAGTGTGTGTGTGTGTGTGTGTGTGTGTGTGTATAAAGGGCCCCACACGTGCTCAGCATTGTACAAACACACTATTTCAATAGAAATATTAAATAAGGGGGGTATATATTAAAATATGTTATATATATATATTATATATTGTGACAGGGTCAGGCCAGATGGCTATAGAAGAATAATAGAAGGCAGATATATTAGCCCCAAGCAAAGTAGGTCCCTTTTCCCTGGGTAAGGAAACAGAGAAGGTTCCAGAACAATCAGGAACCTTCTTGAGACAATTAAGACAGGCTGATTAGAACATCTGCAGCCAATCAAGAACTGCTAGAATCAATTAAGGCAGGCTAATCAGGGCCCTGGGCTGGAACCCAGAATAGAGGGCAGGCCCAGGTTCCCCCCAAATCCTCCCAACTCCTGGTCAGAGACAGGAGGAGTCAACCTGAACTGTGAATTCAGAAAAACGGCCAAGCTGAGGGCTGCCGTGAAGCTCCAAGGCGAGCAAATCCGCCAATAAGTGCGAGACCCACCAAGGTAGAGCAGGACCTTCGTCACAATATATATACATATATATATATACCCACACACACACCTCTATTTTAATATTTCTATTGAAATAGTGCCCAGAGACCTTAGAGCTCTATTGTGCTAGGCCCTGTACAAATACCTATGAAGACATGGTCCCTGCTCCAAAGAGAGTACAATTTAAAATAAGCCATATGAAAATCTATCCAAGACAGCTATTAAAATCACTTTTATAGTAAACCTACACTTGCTCCTTATTTAAAACTTTGCTACATATGTAGTATCAGATCACACTAGAGTCATTCTCCAGCATGTCCATACAGATAAAGTGGACACCCACCCATCTTCCTTCTTTTTCTTTGTTGTATCAAGGAGGAGTTATGCAACTTGAAACTGTAATCCCTCTTTCCTCCAGGCTTATAGAACAGATCAAGTTCCTCCCACACAGGTTCCCTTCACCATCTCAGTGAGCACTGCTAGAGCACACATGCTTGACTCAGTGCCAAATTCCCAAATGAACTCACATCAGTTACCCAAGTCAGCAAAAAATGGCTCAAGAACTAGGATTACTGGTTTACCAAGTGATGCTATGATGTCACCCTGTATATGGCTAGAACTTCAAAATGCATCACAGTGACTAATGTAGGGGTGTACAGTTCTAGCCTATAGATTTACCTGGTTTGTTTGGAGTAGAGTGTACTTCTGGGGTTTGGGAAGAGTTAGCAATTATACACCTGGAAACGAAGTAACGTAGAAAACAAATGTAATTTTTGCATTTCTTGTCTACATCTCTTGTACAAGATCTTGACTTTCCTGTGCGCAAACTCATAGGGGAAAAAATCCCCCAGCCTATTTCTTTGCGAGTTACGGTGACCTTCGTGACAACTGTCCGAAATGGGCCAGGTTGATTATTGCTTCAAAAGTTTTTTTTCCCCTGCTAATAATAGCTCCTCTTAATTAATTAGCCTCTTACAGTTGGTATGGGTACTTCCACCTTTTCTCTGTATGTATAAATATCTTCTTACTATATGTTCCATTCTATGCATCCGATGAAGTGGGCTATAGACCAGGAAAGCTTATGCTCAAATAAATTTGTTAGTCTCTAAGGTGCCACAAGTACTCCTGTTCTTTTTGGTGACGCCATTAAGACTCTTACAGTATGTTTTGCTTATGTGAGGCAGCTAAGAAAGGAGCAGAGAGGACATATAGTGGGAAATACTATCAGCTGGCACTCTCGGGCACTTGAATATCCTCCATAACATGCATAACGGAATCAGTTTAAACCTAGTGAAAGGGACATTGTCTGATAAAGTAATTCCTCTTTGAACACAAGATGGCAGCCTTAAATAAATGCAACCCTGCACAGCTTTTAATCTTACACATCATTAAATTCCTAATTTACACATTATGTTTTCGTGGGCCAACCCATAACTCATTAGTGTTGAACTCATGAGTTGTAAAGATCAACACACTAGACAAGTGCTGGTCTTTACCTGCTTTTCTTTTGGCAGCAGTTCTCAAAGTGATAGTAAAAGGAAAGTTTCTTTTTTAATTTACCCGAGAACCAACCTTCAGATTCAACATTAAAAAAAGATTTTATCCTTGTGTACTTTGTGTACTCCTCTAAAAAGATGAAAAACTTTCTAGGTGGTGTTATCTACCCACATATTTTACAATCCAAGAGAAGGATATGGAATAGCTCTTATTTGTGTGTGACGGTGAAGTTTCTGGGCAGACATCTTTCTGTGGGAGGATTTCAAATGAGCCATGAAGACAGAAGCTAAATGGATTATAAAAACTGGAATTTTTGGACCTGCTATCCTCACTTCCCCTTAATACTCCACACGTAAAACTGTGTTTTGTTCCTTCATGTTTCTTCCCTTCTTGCAAAGTGTGTGTTGAAATCAAATGCCTGAAAAATGTAAAGCATAGTATGAACTGCTGCAAGACATTTAGGGATCTAGCAGCAGTACTTTAAAATTGCACACTAACTGTGTTGTTCGTGGATCCTCACAACAGAGCTGTGGACAGTGATGGAAGATGATTGTGTGATCAAATGCATAGTCTGACATGTTACTGCAGTGTGGATAATAGTGTATTGTTTTAGAGCATGGAACAAAGACCATGACATGAATTCAGGTCTTTTTGCTAAAACACAGGGCTGAGAGTCCAGAACAATGATCTCTATTCCCAGCTCTGCCATACATTTCCAATGACTTTGAACTACTTATGCAACTGCTGTGTGCCTCAATTTACCCACCCAAAAAATGGCCATCCTGCTACTTTCCTAATACTTGCAGGATTTATGTAGTGGTTCCATGCTGTACCCCTGCAAACCCCTGGAATTTGAAAGTCAAGCTGAACTCTTTCCTTCCAACACATCATCATCATCATCACTAAATAATCTCAAGGCCAAGTGTACACCTTTCATGACATCTGTGCAACCCCATTGTCTTTAGCTGAGTTACACAGATGTCACTAATAGCATCATTTAAAAACAATGGGATTGCATAAACATAAGGAGAGGAATGATAGTCTTGTGCTTAAAACACTGCTATAGGCCCCTGAAAAAATTGAGTTTAATTCCCAGCTCTGGCCAATAGTTTGGACAAATCAGTTAGGGCCAGATCCACAAAGATACAAAGGTGTCTCAATGCAACATTTAGCCCTTTATGAAAGTAGCCCTAAATTGGATTTAGGCACCACTCTACTGCCACCTAACCCTCTAGGTGCCTAAATTTCTGCCAGAGGGCATATCCAAACCCACCTAAATCATAATTCTGCCACACAACTAACAAGCTGCTCTGCACCCTCACTCACACTTAATTCCCCACAGCATTCTCAAAATAGGCGTTCTCCCATTGAGCACTGCAATGCTTAATTCCCTTTGCGAACCTAGCCCTTCCTCTTTCCAAGCCTTGCAGTATGTCTATAGCCTAGTTTCATTGCTGTGTGGACTTCTGGGCTTGGGCTAGAGCCCAAGCTCTAGGATCCTCCCACTTCACAGGGTCCTAGAGCCTGGGTTCCAGCCCGAGCCCGGAACGGAAGTCTACACAACAATAAAGCAGACCCAGAGCCTTAGCCCCATGAGCCCAGGTTGGTTAGCATGGGCTAGCTGTGGGTGTCTAGTTGCTGTGTAGTTACATAACCATTATATGAACAACATACCCTCATATCTCAATGTCTGTACTTTGACCCGTTAATCTTTTACCCCCAATTGGGGATATTGCAGATTATGTATTCCATACGCCGTTCGATACTAAACCGAACTTCGCACCCCTTGATAATCTGTACTTTATTCCCTGAAAACCAGAAACTTCTACATTTAAACTCTGTACCATTTTCTTTTTATTTTAATATCATCTTAATAAAATTCTTATACCCTCAGGTCCCCATCTGTAAAAGGGGTCTAATACTTTGCAGTGTAAACTGGGAAGCTGTGAGAATTAATATAAGAAGCACAGACACTAAGGTGATGAGGGTGAGATAAGTAGACAAACAGAAATTTATTACTGGAGGAGATGGGAAGCACCTAGCTTCCAGACCTGGCAATCACAGTATTCCTAAATATTGTGATATTTGGTGTTTCCCCTAAAGCCTCAGCATTCATGAAAAAAATGGTCTGGCCCTCATGGTTGCAAAAAGCTTGAAAATTTGACAAGTGCAGCACAACAGCTCAGGACTAAAAGGGCAAATCAAAGCAACCCACAATTCATTATTTGTTAATAAAATCTCATGATTTTTCATCCACTTTATGATTGGGGAGGGGCCTGATTCATGATTTTTGAACATCTGAGATTGGTGCTACTGTAATTAAGGAAAAATAGCCCCTCCCTCCCCCAGCTCGGTCAATGAAGCACCAGGGCCGGGGGTCGTACCCCTGATGCCTGGCAGAGCAACTGTACCGGTGGAGATGGCGCCCTGGCAGGGACCAATGTTATTCACCTTATCTCTGCACAGGGCTCAGCCTGCGCCTGCTGCCCAGGCACCAGGGAGATGGGCTCAGGATGTGCACAGAGCCAGGGAGGTAAGGAGCTGCAGAGGGCAGGGAGTGCACAGAGCAGGGGGTGGGGGCTAAGGGGGTGCAGAGGGCAGGGCGTACACAGAGCCCAGAGAATGGGGTGAGGAGCGGCTAGGGGCAGGGCGTGCATGGAGGCGGGGGCTGAGGGGCTGCCGCAGGCCCAGCCCCACGGGGCAGGGGTCGGAGAATGCACCTGCCACCACAGCTCGCCCCCTTCCCCCACGCAGCATCCGTGCCCCCCCTTCTCCTGGGGGGAGGGGGGAATGAACCCTTTAGGCGCCGCAGCGGGCTGAGCGAGCGCGAGGCAGCAGCCGGACGGGGAGCGCGTGCCGCCGGCCCGGGGGTGGGGCTCGCTCTGGTGCGGCGGCTCCCGGGGGTGGGAGCTGACACCGTCACGCGCCCGGCCGGGCGGCAGCGAGGGGGTGCTGCAGGCAGCGCCCCGAGCCCGGGCGTTCACCGTGCGCAGCCGGCCCCGGCCCCCCGCATCTGAGCCTTTCCCAGGCGCACCGTGTACCCCCGCCACACACCCCCAGAGGCACTCCCCAGATCTCCCAAACACCCCCCCCCGAGACACAGCCGCTTCCCGCACCACAAACACACCTGTGCCCGCACAGACACTCCCTGTTCCCCCCACTCACACCCCATGCCTCCCACAGAGCCGTGCCCCGCCCCCACAGACACACACCTTGCCCCCCCCATGGACACCCTGTAGCTGCTAAATAACCCCCAACCCCCCCCCCCACTCTGTGCACACCCTGCCCCCTACAGCTCCTTAGCCCTCTGGCTCTGTGCACATCCTGCACCCATCTCCCTCGTGCCTGGGCAGCAGGCGCAGCCTGAGCCCTGTGCAGAGATAACATGAATAACATTGGTCCCTGCCAGGGTGCCATCTCCATCTGTGCTTTCTGAATGCATCCGGTACACATACCCCCACCCTGCTGCACACACACACACACACAGATACACACGTCCCAAGGAAAACAGAGAAGCAAGGGAACAGGAGCAGGAAACAGCGTGTTAAGGGACACCGAGCGCCATATACACCTAATACACTTAGGCCATAAGGCCAGTAGCCCAAAAAACAAAGAACAAGCAAAACAAAACCCTGCAAGAATAAAAAAACGGGCAGAAGTCCAGCAGCAGAGTGGGGACTATCCAGTTGATTGCACTGAATGCAGCATGTATGATTACCTCCGTTGTGGGCAGGTGACATATGTGTGCATTTGATGCAAGCAATTCATGACCCTCAGTGATGGAGTACGGGCTCCTGAGACCAGAGTGGCTGAATTGGAAGAACTAGGGGAGACAGAGAGGTACTTAGTGGAGACTTTCCAGAACACAGTAGAGCAATCCCACACTCAGTCTGACAGGCTTGGTGCTATTGAGGAGGATGAATATCTTGGGGAATGCATCCAATGAAGTGAGCTGTAGCTCACGAAAGCTTATGCTCAAATAAATTTGTTAGTCTCTAAGGTGCCACAAATACTCCTTTTCTTTTTGTGAATACAGACTAACATGGCTGCTACTCTGAAACTTGGGGAATAAGAACATCAAGTTGGAGTGGAAGAAAATGCTCCCATAGTTGGGACCCTCCTTCCAGATAATGTCATGGAATCCTCCTGCACTGAGGATACCCTTCCAGGGGAGAGGACCCCAGTTATTAGGAAGAGACAGGTAATAGGAATGGGAGATTTTATTATTAGAAATATAGATAGTTGGATTTATGATGACCAAGAGAACCACATAGTGAATTGCCTGCCAGGTAATGAGGCTTCTAGAGATATCTAAATAGACTTATGTGCAGCACTGGGGAGAAGCCTGTGGTCATGGTATATGTTGGTAACAATCACCTAGGGAAAGATAGGAAAGAGGTCCTGGAGGCCAAATTTAGGCTGCTAGATAAGAGATTAAAGTCCAGGACTTCTTCCATGGTAGCATTCTCAGAAATGCTGCCATTCCACACACAGGGCCAGTTAGACAGGCGGACTACTGGTCTCAATGCATGGATGAGACAATGGTATTGGAAGGAGGGATTTATTAGGAACTGGGGAACTTTGAGGAGCAACACCTGGAAACCATAGGAGAGGCAGTTCTTGATTTAGTCCTAAATGGAGCACAGGGTCTGGTCCAAAGGTGAATATAGCTGAACCACTCAGTAATAGTGACCATGATGTAATTAAATTTACATCCTTGTAAGGGGGAATACTAAAGAACCCACCAGTAGCTTTTAACTTCAAAAAGGGGAACTACACAAAAATGAAGTTAAAGCTAGTCAAATGGAAATTAAAAGGAACAGTCATAAGAGTGAAATGCTTGCAAGCTGCATGGAAACTATTTAAAAGCACCACAATAGAGGCTCCAACTCACGACAGAGTGCTGGGAGAGAGCTCTCCCAGCGCTCTAAAAAACCCACCTCCATGAGGGGCGTAGCTACCAGAGCTGGGAGTGCAGCTCCCAGCACTGGTGCACTGTCTGCACTGGCACTTTGCAGCGCTGAAACTTGCTGCGCTCAGAGGGGTGTTTTTTCATACTCCTGAGCGAGAAAGGTGCAGCACTGTAAATTGCCAGTGTAGACAAGCCCTTAATGTATACCCCAAATAAAAAACAAACAGTAAAAGGACCAAAAAATGCCACCATGACTAAACAACAACAGTATAAAAGAGGCAGTTAGAGGCAAAAGGGCATTCTTTAAAAAACGGAAGTCAAATCCTACTGAGAAAAATAGAAAAGCGCATGAACTCTGGCAAGTCAAGTGTAAAGGTATAATTAGGCACTGCAAAGAAGAATTTGAAAAGCATTTAGAAAAAGACACTAAAACTAACAGAAAAAAAAAAGGACTTCAGAAGCAGGAAGCCTGCCAAACAATCAATGATATGTAACCTATTGCTTAAATCAGCCTCTGTACCAGATTACTGGAGGATAGCTAAGGTAATGATTTTGGGGGGTTTTAAGCCTCCAGAGGCGATTTTGGCAAATATTGTCTGGTACACCTAACTTCAGAGCCAGGCAAATTGGTTGAAACTGTACTAAAGAACACAATTATCAGACATAGATGAATTCAATATGTTGGGAAAGAGTCAACACAACTTTTTAAAGGGAAATCACGTCTCACCAATCTATTAGAATTATTTGAAGGTGTCAACAAGCATGTGAACAAGAGTGGTCCAATTGATAAAGTGTACTTGGACTTTCAGAAAGCCTTTGACAAGATCCCTCACCAAAGTCTCTTAAGCTATGTCCTCTCATGGATCAGTAACTGGTAAAAAGATAGAAAACAAAGGGTAGGAATGAATAGTAAGTTTTCACACTGGAGAGCTGTAAATAGTGGGGTCCCACAAGAATCTGTACTGGGACTTGTGCTGTTCAATATATTCATAACTGATCTTGGAAAAGGAGTGAGGTGGCAAAATTTGTAGACGATACAAAATTACTCAAGAAAGTTAAGTCCAAAGTTGACTGGGAATAGTAACAAAGGGATCTCACTAAGCTGCGTGATTGAAGAACAAAATGGCAGATGGAATTCAATGTTGATAAGAGTGAGGAAATGAACATTGGAAAACATAATCCCAACTATGCCTACAAAATGATGGGTTCTAAATTCATAGATTCATAGATTCATAGATACTAAGGTCAGAAGGGACCATTCTGATCATCTAGTCCGACCTCCTGCACAGCGCAGGCCACAGAATCTCACCCACCCACTCCTATGAAAAACCTCACCCATGTCTGAGCTATTGAAGTCCTTAAATCATGGTTCAAAGACTTCAAGGAGCAGAGAAGCCTCCCTCAAGTCAACCATGCCCCATGCTACAGAGGAAGGCGAAAAACCTCCAGGGCCTCTCCAATCTGCCCTGGAGGAAAATTCCTTCCCGACCCCAAATATGGCAATCAGCTAAACCCTGAGCATATGGGCAAGATTCACCAGCCAGATACCCAGGAAAGAATTTTCTATAGTAATTCAGATCCCATCCATCTAATATCCCATCTCAGGGGATTTGGCCTATTTACCCTGAATATTTAAAGATCAATTACTTACCAAAATCCCATTATCCCATCATACCATCTCCTCCATAAACTTATCGAGTAGAATCTTAAAACCAGATAGATCTTTTGCCCCCACTGCTTCCCTTGGAAGGTTATTCCAAAACTTCACTCCTCTTATGGTTAAAAACCTTCATCTGATTTCAAGTCTAAACTTCCTGGTGGCCAGTTTATACCCATTTGTTCTTGTGTCCACATTGGTGCTGAGCTGAAATAATTCCTCTCCCTCTCTGGTATTTATCCCTCTGATATATTTATAGAGAGCAATCATATCTCCCCTCAACCTTCTTTTAGTTAGGCTAAACAAGCCAAGCTCCTTAAGTCTCCTTTCATAAGACAAGTTTTCCATTCCTCGGATCATCCTAGTAGCCCTTCTCTGTACCTGCTCCAGTTTGAATTCATCCTTTTTAAATGGGAGACCAGAACTGCACACAGTATTCTAGGTGAGGTCTCACCAGTGCCTTGTATAACGGTACTAAAACCTCCTTATCCCTACTGGAAATGCCTCTCCTGATGCATCCCAAAACCACATTAGCTTTTTTCACAGCCATATCACATTGGCAGCTCATAGTCATCCTATGATCAACCAATACTCCAAGGTCCTTCTCCTCTTCCGTTACTTCTAATTGATGTGTCCCCAACTTATAACTAAAATTCTTGTTATTAATCCCTAAATGCATAACCTTACACTTCTCACTATTAAATTTCATCCTATTACTATTACTCCAGTTTACAAGGTCATCCAGATCCTCCTGTATAATATCCCGATCCTCCTCCGAATTGGCAATACCTCCCAGCTTTGTATCATCTGCAAACTTTATTAGCACACTCCCACTTTTTGTGCCAAGGTCAGTAATAAAAAGATTAAATAAGATTGGTCCCAAAACCGATCCCTGAGGAACTCCACTGGTAACCTCCCTCCAACCTGACAGTTCGCCTTTCAGTAGGACCCGTTGCAGTCTCTCCTTTAACCAATTCCTTATCCACCTTTTGATGTTCATATTGATCCCCATCTTCTCCAATTTAACTAATAATTCCCCATGTGGCACGGTATCAAATGCCTTACTGAAATCTAGGTAAATTAGATCCACTGCATTTCCTTTATCTAAAAAGTTTGTTACTTTTTCAAAAAAGGAGATTAGGTTGGTTTGGCACGATCTACCTTTTGTAAAACCATGTTGTATTTTGTCCCATTTACCATTGACTTCAATGTCCTTAACTAATTTCTCCTTCAAAAATTTTTCCAGAACCTTGCATACTACAGATGTCAAACTAACTGGCCTGTAGTTACCCGGATCACTTTTTTTTCCTTTCTTAAAAATTAGCTGTTACCACTCAAGAAAGATCTTGGAGTCATCGTGGATTGTTCTCTGAAAACATCTCAATGTCCAGCAACAGTCAAAAAAGCTAACAATGTTAGGAACCACTAGGAAAGGGATAAATAATACAACAGAAAATATCAAATGCCACTGTACAAATCCCCACCCTTAATACTGCATGCAATTCTGGTCATCCATCTCAAAAAAGATATTTTCAAATTGGGAAAGATACAGAGAAGGGCAACAAAAATGATGAGGGGTATGGAACAGCTTCTGTATGAACCGAGATTAAAAAGAATGGGAGTGTTCATCTTAGAAGAGAGACAGCTAACGGGCAATATGACAGACGTCTATAAAATCATAAATGGAATGAAGAAAGTGACTAAGGAAGCGTTATTTATGCCTACACATAACACAAGCACCAGGGGTCACTCCATAAAATGAAAAGGCAGCAGGTTTAAAACTAAAATAAGGAAGTCCTTCTTCACACAGCACATAGTCAACCTGTGGAATTTGTTGCCAGGGGATGTCGTGAAGGCCAAAAGTATAACTGAATTTAAAAAAGAATTAGATAAGTTTCTGGAGGATAGGTCCATCGATGGCCACTATCCAAGATGGTCAGGGATGCAACCCCCATGGTGTTGGTGTCCGTAAACCTCTGACTGCCAGAAGCTGGGACTGTATGACAGAGAATGGTTCACAAGATAATTGCTCTGTTCTGTTCATTCCCTCTGAAGTATCTGGCCCTCGCCGCTATCGGAAGACTGGATCCTGGGCTAGACAGACCATTGGTCAGACCCAGTATGGCCATTCTTTTGTTCTTATGTATCCGTTGAACACGCCCCATACCCCCATACTCATATCCACTACCCACTAAACACAGCACATATCCCCACACACATACACACTCTGTATTCTCACACACAGACACATACCTCATACCCACTGCACAGTGACCCCATACCACTTGCACATACTCCTTGTACCTCCAGCCCAAACCCCCTGTAGCCCTGATACACTCATATATGCCATGCATGCACCTCCATAAACACCCCGCATGCACACCCTGTACCCCTGCATCCCTCACATCCTGTACCCTGAAACACAGACACACTATACCCCCCCATACACACGTACCCTGCACACACAGATAACCATAGAAACCCCAAATTGCACTCTGCACATGCACATCCCATCCCCCGCTGCCCAGCACAAAGACCCTCTGACCCTGGTACACACAGACACACCATATCCCTGCCATCCCAGGCCTGCCAAGGCAAGTGATTCCAGGCCTTCCAAAGTGCGAGTGAAAGACAAGATTCCACAGGTCTCTGTCTGGGAATCCTAACCAAGATAGGATCACAGAGGCAGTACAGGTATGTGAACAAAATCTAAAAGAGACAGCTCCCTCAGCTACCTATTAGAGGTAGATACAATCTGCACAGGATGGGGATTCACATTGTTGGGTTTTATTCCTTGTCTCCTTTTGTCCACTTCCTTTCTAGTGATGGGTTGCTCCACATTGGGAGCATGATGCCATCTCTTCTATTGCCACCCAGGGTTAGATATTTTTACCTCATCACTGTTTGATTAAAAGACTTTTGTCATTCCTGATAATGTAATTTGGACAGTGGAGAAGAAGGTGTTTCTTCTTGGTCCCTTTGGTTGTATTCACTACTCATCCTTGTTTTTCCCTTGTTTCCATCTCTAGTTTATGGTCACTGGTTCTGTATTTGGTGAGAATTTATTGTACTTTTGTACATTTCATTGCAATGGGGTAGTCTGCTAATGTGGGATCTGTAGCAGTCTAGGTTGTTTTTTCTTGATTTGGTCTTCCTAGTATTTGTTTCTTGGTCATTTAGATGTCTAGTGTCTTGGCCATTTTTCAGTTGGGAGCGGAGTTGCTTGCTGCATTGGTCAGAAGGTTGGTGTTGTTGAGACCAGGAAGTGATATATGAATGGATATATGAATGGATCGTGCTTTCATCTGGATTTAAATTTTCAACCTTAAGTTTCATCTGGTGCTTTGTGGTGGAGTAAGCACGCACTGCTTTGGCTGAGAAGACACTAAACATTCAGGCTTTATCTACCCTAGAGATCTGAGCTGAGATTTTATTCTGTGCCTCCAGGAGGTACAGCACAGAATGCAGCGCCCAGGGGGTTGGCAGGTTTCAAGCTGCCCTTGCACCCTTCTAATTCTGGACTGCTCCAAGGGGGCCAGTACAGCTCCCCGTTTTCCCCACAACAACCCCCCTGACATAAATTAGAGAAACTGATTTGGCTGCCTCTGCCTCTAGCTTGGAGTTACATCCTGAGCCAGCAAAGCTGCTTTGATAAAGAGATGGATCTGTGAGGAATAGAAATAGGAGGCGGAGAAATTTCTGGAGAGGGCTTTCTAGGGGCAATTGCTATTCAGCTTACTAAATTCCTCTAATCTCCCAAGGGGCTGGGGTCAGTGGGGCCTTTCCCAAGCACACATCTCCCTGACCCCCACCCCAAAACACACATTCTTTGGAGATCATCTTGCATAGGTGATAGCATGAACCAGTTCATAGATATACGGTCAGAATTTTATCTTTGAGTTGTTTAGTGGGAGTGCTGGATGTGGAAATTGTTCCAAAAGGGTTGATAGGTCAGTGGCATATATATTGGAAAGAGCATGGTTGAGGTTACATCCATGTTTTGATCTCTCTTAGCCAGCTGCTTATTTTAATGATATCCTATGTTTTTCCACCAAAGCCATATTGTGGTAACTTAAGGGTCAGTCCTGAGGGTCAAACTGAGTCAAAAGCTGTTTCTTTGTCTATCTATGAAGTTGGCAAGTATCTTTGTTTGTTTGTTTTACATTTGTTCCTGACCAAATGTAAGGTAAACATGTGACCAGTGGTTCATTTCTCAGGGAGAAATCCAAGTTGACTAGCAGGAATACATTGTTGTTAGTCAGATAGTGCATTATTAGCATGCATGGTAGTGAAATGGTTTGGTGGTTAGCGTGCCTGCCTCACACTTCAGGGACCTGAGTTTATGTCCCTGCGGTGCTGCAGACTTCAGGTGAGACCTGGGGTCGGTCTGTTAGTTCCCCATCTGAAAAACAGCAATAAATATTACTTCCCTACTTTCCCGGGGTATTGTAAGGATTAATACATTTGATTGTGGTGCTTACATATTACAGCAATGGGTGCCTACAGTAATAACTACCTAATAAAAGGACAATCTATTTTAAGGATGCTACAGAATAATTTACAGGTGTTAATGCAAACACAGATTCCTCTATAGCTATATGGACTGAGGACATTTTTGCTTTTGTGTATTTAGTCCATCCGACCATTATCTCAGAGAAATGTCTGGACTGGAGTACCATCCGGAGAACATGATAGCATGATCAAGTTGTCTGAATGAAACAGGCAGCCACCCCCTCCCACAAACCTCATACAAACTCTTCATACCCCCCATATTCCATGTGTACCCACATGCATGCCAGTACATACTATATGTACCACATGCACACACCCAATATTTATCAGGAAGCACTATTGTGTAACCCAAATCCTCCCACACACAACACAGGCACCCTATATGCATCCCATACAATCTCCATACACACCTTTCCACATGCTCCTTTTACGTCCAATACATGTGCACCCCATACAAAGAAAATATGCTTGCTTCATACATCCCCTCAAGCTGCTAACCCACAGAGAACAGCCCCGTACTGTTCTCAGTGAATGGCATTACTTCTTCAACTCAACTAGTAGAGAGGTCTGTGCTTTGGTGTTGAAAGTTCACATTATATATGTGTTCCCTATAAACCCCAGCACATCCATACCCTATACCTTATATAGGTACATACATACTGTATACTCCCTCTCTAGTAGATAGGGAGTTCTCTCTCTGCCATTTGAAGAAAATCCCCCATCTAATTTATATATTTTATTTTTAAATCAAGAAGACAATATATCCTCTTCGCTAAGGTTTGGAGACAGGAAAAGGAATGCAGTGAAGAGACGTGGGAGGCAGGGCTGGGAAAGATATTTCTGGGGTTGGGCATGTGGATTCTGGGGGCTATTGATGTCAGCTGGGAAGCGAGAGAGACAAAAGTTCAAAACACTTCCCTGCAGCTGGGAACACCCTGGCCTGCTTCCAAGAGGGGCTTCACATCTGGGAAGAAACTGCCTGCGGGTAATTGAGTTTGCTAGAGTTGCCTCTCTAATTAATAAGTGATTTGACTTGGAGATTGGAAATAATAGTTGAAATGATGGCATAAGCACAGGGGCATTGGGGCTGCTGCTGCACTATTAAGAAAGGCCTTTCCTGCAAAATCTAATGACAGTATATGGCAGTTTGAGGAATGTAAAGTTGTTTGCCCAGGAGACCAACAATGTGATAATATTGGCATATAACCTTCTAGTATTTGAGTAATTAGTTGCTTAGCTACTTTGGATAGGTCATTATTTTGCAAACTGGAAACATTTGCAAGTGGTGATATTTTCCTCCTCTATGGTGAAAGAGCTAAACCTGTTCTGGCAGCGTTCAACTCCTAGAAATATATATGCATAAATTGTTTCTAATGAGACCATCTGCCTTTTATAGCCCCTTTGGAACTAAATAGTACCCAAAGACCACTCTGTCTTTTAGATAGCTGTGGTCAGAAAGCGGGCTGATGCCAGTAAAAGTATAGAGGATTTTACAGATAAAGTAGCTTTTTTTTATTCCTACAGTTCAAGAAGGTTTGTATGTGTCATACTACTCATGTTTATTAAAATTATTAGAAATCACTGGCCCAGATCTCTTTAGAGACAGTATCTAGTTACTACTCTGCTAAATTAGGTAGTATCGCAACGCTTGCACACATTCTGATAGTTCAGTTATGGGAGGGGAAAGCTTTGTAAGGCTTCTTTATCATCTCCATATGTCTCTTTATAAATGAAAAGCTTTGTTTTAAAGGGACACTCCATTTAAAAATCATGGCCCAAATTTTCAAAGTGGGCTCCTAAATTTAGGTGCTTAAATGTAGGCACCAAAATAAAAGTAGCCTGATTTTCAGAGGTGCTGCCTATCTGCAGTTCCCCTAGAAGGCCAGGCCATTCCCCAGCAGTCAATGGGAGCTGCAGGTGCTCTATATCTCTGAAAATCAGAGGTGCCTAAATATGGCTTTAGGCACCTAACTTTAGGGAACCAAGTTTGAAAATTTTGAACATGATTTTTTTTAAAAAAAAGAAGCTTTTCTTGACTTGTGTTCAGAACTGTCTACCTGTGAATACAGAAATAATTTCAAAGCTTACAATTACCACTCAGACTGTTTGTCTCATTTCTGCATTTCTCTTAGCTTGAACAATTAAAATAGACTAGTCAGCTTTACTTTTGCTCAGGGTTAATTTTTAGTGAGTTTCACGTGGAAGTTCTTACACAGTAACAGTGCTGTAATGTTATCAAAAAAGGGTGTTTATTTGTAAAAAGCTTCCACTTGTCATTTTTTTATTGCGTAACTGTTTGTATTGATCTTAGCTTTTACAAAAGGTTATTTTAAAAAAACTTAAATTTTGGTCTAAATTATACTTGTACAATGTCTCCATTTCAGCATGCTTTGCAGGTTTCCCTGGAGAAGAAACCCTTTGTAGGTGGCTGTATCCCAGAGAGGTGATCTGGTAAGTAGAAAGTAAACATGTTGCACATTTTTTCAGAAGCTCTGAGAGAAGTTACTGAAGCCCACCAAGGGCAAAACACCGAACTTTCACTGAGACGCTTCAAACAGTGCATTATCCTGGTAATCTGAAGAACCATGGCATCTGGTTTACGTGTGGCAGAATGCGAGTATCTTTGATTGGTTGGTTAGATGCCATATAATGTGTCTGGTATTTTTCTTCAATCTCCTTTCCTCATATTTCCCCACATTGTATTACCATTGCTTCTGCTCCACTGGTGGTAGCAAAATCGGAAGCATCAGTGGCTGGATTACCGTAATTTGCTGCATCTGAAGCTGAATGTGAAGACAATGCACTGGCTCCAGCTGATACCGAATGCAGCTGCCCACCCCCTCCCTGGCCTAGGACCATTGTGAGCAGCTCAGGCCTGTGCTCAAATCCCTCCATTGGCTCCCTGTCAGCTTCTGGCCCGGGTCCCAATCTTCAAAAGCTATTAATGTCTCAAACCCCAGCTACATTAAAAATGGAATTTCAAGCAACAGACCACTGAGACAGTTGTGTTCCTCTAGGACAAGATCACTAAGCCCAGGACACAGCACGTGAGAGCTGGGGACAAAGCATTCTCTGGATCTGGCTATTAAACAAACTTCCACAAGAGATTAGGCAAATCCAGAGTTTGACCATCTTTAGAAAATGCTGCAAAACCTTCCTCTGAAAAAGCCTTTTCACCATTGCAAGTCTGACACTCGCAACATTGATAGGCCCTTTTACCCAGACACTGTCCCATCAAAAAAAAAATTACCCTTGAAAGAAATACATTAACCATCCCACAAATAAATACATAAATAGAAACAAGGCAGAGTTTGGTTTTTTACCCCAAAAAGAGAGAAGTTCCAAAGACTCCATGACATCCACTAAGGACTTCACTATTGCTATCCATGTTATATGTAAAGAGCTCAAATACTATGATGATGAGTGCAATATAAACCCCCAAAATAGGTAGATAGATAGACCATCATCTGTTTAACCACTGTGTCATCTAACTGTTCAGATCATGTATAGTGGTTAAACATTGGTGGCCTGTCTACACTAGTGCTACCACCAGTGACACTGTAATTAAAGGGACATTTTTAGAAAAATGGTAGTATAGACAAAGTCATAAAGTCCATTTCTGGATTATC
Organism: Dermochelys coriacea; assembly: GCF_009764565.3. Taxonomy (NCBI): domain Eukaryota; kingdom Metazoa; phylum Chordata; order Testudines; family Dermochelyidae; genus Dermochelys; species Dermochelys coriacea. The sequence goes on from NC_050068.2 coordinate 152,862,029, forward strand.
TCTATTATAAGAGAGATGCAGACACTGGTAGGTATGGAAATGCACAAAAGTGGGTATTCGGCAGATGATTAGTAGGTGATCTTCCTTGAGTAAGTCAGATAGTTCTGTGATACCCTGTGTTGTATTAAATATTACCTGCCAGGTCATGTTAATTAACATTCCATCTGTCATAACACAGCAGGATAGCGAACTGGGGGTGGAAAGATAAACACTTTTCATATTTACTGCCTGCTGCTAATTAGTGTCATTTAAAAAAAAAAAAAGCTGCGTGTGTTTTGTGTGTGTATATGTGTGTTGGTGCTGGGGTGGAGAGAAGGAGTTTAGCAGTAATTGAGCTTCCCTGAACGAGTTGGGTATTTCTAGAACACCCATGATTAATTCAAAACTTTAGACACTGAGCCTGGTGTGTGTCTAGTCTTACTTATGGAACGGTGGTAGCCATTCTGTAGTTGAGGCAGAAGCTAGCTTCCCATCATAAGTCTGAATTTTCAGTCCTCCCCCAACCTCAGAAACAAATGGCTCTCCCTGAAATTTCATTTGTCATATTTCATTCCAGAGTAGAATTTTACTGGGAAGTTTGGTAAAAGCCAAAAAAAGGAGTTTTAAAGTTACAATGTTTTAAAAAATTACCTCACCAACTTCTTTTTGGCTGATATTAACTTGAGAACAGCTTGGCCTAAGTGTGCGGGGGTGGAAGGAGAGCGAATGCTAATGAAGGTTTGTGATTCCCAGTTCACAGACATACCTGCTGTCGCTCTGCTGGAGCTAGCGTGCTGAAAATAGCAGTGTAACTGGCATAGCATGGGCAGCAGGTAGATGCTTGGACAGCTAGCCTGAGCCGCTGCCCATGCTGCTCTGGCTACACTGCTATTTTTAGCAAACTAGCTCAAGCAGAGCTGACCTGGGTACACCTATGAGAGCTGGGAAACACACCTCCCAGCTCAAATGTAGACATACCACAAATTATATTTGAGTGGCGCTACAAGATAGACTGGTCTACACTACGAGTTTAGGTCAAATTTTGCAGTGTTAGATCGATTTAACCCTATACCCGTCCACACAACGAAGCCATTTTTGTCAACTTAATGGGCTCTTAAAATCAATTTCTGTACTCCTCCCCGACAAGGGGATTAGCGCTGAACTCGACATAGCCAGGTCGAATCTGGGGTAGTGTGGACGCAACTGGACGGTATTGGCCTCCGGGAGCAATCCCAGAGTGCTCCATTGTGACTGCTCTGGACAGCACTCAACTCGGATGCACTGGCCAGGTAGACAGGAAAAGCCCTGCAAACTTTTGAATTTCATTTCCTGTTTGGCCACCGTGGCAAGCTGATCAGCACAGGTGACCGTGCAGATCTCATCAGCAGAGGTGACCATGGAGTCCCAGAATTGCAAAAGAGCTCCAGCATGGACCGAACCAGAGGTACTGGATCTGATCGCTGTATGGGGAAATGAATCCGTGCTATCAGAACTCCGTTCCAAAAGACGAAATGCCAAAATGTTTGCAAAAATCTCCAAGGGCATGAAGAACAGAGGCTATAACAGGGACCCTCAGGCAAGCCTACCCTTAAGAAGCTCAGACAAGCCTACCAAAAAACCAAAGAGGCAAACACCCGCTCAGGGCCAGAACCCCAGATATGCCACTTCTATGATGAACTGCATGGAATTCTAGGGGGTGCCCCACACATGTACGTGGACTCCTGCAAGGGAGTCTCATGCAACAGAGATGAGGATTTTGGGGACGAGGAAGATGCTGAGGATGGAGGGATGTTGAAGATAGCGCACACCAGGCAAGCGGAGAAACCATTCTCCCTGACAGCCAGGAACTGTTTATCACCCCGGAGCCAATACCCTCCCAATCTGGGCTCCTGGACCTTGAAGGCGGAGAAGGCACGTCTGGTGGGTGTACCTTTGTAAATATAATACATGGTTTAAAAGCAAGCGTGTTTAATGATAAATTTGCCCTGAAGACTTGGGATGCATTCCCAGCCAGTACAGCTACTGGAAAAGTCTGTTAACGTGTCTGGGGATGGAGCAGAAATCCTCCAGGGACATCTCAATGAAGCTCTCCTGGAAGTACTCCCAAAGCCTTTGCAAAAGTTTTCTGGGAAGGGCAGCCTTATTGCGTCCTCCATGGTAGGACACTTTACCACACCAGGCCAGTAGCATGTAGTCTGGAATCATTGCATAACAAAGCATGGCAGTGTATGGTCCTGGTGTTTGCTGGCATTTAAGCAACATCCGTTCTTTATCTCTCTGTGTTATCCTCAGGAGAGTGATATCATTCATGCTCACCTGGTTGAAATAGGGAAATTTTATTAAGGGGACATTCAGAGGTGGCTGTTCCTGCTGGGCTGTTTGCCTGTGGCTGAAAAGAAATCATCCCCGCTGTTAGCCACATGGTGTGGGGAGGGGTGAAGCAATCATCCCAGAGAATTGGGGGGGGGTTAGTTGGGATGGCGCTGCACGTTAACCCGAAAATATCAGCCCCTCCTTTTAAATGGCCAATGTGTCTTTTTCAATTTTACTCTCCCTTTTTTTCCTCCTGCAGCTGCAAATGTTTCAACACTGCCACTAGCATCTCCGTCCCAGAGGCTAGCGCAGATAAGAAGGCAAAAAAACCACACCCACAATGAAATGTTCTCTGAGCTCACACAGTCCTCCCGCACTGAAAGAGCCCAGCTGAATGTGTGGAGGCAGACAATGTCAGAGTCCAGGAAAGCACAAAATGACCGCGAGGACAGGAGGGATGTGCGAGAGGATAGATGGCTGGAGCAACAGGAGAGGTGGCGGCAGCGTGATGATAGGAGGCAGGATGCAATGCTGAGGCTACTGGAGGATCAAACTGATATGCTCCGGCGTATGGTTGAGGGGCAAGAAAGGCACAGACCGCCACTGCAGCCCCTGTGTAATCAACAGCCCTCCTCCCCAAGTTCCATAGCCTCCTCACCCAGATGCCCAAGAATGCTGGGGGGGGTTGGCTAAGGGCACCCAACCACTCCACCCAAGAGGGCTGCCCAAGCAACAGAAGGCTGGCATTCAATAAGTTTTGAAGTGCAGTGTGGCCCTGTCCTGCCCTCCTCCCCTCCTTCCCCACCCCTCCCGGGCTGCCTTGGCAGTTATCCCCCTATTTGTGTGACGAATTAATAAAGAATCAATGAATTTGAAACAACAATGACTTTATTGCCTCTGCAACTGGTGATCGAGGGGAGGGTGATTGGCTTAGAGGGAAGTAGAGTGAACCAAGGGGGCGGGTTTTCATCAAGGAGAAACAAAAAATAGCCTGGTCAGCTATGAAACTGGTTTTCAAAGCTTCTCTGATGTGCAGCACTCCCTGCTGTGCTCTTCTAATTGCCCTAGTGTCTGGCTGCACGTAATCAGCGGTCAGGTGATTTGCCTTAACTTCCCATAAACGTCTCCCCCTTACTCTCACAGATATTGTGGAGCGCACAGCAAGCAATAATAACAATGGGAATATTGGTTTCGCTAAGGTCTAAACGAGTCAGTAAACTGTGCCAGCGCACTTTTAAATGTCCAAATGCACATTCTACCACCATTCTGCACTTGCTCAGGCTATAGTTACAGGTTTCAGAGTAGCAGCCGTGTTAGTCTGTATTCGCAAAAAGAAAAGGAGTACCGGTGGCACCTTAGAGACTAACAAATTTATTAGAGCATAAGCTTTCGTGAGCTACAGCTCACTTCATCAGATGCATTTCGTGGAAAAAACAGAGGAGAGATTTATATACACACACACAGAGAACATGAAACAATGGGTTTATCATACACACTGTAAGGAGAGTGATCACTTAAGATAAGCCATCACCAGCAGCAGGGGGGGGAAAGGAGGAAAACCTTTCATGGTGACAAGCAAGGTAGGCTAATTCCAGCAGTTAACAAGAATATCAGAGGAACAGTGGGGGGTGGGGTGGGAGGGAGAAATACCAGGGGGAAATAGTTTTACTTTGTGTAATGACTCATCCATTCCCAGTCTCTATTCAAGCCTAAGTTAATTGTATCCAGTTTGCAAATTAATTCCAATTCAGCAGTCTCTCGTTGGAGTCTGTTTTTGAAGCTTTTTTGTTGAAGTATAGCCACTCTAAGATCTGTGATCGAGTGACCAGAGAGATTGAAGTGTTCTCCAACTGGTTTTTGAATGTTATAATTCTTGACGTCTGATTTATGTCCATTCATTCTTTTACGTAGAGACTGTCCAGTTTGGCCAATGTACATGGCAGAGGGGCATTGCTGGCACATGATGGCATATATCACATTGGTAGATGCGCAGGTGAACGAGCCTCTGATAGTGTGGCTGATGTGATTAGGCCCTATGATGGTATCCCCTGAATAGATATGTGGACAGAGTTGGCAACGGGCTTTGTTGCAAGGATAGGTTCCTGGGTTAGTGGTTCTGTTGTGTGGTGTGTGGTTGCTGGTGAGTATTTGCTTCAGATTGGGGGGCTGTCTGTAAGCAAGGACTGGTCTGTCTCCCAAGATCTGTGAGAGTGATGGGTCGTCCTTCAGGATATGTTGTAGATCCTTGATGATGCGTTGGAGAGGTTTTAGTTGGGGGCTGAAGGTGATGGCTAGTGGCGTTCTGTTGTTTTCTTTGTTGGGCCTGTCCTGTAGTAGGTGACTTCTGGGTACTCTTCTGGCTCTGTCAATCTGTTTCTTCACTTCAGCAGGTGGGTATTGTAGTTGTAGGAATGCATGATAGAGATCTTGTAGGTGTTTGTCTCTGTCTGAGGGGTTGGAGCAAATGCGGTTATATCGTAGCGCTTGGCTGTAAACAATGGATCGAGTGGTATGATCTGGATGAAAGCTAGAGGCATGTAGGTAGGAATAGCGGTCAGTAGGTTTCCGATATAGGGTGGTGGTTATGTGACCATCGCTTATTAGCACCGTAGTGTCCAGGAAGTGGATCTCTTGTGTGGACTGGTCCAGGCTGAGGTTGATGGTGGGATGGAAATTGTTGAAATCATGGTGGAATTCCTCAAGAGCTTCTTTTCCATGGGTCCAGATGATGAAGATGTCATCAATGTAGCGCAAGTAGAGTAGGGGCATTAGGGGACGAGAGCTGAGGAAGTGTTGTTCTAAGTCAGCCATAAAAATGTTGGCATACTGTGGGGCCATGCGGGTACCCATCGCAGTGCCGCTGATTTGAAGGTATACATTGTCACCAAATGTGAAATAGTTATGGGTCAGGACAAAGTCACAAAGTTCAGCCACCAGGTTAGCCGTGACAGTATCGGGGATACTGTTCCTGACGGCTCGTAGTCCATCTTTGTGTGGAATGTTGGTGTAGAGGGCTTCTACATCCATAGTGGCTAGGATGGTGTTTTTAGGAAGATCACCAATGGACTGTAGTTTCCTCAGGAAATCGGTGGTGTCTCGAAGATAGCTGGGAGTGCTGGTAACGAAGGGCCTGAGGAGGGAGTCTACATAGCCAGACAATCCTGCTGTCAGGGTGCCAATGCCTGAGATGATGGGGCGTCCAGGATTTCCAGGTTTATGGATCTTGGGTAGCAGATAGAATACCCCAGGTCGGGGCTCCAGAGTGGCTTAGAGTGGCTATACTTCAACAAAAAAGCTTCAAAAACAGACTCCAACGAGAGACTGCTGAATTGGAATTAATTTGCAAACTGGATACAATTAACTTAGGCTTGAATAGAGACTGGGAATGGATGAGTCATTACATAAAGTAAAACTATTTCCCCCTGGTATTTCTCCCTCCCACCCCACCCCCCACTGTTCCTCTGATATTCTTGTTAACTGCTGGAATTAGCCTACCTTGCTTGTCACCATGAAAGGTTTTCCTCCTTTCCCCCCCCTGCTGCTGGTGATGGCTTATCTTAAGTGATCACTCTCCTTACAGTGTGGATGATAAACCCATTGTTTCATGTTCTCTGTGTGTGTGTATATAAATCTCTCCTCTGTTTGTTCCACCAAATGCATCCGATGAAGTGAGCTGTAGCTCATGAAAGCTTATGCTCTAATAAATTTGTTAGTCTCTAAGGTGCCACCGGTACTCCTTTTCTTCAGGCTATAGTTGAACAGCTCCTGACTACAGTTCAGGGTGCCTGTGTATGGCTTCATGAGCCATGGCATTAAGGGGTAGGCTGGTTCCCCAAGGATAACTATAGGCATTTCAACATCCCCAATGGTTATTTTCTGGTCTGGGAAGAAAGTCCCTTCCTGCAGCTTTTGAAACAGACCAGAGTTCCTGAAGATGTGAACATCATGTACCTTTCTCAGCCATCCCACGTTGATGTTGGTGAAACATCCCTTGTGATCCACCAGTGCTTGCAGCACCATTAAAAAGTACCCCTTTCAGTTTGTGTACTGGCTGCCTTGGTGCTCCGGTCCCAAGATAGGGATATGGGTTCCATCTATCGCCCCACCACAGTTAGGGAATCCCATTGCAGCAAAGCCATCCACTATGACCTGCACATTTCCCAGAGTCACTATCCTTGATAGCAGCAGCTCAGTGATTGAGTTGGCTACTTGGATAACAGCAGCCCCCAGAGTAGATTTGCCCACTACAAATTGATTCCCAACTGACAGGTAGCTGTCTGGCTTTGCAAGCTTCCAGAGGGTATTGCCACTTGCTTGTGAACTGTGAAGGCTGCTCTCATCTTGGTATTCTTGCACCTCAGGGCAGGGGAAAACAAGTCACAAAGTTCCATGAAAGTGCCCTTATGCATGCGAAAGTTTCGCAGCCACTGGGAATCATCCCAGACCTGCAACACTATGTGGTCCCACCAGTCTGTGCTTGTTCCCCGGGTCGAGAATCAGCATTCCATGGCCTTAGCCTGCCCCATTGCCACCAGGATGGCTAAATTGCCGGGGCCCGTGCTTTGAGAGAAGTCTGTGTCCATGTCCTCATCACTCTCATCACCCCCCGCTGCCGTCACCTCCTCACCTGCTTTTGCAGGTTCTGGTTCTGCATATACTGCATGATAATGCGTGAGGTGTTTACAATGCTCATAACTGCCGCAGTGATCTGAGTGGGCTCCATGCTTGCTGTGGTATGGCATCTGCAGGCGAGCTAGAGAGCAGAGTTGCAGGGGAAGCAGTGGTTGGATGACCAGTTTTGCAGACCTACTGCACCATCTGCTGCCAGGACACAACAGCTGAGCAGGCTGCATGCTTGCCGTGGTATGGCGAGACAAGAGCAGCCGAGCAGAGTTGCAGCGGAAGTGGTGGATGACGACAGTCATAAAAAGGACCTGCGAGGTGGATTCATAGCACCAGGAGAGCAGAGTGGCAGTGGAAGTGGTCGTTCGATGACGACGATTTGCAGCCCTACTGCACCATCTGCTGAAAGCAGTATGGCGCCTGCACGGAAAAAAGGCACAAAATGATTGTCTGCCGTTGCTTTCACAGGTAACTGACGACATGTACCCAAAACCACCCGCGACAATATTTTTGCCCCATCAGACATTGGGAGCTCAACCCAGAATTCCAATGGGTGGCGGAGACTGCGGGAACTGTGGGATAGCTATCCACAGTGCACTGCTCCAAAAGTCGACACTAGCCTCGGTACTGTGGATGCACTCCACCGACTTAATGCACTTAGTGGAGACACACACAATCGACTGTACAAAATTGCTTTCTAAAAAAATCGACTTCTATAAATTCAACCTAATTTTGTAGTGTAGACATAAGAGTGAGTGATAAAAGATTGGTGGGGGAAACAGGCTGGATTCCTTTGCTGTTCATTTCCAGACAACAGGATTTTTTAAAGGTGCAGTATTGTTTAAAAAACAGAGCATATTGATTGTGGTTGTAGTTGCTACCCGAATTCCATCACAACACACTTTCAGTGTAATTCTTTTTTAAAGTATTTTTTGTTTCTGAATACACTGTAAATATCAACATGATAGGCCTGCTGCAGAAATGTACTTTAATGTGTTTGAAGGTCATCCATACACATGCACAATGCCACAAATATTGCCATCTGGTTTGGAAACCATAACTGCTGGGACCAGAGAGAAACTTCCTTTGCAGCTTTTGCCTTGGTTCCAGATTGACTTTGCTACAACACAAAACGGCAATAATTTTGTTTTGCACCTTTTATTTTTAAATTAGAGAGGGGAGGAATTCACAGTTTGATCAAGAAAAGAGGCTAACTCTCAAAATAAATCAACCTGTGCAAATTGTTTCATTTACATTTAGCACATTATGGGCAATGTAACTGTTATAGACACTAATGAAATATGGGCACCCAGAAGCTGTGGGGAAGAATTAAAAATAAAAGCTCATGAGAAAACCCCAGTAAATAGATTTGAAGGCCAGAAGGTGTTAGCCCTAGACAGCTGGAACTAGGTTTTCCTTTACAGAAGATGGGCTATCTCCACTGTTCTACCCCCTCCACATCTATCATCAATAATTGTGTAGTTAAGACAAAGGCAGACTGAGGTTGCAAAAAGTCAAGTGGTATTTTTATTAAGAGTAACAATAACAGGCTAGGACTCTTTGCAAACTAAGATAATACAATAACAGCTCGGTTGTTAACACCAATGATGTAAACGGGGGTGAACCCCAGAGCTCCAAACCCTATACACAACGGGGAACACAGGACTACACAAGAAGAACTACACCATATCTTGCAGACACTGGACAGGAGAACAGGAACACAGACGGGAACCAGGATCTCAGGGACAGGTGGCAGGAACTGGAACACAACAGGAACTGGACCTCAGGAACTTCAGTGACAGGTAAATAGATCTTCAGTATGATGTCTTCTGTCTTCTATCCTTGATCTTGTCATCCTGTGTGCTGAATGCGAATGCTCTCTCATGTGATGATGGAACAGGTGAGTGGAGGTAAGTTAAAGGAACCTTGGTAGATGTTACTGGTTCACCTCAAGTCCTAATCCCTCAGGGCTCTAGTTAATAGCAGGACTGGTACACTGTGGGAGGGCTTCTATGCCTCACTGGGATAGAGTCATAGAATATCAGGGTTGATCATCTAGTCCAACCCCCTGCTCAAAGCAGGACCAAGCCCCAATTTTTGCCCCAGATACCTAAATGGCCCATCTCAAGGATTGAACTCACAACCCTGGGTTTAGCAAGCCAGTGCTCAAACCACTGAGCGGACCTGCTTCCATAGCATCCAGAGACCAGAGCGCCCCTCAGAGGGTGACACTCCCTATATGTGTTCTCTGTTGCTAGGCAGATTCTACTGCCACTAGATTCTTTCCTGCCTTTTCCTTGTTTTGGCACCAAACTCGAAAACAGTGCCGAAAGTTGAAGGAGAAGGGATGCCAAGATGGAGAACAGGTTGTCCTTTTACCAATCCAAAATGGTGACTATGTACACTTAATAAATTGAACCTTTCTAACCCAACCAAGGGTCCACTGTAATCATCTAGTCTGAGCTCCGGCCTAACATAGGCCATAGGACTTCCCTGAAATAATTGCTGTTTGCACATAGCTTGGATATGGGCCTGGCCCATGCAGTATTGTCATAAATGTATAGCATATGAGAAGACAAAAATGTGACTGGGGAAGGTGTGATTATGGTGCAGCTTTATCATTCATTCATTCTAACTGGGATTTGTGCATGTAAAGAGGGGCTTTGCCTTTTAAAGACTGTTAAAGAAGGTGAACATAAGATAATAAACACCGGGTGAAATCCTAGCCCCATTAAAGTCAAGGGCAACATTCCCATTGAGTTCAGTGGGGCCAGGATGTCACCCAAGGGAACATTATCAATGGACAAGAGACACTTGCCATCAGAGAAAGTGTTTAGCACCCTTTTCAAAAAGAAGGAAGAAATATGAGAGCTCCCTTCCAGACAAACCATTTCATTCACTTCAGTAGGTTTAGGCACTGAACAGTGGACTCCAAATTTGGAGGTAATGGCTATCTCTTGGTGTTTCAGTATTTCAGAGGTATACACTGCAAGTATTAATTTTGACTTCCTGCCATCTCTACTGCCTACCAGAAAATATTTATTGGAGTGTCTGTGACATCGTATATTCTGGGAAGTGAATAATACAAAAGTGTTTTAAAAAATATTTCTCTCTTATATGGTGCTACAGACAGGTTGGCAGTCTTACACTGAAAGAAGTATAATGAATACTTCTAAGTAACAGGATGGCTGTGGCTGTACACTTCTGGCAGGTAATATGATGCAATTCTACACTTCAGCAAGCACTGGACACTCATTGTCTTAGTGAATCCTATACAATGTCATCTGAATACCAGAAGGTGAATTCCTGAAATTAAACAGACATCATGGAATGTTAAAATTGTCTTCATCTAACACCTTTTGTATTAAGTCCTGTTTTCCAGGCAGTAGATAAACCAAAATGGCCAAAGTACTTAAAGTTCTACTTAAATAGTCATCAAGTTGTGGACAGATAAAGCAAAGCAATCACAGTCTGGCTAGCAGTATTAATGGGTGAGCATCCTTAGAATCAGCCTTTTTAAACCTTTCACTAATAATTTTTACTTATATTCAACCAAAGACACGTGTAAGAGTGTTGTGTATAGTGTGCTTCATTTCCCCTCCTTCACCCAAGCCTCTTCTGCGTATGTGCAATACATATGTGTCAACTTTTCCAAAAGAAAATGATGTTCCTCTCTAGCATCCTTGGTCTGTTCAAAGCTGGAAAGTGTGTGTCATGGCCCCTCACCTGCCAATGCTGGCAACATTTGCAGATTTATTTTTAAATTCTAAAAACAGCCAAGGCCCCATTAAATCATAGCGTCAAAATATTGCTTAAAACAAACCCTCTATAAAATGAAGTAGCTTGCTGTCTCTCCTCCATACATTTCCTTTTCCCTTTCTCTTCCTATTTTTCACTTTTATCTCCATCGTGACATCTTCAGTGTTTTCAGTGTCTCTCCTACAAATTCTTCAAGAATTTTTCATCCTCTTTAAAATGTTTGTCTTTGTTCAAAAACTCTTTTCTTTTCTCATTTGTCCCTTCTCCCCTAAATATTTTTACCTTTGGTGTTTTCTCTGTTTTGCGCTTTCCCCTGTGAGGGAGTTTCTCCTTCCCCAGACCAGTGTTCCCTCCAGAGTACCACGAGCACCCTGGGCCTCTTGTAATGGAGGTCAGAGTGTGATCAGCTTCTATAAGCAAGTAGTGAATATTTTGGAGAGTGAATGGCTGACAGTGGATTTGAAGGTGTCATTCTCCAAATGCTGATCTGTGCAGCCCTTAGTATGGGAAGTACTTACCCAAACGTCTCATAATTTGCGACTGCCTTACAGCTTTCATGTTTGGTAGGAGATGTGTCATTATCTTTTTCTTTTGCTCCAACTGCACTGTCCCTCTGAAGCTAGCAGTCTACCAAAATGGACAGGACACCAAGCTCAAACTGACATGTTATTGACTGCTACTTGTCCAAAGATGGGTCAATGGCTTCTCCCTGGTTCTAAGGTGAAACTTTATTCTTCTCCCTGTTCCTTTTACCATTGTAGATATAAAGAATTCAAAATTGCTTTCCCCATTGTGCGAATAAAAGAACACCAGATCTGTTCATTTACTAATTCACCATTATCTGAACAGATTCCAGTTGGCTCTTTAGACTCTCAGTTTCCCCTGGGACTTTGTGGACAGCAAAGAATCTATAAAACACATTATTTAAAAACATACATGCTCACACCTGCCATCAGCCTTGGTAACTATCCCATAACTGCTCTTTTGCTTGTTTTGCTCAGTCTGCCTGTCAGCACCCCTGTTTCTGAAGCAGTGTAGCTGATGCAGCTACCCCTTTAAGAGCTGCAGCCTCTTACGGCTGCCTCCTCTTTGAGGCTATACTCTCCCTCCTCAAGGCCTTAGATTCTCTCTCTGCAGGATGTCAGCTGTCCTCCTTGTCTCCTCTCTTCAGTGAGATGGCCTCCTTTGCTCTAACTGTGATAAGAGGTTTTAGGTTTTCTTTCTAATATACCTTCTAAGAGGCTGTTACTGCTTTCTGCATTTTTCTGATTTATACCTGCTTTTATTTTATTTCTCTTAAGGTCACACTGCCTTTCTTTCTTCACCCAAAGCAGGCCGAAAGAGCTCTGCTGTAATACAGTTACAACTAATAATATTCTGCTGGCTAAATGAAGCAGTGCTCCGTCTACCCCTTACATTACAGGAACTAACTGGTATTTAGCATAGGCAAAAAAATGCTAGTCTAAAATTTACTTGTGACTTTATTTGTTTAAGTGTCTTCCTTAATTCATTATTTCCAGGGAATTGTCAAACTAGAGAAGTGCATGCCCTGTCTGACACTAACTCTGATTCTATTAGCAAACACTTTTCACGTGTTACATTGACAGGTAAATCCTAGAATGGAGTTTGTTATACTAAATGTGTTCTAGCTGACCCGTGAGTCCTGTGTTTGTACTGTGTTTGGTTCTCTTTCAGAGTTGGGGGTTCTCCAGCAGGTTTGTAATGCCTCACTTCCCCAGTCTGAACAGGGGCAGCACTTTTTGCTCCAAAACAGAGTACGGTAGCAGCAGATTCGCATGGGCTTTGATGTAGTTATGGTGCTGCATAAAACGGACTTCTATCTTGAACAATCCCTTGCAAATCTTCTTCCTTTGGCAAGGGGCAGTATGGGAGGATCTAGGTTTCATAAATCTGTCAAAATTGCATCTTTCAGCCTCAGTCATGCTTGGCCTTGTGCTCTACTTCCTTGGACCTCTTCTGGACAGGGGGCATGACCCCACTACTGCAGTCATCTTGTTCAGGATCATCTAAATATCTTCTAATTTGTGACAAAATCAAACCAACAGATGGTGAGAATACACCATAACTGTTGACAGTGAACATTGTTTAGTTTACTCTCCTCAACTGTTTTTAATTGCCATGTTTCTGCTCTGCTCCATATAACAGAGTTGTCATCATTACTGCACTGAACTCTCATATCTTATGAACACTCATATCTTAGTTGTCACATAGACATCCTGCCACCCAGAGGCCTTTGAAGAGTCTGAAATATTATTGATGCAAGACCAATCTGATGTGTGACTTCTTCAGATATAGAACCTCCTGCTGTCAGCCAACTACCCAGATAAATAAAACTATTCATCCACTCAGTCTCATTGCCAGCTACATGCAGTGTTGGCAGGTCATTCATTTCCATTTTGTAGGGGGGCATGCATAGCTTTGGTTTGATCACCATTGATCTTAAGTCCCATAGATTCTGCAGTTTTCGCAGCTCTTCCAGCATTAGCGGTAGTTGGCCTCTTCAAGTAAGGCAATACCATACACATACTCAAGAGCCTCTAAATTATAAATGTCACACCTCCTACTTTGGCCTCAATCAGATTTGTCATCAGTTAGTTTATTAGAACATTAAATAATGTTAAGTGAAAGAACATATCCCAAGCATTTTCATGATTCTACTGAGAACCTGTCTTAATACATCCCTTGACCCTGACCCAGCTAAGTGTACTGTGAGCGAGTTCCACTCCACTACTCACATTAAATCCTCTGGCACACCAGACTGGCATAGCAGTTTCCAAAGTCCTGTACCAAAAGTGGCTGCACAGTGTATAAAAGCTTCCTTTTGTCGCTCTAGTCATTTTTCAGTTACATTCTGCAGAGCATACATAGCATGGACTGGTTGTGGAAACCACACTGGTTGCCTCTCAGTTTTGGTTGAGACAGTATTTCCGTCAGTTCAGTAGTATGAGCATAAACACCTTCCCTGGGACTGACAGTAGCACTATTCCTCTATAATTTGAGCAAGATGATCACTCTCCATTTTTTTAAAAAGGGATGATGCAGTCCCTTATCCAATCTTCTGGAATGTGACCTGTTTCCCATACTTTTAAGACAGCTCTATGAAGCCAGTGAACTAAATTCAGACCTCCACTCTTTAGCAATTCTGATGACATTTTCTCACTACCAGGCGCTTTATCATTTTGTAACTGTTTGACTGCAAGCATCACTTCCTCTGATATCATTGGTCTATTTTCCACTGGATTCATTTTTGGATTAACTTGTGAGTTTACATCTTGGTGGGGATCTGTTCATTAATTCACAAAAATGTTCATCCAATGCTTAAGTTGTGCATCAACAGCCTGACAGTATTCTTCGTTTTTGTCCTTAACTGGCAGAAATTGTGAGAATGGATGCCCAGTTAGCACCTTCGGAGTCTCAAATACACATTTCTGGTTATGTCTTTCAGAGACTTCTTCCATCATACTATTTCACCATTGGTTATGATAATTCCAACAGGCTCTCTTGGCTGCTTATTCAAGACATTTATTTTCTTCTACTGCCCATTCTCTCCTTTTTTCACTGACTCAACTCTGAGCTTGTTGTGCATCTATTCTGCACCACGCTTCTTTTTCCTCTGTAATTCAATGTTGCTTTTTCAGTCTTCTTTGTCCCAGCTGTCCTCCAGCAATCTCTGTGATAGAATCCTGAAATAAAGTCTACTCTTCCTCTGGCATGGACAGCTAGTCATCCACTAGAGAATATTTGTTGGAAATCTCTACTGCATAACTATTAGCAATCATTTAATCATGAAGCATATCAACACTGAAGTGTTTCTATGCAACTGATACCCATCCCTGAAACTTTATTAAACAGAATATCATTGTTTCTATTAGGAGTCGATCAGATTCCAGAGCAAGGTCAGCACTACTAAACACATGTACATCCCTCATGACTTTAATCAAGGGCTTCCAAACTAGAATGTGAGCCAAGGTTGCATTTTGTCATCCAGTGGATATCAGAATGTATTCTTATGGCAATTCTTGTGCTGGAACCAGGCAGCCATTAAAAATAGTCCATCTGTGAAAGCAAATTCTGTAGATGCACACTACTATGTGATCAGACTCACAGACTTTTAGGTCAGAAGGGACCATCATGATCATCTAGTCTGACCTCCTGCACATTGCAGGCCATACAACCTCACCCACCCACTACTATAATAGACCCCTAACCTCTGGCTGAGTTACTGAAGTGCTCAATTCATGATCTAAAGACTTCAAGTTACAGACAATCCACCATTTACACTAGTTTAAGCCTGCAAGTGACCCGTGACCCGTGCTTCTCTTCTACGCAGCTCTGTGATGCCAGGACCAGTTCATATCTAGTTCTGTTTCGGCCAGTTCGTGCATTCACATCTCCTAAAGGCTTAAATGACAATACGAAGTTGGGATGACATCCTAGTTACGCCACCTAACATGGCACAAAAAGTATCTTTTTCAGCATCAAGCCTTGCATCATGTGGCACATATGTGCTAATAACTATCTCACATCCTATTTTCAACCTGAAAATGGCAGATATTATGTGTGGAGAATAAGCCTGACAAGCCAGTTGTGCAGGTTTCACCCTGAGAGACAAAACCAGAGCAACTGCAATGTGTCCATCAGCTGTATCACAGGCATGCAGCAATCAAAAGTTCTGACCACTATGAGTCGGAGTTGTGCTCTCAATGTTCAAATTCCACCATGTCTCCTGCACACCAGATATATCAATGTTCAGTCATTTTCCCACAGCTCTTAATGCTTGAACATTCCACAATCCCATCTTCAGATACTGACATTGCTGAAGACGTAGACAGACGCTCTTTATAGCAGGCATTTTCCCTCCTCCCACATCACCATCATATAGTCCAACTCCTCTACGTATCACAGAATAGATGAATCTTGGAGCTTAGTGCTGCTGTGAGTAGCAGATGAAACTGCCAAAGCAAATGAAGCAGGTGAAACCACTGAAGTTTTATGTCCATTTTTTCCAACATTGTCTGGGCTTGGAACCAGCACTAGGAATATGGAACCCAGTGGTGTGGTTCCAGACCACATGGATTTTGTGCAGGAGTAATACAGCAGTGAGCCACAGACACACTGAGATTCTTCTAAAACAAAGCTCCATTAGAAAGAAATCCACTTTTATGCCTAAAAGTTAGATATTTTGAAATGTGTACAAAAGCTTTTGTGGCCTGCAGCCAATATGTGAAATAGCCCTGGATTTTACTGTGCATATATTCATATATTCATATTAAAGGATAAATTCAAAATAATGAAAAATAGACTTGACTTTATACGAGTTCCATAACAAAATTAATTGAGGGGAATGCGTTAACTTTTGTTGTATTTAACTTTGCCAACTTTCAAGTCAAATCTCAAGCACCCAGAAGGTTTTAGAAAATGTTTAATCTAGCTCAGACAATTTCCTGTACTCCTTTACTAGACCACCCCATTTTCTGAAATGTTGCCAAATCGTCTTACTTATGTGATGGCTCCAGCTTGCTATTCTTTCACAATTTCTTGTGTCCTCTAACCTCCACTCTTAAACTGTTGTGTGTTCCTTAACTAGGCCAGAAAGAGGAACCTCCTAGAATTCTCTGGAAAAGCCTGATTAAACAAACCACTAGCAATAGCCACCAGTTGTCACACAAGGTGTATCTGCTAAAGAATTGCACTAGCATAATAGCATGACAGTCTGATTAAACTGGTGCAAGTCTGTCAGTGTAGTGTATCCACACTAGCCATCCTGTTTCAGGTAAACACAATGCAGCATGGCCACCCATAGCTCTCCCTGCCAACACTGTAGGCCTGTGAATTGTTGCATCTATCCCATAATGCTTGGCAAAGCTCCCTTGAGCATGTGCATAGTGTCTAGTTCAGTAGTCCTTATTTGCACTTGTTCACATTCATGGTTTTTTCCAATGGATGCTTTGAATGGTTCTGTCCTGTACCAGAAGCCACGCATGAGCTGTGTCAGCCAGAGGCTACACCCGTCTACCTCACACCTTTAGTGCAGATACTCTGGTGGAGAACCACTTGTCTGGCCTGTGAGCCACTGCAGGCCTGGGATATATAATGAGGAGCACTATTCTTTTAGGTAACAGGGGTCAAGGAGGGAAGGGGCCTGGTTTCATTCCTTTTGCTTTTTTAATCAGTAATTCTTATCATTGTGTTTGATATGCTGTTGTTTGTTTTGCAGCTAAATTAAAAGCTTCCTTCCTCTCCCCCCCCCCCCACGTCTCTATCCTTCCTATCAGCCCAGGTAGGTCCACTTAACACCCCAGGTGTGTTACCATCCATTTGTCATCCCAAGTCCCCCCTGCATTACATGTGGGCTGGAAGAAAAGGGGAGAGTTCTGGAAGGCGGCACTCCCTCCAAACGTGGGCCTGGCTCACTCCTCTCTTTGGAGCTTAGAAGGAATCACCAGAGGGGAGGAGGGATAGCTCAGTGGTTTGAGCATTGGCCTGCTAAACCCTTGAGGGGGCCATTTAGGGATCTGGGGCAAAAACTGGGGATTGGTCCTGCTTTGAGCAGGGGGTTGAACTAGATGATCTCCTGAGGTCCCTTTCAACCCTGATATTCTATAATTCTATGGAAGGGCAGTTGGTTCAGCTGCAAACCAAACTAAAAACTTGAAAACACACCATTACAATTAAAAGAATTACTGAAGAGATGAATTAAAAGAATGAAATTAAGGCCCATACCTCTGCAATCCCTGCCACCCAAACCTGCTAGCCTCCCTTCATCATAGCAGGCCTCCAGGCTCAGAGCCAGTGCAGCAGGGTGTCCAGTGACCAAGATGTCTGCAGAGGGTGTAACTCCTGTCCCTCATGGCACATTCACAGCTCCTCATGCAGAACAGAAATAAGCACTGAACCAGTGCAGTTTGCACCAGGTCATTCCCCAGTACAGGCAGGAAATGGTGCATTTCTATAGTGAGATGCAGCCAGAGGAGGACAATAGCAAGGTGGGGTCCTAATGGTGAGCTGCCCTGCAGGGGCAAGGAGGCCACTGGCAGCATGTGGATTTGTGGCCTCATATTCAAATACTCAAAATCCATAGATTTCCCTTTGGAGCTGAGGGAACTTGCACTATAAGATGACCATACCCCCGCCTCTTCCATTCATAAGCAAATCTCTCCCCTGAAAGGGCTTGTAGATTGGATTTGCAAAGCCTTGTGGGTTTTTTTAAATGTTTATTTTCTCATTCTGCACAAAATTTGCATGAAAGGAGATTAGCAGATCTATACTTTATGAATATAAATATAAATAGGCTTGGCAGAATTCAAGTTTCTGTTTTCATAATTTTGAAAGATTATATTGCTGTTTATGTGTAAGCATTTTTTTAATTTTTATTGATATACATTTTCATAATTGTGAGAAATTATGAAGAAGGTCAGACAATAATTATTTACTGACAGAAGCTGTTGAGATTTAAAAAGTTAAAGCTTTATAACTATTAAAACACAAATTGTCAACATTGCATATCAAAAGATACAAAATAAATGTCCTTATTTCAACCTCTGATAAGCAGCATTATTCTTATTTTTGCCCATTTCTACATTTTGATCATTATCGACTGAAATATTTTTTCATTGGTTTGTATGTTGTATGTGCGATGAAATAGATGTTTATTAACATTTACCAGGAAAAATTTAATCCTTTCCAGCCTATTTATAATGCATGTTTGGATGAAAGTAATGGTATAAGATATTACTGTATTATTACTAATCAAGCTATGAGATATCTTTAAAAGACGTGAGCATATTTAAAAAATAAGGAACCACCTTCCTCCTTTAATGGATTAAGGTGCACTATTCACGAGTTTTCCACATTGATACTACATAATCATATTCTAAGTCATTTAATGCCCATCCCTAGTGTGTAAATAAATCTGATTTTAATTATATTGATTTTTGATTTAGGTATTTGTATTTGATTAGCCAACAGTGTTGCAAAACTGATGGCATGGTAAATACGAAACTTTATCCATTGTATAAAGAAAAGGAGTACTTGTGGCACCTTAGAGACTAACAAATTTATTAGAGCATAAGCTTTCGTGAGCTACAGCTCACTTCATCGGATGCATTTTCCACCAAATGCATCCGATGAAGTGAGCTGTAGCTCACGAAAGCTTATGCTCTAATAAATTTGTTAGTCTCTAAGGTGCCACAAGTACTCCCTTTCTTTTTGCGAATACAGACTAACACGGCTGCTACTCTGAAAAGAGCATTATTGTCAACTTTTATTTTCACAGGTCTTGTATATCATGCCAGCCCACAGAGATATGTGTAAAATGCACTGTTAAAATGAATACCTGGAATCTGTAGCTGTTGCCTTGAAGTTACCCGGGATACATCATTAAATCCGTAGCACTGGGGTTAGGATTTGCTGGCTCTGACTGCTATGGTTAGTAACTCTGAGAGTCTACATTTTAAGGTTAATACCAGGAAATCAACTCTCCTTGTGTCATGGGGTTAAAAAAATACCTGATAAGTAAATTTATTTGACAGGTTTATTTCTTTTACAGGGAGGCCTGGCACTGGAGGAGTCTTCACTGTGTATTTTAAAAGTATATCTTCCATGTTCACTCACAGAAACCGACTAAGATGCTGAATCACTTTTGGGGTTTCAATGAATAGTGACAAAAAAGGTGAAGAATTAAGATAAGTAATAAACTAGCCCTTTATTGTGATTAAATAATAACTATTGGGCAGGGACTATCTTTTGCACTATGGCAGCAGTGCCTAACACACTTTGGGTGTTTCTGAAGTATCAGTAATAATATTGCAAATGTTGTGCTGCAACACACCATAACCTTGTTAAAAAGCAACTCGCCCCTCAAAACTCCACTGAATTTATATATATATATATTACACACACACACACACACACACACACCTGGAAAGGGCAGATTAGTTTATTTTAGCCATGAACACTCATCTCAGAAGTAAGCCCATCCTGGAACTGGGCTTTTTTCAGGGCTCAGTCTTGTTTCGTTTTCATTGAAACTCCTTATATATTCTGGAAATAATGAAAATATGAACATTTCAACAGCCTGATGCCCAAATGGGTAGATTTTCTTTACTTCAAACAGCAGTTGTGTGCTATGAAATAATCTTGGTGACAGATAAACTGTTTTGTCTACATCAAGATAAGATCTGTTCTGAATTGCCAGTGTCTCCCAAATAACAAACCCTTTCCTTTTCTGTGCTTTCCAGCACCAACAATCACTGCTTGCCTCGAGGAAGGGCATTTACTTTGAAAATAACAATGTGCCTTTATAATGCATTGTATTGACATCTATTTATTGACTTTGCTAATCAAACTTATTTCTTTGTTCTCTGGACACATCTACCATTTCAATCACTGTAGAGACTGCACACCTTGCACCACTGGAGCTCTGACAATTTACACCAGCTGTAATTTACACTAGCTCAGGTCCCTGCAACACTCAGTGTCTAGAGTCACTTGTGACATGGTTCTGTTTTGATCCCTTGGTGCTGACAATGGCCATCCCCTGGTAAATTGCCTTTAATGGTGAGGAAAACTACGTGAAGCCAGCTAGTGTTTGATGTCACTGGTGAAGTGGCTGTGCTTAACTCTATCCCTAGAGTTAAGGATCTGAATTTTGAAATGGTTCTAATAACATCCAGGGTAAGGCTGAACTGTAATTGTAGTTCTCCGCCATGATGAGTAGGTTAATGAGACCAACTGACAACTTGCCAACTCCACCTACATAAAGAACTCAAATAAGACCCCCACACCACAATTTACCAGGAATTTAGGGATATCATCAAATCCTTCCCCAAACAACTGGAAGAGAAACTCTACAAACTCATCCCCCACGAACCCACCCCAGGGACTTTCTACATGCTTCCCAAGATATACAAATAAGGGAACCCAGGCTGACCCATCATATCGGCCATGACACTCTTACTGAAGGAATATCAGGACTCATAGAAATAATCCTCAAACCACTCACCACACAAAGGGTCAGTTTCCCCAGGACACAACTGACTTCCTCCACAAACTCCTCAACATTAACAACCTCCCTCAGAACACCAGCCACACCACCATGGATGTCACCTCTCTATACATCCCTCACAATGACGGCATAGCTGCCAGCTTCAAATATTTACAAGACAATGGACAATCTTCAGATATCCACCCCAAACACATCACCAAACTCATCGATTTCATCCTCACCCATAACAATTTTACATTCAAGAACAAACACTTTGTCCAAACCCTGGGAACAGCCATGGGTACTAAGATGGCTCCCCAATATGCCAACCTCTTCATGGGCCACCTTGAAGAAGAATCTCTGGACAAATGCACCATAAAACCAATGACAGGTTTCAGAGTAGCAGCCGTGTTAGTCTGTATTCGCAAAAAGAAAAGGAGTAATTGTGGCACCTTAGAGACTAACAAATTTATTAGAGCATAAGCTTTCGTGAGCTACAGCTCACTTCATCGGATGCATCCGATGAAGTGAGCTGTAGCAAACGAAAGCTTATGCTCTAATAAATTTGTTAGTCTCTAAGGTGCCACAAGTACTCCTTTTCTTTTTTCATAAAACCAATGATATACCTGAGATACATGGATGCTATTTTTATCTTCTGGATGGACGGCTTAAACTCCCTCATAGATTTCCACCACAATCAGCTCCCACAATGAAGCCCTACAAACAACTGTATAAAAGAAACCCACAGATCACCACATCTACCTGGATAGATTCAGTAACCACCCCAAGCACACCAAGAAATCTGTGATCTAAAGCCAGGCACTCAGATACCATACCACAGAATATGCTTCTAGGAGAAAGTCTGGGATATACACCTTAACACATGTAAAACTGCCTTCACCAAACAAGGACACGCCACCAGAGAAGTAGATCACACCATGGAATGGGCCACTCAAATACCCTGAGAGAACCCTGCTTCAACACAGAAATAAAACCTTTTCCGATTGCACACCCCTAGTTGTCACCTATCACCCCCACACTGGAACCCACACGGAGTAGCATCAAACACCTACCCAATGGGGGCCCCATCCTGAAATAAATCTTTCCTGAATCCCCTCCTCTGGCCTTCAAACAATCCTCCCCCTCTCCCCCCCTCCACCCCTAAACCCCTAACCTCTCCAACTCATCCTCAGAGGCAAGCTCACACAGCCCAGGATGCACCAACTCAGAAATGCACCAGCTCCTGCCAGAACATCAGATGTGAAACCTGCAGACATCTCTCCACTGGTACAACAGTCCCCACAACACACCTTTCAGGACCCTGGAGTCCTACACATGCCTGTCACAACATGTAGGGTACCGCATCCAGTGCACCCAATGCCCCAATAACAACTATGTGGATAAAAGCAGACAATCACAACACTCTTGAATGAACTCACAGTAAAATGATAAAAGACAAAAGCCCTCTTGCCTGTTTTTGAACACTAGTCACAATGCGATCACGCTATATCTGACCCATTATTCCTCAGCCTCAAAGGAAACCTGCACAATGTTTTTGAAAGATGAACCTGGGAGTTTAAATTCATAACTTTGCTAGACACTAGAAATCAGGGGCTGCACATAGACACTGGATTTATGGCTTATTACAACAATCTGTCACCCCTAACCCCTGCTTTTTGTCCTAGAATTGCAGTGGTGTTAAGGGGCCTCTCTACCTTGAATGGGCTCTTAGGCTATGTGCTAACTACTTACACTAAACAATCTGCTACACCTTGCATTTAGCTGTGACACTCAGTCTTGAAGAAGAGTTGTGTGTGGCTCAGAAGTTTGTCTCTCTCACCAACCGAAGGTGATCCAGTAAAACATATTACCACCTGGATCTTTGTTTCTCTAATATCCTGGGACTGACACAGCTCTGACAGCACTGCATACTGTAATCACATAAGGCAGTTTCAATCCTCTTCTGAAACCTTGCGGCTGTATCTACAAACTCATCACTGGCATTGTGACTGAGAAGAATAAATAAAATATGAATAACTCAAAGCCTCACTTTAGGTTCAATTTTTGTACTTTACTGTACAATGTCCTGTGGTAATATGGCCGGGGCAATATGGAAGGGGTGAAGTGGTACGCGTAGCTGTGAGATTGGACCTAGCCATTGGTGGGCCAAGTGTTGAGAAGCAGGATTTTGGGGGCTAAACACAAAAGTATTTGGAATTGATAATCTCAGGGTGGGGGGTGGGGGGGAAAGGGGTGTCATGTGATGTCTCAAACAGTTTAAAGCCAGGTTTGTGCCTTTGTAGTGTTATAGTGATTTTCAGCCACAGATCTCAATGCAAACCATTATCATCATTTTACAGAAGGGGTATCGGCAGGACAGAGAGGTTACATGATTTGCTCAAGATCACACAACAAATCTGTGGCAAAGTTAGGCTTAGCAACTAGGTCTCCTGACTCCCAACACCATTCTCTATCAATAAAAACATAGATGCCCTTTACTCAGACTACTTAAGAGCTATTCAAGACTAAACCAGACTATTTAAGAGCCTCATCTTTTGACCATTCTAGCTATGGAGTTACATTTGCATAGTATATTTGCCAAGGGTTATTAATGTTGATGGGTTGTTAAATAATCTGCCCTTTTCATTTCAGAAGGCTCTCAGGACAGGCCTTCATGTAAATTGTACATCAACAACGGTTTTATGGCACACAGGCACAGGGCTTTCATTACAGAGCCTTTTCCCTGAAATGTCTACAGCTACAAACACTGAACTGTAGCTCTGACACCATGAATGTCTGGTCCCTGTGTTGACTAGCTCTACATCGACACCCACAGTACATTAAAATGGCTCCAACCAAGGAGCCCAGGAATCAGCCCTTATAACCACTGACACTGAACTGTCCCAAGGAAGAGCTCTGTGTCAGCTCGAAAACTTGTCTCTCTCACCAACAGAAGTTGGTCCAATAAAAGCTATTACCTCACCCACCTTGTCTTTCTAATAAACAAGCTGGAATTCCTACCTCTACTGGAGAAAAACCTAACAGATTAGATGAAGATAAAACCATCTGCACTTGAAAACAAAATTATTCTCCTTTAGAGAAAAAGCATGGAGATGTAAAGGTTGAAAATGTTCTTTAAAACTGCCCCACCTTGCACCATGCCCCCAAGGATACAACCTCTGAGGGAATGCCTACACTACAGCAGCATACTAGACACTTCCTACATAGATGGAAGGGGTTTGTTCCATCAGCGTAGTTAATCCACGTCTCTGAAAGGTGGTAGCTAGATCAATGAAAGAATTCTTCCATTGCTCTGGCCTCATCCCAAATACAGTGATTAGTATGCAAAATTTTTCATTGCTGAGAGATGTAGCTAAATAGATCTAATTTTTAAGTGTTGGGGAGACCTGAGATTACAGTTCTAGAATATGTTCTTCACAGAGGGTGAAACTACATCCCACCAAGGCCATAAAGTCCTTGGGTATCTTGAGATTAGTCAGCAATAGAAAACCTCAATCTTGAAAGGTTTGGGAGTGCAGACTGGGCTTGGTTTCATGTCTAAAAGAAACTTCACTTCACCTTTGACCTGTGACTGGTACAGAAATGGTGGGGGCTAAGACAGAGGGCGCCAGAAAAAGGAAGAGCTGTAGGGAGCACTTTCCAGTCGAATAGTTGGATAGCTCTGCAAAATCATCTGGAAATTCTAAGGAGAGAAAAACAACATGTGACAATTGAGCAGAACTTTGCAGTAACCAATGTGTTCCCATGTGCCCAGTAATATTCATTATCTTATCAAAGTCACAAAGCCAGAAAGAAACTCAAATACAGATTTAATGAGGCAATGGTGAATTTAGAGTTAGTGGGGCCCTGTGCTCAGCTTCATTTTTGGGGCCCCTCCTTGGGACCCAGCCAAGAAAAAGAACATTCTGTCTTCTCTCTCTCCCGCCCCAGTTTTTCATTCTTTTTTTCCTTCATCCTCCTCCTATAAGTAATAGGAAGTAAATGAAAATAAAGTGAGGTACCTCGATTGTTCTTGTAGTCTAACTTATTTTTCCATAAACCACTTGAAAATCGCGGAGGGTCTCGATGGACCACTTAATGATCTTTCCAAATATTGTTTGTACCGTTAGCTAACGATTGTAAAGCGCTTTGGATAAGAGCACTTTGTAAAAAGACACTGGGGTGCAGGGTCTGGCCAGGAGTTAGGGTGCAGGAGGGGGCTCAGGGCTGGGACAGGGGATTGGGGTGTGGAGCACTTACCTGGGGCAGCTCCCATTTGGTGTGAGGGGTGCAGGTTGGGATGGGGGGGCTGCAGGAGTCAGGGAGGGCAGGGAGTGGGGGGGTGCAGGAGTCAGGGAGCTGGGGGTGTGGGCTGGGGTCTTTGGGGTGCTCCCAGCTCCCTGCCCAGAGCAGCTCACGGCAGAGGGCGGGGGAGGGTATGTGTAGGGGGAGTGTGGGGGCCTCGCCTTTGCTCTGCCCTGCCCCGATTCCACCTCCTTCCCCAAGGCCCTGCCCCTGCTTCTTCTCTGCCTCCTTCCCTGAGCACGCTATGACCCCACTCCTCCCTCTTCCTCCCGGAGTGACCTGAGCACTGGCAAACAGCTGTTCAGCGTGGGGGAAGCGCGGGAAGGGAACGCGGCATGCTCTGGGGAGGAGGCGGGGAGCTTAGCTGTCAGTGGGGGCAGAGCCTGCAGCAGGAGCCCCAGGACCAAGCTTCTGTCCCCGCAGCTGCCCAGCCCTGGGGCCTCCTGTTATTGCGGGGGAGGAGGGCCTGTGCCAGGGCACCCTGTGTTTTACTGTAAATCCGCCTCTGTAATGAGGTATTTAAGAGGGATTTCAACATGCACCAGGCCAATGAAGGAACCATCCCATCACCCTCATTTCTCAACCTCAGCTGAGTCCATTTTGTTCTTCTTTCTCTGTTTCTAAAATGCTGGCCTTGCTCAGGGAGAAAGAAAGCTGGTGTTTTTCTGTGTTTAAATCGGCCAACAGACAAAGAAAGTGTAAGTAAGATGAAAGTGACTAACACAGATTACTAGCTGATGAACCACAATACAGCTATTCAATACATAGCCCTTCATACACATCCCATCTCCTCTCCCCCAGCATGGGCCAGTAGAGTTCAAGTGGCTATTGAATTTCTGAGTTTTTAAATTGATTTTCTGCAGAACTTAAAATAATAATGGTGCTTTAATAGCATATTCTTTACACATGGGCATTTTCCCTTATTTCGCTCACCCACCCTGCTTGGCATGTTATCAATGGTCAGGGATGAAACACAATTACCCAGCACCCTGCGAGTTAGAAGGGACACTGCAGCTAGCACCATCTCCCCAATCCTGACTGGTGTATAGGCCTCAGATCCTACCTGTGGCTGAACCTTAGATTTCTGAAGGGCCAGCCACTCTAAAAAAGCTGAGCTTTATTTTACACTGAATACATTGCCACCACCATAATGGTGGTCTAGTCATATGTACTGCTCTCCCTACGTGGGACTGACTTAACAGAACAATAGTAAATGTCAACAGGTTCCATGGAGGGAGTGCCTGACTGCAGAGATATGGGTGAGTGGTGCAGGTCCCTGCGTAGCTGTGAGTGAAACATTTCCCCGTGCCAGCAAAGGACAGGCTATAGTGAAGTGAGAGTAAGATGAAACTGCGGAAACACACAGTGCCTGCTGAGCCTTACAGTTCAGTGGTGAGTAGCTTCTTATCAGCGGCGCTGCGTGCTACAGTCAGGCTCCTGGATGGGTGTAGCTGTCTCTCTCCATTTTAAAAACAGACACCACACTGAACATGTAACATCTGTGAGAACCCTGACAATTGTTTGACAAGCGAGATGGACGTGTTACACTTCTCTTCCTCTGCCCTCCCAGCACTGATGTATACTTTAACCATGCTGGACAGGGCAAAAGCAGTACCAAACTTGTGATTGTAAGTTCAGTTTGCTGGTCTGAACCATATAGTCCAGTAGCAACTAATCTGCCTATTGCTCACCCCACTGTTGAAGAAATTCTGCTGTACTCTTGCTGATGTTGCCTGTATAATATTCATTAGCCAAAGTTAAAAGGTATAAATTGATTCTTGTATTAAATAGATATTCCTGTTCAATTATTGACAATTTTGTGAATGGCTTAGTATTTCAATTATTCTGATTTTTTATATTACATTATTTTATAGATGCATATTTACTTTAAAAAAAACCACACACAACTACATCTATTAACATATTTAAGAGGAAAAAAAAAAAAAACCATCCAGGCTGCTGTAATGTACTGTGTAGCATTACTTTGGGTGCTTCCTAAGCTAGGAAAATCTTGTTTAATAATAATTTCCTCATGAATATGTAAATCTGCATCAGTGTAATACTTCATTTCTGTCACTATTAATGAGTTGCAAATTAATGTGACAACAAAAGGAAAATCTATTTAGTGGCAGAACCGTATTGCATACCTGGTGAAAGAGAGCAGCCAATTCCCATCACTTCAATCTCATGGAGTGTACGTGTGTGTGTGGGTGGGGAAAGTTAACATCTAGACTAACACTATACTACACTATTTACCCAGCTGTGAGTTAACACTTGTATAGCACTTTTCACCATTTTCAGAGCCCTTTACAAAGCATTATCATTCCCATTTTAGAGATCCAGGAAACTGAGGCACAGACATTGCTGGGAGGAGAACAAAGAAATGTACCATGTAGAATGAGGCAAGAATTATAGCTGTATAAAGCATCAGAAGTAACAAAAGGTTTCTAAGAGACTTCTTAGTGAAATCAAAGCTGAAAGGCAATGCTTTTTGTACCAGTTCATCATGGTTGTTACTTGCAAGATGATACAATCTCTCCACTCTGCAGTCAAAGTGAACCAGTTTGGAATACAAAACTAGCATGATTAACCTAGGAGTGAACATTATATTAATTTTTTTATATATATATATATATATATATATATATATATATATATATATATATATACATACACACACACACATACACACACACACACGTATTACATGCAACATTTCTTTTAGATCTGTTGGGGTGTTTTTCATCACCTAATGAGCCAAGCTAATCTCATGGTGTGTGTCCTGGCTGATTCCTCCCCGAAGCAGGTGTATCTCCAGAATATGTAGAAATGAAATAGTGTAAATACAAATCTGTCCCAATAAAATATCAAATATTATATAATCATATTTGTGGCATCAAATCTTTTACCATAAATTCCCCTTTTCTGCCTGTGAATCAATATTGACGTAAAAAGATAGTGCTCACAGACAATTTTAAACAGACACTTTTTAAAACTACTTTACATTATACAAGTTAAAAATAGTAAAGCCTTTAGTTTTCTTTTATAAACTGAAATAATATGAGTGTTTAAAGACTTTCATCAAGTATTACAGAATCTGTAGGGGACTAGAGCTACTGCTGCCTATATTTACCTTACTCTGACTTACTGATCAGTTCACATTAATGCTTAGTCCACAGATCAGTTCTCAAGTACATCTTGTGCTTGGCAAAGAAATGAAGGGGGAAAGCCATCTTCATACTTTCTCTATTGTAGGATCAGCATGGCCCCTAGTAATGGTTAGAGCAGATTCAGGGCTGCTCTATTTTACCCTCTCCTTCCTGTGGCCCCGTCTCCTACACTGGGAGCTACTACAGGACTGCTTCAATAGCTGTGTTGTGTGGGTACTCCCTTACATGG